>NC_064638.1:362420225-363670225 GCF_023864345.2 Schistocerca serialis cubense
ATGACTAATGAAGCAGCAAATTAATCCAGAACTGAGATGTCCCAATGAGGAACTGATCGCTGATCCTCCGAAATCACACCCAACATCTTAAAAAAATTAAGCGGTAAGGAGTATCGCAAGCAGTCCGCATCAGTGTCGTATGTTCCTCTGCCTAATGACGTCATTTGGATGCGGTATGGAGCAGCACGGCCTGAGCACAGAACTCTCCCATCAGCTGTCAGCTTTCCAAGCTTTGTAGCTGTTACTTCTCAGTCAATTAGCTCCTCGGGTAACTTTACCAGACAGGGTGCAAGCGTTCAAGACCTCTGGAAAAATCTTTGGCTGTACCAAGAGTGAGAACGGGCGAGGTGGTGCAGTGATTAGCAATCTGGACCCGCGTTCGGGAGGACGACAGCTCATATCCGCTTCCGATCATCCAGATTTAGGTTTTCCGTGATTTCCCTAAATCGCTCCCCGCAAATGCTGGGATGGTATCTTTGAAAGGAGACGGCCGAGCTGCTTTCGTATCAACGAAACAATCCGAACTTGTGCTCCGTCTCTAATGACCTCAATGGCTAAGAGACGTTTAAATCCAATCTCCCTTCCTTCCTTTTTTCGGAACTCAGACCCGCTAACCGCTCGGTAGAGTTGCGCTCTGCCAAAACTAGCGTTGAGTAGTTTTGGTACCCAACATAAATGATGTAGTAATTTGTGGGATTACCGTTAGTACTGGTAGCATTGACAGGGAAAGAAACATAAATGAATGTGTCAACAAGAGACTGGGAGCCGACAACTGCTCATAGTTCTTTTTCTGTTTGTTTGTTTGTTTTGCACATAATTAGAGCCACACATCATTCAGCTTTAGTTCAATATGTATTTCATATCCTTACAGAAAATAAATTGCATTTTATAGTTAATAAAAATTAGTTTATCGCGAAACTTCTGCGCTTTTATGTAACCAGAACAATTACTTTTGATGTCAGCACAGCTTACATGCGCAAACGTAAAAAAAGTGATTGTTGTTATTTTGTACATGGTAGAACGTTCCTCATCATGATCAGAGGCCAGAGGTTCTTGTTGTTATTGAAAAAACGAAAGTTATTTTTAAATAACAGAAACTTATTTTATAGAAGCTTGATGAAGCACTGAAACTATGTTTGATATGTTTTGTTTTACGTTTTCTTTTTCTTGATTGTGTTTTTTTAATTACATTTTGTAGCTCTATAACATAACCTATATTACTTTGTAATTTTTAGTACTATGACATCCCCTCTCATTCACATTACAAATCAACGATATTAGAATAAACAAAAATTAAATATTGACAATTTCAATTTTGCTATAAATACTGTTTAGTAACAGACAGGAGGATAACTATGTAGAACATAAACGTTCTGTAGGTTACCTGGCCCTTTATGTATCCTCACTCAGTTTGTAGACGGCTCACAGCTTCCGCTTTTTAGGGGAGTCTAGTAAGAAACTGATCGCATATGTGAAGAAAGCTATCGTTATCGGGTAACGCCTGATAGGTATGCAACACACCTAACGTATAGGTAACGTGGGTACAACCTTAAATGATCAAAGTTACAAGGAAAACTACCAGTTACTAATAGTAGCCTACATTAGTTTTACAACTCTACCGCTCAACTACAAGGACAAAGTAGATTTATATATAACTTCCAGAATCTTTTTTTCCTTACATCACCATTCTTGAACCATTGCTGTGCCCTCCCCCTACCACTACTCTGTTACATAGGTGAGCTTGTGAACTTCCAGTCGATGACAGCAAGAGCTTCTCAGCTGGTATGCTTGCTCAGGACTTCGCACAGAATTTACTTTTTGGTATCAGAGCCATGAATGGTATTAAGGATCAAACTGTCATTTGTGCGTGTAAAGGAAGGTTGTTAAAAGACGCTATTTAGGAAGCGTAGCTAACGCCAGGAGCAGACAGTGGAAGCGAACGACAGCATGCCAGCAAGAGCGTGGACCAGAGATCCGATAATGAAGCTTAGTGAGCCGAGCGGAAGGTTGCGTCAGGTAGGCAGGCGGTCGGCGGCGCGGCATCGGTGTCAGTGTCGGCACCGCTCGGCGCTGGGAAGCGCTGCAGGGCGGCAGTACATCGCAGCGTATTTCACGGCAAAAGCCTCGCACCGAGCAGTTACCGGCTGTCCCGGCGTTACTGCCTCGTTCCGTCTGTTATTACCGATCGATTTACGAGCTGACGGCAGAGATGCCCTTTTGAGAAGTCCCGCCGTCGATGACGCCTGAGACTCGAGCGCCGAGTTAACTCCACGGCCGGGCCGTTCGCGTTATTAGCCCGTCTCCGAGACTCAGCCGAATGCCTGCACCCAGTCACCTTGAGTGGTTTCTACGTAATTACTTTTCATCACGGGACAAGGAAAATGCTGCGTTGGTTTCTGTACTCTATCTTACCTTCTCTTCTCGCAGTTTCTATACGTGGCTATCATGTGCTAAACGGCTGGAATAACCAAAAATGTTGTTTTGCTGCCACGATAATGCGTTTCCGATTAATCATTTTAAAACAACGATATCAAAATTTCTACGGGGGTAGTCATAAACACCGAAATAAAAACAATATTACGACACTTTCCGATACATATCGAAATCCCAGTGCTAGCAGTACGGCAGCACGTCGCTAGATGCCAATATGGTGCGGCATATTCGTATGGTGGAGTATAGTGCAGTAACTTATTCTCTGCATTTTTGAAGGGGAGCAACGCTGCAACAATCGGTAATGAATTAAAAGACGTGTACGGCAAGAATGCGAAGAACGCAGCATCATAGGAGACAGCGATTAAGGAAGTATCTGAACAACGAAGAACAAAGTGGCAAACCATCCCGTCGTGAATAACGGAGAATCGTAGGATAAATGGACGATCGAAGACGGGCGTCTCACAGTAGAGGCAATAGTGAAAATACCGAAAATCAGTCAAGGATCATGGACTATCAGGTTGCACTACGTTTCACACAGGTAAAGGTTGAAGCCCGCTGCGATCTGCGACTGTCTATGCCTATTATAAGAAAAAAGCGGCAATGAGGAAACTATTGCGTGGCTGGCGTTTCCGGAATGACGACGAGGTTATTTTCGAGATGGGAAGTTTCCGGAACAACCAAAGTGCAGACTGCGACAAGCAACGTTTCCTTCGAGTCATCCACTGCTGGGGAGTATCTTTCCCACTGACGGTGAACGTGCAGAGGAGAACTGACACTACCACCAAGTTTAGTGGCTGCAGCTTGACTTTTTCGCGCACTGGGGACTTAGAGGCCCCTAGTCGAAACAAGGTCCCTGGAATAGACGACATTCCGTCAGAACTACTGACAGCCTTGAGGCAGACAATCAGGACGACATCATGCTACCTGGTGTGCAAGATGTGTGGGACAGGCGAAATACCCTCACACTTCAAGAAGAATACAATAATTCCAATTGCAAAGACAGCGGGTGCTGACAAGTGTGAATATCACCAAACCATCAATTTAATACGTTGTGTTTGCAACATACGAACAATCCGCCCTCGAGAAAGATCAGTTTGGGTTCTGGAGAAACGAAGGAACACGGGAGGCAATATAGATCCAAAGATTTCTCTTGGGAGACAGCTTACGGAAAATCAAACCTACGTTTATAGCATGTGTACATTTAGACAAAACTTTTCACAATGTTGACCGGAATTCTTGTAGGTAGTAGGGAACGAAAGGTTGTTTACAAATTTTACAGAGACCAGATGGCAGTTACAAGAGTCGAGGGGCATGAAGCGGAAAGAGTGGTTGAGAGGGAGTGAGGCACGGTTGTAACGTGTCGCCGATGTTATCCAGTCTGTACGCTGAGCAAGCAGTAAAGGAAAACGAGAAAGAATTTGGCGTAGGAATTAAAGCCCAGGGAGAAGAAACAAAAGCTTTGAGGTTTGCCGCTGACACTGCAATTTTGTCACACATTTCAAAGAACTTGGAAGAGCTGTTGAACGGAATGGACAGTATCTTGAAGAACATCAACAAAAGTAATATAGGGTAATGGAATGTAGTCGAAATTCCAAATCATATTCCTCAGTTCCCCGTGTTTCTCTTTTCTATTGACATGCTCTCTGTACAAGTCAGAAGCATGTCTGGGATCATTACCCTGCCGCAGACCAAACCCCCGATCAATAAGTCTCCTGCCAGATGGAACTGCATTTTTGATAAGTAGCCTGCGATATTTTCGGTTCTTAAATGTTCCACTAATCCTAACTAGATCGCCGACTTAATCACCTGCAAAACACGCTCACACAATGAGCGAGCCTCCACAGTGCTTCACAGTTGGCCTCACACACTGACTCTTCGTACGTACTCTACGAATATGACAAACAAACATTCGAATATGCCTTCCAAATACCTCAAACTTAGGATCCTCCATGAAATACACCTTGGACCATTGCTGCACACTCCAGTTTTTCTGTTGCTGCACCAGATACAATCTTTCACATTATTCCGTTTGCGTAATATAGGTTTTTAGGCCGTCTTGCATCCCAACAAACCTTGGTCACGAAGACGGCATTGCACTGTTGAGACATAGCTACATACTATTTACTTCCTCGCGAATTTCAAGTGCAGTACCAGTCCTCTGACATTTCCTCTTAGTATGAACTGATCTCCATGTATCACGTTACTTGGGGTCTCCCAGAACGGAAACACTTGCATTGGCACCAATTTGCTTGACCCGTTGCAATGTATACTCTACTTTAGATTTGTCTACACCAACTTTTGTTGTTAATGTCCCACTAGAATAACCTTCCTGGTGCAGAGCTACAATTGCAGCATGTTTTTCAATTCCAGTCTCTTGCTTCCTTCCCGTAAAAAGGTCATATGGTGCGAACCTGATCAGGTAGATAACCACACTGATAGACGCACCTAGCGTCCTGTAAACTAATGCGAATTGATTGCTACACACACAGCTGACGGAATGGCACTTATCTGAATGGAACAGTCTTTGGCAAAAAACATGGCACTACCGGTCAAATACACTACACAAGCGCTTAGTCTTTATCTCTTTATACTTGTTTTACTGTCAGAACTGCAATATATTATAATGTTCAAAACGATATCTCTTTGTTCACCGCAGACCCACAGTTGTGTAGGTGATAGAAAACTTTTGACAGGCATCGTACAGCACGTTGTGCAAAGACGGAAAGTCCAGAACGGAGAAGGACACAGCGGAGCTATGAGCGAGTGGAGGTGTCCTCACCATTCTGCTACCAGACGAGCCTTGGCATCAATAATGACAGATCGCTTCCTGCAGCGCATCATCCGTGATAACGTGCGTTCTACACACACAGTCATCAGGTCGTTCAGAAACTAAACGAACAGGATGAAGTTGCCCGATGAACCTTCCCCTTGCGCTTCCTGACTTCTTCCTGATTTCTTCTTGTGGGAACCAAGTGTACGCCACACTTCCTCACACCACGGATAAACTCAAGGGAAGGATACGTACAGCTGTGGAGCAGATCCCACAGAACGTGCTGACAAAATTGATGGAAGCTATCGTTGCCGCCTGGAGGAAAACAAGGAAAGTGAATGCGACTTTCTGTATAGTGTTACATTCAAAACCAAGTAAAGGGCATGAATGATACGAAACAGCATATATTTTTCTTTATTTTCAGTGTGTATTTCAACAAATTTGTCAGTTTGTTTCGAGGGTCTGTATTTTTCGTATCCCACTATTCAATCTGCCGGACCCTGTGTAACCTCTGTAAGGTGGCTATGGAGACAAATGACTACAAATAATGTTGTCGAGTCTCGGAAATTGAGTTAAACAAGTCATTTCACAGCTCAAAAGCAGTGTTC
The DNA here is from genome assembly GCF_023864345.2 of Schistocerca serialis cubense. Taxonomy (NCBI): domain Eukaryota; kingdom Metazoa; phylum Arthropoda; class Insecta; order Orthoptera; family Acrididae; genus Schistocerca; species Schistocerca serialis. Next base: position 362,426,037 of record NC_064638.1, read on the forward strand.
TGAGATATCTGTATTTGACTGAAATCCGACTAGAAGAGCATAAGTACTGGCGAGCATAGACTCGAGTCGACCGGAAGATAAGCGTGATAAAACTCGTCCACCAAACTCCGCATATACCTGGCACAATTGTGCACCATATACGCCAATGTTTCGTAAAATATCAAGATTCCAAAAACTGCCTACTAGCTCTCATAAAATTTGAGTCTTGATGTTTACCCCAGAATATCGGAACTTATTCTTATGCCTCGTTGCGCGTTTTGTCCATTTTGCGACCAAATTTTGGTCATAAAAACCTCTCCCTCCACCTGGATTCCAACTCATTACCTCCGTGTCGACTTTCGCAATTCTTATTCCTTTATAAAGTGAGAAATATCCTCAGAACACATGACTGTTCATTGTTTATTAAATTAGATAAAGCATAATACGGAAGTTAATATGGACCTGGGGTGCTACTGAACTACTGCCGAATCTCTGTTTCCAGACACATCTTTTTTTTCCAAGTTACAGTCGAACTATTAGCTACCGCACAGATTTTCCACATATGTACACATGACTTAGAATTATTCGGGATCACATCAACATATTATTTTCTTCAATTCTTCTGCAGATAAAGCGTATGCAACTTTTATTTCGATAATCATAATGCGTTGGTGCTAGATCTCAGGAATCACCTGTATGACTTACAAATGAGAAACTTTTCGCTGATAGGCCAGTATTCTGAACCTGATAGCCATATGTTCATATAGCAGATTGTCATCGACAGAGTCATTTACATTAGAACGTCTTCCTCATATTGCTGCATATTTTATCAACTCAAATTTCTTTCTGTTCTTTGGACGTCATCATACAGGACTGGAAGAGCGAAAATTCGCTGTCGAAAGCTGAAACAAGAAATTTCAGGTTTTCGCACATTTATTTGTATCTTTACGACTTTTCAGAGTGGTTATTACGAACACTTTGGAACTACATTCAGCTGTTCTCTTCGTAAATCGTTGGAGTAATTGAAACGAATTTCTAAAGTGCACTTATTAGTACTGTAATTAAAGACAGCTGCTTTGTGCTCTTCACCGCAACAGTGATAGTGCGTCGTGGCAAGAAGTCATTGAACGACAAGGCACAATGCTCCTCTGTAACCACTCGACATGCATGCGTAATTGAAAAGCTACGATCGAAGGGATAATATCGAAAAATATTACCGACAAGGAGGCACGTTGGTTAGCACACTGGACTCGTAGTGGGGAAGACGATGATTTAAACCCGCATCCAACCATCCATATTTAGGTTCCCGTGATTTCCCTAAATCACTCCACAGAAATGCCGGGATGGTTCCATTTACAGGGCGTGGTCGATTTCCTTCCCCATCCTTGACACAATCCTGTCTTGTGCTCCGTCTCTAATAATCTCGATGTCGACGGGACATTAAAATCAATCTTCCTTCCTTCGAAAAATATTGCACTTTTCCCAGGTTGCTACGTTGGCGGAACATCGTTGACCTAGTAGGTAAATCCTTGATTAATTCTCAAGTCTGACCTTCTCATGGGCCCCTTCATCCTCCTGTCAGTGATATGAATCAAATCAGTGACTTTTTCAATTCGATAGAGCGCTTTAAACTTATAGATACTTCTGGGCCATCTTTTCATCACCGAGCGAGGTGGCGCAGTGGTTAGCACACTGGACTCGCATTCGGGAGGATGTCGGTTCAATCCTGCGTCCGGCCATCCTGATTTAGGTTTTCCGTGATTTCCCTAAATCGCTCCAGGCAAATGCCGGGATGGTTCCTCTGAAAGGGCACGGCCGACTTCCTTCTCCGTCCTTCTCTAATCCGATGAGACCGATGACCTCGCTGTTTGGTCTCTTCCCCCAAACAACCCAACCCATCTTTTCATCTTATAAATCAATAACCACCAAAATAATGACATCACCTCCCTTCGTACGCAAGACACCCATCCTGGTCTCACTTAATTGCCACCTTCCTCTATGAAAGAATAATGACGTGTGCTGCACATAAACAGTGAAGTCCTTTTCATGGCATTTCTGTAAGCTCGTCATTGCGCTTACTGTACACATGTCTTCGGTTTCTAATCTCCGCTTTTCCGTTGACGAAGGATCCTCAGAAGCACATAGCAATGTATTTTATGATGTGAAAGTTTACTGACTTCCACAGGCTGCACTTAATTAAAATTAATTGTTCATACAATACACACCATCGATTTTGGAATGCATTTTCCATCATCAGACGTATCTAGGAAACCAATTACATCCACTGTATGGTTAAGATTCACCTACCCATGGGTTTTGTGTAACTCGCAACGTCCTCAATTTCCTCTCACACAATATTTTCACATTCTCTCTCTCACTACGTGCAAACTCTTAGTCCTACAGAAAAAATGAATAGGGCATTTTTTGTAGGAAATTTAATGTAGTTAAATTTGGTACTGGAATTCATTTTCGCTAGAGGCCATAGTTTTCGAATTATTTAAGAAAAACGTACAAAAGTGGCCTTCAAACGCGTTTTTCTTGAATAGCTCGAAAAACAGTGGCCTCCAGCAAAAACATATCCCTATACAGGACGTACTTACATTAAATTTCCTACGAAAATGTCCTGTTCATTTTCTCTGTAGGCTTAATAGTTTGCACGTAGCGAGCGACAGAATATGAAAATGTGGCACATGGTTTTTCAAAGCGTTGCAGGCTGCATAAAACCTAACGGTAGGGGCCGCTGAATTAGCTGTACATCGAATGAATTATATACGTCCATGAATGCGTACGGGGTAACCACTTGTTTCCTGCCACACCACTTTACCAGGGAGGCAAAATCACGTAAAAGTTGTGCAATAACTTTCGTTCTTGCATCACATAATAAATTCACATTCACCTTGAAGCATAGATCTGTCACTTTCGTTTTTGTATAAGTTGAAAATCAAAACAAAAGCTTTTAGAAACATAAACATTTTACAAGGTTCTGCCTCTTTGTTAAAGGGAGGATGGCAGTGGTTGTCGGCTACCCATGTATGGATGCATTTCTCTGAATCGATATAGATGTGATTGGTTTCTCAGATTCATCAGACATTGGAACGAGTATTCCTAAAGCGATTATGTATGATGTATGAACCATCAGCATTAATTAATTAAGTGCAGCCTTTGGGACTCTGTAACCTTTCATATCACATAATTTCTTTTGCTGTTGTTTTTACGCAGCAACGTGGAGGTACAATGTGATTAAGCCAGCCTGCGTCATTTCATCAGAAGTACAGTAGGTCTGCTACATGCAAGGACCGTGACGTTATCCATACGACAGCGCGCTGTAAATCCGGCGTGTCACACTTCTGGGGTTTCAAAAGAATCAACAAAACGGTAACTTGTGACCCTGGCAGTTCTTATAAGAGTCTGCCAAAAACAAGACTTACAGCCTCTATTCCACCGCCCGTCACCCTGTCCAGTCGCTTAAGGCGCGCGCTGCGCGCTGATTTGAGGAACCGGTACAATAGAGCCCAGTGTGCACCGCGACGCCGGAAAAAACCGCGTGGATAAAAGGCTGCTAACGGAGTGTCTGCCGGAGAGGGAAACTGATGTGGCCCTGACCAGATCCAGCGGCAAACGTGGCGAGGACAGGAGCCACGGCGGCTGCCAGACGTCACACCGAAGGTGTCGGCATGCAGAGCCGACATTGGTCTACCGGGAAGTGAAGCTTCTTTGACGAATCCTAGTGATGGCACTGGTTACCGTTCGGACTTTTTCCTCTTGTTTGTACTTTGATATCTTACTTCTTGCGAAATTTCACGATTCTAGATCAACGGGAAGTACCCTATAGATGTCCGTCCGGTTAGCCGCGCGGTCTAACGCGCTGCTTCCCGAGTGGGAAGGCTTGCCGGTCCCAGGCACGAATCCGCCCGGCAGATTAGTGTCGACGTCCGGTGTGCTGGCCAGCCTGTGGTTTTTAAGGCGGTTTTCCATGTGCCTCAGCGAATGTGGGCTGGTTCTCCTTATTCCGTATGAGTTACACTATGTCGGCGATTTCTCCGCAAACTCTGTCTCCACGTAAGCGTACACCATAATTACTCTACCAGGCAAAAATTTGGGGCTACACTCGTCTGGTATGAGACGATCCCGGGGGCGTCCACTGGGGGCCGAACTGCACAGTAACCCTGGGTTCTGTGTGGGGCGGCGGTGGGGTGGGTTGACTGCTGGGGCTGTTGTGGTGTTGTGAACCACTGAGGGCTACGGAGAGGCGAAGCCTCTCTGTCGTTTCTAGGTCTCCGGTTTAATACACACACACACACACACACACACACACACACACACTACACTCCCTACAGGTCTTGATAAGGTAGTTTTCGAATATCAAAATATGTGACATAAATTGACTACATTAACCTAGAAGCTTAAATTGTGTACACCACCGAGCGACCGTAGACTGTAGTAATTGGCATGAATTTGAACTATATACATCGACTTGTTCCTGAGAAAAAGGGATCTTAGGATTCGGACAGTCAGACAGAAAAAAAAGTTATCCTATTAGGACCCTGTTTTTACCTACTAAGCAACAGAAATCCTAAAAATGTAACTAATCTGTTCATTATTTCAAAAGCAATCACCATAACTGTTAATAAATTTATCTCATTGGGAGACAAGACGGTCAGTTCGTTCATGGAAAAATGTTTGGGTCACCTATGGAACCACGATTATACTCAGGCGTGGAACTCTTCGTCCGACGCAAATCGACGGCTACGAAAGTCTTTCTTCAGGCCTCCAAAAATACAGAAATTGCGTGCAAGCGTGGGAAGAGATCGGGAATCTATGGAGTACCTGTAAGGGCTTCCCAGCGAAACTTCTGCGTTGTAGTCGAAACAACTTTGTCAACATTTGACGGCCCCTTATACTTATGTTGCAAATCACTCGCATAACCAACTACGAGGGGCACCCGTAAAAGCAGTTTTACACGGCAGTTCATAAAGTCCACTGTGCGGCTAACGAAAGAAAATAACAACATTTGACCACTGTGGATAAAGATCTCTTGCGCTCGACATCACTTCTCATAATGTTTGCCTCCCGAGTGCGTCGTTGACTGTTTTCAAGCGTTATCTAGTGTCAAAATGACTCAAATGGCTCTGAGCACTATGGGACTTAACTTCTGAGGTCATCAGTCCCCTAGAACTTAGAACTACTTAAACCTAACTATCCTAAGGACATCACACACATCCATGGCCGAGGCACGACTCGAACCTGCAACCGTAGGGGATGCGCGGCTCCAGACTGAGGCGCCTTGAACCGCTCGGCCACCACGGCCGGCTATCTAGTGTCCTTGTGAGAACTAATCAGTTGCCACTTACCGACAGCCAAGTCAGCCAAATACTGGTTCGTATAAAAGAAATAGGATAGGAGAAAATGTTATTTGTTTTCCTTTCGCCCTTTGAGATGAAACTTTTGCCTTACATACGATCAGAAATGATCATGGTCGCTTCTCTCCAATTTACACGCGAAGACCTCGCGTTTTCTACACCAACAGTCGCAGTAGAGTACTCCCTGCGCCGTGTTTCATATTTTCTCGCTTCTACAGTGTACGAAGTAGCAGCTGCAGACGAAAATTGCACTAGAGCACTGTAGAATTGCTTGAGACTACGGTATTGGACGAGAAGACAGGTCGCTGTGAAAAATGAGAGGGGTTTTCGAGTTATGAAATTCAGAACGGTGATAAACAGGTAGGGGGCTGGCTAGCACAAAGGAAAAACAAGCCGTGGTGCGCGGGGAAAGACGGACGGCCCGCCGCGCCCTGCCCGCTGTAAAGCTGTCCTCGCGACGCGACGCCTCGCCGAACATGGCGCCCGAGGCGTCGTAAATCCCGACCTGGGCTTCGCGATCTTCACTGAAGCACACAACCACTCCTTTTTAGGGAACTGACAGGACCGCTAACACTGACCACTTCGTGACCAGTCGCGACTCGGCTAGAAAAATAGTGTGCTCTACGGCGTGGCAACACCGGGTGGATCTATATTTTCAGCCTGACTCACACCTACTCCCCCTCTTTGGGAAAATTCCGACAGGCTAATTACTTAACCCTTTCCTTTTTTGCCACCGTAGGAAAATGTCTACTGTCAACGCGAATTTACTGATTGTACTCAGTTGGCAGACTGTCCGCGGATTAGCGTGTAGTATCTCGTTGCCTCACATTCATCTATAAGTGGAAAATTATCTGCCTATGTCAAGAATTTGTGTTCTGTTCTCGGCAGGGAACATCGTTCAGTACGTGCCCTGGTACTCACGGCGTTGGTATGTGGGCCACATGAGGGGTGTTCACAAAATTTTAATTGTCATCTCAAAAAGAAATATACCAACGTAGACGGCAGAAACGCGTTCCTAAAATCATGCGTAAAAAGGGAGTACTAAGCACATCACTAATACTCAAGAGCAGAATGAAATAAATCTGTTACAAGTCATGCAGCTCTTCTTAAAACTTCTCGGATTCATGAGTCAGTCTCTGGTTATGAGACCTGCTCGTAGACCACAGCGAGTCGTCCTAAGTTTCGAGGCAGTCCAGCCAGGATGAACTGCTGATGGTGTGATAGATACGTTGGCCAGACGAGGTATAGTCTGTATATAATTTGCTGCACGTGTCTCAGAAGTGCAACCCACGTAATGCGGCCTTATGCAAAGAGCCGAAGTGGCGACAAAGCGAATGGTTATCAACATGCTGCGAGTGGAACCATAATAATTTTGTTGATAAAATTACGAAAACTCACAAATCAAAATTCTCACGATGCGAAGATAAAAAGTATACATGACTTCGTCTCATTTCTTAATTTAAGATGAGCGCGTGAGGACAGTAATAAACCCACCTCCTAATAAAGCTCGCTAAATTAAGAGCGAATCAGAGCCGGTGATATACTAACAGCGAAAATACGAGTATAACAGCAGCGGGGGCGGGGGATATGCTAAATCTCATACGACACGTATCTCAGGCAGACAAGCGGTATTCGTGAATGGCTTACAAGGACCTCTTATAAGCTGCTCCGAAATGAAACTAGACCTTCCCAAAACGTTCCCAGTTTACATCACTGTGACAAGTCACACCGAAGGACGATATCATTGAATCGTGTCCCGTATCGTATTATGTTACGCTCAAACAAAATAGGAAACTTCCGTTGTAATTAAGCACATTTTTTGCGTTTATTGTGACTGACAGTCACCATACCAATCAGTAACCTCGTGTATTTTCTTCTGATTCATTCTTACGTGATATCATCTATGTACGAACTACGGCACTGTCTGCAGATAATCTTGGAGAGTTGCTGACTGTGGATAAATTCATTCATGTATGCGGCCAGGGCACCGGCCCAGTTACCATTTCGAAGGCACGTCCGGTGCTATGTTTGTTTACTGTGAGTCTCTATCCTGAAATAATAACACAGTGAGGTGTGCATTAGGTAATTCGAAAGGATCCCATTTCCTTTCCGATCAGTGAGACGTAAATTTTCTTTAGGTTTTTCTCCCCTCTGAAAAAAAGGCCAGAATATCGTCGTGTTTCTAACCAGAAGTATCCGAAGCGCGTATCCACTCATAAACAATAGTGTTGATCTGAATGAAACTCCTTCCTAATGCCAATATATGCACCATACGACGTCCTGTCCTAATTTACAGTAATATATAAGTAGATGCGTATAAAGAGCATTAATTGAGTTGCATCCGACATTCGTGATGTCTCCACTTAGCATTTGTAACTCTCCTTCTTCCTACAGTTTAGATTACCTCAGAAATCTGACGTCACTGACAAACCCTGGTATTTGTGTGGATCGATCTTAATACGTGCGTTCTATAGAGGAGTGATTTGCGATCTTTTCCTACAAGCGATGTCGTAATGCTGTGGAGTTGTAAGGCGGTACGTGGCGGCTACATTGTGCATCATCCGAACGACAACCCAAACGCAGAGCCCAGACAGCGTGGCGTGACTGGTTCGCAGAATCAGCATCGGCATCTTACGCCAGAACTCCCACCCTTCCCTTCTAGGAAGCGGGCCCACTCACGCTTCACTACGCGTGGACCAAGCAGGGTGAGAGAAACAAAGCAAGCTACAAAATTACGGGGAATAACAAACGAGCAAATTACGTATCGCAAAGTATATTTGCTCCCACTTATTCTTCGTAAACGAAATTCGACGAACCGTCATGGCAGAAATCACACATACCTGTGTCGACATAAGCTGGAAAAAGTTCTTTAATCAGTCCTGATTGTTTAAATACTCATCTTTATGACAGATCAGAAGAGGGAAAGTTTTTGGCACGGCTTTGTATTTTTGCACTTGCTAATGTATCTGCGTAGGCGTAAAACTTAATTACTTTGAGGCACACTGACACACATGTCAAACATGCCACTTGCTTTACTGTTTTACACGCACTTGTTACAAGTGTGTCGGTATCTGCTTCAAAAAGAACACGCCTGATGTTCTGCCCCAAAATCCACATTTCGAACTTGCGTTTGAGCTACACTGAAGAGCCTTCGAAACTGGTACACTTGCCTAATATTATGCAAAGCCCCCACGAGCAGGCAAAAGCGCCGCCACACGACGTGGCATGGACTCGTCTAATGTAGTGCTGGAGGGAACTGTCACCATGAATCCTCTAGGATTGTCCATAAATCCGTAAGATTACGAGGGGGTGGAGACCTCTTCTGAACAGCACGTTGCAAGGCATCCAAAATGTGCTCAACAATGATTATGTCTGGGCAGTTTGGTAGCCAGCTGAAGAATTAAAACTCAGGAGAGTGTTCCTGGAGCCACTCTGTAGCAGTTCGGGATGTGTAGGTTGTCGCATTGTCCTGCTGGAATTGCCCAAGTCCGCCGGAATGAACAATGGACATGAATGGATGCAGGTGATCAGACAGGATGCTTACGTACGTGTCATCTGTCAGAGTCGTATCTAGACGTATCAAGGGTCCCATATCACTTCCACTGCACACGCCCCACACCATTACAGAGTTTCCACTAGCTTCAACGGACCCTTGCTGACATGCAGGGTCGATGGATTCGTGAGATGGTCTCCATACCCGTACACGTGCATCAGCCCGATACAATTTGAAACGAGACTCGTCCGACCAGGATACATGTTTCCAGTAATCAACAGTCCAATGTCGGTGTTGACAGGCCCAGGCGAGGCGCAAAGCTTTGTGTCGTGCAGTCATCAAGACTACACGAGTGGGCCTGCGGCGCGTGAAAGCCAATATCGATTATGTTTCGTTGAATGTGTAAGTAGGCTGTATAGGTATTTTTATTGGTAACGCCACGTAGCGCTCTGTATGAATAGCACTGACTGTGCTGTGTGCAGTCTGTGGCTGGTTTGCATTGTTGGAATTTTTGCTGTTGTAGTGTTGGGCAGTTGGATGTGAACAGCGCGTAGCGTTGCGCAGTAGGAGGCGAGCCGCCAGCAGTGGTGGATGTGGGGAGAGAGATGGCGAAGTTTTGATAGCGGATGATCTGGACGTGTGTCCATCAGAGACAGTAAATTTGTAAGACTGGGTGTCATGAACTGATATATACATTATGACTTTTGAACACTATTAAGGTAAATACATTGTTTGTTCGAGTGTGTGTCTAACTTTTGAAGATTTTGTTCCATTGTGTCTAACTTTTGAAGATTTTGTTCCATTGTGTCTAACTTCTGAAGATTTTGTTCCATTGTGTCTAACTTTTTAAGCTTTTGTCCCATTTGTTTCTGATTTTGTTCAAGTGTTGTATCTAACTTTTGAAGCCTTTGTCCCATTTGTTGTATTAATTGTAATAACAATGCACTGGTGTCTGAAACGTGATCCTCAGTGCTATTCCGCAGTGCATCTGAACCGGCAATATTCGTATTTTGAAAAGCAGAAAATGTGTCTTGACTTATTTGAGAAAACGGTGAGGACGCAAAACCTGAATCTACAGTATTTTCAAGATTGTGTCCTGTCATTTCGGATTCCTGAGTCGAGCTGTTGCCGACCGATCGAACGATAATGTTTCCCTGTTCACTGATTGTTTCACTGTCTACACCATTATTTGCGACCCGCTCCATTTCCCTATGCACAATTACCAAATTACTACTTTGAATGTCTGTTAATTCATTACACGGTGGTGCTGATAAGCTACGCTCGTCGTCACTATCATTTCTCAATTTACTTTGGAGCCTAGTGTTACGTTTTTCACACGCCATAATTATCACGTATTTCACACGATAACGAAAAGCACAGTCTGAAGAGCAAAAATAAGAAAACACTTTAACATAGCACTGAAAATAATATCTAGTTAATTGCAAACGCAGCTGCGAAATACTTTGCGCAAATCTACATGCATGCCACAACTGTTTTACTGTACAACAATGAAAAACTACAACTACAGAGGAAATTCTCTCTACAATTACGCACTAGCAATAAACAATACCTACACTAATTACACAAACTACAAGAAAAAATCAGAAGATTCCAGTGAGGTATCCTCGGCTAAGGGTCGACATATGAAACGTCCCCTTAGAGAAATTTATGAATTAATGTGCAGGAAAACCCCTTACGTTATTTGATTTTCAAACAGCTGAGCAAAACTGATCGTACTCAGACATTTCTCTCTTTACTTATTCTGGTCAACACTAAATTGACAAACAATATTTTTAGCGCAACGCAATCTGACTTTCAAAAATCCCTACAAATGAATGGCCCTGACTAACAATAACCTATACCTTATCATGAATCACTTACCTCACAAAAATCTTCGTTACTAGAACTACTGCAATACAGCGAGCGCCAATACTGCCAGCTAAATAAAAGATTCTAACCACTGAAGGCACTAACTACTGATAGGTATACTTAGCAAATGAAAGATTTTCATAGAGAACAAACAATGTATTTACCTTAATAGTGTTCAAAAGTCATTATATATATATATATATATATATATATATATATATATATATATATATGTTCATGACATCCAGTCTTACAAATTTACTGTCTCTGAAGGACACACGTCCAGATCATCCGCTCTCGAAACTCCGCCATCTCTCTCCCCACATCCACCACTGCTGGCGGCTCACCTCCAACTGCGCAACGCTACGCGCTGTTCACATCCAACTGCCCAACACTAAAACAGCAAAAACCAACATGAAAACCTAAACAGCCTACTTACAAATGGTTCGCTCACTGATACTTGACGATGGCTCGGCATTGAAATCTACAGCTATCTGCGGAAGGGTTGCAGTTCTGTCACGTTGAACAATTCGTTTCAGTCATCGGTTGTCTCATTCTTACAGGATCATTTTCCCGGCGCAGCGATGTCGGAGATTTGATGTTTATCGAATTCCTGACATTCACGGTACACTCGTGAAATGATCGTACGCTAAAATCCCCACTTCATCGCTGCTTCGGAGATGCTGTGTCCCATAGCTCATGCGCCGACTATAACACCACATTCAGACTCATTTAAATCTTGATAAGCTGCCATTGCATCAGCAGTAACCCTTCAAACAACTGCGCCAGACACTTGTCTTACGTAGCCGTATTCTGCCTGTTTACAGACCTCTGTATTTGAATACGCATCCCTAAACGAGTTTCTTTGGCGCTTCAGTGTGTAATGACTTCATCTTTGGCAGGCCATTACACAGTAGTTATTTCTACTGCAATACATGTTCCGCTTGTCGAATGGGATTTCTGTTTAAATCTGTGCCACATATATTCTGCAAAAATGATGAGTAACTACTTGTAGTGTAGTCTTTATTGGTTTTCGCTATCATGTCGTGAAATTCCGTATTTTAAGTACACAAATTAAGAGTGGAAATGGAAGATACTCTAAGCACAATTTTTTCACAAAACGCGTTTCCAGTGGTATTTTGTTCTCGCTACTTTGTTGCATTTTCCGAGACTTGTTGCAAGTGTGAAATCATGGAGAAAGTGTTTGAGACATTAGTTGCCGGACGGCGCATGGTCTGTGTGTCAAGCAGCGCTTTCAAATCTAGTGCAAAGTGCCTTGCGTCAGGGTCTCTTTCATTTAGCCTGGGATGGTCTGAAGAGCTAACACACAAACTTTTGGTTACTGGGCACAGCTCTTTTTGAGCTGCGACAGAGATTTTCCATTCGTCCCGGAAGATTAACACAAAACTGTTGAGTCAGTTAAAGTTATGAACCCATTCACTGTAATTTAAACGCATACCACTGACTTCTTTGATTTTAAGTATGCTGCTGAAACATTGTTGTCAATTCAGGCATGTTAGATCTCCAAATTCAGTATGATAAAACTATCTCATACTCATCCATCTCCAGAAGCTATTAAAAATTCTTAGTCTGAAATAGAAGACTGGAAAGAAGTTAATGTACTCGTAAGAGTATACACAATGGTAGATTTATGCCACACCGTACTTCGTCAGAACGACCCGTCATGTTAATCTTTTGCAAAACAGAAAGACCTGCTGTTCCTCAACAGTAAACTTTGCAACATTTGATTCCAAGAATAGAGTTGTTTAAGAAATAGAAGTCAATAAAGAGGGATATTTTCCCTTGAAGTTAATAATGCTTTTCTCTTGTAAAAAAAATTGAAAAGAAGTGAATAATTATTTTTGTTGAGCACAGCTCTCGTGGTTAAAACGTTACTGTACTTTTTCTGTACTTGAATTATCACAAATGTGCCTGTCTATTAATGGTTCTTGAAAGAGAAACTATGGTATTGGCACTCACAATTAGTCAGTTTCCTGGTACAGCACTTAGAACGTTCTTAATAGATTATTTGTTTTCTAATCTGTCTCAAGATAAGATTTCGGTATTAGCATACTTTCTCAATTTTTGGATAAAAATAAGTTACGCACACGAGACTGCTAAGGCTTTCGTGGCCACTTACTGACTGACTGCCTGTTAGCTTCTGTCTCGGGTTCTTCGGCCGACGCACGTCTGATGATTTTTCCGTCGCTGTACGTATGTACACGAGGACAGTAGTTGAGTATTTGGCCTTAGAACCTTTTCCATTACCTATTTACGACAATTATTTCCGCGGAATTGATCCTCCTTGACTGCAAGTAGGTTTCCAAATCGGGCAGCCCTCGCCGGCTGCCGACAGCAGCTGCCGATCCGCCGGCCACGTGTCCTTGCTGAAGCGAGCGCCGAGGACCGGTTTCTGGAGCAGAGTCTCCCCGTTCCGCACGAGGTTTCCCAACGCGGCCGCGGTTCCTGGAACATGCGTCCAGCGCTGTCGGATTTGCCTCGTCACAAACGCGGTTCTTGCCCTGTCACTCGTGGGCGTAATCTTCCTAGTATCTCGCAGACGTCTCAAGGGTAGTTACCATTTGAAGCAAATGCCTTTCACTTTTCGAAGGCCGAAAATCCGAAAAGAGAAATTCGTAACTATTGCAAAGCGCCTGTGACTTGATCTGACGCGTGGAACCATAAAAAGTCGGCTTAATGCTTGACAAGACTCATACGAAGGAAATCTTTGGACGTGTAGAGGGTGTTGGGAAAATCCCGTTGCAGACTTCTATGACTTGTAGAGAAGAATGGGTACATAATATTTTGAATAGGAACCCATGTCCGGAAACGTATCCAGTTCTACGACGATTTCAGTTGATGTGTTTAACACCCCCACTTCTGCTTCAGGAATTTAATTAGGCGTGACGCTGTACAGTTACTAGGAAAAAATGCGAAAGTAAACGTAACTTAACATCTGTTTTCAGTTAGGTACATTACGTGTTTGCTTTCTACATCTACATCTACATGGATACTCTGTAAATCACATTTAAGTGCCTCGCAGAGGGTTCATCGAACCACCTTCACAATTCTCTATTATTCCAATCTCGTATAGCACGCGGGAAGAATGAACACCTATATCTTTCCGTAAGAGCTCTGATTTCCCTTATTTTATCTTGGTGACCGTTCCTCGCTATGTAAGTCGGTGTCAACAAAATATTTTCGCATTCGGAGGAGAAAGTTGGTGATTGAAATTTCGTGAGAAGATTCCGTCGCAACGAAAAACGCCCAAATCCTGTATCATTTCTGTGACATTCTCTCCCATCTTCCACGATAATACAAAACGTGCTGCCTTTCTTTGAACTTTTTCGATGTACTCTGTCAGTCCTATCCGGTAAGTATCCCACACCGCGCAACAGTATTCTGAAAGTGGACGGACAAGCGTAGTGTAGGCAGTCTCCTTAGTAGGTCTGTTACATTTTCTAAGTGTCCTGCCAATAAAACGCAGTCTTTGGTAAGCCTTCCCCACAACATTTTCTGTGTGTTCCTTCCAATTTAAATTGTTCGTAATTGTAATACTTCGTTATTTAGTTGAATTTACGGCTTTTAGATTAGGCTGATTTATCGTGTAACCGAAGTTTAACGCGTTCCTTTTAGCACTCATGTGGATGACCTCACACTTTTCATTATTTAAGGTCAACTGCCTCTTTTCACACCATTCCGATGTTTCTTCTAAATCGTTTTGCAGTTTTTTTTGATCTTCTGACGAACAACCGAAGACGGCTGTTCAGATTGTCTCCCAAATCGTTTATATAGATAAGGAACAGCAAAGGGCCTATAACACTACCTTGGGGAACGCCACAAATCACTTCTGTTTTACTCAATGACTTTCCGTCAATTACAACGAACTGTGACCTCTCTGACATGAAATCACTTTAATACAAAACGAAAAATAAGCCAGCACACCGTACGTACAGAACAGTACTGATGCATTTCGACAGCGGCTCGATTTAGCTACCACAAATGTTGTCATAGACAATGTGCCTACGAAGCATGTTCTGGTGCACACACTCCATCGCACCTGATGTCTTTTCAGTTTCTAGTGCAGCGGCGAGCACTCGTTCCAGCAGATCTTCCTCTGTCTCTACAAGAGTCTCGTAAATTAAAATTTGTATACGACCCCACATCAGGTGGCCGTCTGACGCACTTAACGCCATTCGACTACTCTATCACACACCGGGACAAGCAGCTCTGAGACTTTTCCCTTTCCCTCAGCAGACATGGACGCGGTACACATCTAAATTGAAACCGACTTAGAACGGAAACTGTAGGTTTCGGAACATGGGTTCCTATGCAAAATATTATGTACTTACTCCCTTCCACAGTCCTAGAAGTTAGTAAAGAGAATTTACGATCGCTCTGTAGAATACAATACCCACAATCCTAGGTCGGCATTTTAAAGCAATATAATCAATGTCATTTGGCACCGAATAATTGAAACGAATCGAAACCGTAGTCACGATACGCCTTGAAAGAGATGGGCATTACTTTTATTTTGTTCTAGTAGTTCAATTACCTCAGTATTTTGCCGAAAACTATATATATACAAAATGTAGCGACATGAGACTATTGCGGGGAAGGTAATCTTCTTATCATGTAGACTATTTTCATAACTTGTATAGTCTTACCGTACATTGCACAATGTGAGTTGAAATACTTTTCAATCTTCGAATTACGTGAAAAATTTTACCTATTCACTGCGAAACAGAAATGAATTTCAGTACTAGCGTTCAAATTTCGGGCCTAAAATTCATTTCAGTCATTGAGTATTTGAAAATAAAACTGTATAATACCACAATGAAAATCGTAACCAGTTGTAAACCCTGGCCGGCCGCTGTGGCCGAGTGGTTCTAGGCGCTTCAGTCCGGAACCGCGCGACTGCTACGGTCGCAGGTTCGAATCCTGCCTCGGGCATGGATGTGTGTGATGTCATTAGGTTAGTTAGGGTTAAGTAGTTCCAAGTTGTAGGGGACTGATGATCTCAGATGTTAAGTCCCATAGTGCTCAGAGCCATTTGAACAATTTTTGCAAACCCTTTGTTAACATCATATGAAGCCTTTTAAAGTTTCATACCTCATATTCAGGTACTTGCGGCCTATGACGTCTTAGTTCGTATCGTACTTAAAAATGAGAGCTGAAATGTTAATGTGTAGTAGTATGCCATTAATTTTATTTGTGGTTAAATACAGATTTCAGTTTATTTTTCGCATTTTCAAGGTGAGCCTAAGCTCGACAACACACACAAGCTTTTAATCTCGGTAACATATTTCATGTGCAAAAGGCAATTTCAGACTAATGAGAATAGCCTATAGAGTATGATACAACCGTAACGAAATTGAGAATTTAAAAACTTGTCTATTTTTAAAAACGACATTCGACTAATTAGCTGATGCTCTACGAACATGGAAAAATAAAGTGACAAATGTGTGCAATAATAATAATAATAATGGCGTGTGACGAGGGCCTTCCGTTTGGTAGACCGCCCGCCTGGTGCAAGTCTTTCGATTTGACGCCACTTCGGCGACTTTCGCGTTGATGGGGATGAAATGATGATGATTAGGACAACACAACACCCAGTCCCTGAGCGGAGAAAATCTCCGACCCAGCCGGGAATCGAACCCAGGCCCTGAGGATTGACAGTCTGTCGCGCTGACCACTCAGCTAGCGGGGGCGGACATGTGTACAATGAATAAATGAAACGAGTTGTCTTACAACAGAAATGTAGGCGTTGTTGTTTTTGTGGTCTTCAGTCCTGGTTTGATGCAGCTCTCCATGCTACTCTATCCTGTGCAAGCTGCTTCATCTCCCAGTACGTACTGCAGCCTACATACTTCTGAATCTGCATAGTGTAGTCATCTCTTGGTCTCCCTCTACGATTTTTACCCTCCACGCTGCCCTCCAATACTAAATTGGTGATCCCTCGATGCTTCAGAATGTGTCCTACCAACCGATCCCTTCTTCTAGTCAAGTTGTGCCACAAACTTCTCTTCTCCCCAATCCTATTCAATACCTCCTCATTAATTATGTGATCTACCCATCTAATCTTCAGCATTCTTCTGTAGCACCACACTTCGAAAGCTTCTGTTCTCTTCTTGTCCAAACTATTTATCGCCCATGTTTCGCTTCCATACGTGGCTACACTCCATACAAATCTTTCAGAAACGACTTCCTGACACCTAAATCTATACTCGATGTTAACAAATTTTCCCTTCTTCAGAAAAGCTTTCCTTGCCATTGACAGTCTACATTTTATATCCTCTCTACTTCGACCATCATCAGTTATTTTGCTCCCGAAATGGCAAAACTCCTTTAGTACTTTAAGTGTCTCATTTCCTAATCTAATTCCTTCAGCATCACCAGACTCAATTCGACTACATTCCATTTTCCTCGTTTTGCTTTTATTGATGTTCATCTTATATCCTCCTTTCAAGATACTGTCAATTCCGTTCAACTGCTCTTCCAAGTCCTTTGCTGTCTCTGACAGAATTACAATGTCATCGGCAAACTTCAAAGTTTTTATTTCTTCTCCATGGATTTTAATACCTGCTCCGAACTTTTCTTTTGTTTCCTTCGTTGCTTGCTCAGTATACAGATTGAATAACATCGGGGAAAGGCTACAACCCAGTCTCACTCCCTTCCCAACCATTGCTTCCCTTCAATGTCCCTCGACTCTTATAACTGCTATCTGGTTTCTGTACAAATTGTAAATAGCCTTTCGCTCCCTGTATTTTACCCCTGGCACCTTCAGAATTTGAAAGAGAGTATTCCAGTCAACATTGTCAAAAGCTTTCTCTAAGTCTACAAATGCTAGAAACGTAGGTTTACTTTTTCTTAATCTGGCTTCTAAGATAAGTCGTAGGGTCAGTATTGCCTCACTTGTTCCAATATTTCTACGGAATCCAAACTGATCTTCCCCGAGGCCGGCTTCTACCAGTTTTTCCATTCGTCTGTACATAATTCGCGTTAGTATTTTGCAACTATGACTTATTAAACTGATAGTTCGGTAATTTTCACATCTGTCAACACCTGATTTCTTTGGGATTAGAATTATTATATTCGTCTTGAAGTCTGAAGGTATTTCGCCTGTCTCATACATCTTGCTCACCAGATGGTAGAGTTTTGTCAGGACTGGCCCTCCCAAGGCTGTCAGTAGTTCTAATGGAATGTTGTCTACTCCCGGGACCTTGTTTCGACTTTGGTCTTTCAGTGCTCTGTAGGCGTATAATTGACAATAATTACATCCTATACAACAAAATTCTGATTTACGCAAGTTGGAAATTATATTTCTGTAGTAATCGATGAGGAGTAGCAGCTGGTCTACATGAACACGTCGTGGCACTCCATTTGAAAGCGGGAGACCTGTACAGCAGACTGAGTCCCAAATTTAGCATGTAAAGATTGAATACATTTGCCGAGACAACGATAATAGACATAGCCAATTGTTAACCCATAGTAGCCATGGCGTACGGCCTTAACAAGTGAACCCCTTGCAATTAGGCATCTCTACGGTCAAGACAAAAAAGAATAAAGGGTGCAAAGAATGTAACCTGCCAGTTGCCAATTAAAACCTGTAAACTGGTTGAAAAACAGCGATTATTATCTGTCTACGTGAGCATACTGTGTCAAGAGTAACTCATTCGTGTAGCGGAATTTAAGCTACTTTCCTCGCCTGCTATGATTTAAACTACTACTGACAGCGAGGTCGTAAGAAACACGTAGCGTTCGCTGCATGTGAACGGCAGACAAGAAGACAGTGACAAGCAACCAGGTCACGTAAGTGCAAGGAAACAATGCATCAGATTCAGGTGATTGACGACAGGAGGGAAAACGCAGAATAAACGGACAGTAAAAACAAAAAAATAAGAAAGATTATAATTACTTTCTAGACGAAACATTTTTAGATGTGCAGGTGAGTAAAGTTTATGAAAGTTCTTGATTTCACAGACATGAAAATATTTGGTGACATTTATCTGAATAAAATACGACGTGTGTCGTCATCTTCTGGTTACAGTTCTAAGACAGATTGGAAGCAGCTCTGTCTGGTGTGTGGTATTTTATTTCCTTCTTTATGTATCGAAAATCATGAGGAATGAAAGAAATTAGCGCTTCTACACAGGCTCACAGAAAGTCGTTCTTATCGCACACTATTTTCGAATGGGAGAGCGATGCTAGAAGTAACCTCCGCCATACACCGTGATGATGCTTGCAGAGCATGTATGTGCATGTAGATGTGTGTGCCCGAAATTTATATTTTCTGCATCACTGGACATAAATCAGGTATTATCAGTTCATTTAGGTCTAGAGCAGGGGTAGTCAACCGTTTTTTAACTTCCTCCCACTTTTGTATCTCTGCTAGAACTAAAAATTTAAACCGCCTCCCGTTTCCACATTAACAGTGATTTAAGTAGTAGGGAAATAAATTCGCTTTATAAAATTTGTGAAGCAGAGTTACAGCAAGTTACGTACCAAATACTTTACATCAATATTTTATGAAAATATCCAACCGCCTACCCCCCACCAATAAAGCTTTGACATCCAGTCGGTAGGGACCATGTTGACCACCACTGGTCTTGAGCGCTATAGTAACAACAGTTCAGTGCTCTCTGTATCACATTACGATGGATGTCCAAGGCGTGTCACACACAGCACTGCTTCTACGGAATCCAAAGGGTACATTCCTGTTTAAGTTTAAGCTATCTTTGTAAATAAAGGTGTATTGTAGCTGAAATCCCTTTGAAAAGAGTAAAACTATTTGGTTTGTATCTTCTTCATTTTTTATGATGCCATTTACCAAACTCTTTTGCTGAAAATTATAAATATTGCAAATAGAAAATTTCGACATCCCTTGAAAGTAATCAGGGCATATCATCAATCTACAGTGCAGGAAAAATTAGATCACCCACTAAAAGTTTTCCAACTCACTCAAAGTTTATCGTACAAACAATACATGGAGCGATTACATTTGCCGACCAATAGCTCAACTGTTCTAAGATATCATGTATGGATCCTGGTAAAACAAACAAATTAATACGAGTATAGCCACCATGGGCAGCAATTCAGGCGCTGACTACGGAATGCAGTCGATCATAAAGGAGACGAATACTTGTCTTGGGATGTGTTATTCCACACCTGCTCGGTCAGTGCGCGTGCTGTGTAAGAGCTGCGGGCGGACGAGTCGCACGAGTTACGTGTCGCCCCATCGTGTCTCACACACGCTCGATTGGAGACGAGTCCGGCGATCTTTGTACGTCCTGCAGAGCACGTTGAGTTTCGTGGACAGAGAGTGGGCGGGCATTATTCTGTTGAAATAGCACATCACCACCGTGCTGCAAAAACGGCCTTAAAACTGGTCGAACAACATTCTGCACGTATCGAGCGCTTGTCATCATTTGCTCTACAAACGCCAAAGGTGAACATGAGTTGTACCTTATCGCATGCCAGACCATAAGGCCTGGTTCAAAGTCAAATGGCTCTGAGCACTATGGGACTTGACTTTTGAGGTCATCAGTCCCCTAGAACTTAGAACTACTTCAACCTAACTAACCTAAGGACATCACACACATCCATGCCCGAGGCAGGATTCGAACCTGCGACCGTAGCTGTCGCGCGGCTCCAGACTGTAGCGCCTAGAACCGCTCGGCCACTCTGACCGGCATAAGGCCTGGGTTAGGACCAGTGTGTCTCGGACTAATGCACATTTACAGACAAAGCTCACCAGATCTACGCTGTACGAGTGAATGACGATGAACTGTATGCGTGCAGAACCTGCTTTTATAGCTGAAGACTGTGGTGCGACGTACCATCCTCCAGGTGAGCTTCTGACGTGCACGTCGGTGCTGTGGCGTGAGTGAAAGATGGGGTAGAGATGAGCGTGCCTGTAGTCCAACTCCTAATAACCGGTTCACAATAGTTGGTGTCGACACTTGTGGGGCCGCACTTGCTGTTAACTGTGTTGTGCAAGAAGGACGATATGTCACCGCTGCCCTTCCAATGAGATGAACTGGAGGGTGTCTGTGCTGCAAATGTGCGGGTGTGAGGATTTTCATAAGTCCACTGTTGCCAGCATCGTCGCACAAGTGACGTCGCACGGCCAACTTCCGATATAATTCTCTGAAACAAGCATCCTGCCACTGGGAGGGCCACAATTTGACTCCTCTAAAACTCGCTAATTTGGCTGTAGGAAGCACGACTGTGTCTCCGTGGCACGATGCTTGTTTCCTCCACACGTCCAAACCACACAAAACTTTATGGTCATAGGCATTCCCTTTCAGAGGGTAGACACGGATGGCTTTCTGGTACCTATGCCATTACGACACCTGCTGGAGGGTGACGTTGAAACCATTACGAGTTCATTTACCATCCCACAGATGTCATCGGATCAAAATCGACACAGTCTTTCTAGTTGTCCTAATTTTATTTTTTTGCCGACACTGTACATTGATGTGAGTTGTAGGATATGGTGCGAGCATATGAGCCCGTTCTTTACAGCTTGTTAAGCCGCAGAAGAGTGCAACGAGCTGTGCTATTGAGATAATAGGTGCCCACAGAGCTGTGGGCGCGTCACTGTATGTCCTCCGTCAGAGGGGCAAAGTAAGAGGAGAGTGAGGCATTCGCAGCTCGAGTAGCGAAGTGCTAGTTGCAATTATCAGCCGGTTCTGTGTCAGAGTAGTAAGTGGGCACATGTTGGCAGCTGAGGCTGTAGCGCCGGCGCTGGCTCACACGTACAAGCAGCTGCGACTACCCGTCGCGGGCGAGTACTAAGAGTCCGTCTGTTGCATTGTTGGTAACTTTGGGAATATGTCCATTGCATCTGAATATCGGACCAACATAAGTCATTCATAGGTTATCAAAAAAAGGGCTATCAAAATTAAGTACACTATCTGAGCAAAAATATAAGGACACCGCTATGTAGTGCGGAATGAAGCACCAGATGTCACGAGGGGAAGACCAGCCAATACACAAGGAAGTGTGAGTACTGTGTTGTCAGTGCAGAAGTAGCGACAGCTGATGCGGTCGGCTAGTGGAGCTCAGTGCTGTATTGTTGGAGGACACTGACTAGTGTGTAACAGAAGTGACTATTTTAACCTTCTCTCGCGGGTCAAGTCATGGCTGGCGGTTCTTAATTAGCATGTGTAGCAGTGCACAGAAATAATTCTGGCCCACCAACAAACGTTTCCGAGCAAGTCTACGGCGCAATACTTTGATTCGCTCGCGCACCGCAAGTCAGAGAAGCCCCTTTACACGATCGACTTCGTGTCTTCATTGTCTACTCGAGACAAGTGTGTGTACTACAGCGCCCCTGGCATTGTATTCCTGTAGTGAGTGTCGTCTGTTTGCAGTAGTCATTTTCATTTACGCGTCAGTGCCAAAACTGACTGTGTTGTAAGAGCCGTCCGCTGTGCAGTTTGGTATCTGAACAGTGAAAGAGAGCTTATGAGCGATCATTCTTTTTACGAAAACATCGAAATATAGTAACAAAATGCAGCAATACTTTTTATTAAAAAAGCAGAACTGAAAGTGGAAATTCTTGGCTAAGGGCTTGTGGTAAATTCTTTACACTCCTGAGAACTGAAAAACTAATAAAAATGTCATCTACACATTTCAGAATACATGAATCTGCATTTATGTGCTCAATATAATATATATTCATTCAAACACATGAAACAATATCTAGAACGCAGTAAATAGCGCCTTTTTTAATCCTTTGTGTATTTTTTCCAGCTGATTACCAAACAACATCAAATATTATTTTTCTCACCATATACACACATCAAAAAAAGTTTTGTATCACATCGGTTCCGAGAGTTCCGGAACCTGTACAAAAAATTAAAATAAAGATCAACATAAACTTCATTTCCGCTCCTTTTATTGCTCATGAAAACCATACATTGCATGTTGTATCACCACACAGTGAGACCTTCAGAGGTGGAGATCCTGATTGCTGTACACATCGGTACCTCTAATACCCAGTAGCACGTCCTCTTGCATTGATGCATGCCTGTATTCGTGGTGGCATACTATCCACAAGTTTATCAAGGCGCTGTTGGTCCAGATTGTCCCACTCCTCAACGGCGATTCGGCGTAGATCCCTCAGAGTGGTTGGTGGGTCACGACGTCCATAAGCAGCCCTTTTCAATCTATCCCA
The DNA here is from genome assembly GCF_023864345.2 of Schistocerca serialis cubense. Lineage (NCBI taxonomy): Eukaryota > Metazoa > Arthropoda > Insecta > Orthoptera > Acrididae > Schistocerca > Schistocerca serialis. The sequence continues at coordinate 362,448,922 of NC_064638.1, forward strand.
ATGTGTGTGAATTCCTAAAGGACCAAACGACTTAGGTCATCGGTCCCTAGACTTACACACTACTTAAACTAACTTATGCTAAGAACAACACACACACCCATGCCCGAAGGAGGACTCGAACCTCCGGCGGGAGGGGCCGCGCAGTCCGTGACATGACGCCTCAAACCGCGCGGCCACTCCGCGCGGCTATCTATCCCAGGCATGTTCGATAGGGTTCATATCTGGAGAACCTGCTGGCCACTCTAGTCGAGCGATGTTGTTATCCTGAAGGAAATCATTCACAAGACGTGCAGGATGGGGGCGCGACTTGTTGTCCATGAACACGAATGCCTCGCCAATATGCTGCCGATATGGTTGCACTGTCGGACGGAGGATGGCATTCACGTATCGTACAGCCGTTACGGTGCGTTCTATGACCAGCGGCTGCGTATGTCAGCCCCACATAATGCTACCCCAAAACATCAGGGAACCTCCACCTAACTGCACTCGCTGCACAGTGTGTCTAAGGCGTTCAGCCTGACCGGGTTGCCTCCAAACGCTTCTCCGACGATTGTCTCGTTGAAAGCATATACGACACTCATCGGTGAAGAGAACGTGATGCCAATCCTGAGCGGTCTATTCGGCATGTTGCTGGGCCCATCTGTACCGCGCTGCATGGTGTCGTGGTTGCAAAGATGGACCTCGCTATGAACGTCGAAAGTGAGGTCGTGTATCGTGCAGCCTATTGCGCACAGTTTGAGTCGTAACACGACGTCCTGTGGTTGCACAAAGAACATTATTCAACATGGTGCCGTTGCTGTCAGGGTTCCTCGGCGCCATAATCCGTAGGTAGCTGTCATCCACTGCAATAGTAGCCCTTGAGCGGCCTGAGCGAGCCATGTCGTCGACAGTTCCTGTCTCTCTTCTCTATCTCCTCCATGTCTGAACAACATCGCTTTGGTTCGCTCCAAGAGGCCTGCACACTCCCCTTGTTGAGAGCCTTTCCTGAAACGAAGTAACAATGCGGATGCAATAGAATTGCAGTACTGACTGTCTAGGCATGGTTGAACTACAAACAACACGAGCTGTGTACCTCCTTCCTGGTGGAATGACTGGAAGTGTTCGGCTGTCGGACCACCTCCGTCTAATAGGCGCTGCTCATGCATGGTTGTTTGCATCTCTGGGCGGGTTTAGTGTCATCTCTGAACAGTCAAAGGGACTGTGATACAACATCCACAGTCTTCAAGAGTTCTGGGAACCGGGGTGATGCAAAAAAATTTTTGATGTGTGTAATTCTGACACTTCCACTATTGAAATAATTCTCATTAAATCTATTTATGTTTCTACTGACGCATAGAGTGGGATTTTTCTATGTAAAACGTAAATACGTTTTTTCTTTCAGATATTTCGTCACTCTTGTAGCAGACAACTAGTAGGAAAAAATACCGGGACCTTGTGTAACTTTTCAGTTGTCATGAAAACAAAGCAAACAGCGCAATAAAGGTTAAAAGGACACGACAAGATTAAATCTTTTTTTATAAAATAATTAGCTCGGTCAGCATGGGTTATCACTTCCGATGTTAGCAGTCACCGCCGTAGTCCCTTGTTTCTCAGCATGTGCAGTGCGCGTCATACTCAGAAATTTATAACTGCGCGTTCGGCATAGTCTATGGATCACTGATATCATAGACACAGTTGCGTCGTGATTGGTTGGTAATTTACACGCGGGTACAAAAGGCTCATTCACTTCGACTACTCGTTTTTGACTAGAAAGTCGCTCGTGTAAAACGGACTTAAAGAGTGCGCGGACTGGCCGCTGCCGCGAGTGGGACTTCGTCAGACGCTACGCAGAATCCGTGGAGAAGACGCGAGGAACGTCTCAGAATGTTCAGGTGCACCTTGTACAGAGAGTACGTAGGGAGGGCGTGCCGGAGAGGCAGCTGAGCGTGATGGATCCGCGAGACGGCGGCCGCATCCTTATTAAGAGCCGCAAGGGCGGAGTAACGGTGCGGCGCGGCGCGGCGCGGCCCGCACGGTTTGGGGGACAGGTGCCGCAGCCCGCCGGCCGCCGGCTGCCCCTGCCGTTGCGAAACGCGCCGTTGTGCAACCCGCGGCCTGCCACGCCGCTGTCATCCCTTTACTTAGCCGCTAACAGGTGGGCGCCCGCCTGCACACCACACTTCGGGCCAGCCGCTGCTGCCATATGGAGGGAGCCCATTCTCGTTCCGTTCCTGATGACCTCTTTGTAGACAGGAAGTGAAACCCTAGTCTTCTCCACTGCGCTTCTACAAGGTCCAGTCACATTAAAGTGACCACCGCCTATGTTCGACGTCAACGTCCAGTAACCACTCGTGGATTCCATATGGCAGCACTAGCGGTGGAGGTCGCATAAAGTGTGTCGGAGGGACGCGGAAAGCAGTGCAGTAAGGCGGAAACGGAGCACGATCATTGCCTTCGGTCCAAAGGCAGGAGGATTCCTGAAAGGGCTAAGTTCGTTAACTGTTCGCCGGCCACCGTGGTTAAAACATACCGTGTATGACAAAACAGCGCTATCCAAAACCGGCGACGAGTTAGCTGTGGGCACCACGGGCCATGGATATAAGGGGTCAACGACGGCTGTGGAGACGTGTACGGCTGAATAGATGTACGCGTCCCAGATGAACCAAGGGTCTACCAACAGTGTCTCCTCAACAACTGTTCAGCAAACGTTGCTGCATATGGGCCTCCACAGCAGGCACCTCATTCATGCAGCCATGCTGACTCCTGTTCACCCACGAGCAAGGCTGGAATTTGCGAGCCAATACCACTGAGTGACGACAGGTGGCCTTTTCAGATAGATCACGTTCTGTTCTCCATCGGACAGCTGGTCGTTGGCGTGTACGGCGTGAGACATCTGAAAGCAAACATCCTGCGACAATCGCTGGAAGGCTCCAAGCCGGAGGGCATTCTCTAGGTGATATCATGAGCACTCGGACAACACAAGTGTGCATCTACCCTTGGGGACCATGTTCGCCTCTACACGCAGTTCGGCACGGTGGCCTCTTGCAGCAGGACGATGCAACGCGTCAAACAGCTCGAAGTGTACTGGATTTAAACCCAATCAAGGATCTGAGGGACCTTCTCGATCGGGCCGTTCGCGCCATGAATCCTCATCCGAGAAACCTAGCGCAGCTGGCCATGGCCGCATGGCTCCACATGCCTGTCGGTACCTTCCAGAACCTCACTGACTATCTTCTTGCACGTCTCGCAGCGGTGCGTCCTGCTGAAGGTGGTTGTTCAGGCTTTTGACAGATAGTCACATTAATGTCACTGGATAGTGTAGCTCTTCTTCAGTTACCGCCGCCGTGACTAGCAGCGGTTCGAAGTGCGCCACAAAGCGAGCTGGCGCAGTCGTCAAACATGGCGGACTTGTGTATGGAAAAAAAGAAACTTTGTGTTCTGCCTTACGGCAGGTCTTGTCATGGGGGAAGCCTCGTCAGAGAGGTCTACCGCATGAGCATCTAGGGAAGTGATTCCAGTGGTGGTTTCCCGTTGCCTTCCGCTGATGATGATGAAATGATAATGATGACAACACAAAACCCACTCCCTGAGAGGAGAAAATCTCCGACCCAGCCGGGAAACGAACCCGGGCCCCATGGCGGGACAGACGGCCGCGCTGACCACTCAGCTATCACGGCGGACTGTGTATGGGAAAGCGTGTGTTTAAACCACATCCAGATGGCGTATAGAGGTTTCCTATTTTCGTAGATGAAAACACAGCGGTAGCTATTACGTAAGTGTGATATACCACCAGTCGCTTTTTAAATTTCATCCGACTTGTTTTCTGTACCGTCATCTACTTTTAGAGCTACTGCAGGCTCAGTATCAGGTGGAGATGTTACAATAATTGTTTATTCTGGACCCTGTCCAGCTAGACCCCACGGCCGTGGTGGTTACACTGCCTCGTGGTATCCCTGAAATATTTATTCCGATAATGTACATTCGAAAGCTTACAGACACACACACACACACACACACACAACGTTAGGGTAGCGCTGGTTGTTTACTGTGAACCAAGTGTACATAAATATTTTGTGTATGTTTGGGGGTCGGGGGTTGAGGCAAGGGTAACCTGCCTAAAATGTACGTAACTGGAATGATACCAAGATGCAACGGAAGTACCCTAAAGCACTGCGATATTTTCGTTTCGTCCACGTTTCGTTAATTTATGCCTAACATTCCGTCATTTTCGCTAGCACCATGACTCTAGCGTCTGGCTATACGTGGCACAGAAAATGTTTCTGTAACATGACCATCTAGTTATGAGCCTACAGTGTTTTGACAACTACACTGTTGTACAAAACTTAAGGAGGAAAGTAACTTTCGTATGATGTGTCACTGCCAAGTAACATGACCCGATAAAACTTGGACCATACATAGAAAGAACTGCTACAGTATAGCGCAGAAGATAACTAAAAAAAAATACGCAATGAGAGGAACAGAAATGACACTTTTATTGGAAGATAATAATTAACTTTACTCATAGTGATTTATGATGGTCCTTAGAGCATTACAAGAACATGGTTCTTAACAGAGTGAGCGATCACCACGGACTGCAATACGTACTCAGCAACGTACACCCATGCTGTCCACAAGGCTGGTAGCGAGTTCATATGATAGTGCGTTCCATTCCTCCACAAGTTCGGTTGATAACTGCAGCAACATCCTTGACGCGTAGACGCGCTGCATTGCGTCTCGCCAATGCATGCCACGGTGACCGATGGGAATTAAATCGGAGAGACGCGCAGGCCAGTCCATTCACCGAGTATCCTCTCGTTCCGAGAGCTCCTCCACTTGTGCTGTTCGATGCGGTCGCTTATTGTCATTCTCAAAAATGAAGTCGCGGCCGAAGGCACGTTTGAAAACATGCGTCTGGGGAAGAAGCTCCGTGTCACAATAACGTAGAGCGGTGAGTGTACCACGTTCAAAGATTTGAAGGCCAGTACGCCAATACAACATTGTGACTCTCCACATCGTAACACCTGGGCCACCAGAACGATCATGTCCGACAACATTCACGGTGCAGTACGTATTCCCACCTCTCGGCACATGTCCAGCGTTGTCTAATATATCTGAAATATATACAAACTGAAACCTTACAAGATAGCGGCGATGCATCGACTGATCGACTAAGATAGTGTTTACTCGAAGTCAGCACTGGATTAACTATTTCCGTCTGTAAATGATACCGAGATTGACTGTGAATGTGCTTTATTTTCTGACGAAGCATGGCTTTATCTATGGCGGTACTCGAATTCGCAGAAGAATTGATGTTGAAGTACTGAAGATCTTCGTCAGTCACATAACGAGGCTCTCCATGATGGTAAAACAGGAGAGTGGTGTGAAGTTTAGAGCAACACCAATTTTTTGGATCGAACTTCTCGCACAAAATCATAACTTTTCATATGTATGTTGAAGTTTCTCTATTTTTGCGCAGGCTGTGGAAAGAGGGGAATAATTAGTTTTCCGGAGAAGCATTAATAGTCATTGTTCCCTGACTGATCACTCAGTTGTTGATCTTCTGTCTCTGGATAGTGCTGTTGTCGGACTTCTTCTCCCACTACAGGTGTTTCGTTGTCTAGTAATGAGTCAATTAAACAAAAGAGGACCAGCAAGGAAGCTACGAGCAACGAAAGTCAGTAGATTCTGGTAATGAAAACTCTCATTCAGATAGCCGGCCGAAGTGGCCGTGCGGTTAAAGCCGCTGCAGTCTGGAACCGCAAGACCGCTACGGTCGCAGGTTCGAATCCTGCCTCGGACATGTATGTTTGTGATGTCCTTAGGTTAGTTAGGTTGAACTAGTTCTAAGTTCTAGGGGACTAATGACCTCAGCAGTTGAGTCCCATAGTGCTCAGAGCCATTTGAACCATCTCATTCAGATATTAACACACAAATACGAGGTGGCCCTTGGCCTACAGAACAATAAAACAAAACTTTGCTAAACGGAAAGTAAAATCTTCAGGAACTATAAAGAACAAAGAGGGCAAGGTACTATTTGGATATGACACGCTGAAGAGATGGCAAGAATACATTGAAGAGCTATATCAAGGAGACCCTCTAACAGATAATATGATAGAATTAAGCGAAGAAGTAGAGAAAGAAGAACTAGGGGACACAATTCTGAAAGATGAATTTGAAAAAGCACTAAAAGAACTACCAGATAAGAAAGCGGCAGGTGTTGATGATATACCTTCTGAACTAATTAAGAAATCAGGAGACAAAATGAAAGCTACATTACTGCAACTCATACAGAAAATATACAAAACAGGTGAAGTTCCTGAAGACTATCAGAAATGCATCATATTCCCCATACCTAAGAAAGCATCTACTATGGACTGTGAAAACCATCGAACACTCAGTCTTCTTTCACACGCATCAAAAATTCTAATAAGAATAATTTTGAAAAGAGTTGAAAACCAATTGAATAGCACTCTAAGTGAAGACCAATTCGGTTTTAGAAGCGGTGTAGGGACGAGGGAAGCAATCTTATCTTTAAGACTAATAATTGAGAAACAAATTTCCAAAAACAAACAAGTATTTATAGCCTTCGTAGACCTCGAAAAGGCATTTGACAATGTTGTATGGCCAGAAATGTTTAGAATTCTGAAGAAGGCTGGTCTGAAATATAATGATAGAAGGATAATCTTTAAAATATACCAAAATGAAACAGCCTTAGTTAAGAAGGAAAACAAAGAAGAAACAGCAAGAATAAGGAAAGGAGTGAGACAGGGATGCCCACTATCTCCAGTAATTTTCAACGCATATATCCAAGAAGCAATAGACAAAATAAGAGAGAATATTGAAGTAGGAATAAAACTTAACGGAATGAAAATAGATATGTTGCGATATGCAGATGATATCGCCATAATTACAGAAAGGAAAGAAGATTTAGAAGCCGCACTCAATGAAATGGAAAACACCTTAAAAGAACAGTATGGAATGAAAATAAATAAGAAAAAGACTAAAGTGATGGTGAGTGGCGCCCTGAACTACAATGAACCCATACGAATAACAATAAAGGGAGAGAAACTAGGGCAGGTTACAGAATTTAACTACTTAGGTAGCAAAATAACAGCAGATGGAAGGAGCAAAAGTGACATTAAAAACAGAATACAACTTGCCAAAATAGCATTCAATGGAAAAAGAAACTTACTGACGAGTAGAAATGTTAGTTTAGACGTAAGAAAGAGAGTCATGAAAACCTATGTGTGGAGTACAGCCCTTTACGGATGTGAAACTTGGACTAGTGGAAAAGAAGAAAAGAGAAGATTAGAGGCATTCGAAATGTGGTGCTACCGGAGAATGGAAAAAATCAGCTGGCGAGACAAGGCTACAAACGAAGATGTCCTCAGAAGAGTGAAAGAAAACAGATCTCTTTGGCGAAATATACAGAAAAGAAGAATAACCTTCATAGGTCACATTTTACGGCATAACAACTTCATTAAGAGAATATTAGAAGGAATCATTGAAGGAAGAACTCGCCGAGGACGACCTAGATTAAGCTACATTCAACAAGTAATAAATGACATCGGGTGCCAGACCTATGCAGATATGAAGAAGAAAGTTGACAAAAGAACGGAATGGCGTGCTGCTGCCAACCAACCTGTGGGTTGATAACCGAAGAAGAAGAAGACGAGGTGGCCCTGTCATAATGTCTTGCTTAAGGTATCACTCACAAATATCAGCCTCTTGACCGGTAATTGACTTACTGCAGGACAAGTTAGGAGTTACAAAAGTTCCACAGATAATTATTCTAGCAGAATAAAGCCCAGTCCCTAGAGATACTGTGGAAAGTAAATCGAATTGAAACACGATAATGAAAGAAGCCAGCCATGCGTAACGAAAAATGTCACTGAAAGCTGGGGTCTAAGGATAAAGCTTACCACACTGCAACACGTGGATTTGCCGTGGCGGTTACTCGCGATAAAGACTTCGCGATAGCGCAATCGCAACCGCGGTAGTTTCAGCACACTTTTTAACCCTAATCATGACGAGCAGATGGAGTATGAGTAAACAGAAGATTGTTCCCAAGGTGTTCGAAAATAACACTCGCAACAAAATGGTGGAATCACTCTCGCGATATAGACTCGTTCACAAACTGCAACTGAATGGGATCGAGAATAGCTGTCCGAGCTATTTGTAACCTCAAACGCCTCACCTTGGTATACGTCATGAGTCAACAACTAGATTCTCGCAGCCAACGTGACAGGGAGTGGAAACAAACCGTTTGTGCAGCCTCGCACAGGCGGCGACACGGTCTCTTTGGAACACATGCGTGGGTGGCAATTCTTCAAATGCAGGAGGGACTGGTACGCCTCCCCCACTCCGCGGCTTCAACTTAAATTTGAAAGAACGGCCAGAGAACTCTGCTGGACTCAACCATCTCTGCATTTTTTATATTAATTAAACGAGGTCTGTCAAAATTATCCCGCCCCCTCAAACAGATGGTCCTTTATGTATACAAGACGTTGATGGTGACTGCTGGCCTGGGAAAATTAATTTAATAGTACAAAAACGGTAATGAAATTTAGCGACTTATTAATTAATCAGCTGACCAGTCAGCGTTTAGTATCCATTTACTCGAAACCTGTGATCGAAGTTAAAGAATTAATTCTATTTCTCACTTTTCCTTTGTGGTAGGGACTGATCTGGACAGTCGCTGTTACCTTGCCACGTGCTATCTGTGCTTACGTAAATCACTGCGTTATAACGTAAACAATATACTACAACTTTTTTTAAAGAACTAGCCTATGATAATAAATAAAAAGCACTAGTTTGATTTTATTCTACCGTATTACTTTTATTGTGTCAACCGGTTTTCGGCTTACAAGGCCATCATCAGATATTTACTGGGTATCGTCACCAAACAAGATACAGTGTATCGTCTCCAAACAAGATACAAAGTAAACAACAATGATAGAGAAGTTACACGTCTAGATTGAAGCAGAAACATATAGTAAGTAACATCTTTGACAGTGCGGTGGCGACGCAGCGTAAAAAGTAAAAAAAAGGAAAAAATTGAACAGTAAATAAATAAGAATGCAGTAGACAGGAAAAACTTCAACAAAAAATAGGAACAGCATGCCTACATAACAGTTTCTACTAATAAACAAAATAAAATTAGTGCTTGACAAGGCTACTTCATGAGGTTTTAAAAAAGCAAACTAGTACTTTTCATTTATTATAATGTTCTTCTACCAGGAACCGACGGAAGATTCAGCTAACATAACTAGCCTATGGTTATTTCCTGCAGGAAAATGATGCAAATGCACACACTCTCAGTGGGATTATCATAATACTACTAGTTGTCTTTGCTGATGAGACCTATCTTATCAGTCTCTCCATCACGTAGAGACTGCAACAGCCAACTGTGTTACCAACGTCGAACAATAGTGTCTGAATCGATGCACTAGTAGTGCTCAGTAAAGCATCAGTTCGACTTAGTACACAGCTGTGTGAATAGCTACCTATAACACACCACTCTGAATGAAGTGCTAAATGGCGCAACGATTATTTCGGACTTCTGTATAAGGGCGCTCTTAATAAGAACAGTTTAATTCTCGCCTCAAGCCGATTCGCCAGCTCTCAGAAACCAAAGCGTATGCTGTCTCTGACCCCACAGTTGGGCCCACGCACTGCCGCCTACAGCGTTGCAGCATACGTGTATGATACGGATACACGGCGATTGCTGCATCTTTTTCTACCTCGAGGTGGAGCCTTGTCACTTCTAAACCGATAGCATTTACGAGATCGCAGTGCCTGTGTTATTAAGCAGTACGGTGCAGTGGTCCTCCTAATATGTATGCATGTCCGAAAGAACAGGCACTGTAGCGACTACAATTGCCAAGAAAAATAGGAAATGTGTTCGCAGATGTGAATATGAATCACTTTCGGTGTATATTAGAATGACGGCAGTGAAAATTTGTACCGAACCGGTAGTCTAACCCGGATTTCCCGTCTTACCCGATCGGTCGCCTTAATCGTTCCGGCTATCCGTGCACGAATCGCGGCTGCACCCAAACTTTCATATATCTTCATCCGTTTCTCACAACCTGCACTCTTACATTACGTATCTTCATGCATGCATGTCCGTAGGAACATTGCATCGTATCTGTTAAGAACACAGGCACTGCTGTTTAGTATATATTCGCCAGTATCACGCCCTCGACTCTCAATAAATATGTCCTTCCTGGACGGGAATACATGCAACGTAATGAATGCATTTCCCGATAGTATTTAAACTGGAAAATATGAATACATATGAATGGATGAAGAAATAAAGGGAATGGACTAAATAGTACTTACTTTGCTCTGTGAACTTACAACCTGGCGTTCCCATCACATTCCATCGTTATGGAAGCTACCATTTTAGGTTCTCCAAACATCTGTCGAATAGACAGTGGTTTTTCCCTCTCTCCATTTGCGAGTATAAAGGGATAGAAATGACTAGTGTGTTATTTGTATCCTCCACTACGTGTGGTTTGCGGAGAATGTATGTAGATGCAGATGTAGATTTCTCAAAAGTCTGGTCGCTGCTGTAATCCACGTGGCCCAGTGATGTGTATATCACGCGAGTTCACTAAGATAATATTTCGTGAGCCAATCGTGATTCACGCTCTGTAGTTCCATACTTGTGGTACTTTGACAAGGTTAATTAGTAAAAACACCAGCAACAGGCTGTTAGCTCTGCTGCCATACGATTGCACTCACACAATTCCTGACACAAATAATGTAAAGAGTACAATATATTTCTAACAGTCTAAGATCGCAATTAATTCCTTACAAATATCTCGGAAAACAAAATTCTCAAGATAATACTTTGAAGATACGAAAGTTAGACAGTTTCACAAAAACAAACATATTTTATTTTCGTTTTAATCAAATCAAACTATGTGGTTCCAGAGAACTTCTCAGGTCTCAAACATATATGACAGCTATGATGTATGTATCTATGATGACTTCTCAAGTCTCGAACACCTATGACGTATGCAGTCTGAAGCTTCAGATTGCATGCGTACATTATAGATGTTTGAGACTTGAAAAGGCCGGAAGATTCAGACTGCATGTAAACATCAATGATACTTGAAACTTGAGATCTCTGGGACCACAAAATGTCATTTGATTAAAACACCTGTAACTGGTTTCTTGCAGGATCTCCCATTTCGTTCGATGCCTAGGTGCAAGTACAATGCAGTCGAAGGCGTCAATAAGAATGTGGATTGCCGGCCGAAGTGGCCGTGCGGTTAAAGGCGCTGCAGTCTGGAACCGCAAGACCGCTACGGTCGCAGGTTCGAATCCTGCCTCGGGCATGGATGTTTGTGATGTCCTTACGTTAGTTAGGTTTAACTAGTTCTAAGTTCTAGGGGACTAATGACCGCAGCAGTTGAGTCCCATAGTGCTCAGAGCCATTTGAACCAAGAATGTGGATTGAAGATGGAAGAGTGCTACTAGGATGGTCAGTGCAGTTGCGCAAAGTCACTGTGTCAGGGTGGAGTAGTGATTAGCTCATCTGCCCAGTGCGCAGCAGATCTGTGTTCGAATCCCAGCCGGGGTACAAATTGTCATTCGTCGCTTCAGACTGCATATATAAATCATATTTTCGTTTTACCACACCAAGCACATTTCCTCCACCAAAATGTTCGTCAGAATGCTATTAGCCCTATAATCTAACAAAGGCTTGCTGTAGAAAAGTGATGCATGTGAAGACTAAAACACAACTCTCGTCAACGTAAATTACAAGAACTTCAAATCTATTGCTCCTGCTCCTCTTCCTGCAAGATTTCAAACGTCGTTTCACTCTACAATCCCCGCGTTGAACTCCACGATATCCTCAAACCAGAGCAACTCCCAAAACTCATCTTGCATGTGACCTTTCCAACCATCATCACTGTGCATACTCATTAATTCGTTTCTGCCTCTAAAGCCATTCCCATTGGTACTCTCGCCTTCTTCCTCTCGTTGCACTAGCCTGTTTCGTGTTACCTCTTGTAAGAACTACTTATTACATACTAATACTAAGGAAATTTTCCCGCAACGTAACAATAACATCTTTCTCCTGTTACATCAAACTTAGGAACACTAGTCTAGATATGAAACTTCCTGGCACATTAAAACTGTGTGCCCGACCGCAAGGTTCGCAGGAGAGCTTCTGTAAAGTTTGGAAGGTAGGAGACGAGATACTGGCAGAAGTAAAGCTGTGAGGACCGGGCGTGAGTCGAGCATCGGTAGCTCAGATGGTAGAGCACTTTCCCCCGAAAGGCAAAGGTCCCGAGTTCGAGTCTCGGTCGGGCACACAGTTTTAATCTTCCAGGAAGTTTCATATCAGCGCACACTCCGCTGCAGAGTGAAAATCTCATTCTGGACTAGTCTAGATACTCTCGCAAGTTGTGGCACCCTTCCCGAGAGACATCTGCAGTCATCTTTGAGTAAGTTTAAGTCCCCAGAATGAATTTTCACTCTGCAACGGAGTCTGCGCAGACTTGAAACTTCCTGACAGATTAAAACTGTATGCGGACCGTAATTTGAACTTGGGGCCTTTGCCTTTCCAAGGAACTGCTCTACCAGCTGAGCTATCTCAGCATCACTCACAATCCACCATCACAGCCTTACTTCCAATAGTACCTCATCTCCTACCTTCCAAGCTTCGCAGATGTTTCGGAGACTAACACTCTGGAGCGAAGAAATGGGTTAGCCGCAACCTAGGGCATTATTTCCAGAACGAATTTCCCAGTTTGAAACTTCTTGGCAGATTAAATAGATAGCTCAGCCGGTAGAACATTTGCCTGCGAAAGATAAATATCCTAGGTTCGAGTTTCGCTTCGGCACACAGTTCTAATGTGTCAGGAAGTAAACCGGGATTAAATAACGGCACAGTCTCTTCTGTGAACATCAATCTATGGACTGCCTCGTGATGACTGGGTGTTGTGTGATGTCCTTAGGTTAGTTAGGTTTAAGTAGTTCTAAGTTGTAGGGGACTGATGACCATAGATGTTAAGTCCCATGGTGCTCAGAGCCAATCTATGGATCATGTCTACATATGAAAATTATTACATTCACCGTATATTGTCTAAAGAGTAGTGAAACTGGGAACAACATGTATTTTGAATCGCACGTGAAATTGGCAAAAATTTAGTTCGGCATATCGCATTTGCTTGTGGTAAGTAGTGCTTTCCAGGCGTCATAGCAGAACATTTCCCATGTAATTTTCATTCAGTTAATGTGATTGTTTCAGTAGTTTTCTGCAACGCAGCAAAACATGCATTGTATTGTACTGATTCGTAAAACACTACATATCATCGCACTGGCGTACGTCATGCTAAAGCATTACACGCCCGTAAGCTACAGTAGGTCTTCTGTTTCAGCCCATGTTTTCATTATTGTAAACACCCGTCCTCCACCCGGATGTAAAATCACTGAATAGTAAGACAATGAATTTAATGATACTTATGTCTGAAACACAATAACGGTGCTCGGAGTCAGCTATCATTATCTCAGCATCGGGAAAGAGCGGCACAATTTTATGACACTGTCACGACATTGACTGCGGATGCGACCATCATAATTCCGAACAGCGACGCTTTGTTTTCGCTTCGAACGTAAAAATCAACGAGATGGAAATTTTCAATGAGATAATACCGTATTCCTTCACGTCTCCCTTATAGCTGTACACACCGGGACACTTGAAGGCCAGATTAAAAACAAATATCGAAAAGTTCCACCTAATATCAGTCTGATAATGTTCACTGTAGAAAATCATTTTGTTAAAATTAAGGAAAAAGTGCACTCGCGCGATCCTATGAGGAAATGCGACAGATTCATACAAAATGTAGTTTTCCTATTTCCTCAGTTTCCAAGTGGAATTTTTTTTTTTTTTGCGTGGCACCCAATTTTCCATACATAGGTAACACTTTACGGTCTTTTATTTGTATTTTCTATTTTACTTGACTGTAGAAGTGAAGTAGCGGTGGGACTGCGCCATTCAAGAGCATCATCACGCTGCCGGAAAATAAAGTTGTGAACAGCGAGTGCGCATGGTTAAAACGTTGTTGTGAACCCCTGGCAGACTAGTGGACAATAAACGCTAGGTGCAAAGACTAGTAACTAGCTGCCATCAAGAGCAAATGCTAAGAAGTGCACCTTAATACGCGGAAGAAGGAACTGTAAAATGTTTTGTCAAGTTTCGAAGCAGTCAGTTTACAGAATACGTGGAAGCACTGGGACATCCAATGTTCTAAAACGATATTCCCAGTGGTAGAGACGTAGCATATCGAATATCTAGGTTCATTTCAGAGAATATCTAAAATGGCTCAGATGTCACCGTCAAACTTTAGATTCAAACTCATTCGAAGGCATTCAGATAGTCGCCGTGTAGCATTCTGAGTGGAAGTGGAGGAGGATGGCATGGCAGAGTAATATGGTCACCCATACAGTGCATCATAGTGCGAGGGGCATTCAGTAAGAAATGCAGCATTTTTTTTCTTAAAAGCAGTTCTATTCAGGATTCAAATACACTATGTTATTCCCCACTCTTTTGGTTACAAAACCAACGTAATCTTTGTTCGGTGCGACGGTCTTACGCCACCGTACCGGGAGTGCTTGTATGCCCGCGGGGTACCTCTCTAGTGGTCGACCTCCTTCCCATCACCCGCGTATGCATCTTTCTTTGGGACAAACAGTTGGGAGTCTTCTGTTAGGTGGCGAGGAATCCAGCGGATACACACCCTTGGGTACCCGAACGGGAGGACGAGTGTGTCAGTACTACCAACGCTGACGTCCACTGAGCAGGGAGGCGTTTGATTCTGATCCGTCGATGAGAGTGTCCACACGTTCTAACACTGCAGGAGTCACAGCTGTGTGCGGCCGGCCGGCACGCGGGAGATCCGACAAGTTTGCACGACCTTGTTGCGATGACGACAACCGCCTTTCCCAACGACTCGCCGTGCTTTTGTTGACTGTCAGGTCTCCGTGGATATTCTTCAGGCGCCTATGAAATCTGCGATGCTCTGGTTTTCCACCAAAACAAGCTTAATGACAGCTCTCCGCTTGGAACGCACCCCCGTTACGGACAATATTCAGAAGGTTACGTATAGGGATGCCATCTTTTGGTACTTCATGAAACTAGAGGGGATGAAGTGGGAATACTCAACGATCTCCCACATCAAATTTCGCATTTTTCCATTCGATACTGAACGACAAAAAAAAGTGTTGCATTTGCTTACTGAACACCCCTCTTACGTCCATACTCGGCAGATGACTGTGAAGCCCATAGCAAAGGGATTCTTACCGTTCCATTCTCGTACGAAGGCTGACTGTTTAAATGACTCTTTGAGCACTGTAATTAATCTAATCTTGTCCACATAATCCCTACGGGATACCCCAAGTCATCATTTAAAGCCAGTTCCCGGAACTTTTTAAGTAGACCTCCTCCGAATAGTCTGCACCTATCTACACGTGTCTACCAGTTCAGTTTCTTCAACGTGTCTGTGACACTCTCCCATGGATCAAACAAATCTGTGACCATTCGAACTGCCCTTCTCTGTATTCGTTCAATACCCCCTGCTAGTCCTCTTTGGGGCGGGTCCTACACACCTGAACAATATTCTAGGATATGTCACATCGGGGATTTGTAAGCTATCGCCTTTTTTACTTGATTGCACTTCCCTGGTATTCTCCCAAGAAACCGAAGTTACGAAGTGTTAAACCCAGGTATTTGTTTCGACTGTGTCTCGTTGTAGTCATAAGACACTAATTTTTTTTTTATTTGTGAAGTCTGCAGTTTTAAATTTTTGAACATTTAAAACAAAATGCCAAACTTTACACCAGTTTGAAATCTTATCAACATCCGTCTGCATATTTGTGCAGCTTTCCTCAGACAGTACAACAAGCATGGGTTCAAATCTGCCATTGCTTTGAGGAGTTTCAGCTTTACTTCCTTTCCGCAAGATAAATGTAAGCTACGTCTTGCTCTAAGAGAGCACATTAAGTTACATTAACAAATACTCTACAAAAAGCAAAATATTAGACAATTTCAAATTGACTTCTCATTCAAGAAAACACGAAGCTACGATCTCAGGCTATGGTGCTTATCGAAGTATCCTCCATTTCCTATTACAAATCCGAGCGGTGAAACTCTTTTAGAAACTTCTGGTAAGGTCTCGTGACACTTTTTTTTTTTAAAAAAAAAAAAAAAGATACAATCGTCGTTTGTTGCGTTATACTTTCAAATCTGTTTTTGTGTGTTTAGAGAACCGTAATCCCCAATGAATTCTGTAAAGCACCTGAATAAGACAAAAAGATAAAGTATTGCCGTGTCTGGTCGGAGCACGATCCAGGTCAGTAATTCTCACCTGACACACTCGTGACAGGATGTGCAGACGGAAGGCCTCTGCCGATGTCGAGATATGCAGATCACACGCGCCAGCAACGGACTGACGAAGCGCACATCAGGGAGCCTTCGGATTATGCAGCGTTCTCCGCGTGAATAGAGAGCTCACAGCGACCGGCTAAAAGCGATGGACGCGCCGGATAACGCAAAGATCAAGGCGACATCCGACCCGTCAACCTCTGCTCCTAAGGTCAGCGGAATCTCCGCTTAAATGCCGGGTTAGCGCTTGACCAAGGGCTGCGATGGCGGGGACTGTGATGGAAATATCAAATGAATATTAATATTAGAAACTGAAAAGAAATTATGCCACTGACAGAATTACCAAAACACTGAATTTTTTTCTCCGTCGTCCATAACCATCTTCGTAACCGATGTCTGTAGCTCGGACAAGTGCACTGATCCTCGACTCTGAGGCTTGTCGGTTCGCATCCCGCTTCAGAAAAACTTTATAGACCACTATTTGGCCAATTAGAAGAGGTTATGTGGTTGTAATTTCAATACTGTGTCACAATGCCTTGGGTTGAGTCGCAAATTCCGACGAGCGCTTCTCAGGGAGTGACAGTGATCTGCCTGCTGGATGGAAACGTTGAACTCGGTCACTCGTTTGATGAAGTTCCGAAAAGACTACACCGTTAGCCATCTCTAAATCTAGTCATCCCCCTTCCTTTATTTTCTTTTCCATAACGTAAGACCACCCAGCTCAAACATTCAACGTATAAAATAATGATTTATGTTTGATATATACGCAAACAGAAGATGAAGTTTACCAATTTAGTATTTCAGAGTATCCACCGAACAACCTTTAAAACCATTTTCGGTTCCCCAATTCGAAGAAAGAACTATAGCAGCGTGCAACAGTTAATAGTGTAGAAATAAAAGCATTTTTCTTGATCGTTATTTCGGAAGGGTTATAGAAGAGGATAAAACTTTTATCACTAGACAATCGATGCATAAAGATTTCCAAAGAAGTAATTAGCAAAGCTCTGAAACTGAAGATATACGTCTCAGATAAAAGTAGTAGTAATTGTTATTGTTGCCAAAACTGGACGTATTACTCTTGATAGAGTTACCACGATCGTTGTTCCATATCACTTTCGTTTGTTACCATATGGTCGGTTTCTGAAGATGCCAGAAACCAGCCTTATAAAATAAAGGAAAGCAATCAGGACACTGAATTTGGACACTTTTTTGTGGTAGTAGTAGTAGTTGTTGTTGTGGTGCTCCTCATTCGAAAGCCTGGTTTGATGGAACTGTCCCTATAGTCTACCCTGTACAAGCTCCTTCATCTTAGCGTAACTACTACGACCTACATCGATCTGAACCAGCTTACTGTATTCAAGCTTTGATCTCCCTCTACCATTTTCGCCCTCCACAGTTCCCTCCATTGCCAAAGTGACATCCTCGATGCCTCTGGACATGTTCCATCAACCGATGTTTCCTTCAGTCAATCTGTGCCACAAAATTCTTCTTTTCTCACTTAGATTAACTGTCTCCTCACTAGTTATTCAGTCTACCTATCCTATTTTCCAGAACCTTCTGTAGCATCACATTTTAAAAGCTCCAATTTCTTCTTATCTTAAGTTTTTATAGACCGCGATTCATTTCTGTACAGGCTACAGTCCAGACAAATAGATTAAGAAAATATTTCCTAACACACAAATTTGTATTCGATGTTAACAAAATTCTCTTTGCCAGAAAAGCCGTTTTGCGTTTTCTGTCAGTCTCATTTTTAGATATCTCTATGCCCTTTTGCCTGATTCATTTGCAACGTTTTTATGTTTTATCGTTTTGTGAGTTACATTCAATACCTTGCGAGTTATAGAGTGATTTCTACTGGTTTTGTCTGTTTTGTTATTTGTTCCGCTGCTACTCTCGATATTTCATTTCTCAAAGATACCCATTCGTCTTCTGTTTTTTCCTTTACCCATACTGCAGTCAGTCGTTACCTAAAGCTCCCTTTGAAACACTCATAATCCTGTGTTTCTTTCAACTTATCCAGATCCCCTCTCGTTAGCTTCCTACGGTTGTGCAATTTCTTCACTTTTGGTCTATAGTTAACAACCAGCAAATTATGATCAGAGCCCACATCTGTACCTGGAAATGTTTTGCAGTTTAAAAACTGGTTGATAAATCACATCTGAGGTCATCAGTCCCGCCGGCCGGTGTGACCGTGCGGTTCTAGGCGCTTCAGTGTGGAACCGCGTGACCGCTACGGTCGCAGGTTCGAATCCTGCTTCGGGCATGGATGTGTGTGATGTGCTTAGGTTAGTTAGGTTTAAGTAGTTCTAAGTTCTAGGGGACTGATGGCCTCAGAAGTTAAGTCCCATAGTGCTCAGAGCCATTTGAACCATTTCATCAGTCCCCTAGACTTAGAACTACTTGAACCTAACTAACCTAAGCACATCACACAGATGCATGCCCGAGGCAGGATTCGAACCTGCGACCGTAGCAGCAGCGCGGTTCCGGACTGAAGCGCCTAGAACCGTTCGGCCACAACGGCCGGCCCTCGAGGACATTCTGCTGCCGCAACACTACTGCCCACTTGGTCCTTCGACGGAGTAACAGGTG
This sequence comes from Schistocerca serialis cubense, assembly GCF_023864345.2. Lineage (NCBI taxonomy): Eukaryota > Metazoa > Arthropoda > Insecta > Orthoptera > Acrididae > Schistocerca > Schistocerca serialis. The sequence continues at coordinate 362,467,892 of NC_064638.1, forward strand.
TTTCATAATAAGGCCCTTAGATACCTCGAGACCTTCAGAAACCCCGTAGGAAAATATCGACTGGGGATAGGTCAGGTGATCGTGGTAGCCAAACGACTGGCCCACCGCGACCAATCCAGCGGCCGGGAAAGGTTGCCTGCAGATGTGCCCTCTGCTGAAACGAGAGGGAGCTTCGTCGTGCCAAAATCGAATACGGCGATTAATATGAATGGGAACATCACTCAGCAAGTCTGGTAGAAACTCGCAGGAAAACGAGACACGTGTTACCATCAAGTCAGTCCGGGAGAATGTACGGCCCAATTAAACGCAACACCCTCTCGTGGCCGTAGCGCCCTCTCTTGGCTTTCGCGACCCCCGGTTCCTATGTGATTACTGATCCTTGTGGAATGCCCGATGTGCCATGTCAGTTTGTAAACTTTTTTTTAATTAGCCTGTACAGATAAAGCAGGTGTTGACAGATGTGAAAATTACCGAACTATCAGTTTAATAAGTCACGGCTGCATAATACTAACACGAATTCTTTACAGACGAATGGAAAAACTAGTAGAAGCCGACCTCGGGGTAGATCAGTTTGGATTCCGTAGAAATATCGGAACACGTGAGGCAATACTGACCCTACGACTTATCTTACAAGCTAGATTAAGGAAAGGTAAACCTACGTTTCTAGCATTTGTAGACTTAGAGAAAGCTTTTGACAATGTTGACTGGAATACTCTTTTTCAAATTCTGAAGGTGGCAGGGGTAAAATATAGGGAGCGAAAGGCTATTTAAAATTTGTATAGAAACCAAATGGCAGTTATAAGAGTCTAGGGACATGAAAGGGAAACCGTGGTTGGGAAGGGAGTGTGAGAGGGTTGTATCCTATCCCAGATGTTATTCAATCTGTATATTGAGCAAGCAATAAAGGAAACAAAAGAAAAGTTCGGAGTAGGTATTAAAATCCATGGAGAAGAAATAAAAACTTTGAGGTTCGCCGATGACATTGTAATTCTGTCAGAGACAGCAAGGGACTTGGAAGAGCAATTGAACGGAATGGACAGTGTCTTGAAAGGAGAGTATAAGATGAACATCAACAAAAGCAAAACGAGGATAATGGAATGTAGTAGAATTAAGTCGGGTGATGCTGAGGGAATTAGCTTAGGAAATGAGACATTTAAAGTAGTAAAGGAGTTTTGCTATTTGGGGAGCAAAATAACTGATGATGGTCGAAGTAGAGAGGATATAAAATGTAGACAGGCAATGGCAAGGAAAGCATTTCTTAAGAAGAGAAAGTTAACATCGAATATAGATTTAAGTGTCAGGAAGTCGTTTCTGAAAGTATTTGTATGGAGTGTAGCCATGTATGGAAGCGAAACATGGACGATAAATAGTTTGGACAAGAAGAGAATAGAAACTATCGAAATGTGGTGCTACAGAAGAATGCAGAAGATTAGATGGGTAGATCACATAACTAATGAGGAAGTATGGAATAGGATTGGGGAGAAGAGAAGTTTGTGGCACAACTTCACTAGAAGAAGGGATCGGTTGGTAGGACATGTTCTGAGGCATCAAGGGATCACCAGTTTAGTATTGGAGGCCAGCGTGGAGGGTAAAAATCATAGAGGGAGACCAAGAGATGAATACACTAAGCGGATTCAGAAGGATGTAGGTTGCAGTAGGTACTTGGAGATGAAGAAGCTTGCACAGGATAGAGTAGCATGGAGAGCTACATCAAACCAGTCCCAGGACTGAAGACCAGAACAACAACACAGATGGACCGCTGAGCCTTGCGTAATTAACGCCAGAATCAGGTGTCCACATCTGGCTCAGCATCACATAGCACACGCCACCCTCCGCACATTGCTGGACAGCGAGGCGTGAGGGCACGTTCCGGAATGCCGTCTCGATTCTATCCCACTGGCACGCACGCACTCGCGAGCGGCGGTTATTTCCGACGGTGGCCGCACGCGCTGCGCTGCGGTCCGAGCCGCCGGGCGGACACAATATACTGAAAGTCGTAAAGCCAGCCACTGCTGCTGCCGCCGCCAAGGCCGCGCGCACGTCAAGCCGTCTGCAGAGACACAGCCGGCCCGCTACAAAAGGAGCCTCGAACAATGAGCGGGCTTTTTCTCAGCCACGTCCGGCGCCAGACGCTGGCGATGGCCGCTCTGGAAAGGCAAAACGGCGACGCGTCCAGTCCGCAATCCGTACCACCCGCCAGCCCTGCTGCTATTCCTTGTTAGTACGGGATACGCGGTCTGGTACGATGTAGCGATGTTAGATGTCGCTTACCGCCTGCACTCCAGTAAGGCGAGAACTGGCACGTCTCGTAAATGCGAGCGCGTTGTGTGCAGAACAAGAATCTCGCACTCAGCTCACTGCAAGTAAACACATGGAAACAGGTGCCTATGCACAGGATACTGCTCAAGGACCACTTGCTATTGTGCATTTAAGTTTCGAGCGTACAGTTCGAGAGAACCAGCCAAGCTACCCTCTTTACCTTCCCATTATTTCCATTCACAAGGGAACCTCCCCATCGCATCCCCCTCACATTTAGTTATAAGTTGGCACAGTGGATAGGCCTTGAAACACTGAACACAGATCAATCGAGAAAACAGGAAGAAGTTGTGTGGAACTATGAAAAAAATAAGCAAAATATACAAACTGAGTAGTCCATGCGCAAGATAGGCAACATCAAGGAGTGTGTAAGCTCAGGAGCGCCGTGGTGCCGTGGTTAGCGTGAGCAGCTCCGGAACGAGAGGGCCTTGGTTCAAGTCTTCCCTCGAGTGAAAAGTTTAATTTTTATTTTCAGATAATTATTATCTGTCTGTCCGTCCGTCCGTAGTATGGGGACCCTACACCTACACAAACATCGAAACACACGATGTCAGTCGACTACAGCGCACGGAAGAGAGAGTATTCCCGCTAACGAGGCTCCCTGGCTGGCAGTTGACTGTTCGCTACTTTGGACGAGAGTGCATTAAATACGTGAGATGTATTCCGTGGGCACTACGAATCCAGCAAATATAGCTCGCGACTTCAATGAACGAATGCACAGATCATAACTTTGCGAATACAAAGAAAGTAAACTTTTCACTCAAGGGAAGACTTGAACCAAGGACCTCCCGTTCCGCAGCTGCTCACGCTAACCACGGGACCACGGCACTCCTGAGCTCACACTATCCTTGATGTTACATATCTTGGGCATGGACTACTCAGTTTGTATATTTTGCTTATTTTTTTCATAGTTCCACACAACTTCTTCCTGTTTTCTCGATTGATCTGTGTTCAGTTTTTCAAGGTCTATCCACTGTGCCAACTTATAACTAAATCTGAGGGGGGTTCGATGGGGAGGTTCCCTTGTCAGAGTAAAACAATAAGCAATGTACAAGATTATTCTGAAAAGGGCTATGAATGGTCTCAGAAAATAAAGGATATAAGAGGTAACAAATTACCTTGACTGGTCTTCGAAGTAATCACCATTAACTACAACACACTCTGACATAGGCTGTAAACCTGTTCGAAATTGGCAACAACTCTAATTACCCTCCGCTTCCAGTTGATGTGCCCACGCGCTGATGCACCTGTTAACCGTAACTCAGCACAGCTGTGTCTGCAGGAAACCCAGAACATGTACTCTCTTCTGAAAGTAAGTCCCCTCGTAGCTACTGAGTACTCAACAGCGTGCGGGTAATACTGGACATGTTGACCCGTACAGTTAAACAAAATAGCACTAGGTGCCTTTACGAGTGCCAGAAGTAACTGAAAGAAGACAGTAATTGTCCACTCTATAATGTGCTTTCTCGTTTTGGCAGCAAACAGTAAATTTAACGCTAGCAGCGAAACAAATTCATTTTACAAGGGTAGAAATATGGGTGGCAACTCAAGGGTGTTAACTGCAAGTGATCTTAAACTAAAGAGGAAGCAATAGGAACGACCTGACTTGACAGAAGCTACAAAATGTTTATGAAAGTAAGAATGTCACGTGTGTAGAAGTTCCAAGTAATTTTAAAACCCTGGAAGAAAACAGTGCGAACCAAAGCAAATACAAGATGTCTCGAAGAGATTCATCCGCTTTCACGACGCCATATCTTCTATATGAACGAAGAAAGAAATGTACGGTGAAATTTAGCTCACTCATCGGAAAAACATTTTTTTTTTTTTTTTTTTTTTTACACCTTCTCGCCAGTTGCAAGTTTCCAGTTCACGATATTGTCGTAGAGATCTACTTGATGCAGCTAGCTCGGTTACTCGCTCATTGTTCATTACGTAATGTGTGCCGAGTCGAGATGGCGATAAAACGTGTTTAGGAAGCCTGATCTCCTCTTCCAACAGCTTTGGATGACATGTGGTGTCGCATTGCAACAACAGTGAATCGAGTAACTCGAGGCATGCTCGCAAAAGTTTAGAAAGATTTTCACTATCGCCTCGGTGACTGTAGTGCGGCCGGAGCAGAGTACATTGAATATTTGTGAATTATAAATGAAGAATTTAATGTTAAACATGATTAAGAAAGTTACTGCCAAATTCAAAGTGCACGCATACATGTAAAAGATGTACCCTAGGAAAGTCGTATAACTATTTTGAAAATAAACCATTTGTAACATAGCATAAAACGCAATCCGAGTTTTTATTATCGTTCATGTAAAAGGCCTAGTCTTTTGAAATCTGAGGAATCTCTTTGAAACACCCTGAACGTTGTACCAACGCATATGAAATGAGAAATGATGAACGTTGGATACACACAGTGTAAGAGTCCGTCGCATGCTGTCGGTCGACCAACAGTTGGTGTGTTATGAATAGTTCCCTTTTCGTCTCGACAGTGATTCGAAAAGTTGTAATCATATTCTCTGCTCGCGGTTTCTGTTCCTGACCAAACAACAAAACTTAAATTACTTGGTCCTTGTGTCTGAGATGAAATAAAGTCCACAAGAAAATGAACTATGTAGAAGGAACTGCCACTTGAAATTTCATAAGTTCAGTATCCATCCCAAGATGCAATCAGTGATACTTGATGATAACTTGAACACGTTCACAATGTTCTACGTGGCACAGGGCAGTAGACAAGGCACGAGAGGTGAACCTGCCAACATAAAAGGAGACGGGGAGTATTGTGTTGGCAGCTCAGAAGTAGAAACAGCAGAATCCACTGGTCTGCAGAGCTCTGTGACTTTAAAAGTCTACTATTCATTGGATGTCACTTGAGTAATAAATCCATCAGGACCTTTCATACCTTCTAAAGCTGCCCTAATCGATTGTTGGTGACGCGACTGTGAAGAGGAAACAAGAAGGAATAACACGGCTAAGGCAAGACTAGCCAGACCTCACGTACTGACGGAGAGGGATCGTCGAGAATTGCGAATATGGTTGTAAAAAATAAGATGAAATCAGCGGAAGAAAACACTCTTCAGTTCCAAAGTACTGCCAGCAGTCTAGCTAGCACGATGACTGTGCGTAGGTAGTTAAAGACACTGGGTTACAGTGGTCGACAAGCTCCTCATATGCCACACATTTCTGTACTCAATGCTAAGCGATACTTGAGGTGGTGTACAGAAGGACGCCAATGGATAGTCGATGGTTGGAAAGGAATTATTTGGTGCGATGAGTGGCGGTACACGCTGTGGAAATGCGATGGAAGGGTTCGGATCTGGCGAATGGCTGGAGAACATTACATGCCACTATCTATAGTGCCAACAGTAAAGTATAGGTATATGTGTGTGGGGAATGATGGAAACTGATTAATAATTGCTTGTATAATTGGAAAAATTGATTGGAAAGAATAGTTTAAAGAAATATGAAGGTAATTTATGAATCTATACACAATTCTGGGTGAACTTCAACTGATACCAATATTAACAGACCTTCAATATCAATACATTCAAGGTTAATATTCTTAATTTGCGTAACTTACTGCTTGACATTAATTCCATTGTTTTTAGTCGTGAATGTGGCAATATAGATGCAGTCTAGCTTCTCCGGATATCGTGTAAATTCTTCTTTTCTGCTCCGAACCTCTTGATGCAGGATCTCGGTGGCGAGTGAGGTGATGAACAGATAGGAGTGCACGTCTTAAACGTGCGAATAAATTTTGCTTTTCTAATAACATTTTATAACACTTTTAATGTACGGTTGAAACACACATTTTTAACAATGCTTGTACCACGGATCCAAGCCGCCACTTACCGGAACAAAGGGGTGAAGACACAGGAATTAATAAATTGAAGAGCGTATTTCTTATTTTGTTTCCTACAGACATTTAACGATGTATCAAAACATTAGCCTTGCCACAAAACAAGTCGTTAATTTATCTTTGTGGGTGCCTATAACCCATTCAGTTTACATATACCTTACACATAAGAAAAGAAAAGAACGAAAAAAAATATGATTCAACACGGGAGGAGATGTCGTTACAGTGTGGGGGTATTTTCGTGGTTTTGATGGGGTCACCTCATTGCGAATAGGAAAACGCTAAATGCTGAAGGATATAATCACGTTTTGCGTTATTGTGTAATGAGTACACTAGAGCAATACTTAGAAGACGATACTTGTTTCAGCATGACAGTGCATCCTATCATAACGCAGCATGTGTGAGGTAATGGTTTGTGGACAATAACATTCCTGAAACGGACTGGCCTGCCCAGAGCCCCGACGTAAACTTAACGGAACTCCTGTGTGATCGTGCAACATCACTACCTAGTGCAGTTTTGGCTCTTGAGGAAGAATGGGCTGCCATTTCTCTACAGGCAAGAAGACACCTGGGTGAAAGTGTCCTCAGCAGAGTTCAAGACGTTCTAAAGATGAAGGATGGGCACACCACATATTAATGTCCACTAATAGGTGTCAGGATACTTTTGATCAAGTAGCGTATTTCATTTGCTTCACCCACGGGACTGTTATGCCTTGGACCTCGACAGCTCGGGGGGTGTTTAGGACAGGCCGCCGAGCGGGGATGGAAGCAAGTGTCGTTCGCAGGAGAGTCGATTTGTGGCGGCCCAGACGATGAGCTGATCGAGGCACTGTTGAAGTTGGCACTGCATCATACCCTGTATGTGGGATCCTTCTTTTCTCTGGGCAGCAGTCCCGTCCGCATATAAAGTCAATTGGGTGATTCTCGTCCTAAGCGTATCACTGGTAAAGATGACACAAAAACGGTTCCCAGTGAAGTTGCTTGTGAGATTCCGGTGCGGACACAGCGACTAGTCCGTCCTCCCGATCCGTGAACTAAGTTCCGCCTGGTCTGCAGGCAGTTATGTCGCGATTTTCCTATTCCTCAGGCAGCTGACTACCGTGCCCGGCAGTCAGGTGGCGTAGTTATCGCCGCTTTTGGCGGAGTCGCTAAACCCGCGGCGTCCAACATCTCCGCCACAGAAGCGTCTTCGTCCATCGATGGCCAAGATACACTATTGGCCATTAAAATTGCTACACCAAGAAGAAATGCAGATGATAAACGGGTATTCATTAAACAAAAATATTATACTAGAACTGACATGTGATTACATTTTCAAGCAATTTGGGTGCATAGATCCTGAGAAATCTGTACCCAGAACAACCACCTCTGGCCGTAATAACGACATTGATACGCCAGGGCATTCAGTCAAACAGAGCTAGGATGGCGTGTACAGGTACAGCTGCCCATGCAGCTTCAACACGATACCACAGTTCATCGAGAGTAGTGACTGGCATATTGTGACGAGCCAGTTGCTCGGCCACCATTGACCAGACGTTTTCAGTTGGTGAGAGATCTGGAGAATGTGCTGGCCAGGACAGCAGTCGAACATTTTCTGTATCCAGAAAGGCCCGTACAGGAACTGCAACATGCGGTCGTGCATTATCCTGCTGAAATGTAGGGTTTCGCATGGATCGTTCAAAAAATGTTCAAATGTGTGTGAAATCTTATGGGGCTTAACTGCTAAGGTCATCAGTCCCTAAGCTTACACATTACTTAACCTAAATTATCCTAAGGACAAACACACACACCCATGCCCAAGGGAGGACTCGAACCTCCGCCGGGACCAACCTCACAGTCCATGACTGCAGCGCCTCAGACCGCTCGGCTAATCCCACGCGGCTCGCATGGATCCAATGAAGGGTAGAGCCACGGGTCGTAACAAATCTGAGATGAAACGTCCACTGTTCAAAGTGCCGTCAGTGCGAACAAGAGGTGACCGAGACGTGTAACCAATGGCACCCCATACCATCACGCCGGGTGATACGCCAGTATGGCGATGAGGAATACACGCTTCCAATGTGCGTTCACAGCGATGTCGCCAAACGCGGATGCGACCATCATGATGCTGTAAACAGAACCTGGATTCATCCGAAAAAATGACGTTTTGCCATTCGTGCACCCAGATTCGTCGTTGAGTACACCAACGCAAGCGCTCCTGTCTGTGATGCAGCGTCAAGGGTAACCGCACCCATGGTCTCCGAGCTGATAGTCCATGCTGCTGCAAACGTCGTCGAACTGTTCGTGCAGATGGTTGTTGTGTTGCAAACGTCCCCATCTGTTGACTCAGGGATCGAGACGTGGCTGCACGATCCGTTACAGCCATGCAGATAAGATGCCTGTCATCTCGACTGCTAGTGATACGAGGCCGCTGGGATACAGAGAGGCGTTCCGTATTACCCTCCTGACCCCACCGATTCCATATTCTGCTAACAGTCATTGGATCACGACCAACGGGAGCAGCAATGTCCCGACACGATAATCCGCAATCGCGATAGGCTACAATCCGACCTTTATCAAAGTCGGAAACGTGATGGTACGCATTTCTCCTCCTAACACGAGGCATAACAACAACGTTTTATTAGGTAACGTCGGTCAACTGCTGTTTGTGTATGAGAAATCGGTTGGAAACTTTCCTCATGTCAACACTTTGTAGGTGTCGTCACCGGCTCCTATCTTGTGTGAATGCTCTGAAAAGCTAATCATTTGCATATCACAGCATCTTCTTCCTGTCGGTTAAATTTCGTGCCTGTAGCACGTCATCTTCGTGGTGTAGCAATTTTAATGGCCAGTAATGTATTAGAGTTCACGAAGTTTGTCACACGAACTGACTGATAAGCTGAAGTAAACGCGGATTGAAACCGTTGGAGGTTTCATTTTCGTGCGGTGTGAGACCATCTGCTTCCATTTCGTCCACAGTGAGATATGCAACCATCACGGTGATAGGCTGCTGCTGTCAAGATGCAAAGAGTAGCAGATGATTTTGCCACGGTTTTGTTTTGTAAGCACAAGAGCATTAAAGAGATGCTCATCGAACATTTTTTTTGCTTTTCCTTTATTGAATTTCGATTTCCCCCTGAGGGGGCGGGCTGGCAGCAGCTTAGTAGGCTGCTCTGCAGCCTACAGACTTTTTAAAACGTAAGACGAAGATAAGAAACAATAAAAGCAGGCGATAAAACGGTGACTTAAATTGTAAAACGGCGGAAAATTGTGGAAAGTTAAAACATAAAACAAAGGGTTGGCAATGCTAATAAAATACACAGGAAGCAGGCAGGTAACATAGTAGACAGACAATTAAAAAACATGGCGACGGTCTGGTTTCTGTTCATAAGAGATACAAAAATCGCACCCAGCGACGGTATGATATCCATTCGCAACGCTTCGGAAAAGACACATAACACTGAACACTCACTGTAAACACTGCAATAAAATGTCGGCCCAAAGATGACACACCCACCATAGCCAAGGTCAGATGGGGGGGGGGGGGCCTGGACAGATGAGATGGAAAACAAGGAGGGAGGAGAGGAAAAACGAAAGGGGGGGGGGGAACCGAAGGAGGTAGAGGACTCATAAAGGGGGGAGGGGCAGGGAAGTTGCGAGAGGGAATGGGAAAAGGCAGATGAGGGAAATGCAAAAGGGCTCGGGGGAGAGAAGGGGGGCAGAGAGAGGGTGGGGAAAAAAGAGGATGGAAGGGAGGAGAGGGAGCTCAGAGAAAGGACAGAGGAAAGGAGGTGGAGTGAGGATCAGAGTTGATAGGAAGGATAAATGGAGGGAGAGAGAGCATCATCTGGGAGGGGGAGTAGATGGAAGCCACCTCGGGAAAGGAGATGAAGGGTGTAGAGATGGAGGGTAGGGGGGACACAACAGTGAAAGCATGGCAGGGGGTGGGAGAGGAGAGGAGCAACCAGGGGGTGAGGGGGATCAAGGCGGCGGGAGGTGTAGAGTATGCGGATATTTTCGAGGAATAGGAGCAGATGGGGGAAAGGAATGAGGTCATAGAGGATCCGCGTGGGGGACGGGAGGCGTATACAGAAGGCAAGGCGGAGTGCATGACGCTCAAGGATCTGGAGGGACTTATAGAATTTGGGGGGGGGGGGGGGGGGGAGCGGATATCCAGGCGAGACTGGCATAACAGAGGCTCATGGAACACCAGAGGTGTTGTTCATCACAGAAAGTTTTTTCCGCAATAATTCCGAGAGCGTAATTTCCGGAAACATTCGGGCACACGTAGCGTGCTAAAGGATTCCCCGTCACACTCCGGAAGGTGGCCTGCGGAATGTACGTGGACGCGTTGACCCCGCGGCGTGTTTGTTGTTGCACACGGAGCCGTGCGGTGTCGCCGGTCAGTGCTCCTGGCAGCTGGCAGACCGGAGGCGCCGCCTGCAGCGCGTGACGCATGCGCCACCACTGGCCGCTGATTCACAGGCTGTCGCCTCGCCGCGCGCCGCTGTCTGGAATTAATCGCCTCCCGCCGTCCGTGTCCACCGCTGCTGACCCGCACACACGGCGGAACGACTTGTCAGACAAGCCTTTTGTTCGTAAACGTCGACAGCTTCACCGAGCCATAGGGAGATCATCCTGGGTATCGAAGGAGAATAACAGACGATAAGAAATCCTGATTCATCATGTGTTTTATGTGGCAACGGCCTTGCCGCAGTGGCTACGCCGGTTCCCGTGAGATCACCGAAGTTAAGCGCTGTCAGGCGTGCTCGGCACTTGGATGGGTGACCATCCAGGCCGCCATGCGCTGTTGCCATTTTTCGGGGTGCACTCAGCCTCGTGATGCCAATTGAGGAGCTACTCGACCGAATAGTAGCGGCTTCGGTCAAGAATACCATCTTACGACCGGGAGAGCGGTGTGCTGGCCCCACGCCCCTCCTATCCGCATCCTCCACCGAGGATGACATGACGGTCGGATGGTCCCGGTAGGCCACTCGTGGCCTGAAGACGGAGTGCTTTTATGTGTTTTATGTGACACCGGGTGTCGACCAAACACTTTCTTGTGGTATCGTAGCCCGCCAGAGTGGCTGTGCGGTGCTAGGCGCTACAGTCTGGAGCCGAGCGACCACTACGGTCGCAGGTTCGAATCCTGCCTCGGGCATGGATGTGTGTGATGTCCTTAGGTGAGTTAGGTTTAATTAGTTCTAAGTCTAGGCGACTGACGACCTCAGAGGTCAAGCCGCATAGTGCTCAGAGCCATTTGAACCATTTGGAATTCTGTCATCAAGGAACGCACTGACATCATAGGCACCGAGAGCTACACCGAGTTGTTTAGGCCTACTCTCCAACTAGATCTGTGATGCTGCTGACTTCCTTCCATAGCAGACATTTTCTTCATCTATCGCAGAAAAAAGAAATTCATTGACGAAATCGTGACATATACCAACCTGAATGAGATTTTCACTCTGCAGCGGAGTGTGCGCTAATATGAAACTTCCTGGAAGATTAAAACTGTGTGCCAGGTCGAGACTCGAACTCAGGACCTTTGCAAGGTATGCAGGAGAGCTTCTGTAAAGTTTGGGAGGTAGAAGACGAGGTACTGGCAGAAGTAAAGCTGTGAGGACGCGGCGTGAGTCGTGCTTGGGTAGCTCAGATGGTAGAGCACTTGCCTGCGTAAGGCAAAGTTCCCGAGTTCGAGTCTCGACCTGGCACACAGTTTTAATCTGCCATGAAGTTTCATATACCAACTTGTTAGAAACGATCATTACAGAATCATTTAAACCATTTTCAGATGATGAAGACTGAATACATAATCGAAAGATTGAACTCACAGTTAAACCTGAGAAAATTTTATCCAGACGGTGTTTTGGTTTTCATTAGTAAAAAATGTAGCTCAAAGAATTTTTTATGTGCAAAATAGAGCCAACTAGACAGCCTTGGCAGCGTGTGATATTCAGTTCGATGATATTCGTTGATGGTGATAGCCGAATACAAAGTACAATCAGTATTTCAGTCTCGACAGGGTACGGCTGACAGGCAACAGGGCTATGAAGACGCAGCAGCTCTACATAGCAGCATGTGACAGTGCGAAGGCGTCAGTAGAAAAGTAATGAACGATAACCACAAATAATGAACGGTGACATATAAACGGTAAAGGCGTCATTTAAACACAGTTACGTATGACTTTATCGGATGCCGCAACGCCTACCATGATGACATCTAGTTGTACCTAAGCACTAGCCCTAAAACATTATTGCCACCGTATAAGGTATGAAAGACGACCTTTGTCGGTATCATGGTGGGAAAGAAACCTGGCTCTTAAACAAAACACAAAGAACTCACAGGTCATCCTCACATCACACAGAAAGTTGATCAGCGGAGATTTGTGTCAAACAGTTCCTCTAATAATTCTTAACGGTATCCAGTTACCCTAGAGTGAAATATCTTGGCCTAGTGTTGGATAACCACCTAAACTGCAAGAATAAATTTTTGGAGCATCGACAGAATATCTCTCTTGTCTACAAGCAATCCAAAAATTTAGAAAACTATTTCCATCTGAATTTAAACAAAAATTGAATCTAGTTTTTAATGTCGCCACGTCTTCGCTGTTCTGATGTAGCTAGTTGAACGCGACACACGTACTGCAAACTCCAGACGACTTGAACTATTCATGACTGCTTGCCTTAGAAATGTAACATTCGATAGTTTGATCGCATCAGTCCTCCCTATACTCATGCTTTATGTGACCCCATATGTGGCGTGATTCTCACACGCTTCGTTTACTTAATTGATTTCTTTCTTACTAGTGTCCCCAATACTTTTACCCACATATCAAATACCTGTGATCTTTCCGCATCTGCAATACAAGATCGGATATGTCCAGCATCCTAGCTGTACTTTTCCACACTTTCATTTCAGTTTAATATACGACTGTGGAACAAACTACCTTGTAACCTGCGTTACCCTAAATCACTCTACATTCAAGAGAAGATTACAGCTTCATATGTTACTATCGACGTAACTTCCCTCTCGGTATATCTCAGCTACTGTCTTTCTGCCCAACAGCGATCAGTATCTCCGTCAGGTGCTCTTCTAGTCCTTATCTATTTCTGTTTTCTTTTTCCATCTCAAGTGCCAACCTTACCACATTATTTGTCGCTTTTCCTCTGAATAAGCAACTTCCTGCCATATTATTTCGTTCTGTAACGCCGTCAAAGATTTCTGTTAGATGTCGTTACTCACATCCAACGTAGTGAGGAAATCGCTTAACACAGTGTTAATAAGACTGACATTTCGTAAATCCCATATATTCATTATTATATAATGAGTGTTTCAAAGTTTTTGCGTCAAGCGTCTAGGGATGATAGATCACAACATAGGAAACAACGTTTGTTAGAGAAAAAATGTTTGAGGACACCCCTTCCCCTCCCCCAGTGATACTAGGCATCTCTTATAATTTGTTATGCCCTTGGGAGACAGTAGAGCATAGGCACACTGCAGTGCATGTACGCAATGTGTGTTGCCTACAATTCAGCCAACTGCTTCACATGAAAGGGGGTGGCCTGAGTTCCTGGTTTGCTTCTTAAATACCTTTCTTCGCTTCAACAGACCAATTCTTAATGTTTTCTTCTTGAAAATCGCTTTATCAATTTACTGGGATACATAGTATCCAAAAGCAGCGGACCTCGTTAGTAGACCTCGCTACTTCAGTGAAATCCTGTCGTTCCAGTGCCGGAAATTCCAATAAGAAGACGTCTGGTATCGCATGGAAGCGTAAGTGTACATTTTGTCTTTAATAGAGTCGGCAAGACTAAGCACAACCAGGAGCACCTCCGAAGATGTACGAAACGTCAGGGATAGAAGTTTCGTGGACCACGGGCATACAACCCGGAAGAATTCTCGGCAGCTGAAACATCCGTTCGTGAAAGCCTTCGTTGTTTCATAGAAGATGTTCCCCATGAATTGATCTGTCCCCTGAAGACATTTGATTCAAAAACTTTGAAACACCCTATTCGTGTAGATACATACTCCGCAATCCACCACACGGTTCGTGGCGGAGGGTACCTCGTACCACAACTAGCATCTTCTGTCCCTGTTCCACTCCCAAACAGAACGAGGGAAAAATGACTGCCTATATGCCTCTGTACGAGCCCTAATCTCTCTTATCTTTGTGGTCTTTCCGCGAAATGTAAGTTGGCGGCAGTAAAATTGTATTGCAGTCAGCCTCAAATGCTGGTTCTCTAAATTTCCTCAGTAGCGATTCACGAAAAGAACGCCTCCTTTCCTCTACAGACTCCCACCCGAGTTCCAGAAGCATTTCCGTAACACTCGCGTGATGATCAAACCTACTAGTAACAAATCTAGCATACCACTATCATCGTTATTGTCATTTTTATTATTATGCAGGGTGATCCAGCTGCCCCTATCTTTGGGTTTTATACAACCCATAAGCCTTCACAAACCATATTTTCATATTCTCTTGCTTGCTGTGCATAAACTATTAGCCCGAGAGAAAAAATGAAGAGGACCTTTTTCTAAGAAATGTAACATAGTTAAGAGTTTTAGTAGAGCTGGAGACTAAACTTCTCGATTTATTTTTAAAAAACGCGTTTGAAGATCACTTTTGTACGTTTCTCTTGAATTACCCGAAAACTGTGGCCTCCAGCAAAAACCTATCCCTGTACAAAATTTAACTGTATTAAATCTTCTATAAAAAGGTCGGTTCATTTTTTCCGTGAGAGTAATAGTTTGCACCTAGTGAGCGAAAGAATATGAAAATCTTGCGTGTGGTTTTTGAGGGTGTTGCAGGTTGCGTAAAACCCATAGGTAGGGGCAGCTGAATCATCCAGTATACGGCTCATGTGCCATGCAAATTACAGTGTTGACTGACGAAGAATGTCTGGTTAGAAGTAAGAGATGCTGTGAAGGCATTAATCTTGGCAGGTGAAAAAAAATCTTCAAGTAAAGGAATATTATTGCACATTGTATTAGCGAATTCTTTCTCCATACAGTTACTGTGTTGAGTGTATGAATATTCACGGCGTGTCGTCGCTTGCAGGGCGTGGTGTGATGGGCGCAGAGCGGTGACCCGCCCCTGGAGCACGGTCGCAACCAGCAGGCAGAAGGCAGCAGACAGCACACGGCAGACATGGAGGTGGTGCCCGCGGCGGACGTGCCCCTGGCGCTGCCGTTCGCGCGCTCTAACGTGCAGGAGTGGTCGCACCTGGACCAGCTGACGGGCGTGCTGCAGCAGGGCCGCGTCCAGGCGCACCACTGGGCCAGCGCCACCAGGGCCTACGGCAAGGTCAGTCTCACCTCCTGTCTCTTACAAAATAGTCCACACACTTACTCCGCAAGTGCCGCAGGTGCTCAAACTGGGCCCTGTCAGAACTGTCTTCAACGCCGTCACGACGTCTTCGACACTGCATCAGAAGTGGAGCGGTAGATAAAATATCGATATCATCATCAGGTTACCTTCCATTCGGAAATTGGATGCACTCAGTAACTGTATGTGACTTGTAAATTATAGATTGCAGCTTTCTTTTGTCTTCATTGATATCTGACACCTTACAATAAGATGGGCTGGCAGCAGCACACTACGCTGCTCTTCAGCCACAAATTTTACAGAGAAAATACAATGGAGACACAGAATACACAGAACAAAGTGTGGGGCAAAAAACAGAAGACACAGATACAAATAACACATAGCCGTTCACACGTGAAGACACCTAAAGAAACCGTTGGCACTGCACACGGACACTGATGACGGAGACGACACGTGGACAATGGAGTGTGGGCGGCGAAAAACACTGAGGCACAAACTCGACGGCACACAAATGTCCACTTTACGTGTGCGAGTCCGGGGACCTGCCAAGAGGGGAAGAAGGTGGTGGGGGAGGGAGAAGGGAGAGCAAAGATGCCATGGGCAGAAGAGATGGGGGGAGGAATGAAGGTATGGGGGTAGGGGAAGCCCGGGGGAGGAGGGAAGGGGGAGAGAAGGGAAAGTGGGTGCCCATAGGAACAAACACAGGAAGAGGGAGGGAGTATCAAAGTTGGTAGGAGGGGTAGATGGTAGGGAGGAGGGCATCACCAGGGAGGGGGTGTTGGCGGAAGCCACCTTGGGAGAGGGTATGGAGAGTGGGGAGATGGAGAGCAGGTGGGACGTAGAAATACAGGCGCGGCAGCGGATGGGGGTGGGAGAGGATGGGAGAGACAAGCGGGTGAGGAGGATCGAGTTTACGGGAGGTGTAGAGGATCCGTATCCATTCGAGGAAAAGGAGGAGGTGGGGGAATGGAATAAGGTCATACAGGATCCGCGTGGGGGAGGGGAGACGAATGCAATAGGCGAAGCGAAGAGCATGGCGTTCTGGGATCTGAAGGGATTTGTAAAAGGTAGGAGAGCAGAGATCCAGGCAGGGTGGGCATAGCAAAGGATAGGACGGATGAGGGATTTATAGGTATGGAGGATGGTGGAGGGGTCCAGACCCCATGTACGGCCAGAAAGAAGCTTGAGGAGACAGAGCCATGAGTGTACCTTGGCTTGGATTGTCTGGAGGTGGGGGGTCCAGGAGAGGCGACGGTCAAGGGTGACATCAAGGTACTTAAGGGTGGGGATGAGGGCGATAGGACGGCCATAGACAGTGACATAGAAATCGAAGAGGCGGAAGGAAGGGGTGGTTTTGCCTATGATCACCTGGGTTTTGGAAGGATTGACCTTAAGCAACCACTGGTTTCACCAAGTGGTGAATCGGTCAAGATGGGATTGGAGAAGGTGTTGGGAGCGCTGCAGGGTGGGTAGAGTGCAACAGCCAGTCGTTCTTTTTATATTTTATTATGCGAATCCAGATTTCGGCTAGTAGCTAGCCATTCTCAATGCTAAAAATACAAGAAGTACATAGTCAGATGCTATAATAAAAAGTTACAACTAATGGCATAACTTATATGGTTTGTATATTCCTTTCAGCTATTTTTTATTTTCAAAGCCTATCGGTCCCTGTTGCTCTGGCATCAGTCACAGTTCTTTGAATACTACTATATACAGAAGGTAGGCTGTGTAGAGAACACATCGGTTGGTTGTATGGCGCCCTCTATATGAACTACGTATACAATATTTAAGGGAAGTTAAACACTTCAAATTTACATGGGAATTTCATAAAATAAAACATAAGTAAATTCTTTACATTGCTGTCCGACTTATTTCATATTTTCCGGTAAATATAGAATATATATATAAGAAAATTTCCAGGTTCACTTCTTGCGAGTCAGTAGTTTTATTCTTTAAACATCTAAGTAACGTCAGATGGGTAACACCTTTTTTAAAAAAATTATACATAAGACACAAGAAGGCACATGCTATATACAACTAATAGAGTTGATCTGATTTAAATGTTTTTATCTTCGTATTGTTTTTCTCTCTTTACTAAAACATCATAACAGGTATATTGTCCCTCTTATTTACTAAATAGTTCATAGATGGCGCCAAATGTCAGCCAGATGTATGGTTGGTGTAACTGGGCTATTCTGTTACAGATGTAGAAGGTACTAGCCTCTTTGTCACTTCAAACCGATTTTTTTAATAAATACAATAAAACCAATACACTGAATTGCTGTTAATAACAATGTACATGCATCTAAGCTAACTTACCATGTGAAAGTTATGTAGGTTCCAAATTATAGCCATCATACTCGTACAATAGTTTGCTAATGGCTGCTACATATTGGCAAGACGGCAGGAGCTACTTACCGGAGATCATCGCCATCAGTGTCTCGTGTGTACCGTCGTGTTTAGTGTTCTCCGTCGCACTCCATCGTTCACCTGTGCCATCGACATCTTCAGTGTTTGTGTGTCGTGTCAACAGTCTGTAGTGTGGATTATCGTCGAGTGTGAACGGCTCCGTGTTTGTCTTTATGTGTCTACTGTTTTATTACCCACCGTTATGTAGCTTATGTGTATTCTTTCTGTTGTTTCTTTGTCTATTATATGGCTGAAGAGCAGCGAAACATGTTGCTGACAGCCTGCCTGTTTGTACAGGTTTAAAAATCACAATAAAGAAAAAAAAAGGAGCTACTTACTATGTTACCATCCATAATGCCAATTCCCACACCTTGTAACCCTCTGCAGGTGTGCTCCAGGGCTCTGTCCTCTCCCCTCTCCTCTACCAACTGTACACGGCAGATATGCCCCAACCCTCGACCCCCTCCAGTACACCTCTTGCAATATACTGATGACACCGCAAACCTTGCCCTCGCTCCTACCCTCCAATGGTCCCAACGCCTTCTTCAGAATCACCTTGACCTTTTTGCTACATGGTGTAACCAGTGGCTCCTGAAAATCAATCCTTCCAAGACCCAGGCAATCATCGTAGGTCGTACTACTCGCTCCTTCCGGCTCCTGGATTTCTCCCTTATTGTCTGCACCCGTCCTGTCTGCCTCACCCCCACCCTCACCTACCTTGGCCTCACCATTGACCGTCATCTCACCTGGATCCCTCATCTCCGCTCCATCCAATCCCAAGCCCACAACTGCCTCTGACTCCTCAAACTCTTCTCTAGCCGGTCATGGGGGTTGCACCCCTCTACCATCCTCCACACTTACAAATCCTTAATCCGTCCCATCCTCTGTTATGCCAGTCCGCCTGGATATCTGCCCCCCCCCCCCCCCAAATTCTATAAGTCCCTCCAGATCCTTGAGCGGCATGCACTCCGCCTCGCCTTCCGTATACGCCTCCCGTTCACATGCGGATCCTCTACGACCTCATTCCTTTCCCCCATCTGCTCCTATTCCTCGAACATATCCGCATTCTCTATACCTCCCGCCGCCTTGATCCCCCTCACCCCCTGGTTGCTCCTCTCCTCTCCCATCCCCGCCCCCTGCCATGTCTTCACTATTGTGTCCCCCCAACCCTCCATCTCTACACCCTTCATCTCCTTTCGCAAGGTGGCTTCCATCAACTCCCCCTCCCTCCATTTATCCCTCCTATCAACTCTGATCCTCAATCCCCCTCCTTTCCTCTGTCCTTTTCCCGGGCTCCCCCCCCTTCCATCCTCTTTTTCCCCACCTCCCCTCTCTCTGCCCCCTTCTCTCCCCTGAGTCCTTTTGCATTTCCCTCCTCTGCCTCTTCTCATTCCCTCTTGTGTCTGCCCTGCACCTCTCAACCCTTATGAGTCTTCTCCCTCCTTGGTTGCCCCCCCCTTTCGTTTTTTCTTCTCCTCCTTCCTTGCTTTTCCCCCTCCTCCAGGTCCCCCCCCACCCCCATCTGCCTTTGGCTCGGGAGTGTCATCTTTGTGCCGCCATTTTCGTGCAGTGTTTTACAGCGAGTGTTCCGTGATGTGTCTTTTGGGAAGTGTTGCGAACGGCCATCATACTGTTGCTGGGTGTGATTTTTTTTTATCTCTTGCGAACAGAAACCAGACTGTTGCCGTGTTTTTAATTGTGTGTCTACTATGTTACGTCTGATTCCTGTGTGTTTTCTTAACATTGCCAACCCCTTTTGCTTTCGGTTTTAAGTTTCCGCATTTTTCCACCATTTTCAACTTTAAGTCACCGTTTTATCGCCTGTTTTTCTTGTTTCTTTTCTTCTTCCGTTTTTAAATACGTCTGTAGGCTGTAGAGCAGCGTACTAAGCTGCTGCCAGCCCATCCCCTTCGTGGAGAATTGAAAATCGATAAAGAAAAAAAAGAAAAAAAACGGAGCTACTTAGTTCCTCTTGTGTCAAACCTTACATTGCTTTCTAGCAACAAGTTTTCAAATCATTACTAGAACCGTCCGTTTTTATAACGACCTGATCATTAATCGGGTTGCTATCGGCATTCTTGTGATGGCAGAATATCTCCAGCTCTTCCAGGAGGTCGAGGAACCTGCCCTTCTCGCATTAATGCAGCAGCCTAACATTAGATGTCAACGTCGGCACAATACGTTTCTATGTAAGTAAATGGGCAGCCATACTCGATTTCTGCGGGATATCTTTTCTTCTCAACGCGACGTGTTCCCCAAACCTAATTTCAAGCACCCCTTCTGTTTGGCCAACATAACAGGCCCTACAGTCTGGGCAATCAATTTTAACTCCAGAAGCATGAAATAAATTTTTTTCATCTACAGATTGTTGCAAAATACATCCTAAGTTATTTTTGGTACAAAAGACACTATCACATTGTACTTTCTAAGGATAGTTGCAATTCTAGTACTCATTTTTCCATAGTAAGGTGAACTAACAAACTTAATATTTTCTTTAGAAGCCATACTATTGTAAAGCGTCATCCTATTTTTGTATTTATTAGCTATCTTATCGATATCTTCACCAAATAACATCGATATATGTCGGTGAAATTGATTTCTTACTTTATCGATATACCTGCATCTACACGACAATATCAACTGCCGAACATTTTTATTTTATATTAAACATTTTTCGTAATTATATGTAAAAATTTGAAATTGTTCTTTTGAAAGTGTAGCAGAACATAATTACACTTTCTCGGTGAGAAGGAGTCTTACAACTTTTTGAGCTTTCTTCAAGCCAGTATTTCTATTTGACTGTTTGAAGCAAGTATAGGTGACACAAAGAAACAGCATGTAGCATAGGTGGGTGACGGAGTGAATGGAATAAAATAATTTCTGATGAGAATAAATAGCACAGCACTTACGTTAAAAAACGATTTTTAACGCAACTACTGTCCTGTCTCTTCACAACAACATTCTTCAAAAATAGTTGCTGAAAATGATCAATAAAAATCTAATTGACAAGATTGGTCTTTGCGGTGGGCGGTGACTTGTGAGGGGATGTGCTGATGTAATCGGTGCTGCCAACAGAAACTGCAACGTTTAACTTCACCAGGCAATTTTGACACTACAAGTAGGTCGCTGTCGTTGGCAGAAATGAAGGAACAGGGAAGTCGACATGAAGCGTTTCGGACAAATCGGATATGTGACGAAACCGAACAACTGACCCATCGGACACTTTTCATTGTGCCACTTACATCCAGTTACCATTTTTTGAGAAGAGGTTATCGCCAAGCGTGAACGTGCATCGTTTTCCTTTCAATTATTGCTCTAAGGGGATAGGCAGCCTGCAGAATATCTAATACCAAATCAATACTTAAATACAGAGCTCCAAAACCGGCAGTATATTTACAATGTGCAGCCGATATTTTTATAGGCCCGCAAGTCCATATTCTTTCCGTCGCTATACCTATATATCAATAATTTTTTCGATAAATCGAGACCCGGTAACGATATTTTTTTTAAATATTGATTATCAGATTACCGACATTTTTAAAAACATCAGCAGTCCTAATCAGAAGCCAGCCGCTGAGGGATTGAGGCTTGTTTATGAATTAGTTTCCTTCGAGCAGTTATCACAGTCGCACGAAATTTCTGAAATGGCAAATTTCCGCCATGGACTCTAATTATTGTATGTTTTCTACTGTTGGCCAATTTTGGCTGAGGCCTACGGCTGACAGTTTCGTGGCTTGTCCTCCTGCACTCAACTGCCGCTCTGAAATGGCGTAATAACCCAAACTATTCGGTTGTCGAAAACAGACAATAGACACAGTAAATGGCGAAAATATCGTCATCTGAGGAGTTTCTGTACAAGTAAACCGTACCTGGAAGAATTGCTGTAGTCAGTCCCTCTTCCAATCCATGTTACCAAGTTATTTTCTTTGGTGTTTTTTATTTATGTTAAGGACTGAAAACTCATGAAGTTAAGACCACACATGAAATCTTTATTTCGATAGATTACTAGTTTCGGCAAAGAGTCTCGCCATCTTCAGATCATAAAATTCTTTGATTAGTGTTGGTGTCATTACAGCTTCACAAATCGCTAAAATCTTTCTTAAAATGAGAACATATGTACATGACATAAGTAAAAACAGCTTTTCATCGTTCGTGGCTTGTGTAATTGAACGACGGTTATAAAATCAAGGCGTTACGAAGTGATGTAAATACTGATTGTGACAGTTACTTTGCAACGTTAGTTGCTTGTTTAATCTGCACGAACCCGCTTTGGATTACAATCTGAAACTCACCGATTCTTTCTGATGAATTCACTTTCCGTACACAGCACTTGCGCACAGTATTTGAGACAAGACCCGGTATACAACCGTTAGACAGTATTGTGGAAAGTAGGAACGGAACGCATACACTAATTTCTGTGCGCTTCTCTCTGATAGCAACTGACGTTGCTTAGGAGAGAGAGTAAAAGTAATGCAGTAGCTTGAAAGTTCTCACTGCAGGAATCGATTTTACCTCGTCTACGTCATCGCTACATACCGAGGAATAAAGAATAGGTCATTTAATTAGTCATAGCATTCTATGAACAGTCCAAGTATTCGACGAAACAGCAGTTTGTATAATAGCGGTTAAGCGTTTGCGGCAAAAATTTCCCAAATTTTACTTTTCTGCATGTCACCACTGAGTAAGTGATCAAAAATTTTAGCTGCAGTACTGTGCACATCTTTTTGTGCTGATGACAAACTTAATGTGGAGTAATTGATTTCATTTTTTCCTTCTGGTACTGTAACTATTTACATCATTGTTAGACAATAACATTATTTAGATTAAGTAGTATGTAACCCTTGCGACCGATGACCGCAGTTTGGTCACATAGGAACTTACCACAAATTTCCAAATTCCTTATGCTGAAGGATTCCATTATAATTTCTCTTCCAGAGTAGGCAGTTTGAGTCAGCGTTTTAAAACGCTCTTTGCCACCTCTGTGACATCAACCATATGTGCACCATTGGTTACCACCCACAAAGCAATTGCCAAGAGATGGCATAGAACAATGAAAGTGGCCTTCATGTGCCACCGGGCTCATGGACTGAGGCACTTCCGTGTGTCCTGTCTAGGCATACAGGCTGCATATAAAGCGGAATTTCAGGCTTTGGTCGCCAAAGCAGTATATGGAGAACCCCTTGCACTCCCTGCAGATTATACTCTGCCTGCGACCAACATCGGTGAATCTGATCTTCCACAATTGGTACAGCACATCAAAAACTTCATCCACCAGACACGAATCCCTCCGCTGTCGCCACACTTCATGCTGAAAGTATTCATTCTCAGAGATCTCGACACTGTGACCAGGT
The DNA here is from genome assembly GCF_023864345.2 of Schistocerca serialis cubense. NCBI lineage: Eukaryota > Metazoa > Arthropoda > Insecta > Orthoptera > Acrididae > Schistocerca > Schistocerca serialis. The sequence continues at coordinate 362,491,122 of NC_064638.1, forward strand.
GATTCATGATGTCATGGTACATCCCGCATTGCAGCCTCTTTAGTCAGGGGTGTACGTAGTGCTCAAACATGTAATTCAAACCTTTGGCATTTTTACTAACAAGAGACCTACCACTGTCTCCCTTAATCGACTCAGAACGGCGAGCACACTGCAAGATTGACCTTCTCTTTTGTCTTTCATGATGACGACCTCCTGGACAACCACAACACTGACAAACACAACGCAACACTTTAGAAGCCACAAGAGCTACGCAGCGCTACTGCATCTCTGCACGAGCCAACCGAGCCACCAACACCTCCAGTGTTATGGTATGACCCATGTAACAATGCACAGGATTTTGAAAGTCATGTGTCACATCCGGGATCACCGTCTATTCCCTTGCTGATATGTTAGTGAATTCAAACACTCTGGAAGTGAGGAATAAATTGCGTGAAACTTCAAGGGTGGTGAGCGAATATAATATTATTTCTGTGATTACAAAATCGAGTCAGATTTATGAAGAACTTGGCAGTCAGTATGACGCTGACGTCCCCCCTCCCCTCCCTTTGACCTTGATCCGTGACAAGATTCGATTCGAAAGAGAGTCATAAAGCCCTTGCATCCACTCGTGAGGCAAGCTGACATCCAGCTGTTATAACTGGTCCTTGAGATGCTGGGTATTGTCACTGGGACGCAGTTGACGTCCGAGCTGCTCCCACACATGTTCTGCTGGGGAGAGATCTAGGTTCTTGCTGGTCAGGAGAGTACTTTAAAAGCACGTAGAGATAAGGGTCATGTGTGAACGAGCATTGTCCTGTTGAAAAATGGCACCACGATACTGTCACGAGAGAGGTAATACGTGAGGGCGCAAGATGTCTGTGATGTACAGTTGTGCCATCAGAGTTGCTTCGGTAGGTATCAGCCCTGACCTGCAGTCATATTCGGTGGCTCCCCACAACATGACGCCAGGAGCAAACCGCTGTGCTTCTCTAAAACATTGGAAGAATGGGACTTCTCACGACGGCGACATACACACCGAAGATGCTCACTTGCGGTCGTACAGATCCGCGGCGCATCGCTAAATAAAGTGCGCCACCATACATCAGCAGCCCATGCCTCCTGGTCACGACCCCACTCCAGCCGCAGCTGTTTGTGTTGTGTTGTTACCGGTAGCCTATGCGCAGGGCGTTATTTCCCTAATCTGGCTGGTGCTAGTCTCCAATCATCAGTGCGGGATGACACAGAATGTTGCGGTGAGTCTGTTAGTTGTTCTCGGGTGACAGGCGTAGATGTAAAAGGGTTACGATGTGCTTTTTACACAATACCGTGATCTTCCTTGCCTGATGTTCCCATGCAGCTCAGCAATGGGCTACTGTCACATCCGAATGCCGGACAACCCTGCATATGGCACGATTCGACCTCCTGGCCAAATGGAGGCCCACAATAAGGCCCATTTCAAACTCTCTCCACACTGAAACTTCCTGGCAGATTAAAACTGTGTGCCCGACCGAGACTCGAACTCGGGACCTTTGCCTTTCGCGGGCAAGTGCTCTACCAACTGAGCTACTGAAGCACGACTCACGCCCGGTACTCACAGCTTTACTTCTGCCAGTACCTCGTCTCCTACCTTCCAAACTTTACAGAAGCTCTCCTGCGAACCTTGCAGAACTAGCACTCCTGAAAGAAAGGATATAGCGGAGACATGGCTTAGCCACAGCCTGGGGGATGTTTCCAGAATGAGATTCTGCAAGGTTCGCAGGAGAGCTTCTGTAAAGTTTGGAAGGTAGGAGACGAGTTACTGGCAGAAGTAAAACTGTGAGTACCGGGCGTGAGTCGTGCTTCGGTAGCTCAGTTGGTAGAGCACTTGCCCGCGAAAGGCAAAGGTCCCGAGTTCGAGTCTCGGTCGGGCACACAGTTTTAATCTGCCAGGAAGTTTCATATCAGCGCACACTCCGCTGCAGAGTGAAAATCTCATTCTCTCCACACTGCCTGACACGAGTATGCAGCATCTCTGTGCCCTCACTAAACTCGACATCTGACTCTGTACACGCTTCTTATATATCCTACCAGGCCTGATTACTACACTAAACTCGGAAAACATTAATGCACTCATACGGCCGTTTTACCTCTCACAGAGAACTGCAACTCTATTTGCACACCCACCGATAATGTGTACGTTTTAGAAGTTACATTGACATCCGACGATGTTTTCTGGGTGCTTCAGTTTTTTTGTCAGTCAGTGTACACTCCAGGCGCCTTCTTACAGTCTATCACTGAAGTCTGAACTTTGTCTCCTGTGGGCGATTGCGAAATGTGGTTGCTCAGTACAGCCTTGTGTTGAGTGTTTTATGAGTATGGAGTGTTAGGAAGGACACATCTATACCTCTAGAGAGAGGAATGCCACATGTAAATCGTCCACCCAATATAAGATCCCCATAAGTAGAACCACATATTCTCGTGCCGTGATTCCTGGTGGAGAGGTCTGGAGTGAAACCAGGGACACTGGCTACCTGACGATCAGGTAGCCACCTCGCCACGCTTTGCCGGACGTCAGCAGATCTCGAAGCGGTCATGTTGAGGAGTATTTACCGAGCTCTGCTTTGGAAGCCGTAAGAGCTTCATATTATCTCACTTTACACTAAAGTGACAAAGCCATGAGATCATGATATGGACAAATACAGATGGTGGGAGCTCTGCTTTGGAAGCCGTAAGAGCTTCATATTATCTCACTTTACACTAAGGTGACAAAGCCATGAGATCGTGATATGGACAAATACAGATGGTTGTAGTATTAGGTACACAAAGTATGAAACGGCAGTGCGTTGGCTGAGCTATCCGCAGCTCATGGCCTAGTGCTTAGCGTTGCTGCTTCTGGATCGTGCGGTCCCGAGTTCGATTCCCGATCGGGTTAGGAATTTTATCTGCCCGGAGACTGTGTGTTTGTGTTGTCCTCACCTTCTCATCGTCATTATCATTCGTGACAAATGGCTAGATTGGACTTTGAAAACATTGGACTGTGTAAAAAATTAGGACTTTGTAGCCAGCCGGGGTGGCCGAGCGGTTCTAGGCGCTACAGTCTGGAACCGCGCGGCCGCTACGGTCTCAGGTTCGAATCTTACCTCGGGCATGGATGTGTGTGATGTCCTTAGGTTAGTTAGGTTTAAGTAGTTCTAAGTTCTAGGGGACTGATGAGCTTAGAAGATAAGTCTCTTAGTGCTCAGAGCCATAGGACTTTGTACGGGCGCTGATGACCTCGCAGTTGAGCGCCCCGCACGCCAAACTTCATCATCATTGGCAGAGTTGTCATTTGTAGCCAGGCGTGATTATGGCCGCACGGCGGGGATTAACAGACTCTGAACCCGGAATACTAGTTGGAGCAAAACGCATGGCACATTTCACTTCGGCTATCGTTAGTGAATTATTCTCATCACGGACAACGCATTGGTCGACGGCCTTCATTAGACGACCGAGAACAGCAGCGTACGCGTAGGGTTGTTAGCGCTAAGAGACAAGCAACGGTACGCGAAATAACCGCAGAAATTAATGTGGGACGTACGACGAATGCATCCGTAAAGGCAGTGCGGTGAAGTTTGGCGTTAATGCGCCATGGCAGCAGAAGACCGACGCGAGTGCCTTTGCTAAGAGCACGACATCGCCTGCTGCATCTCTCCTGCGCTCGTGACATCTCGTTTGGACCCTAGACGACTGAAAAACCGTGGCCTGTTCAGATGAGTCCCGATTTCAGTCGGTAAGAGCTCATTGTAGGGGTTCGAGTGTTGCGCAGAAACCACGAAGCAATGTATCCAAGTTGTCAACAAGGCACTGTGTAAGCTGAAAGTCGCTCCACAGTAGTGTGGACTGTGTTTACATGATATGGATTTGATCCTCTGGTGCAACTGAACCGATCATTGATTGGAAATGGTTATGTTCGGCTACTTGGAGACCATTTGCAGCCATTCATGGACTTCATACTCCCAAACAACGACGGAATTTTTATGGATAACAGATCTCCACGTCACAGGGCCAACTGGTTCGCAATTGGTTTGATGAACATTCTGGACAAGTCGAGCGAATGATTTGCCCTTCTAGATTGTGCGACATGAATGCCATCGAACATTCACGGGATGTAATCGAGAGGTCAGTTCGTGCACAAAATCCTGCACCTCGTACACTTCCGCAATTATGGACGGCTATAGAGGCAGCGAGCCGGCCGCTGTGGCCGAGCGGCTCTAGGCGCTTCAGTCCGGAACCGCGCTGCTGCTACGGTCTCAGGTTCGAATCCTACCTCGGGCATGGATGTGTGTGATGTCCTTAGGTTAGTTATTTTTAAATATTTCTAAGTCTAGGGGACTGATGATCTCAAAGTCTCATAGTGCTTAGAACCATTTGATCCATTTTTATAGAGGCAGTGATGGCTCAGTATTTCTTCAGGGGACCTGCAACGACTCGTTGGGTCCATGCCACGACGAGCTGCTGCACTAGGCCGGACAAAAGGAAGTCCGACACGATATCAGGAGGCACCTCCTGGCTTTCGCCAACTCAGTGTGTGGTACACTGCAGAGCAGTTTCTACCTCACCCTACAACATCGATTGGCAGACCAAGTGTCAGGAGCTGTACGCTGGTAGCACTTTTTGTTTCTCGGAAAAATTGTACTGGCGAAAGTCTTTACCTCTGGCAAGACTCGAATTGGATCAGCATAGTGCTCTAATGCTGTAGTAAACTCCACACGAAGGAAGCGTGAACAGTTTTAATGGGATTCTCGCATTGGCAGCGACTGAATGAATCTGGAAATGTTTTTATGACGATTTCGTTGAATTCACCTACATAGATACATATACGTTTATAAAAGTTACGTACGCTGCATTCTTATTGTGTAACAACAGTGCAGATGGTTTTTGTATGTTAAATTACTAGAGAATTTGATTTTCTTGGTTAATAGCGTGTGTTATTGACATAAGGTGTAATTAGGTGAAAGGGTGTTGTCTAAGTCGTACAGCCTAGAAGCCACATTCTTTCTCCTTAGCACCTGCCAGCAAAGATAAAATCTTACGGATCTTGTGAAATACGTGTTCTGTAATACAAATACCACGCGAAGCTAATTAGCCGTTCTCGTACAGAAGACCGAGGGTTTTCAAGGCGTGGTTGCAAGTCGCCGCTCCTCGCGGCACCGGAGCAACGCCTGTGAAAGGTCCGGCCAAGTGTAACGTACTCGTAATTTCGTTTCGCGATTGTTCGCTCAGATTCGCGCGCTCCGCGGTCGCACGGACAGTGTTAACCTTCTAATTACACTCCGCTCTCTATTATCGCACGCGAAAAGTACACGTTTCACGGACAATCACATCGCACCGAGCGCTGCTCTCGGAGCTGTTAATGGTTCCCAGAAAACGCCTTTTTAATTACGCCCACTTTATCTGCGAAAGCGTCTGTCCGGTAATTGAGTTATTGAGCCGGCCGTGCTAGAGCCTACCCCGTCCCCCCCCCCCCCTCACACTACCACTCCCCTCCACCGCAGCGACGTCCGCGGCCGTTTCGCAGAAGCGAACCATTCTGGCTGGTCGCGCGATCCAGCGCGCCACCTTGCCAGCCCTAATGCTATTACAGAAGGAAATACGGTCGCTTAGAATCTGACAATGGGCCCGGCGCTGGAGCACAATGCACAAAAAGCGCAGCCCGGCGCAGCTGGATCCGGGTTGCCGACTCCAGTATAGCCGACCCTGAAGGCGACTTGTGTCCTCTGGGAGGTCTGAAGACCGCAAGACGCGGCCGTACCCTCACGGGACACACACATCACACGGTCCCCGCCGTAATCGAGGAGACAATCAGAGGGAGAGAGCCAGGGCGAGGTGGAAGCAGCATCTGGCAGTGATCTGGTCCTGCGGCACTGGTGTTACATCACTGCCGACGCCTTCCACAATTACTGACCGCCGATCTGTGTACTTACTTACAGTTACTAGAGACTTGTACTTAGAAAACAAAACAAACTAGAATGCAAGCAGGTTATTCAACAACATACCGGGTGGTCAAAAAGTCAGTATAAATTTGAAAACTGAATAAATCACGGAATAATGTACATAGAGAGGTACAAACTGGCACACATGCTTGGAATGATATGGGGTTTTATTAGAGCCAAAAAAATACAAACGTTCAAAAAATGTCCGACAGATGGCGCTTCATCTGATCAGAATAGCAACAATTAGCATAACAGTGTAAGACAAAGCAAAGATGATGTTCTTTACAGGAAATGCTCAATATGTCCACCAGCATTCCTCAACAATAGCTGTAGTCGAGGAATAATGTTGTGAACAGCACTGTAAAGCATGTCCGGAGTTATGGTGAGGCATTGGCGTCGGATGTTGTCTACAGCATCCCTAGAGATGTCGGTCGATCACGATACACTTGCGACTTCAGGTAACCCCAAAGCCAATAATCGCACGGACTAAGGTCTGGGGACCTGGGAGGCCAAGCATGACGAAAGTGGCGGCTGAGCACACGATCATCACCAAACGACGCGCGCAAGAGATCTTTCACACGTCTAGCAATACTTTTTTTTTGGTTCTAATAAAACCCCGTGTCATTCCAAGCATGTGTGTCAATTTGTACCTCTCTATCTACATTATTCCGTGGTTTATTTTCAAATTTATACTGACTTTTTGATCACCCGGTACATTGATAAGTAAAAACATGATGACCACCGCCCACCGGGCCATTGGATGCCGCCTGGTGACGTGGCGCACGTGACTCGGGACGCGGTAACAAAGGTATGTAAGCGGAGCAGACGGGGGCAGGGATCATCCTAACGAGATATAGGGTGAAAATGAAGAAATTCGTTGAGATAAGCGACTTTGACAAAGGGCAGATCATTATTACGGAGAGCCTGTGAACGACTGTTTCGGAAATGGCAAAGCTGGTCGGATGTTCACGTGCTGCTCTCCTGAGCATCTACGGAAAGAGGTAGAAGGACAGTGAAACCACCACTAGGCACTAACTGGTTGGACCACCACGGCTCTTCGCATAATGTGGGGTTCGGAGCTTTGCGTGCTCTTTAAAGTAGGATAGATGGTGATCCGTGGTATCTTGGCAGAAAGAGTACAATGCTGGCGCACGCACGAATGTTTCGGAGCACACTGTTCATCGAAGATTATTGTACACGAAGCTCTGCAACAGACCACCCTTATGTGTTCACATGTTGATCCAACTACATCATCAATTACGATTGCGGTGGGCACGGTGCAGTTGGGATTCGATCAGTGGAAACGTGTCGGGTCTTCGGGTGAATCACATTTTTGCTACATTAGGTCGATGGTCGTCACCACAAACGCCATCATCGAGGCGAATGTTGTCTCGAAACGTGCAGTGCGCCACCTGGACTTGTATAGGACCTGTGGTAATAATCGAAGACATATTGATAGCTGCGAACCACCTGTTCCCTTGATGCTTGATGTCTTCCGCGAGTACGATGTCCCTGTCTCAGAGCCAGAACCGGACTACGTGGTTTGCGGAGCATAATAGTTAACTCACGCTGATGCATCTACGACCACATTCGTCTGATGTAAATCCTATGGAACCCATCTGGGTCACTGCTGGGCACCATCACCGCGTACGCGAATCAGCGACCCCTTATTTACGTGCATTACGTGACCTATGCGTTAACATATGAAGTCACATACCTCCACAAACCTACCAAAAAACTGCCGGTTCCTTGATGCACAGAATCGTTCCAAAGGCGGAGAAAAAAGTTATTAAGCAAGTGGTCATAATGTTTTGCCCTATCAGTGTACACAGAGTGTAAAAAAGACGGTAAAGGTGCGAGTAGGTGTCGCATTCCGTGGGTTACGTTCAAGTTTGATTATGTATATATACAGGGTGTCCCATTTATCTTGACCACCCAAAATAACTGTTTGTCCAGATACAAATTACAAAATGTTTCAAGCAAATATCCTTTAGCCGTCAGGGGGTCATAAATCAGCATGATTGCTTCGTTGTAGCTTTGTTTTTTACAAAGATATGAACAGCGGTATGACTTTTTCAAATTGCACCCTGTATTTTTTATTCGGTAATTAATTTCCTCTCCTAAAGACCTATTCAAAAATATATCACAGTGTACCATTCACTGAAACAAAACTTTGTTAATTACATAACACAACATTGACTTTGAGGCCGGGATCACAAACTCGTCCACTAGTCAGGAAACAAATGAAAGCCAAGTAAAAACATAACACAAAATTGACTTTGACTCTCCTATACCATTGCCCAGGAGTAGAACTTTCAAAGATGCTCAAAGTGGTGACCCTGGACACCTATGCACTGGTGCACTCTTTGTATGAAAGAATTGTTTACTTCTTCCATGGTTGTCTGCTGAAGAGAATTACAAGCAAGCACGATACGTTCCTGCATGTCCTCTGGAGTTGTTGGAATGCATCCCCAAAGAAAAAAGTCCAGAGGTTTTAAATCAGGAGACCTAGCAGGCCACGTAACTGTTCCTCCTCGACCAATTCATCTGGCAGGATACCTCCGGTTCAGAACACGACGTACACGCAAGGCATTATGTGCTCGACATCCATCGTATTGATACTTCATCCAGAAGAGGAAGAAGAATTCGTCTGAGGAAGTTGGCATACGCTGTGCCGTTTAGACTACCATTGATGAAATAAGGGCCAGTAATTGTAGTACCAAGCATCCCACACCAGACGTTAACTCTCCATTGACGCTGATTTTCCACCTGTCTAAGCCATCGTGGGTTGTCACTGGACCAATCATGCATGTTCCTTGTATTTACCTGCCCTTTGTTTGAGAAGGAACATTCATCGGTAAATAGAACATTGGAGACGAAGTTCGGTTTGGCGAGGATTTGCTGCTGAGCCCACTGACAGAACTGTACACTACTCTGAGAATCATTCCCGTGAAATTCTTGATGTAGGTGTACATGGTAAGGGAGGAACCGGTGACGTGTAAGAATACGATGAACACTGGTTTTAGGAGCGCCAATCTCGTGTTCAAGCTGTCGTGTGCTCACATGTGGGTTCATAGCAACGGAAACGAGAACAGTAACTTCGGCAGCTTCGTCTGTGCGAGAGCTACGACGATTGCGTTGTCGTGGGTTGAAACTTCCCGTTTCCTGAAGCGTCGCAATAAGACGGGGAAATATCCGTCCGGAAGGTGGGTTCTTGTCAGGATGTCGCTCTCTATACAGCTCCACTGCCTGCGTAGCATTTCGCCTACCTTCAAAAACAGCACCAATAAAAGAATCGTTGTCTCGATGCAGTTTGTAGAAAGGACAGCCTTTACTGTATGCCTACTCTACACAACAGTATTTCAAAGGACTAAACTACTGTACTAAATATTCCCGTACATAAGAAAACAGTATTGCAGTTACTGTTCTGCTAACTTACATTCCCCATAGATGAGCAGCATTTCTACCTACTCTTCGTTGGTGTACATTCTACTCTCACAACTCTTCAACTAACGATGGTGACGGAATGATGGGTGTGCATTCTACTTATGTTTACATTTGTCCTCTGTCAACGTCAGCACGTGGATGTGTTCGATTACCCCGAGTACCTGCACTATGCGCTGGGAGCGTCAACGTCAGTGTTGTGTTATGTAATCAATAACGTTGTATTTCAGTGAATAGTACACTGTGATACATTTTTTAATAGGTCTGTAGGAGAGGAAATGAATTACCGAATAAAAAATACAGTGTGCCATTTAAAAAAAGTCATGCCGCTGTTCATATCTTTGTAAAATACAAAGCTACAACGAAGGCACTCATCCTGATTGATGTCCCCCTGACGGCTAAAGAAGATTTGCTTGAAACATTTTGTAATTTGCATCTGGACAAACAGTTATTTAGGGTGCTCAAGATAAATGGGACATCCTGTATAATTCATCTATAGATAGGAGAGGCGTGTGGTCAGCACACCGCTCTCCCGGTCGTTATGATGGTTTTCTTTGACCGGAGCCGCTACTATTCGGTCGAGTAGCTCCTCAATTGGCATCACGAGGCTGAGTGCACCCCGAAAAATGGCAACAGCGCATGGCGGCCCCGATGGTCAGCCATCCAAGTGCCGGCCACACCCGACAGCGTTTAACTTCAGTGATCTGACGGGAAGCGGTGTATCCACTGCCGCAAGGCCATTGCCTTTATTCTCTGCAAAGTCGTCCCGAATTAGCCGTTGTCGTACCGTGGTACTAACCTGCCAATACACTCGTCTTACAAGACAGCCGCCTGTGTTACCACAGTTTTCTACGCTGGCCTGCGGCTCGTTGTTTTTGCCAAATGTCCTCATAACTACCATTTCATTTGAGCAAAGAGATGAAAATCAGAAGGAGCCAAGTCTAAGCTGTACAGTGAGAGATCAAACACTTTCCATGGAAAATAATGCAGAAGTGTCTCTGTTGCAGCTGTAGTATACGGACGATGGTTATCGTGAAGAAGGACAAAGTCTGATGACAAGATTCCTTTTTGCTTGTTCTGAATTGCCCTACGAAAAGGATTTTGTCGAATCACCTTACCCACTACCTGAACGAGATCATCGGCAGACACTTGCTTCCTTACTTGACCGCCTGCATAATGAACGTCTATACGTTCTACTTCACATTTCCTTCACCATTGCCGCACTTTGCTGTCATGCATCCAGTTACGTTTTGTGGGTTGCATGAAATCAGGGGGAAGAATCACGAAGAAATCGAATGACAGCAAGCGTGTCACATTTGGCGTGAGACTTTATTGCTATAGGCATCTTTGCGTGCTCACTTTGCACTCAGATCTGAAAAGTGTGACCTGACGCGATCGATGGGCATCCTAGAGACACTATGTAAGACATGCGGAAACCTTCGTCGGATTTTCAGTGTGGTTTTCATGTAAAAAAAAAAAAAAGTAGTACTCGTGCTATACACTGAATCTAGTGCCGCAACAACTGAAAGAGAGCAGGGGATAAATTTTATTTCTGAACTTATTCCTGAAAGAAAAATTAAGCTTAGTTTCAGAGAAGCGTATTTAAGAAGACTGGTGCCTCTAATAAGGAATCAACTGGCACAGATATGATTGCTGAGCTTAGTATACGCAGAGCTAATATCAACGAACCGCTTATAAACCAGATGAATGTATGGCGGCCAATAAAAATATACACTCTTCCTTATCATCGGACATGTTTGTACCATCGGAATAATATAATCCAAACTGTTTTCGACGGAATATGAATCACGGTAAGGATTCTGTTTTGATCAGAGTGACATCACTGTGATCTCTCATTCGGTCTTATGATCAAAATTTAAGACCTATTTTTGTAGTTTTGTTGTTGTTATTGTTCTTGTTGTCACTGTTGTTGTGGTCTTCATTCCACAGACTGGTTACAGGTAACTTTACACGCTAGTCTACCCTGTGCAAGCCTCTTCAACTCTGCACCGCTACCGCAACCTACACCCTTTTCAACCTGCTTACTGTAATCCAGCCTTGGTCTCCCTCTATAATTTTCACCCCCAACTCTTCCCTCCATTACCAGATAGACAATTCCTTGTTGTCTCAAGATATGTCCTAACAACCGATCGTTCCTTTTAGTCAACTTGAGATAGTAATTTCTTTTGCCGCTGGTTCAGTATCTCCTTATTAGTTATTCGATCTACCCATATAAATAAGATTTTTCTTAGCACCACACTTCAAAATTTTTCTATTCTTCTCTTCTAGGAATTGTTTATCGCCGACATTCTACTTTGGTACAAGGCTACTCTCCAGACAAATGGTGTCGTAAAAGACAGCCTAATACTGAAATTTATATTCGATGTTAACAAATTCGTCTTATTCGGTGACGCCTTTACCGCTATTGCCAGTCTGTATTTTATATCCTCTATATTTCGGCCATCGTCACTTTTTGCTGCCCAACCAATAAAACCCTTTGTCTCATTCCCTAATCTAATTTCTTCAACACTGTCTTATTTAATTCGACCACATGCCATTACTCTTGTTTTACTTCTGTTGATATGCATGTTATAACCTGCTTCTAAGAAATTATCGACTTGGTTCATGTGATATTACAAGTCAAAGACATTTTGGGTGAACTTTTTCTGCGATAGTGCAAACGCCCTTCCAAGCAGAGGATTGAATCTTCCAAGATGATAACACTCCAACTCATAAGGTTGGAAACGCCCACCATTGGTCTGATGAACATGCGGATAGTGATGAAAGAAGGCATTTCCCTAACGCCCCGTGAAGGATAAGAGAAGTAGTACAGATTGCGTGGCTTTACTTGCCTGTGGGGACCTATAATGTAACTGCGTCACTTTTAGTTCGTCCAATTCAGGGCTGGCCAAATTGTGCGTTCCTAGCTGAATACTCAGCGCTCCGACTTCCCTCACCACTGCGCTGTTGTGAGCAGGTGTGTGAGTGAGGCGTCTGTAAGGCCTAGAACTACGACTGTACAAGCGGGAAACTTAGGAAGACTTGTTTGCAACACAGTGCCTCTACTTCTAAGAGGCGAATATTGCAGCATACTTTTATAAGGCGGAGTTTATCAAGTGTGTTTAATTTCAATTTTTTATTTTATGCCGAAGCAAAAACTTTTATAACTTGATTAAAGAAGGATATGAGATAGTATTAATGGTGCCCGTCCGGTTAGACGCGTGAGCTAACGCACGGATTTCCGGATTGGGAAGAAGCGTCTGGTCCCCGGCACGAATCCGCCAGGCGGACTTGGGTCGAGGTCCGGTGAGCCGGCCAGTCTGTGGATGGTTTTTAGGCGGTTTTCCATCTGCCTTGGCGAATGCGAGCTGGTTCCCCTTCCTCCGCCTCAGCTACACTGTGTCGGCGATTGCTGACCAAACAAGTTGTACACGTACACCACCGTTACTCTACCACGCAGACATAGAGGTTACACTCGTCTGCTGTGAAACGTTCCCTGGGGGAGGGGGGGGGGGGGGTCCATCGGGGGCCGAACCGCACAATAACCCTGAAAGGCTGTTTCGGTGTGGGTGGCAGAGGGGTGAAGTGGACTGCGGTAGTTGTCGTGGGGTTTTGGACCACTGCGGCTGCGGCGGGGACGGAGCCTCTTCGTCGTTTCTAGACCCCCGGTTAACATACAATACAATAGTATTAATGGTGAAGGAACTACAAAAAGCTTTACAAACAGGTATTTAACATTACGTTGTGATGTTTATAAAATTACATACATTCTGATTTTACTTATTACGTAATATATCTGAAACGATGGTCCGTGATACAGTCAGGTACATGGAGATATGCAGGTCAAAATCTGCTAAACCTGACTCGTAATTGTCAATTTAATAACAGAAATAAACACTCCCATACGGGTGTTGAACGAAACATTGGAATAACTTTAGCGGCTTGTCTCTGCAGTCGAGGATATTGCTCTTAGGGTAACATTTTATAAAAGCCTTGTAAATTCCTGCGTTAGGCAAACGGGTTGTTGAGCTGAGTGCTACACCGTACGTCTGTCAGCCCAAGCTGAAAGAAATGAGGTACATTACCGGCCAAAAGCGAGAATGGTCTCACTCTCTTGGATATACCGTGCACCCTGACTGCAAATTTGTACGTAAATCCGGTGATTCGATATTGTGCTGCCATTATGAACAGGATTCCAAGGGTATTTTCCAACAGGATAACGCTCGCCCACATACCGCTGTTGTAACCCAACATACTCTACAGAGTATCGACATGTTCCTTTGGCCTTCTCAGTCACCAGATCAGTCTTCAATCGAGCGCATATACGACATCATCGGACGACAACTGCAGCGTCACCGATAATCGGCATAAGCCGTCCCTATATTGACCAACGAAGCGCAACAGGCCTGGAACTCCATCTCACAAAATGACATCCGGCACCTGTATAACACAATCCCTACCCGTTTGCAAGCTTGCTGTCAACATTCTGGCGGTTACACCGGATATTAATGTGCCAGCATTTCCCATTTGAGATGGTTTATTTCGCGCTTACTGTAACCTGCGATCTTGCAGTGTTAATGACTTAAATATATTACCTTGACAAACGTATTCCCAAAATTTCTTTATTCTGCATTAATAACTGCTGGTGTTGCGGTTTTTTTCCGTCAGTCGTTAGCGAACGTTACGTAATTGAAGTAGTCGTCTTTATCTCCGCAAAAAAATTGAAGAAACGACGTGGCAGATTTTCGGACTTGGATTCCACACGACCGTAGCTACACTTGGGGCCCTGTATTTACGTCAGTAGCGTGCAACAACAAGCGCTATCCACTTGAGACCTCAACACGACCAGTAGGGCGGAGTGCCTCCGGTCAGCGGCCAGCGCATGCGCAGTAGCGGCAGCCCCGCCCACGCGAGGCCGGGGCTCAAGGTTCCGGCGCGACGCATTTTTTCCCCTTACTTATTGTTAGTCATCTGAGGCCAGCGGCCGCGCGCGGAGAAAGGCCACGGACAGGCCCCTTCGGGCGCCGCTATTACCGCGACATCGACGACAATGCGGAGGTTAAGCACGGGCGCGTTGCGAAACCTCGTGCCCTGCGCAACCAGATACAGCGCCTCACTTCGGAACTGTGCAGCCGCCGGTGTGGCTCTTGTCACGTAATGTACAGCATAGATATTGGACTCGCGGCCGAGCTTACTTTCTTCTTCTACTACTTCGAGTTCGAAAGTACCGTGCTCCTAAAATAGCGTGAACATCTCGAACTAATTCATGAGCATAACATGACTTCATAGGAGCAACGACGTATATGACATAATCTGCTATCAAAAAATCAGCCATAAAATACCTGAAAATGGCATAAGGCCGAAATTGTACAATCGTACAGGAAGTAAAGAAAATGGCATTAATTTTAATTTTAATAATCAACAACCTCAGTTGCACCGTTCACCTACAATTTACCTAGGTTTCAGTCGGGATAACCCAACCTTCTTCAGAATAACAGTAACTACCGTTTGTCCATTGTGGACATCGTCAAGCTAAAACTACAAATCCATAAATTATCGTCAGACTGTAAATACTCATCTGAAACTGACTCGGCCCCACTTCGCGACCGCGATGCGGCAGCCACGAGTGCTGTGCTGGAACTGACCGTAGCGTCACGAGGCCCGCCTAGGCGGACACAATAGCTTGCGCCTGCGCATAAACTGTGTGATGGGTACTTGTCGGGACAAGCCGTGAACTTAACTCCTGACCTTGAATTTACTAGTAAAGTGAAATAAAAGGTATAGCTGAATCAAAGGGCGTATATGTTCTCCTGTGCAGAACGTACTTAGATCGACTGTCTTATCATTTATGAAGTATTCATTGGTCATGATATGAGGAAGACATCATGTCTTTATAAGGTATGGCCTACCCGAATTACGATGGCAGTGGTCTACACACAGTTTTTACAGTATATGTATGGATCAACTCCATGAAGGCAAATTGAGTACCTCAGTGCCGCCACATTATCCCTTATTATAGTATTTTCTGCAATTCATAACCATAACTTCGCCAAGAAGCTCAATCAGGGACGTGCATTAGCTTTTGACTTGATTCTAGACCATGTCAGGTCAAATATACTAATCCCTCCACAATACATTTTCCGTTCATCCGAAACATAATTCCCGAAAACCTCCACCGTTTGCTGCTTACTGCTACTAAACCAGAAGTCGACTGTGCATACCTAGCACCAAAGCTCGACTGTCTGTCTCCACTCCTCTCCTCGCGATCAACCGATAACTCTGGCACCCATCTTCGCAGACCAAAGGCCACCTCTGATTCATCTCTGTGCGGTGCATCTTCTCTGTCGAAACCGCGCGTGCATATCTAAGCAATTCAAACCCTATCAGAGCGATTCCAGAAATCCAAAAGAAGAAAAATTCCTACGAAAATTTACATGCACACCTTTCACTATCATAGAACCAACCCTGGCCTGGAACACATTGCGAATTAAACACCTCATTGGTCCGTCGGTACACTCGGCGCCACCCAAAATCGCGACTGGTCGCACCACAATACGCGCCTCCTCTCACCTGCAGATCCACTTTGTATGTTTACACCGCTGAAGTTGTATAGATTTATGTGCTGCTGTGAGAAACGGCCTTTTGCGAGGAGTTCGACTCCAGGTGCCAACTGAATGTAGTTCCCTTCGCAATATCCGATGAGAAACAGGCTGAAATGTGTGTGAAATCTTATGGGACTTAACTGCTAAGGTCATCAGTCCGTAAGCTTACACACTACTTAACCTAAATTATCGTAAGGACAAATACACACACCCATGCCCGAGGGAGGACTCGAACCAGCCGGACAGTCCATGACTGCAGCGCCTCAGACCACTCGGCTAATCCCGCGCGGCAAACAGGCTGAGATGAAGCAATTCCTGACTGACACTGACAAGGCGTGACCCTCATATCCAGTCCATGTCGGTTAGAATTTTTTTCACGACCACTGTTTTAACGCAAAGTTACATGGCTACAGGTGGTACACCGTTCCTCGTAGACACATTAGACAACCCGCGTTGATAAAGCAACAAACTGCGCAGCTTCACTCATGGTGTATCGATGGGCATGTCCAAAAACAATAGGTCGTTTCTGTCATTGTGTCACGTCTCTACGTTGGTCCATCTGACTGCAGTGTTTCAGTACACTGTCCTGGCACATTTACACCACTTGACTGCCATGACTTAGGTCAGCAACGCAGGGTCACACGACCGTCTGGTAGCAGTTCTGTACCATTTACAGTGCTCCAAAGCCGCCACTGCTCTTTTATGGAGGTGACTAATATTTCGTCCCTGATCTTACATAAATGGAGTCAGATGACTGAAAGGATAATGCCAATGGAAACTTGAAATCCGGTTTCAGTTTCATCTACAATGGGAACTGGCCGGATGTTGCCACTAGGAATCATCCGCCGCCTGTTATCCATTGTAGCTGAAGATATTACGCGTTTCGTTTTGGGAATGTGAGAGCGCGGCCGCGCGGATAGCTGGGGGTCGGAACGGACGAGGCGTCGTCAGCAGACAGACGCGTGGTCGCCACGGTGGGCGGTCGGCGCGGCCTTGGCTGGCGGCAGTTCGGTCGCAACAAAAGCGGCATTGTGCCGCCGGACACCTGGCCCGCAGCCACTGTGGCCTGCCCGGCGTAATTAACCGCGGCCGCTCCGTCTGCTGATCCTGCGAACGTGCTCCAGGTCGGTGTCGTCCTGTTCCACGTTCTGGATTTTTTTTTTTTTTTTTCCTTGTCGCGCCCATTTCCCGTCTTCGGGGCGCCATCCTTTGACGGGTGGGGTCCTCCATCGAAAGCTGTAATGGCGCTCCTCATTAAGCCGCGTCAGCGGGGACCCAGATATGCTGATCAAGCGTGTGGGGGCAATGGAAGTAACGAGGGAGATTACGTTGCGTCGGTCTCGCCTCGCTTTCCTACAGGCCATCTAGTAAAAATGGTAATGCCTGGATGGCATCGCGAGCGCAGCAGCGCATTTAGTGTATCCGTCAAAAAGATCATTTCTCTTCCTCTTAATAATAGGGCAGCAAGGAAGGTCGAGAGCGCATTGGTAGCACAGCACTCATAGGCAAACTGTACAATGTCTCTTTCGTTTGCTAGTCGCTATAGGGCACGTTCTGCAGTACAGTGCAAGCCTTTATTGAACAGCGTCGTGGAACAATAGATCATAGCATATGTAGTAAGCCATAGTATCCTTTACTGTGCCTTAATGTGGCACAAGAGAATGCAACCATAAACAGTTCGATTACTTACTACTATACTACGTTTCACATTGATAATACAAATAAGATTAAAATCAATTACAGCCATTCCAGCTTCACAACCCCTCCTACCCCGTAGAAGAAAAGAGCAAGCCTAGGTGTTGCGTGCGCGCGTGCGTGCGCGCGCGTGTATGTGTGTGTGTGTGTCTGTGTGTGTGTGTGTGTGTGTGTGTGTGTAAGGCTGGTTCAAATGGCTCTGAGCACTATGGGACTTAACTGCTGTGGTCATCAGTCCCCTAGAACTTAGAACTACTTAAACCTAACTAACCTAAGGACATCACACACATCCATGCCCGAGGCAGGATTCGAACCTGCGACCGTAGTGTGTGTAAGAAAAGAGAGTGAGAGAGAAAGAGAGTGCGTAGGTTTCCCATACGAAATGAAACGAAGACTAGGGTGTCACAATAGAACAAATAGCCCCAGAAGTTAGCCATTAAAATATTTGCACGACCCATTAATATTCTGACACGTTGTACATAATCTATCCAACTACAGCTGTGACATCTCTGCTGTACGAGAGTGAAACCTGTGTTCTCACAAAGAGAGATAAGAGCAAAATACAAGAAGCTGAAATGAAATTTCTAAGAACAGCGAAGGCTGCCTGCATACGACCAAGGTCGCATTAGGAGTGTACAAATTAGAAAAGAAAGAACTCTATAGTGACGGTATAAACAATATAATAGAAACAGGTGCAAAAAGCGTGTGAGCAAAATGCCACAAGAAAGATTGGAGAAACAACGGTTGAGATATAGGCCGAGATGAAGAAGAAACTCTGGTAAATTCCAAAATTAGATGGGCTCGCACACTGAAGACGGAACATGCAGTTAGCAATTCCTGGAAGTAAAGATTATGAATATCTATATCAAATCAAATTACCCTGCCTGTGATCTCGTAATCAAGTAACAAACAAACTAACAAACAAATATGTAATACAGATATTCATATTCTACGTGCCATCACTTCTTATGGCTAATTCCGAAATGTCAGTGTCGTTGACGGCCGTGAAGACTTCCGCATGTGCTTATGTTCGCGGGATATTTTAATTTCTTCGCCCTTATGAACTACGCAGGCTCCAGCCAGAACATAGCTTGTGCTCAGACTAGACTAATACCTTTCAGGCATATATATTTTTGGAGATATGATTCTAACAACAACGATTCTAATACCTCGCATATTTCGTCATCTTCACATTTCTTGGCCTGCGCAACCGTCGGAGAATTGTACCGTCCCCCTTCATAGGTCAAGCGTCCAATTCAATCCGAAAGTGACTTATTATGTAGCAGACTAAGTGTGGATTGCACACGAGGGTTTTTTGGGATAGAGAAATCTCTTCACAAACTTCGGCTTAAGAACAGCTTTATTTTTACATATATCAGCCGAAAGTTTTTATTCGTCCAAGTGTACTCGTCAGCTGGAAACATTTTCTCATTTGAGAACTGAAAATATATATATACAGCAGAAAGGCGTAGCAGACTTTAATTTCCATACTACCAAGAAATAACTCGACGATACGCAAAGTTATCATGGGATGAAATTTACTTTTCGATGCATAATTGATGTTCGACGTTTTCAATAGTTTTAAATTCATTTTAATCAGGTGCCAATAATGCACTGATTTTGCTTGCATCGTGTTCAACAATCACTGAAAATATACAGTACACGTGTGAACTACTAGTTGAACAAGTATATGAGTACATCCGCAGTGGATCACTAAACAAGTTAATTTCTAGCCCAAACTTTACAGTACTCGCAGCCGCTATATCCAGCAAAAGTAAACATTATTTTCTTTATCCTTTTCTAGTTATTTTCCCCTCAATAAAATGCTTCGAATCAGAGCGTTACCTCAGCTTTAAGAAAAATGAGTAAAAAAAACCGATAGTGGTATTACAACGAAACGTTTGTAATAATCGCTAGTGATGGTGCAGAAAAAGCTGGAAAAATTGTAAGGCCGCACGGCTTTTCTTTGCTCTGTGTATTTCATTGCTATGTTGCTGCCTCTGTGGTGCACACAAAATCGTGAAATTGATAGACTCGGCAAAGATGAAAGGAGTTCTGAAGGCCGCTTATGTTTTCGTATCTCTGTCGCATCGTATTGCCAATAAAGTGTTACTTTCGTGTACCAGACGCTGTATTCCCCGTTTCGATGCAGTAACTCGATCTATTTGTCTAGCCTTTAATATTCTTGTCTACGACTACATTTCAAAAGCTTTTATTCTCCTCTTGTCTGTACTGCTTACTCCCTGCTTAAGTTTCATATAATCCTACACTCCAGGCAAATGCTTTTGTAAAATACTTTCTAACACTTAAATTTATATCAGTAGTGAAACACCTTCCTGTTGTTCTGCAACTATCATTTATTTAATCAAGAACAGGCCCTCGTCTTCTTAGGCCACTGAGGTCGACAATTGCAAGTCGCAACCTAAGATGAAATGACGTGCAACTTATCCTGATATTCGTGATACAGTGTTTGCAAATGGAGGTATTACATTTTTATATTTTGTAAAGGAAATCGTTTCATTAAAAGGGTAGGACTAATTTTACTATCATAATCCAACATTTACGTAATTGTAACTTAATTTAACAGGGGGAAAAAGGAATTTGTGTTTGTTCACTTAAAACATATCTGAGATTCTTTTCCATATGTTTATTGATTTCATGTATTTTCAGTAGTGTCATGTTTCTACTTTTCTTAACGGTGTGAAGACCATTACAGCGTACATCGTATGTTCGCAAAAGCTGTATCTGTCTTTCCTAGTCTCCCACTTCCGTCACCTCACTACAACCTAATACCTACACGTCTGCCTGACTGATCAATACACTGTGTTTCACAGTTCTTGCAGGTGATCTTGCACACAGTTTTCCGTGCCAAAAGTTTCATTGTATCTTTACTGTTTTATATTACTTCCCCTATGTTACTTTTATCGTAAAATGCAGATCTGCTTTTGCAAATTTTGCGATGTTATCTCAAATTTTGACAACACAGGGGATAGTGCACCAGTCTTTGTAGCTACTAGCTGCACGGGATTTAGCCCAGAGTCACAAAAAAAACACTGATTGCTATTGACCAGATGTGGTACAATTTACTCTTTTTTTTTTCCTTTTTGCAAGCTGTTGTCAATCAGGTCGGAGCTCTAACCATTCCTGAAAGCGATAAGTCTAACTCCCTTAAATTTATATTCGATGTTATCTTTGTACTTATATTTGTACCATACGAATGCCAGAGGAAGAAGATAGACAATGGGGAATCGGTTATCTCATAGATGTCGAGGTTATTTTAAAAGCAAAAGAAGCTCGTTTGGACAAGAATGAGAGCGAAACTGACTGCGGTCGTGTTCCGAGAACACTCCAAAATCCAACGCAATTGAGCTAGGAAAGCCACAGTAACCAGTATAAAGAAATGTATGAAATTTGATGTTCCACTGATGTCGAGATGAAAAGAGACGGAGTACCAGCGACTGTCACACAAGGGTTGCATGACCCTACGGAAGCACGCACGTTGGCACTCACCTAAAATTAGAGAACCTAGTCAGAATTAAGCTACGGATATTGATCCATTGTTCTAGGCGCTACAGTCTGAAACCGCACGACCGCTACGGTCGCAGGTTCGAATCCTACCTCGGGCATGGATGTGTGTGATGTTCTTAGGTTAGTTAGGTTTAAGTAGTTCTAAGTTCTAGGGGACTGATGACCTTAGATGTTAAGTCCCATAGTGCTCAAAGCCATTTGAATTGATCCATTGTCTTAATCGATGCGCCAATACGTTTGCTTGGTTCAAATGGCTCTGAGCACTATGGGACTTAACATCTGAGTTCATCAATCCCCTTGACTTAGAACTACTTAAACCCAACTAACCTGAGGACATCACACACATCCATGCCCGAGGCAGGATTCGAACCTGCGACCGTAGCGGTCGTGCGGTTTCAGACTGTAGCACCTAGAACCGCTCGGCCACAACGACTGGCACGGTTGCTTGTTCGGGCTTCAGGTAAATAAAAATTTCTTAGTTAGCTTTCACTAGGAACTAATGGGTAAAACCGCAAGGATAGTAACTGATGTTTCACTGTAGGACAGGAAAATGTGTACTTTGATCTCTGATATGTGTCTATGTGTTTTAATGTACTTGGCGATGCTTGCTGCACCAACATCTTGCGCTCAGTCTCACCTGTGCTAGCATAGAGGTGAGGGTGGTTGCAGGAGGGCGTCACAGAGCAGCCAGCCGCCTAACACGCGGCTGTACTCGTACCTGTATTGCGCCGCTCCGCGCCTGCAGGCCAAATGTATGCAGCGTTCTGTGTTGGCCTCCAGAGCCGCCGACGGGCCGTGTGCGCGGCGTGTGAGATCGTCCCACGGATAGCGCAATTTACGGGTGCAACACGTGAGAACACCTTTAACTGAGCGCTCACTCTTAACCACATCCTCGGCTGTTTCGAAAGGGAACGTGAGTAAATGAGTTGTATCTAGTCTTAGGAATCTCGCGGAGAACCCCAAGGAAACGAGAGTACGACGAAACGGAGGTCCTCTGTTTTAGACGATCACTGTAAAGTGCCCTGGACAACAGGAGTGGAAGATAACGTTCTCCATTTGTAACGCGTCTGCGGCTATTATTAACAACAACGGATAAAATTCGCCTCTGTTACAATATTTCCTTTTAAACGTCACTGGTTCGGAGGATTAATACCACATATTCAGGTATCTGACCTTCGACAATCACTCGTTCTCCCGAACCTCCACGTTTGCGATGCAATCCAACACGGCATGGGTAGAGAAAATTCAAGCTGGCTAGAACTAATCATGGGTGCTTGTGTGCGTTGCATCTGCAACATCTGTCTATTTGACCCTGTTAGCCCTCCATGATTAATTTATAAGTACCACTGATTACAGTAGGAGGTGAAGTATTCGAGCAGGAGTTGGGACGAATGAAGGATAGCATGGACTGCAAGGAAACAGTACTGTCAACGTATTGGAGTAGGTATACAGGACGGGGGATTTTCGAACGTGCAGGCGTTGGACAAAAATATGGAAAAGTCGCCAAAAATGCATGCTTAAACATAAACGCAATGCTAACGAAGCCAGCAGATTCAACTGCTGTATTTGACCACGAATAGGACGTGTGTAATGTCCTCAGTGCGTTGCAAGTGCGATTCGTGGTCAGAACAGTGTTCTTTGCACTTGCGAGTGCACTATGTGGTGCTAAGTGAATTCGAATGTGTTAAATTGTTGGTACTCGTGTGGTGTGTGCCTGCGTAACCGGGGCAGCCCTTTCGTGTTTCAAAAATGGTTCTAATGGCTCTGAGCACTGTGGGACTTAACATCTGAGGCCATCAGTCCCCTAGAACTTAGAACTACTTAAACCTAACTAGCCTAAGGACATCACACACATCCATGCCCGAGGCAGGATTCGAACCTGCGACCGTAGCGGTCGCGCGGTTCCAGACTGAAGCGCCTAGAACCGCTCGGCACACCGGCCGGCTTTCGTTCTGTTGATTGTGAACTGGAACCTGAGAACCACTCTGCGGGACTCTTGTTCAGCGCCTATAACGGACAGTGTATGGCTGGATAAAAGGTGAACTGAATTGAAGAGCAGTTCGTTGGTCGACGGGAGCTACACTGGGTAGCAGGGAGAAGGAGGTGTTGTCCAAGCTGCATGCGTGAACACTCCTAGTGCTCTTGTAATGGGTGTTGGAAGACAATGTTGCATGACAGCAACATTTTGAGCTACATGGCCAACGTGTGGCTATGCGAGGAAGATTGTGTGTATCAGCCTAGCCCTCATTCTGCGTCATGGGCCTGCACAGGGAGAGGATTAAAGCAGAGTTAAGCCCGTCTCACGCGGAGCAAGGTTCGCCGCAAGTTTGCGAGATGGCGTGCATGCCTGTCGGCTTGCAGGGAAAGGAGGCGGCTATCTTCCATGCCGAAGCTCTCCGACGGTGCAAGATCGGCAGCTAGTTGTGTTGTGATCGGCTGCATGTTGTATCGAACGAAGATGGCTGCTTCAGGTACAGATGTTCGGAGCAAACTGGCGTTATTAGCTGTTTTGGTGCTAAACGATGCAAAAATGCATGCTAATGAGAGAAGAAGAAAGAAAGAATGGACGAAAAACTGGATTAAGAGGAGAAACGCTTCATAAAGAGTTGAGGTTAGTTCGCATAACACCTACTTTTGTTTGAAAAGTATCACCATTTCACTACTGTTTGACTTTATGAATATACCAATAATGGCTGTTATATACGACTTTATTTTATAGGATAGAAGATCGTAATTCCTTAGCAAATTTTATACGAATGGATGTATTGGCATTTAAAGAACTGCTTTGTATGGTTTCGCCTCTGATTCAGAAGAAAGCTACATCGTAATCCATTACCATTCAAGATTATGTGCTTTCAAAAATCGGGTGAATATTCAGTGTGATATTTCTAGGAAATAGTCTTAAATGTGTCCGATTTTTGCAAGTAGTAGGTTTCTACATTCAACACAAAATTCATAGTTTTGTACTTACGTCGCTCATCCCAGTGCCACTGCTTTTCGATGATTTTACTTTGGCGTACTCCACTTTAAACTGAGTACGTAAATTGTGCATTTTGCTATAGCACTACTTGATCGTCGTATATGGTCGAACAAGACACACAGCACTTGCAACCCTTTCGAGTGCC
This sequence comes from Schistocerca serialis cubense, assembly GCF_023864345.2. Lineage (NCBI taxonomy): Eukaryota > Metazoa > Arthropoda > Insecta > Orthoptera > Acrididae > Schistocerca > Schistocerca serialis. The sequence continues at coordinate 362,515,446 of NC_064638.1, forward strand.
TCTGCACGCAAGTGTTTATTACAATAGTTTGCGCTTTTCACTGTGCTTCCCTATAAGTACATATCAATGCTTCAATCGCTTCCTTGGACCACTGCGGTGCCATTATTTAATGATTATAAGAACTTCCTACCGCACCTCGCAACAGCAGAAAAGCGACTATCAACAAAAGCTTCCCGCCGAAGCTTTCCGCGTCTGACGCCACAAACGAAACGTCTCATGATTGGCCAATGCAGATAGCACGCAGGGAACCTTACAAGAAAAATAGCACCGGACCTATACTGGAAATCTTACAAGATTCCCAGCAAGGTAGCCCGCTAGCAGACGACGGAGCCCGCAAGGTAGCCGCCGCGCGAGCCAGCAAGGAAACTAGCAGCGAATCTTGCTCCGTGTGAGACGGGCTTTAGGAAGAGCAGTCAGCGCGGTGAGCTGTGCGAGTGAAAGCGAGTCCAGCAGGGCAGGAGATGGCCGCTAGGCGGGGTTCCGCTCCATTTCGGACGAGCGGTCCTGGCCGGCCTGACCGGCGCGCCGGCTGCAGGCTCGTCTGCCGCTGGCTCGGCTGCGCATCGCGTTGTTCCGGCAGCGGCCGCTGACTGCTCCGTTACCTGCGGTCTGGCTGTGGGGCCAGCGGACAGTGCTGCTCAGGATCTCCCGATGAGACACGGGGGAAATATGGCCCGTCACGTAGCAGATCCAACGTGGTACACTGAGACTATGTGACGCTGGCATACACTTAACGCTAACGTAAGGTCGATAAACGTATCCTGTAACCCGGAATCATATCCATTATAGCAGAAGGGAAGCTAGCATTTTCAGCCGATCGCTTCAAATGACTGACTGCTGCAGTGGTATGGGCGCTCTACGTGATCCGATTAAAAACCGAGCAGTGTTTACAACAACAATCTGCAGGTTATTTATTCCTCTTTTTATTTTACTTTACTCCATGTTGGTTCGCTATTCAATATTGCCGAGTCGGAGGCAGCAGAGTAACAAATCCTGGTACGGCCAGGTAACTTAATTTCTCTGTGGTGCCACTATAGTCGCTACATATTCCTACTAGTTAAAAAACGAGTCTCTCTACAGCTTCAGCCACTGAGTCGCCTCCAACTGTCTTGCCGTCGACGGTCAATTCCAGTGGAGACGAACGTTGTACAACACACTGTATTAATGGGGTGCCCGTGACGTGATCGAATCATTCAACTCGCAAGGCGTTACAGCTGCATTAACGACAGTCGGATTGGTACAGTAGTCTCCTGAATGTGGTTCTGAGTGATCCCTACATCCGCCGAGAAAAAGATCGGTTAGATTTCCCACCATTGCACTGTTAACACATCATGAAAATACTGAAAACAAAAACATAAACTACGAAATTTATATAATATGTAGACATGCGTCATATACTACTTCCAACCCTATGTTGGATTCAAAAAGTGATGCGGCAGTCTGAATGAAAATATAACAGAGAAACATAATCTATACAAATAATAAATCTGTAAGACCATCGTGTCTCTCTATCTGTCTTTGAATACGCTAATCTCCAAAACTAATAGACAAATTTTCATTGGGTTTTAGCAAGTAACTGAAGCAAATTTGAGGCACAGTATAATCTAAACTTCATCAAAATCGGATGTCGAAAAGAAAAGATATCGTGATTTAAACTTTTATTACAGCTTTCCCGTCTGACACTCTGTCTGAACGCGCTAATATCCAAATCTACAAGGCGGATATTTATGAGGTTTTCGCTGGTAGCTTCAGTGTAGCTAGCAGGCTATATTTGATCAAAATCGTACCACGAGAAAAAAGATATTCACATATATTATAAAAACGTAAATATTTACGCTGAATGTACCAACAAACTTATATCACTGTACGACACATAGTTCGGCAGCCATGAGGGTTCAAATGGCTCTGAGCACTATGCGACTCAACTTCTGTGGTCATCAGTCGCCTAGAACTTAGAACTAATTAAACCTAATTAACCTAAGGACGTCACACACATCCATGCTCGAGGCAGGATTCGAACCTGCGACCGTAGCGGTCGCTCGGTTCCAGACTGTAGCGCCCAGAACCGCACGGCCACTCCAGCCGGCTAGCCATGAGGGAAGGAGGAGATTGACAGGGGGAGGAGTAAATGGACATAGGGGGAGGCAGAGGAGATGGACAGAGAAGGGGGAAAGTGGAGATGGATCAATAGAATAGAAATAAATACATACCAGGGCAACGCCACGTACTTATCTAGTGATAGTAATAACAATCATAATACCACAAAACACAGAATAGACTGGTAAAATGGATAACGTCAGAGAAGACAGTGTTACGTTTGGCGTTGGTAAATGATCGAATAATAATATATTCGCTATCGCAATCGTTTCCCTTTCCAGTCAATACGCCTCATGTCTCTGACGCTGACAAGGAGTCTCATGACTCATTTCAGACAAATGTCACATTAATCAACACATAAACTGACAGTTTGTGAAATATTTTGCAAAACAGAAACAATGGGACATCTGTGAAACTGACTTCCTCGTGGCCTTATTGGGCAATTCAAATCTATGGTTTGTACACGGCGTAAGACGGTTTACAATAACCCTGATACCAATTTCACAACAAATGTAAATACATTTTTATGGTACCGTTCATATTCAGAAAGGCAGTTGCTGGTCACGATTAAAACCTGTGCCTTTATACCAATGAAATGTAAACACGCTCCAAAGTAGAAAGAAACATGTCCACGAAAGCCTTCTATCACTGCAGTATAACCACAGGATTTGTCGTCATCCAGCTGTCACGTGCCCTGAAGGCCACACTCTCCCATAACAAGTCGCCTACCTCCACCTCCATTGACACAGAGCATTCTTCTTCCAGTCCTGATCAAACAAACCAGGAGGACGTGTTCAACATGGTTCTCCCTCCATCACAGTTCTGAAAATTGCAGTTTCAGGTGTCCGTGCTACACTATCTGCCCACTAGACTCGCTTCATTTTCGCGACTTTCGTAAAGATGTCTGCTCATCATGTCATAAAACTTTGTCTGTCCACTGCCTCCGATCTTCACCCACTTCAGTAGCTCCGAAGGCTTTCCTCTAGGGCCGGCCGGAGTGGCCGAGCGGTTCTAGGCGTTACAGTCTGGAGCCGCGCGACCGCTACGGTCGCAGGTTCGAATCCTGCCCCTGCCTCGGGCATGGGTGTGTGTGCTGTCCTTAGGTTAGTTAGGTTTAAGTAGTTCTAAGTTCTAGGGGACTGATGACCTCAGAAGTTAAGTCCCATAGTGCTCAGAGCCATTTGAACCATTCTCTAGGTCGCAGGTCCTCCCAGTCGCCATCACTGTAAGAGAGATTTCATGACAAAAAGCCATCGGAGATATTTTGCTGGAGCAAATAGAAGAGAAAGTAATGATAATTAATGAAAAATTCAACAGTTAACAGGAAACGTTTTTCTCGTCAAAATGTACGTTATCTTACGTATCAGTTGTTACACACAATGTTACAGTGCGAAGCATACCCCTGTGTGGGTGATAAACAACGACCTGTAGAACTAGAGCACAAATATTGACAAAATGTATGAGTACTTCATTTTCATATCATTAATTCATCCATATATATTGTACAAATGTTGTGTGTGTGTGTGTGTGTGTGTGTGTGTGTGTGTGTGCAACTACCTACGTATCTTAGTTCAGGAGATACGACGTCATGATCACTAACATGCGTGGAAAACTGCCTCATTGTGCAGGACGTTTATATTTTATTAGTATTCGTAGCCCAATTTCCAGTATGCCACTCAATGTACCTACACAAATATAGCATTTTACGACACATTTCAAAAGATATGACCTCATAAACGCTGATATAATTCAAAAGACACTGCATCGTGCATGAGGTTTTCATACACTTATTCTTTAGTACTAAGACATTCCTACAGTCGAGTCAACTTAATGAAATCCCTGACACCTGGTAGCGCTTTTGACAGTTTTCAACAGCCAAACGCAAACGCCAGCAGGCGAAAACGATAGCCGTCTATAGAGCTTTGAGGAGGCGTTGCCATAGAAACGTTTACAAAATGTTGTTGTAGACACCCGAAGCAGCTGCACCCAGCGTACAGAAACTGCCCAGGATCACGTTCCTTAATTTGGGTACTGTAATTGTACATTTGTACATTATGCATACTTACTTGTACGATTGTTTCATAATATGAATGGCGTTTTCACGAATACATGGGAGTGAAATTTCTTAGATACTTCACAACAAACGCAGTTAATTTTTTGTTTTCGTTTCTAAGAGGAAATTGGCAAACTCAATGCCGGGTTTGTCAGCTAGTACGTCCATAAGTGTAAGTGGCTAACGAAACACGGAGTTTCATGTTTATATCGTTTAGCAACATATTACTTGGATTATCAAACAAAGGACTTTGTAGTGTGTACTGCTGTTTCCGCGACAAGCAATACAATCTTTGGTTGTTTATGCTTCCTGTGTGGATGGATGCTATATACGGGAAGTCTCCAATTACTGCATTCGTCGATTAAGGTAATTTATAGTAGAAATTATCTGGTACATAGCTAATTTTTTTTTTAAATTGCTTCAGTTTTCAATTTCTCAATGGTAGTTACATTCCTATAAATCAACAGGGCGCTTAGTATTGTTTACACGTATTCTGCCGGGCTTTTGAAACTGAAGAGACGCAACGTGTCCCAGTTTAGGGGTAAACAGACGTGTTTGTCATTGAATTACAGATTTTTTAAGCGAGGGATAAGTTTTCCTGTTAAAAGAGATCGAATGTTTATTCAGCGTAAAATTCTAAAATTCTGAAGGATCATTTTCTTAGCATTTCATCATTTTGCAAGTTAAGCATTAACTTAGATTCACAACAAGATATTTTTGTACTTATTAATGATATGGGCTACAGTCTAGATCAGAGCAATCGCCTATCATAGCGATGTTTCTCCACTGTTCGTAGTTCGTATTCAGTAACAGCAGAGCGTTTGATATTCTCAGAGATTTCAGGTGTAAAATATCACTTAATTTTTATAATAGGTGCAGACTGAGACTGCATTCCATAATTGTTTCCCGGAATGTCGCAAATGCGTTGAAAGCTCATCTTAAGTATCTAGTAGGTTTATTGTCAGCGATATTGACGAGTTGCGAATCTAGTTAATCGCGAATGTAGATTTGAATGCGAAGATTTTTGAAGGATATCTATAAAACTGGTGACTGGTGGTAAAGAAACACATAGACATTTCTGACTAGTAATACTGGCACGTATATGTGTTAAACAATTCAGGGAGCGAAATTGTGCTGAGATTGAAACAATGTAGCTGTATTAGAGAAAGTTTCGACTGACATGCCAGTGCAGGTACCCAGTCTGTAGTTTAGTTTAATTTATTGATTATTTCACAATCCATTATGATTCGAAACGTGTCGCAGTCTTACAGAAATCTTTGAAATACTTTTTGTTACATCCCCTAACACGTTCGATAATTGCCCTCTAGATGGTATGTCTTATGATTACAATACATGACATTAATTCTGGTTGAAATTTCAAAAGAAAACACACATAATTATATTTTTTATACACCAACTAAGAAATTATTGTATGGAGAACACATTGTCTGTCACTCATGCGTGTTTATTGTTTTTTAAATTATTTTTACTTTTTGTTAGATATAATAGATCACTAAGTATGGGCAGAAAGTTTAATGGCCATTTATTTCATATTCCTCTCATCGGTATTATAAGAGAGCACAACTTAGTTTGGTTCCTCATTTCCTTTAATTTTAATTGTTTCTGAGCTATTGGTATGAGTTTTTCTTGATGTCACTAATTCACTTCAAAGTGCTGTCCAGAAGGTTTGTTCAGCATGATTTTGGTGATGCCTTCTGCATATAATTATGCATCTGAGTTGGTATTCCGTCCCTCGAAAACACTGGATCCGAATTAGATTGTGCCCTCGACCATAGACACAAATGAATTTAATTAGATAAATGTGAACTTATTTCTTACTTTAGTCTGTAACTGATTCATTGCTGGAAGAATTGAAACATCTTAAAAATAATTTGCGACTAATTCACATTTTCATATTTAAAGATTTGATTGGTGTGAAACTATAAACTATCAGTGAAAATTTTGCTATTTTGGATACAACCCAGAATGAATATTTCAATGAGAACAAGAAACAGGAACCTTTCATTCCTTCGCTGACGTCTTAGCAATTTTCTGGAAGTAATACGATTCTAGCTTTTCTATAGCAAGTAGTGAATTTAATGTCATTTAAATGTTTGAATTTTCACTCACACTAATAATAATTGTCTGATGATGTTCATCAGCCAAAGCCTATGCCTTTCCACTGAAACCATTCTCCGTTATTTTGTGTCGTGCTCTTTATTCCACGATAATTTTGTTACTTGCTGTGGGTACTCAATTAGTTTCATCCTTGATCTCCCCTTGGCTTTCTTTACCAAAATGTTTATTACCATTACACACCTTCTGAAAACTCATGGTGTCTCAAAGACAAGAAAAGAAGATTTGTTTTCTTTTTTTTCCTTTTTTTTCTTTTTTGGAAGATTGGCTAGTTTCTTATAAGTCAAATATACTGACGAATAAATGTAAGAGTGAGACCACCTCAATATCAAGGGAACACCTTATGGCATGACGGCTCTCATGGAAACGTTGTACTATCTACATAGCACCAAAGCCGTATACCTTCATTTGTGTCGATTTATGGGATCTGGGAAACGGCTAAGCCAGTTGGCGTAGGGGCTATAATCTCTGTCAGCTCGTTCTAATTTATTTTTCCGGAATGATCATCCTTTGATTTTTGATACTGCAACAACAGCTGTGTTCGCAGAGTAAGTTATGGAAATTGGGTTCTGCCTGATTATTATGATGTGGAGAATTGTTTCTTTGTTTGAATAATCAGGCGGAACATAATTTCCTAAATTCTTCAGAATAGTTTAAAAAGGCATCAACCGGTTTTCACCCCTACTCTTCCTCAGTTAGAGCTTGTGTTCCAACTATAATCACCTTCCGTCGAGAGGACATTAAATTCCACATTTATTTCCCGGCGGCGTCACTGTCTTGCTGGATCAAATCCTACCTCGGTCAGGAGGGTCAGTTTTAAAAATGCCGTGTACTTGCTTGATTCATACGTAAGTGCGACGATTTTAAATGTCATGATAAATTACATTGTAACGCTTAAGATTAATGCGTAATATACAAGAAAATGATTGAAACTTCCAGATAAATAGTGAGATGACTACTATCACTGTAGTAGACTTAAAAAGAAAATTAGAAAAAGAAAAATAACCAAAAAGCCTTTGTTGCTGGGACGTAGATTAGTATAGGTTCAAAAATGAACCCTTTTGCGGTTCTGTTATGATAGAGTAGACACCTGGAGCTGTGAGACACAAACGTATGGTGGACACTGTTACAGCCAATCCTTTGGAGCGGCCCCAGAACTAATTGACCAACAGCCACGGTCATAACTTGGGCCCCGCTAGGACCTCTCTTTAGTCGCGCCTAATACACGCTTAACAGGCCGCCCTAGTCCCGTTCCATACGTTCCTCTTCTTTTTTTTCTGTTAGTGGGCGTTCCGTGGACGCCGCTCTCATTTTTCGACAGGATTTATTGTGCAGCCTCGTGCGGCGGTCCCGACAGTCGCAAAGCGTTCGCTCCAGGTCTATATCTACTCCTCGTAAAAGGCGAGCGCGAATGAATACGCAGCATCGATAGCGGGCAAAAAGCTTAAGATATTGGACAACCGGGACCTGTTGCCAATTCCCAAACCAGCAGATGTAAATTTTTCACCTCTACTCCAATACAGCTCTTGATTTAAGATTATTCCCTAGAAGGAAGTAATCTGAACTGCTTTGTTGAAAATCTGGGTAGATGTGATAACTTGGTGTTACCTATTATTAATAACAGTACCTGACATGGCCATATTTTGCGATGGTATGATACGCTGAGTAAAAGTACGCCGTCGTCTCAGTTAGCGGGTATGCAAAACAATGAACTTAGCTTTATCTGTCCATACATGTCACTTTTATTACGACAAACATATATAAATGTCTTGTGAAGTAAAGGCATGGGCAGACTATTCTCAAACACAAAAAATTTAACAGTTACACGACATTAATATTTTATTAACACAGACTCCATTAGATTCTCGAACTATATATGTAGTATACAGACACAAAATTGCATACAACAGCCACCACTTTCACACAATTCTTACATTGTTAATCAACTCTTAAAAGTCACTCGTTATTCACTACATTAATTTTTTTCAACATTTTTGTGAAAAATTTACGTGAGATAAACGAAAAGTAGCATCAGCGCTATTCTTATTTTTATCGCAACTTCTATAGACCGTACTCAGTCGAAAATGACGTTGCACGAGAATGTAAAAATCAATATATTTCGTAGAAAAAAATTCGATGTCTCAACGCTTGTCAACACACGTCGTCATCACCATTTGCATTCCCAAAGAGAGTTTTTCATAAATACATTTCACAACCCTACTGATTCTAACAGGTATTTGTTTGATAACAAAGCACCCAACAGCAATATTCGTTAACGCTGCGTTAGAGTCAAACGTGCTTTAGATTTCTCAAAATTTTAAATGAAATGTCAATTTTTGCATATTTTAGAACTGAGTTATGATTTTATAAGACAAATCAGGCACCAAACACTTTCATATATTCACATAGCCATCGTTTACTGCACTGATGCCACACCAAGGAGATGCTCCAAAAATGTATTACGTATCCCAATATTACAATAACAAAAGAACAAATTATATCATTAGTTACACTATAATTTACTAGTTTAGCTTCGTAAAGCGTAATTCTACTGCAGGAAAACTAAGGTACCACAAGAAATTAATCTAATTTAAATATTTATACAACAGTCAAAGTAGAAACAGATAAATCGCCCGAATACGACCGTATTTATCAGTTTCGTCCATAGTAGACTGATTCTCGTAATCCCCTCTGAATTTAAAAAATATCTTCAGTATGTGATGAATATTTTCACTTACAAATATTAGATGGCGTATCCCAGAAAGTCCTCCTATTCATTACTCTGTTGTGTATGTGAATGAGGATGACATTCATCCAATTATGTACAGCAGTTTTACTGACTTGTTCAGAGGATGGACGCAAAAAAATGCAGTAGTTGCTACCCAGAAATATTAGTCGTAGACGAAGTAAATAGTTCAAATGGTTCAAATGGCTCTGAGCACTATGGGACTTAACATCTGTGGTCATCAGTCCCCTAGAACTTAGAACTACTTAAACCTAACTAACCCAAGGACATCACACACCTGACCAGAGGGCAGTGGTTTCCTTGCCACCGGATTTGCCCTCTATTTTGCAAGACGACGTAACGACTGTCGTTAAGGTCTTACGGTTTTGTGTCCTGTCCAATTTGTTGCCTCGGATTTTAGGGAGAGGATTTTAATGTGCTGCTGGGTGACTGGCTCACCCAGGCTTTAGGTAAGAGGTCCGCCAGTCACGATTACCTACTTGTTTCACTTCGATTTCTGTTCTCTTTTCCTTGTGTTTCCTTCCCTTTTTTAGTGCGTTTCTTCTCCTCTTGTTTTGCCTCTGTATGTGAGGATTTGTAACTGCGTCAGGTCTGTGTCTTTTAGCCGTTCTCCTTGTTCGCTGCCCGTCTTCGTCCCTTCACTGCATGTGTTCCTGTTTCTATGCGTTTGGGCGCTGATGACCACGCTGTTTAGCACCCGAAAACCTCAAACCACACACACACACACACACACACACACACACACACGACATCACACACATCCATGCCCGAGGCAGGATTCGAACCTGCGACAGTAGCGGTCACGCAGTTCCAGACTGAAGCGCCTAGAACCGCACGGCCACACCGGCCGGCTAGTAAATAGTAATCGCCAAAACTTCTAAATTCTGGCTGGAATATTAAAGCCATCTCAGCAGCCATATACTAATGGCGTCAACATGGTTTATCGGATTATTTCATTTATATATTGTAGGCTGCGAGGCATTATATGCATTTGTCACGTCTCCGTGGCTATGAAAAAAATCGTGTGAAGTAAAGTAGTGGCTAAGACAACTTCATATTCGGAAGAAGTGGAGGTGATCCGCCTATCCTGATTTCGCCTTTCTATTGTTGCCATAAAGAGCTTAAGGCGAAGAATGCGATGTAGCGAGGACAGAGTCTTCGCAGATAAATTACTTTCATATAAACGAAGATCAGTAATAATGTGTCTCTTCTGAGTACATAATCTGTTTAAAATATCGAGGAGAGTATATTATTTTTTTCCGAGGCTCTAGAAAAATTGGTTCTTGTTTCTGATCTAACCCACCACAAAGTTGTAATAGCGTTACAAACAGTAGCTAGTCTAAGAATATTACTAATTTTTGGCCAAAAACCGGAAGTAAATTGCCTGCTTCTCAATTCGCCAATAAAATCTTGTTACCGATATTCTCCCTATTCTTTGTTGCTGCAGTTATAACAGTGCGACAGTAGTCTGGGGATGTGACGCAGAACTGCTTGATAATGATCAAATGGAGATTCTTTTTCCCTTACGATCGAACGACTACTGTTTTATAAAGCATTTACGATGGGTGACTTAACAGATGTTGAATGACATCATCACCAAATGAGGTTAAAAGCATTGCGCCTTTACGACAATGTTGCTGCGCCCACTAGATGCATCAACGTCATTAGTAATGGGCAATTCCCACAACAATGCTGCGTTGTAGAATCCATTCGATCAAAAGTCGCAGCTGTCTCAGGCAGCTGGTTTCTTTCTTTTCTATGAGCCAATTAGCCGTGTACCAGCGGTAGTGTTTAGTAATGCGGGGCACGGCGCATGCGCGTGCGATGGTGGGATAGCTCAGCAGTGGCAGCCAGAGGTTCACGCGTACGTAACACATCGACGCGTGGGAGACGCTGCCCTTAGCTCACTGCCGCAGATTGCAGGCCGTTCCTCTGGGATACAGTTGTTACGGCCTGAGGTACGACTCGAGCCTCATCTGATAGCTGGGTATCGCGAGCGATGGTCAAAGGGGAGGGACTGAAGATATTTCGATCGTGATAGTAGTGTTACACAAATTACGCGTATTATTTTCCATATCTACATCTATACTCCGTAAGGCATCTTACGCTGCGTGGTCGACACTACTTCCCCCTTTCCCGTTCCAGTTAGAAAAGATGTGCAAGAAGGGAACCTGTCTGTAAAGTTCCGTATGAGGGTTGGGAGAAAATATGGAAGGACCGCGAATAATGCAGGCTTGAACACGCTAGACAAGCCTGCAGGTTGCGGTGTTGTTTTTGACCACAAACGGCACCTGTACAATGTCCTCAATAAGTTGCGAGAGTCAGTGATGGTAAGAACACTGTTGTGTGTAGTTGTGGGCGTGTTATGTCGGAGCTAAGTGAGTTCGAACGAGGGCAATGTGTTGGTGCTCATATGGCGAGTGCTTCCGTAACTGAAGTGTTTCCTGTTTCAAGACTCACCGTATCGAAGATTTATACCACATATACGGAAAGCGTAAAAACATCATCCGCTAACTCACAACGCAGACGAAATTGTGTGTTCATTGAAAGTGGCGGTCGGTCATTGGAGAGGACTGTGGCGAAAAATAAGGAGACGACAACTGCAAAATTCTGTGCATAATTGAACACCATACTTTTGAATCCTGTCATCACCAAAACAACGCGAAGGAAGCTCCAGAGGCAGGGAATTGCAGGGCAAGCTGAAATTACAAAACTGCTCATTAATCATGCGAATGCCCGGAACAGGAAAATGTGGCGCGAAATCCAGTCGTGTTTCACATTGTTCCAATTTCTGCTCGAGTTTGCGTCCCAAGAGTGAAATATGGTGGAAGTTCAGTGATTATTTGGGCTGCCATACCGTGGTATTCGGTGGATCTCCTAGTTACCCTGCACGATCGGATTGCTGCCAAGAATTATTTGACCATTTTGGCTGATCAGTTCCGTCCCGTGGTACAACGTATTTTACTAATGGTAATGCTGTTCTCACACCTCTCATAGTGTAGGACAGGTTTTGTGAGCACGTGGCACGAGTCGCGACATCTTCCCTGGCCACCACATTCACCAGATCTCAATACTATTGAATCCTTGGAGAGAAGCGTGCGGGATCGCTACCTACCTCCATCAACTATACCTGAACTTGCCACTATTTTGCTGGAATACTGATATAAGTATCCCTTTAAAATAATACAGTATTTATGAATTCCGAATCAACAGGGAGTTTTTTTTTTTAAATATCAACGGCTTTTCTGCACCGTGTTAAGCACATAAATGTGTTGCAATTTTGGCGTTTCTGTCCACCCCCTGTACCAGCTACAATCTCTCCAATTTTTTCGCAGCGATCGTTTCGGGAGACGCCTTGATTAATTCTAAGTTTCAGAAGAGTAATGGGCAAAAACTATTATACGTAAAGGAAATAGGACACATATCAATGGATAGAGCATCTGTCCACGTTTTTAACTCACATGGAAGGTGCTTAAAATGGACACCGTTCGTAACGCAGCAAGCCTCAGTACGCCCGCCCGGGTAGCCGCGCGGTCTAACGCGCTGCTTCCCGAGCAGGAAGGCGTGCCGGTCCCCGGCACCAATCCTCCTGGCGGATTAGTGTTGAGATCCGGTGTGCCGGCCAGCCTGTGCATGGTTTTTAAGGCTTTTTTCCGTGTACCTCGGCGAATGCGGGCTGGTTCCCCTTATTCCACCTAAGTTACACCGTGTCGGCTATTGCTGTGCAAACACAGTTACCACATACACGAACACTGTATTATTCTACCACGCAAACATTTGGGGCTACACTCTTCTGGTATGAGACGTTCCCGGAGAGGTCCACTGGGGGCCGAACCGCACAATAACCCTGGGTTCGGTATGGGCCCGGCGGTGGGGTGAGTGGACTGCTGTGGCCTGTTGAGTCATTGTGAACCACTGAGGGCTCTAGCGGGACGAAGCCTCTCCGTCGTTTCTAGGTCCCCTGTTTAATACATACATACAAGCCTCAATATGTGCGTAAAATTCATTGAATTCGCTGCTACATGGGAAGGTGTTCTGCAACTACGTCACGGCGCCTATTACGAGTCGAAACTTACAAAGGTGCTCTATCCATTGTTCTGTATCGTTTTTCTGCGAGTCTTGCAGTATTGACGCAGCCTTCTTCTGAAACCCTGGAGGTACTGTACTTAGAACTAGCTGTATGCTACGGGGAAGCGAGATGCTCGGTCAGTATACCAGCGGCAGGTGTGCACAGCTGTGTGGCGGCCATGCTGGTGGAGCGTCGCGTGCGCGCGCTGCGGCGGCTGCAGGCGCGCTACGAGGACTCGCGCGACGAGCTGGCCGACGAGGTGCACCGCGTCGAGTGCCGCTACCTGCAGCGCCGCCTGCAGCCGCTCCGGGACGCCGCCAGGCTCATCATCTCCGGTAACACAGCTCCACCCACGGCTCCAAGTAGTCGCCAGCGTTCCCGCCAACTCGGCTCATTTCTGTGACACTCAGTCCATTGCATTGTACTGGACAGGACAACTTGTTGCAGTTTTACAGATATAATTATAAAACGCTATTTTTTCAGATAGCGTTATTCGAGAACTGTGGCTGTTATGTGGCATACAGGGTCATTCCGTGATGACATTTCAAACTTTCAGGGATGATGGACAAGAGTGTGTTAGTTTGAAGCAAGACATCCAAGTCCTAGGCCGAGTGGAAAGGCATGAGTGAAAATCTACCCGCGTCCCGCTTTAACCTCTCGCAGCGCTTGAAGTAAGGGCCACAACTCCCGAACGCTGATCGTGACGTACAAAATTCCCGATGAATACTCCCCAGTACCCTCGGATAATTTACCCTGCTGATAGACTAGTAAAGGCGCACGTAACTTGGATGTAAGAGAAATCGAAAAATCTTAGGCGTACCGTATAGTAATAATGAAATATATTTACCTGCACAAGTTTCATAAGCTACTACATTTACAGCAGTTGTTAAAAATGGCATCCCCCAGCGCCAGCTAGGCATGACATCGTCGTACAAAGATATGTCGTACCGCCCAAATACCGCCAGAGTCGTTTGAATAGTTCGCAGGCAGTGAGAATTGCCAGGTTCTCATTTAAGCTGTCGACAAACGTCTCGTATACAATACTTTTCTCCTGGCGCCACGACAAGAATTAAAATGGGGTGACATAAGGTGTGGTATAGTGAATGCCCACACCGTGGCGCCTGCAGCTGCGTGGCCGCGGTCTTTACGTCATGCAGCCAACGGCCGGCACGCCCCGCTTCCGCGCAGCTCTGCACAGCTGTACAGCGCAGGCACGGGCCTCACACACTGAGTGCCTCCGCGCTGTCATGGAAACCTCGGCCGGCGTCCTCCCTAGAGATAGTTACGTGAGGCCGCATGACAGGACACTACAAGCGGACTCGGTTACGGCGGGCATATTCCTCCGCCACTCGCCCTATATAGCCTCATACGCCGCCACGCCTGGCAGTCTCGTGTTCGGCTACCTACGTGCTACGTCGACGTCGTACCCAGGAACGACGCTACACTGTGCTACGACTGTTTACCATACTGGACTTGGACTCTGCAGCTCAGTCGCTGCTCTTGATCAAGCACCAAGGTGTGTTAGTATTGTGGAACTGTTGGCAATAAACAGAATTTGGAACTCACGCCAATCGTTATTTGTTGTTTCTCCAATTACGGATACAACATAAGGTAAACGTCCTGACCACGAAATAAGACCTCTTCTGCCTATCCACATTTCAAGGAATGTCTGATCCAGACGCTCACGGGCCCTCAGTTCAATGTGAGGTGGGACTCCATCACGCAGTGAAGAATAACAAGTGGCATATGTTCCAGGAACCTGCGTAATACGGCTCTGATAAACCGGTATATGTATTCCACTGTCAGAAGTATCAAAACGATTTTCGATTATATTTTTCGACTCGACCATTTCCGGACCACGGACCCTTACCCAAAATTATACATTTACCCTTCCCCATCATCCCTGAAAGTTCGTAACAGTATCACAATCACGACGTCGAATTTTTCTAACATACAGCAGCAACCAGTCACTGAGGAATACTAACAAAACCTACCCTATTAGGACGAACCGCACAATAACCCTAGGTTCAGTGTGGGGCGGCGGTGGGGTGGGTGGACTGCTGTGGTCTGTTGTGGGTTTGTGAGCCAATGAGGGCTACGGCGGGACGAAGTCTCTCCGTCGTTTCTAGGTCGCCGGTTAAATACACAATACACACAGTTGGTACCATTCGTAGGGAAACATAAATAAATGCGCAAGAGAGAAACTGGGAGCCACCAACTTCTTCGTGTTTTAGTTGGTTTGGTTGTTCTTTTTCACATAATTAGAAATGCACATCATTCAGTGTTAATCCTTTGTGTATTTCATATCCTTTAGAATATAAACTGCATTTTATAAGTAATAAAAATTAGTTGGTCAAGTAATTTCTGCACTCTTAGATAACCAAGGCAAATACTTGTAATGCAAGTACAGTTCAAAGTGTTGTTATTTTGTACTCTATAAAACATTATTCATCACGATGAACGGCAATAGTTTCCTGTTATTATTGATAAATGCGACACTTGTTTATGAAAAACGAAAACATGTTTTGTATGCGTTGGATGAAGTATCGAAGCGACGTTTGATATATTTTTCTTTTGCGGTTTTTTCTGTGGTTTTTTTTTTGTGTTTTACTCTTTTGTTGAGGAAATTGCATTTTCTAGTGTCGAATGATAAATCTGCATTGTTTTGCTTATTTTTACTGCAACATCCTCCTGTTTCATGTTACATATCAACAACTTTCGAATAAAACCTGAACTAAACATTGACCATTTCAGTTTCGCTATAAATACTGTTCACTTTTAAGCAAATACAGGGAGATAACTACATAGAACAAAAAGGTTCTGTACGTTACCCGGTCCCTTATATACCTCACTCTGTTCCTAGACGGTTGCCCCTTCCGGTTTTTAGGGGAATCTAGCGAGACACTGATCGCACACGTAAAGAAAACGGTCGGTATGAGGTAACGCCCGATAGGTAGGCAACACACCTAACGTACAGGTAACACGGGTACGACCTCCACTGGCCAAAGCTACTAGGAAACCTACCGCAGCCTACGCTAACTTACGGCAGTCTACGGTAGTTTTACAGCTCTACTTACAGGTAAACAAGTGAGTGACACTGTCAACGATAATGTTTTTAGAGCAGCGTGTAGTATTGTGCTCTGGAGGACAGCACGAAGCACAGCCGATTGGCTGGAACATTTGTTCCGCGCTCGTTCTCCTCAGCAGCAGACTGTAGCGCAGTTCAGGTGAGGCGAACATGAGGTGGTCTGTAGTGAGTGCTCCTCTTGCCCCTCGGTCCCGCGACTGCACGTAGCGCGTGGCGCAGGCGGCGTGCCCGAGTTCTGGCTGCGCGCGCTGCAGGGCAGCAGCGAGGCGGTGTCGCGGCTGGTGCGGCCGCACGACGAGGCGGCGCTGCGCCACCTCCAGGACGTGCGGCTGCTGCTGCGCGAGGACCGACCGCTCGCCTTCGGGCTGGCCTTCTCCTTCAACAGCAACCCCTACTTCAGCAACGAGACGCTCGTCAAGCACTTCGACGCGCAGGACGGCCTCAAGCACAAGCCCGTGGCCGCCAAGTGCTCCGGCTGCGTCATCCGCTGGAGGAGCCCCCGCAGGCGAGTATCGCCAGCGACTAGTGTATGGAGCGGTCAAAAAGTTTCCTTCTGAGGACGTTGCTGCAGCGTATATGCAACGTAGCGCGCCCTCGACGCGGGTGTACAGGGTACATTACCTAAAGCGTGCAACATTAATGGAAGACGCCTTCGATATGCGGGTTTCACAGGTTGGAATGGTAGGCAAAGGTCCGCCTATGCAATCCTTACACAGTGTTACAAGTTTCATATGCATATTCATTTTAAAAAGGTATAAATATTTCAATAAAACAGTGCCTGTTGACAGCAACGCAATCAAAGTAGGCTATATTAGAACTTCATTGGTGTTTATTTCAATAGTCTAGTGCAAATAGTTTACGAGATATCGAAGTTTGAACGTTTCAAACACCAACAGTTGACCGCCCCATGTTCTAGCATGAACGGGGGCGCATCTGCAGCCCTACACAGATGTTAGAAAGTTTTCGGAGGTGTCGTGTTGTTAAATGGGATTTTGTCGAGGAGAAACAAAACACAAAGGTGAATGCAGTATCTCTGTGGGATCTGACATGTAAAGAACCAATCCACCCCCAAAGCCTTTTCTCAAAATGACCAACACTAGTGTCAATACAAGTTTACAGACTGTGCGCTGAACCGCCGATCCTGTCGTAGCAACTCAGCAACGATGTCTGCAACAGGGGAAAGAAAGGCAATCTGCAAACCAACAGGCTTCACAACAGCCTAACCGTGTACCCAATATCGACGGTCCGCCGCAGATCAATTTATCAGTTCTTTTCCCAGCTACTTGAAAGAACCATAAAGAAAAACATTAAGCTGTAGCAGATTCAGCCTAAGAGACAAGGATAGACGCAGAAAAATCCACCAGACCCTGTTGTAGAAAAGTTTTATCGTAAAAAAAAATTTTTGACAGTTCAACAAAGTCACAGAGTTTCTACATGTTCGTTGTGCGATCTGACAATCCTTGATATCTTTGACAGAATAAATTGAAAATCTCCTAATTTTTCCTTAAATAATTAATTAATGTCACTAAAGAATCAATCTTGTTCTCATTTAACGAAATATCCCACTTTAAAACCGATCTTTTTGACCACAATCACCGACAAAGTTTTAAAACAGAATTTTAATACATTTCACAGTATCGATTATTTTCAAAATGTCAATACGTGTCGACTTCTCATTAATAAAACTTTAAACTAGTTAATCATTGAAGATCGTCCACACTCCTGATAAAATTCTGCGAGAATCTCTTCAAGAAGTCTGAATTTTAATAAAATGTGCTAATTTCACACATAAGTAATATTTACGATGTATGTCGTAAAAACAGAGTCAACTGGCTGTTTTAACTTCCAAGTCGAAGTGTATTTCACAGTTGATAACCAATGTGACATCCAATTACAAACTTTATCATTCCACCTTCAACATTGCACCCCCTTTCATTTTATAAAAAAAACATAAAACATATTTTAATAATGCTCAGCATGATGATTCAACGGTTCTTCCAGCCGCCGGCCGTCGACTACGATGCAACAGTGGTTAGCTCTCGTCGTCCGCCGCGTCTGGAGTCCCCACTGGACCATCTTACTGCCACGCTCGACATGAAAGAAAAGAAAGAAAATCTTTTTAAATAACAAGTCTCCACTTAACATACTACAAATAAATAAATATATATATTAACATTTCTTACCTGGCGTCGCTCAAACGGTAAAGAAACGCGATGTTTCCTGATTACACTTTTGAAACACCACAACTGCCATTCAACAATTGCACACGCTCTAGCATTTCTGCGGAAATTGCTACGCACTCAGCAGCAGTACGCCCTTTCGTATCATCTATAATTATTTTGAGAGGCTGATGTCTATTGGGACATCTCTCGACGTACATGGTACACAAACGAACGGCAAACTTCTACATTCAACATAAACGATGAGCATGTTCACTTTTTTCACATTGGGAAGTTCCATCTTCCAAGCGCGTCCTACTGCAGCCATTGTCGCACAGTAACTCACAGGACCCTTGCAATACAGTGGCTGTGTACGCACAACACAATATAAACAAACATCACATCGTTGCCTGGCATCTAAACAATAGGATGGAATAAACAGCTGTTGGTGTTTAGAATGTTCACAGTACTATGACTTCCTGCAACAAACACCATTGACATTCTCATTTACGCTGTTTTTAGGAATTTACTGTCAGCAGGCATTGCACCATTTAAAATTCGTTACTGTTGTAAAGAACTATGCTTTCGTCAACATCTCAAAATCTGTGTATTCGCTGCAAATACATGCCATTGCCTACATTTCAATACTGTGAAAATCCAATATCGATAGTGTTCTCCATGTCTGAAATATCTGCGATGCAAATGCTAGGTGATTTGCCCTGTACCGACGTGTAGGCAAGGGATTAGTGTGGCATTCGTGTCTTTCCGACGTGCGTGCGGTAAATACGGAAACGTCAACTAGGGCGACGTTATTACCAAATGTGTTCGAATAGGACCAACGCACTGTTATGCTTTTATTAGCTACTGAAGGACAAACACCGCTAGACAGCCGGCCGGAGTGACCGAGCGGTTCTGGGCGCTACAGTCTGGAACCGCGCGACCGCTACGGTCGCAGGTTCGAATCCTGCCTCGGGCATGGATGTGTATGATGTCCTTAGGTTAGTTCGGTTTAAGTAGTTCTAAGTTCTAGGGGACTGATGACGTTAGAAGTTAAGTCCCATAGAGCTCAGAACCATTTGAACCATTTCTGAACCGCTAGACATCCATCAGAGAATGAAGAATGTGTATGGGGCAACATGTTTGTCAAATCCACCGTTGTGGAGTGGTGCACCAAGTTTCGCCCTGCACGCGATTCACCATAAGACTCCGGAGGATCTGGAAGGCCAGCCTCATCCCTTAGCTGATGTCTCCATCTGTGGGCACGATACTGCTCAACGCTGGTGAAATCAAGGCGCCCAATTAAGGTGAAACGTCCAAGAAAACTGCGACAAGGGAGCTGCTGCTTCATAGTGAAGCATGTCCCCATATCGCAAATTTTTTGTAACGCAATAGTAGCGCCAACTCAAGTGGGGGACATTCGAGCGTCCGCCCTACAGTCCAACGTCTGTCTCCCTATGAGGCTGTCATGCCTTCTGTCCCATAAAAAACCCTTGAAAGATTGACGATTTCTGTCGGATGAGGATGTATAGCACACAGTTACGGACTTCTTCACGCTGCAGTACACCGTGTTTTTACCAAACAGATATTTTCAATTAGGTGCGTCGTTGTCATGATGCCTCAGTGCTCACAACGATTCTGCCTGGTTGGCATACCGACTCTGGATTGTACGGCCTTCGAACGGAAACTTTTGGATCGCCTCTTATATTACATACATTGCCGATGTTTCCTGTAGAGTTGGTGTGCGTTCAGAATTGTTTCTATAAAGTACTGAACTGTTGACTGTGCACAGCAACCATCTAAAAATTTGTTTTAGGTTACTGTATTCAAAAAAGTTCCGTTTCCGGTACCAAACCCAAATATACTGTCACCCATACATAGGACCACTAGCATACCAAATAGCAAACGTATTTGAAAAGAAGACTATTAAAATTAGTATCTTTGCTAACAAAAAATTACAACAAAGAGTAATAAGCGACGTAAATCCTTCCAAAGCTTCGTACAGGAATATAAAAGCTCCAGTGTGACTCGTGCCCAAAATTCTATACTTGTCACACAGCAAGAATTTTGAGACTAGAAACAAAGAACACCTTGATCTTTAAGAAATGGTAACTTAAACAAATGTACGTTTGCAGGCCACACTGCTGAAGAAAACCATCTATGGAGAAACACTGAGAACAACATGACAAAATTACACTTAGTGGAAAAAGGAACCACTATGAATCTCTTATATCCTTAATGAGCAGACTGAGTTGGCTAATATTCCTTTCCTGAAAATCTTCCAGAAACTACTTTCCACACTCCAGTGTAAATAATCTTTCTACACCGATATGAAAATCTTACAATAATATATGTATGTACAATGCTCAGTAATTTTCATGGTACTAAATACATATAATTTTTAATGTACAGTCATCATCACTTTTCATATAGCACATAGCGAGTTCCGTACGTTCTTACCCACATTTATTTACCTAATACTTGTAAAATAAGAATGTAAATATCTAATTCACAAAATACCATTTATTTATCTGTATTTAATGTAAAATACGTTTTCTATGTAACGTAACAATAATATACTCTCCCTTTCCCGAACTGCCATATCTTTGTAATGTATTATTATTTTGCACCATTTTTGACATTCACGCACTTTGTAAAATGTCTGTATTTGTTTTCATGTGTTTTATGTGAGTCGAAACAGTGGAGAACATTGTAAATTTGTTTTGTCACCAAACTAAAGAGTTTAATAATGGAAACTGACGTTTGTGATTGTGAGAATACAATCAACATTACGAATATGATTCGTTGTAGTAAACTTGTGAAAACCAATATTCCACGCGGACGTTTCACGTAAGCTGCATCATAAATGACCTGCAGTATAACCATTTTTTTTGTAACTGTGAATTACTGATTTCCTGGGACAACTCACCAACAAACCGAAGAAACATGTGTTTTGACGAAAGCATGAAAGTCTGATAGTGAACTGTACAAATCCAAACTGGGAACGGTAGTTTTTGAGTAAAGTAACCTAAAATCAATTTGTAATTCGTTGCTGTACATCATCAGCAATTTAGTTCACGTAACATCCAGGGCCTCCAACCATGTTTTTATGACAAAATTGCAATACGTAGAGAACGCTGGTTTGTCCATCCGAATCTTACTTCGCTCCAATCTGTGAATGTTTAATAAAGCGGTGTCTCGTAGGAACTGAAGTCAAATTAAGCGCTTGTCAGTGATTTCGCCAGCACATTTGTGCAGGATGCAGGTTGGTAAATATTTCAAGTAATTATTAAAATAACACGGTTACTGAGACCTACCCGTATTAAGCAAATAGTAAGTTCCACACATGCCTCTGTTAAATTTTTAATAGGTTGGCATTTACCAACAGAAAAACGACTTTTCACCATTCACCTCGTTTTTTGATGATACTGGATTATTATTAGAATATTCTTATTATTGCTATTAAACTTTCAGTCATTTTAAACAAATCAATACCATTCGTGCAAGCAGAGTTAGTGCAGTGTTGCGACTTATTGCAGCTCCGTACAGTCAATTGTTACTCGCGCGTCTCAAGGCATTCGTTCCTTCGGAACATTTTATCGCATCCATTCCGCACTGAAATCGTGACTCATTAACAGTTCCGCCCAGAAAAGTGCGAAATTCACTGCTGGAACATATTTGTCCAACCGGTAACGTTTAACAGCGGAAGACTGCCGAGAGCAGATTCGTTACACTGAGCAACGAATGCTACCGTTCCAACACGCAAGCCGTGACACGTTTACAGTTCTTAGTACGTTGTGCGTCCTTATCCCTTGAAGGATGGATGAATACGTTGTTTCGTATCTTCGAAATTCAAAATAATTTCCTTAATCATAAAAAATAAATACAAAACTTTGCTACACTAACGCGAACTGTTCCGCCCGTTTCCAGGTAATTCAAGGCCTACGCGTATTAAACAACTAACAGTTTTCTGCAGCTTATTACGAGGCTGGAGCTGAAACGCTATAAAAAGCTGGGTCCATAAAGTGTTTCAGGAGTTTTGAAAAATATTTTAGGAGATAACGATCAGACAATTCGATGTCTACTTGCAGACAGGCCGCTTTACCGCCGATGACCTGCCGCTATTCGAGTGGTCACCAGGGTCGCTTCGGACTTGCCTTGTGATATTTTCTTGTGGAGTTACATCTGGGGTAGTGGTTGTGTTCGAGAAACTCTATAAGAGTTGAGCCATAGCATCGCTGCAGCTGTTCTTACCGTCACTCCTCCTAAGCTAGGTCAGATGCGGGCAGAATTGGACTACCGGTTAGATGTGTGTCGTATGAGGACGCATAGACCACAGAACAGGCATAAACATCCTACGAAAAATTTTGAGAGTTTGTCTTTCACGTATTGTCTCATTTGTTGCGTTATTCTTGGCCAGTTATCCACACTGAGTTTTGAAACGTTTCATGGGCTTAACAGTTACCCTGCATAACACGAATAAGAACGGTTCTATTGCACTGCCATCGAGCGCTCGAGGAATTATTTCAGTGTCTGTAAAATACGTGTCAATCACGATAACTTGATGTATCCCAGTGTGGGTTAAGTTCCAAGCCTAGTTAGATATCCTATAGGAATATTTTCTTTAGAAGGATTTTCTATGGCACTAAATCATTCGCACAAGGTATGATGATGATACACACGTAAGTAGTCAGTCAGCACGCCTAACCACTTACTGCTGGTAGATCTGTTGCACACATTCCCAAAGTTTGGATTTATTCGATCCACTGTTGCTGGGTGTTGCAATTCTAATGGACATTAGTGTATGTTTACGCTGTTGAAGAAAATGGTTCTGAGCACTATGGGACTTAACTTCTGAGGTCATCAGTCCCCCAGAACTTAGAACTACTTAAACCTAACTAACCTAAGGACATCACACACATCCATGCCCGAGGCAGGATTCGAACCTAAGACCGTAGCGGTCGCGCGGCTCCAGACTGTAGCGCCTAGAACCGCTCGGCCACACCGGCCGGCTTCACGCTGTTCAGTCACATTAATCTGATCACCTGCCAATTGCCTGAATGACGAACTTCTGCAGCACGAACCACTACGAGACGTGCAGGAAGAGTGACTGAAGTTCCGGAAGATACCGACAGGAATGTGGGACCATGCCGAATCCAGTGCCAGCCGCGTTATGTTTCTCGGTTGAGGGCCTATGATTTGAACAGCCCGATCACGGTGGTCCCACATGTTGTCGGATTGATCTAAATCTAGGGAGTTTGGTGTCCAGTGGAGTACTGTAAACTAATCCTGCTGCTCTTCGAATCCCACACCATCACTGCAATCTGTGGGACACGTTACATTATCCTGCTGGTAGATGCCATCGTGCCGAGGGAAAAATATACCGTATCCAGTGATGGACACTGTCCAAAAGATAGATGCATACGTGTGTTGATGCGTTGTGTCTTCCAGAATGACGAGATTACCCAGGCAATACCACGAAACCGTCCCCAGGGCATAACGCATGCAGGGTGTTTGCTTTCAGACGTTTCACGCTATATACGCCAATGGTCGTGTGTCCGATGGAGCATAAAATGTGAGTCACTCGTCGGAGGTCCATACGCAGTAACATTCGCTGAACAATCATTGAAGATACACTGTTGGTAGCACCTTGGTTCATCTGAGCGGCCAGGTGCTAAACATTTCCACGTCTATTCGCCCGTACACATCTCTGCAGCCGTCCTTCATCTCTTCATCTATGGCCTATGGTGCACCACAGTTGCCTCGGCGCTGAGTTTGGATAACGTCATTTTGCCATGCACAGTATACTTCAACCACGGCAGCACGCGAACATTTTACAAACTTAGCCGTTTCGGAAATACCTGACGCTAAAGTCAATTATCATGACCTTTTGGACATAAGATAAATCGCTGCGTTTCCGCAATACGACAACGACTGCACTGTTTTCCGTATCCCCCGACATTTTTTATGTACGCTCGACTGCTGGTGCTGCCCCCTGTCGTCTGTAAGTGGTTACTGCACGTTGACGTCGAAGATAAATGCTGATGACTTAAATGTGACTGGACTGTGTGAATATAGGGTGTTCGGGCCTCAGAGGTACAAACGATACGGGCGAGTAGGGAAAGGTGAAACAGGCAAATAATCAAATAAGCAGATGTTTGGAAACGGATTCTTTGCCCGGCACGATGGCTTGCGACTGTGTAGATGAACAGTTTACAACAGGTCCCTCAAGGATCCGAACTGCAGATATCCACTTGAGCACAAACACATTAGAAGAAATGTTCCACATGGCCACGGTTCTTGTAGAGGCAGCCTTCAGCATCTGTCTTCATCGATGCCCGTCCACGCTCAAAAATCTGAGAAGTATTCCGATTCCGAATGCAGTGACAACCATCCAGAATGCGTTCCCAGAGTTCGTCGACACTGTCAACACGGCTGAAGTGCACCAAAGCTTTTAAATACTCCCCTTCCCCCCCTTACACACCACACACAGACATACACAACCAATAGGTTCAAGTGGAGGGAGGTGAGAGGCCATGGTGTTGATGAGGCATGACCGGTACACTTGTTGTCGGAACGCTGTTTACCGGTACTTGCGGTGTTTCGAAATAAAGGTAGACATTAAAAGTGTTGTAGCATGGGTATGGCTGCACTTGTGCATACGTCGTCCTGGGGAAGCATTGGTTTCCGGACCTATGTTTATTAGCATTACTAGCTGAGTAACATGCGTTGCTCGGTTATGTATTTATTCCGATCTTCTATAGTTCAACTTCTCCTTCCTCCTCTGTCCATCTCCTCCTCCCCCTTCCAATTTCATCCCCTCCTCTTCCCCTCTAATTCCATCTTCTGGCCGGCCGGAGTGGCCGAGCGGTTCTAGGCGCTTCAACCCGAAACCGCGCTGCTGCTGCTGCGGTCGCAGGTTCGAATCCTGCCTCGGGCATGGGTGTGTGTGATGTCCTTAGGTTAGTTAGGTTTAAGTAGTTCTAAGTTCTAGGGGACTGATGACCTCAGATGTTGAGTCCCGTAGTGCTCAGAGTCATTTGAACCATTTTTTTCCATCTTCTGCTGCCCTCTCTTTGTCAGTCTCTTGCTTCCCTCTACGCGTCCATCTCCTCCTCACCTCCTCACCTCCTCAGCCCTCTCTCTGTCTGTCTCCTTCTCCTGCTCCCTCCCCGTGTTCATCTCCGTGTCATCGCATCTCTCTCCACATTATCACATTCATCCTAATAGGAGGCTGGTCGTTCGTGCCTCTACACTATTTCTTTCCAGATTATAACTAATATGTGTACCAGATTTCGTCAAAATCGTTCCAGGGATTTAGAATGAGCTTTTTACCCGTGGATTTCCTCGCATACGCACATACCAATATATATATATATATATATATATATATATATATATATATATATATATATATTTGGTATGTGCGTATGCGAGGAAATATATATATATATATATATATATATAACGTATTTCACGCGTATTTATACAAATATTTCACCTGTATGGATAGCGAATATCGCCATGCAGTTCCATTTTCACGCAGCTCAATGTTTATGACGTCATATCTCCTGAAATATGTCTCATACAACGACATTTTTGTAGGTGCATTCAGCGGCAAATGTGGATCTGTACGAGGAAAGTGTTGCGAATAGATTTAATACCAATTAAATTTTAACGTCTTGCATGGTGCAGAATTTTTTTTTTTTTTTTTTTTTTTTTTTAGGCATTCAGCTTTTATTACGTCATATCTCCCGAACAAAGCGTCGTACAACGATGTAATTTTCTGGTACATTCAGTGGCACATGAGGATGCTGTCTGCAAAATTTGTCAGGCATAGAGTTAGCAGTAAAGAAGTAATACATTAAAACGTCATGATTCATGTGCGAGCAGCGAAAATGAAGTAAGCTGTAAGCTTTTCTTCCTTTTGTGGAGGTGGTCAGTGAGAAAAAGATTCTTAAGAGTTATGTGTACCAAGTTTGGCTGAAATCGATCCAGTGGTTTAGGAGGAGATATGGAACACACATACATGTATATACGTACATACATACATACACTTTTTTTTAATTTGTATGGGTTTGCTTACTTCGTTGTCGTCTACTCGTTCTTATCTAGAGCAACCAGTCACACTCTGTAGCACTGTAGAAACATCCTGCCTGTTGTCGAAGCGTCGCAAATGAAAGCCCGTCAGAGCTAAGACGCGCAGAGTGGCAAGTAGCGGCTGGTGCGAAGTGCGCGTCGCTGGGTGGCAGGGAGCTGACGCGCGCGGAGCTGGGCGGCTCGTTCTTCGAGCTGTTCGCGTCGCCGCCGCTGCGGCCGGACGAGGCGACGCTGCGGCGGCTGCGGCTGGAGCTGGAGGCGGCGCTGGCCATCCGCGAGCGCGCCATCCCGCGCGCGCTGGACTGCTACCTGCTGGCGGCCGCCGGGGGCCGCGCCCGCTGGCGGCTGCCCGCCAGCCTCTCCAGGCAGCTGCGCCAGCGCTGACGCAGCCGCCGTTCCGTAGTGCGGCGGTTACTGCGAAGTAATCACTTGTATGTTATATCGTACATCACCTGGCATTTAAAGTCCAGTTTCAGGTACAATTACCGCATCAAAGAGAGAAAAATACCGATTTTTCTGTACAATATTTACAATTATTAAATACAATCTAAATTCCGTACTGAGGAATTCGTTGAATGGAATCTTCGACATATATAAGCTGATGAAAAGTATCCGGACACCTATTAGTGGACATTAATATGGGCTGTGCCCATCCTTCCCCTTTATGACGGCGGGCGTGGTGATGGTAGCTACCAGAGAGATAGAAAACTAGAGAGGGACAGCTCGGCGAGACCGTGAAACATATTGAATAACTCTTCACCACGTTTTATGTTGTCAAAATAAATGGATATGATGTACAATAATAGCAGATAATGTGTCGAATATCTACGAAACAACAGCAATTACAGCGAGAAACAAAATTCCTGCTGGTCGTAGTAAACGAAAACTTAATGTACGTCTTTTTCCAACAGTGACTGTGACACAAACATACCAATTCTGTAGCCCCAGACAATCGATTTCGTGACAGTACACAAGCGACAGGGTCTGGAAAATTTAGGTAGGATCAGTATTTGTGTCGTTTAATACACCCTTTATGACGCAAAGACATATACAATCCGGAAAAAGTCTAGTATCAGTAGCGGATATGTATAATCCAAAAGTTTCTGAGAACAGAGATTTCAGGAACAAACATCTACAACTACGTGATTACTCTGCTATTCACAATAAAGTGCCTGGCAGAGGGTTCAGTAAACAACCTTCAAGCTGTCTTTCTGCCGTTCCACTCTCGAACGACGCGCGGGAAAAACGAACACTTAAATTTTTCTGTGTGAGCTCATATTTCTCTTATTTTATCGTGACGATCATTTCTCCATATGCAGGTGGGTGCTAACAGAATGTTTTTGCGATCGTAGGAGAAAACTGGTGATTGAAATTTCATGAGAAGATCCCGTCGCAACGAGAAACGCCTTTGTTTCAATGATTGCCACTCCAATTCACGTATCATGTCTGTGGCACTATCTCCCCTATTTCGCGATAATACAAACATTCTAGAAAATGTTTACTTTTATATTAATTTTATTTCACACGTTGTTACATTTGTTTCTGTATTTGAAACAAGTGAAATAAATTGTGCCATGTGGGTCAAACACATAAACTCCGAATCACGTAACAGGAACAATAGGAGATAAAGCACCCAGTCAGTCGAATATACAACGAAGTTTTGACTGACCGTAAGTTGATGAAATTAATCCTTAAGACTATACCTAGCTAAACTGTCTTTCTTCTGAGTCAGTTTACCATTTACTCATGGTGTAACTACAAGTTTTTCCAAATGACTACCCATGTACAAAAGGATACCAATATGTTTCAAAGAGTAATTTACACTATGAACTTTTAACTTTTCGTAAGAAATGTTCGTACAAAGGGTTTGTAATGTAACAGCTTAAATCATTCAGATTTTCACAGAAAGAAGCAAAAATAATTATAGAAGTAATACCCACTGCAATTATCAAAACTGAAATCAGTTACTTTATAATACTCATACAAAAAAGATGTGGTTCAGCATACCTTCGATCCAACAACTAAGTTCTCAGTCATAAGAAAATATTACGATATTATGCCCAAAATCGCAAAAATCTGTTAATATCATGTGACTCGAGGTATAATTCGAGGAGAATTTGTTTTGAAAACCGCACACTCACCGATCAACTTTATTATCTTTGGGGTGCATTCGGCCCTGACTTAATTTTTGTGGATGATAATGCGCGACTACTTCGAAATGCGCAGGTGGAGCAGCTCTTGGAACGAGAGGATGTTCCGCGAATGGGTTGGCCAGCCGCCACCCCCCCCCCCCCCCCCCCACCGCACTCCAACTTGAATACCACTGGGTATGTAGGGGATGCTTTGGGGAGCTCGTCCATGTGCACCAACGGCCATCCATCAGTTGTCAGCCGTGTTGCTGGAGGAATGCCACAAGGACTCCCAGCCAACCTCGTGGCCAGCGTGAGAGCACGTTGCAGAGCGTCCGTGGTCATCGCACATCCTGTTAAGAACCATGTCCGGCCTTCTGTAATGTGCAGGGGGCCCTTATACGTTGCTAAGTTCATCTGACAATACCCACCAACATAACGCTGAACTCCAGAGCGTTACTCTTAATATGGTGCCGTATTAGCATCACAGTAAACTAATTTAAATAGTGAAAAACTGCACAAGTTACGTATGTTTTATGTTCAGCACAACGCGTTTGGAGAATTTCACCTCATTTTCAGGTGCATTAGTTTATACAAAAATTTTTGTGATGTTTGCATGTAAGATTCCCTTCCTCTCCTGTACTGTCATTGCCTTTCTCAAGCTACATTGGAATCGGAAAATCGGACAAACAAAATCTTGGTATGTTTTTTATTTAACAATGTTAGAAATAGTATTTTTGTCCGTCTACTTACATGTATTGCACAGAAATCACATACATGCACCTCATCACTTAAACTGTTTGTTTTTCTAATCAAAATATGATACAGAGATACTACGACAATATTATTTCACAAAAACTTTGTATACAGTTAGAGGTGTTAAAATTTTTTGTGGATTACATTATTTACATAAAGGTCTCAGGTATAAAATGTATTTCACTAATTATTAACTATTAATTATCGATTATGTTTATATTTTGTTTTGTGATAGGTGTTAAGTGAAGGTTATTAGGAAATGAACATATCTATGGAGACTACTGCAATTATCAAATACAGAACTTCAGAATAAATTAACTGATTCGCTATCTATTTTGGAAATTTTATCACCTTGCTCTTTGTGGTGTACAATAATTTCCAGCTTCCCCATTACAATAATTGTATGTGATATTTAGCAGGAGTGGAATATCTTAAGATTTTCTCCTATGTTTTCGAATGGGTGTCCAGTGTTTTTTTTATGTTTGTTGCTGTTGCTGATTTTCTGAATTGCTTACGTGTGTAACAATGGATGTGTTCAGTATACCTAATTGGAGCTTGTGCCAGTCTGACCGATGTGTAGCTTGAGCAAGTTTTACATTTGATTTTGTATATTCCTGAATCTGAGAAAATATCTTTTTTATTGTTTAAGGTGTGCATTAATTTATGTTTCAGTCTGTTATTTGTGCAGAAGCTGCTTTCACTTTATGTGATCTAAGCAGGTTTGCAATTTTTTGAGAAATGTTACCTACAGAATAAATGCTGACATTGTATTATTGGTTCCTTCTAAAGAGCCAGAAACTTCTTTTTTTTTTCTAATTTGTTTCTCCACTTAAGTGATTCGTGAAAACGTATGCTATTGTGCTAGATGTGGATGAACCCGTGGATAGTCCATCTGTTGCTTGATAAATACTTTCATTGCACGCGAAGTAGTTGTAGTTGAGGATCAGTTCTAATAAATTCCGTAGTTTCAGGTTTTAACTCTTTTTGTGCTTTAGTAACTTGTTCTTCCTTCTACAATGGCATCTTTAACAGGGATACTGGTATATACGTTTGTGACGTTAGTGATGTAAAGTGGGTACCGTCTGGAGTGTGTATTTCTTTTATCAGTGACTACTGTGGTACAACTTCTTACGCTATATGTTGTTTCATACATGAAATACTTTTTTTAGGTCCTTCTGAGTTTGTGAGTTAGTAGATATGCAGGACTGTTCATACTGTTAACTATAGATTTTACTGAATATCGTTCCTTGTATAGTTTGGGTTGGGGTCTTACTATGTGCGTCTTATGGTTCATACAGGTGATGCATCTCTTTTGGTAGTCTGGCAGTAAGAAATTTGTTTTCTTTAACTGTCCTTTGATTTCTTTGCAGAATTGTTTTGTTATATCTTTGTACAGTTGTACTGTGTTGTTTTCTGTGTATAATGTAAAACTTTTTTTAGTGTATTCACTTTCATAATGACAACTGTGTGGCTTATATCAGCTTTTAATAACAAACTAAATAGCGAATGAGTTAATTTTTCAATAGACTCTCCTGTATATGGTTACTGCAGCAATTTCCATAAATATGTTTTATTTCCTCACTAAGTCTCCTCAAACAGAACTTAAACATAATCGACAGTTTCTTAGTCAACAATGGTAAAATAAATTTATGGTTGACAATTTTATGTAGACAATGTAATCCACAAAAATGTAGCACCTCTGCCTGTTTACGAACTCGTTGTGAAACTGTATATTCGTAATATCTCTGTAACTATTCTGTGTATAACAGGAGGCATGATACTTCTAAACAGACAGTCAAAATTCTATTTCTAACATCTGTTATTATTTACAGAGTGTAATGAGTATATGTGCAGATATTTTTATATGTGGTATTGTAATATATAGACATATCAGTGTGTTGGTTTTTTTTCTCAACCTCATAGTCTTCCCAGAAACAAATCACATAGTTTACTACATGATGTTTTCTGCATAATCGCAACTGCACCACTATGTGGATTGCCCCTGTCAGTATAGACTAAGCATTCTGTATCCCTATGCCCACACTGCAACATCTGCCCTCCTGCCCAGGGAAAATCGTTAATGGTTTGCTCTTATCACATGTACTTGGAGGGACTACCTAAACTAAAAACATAAGACTCATGATAGCTGTAATTATTAGTCTCCAAATGATATCAATACTTATGCAGTGTTGTTCAGTACACCATGCCAAGTCACCAACAGAAATATCTGCATTTATACCTTTTACACACTACATAAAGCAAAGTCTATGTATGTGTGTGTGTCTTCTGGAATCTCCTCCCAAACCCCTGGATCTATTTCAACCAGATTTGGCACGGAAACATCAGGCCTCAGGAATATCGGTACTGTTGAGTTTACAGTCTACTAGCTCTAATGTAGGCAAAAACGTTTCTTACAGCCTCTGGGGTATAGGCTGCCCCCACATACCATGCGTACTGTGTGGGAACAGTCGCAGTCTGCTTTATCGACCTACTTTGCATGGTAGCCTGTAAGACAGAGAAATAAGGGATTTTCAAGACCCTCGTGTGTAGCCTGCTCTGCATGATAGGGATGTTATGGGAGCAGTATCAGCCTGCATTACTGAACTGCACTGGAGGGGCGACATTTGTCAGTGAGCATGGATAGGGACAGGATGATATAGAGGAGGGGATGGAAAGAGAGAGGGGAGGAGGAAATTGGCAGAAAGATGGGAGGAGGGGGGGAGAGGTATGAGGCCGGTGGAAGGTGTAGAGCGGTAGTGGGCAGGAGGAAAAGGAAGAGGGGGAGGCAAAGATGGAAAGAGAGAGGGGCAGAGGAGGAAATGGTCAGAGAGAGGAGATGGAGGCAATGGAGAGAGAGGGGGGAGAACGTGATGAAGAGACAGAAAGATTTGGGGAGGGGGGATAGACAGATAGAGGTGGGAGCACGAGGTGGACAGACAAAAGGAGAAACAGGTGAACAAAGAGGGGGGGAGGAGGAGGTGTGTTCAATATATGTGTCAAGCACACAAGTGAGCATAGATACTGGTAACAGGACAATTAACATATTAAAAAAACATTCCGAGAATATTTTGTCCGATTTTACGACTGCAACAGATCCTCAATAAACAACTACAGCACAAAAGAGACAAGTAATCACACCTGCAAAATTTCAAGAAATGTTTATGTAAACAAATTAAGTTGAAAATGGGAATAAATTCTCGAAAAAAGTTGTGCTATGCATGAAAAAATACTTAACTGCTGCAATTTTTCATTGTTTAAATCATGAATGACGCTTTCAAGCTTCCCAAAAACATTGATTATGATCAACGAAATTACAAAACAGTTAACTTAATTCGAGAATGGCTCGACAAAATTAGAAGGCCGCGTCCTGCATGACTTCCTTAATTCAGCCCAGTGCAAAGTACATCTTCGATAGTTCATTGTTTATGTATTTCGTCTTGCTAGGAACAGTAATGAATGAAAATTGAGACACTGCTGCTCATGTGTGCTGGGGCCATTTTATTACGCATAGTGTCACAATTTAGCGTTGTGTCAAAATGTGGAACTAACTCAAACACGGCAAAGAATTCGGGTGAGGTGTTTTGAAGAAAAGAGATGGTGTAAAAGCTTCTCATTTGCGTGCAGTGTTTTACTACGGGTGATGTTATTCCGCAGTCGTTTCGAACAATGAAAGTGTTTCTGCCCACGAGCTCATACATATTCAAATTATTCTCACCTTGAAGGTGTTCCAGTAGAGTATAGAAGATGTTTGCTTAAAAGCGAATAGTAACCGCTGGAATTAACAGGCACTTGCTTTCTACTGATGGATCAAGAAAGGATAATGACATCTTCTTGAAAACTGGCAATTCGTTGCTGTGACACTCTCATACATACTGGATAAATAGAGTGTGGTCTTATGGTCTCGCGTCAACGCGTGGCCAGTTTAAAATAAAAACTAGTTTTGGCTTGGTGTGATCCAGAGAACAGAGTATGGGTGTACTAAAACTGTAAATATTGTGGTAAGCCACCTTGCGTTACTGTTCATGTTCATACCAGAACAAACATGTGTTTAACCGACGAATCTAGTAGTTCCTTTCCGAGAGAAGGCAGAACCACATCACCATTGTACGTGCATTTCGTATCCCCTATCAACGAAAGCGTTCTTTGACATGTTCATATTCGTAACCCTTAGCTATCGTGTACAGAGTAACTGTTCAGAATGAACGCCCATATAACGAAAGTGCTTCTGGAATTGTTTTCCCCATAATCCGTAGCTAACGTATTCAGAGAAACTGTTGAAAATGATCACCAATACCCACACATGTAATACAACAGTGACTGCGTTTATTTCGTCATTGTTTTAAAGATTCCAGATATGTGTTCTAGAAATTATTGATAGTTGGGAGCTCCAAGGTTAGGCGCGTTATTGGACATGGCTGCCAAGAAGGGAAAAAAAACAATGTGCACTCCTTGTGCATACCGGGTGGAGTCATTCCAGATGTGGAACGGGTCCTCCCAGAGGCCATGAAGAGCACAGGGTGCAGCCAATTGCAGGTGGTTGCTCACGTCACTACCAATGATGTGTATCACTTTCGATCAGAAGAGGTTCTCTATGGTTTCGAGCGGCTAACAGAAGTGGTAAAGGCTGCCAGTCTAGCTTGCAAGACAAAACCAGAGCTGATCATTTGCAGCGTAGTCGACAGGACCGATTGCGGACCTCTGGTACAGAGCCGAGTGGAGGGTCTCAATCAGAGGTTCAGACGGTTCTGCGACCGTGTAGGCTGCAGATTCCTCGACTTGCGCCAAAGTGTGGTTGGGCTTCGGGTTCCGCTTAACAGGTCAGGTGTCCACTATACGCAGGAAGCGGCTACACGTGTAGTAGGGGCTGTGTGGCGTGGACTGGGTGGTTTTTTAGGGTAGAGGGTCTCGGGAAAACTCAAAAAGGGCTTCAGTCACAAAGGGTTCAGGCCAAACACAGGAAGAACGTATATACAGCAACCATCGGTATAACAGTTGTAAATTGTCGTAGCTGTGTTGGTTAAGTATCGGAGCTCCAAGCGCTACTAGAAAGCACTGATGCTCAAATCGTTAAAGGCACTGAAAGCTGTCTAAAGCCGGAGATAAGCTCAGCCGAAATTTTTGCGAAGAACCTAGCGGTGGTTCCGAAAGGATAGGCTAAACACGGTTGGCGGAGGAGTGTTTGTTGCTGTTAGAGGTAGTTTATCTTGTCGCAAAAATTGAAGTAGATAGTTCCTGCGAGTCAGTATGGGCAGAGGTCATTGTTGGCAACCGGAATAAATTAATAACTGGATCCTTTTACCGATCTCCCAATTCAGATGATACAATTGCTGAAAGGTTCAAAGAAAACTTGAGTTTGATTTCAAACACGTACCCGACTCATACGATTATAGTTGGTAGTCTCTTTAATTTACCCTCGATATGCTGGTGAAAATACATCTTTAATTCCGGAGGTACGCATAAAGCATCATCCGAAATTGTGCTAAACGCATTCTCCGAAAATTATTCCGAGCAGTTGATTCATGAGCCCACGCGAATAGTAAACGGTTGTGAAAACACACTTGACCTCTTAGCAACAAATAATCCTGAGTTAATAACGAGCATCAAAACCGATTCAGGGATTAGTGAACACACGGCTGTCGTAGCGACACTGAATATTGTAATCCCCAAATCCTCTAAAAATAAGCGAAAATTATACCTATTAAAAAAAGCAGATAAAATTCACTTGCGCCTTCCTGAGAGACAATACCCACTCATTCCAAATTAATAATATAAGTGTAGACCAGATGTAGCTTAAATTCAGAGAAATAGTATCGGCAGCAATTGAGAGATTTATACCAAATAAATTAGCAAACGATGGAGCTGATCCTCCTTGGTACACAAACCGTGTTAGAACACTGTTGCAGAAACAACGAAACGAACGTGCCAAATTTAAATAGACACAAAATCTCCTAGATTGGCGATCTTTTACAGAAGCGCGAAATTTAGCACGGACTGCAATGCGAAATGCCTATAGCAGTTACCACAACGAAACTTTGTCTCGAAACCTGGCAGAAAATCCAAAGAGATTCTGGTCGAATGTGAAGTATGTTAGAGGCAAGAAACAATCAATGCCTTCTCTGCGCGACAGCAATGGAGATACTATCGAAGACAGTGCTGCCAAAGCAGAGTTACTAAACACAGCCTTCTGAAATGCCTTCACAGAAGAAGACGAAGTAAATATTCCAGAATTCGAATCAAGAACAACTGCAAACATGAGTAACGTAGAAGTAAATATCCTCAGAGTAGTGAAGCAGCTTAAATCACCTAATAAAAGCAAGTCTTCTGGTTCAGTCTATACACCAATCTGGTTCCATTCAGAGTATGCTGACGAATTAGCTCCATACTTAAAAGTCATATACAACCGTTAGATCGACGAAAGATCCATACCCAATGACTGGAAAGTTGCACAGGTCACTTAAATATTCAAGAAAGGTAGTAGGAGTAATCCACTGAATTACAGGCCCATTTCATTAACGTCGATATGCAGCAGGATATTGGAACATATATTGTGTTCGAACATTACGAATGTCTATTGTCATACAGTCAACATGGATTTAGAAAACATCGTTCTTGTGAAACACAACTAGCTCTTTATTCGCATGAAGTGTTGTGCTATTGACTAGGGATATCAGATCTGTTCCATGTTTCTGGATTTCGGGAAGGCTTTTGAGGCCGTCCGAGGTGGCCGAGCGGTTCTAGGAGCTTCAGTCTGGAACCGTGCGACCGCTACGGTCGCTGGTTCGAATCCTGCCTCGGGCATGGATGCGTGTTAGGTTAGTTAGGTTTAAGTAGTTCTAAGTTCTAGGGGACTGATGACCTCAGATGTTAAGTCCCATAGTGCTCAGAGCACCATTTTTAAGGCTTTTGAGACTGTACCACACAGGCGGCTCGTAGTGAAATTGCGTGCTTATGGAATATCGTCTCAGTTATGTGACTGGATTTGTGATTTCCTGTCAGAGGGGCCACAGTTCGTAGTAATTGACGGAAAGTCATCTAGTAAAACAGAAGTGATTTCTGGCATTCCCCAAAGCAGTGTTACAGGCCCTTTGCTGTTCCGTATCTATATAAACGGTTTGGTAGACAATCTGAGCAGCCGTCTTAGGTTGTTTGCAGATGACGCTGTCGTTTATCGACTAATAAAGTCATCACAAGATCAAGACAAACTGTAAAACGATTTAGAAAAGATATCTGAATGGTGCGAAAAGTGGCAGTTGACCCTAAATAACAAAAAGTGTGAGGTCATTCACATGAATGCTAAAAGGAATTCGTTAAACTTCGGTTACACGATAAATCAGTCAAGTCTAAAGGCCGAAATTTCAACTAAATACCTAGGAATTACAATTACGAACAACTTAAATTGGAAGGAACACATAGAAAGTGTTGTGGGGAAGGCTAACCAAAGACTGCTTTTTATTGGCAAGACACTAAGAAAATGTAACAGATCTACTAAGGAGACTGCCTACACTGCGCTTGTCCATCCTCTTTTAGAATACTGCTGCGCAGTGTGAGATCCTTACCAGATAGAACTGACGCAGTACATCGAAAAAGTTCAAATAAGGGCAGCCCGTTTTGTATTATCACGAAATATGGGAGAGAGTGTCAATGGAATGATACTAGATTTGGGCTGGGCATCATTAAATGAAAGGCGTTTTTAGTTGCCACAGAACCTTATCACGAAATTCCAATCACCAACTTTCTCCTCCGAATGCGAAAATATTTTGTTGACACTGACCTACAAAGGGAGAAACGATCACCACGATAAAATAAGGTAAATCAGAGCTCGTACGGAAAGATATGGGTGTTCGTTCGTTGCGCGCGCCATACGAGATTGGAATAATAGAGAATTGTGAAGGTAGTTCGATGAACCCTCTGTCAGGCACTTACATATGATTTGCAGAGTATCTATGTAGTTGTAGATGTAGATGAACACATTGGCGGGCAGTACCCTAGAAAATGGTAGATGTCGGCTTCAGATGGCATTTTGTTTGCTAATGACTCGATGTGATCACACGGAAAGCAACAAGAGGAGTGCGACCGCGCAGACATTGCCTCGTCCACTGCACTGTCACTACGATTCTGCTTCTTCCCAACCGCGTTGTGTGTGAACAAGTTTCTGACGTATGGCTTCCTACCTTAGAGCCTACAGTTTATAAAACCTCTAGCCCTTGGTTTTTCTCCCATAATACTACAGACACGTTGCATAGCCCGCGAAAACAGCTCAACCTTCTTCAAAAATTTTGTAAGCCTTTAATCTTCGGCACTGCTCAAGATCAGATCGTATTCGCTATGGTAGTTACATGCAGTCTTCCCACGCCAAAATACAATGGGAGGGACACTTGAAGCACATGGTGTTCAAGTAAAGCACGATACCCTTCAAGTGGCAACGATCCGTCGTATAAAAGAATCTGTGTTGACATTGGCTTATCAACCACACATCTGCAGATTGAAACAAAATCTGGGACAGCGCAAGTGAGATATTGTAGCATATGTTAGAGGAAGATAATGACTGCAAAGAGAGCGAACGAATAAAAAAGTTCTTACCTCTGTATTGGCACCGTGGGCCACAAGGCTGAGAAAATGAAAACAATTTGTAACAAAGGCTGCCGATGTAAGAGTTTCACCAGGAATGGTGTAAGTACCAGAGTAACAATAATGGCTGTTCGTGAAAACCGTTCGAAGAGGCTGAGAGTCAACCTTTACGCAAGCCGAGAGAAAAATAAGGGTACTAACGAAGTCGAAAGCACTTAACTGTGGTGAATGTCTCTAAAAAAGCAAGATAAAGTAACTGTATGCGTCCTTCAGCGGTGAAACGTTAACACAAGGAGATAAGGAGTACGTTCGCTGATAAATCACTATTTTCGAAAATATAATTGCTTTGGAAAGGCGCAAGAAACATTTGTGTTGTGGTGGGGATGAACACTTCCAACTGACGCAGCCTACTAACCCTGGCACACATTCTTCTTGCGGAACATTGTTTTAGTTCCTGTGTTTATGAGTTATACAATACTTTGATTTTAGCAGTTTTCCACAAAAGCTATAAAAGTCCTGTAACTCTAAGAGAAATAAATAGTACTGCATTTTAATAAAAACAGGTTAACGAAGGAATGCAACATTTAAAGGAGCTGATTAAGATGCACCCACAAGTATTTTGGTTCCGATGCGAGTTTTCTGCGGTTCACGGTTACAAAGGAGCAAAGTTATAGCCACTTTTGACCGTTCAGTCACATTTCTATCGGGACAAACCATCCTTGGAACCGTAGCATCACTACTCGTGGGAAATGTACGAGTGTTACATAATACTCATATACGATCACTAGAACAGTGACGTTGAATGAGAGAGAAATAGCGAGACAGATAAAGAAATTTGCTTGTTTTATTTTGCAGAAAAAGAGATTTGCTTGATGCAGTGATCTGGTTTCTACAATCTCCAACCAGTTTTATCTGGAAATACGCGTCACAATTCTCGTCATAAGCACTGGGCTGGGAACATATTTCGACCTCCTGAAAGATGTTGAGTTTACTATATTATTTCCATGTTATTTCAGGTAAGTATTGACATCTTTGTTAGTAAAGATTTCGTTCGATTTTTTTCCTCCCATATTCCACTTGTCAGGCAAAGTAATTGTCACACAGGACCTCTTTGATTTAAAAAAATCGTTGAATTACAACACACAAAAAATCACAACATAAAAAATTCTGTCAGTTTGGATGACATCTCTGAAAAGAGAGATATAGACTCACTAAGCTGCAGTTCGAGCGGAATTCTTGTGTGCTCAGTATCGTTGTGTCTGCTGAAAATGAACTGACCCCTCGTAATAAGATCCTCCAGATGATGGACGTAAATACATTTCACTTCCCCCCCCCCCCCCCCTCCCCCCTCAAGGTTAACAAGATCACTGCGTTAGAAGTCCGACAGCGGCGCTGGCGGTTTAAATAGCTGACCTGAAAAGGCGGAACATCCGCCGATGTGACACCCAAGCATCGTCTGAAACAAGAATTTGGACTCCACATCGCGTAGGTGTTCGTGATTAATAGCCCCGCTCCGCCTAGCACCTTTGACGTAGCGCTGGAGAATACTGCTCTGCGTGGAACACCAATTAGCTTTTTATGAGAATAGCTGGCTCCGCTAAGTGCACGCACCACGCCTGTGACGCGCTTCATCAGTCAGCGCCGCGGCGCGGCCCGCATTAACATAAGTAACGAAGCGTAAGCTCCTGATCACAGCAGAGGCCCCGACCAATACTGCGAGATAACGGGCGAGCGTCCCGAGCCATTAGTAAGCCAGAGCTGTGCGTGGGCGGGCAGCAGGCGGCGGGCGATAACACAGCGACGCACGCCTGGAAGCCGCGGACCTGGCCACGCTGATCGTCGACATTCCAGAGTTGGGCGCTCTCTCGCTCACGTCTCGATACGGCTGTCCCCAGCGTATTCCATTAGCAGCGTGATTAATGAATACGTTTCCTCGGCGGGTGATGTACAGGCTCAGAGGTAGCTGTGACAGGAATCCTCGCCGCTTCCGCAGATGGGACGTGTAATGCAGGATTATCAAAAACGCTGGATATAATTGAGGCGCTGAGAACCATAAGGGCCTGAAGCACATCGTCATCGATTTTGAGATTAGCATGTGCGAATGCTCTTGACATCCGTTGATCTTATGGTGGAGCATATTTATTTGCACTCATGATCATAAATTAAAGATAATTGGAGAATGTGGTGCTACACAACATGGCACTACACAAAACTGGCGCTAATAGCATAGGCACATAGGGAATACACACGACATAGATCTGTAAGTCCACGGTATTGGTGATAAGTTGAGAAAACAGTCCCGAAGCACATGTACTACAAAACACCACTGTTTCCTGCGCATATACCCCTGCATCAGTATGGGATATGGTCACCATGCACACGTACACAGGCCGCACAACCGGTTGGCATACTCTGGATCAGGTAGTCGAGCAGCTGCTGGGGTATAGCCTCCCATTCTTGCACCAGTGCCTGTCGGAGCTCCTGAAGTGTCGTAGGGGTTTGAAGACGTGTAGCAATACGGCGACCGAGAGCATCCCAGATGTGCTCGATGGGGTTTAGGTCTGGAGAACAGGCATGCCACTCCATTCGCCTGATAACTTCTGTTTCGGGGTACTCCTCCACGATGGCAGCTCGATGGGGCCGTGCGTTGTCATCCATCAAACCACGACCTCCATACAGGTCCCTTTCAAGGACATTAAGGGGTTGGTATCTGGTTCCTGGTTCACGCCAGATGAACACCCGGCGAGAATCACTGTTCAGACTACACCAGGACTCATCTGTGAACATAACCTGGGACCACTGTTCCGCCGGCCAGAGTGGCCGAGCGGTTCTAGGCGCTACAGTCTGGAACCGCGCGACCACTACGGTCGCAGGTTCGAATCCTGCCTCGGACATGGATGTGTGTGATTTCCTTAGGTTAGTTAGGTTTAAGCAGTTCTAAGTTCTAGGGGACTGATGACCTCAGAAGTTAAGTCCCATAGTGCTCAGAGTCAGAGCCACCACTGTTCCAATGACCATGTACTGTGTTCTTGAACCGGGCTTTACGTGTTCTCCTGTGACCAGGGGTCAGTGGAATGCAGCTTGCAGGTCTCCGGGCGAATAAACCATGTCTCTTCAGTCGTCTGTAGACTGTGTGTCTGGAGACAACTGTTCCAGTGGCTGCGGCAAGGTCCCGAGCAAGGCTACCTGCAGTACTCCGTGGCCGTCTTCGGGCACTGATGGTGAAATATCGGTCTTCTTGTAATGTTCTACACTGTGGACATCCCGTACTATAGCGCCTAGACACGTTTCCTGTCGTTTGGAATCGTTGCCATAATATTGAGATCACACTTTGTGGCACACGGAGGGCCCGTGCTACGACCTGCTGTGTTTCACCAGCCTCCAGTCGCCCTACTATTCTATCCCTCATAACGTCACCAATATGTGTTCTTTGAGCCATTTTCAACACACAGTCACCATTAGCATGTCTGAAAACGTCTGCACACTTACTCACTGCACCGTACTCTGACAGGCACCAACACACCCCTGCGTATGTGGACTGCTGCCAGCGCCACCGGGGGACGACCGCAGGTCAAATGCACCGTATGGTCATACCCCGAGGTGATGTGAACCCAGAGAGTTGTTTCACCATGTATCAGCATTATCCTTAATTTATGAGCATGAGTGTGTATATGTAGCCTCTCACTGTATACACGAACATTCACGAAAAATTGTCCCACCGATTTCTCGGATAGTCATTTCCATATGGGCCGAAAGCCCAAGCATAAGTTTGTTGATCTGCGATTCTCAGTCGTTTAATAGGGTTCACAGCATAATTCAATGTCTATATCATTTACCAAGTAGTAGTAGTAATTCTTCATAGTGGGAGGTGTTTCGACAGTTTTATCTGAACCACAAGCCACACAATTTGTTTTATGAAAATGACCATGAATTGTTGGAATAAGTCATAATTTTATCTGTTCCTTATATTCCGATTCTAGTGTCGCATTAGTTACAAACTTCACAACTGTCAAAAGACGTTGTTGTCACTAGCGTACATATAAGGAAATTTTGTGCATTGTAATAGTAATCTCAAATATTAACTAACATTTCTTAACATAATGTGGGTACATAATTTTTTCATAGGCAGTGTAGGTGTTGCAGCATGATTAAAAAGCAATTCAGGTCTATGAGACTAGCGGTTTTTCTATAAATTTGGTTTTAAGAAACTTTTTTTTTTTCTCAAAGCTTTATGTGCTTCGGGTCCTTTCGGTTGTTAGCGCCTCAGTTTAATTTTTATTACATTTCATGAAATATAAACCGCATGTGAATAATATGTATGCAGATAGAATCAGGAAGTTTTAAAATTTACCAACACAGATTATGTAAGTTCAACGTTTCCTCCTACTGCTCCACTGGAAACATTTAAGTGGTAGCGGAACTAGTGCTTTCGTTCGTTGCAGAGACATTTTGTTTGCGAAATTGCTCACACCAACGGTTTATGATTTTGGTAGTTTATGGTTCAATGCCGAACCAGAGATGAAATTGTCTCTGGACTGAAAATGGCAATATACTTTTTTTTCCGAAACCAAGAACACAGGGAAGTTTACATCACATGGTAACTATCTTACTCAAAAGTCACAACCGGCGTTTACTCCTCTCTCTCCCTCTCCGCCAATAGATAGCTTAGCGGCGTAGCGACCAGAGCGCCATCTGAATCTACCCTTTAATAGGAAATCCTTAGAGCCAGAAGGTTCAGTAGGGTGCAAACTTATGGAGCAAGTAGGCAGACATGCCACGGAGATGCTTTCCTGCTTCCTGCAGCCAACTGAGCGAGTTTGAAAGGGGTCTAATTGTGGTATTCCGCGTGGCGGAATGGTCCGTTCGGAGAACTGCCGCACAAGTTGGACGTGCTGCGTCAGATGTGCAATGATGTTGGCATCAGTGGTCACGTGAACATTCTCAAACTTGTAGATGAAATTCTGGACGTGCACGCAGCACAGACGCCCACTAGGATCGTCGTACTGCAAGGGCAGCAGTGGTAGATCATACAGATACCACAGTACAGATTAGAGGGCTTGTGAGCCCAGACGTGTCACCACGAACTGTTGCGAAACGTTTATTAGTAGTGGGACTACGGGTACGCACGCTTCTAGTCCATCTTGCATTCCTGCCACAGCAGCAACATGCACGGCTCGACTGGCGCCATCAGATGATCAGTTGGAGGACGGAATGGTGAGCGGTGGTCTTCAACGCTGGATGCAGATTCTGCCTACACGCAGCTTATGCTCATTTGCGCGTAGATGCAGGTCTGGTAAGCGCTGTATGGTAGAGTGCATTCATCCAAGACACGCTGGCTCCACCCCAGGCCTCATGGTCTGGAGAGCGACAAGCTACAACTCTCGTTCGCCTTTTGTTTTTCTCGTGGGACGGTAACCAGTGCTTGGTAGGCGCAGAATGTTGTTAGGCCCGTTCTTTTGCCGTTCTCGCAATAGGAAGGTGATGTGTTGTTCCAACCGGATAACGCACGCCCACACGCTGCCTGTGAAACTCAACGTGCTCTGTAAGATGTGCAGCAACTTCCCTAACCAGCACAATCTCGGGCCTTGTCTCCAGTCGAGGCCCGTGTGGGGTTGAGGGGACAAAAAGTGACTCGTGCGACTCGTCAACCAAAACTCTTACACAACTACGTTAACAGGTCGAGCAGGGGTGGCACGGCGTATCCCTGGACAGCATTCACCATCTGTACGATAGACTGGATGCCAGAGTCAGCGCCTGCGTTGTCGCCCGTGGAGGCTACAGCACGTGCTAAAATGGGTTTTCCAGCATGGGTCGATACCTGGTACCACGGAACCCACTGTCTTACTTATCTTTAAATTTCATTATTTCATGTACTCCATATGCATTATTGCAACAATAAATTTTGAGTGAAGTGGAAATCTCTAAACCGGTGAGCAATTTTTTTCCGCTATATATATATATATATTGTGCTGTAAATTTTTATAACACCCGATATATATAATTAAAATGTTTAGCACAAAGTGTAGGACACGTTCGTCACACGTAGACGAAGAAATTATGTCATGAGCGTGGATCTGGAAACGGTTTGTTTCCATGTTACAGCTCATTTCCTCCAACTCATTAATCGGAAACACACATGAACAGGATACACCAGCATGCGACATGCAACTCTTTCTCGCAGGATATGTTTAGTTTGCCCTCCGTGGGCTTTGAAACAGGCCATCGTAGTGGATGTCGGATGTACTGATGTATCCTTGGAGCATTGTCAGCTACTGATAGCACCTGCACACGCTGTAAATGGTATGGATACAACTGGTCCCAGTATAACACTCCCAGACAGTCGGGTGGTCAACATTCAGTGTTGCAGCTGCATGTCTTGTACTGATGCTAGGGTCCTTGTCAGCTGCATGAAGGAGTCGGCCGTAGTGCCCGAGCGGCTCGAGGCGCTACAGTCTGGAACCGCGCGGCCGCTCCGGTCGCAGGTTCGAATCCTGCCTCGGGCATGGATGTGTGTGACGTCCTTAGGTTAGTTAGGTTTAAGTAGTTCTTTAAGTTCTAGGGGACTCATGACCTCAGCAGTCAAGTCCCATAGTGCTCAGAGCCATTTGAACCATTTTTGAACTGCATGAAGA
Organism: Schistocerca serialis cubense; assembly: GCF_023864345.2. Classification (NCBI taxonomy): domain Eukaryota; kingdom Metazoa; phylum Arthropoda; class Insecta; order Orthoptera; family Acrididae; genus Schistocerca; species Schistocerca serialis. The sequence continues at coordinate 362,559,976 of NC_064638.1, forward strand.
ATTGTCCTTTCCTATTGCGGTATCCTCGTCCTTCTAGGCGTCCCCCAGTCGCGAGTATCAGTCTTCAATGCCCCAAGTTCCCTAAGTCGACGATCAATGGCTTAAAACGTTTTCCTGTCGGTGCACTTTCGTTCTGGCAGTCTCTCCCGGCACAAACGTTGAGCGCGAGCGCGCCACTGCCGCCAGCTAATCCATACATCAAATGGCTCTGAGCACTATGGAACTTAACTGCTGAGGTCATCAGTCCCCTAGAACTTAGAACTACTTAAACCTAGCTGACCTAAGGACATCACACACATCCATGCCCGAGGCAGGATTCGAACCTGCGACCGTAGCGATTCCACACTGTAACGCCTAGAACCTCTCGGCCACTACGGCCGGCAATCCATACATCAAATAGGCATTTTCCATCTCTGCATTTGTGTGCGCTTCCATTGCACGAGCCAAGTCTCTGGTTAACTCTACGTAGTAACCCAAGTGCTTGGAACCGTCGTACTGATTGCTGGAACAGTTGATATTATCTGTAAACAAGCAATGAAATACATCACATGGCAACAGGGACGTGTGAAACAAAACACTGGCGGTGCACAACGTAACATGACGTCACCGAGAGTGCATGTTCCCCTTGATTTTCACGTTCTGCCCTTGTGTGTTTTCCATGATTGATGAGTTCGAGAAAATATGTTGTTACATGGAAATAAAGCGCTTCCAGACCCATGTTCATACAACGTAATTACTTATTCTGCGTGTGAAGTGTGTATCCTGCAATTTGTGTCGTACATTTTCGTTGCACTATAGTACGTATATATAGCTGTCTGTTGGTGCAAGCATTCTAGCGGTCGTTTGTTTTCACGAGTATCAGCGCTCTAGAGATGGTAATCAAAATTTCAGATCCTGTTCTTTCCAATGAAACGTAAACTGTTCCTATCCAACTGATATTTCATGAAATAAAGATTAATTAAATCGGTCTATATTTTTGAATTATCCTGCAATTTACAAAGACCACATTGGTCACAAAAACTGTCGTCTTTTAAAGAGCGGACAGGGGTGATCTCTGGACACTCTGTTTTGCGTCAATGTCAGAGAGAGATCTATTTAAGAAAAGTTTAAATAAACATAAGGTACAGTCACGCAATAAATATAAGAAACGCCCAGTAACAAGGCAGTCCCCTAAGCTAAACACCAATACGAAGCACTGTGCACGATCAAGTCCACGAAGTAAGAATACAGTATTACTGTACAGAAAGATCCGTTTGCTTCGCCATGCCCGCATCTCGTGGTCGTGCGGTAGCGTTCTCGCTTCCCACGCCCGGGTTCCCGGGTTCGATTCCCGGCGGGGTCAGGGATTTTCTCTGCCTCGTGATGGCTGGGTGTTGTGTGCTGTCCTTAGGTTAGTTAGGTTTAAGTAGTTCTAAGTTCTAGGGGACTTATGACCACAGCAGTTGAGTCCCATAGTGCTCAGAGCCATTTTTTGCTTCGCCATAACATAGTAAGTCGCAGTGTTAATAATCTAGTATCACTCTGAGCGACAAGTGGGGAAAACCAACGAAGAGCAGCTATTGTCTATGGCCCATCAGAAGAGGCCCAGTGTTTAACAAAAAGAGGCGAGTAGATGACGAGGTCATTAAAGACGGAACACCAACTTCGATTTGGGAAGGACAAGGAAAAGAAATCGGCTTCCCCTTTTCAAAGGAGCCATCCCGGCATTCGCCTCGATCGGTTTATGGAAACCGCGGGAAACCTGGATCTGACAGTCTGACTTTCTGGAATCAGCAACAGTCCATTTAACGAGAGTGTGTGGAGTAGCACCATTTACTATTTGTGTGTAGAATATCACCGCTGACAATGTTTTCTTTGCGTTGGTCATTACAAGATATAAGTAAATAGTTTCATGGAAATTGTAAAGGAAATCAAAGACGACGGTAAATTTTGTTTGATTGTATGGGCTTTTGTGAAACGTAACAGAACATTTTACTTACCGACAGCAGCGATGAGGCCTCATTCAGAAGTGCCATTAACATTCACTGAATCCTAGTATTAATCAGTATTACCTTTAATGTAACACCAGTTCGGAATCGAACGGCGATCGCGATAAGTCGAATTACTGGTAGAAAAGGCAGTATATTTCGTATGGAGGAGTGTGTACGAATAATATTGGTCGGAAGGAAGTTTGGAAGAAGAGAACGCGCAGACTGGAAGAATAGTAGTTCAAAGCAAACGGTGGATGTGTTAAGTTCATCGATCCCCAAGATACGAATAGGCTACCTCCAGATGGAACGCCGCTGTACTGCCGGGCGGTACCTACATCAGCTATGTAAATAAATGCATTGTAATTTAGAAATGCGATTTTCTAACTGTGGTAGTCATACTATTAAGACGGAAGTAACAATGAAGTGTTTTTAAATAAAAATGTGTAATCGATGGAAAGGTGGGTATGCATAACCTAGTCCATTAGAAGACATGGTGCTGTTCGAAGTAGTTAGCCCTTGCCTTATTAAGGGCTAACTTCTACTGCAACGCTTATCTTAACTGGTATAAATTGACATAACTGAAGAATTACCAGCGCAGATCGACAGCATGTTAAATGAAAGGCAAAAAATTCTAAGAACAAACGAGAGATCGAATCCCCACTTCTCTGCATTCTTAGTGTGACACCGGCCAAAGAATCAAACAAAGAAGCCATGACTAGAATATCTCGCCACTATCGAAAACCGACTCAGACAGTTGCAGCGCCGTTACCTTTCCAGTAAACAGCTTCGCTAGCGACGGTCGTTGTGAATACGTCACATAGGTCTGGCCGTTGGTCTGCTACAGGAAATAAATAGTCGGCCCGGCAGCTGGATTGGCGGTTTAAGTTCGCTAGCGTAATTAATTGCCACCTACCTAGAGGGCCGCTACTGCGCCGTCAGAATCGAAAACGCCACATCGACGTCTAAAGATGTACTAACAGGAGTGCCCCAAGGCTCGTTGTTAGGACCTGTCCTGTACAGTGGCTAACACTACAGAACTTCCGACGTCACCGTACGTCAGCAAATACATATACGCTCATGATACCACACTCATCTATAGGCACAGACGACCAAGTGTGATAAGAAGAACTCCTCAGGATGTCTACAGAGATATTGAAACTTAGGCATCACGCTGGCGCATTAAGATTAATGACGCCAAGTCATACGGTTGGCCTCACAAAACGAAGACAACACGTAACAGCTGATCACCAACTGATATGGAAACATCACGCGGGCGAAGTCTGTAAGAAATCATCTGCCATCTTCTGTAGGCTATGCGCAATGATTAACGAAAGATCCATATTCTCTGAAGAATGCGGTCTAGTAATCTTTAGAGCGTGCTTAAACCACACCGTGGACTACGCCTGCTCCGTATGGGGGACCGCAGCAAAAATACATGTAAAAGAAGGTCAACGGATACGGCATCAAGCGCTGCAGATCCTCTGCCACCTTGAAGAAATTTTACAGCCCGCTACCTCTACGAAGCTACAGGGGAAAGATATATGTCCCAACGTTTGAAGGATCACGAAGCAAACTTACATCGTAAGTAGCGACACACCAAATTCTTTCATTCGACGTCTATGTCAGCATAATGAAGATACCTATCGCTTTCGGTGGTCCATGGCCATAGTGGACAGGTAGTTGGCCCACCATACACGTAGGTTTGAACGTAAATATTGGCAAGACTGTTATGGAGACACTACGCAATGGAATCTACTATTGTCGCTTGTCGCTGATAGCACACGATGTTGACATACCTACCTTACCTCCGAGCAAATGGACTCGCCCGTCTCACGTCACCGGCGTGCGCACAATAGAGGGAAAAACAGTCACTTGTGAGCGAGTGGTCTAACGTAACGGTGTCACTATGTTTTCGAAACAGGAACAACGGAGTGGATCAAGATTGAATGTGCCAGAGGTCGTACAGCATGACAGGGTCATCAAGGTCTTCAAGAGGCGCGCGGGAAATCGGCATTGCCGTACAGAACAGTGGCACGTTGGGTAAAAGCCTTCAACGGAGGTCGGCAAACTCTGGCAGACATGCATCGGGCAGGTCGTCCTAGCGTCTCTGAAGAAGAAGTGCATGCTGTTGCCGCGTTAGTGGACAGTGATCGACGCTATACGATTCGTGAGCTCACCCACGAAATCGGATTAGCGCATACGACTGTGCTTGGTATCCAGAAGGAACGCCTGGGCTTGCGAAAAATTGCATCACGATGGGTTCCGCATCAATTGACGGAAATGCAGAAATGTATGCGTTACGACGCTGCTCAGACGATCTCAAAGCGCTTTGAGCGCAAAGGAGAGGCTTTCTTACGCCATATCGTAACACTGGATGAGATATGGGCAATATCGTACGAGCAAAAACTGAAACGCCAATCCAGTGAATAGCGTCATTATGGGTCGCCGCCAAAGTCGAAAGTGCGTCAGAGCTCCAGTCTGGTGAAAGTTATGGTGGTTCTCGTGTACGACTGTGATGGTGTTATCCTAACGCATTACGTCCCTCCACGGCAGACCGTCAATACACAATATTACTGTTCGTTTTTTGAGCATCACCTGCGACCAGTTTTGCAAAAGAAGCGGCGACACTTTCTGCGCAACCCCCCCCCCCCCCCCCCAATCATTTAGCACGACAATGCGCAGGCCCATACAGCGCGAGCTATGGCTGCTCTGTTCGGTCGTTGGGACTGTGAAGTACTGTGCCATCCACCATACTCCCCGAACTTACGTCCTTGTGACTTTGATTTGATTCCAAAGATGAAGGAACCACTTCGTGGCATTCGCTTCAGAACTGTCCCAGAGATTCGACAGGCATTAGACCGCTCCATTCACACCATCAACACAACAGGCTCTGCTAACGGTATACTACGCCTTCCACATCACTGGCAACAGATTCTACACAACGCTGGTGACTATTTTGAAGGACAGTAACAGGTGCAAACATATAACTCTTTTGTATTGCTTGTGAATAAATAGTTGCCACTATTTAAGTTCCAATCCTCGTATTAGTTAGTGGCAAGTAGAAACTGGCACAGTTTAATGATAACAAAAACACTAGAAGCTCTTAAAAAGCGACCACCACTTGAACTAACAGGCAATACTTTGAGGTAAAGTATTGAACTCTATGGCCAAATAGGTTGATGTGTTCAGAGGAAGTCTACAGTGCGGATCGGAAGACTTCCACTTCGCCTTTCTAGACCAAGACTTTGACTTTGGAAGTTGTCGACCGACGTTAAACGCTAATATCCTTCGATTTCGGAATTCTGTGTGTGTTATTTAAAACGATTCTGGTATTGTTTATTGGTACAGATTTGACCACACGTTTCTTGCAGTCGTACCGTTCACACGTTACTGCGTTGTCTACATGAATAGCTGTAGTGACCCGCCTTGTTCGTGTGGGGCTACAACATAAAACTAAGCCATATACATTTATCTTAAAATAAGAACATCTTCATTATTTCGCCACATAATAAGGTCACTAAGGCTGATCTCTCAGTAAAATGTTTATCCCTGTGCGTAGCACCTTTTATCGTGGAATGTAGGCCGTTGGAAATTGTTTAGCTATTTCAATCTAAAAATGTAAAACTATACGTTTACCCGATCTTAACTTCCAATCTCTTTTGGTTATATTTCATTTTAATGCTTCAAATGTAAAGCATTCCTCAGTGCTTACAAGTGTATTGAATATTTGATAGCTATATGTTTCTTCGAGATAAAATTGCGGCCAGGAACGAACTGTAACCAAGTGCTACATGTTAAGAGACATTAACTAGACTCTTGGCATTGGAGATATTTGCTATTACATTGAGTCGTCTCCACAGTCACGGAGGGAATGGATGAAGCCAGCGAAAAGGCAGGCGGGCTGCCAAGACGGAGAGCGGAGTAGCGTATCTCGCTGACGGAAACAAATCGTAAAACCAGCGGATTAACGTGGCACGGCTGCAACAGGGGACCAGTGGTTGCGTTGCCTTTGTGGGAGATATTGTCCCGATCAGATAGGTGTCCTACACGTAACAGAAATAAATCTCTTTTCTCTCAGGATCGTTCCACTAGATGACTACGCCGTTCTGGGAGCTTTCGCTGTCGGTACGCGGCACCAGCTACACGAAAAGATTTCTACACTGCGCGCCCGTCACTGGAGCGGTTCCCGGAAATGCACTACCGGAACCAAAACGCCTTTTTCCTAACTACATCTACATCTACATGATTACTCTGCAATTCGCATTTAAGTGCTTGGCAGAGGGTTCATCGAACCACAATCATACTATCTCTCTACCATTCCACTCCCGAACAGCGCGCGGGAAAAACGAACACCTAAACCTTTCTGTTCGAGCTCTGATTTCTCTTATTTTATTTTGATGATCATTCCTACCTATGTAGTTTGGGCTCAACTAAATATTTTCGCATTCGGAAGGTAAAAGTTGGTGACTGAAATTTCGTAAATAGATCTCGCCGCGACGAAAAACGTCTTTGCTTTAATGACTTCCATCCCAACTCGCGTATCATATCTGCCACACTCTCTCCCCTATTACTTGATAATACAAAACGAGCTGCCCTTTTTTGCACCTTTTTGTATCACGTGGCAGAACTTCTTTTCATTCGTAAATGGTACAAATTCCGTTGAATGACTTCGTGGGTTTTACTAAAATGACGATTCCGCATATCCGTGTCATAAGCGAATTAACAAAAAAATGTTCAGTTTTTTGATCCATGTGTGTTTCGGTTGATTTACTCCGCCTTGTGTGTTTCGGTTGATTTACTCAGAAGGTTTCAGCTGATTCCCTCTGAAGCAACTTCAGTGATGATTTCGAGGATACATGTAACTGTTTCACTTAAAAGTACTATTTCTGTAGATTCATTTTTTATCAGAGGACACTAAGTGTATCCTGCACATTGTACAATATCCCGAGGTGTGTCATTCTCAAGTAACTCTTCATTTGTCACGGTGACATCCTCCGTGCGCTATTGGTCAGCGACCGCGGCTCTGGTCGCAAATGTTCTGGCGTCGGTTGCCGTTGATCGCCTCTTTTTTCTGAGCCTCGCCAAGCCCTTCGAACGAATACGGTAAAGACACTCAAACGCCATATTGAAAGATGCCTCAAACTGGGAGCCATACGACACTTATTTATTTTACTGTTCATTGCGTTCCACGTTTGTCAGTCCCAAAATAAATTTTTGTTCTACACGTCTGTATGAAGATAGTCAGTAGGAGGCAGTTCGGCTTATTTTACGTAAACATTCTCATTTACTGACTCACATAGGGCCTACAATATGAAGGTATCGACAGATATGTCTGATGTTCTCTCCGTGAAAGTGTGAGATGCCCATCTTACGGACACAGAGGGCAACAAACTTCAAGAAAAATTTTAATATTGTTAACATTAGTATCAAAATAATTGTTATATGATCGCCTAACACGGTTAAGGTATCCTGCGGCAGGCATAGTGATGTCACTCAAAGTGCATCTCCATAAGCCTTGCCTTCAGTTATGTCTCTGCAGGTAACCAAGCTTAGTCTGACGATCTAGATGCATTAAATGCTTGGAGGTTAAATACTGTCAGTATTTACTGGATAACAGGTTGCACATGTTTTTCGAAAATTATTTCGTATCACTGTCAGCTGTTATGAAAATCTTTATTATTGTTACCAGTTTCGATTGTTATTAATCATTGTCATCACTACAAGAAGTTTTTCAGTTACAGGATCTGTGTGGATACATGCGTGGTATTCCAACTCATGCTATGTAACGTCAAAAACACGGACCGGACGAGCCGGCCGTGGTGGCCGAGCGGTTCTAGGCGCTACAGTCTGGAACCGCGCGACCGCTACGGTCGCAGGTTCGAATCCTGCCTCGGGCATGGATGTGTGTGATGTCTTTAGGTTAGTTAGGTTTAAGTAGTTCTAAGTTCTAGAGAACTGATGACCTTAGAAGTTAAGTCCCATAGTGCTCAGAGCCATTTGAACCGTTTGAACGGACCGGACACCGGAACTCAGTATATTATTGCGAGCAACGAGCGTGCTAACTATACTCTGTTCATCATAAGAATCAACCTGATGTAAACATTACGCCATGTATTCTTCCGCATTTGCTTGAATTTCATTGGATTTTGTTTCACGTGGAGCGGAAGTTAAGCTGTGACCGGTATAGTCAAGTACGATCATAAGGATAGGTTATATGCTGTGTTAACACGGGCATGGAATGAGCGATAATGTGGCCCATTAAACTTGGACAGCATTGGCCAGCCAGCGGTCCAAATAACCTGCAATTGCTGTTCAGACGTAAAAAGTGGCAAGCAAAGAAACAATATAGCTTCGAATGTCATTTAATTTTTAGGGAGAATGAAATCATATTCGGCAAAATTCCAGAACTACCGCGCCCTTCTTAGGTGACAGGCGGAAAGCTTAAAATGCTCTCGTTGCCACCTGACATAGTATTCTAATCACAAACAAGAGCGAGGAAAATTCCTACCTAAACACAGGATAATTTTTCTGAGCGAGCTGTGTGTGGTGCAAAAGCACACTGCAGTGATTTCACCGTACTGTTGTATACTCGAACCACTGAAGGTATTAACTACAGTCTGGTAATCTCTACGCTCCTTCCGTAACTGAATGCGAGAAACACATTTCACTTCTGGAATTGTCATCTGCTACGTTGATAACGAGTCGATCAACATCAAAATCCACGAAGCCAACCAGGCTTTTATGACGTGCTGCTCTACATCGCACCAGCGCTCGGCAGTGACATGTGAAAAAGCTGCTTGCGTCAGTTCCACTACGCCTGGCAGCTTAACAACCTTGTTACTTCTCGGACCAAATCCCTTAAATTGGCTCCAGATCAGTTCTGTTGGCTTCATAGTGTAACGGTACAGTGGAAAATATAAAAATTCAGCATTGATATGGTGTGCTCGATGCTGTGAAAATGATTGTTTTTTCATGTTTCTACGACACTTATATACACTTGGCATAAAATAATGGCCATAATCCAAATAAAGTGTATTTGGTTTTTCATTTTTTCTTTAAAAATTAAATTGTTATCTTTTCTTAATTTAAGCAACATTTATTAACAGGAATAATTCAAAATCCAAGATCGCTTAAATACTGTTTACGGGATAACCGGTTTCAGCACACTAAAGGTGCCATCAACGGATCTGAATGTAGAGTAACATTTATAAACCATTTGTATACAACGCCAAATGAGGCACACCAGCTGATATTAAATCACTGTCACAAAAATTAAGAAACAACTGCTCTCCTGGTCATTCTTCTCCATAAGATATGTAAAACCGAAGTCAGAAGATAAAACTATTTGGTACATGACCGCTGCTCAACTGTGATCGCCCCACAACGCACTGCAAAATTTATTCACAATCTTTCATAAAATATCAATAACTAAGAATTTATATTTGAAATGAAAACAGGAATTTTGCGTGCAGTATGTAATTAGAGGTATGAAGACGTGCATTATTCATAAAAATGATGATGAATTTTACAATTACGAGATGTAGTTATTTCAAAATGAATGAGGAAAAAATTGATTAGGGGAGACGTGAACCAGCGAACTACATTAATTTATCAATCCATTGCGCTGCCGATTCCGCTATGCATTCTTTGTGTATATTTACGCTGTATCCAACACAGTCTATTGAAAAACTTCAAAGCCGATTATCTCTGTAAATTCAGGAAAAACATCAAGAACTACGTATTTTTAGGCACTTTTTAACCGTGTTCCACACATTTGTTTCTTTACGGAACAGGAAGCAGCCTCAGCCATTCTCATACTGCGTATTAACATCGCGACAATCAGAGGACAAGAGTACAGAGGTTGTGACTGTACACGATTTTTTTTAAAAATAAAAACTACTTAGCTAAAGCGTGATTAAGTAAAACGTTGATAGCTGTTAACAGATTTGAATATTGTAAAGCTTCATTTAAAGTAACTTAGTAATAATATATGTAATACATAAGTAGGACCTACTGCCAAGAGCGTAATAACACCAGTGTATGTTTGCTACGACTTCTGACCAGTCATTGCCTTTGTGTTTGTTTACATCAGGTTTATTCTTATGACGAACGGAGTATAGCGAAAATGGTGCAGCCTTTACTTCCCAGCGACGTAACTCTGCCATACAGTGGATTTATGGTACGCTCGCCAACCGAGCAAAAACGGAATGGACGAGGTTAATGGACATGGACCGCAACATCAAACGCAGATAGTATTGGGCGATCCAACTGCAAATTCCACGCCATCCTTTGTTTCTCAATTGGGCGCTCACAAGGAAATGATTGTTACTGTCAACAAATGTCAGGTCACGTAACACCAATAAAACGAGACATTTGTTAAAGACAGTGTCCTCTACAAGCTGTGATACCTGACTCATTGACGAGTACATTGTGCATATACTAACAGCATGTAATAAATACTATCATTTAAGGACCATTACATGGTACAATTTTAAAAGTTAAAGATTATTTCCGTTTTAGAGTAGCTCTTAGTTACGCGGGTAGGCCCATTGCCAAATGTGATTTGTCTTTTTAAATTGAAAGTTTAAAATTTGAGAACCTTATCTTATGTTTCATTGCATGTATAACTGGATTTTATATTAAACATTTGTGACAATTAATTTTTTATATTTTGTAATAAAGTCAGAGAAATGTCTGTTTGTATCATTATGTCACATATGAGTGTCTGGTCAAATGGATTTTGCCTGAAATCAATGAAGTAAAGATGAATCAATATTCATTTATTTATTGTTCAGCTAATTCAATCTATACAAGATGCAGCCTCTTTAAGTTATTAAATACCTTTGTAAGAAGTTATTCCATGTATCTCTGTCCGTTCCTGTCTTCTGCCAGTTGAAGCCCGCAACTTTCCTGAGTTCCTTATCCCAGCGATCACGTGGTCTCCCTGGTGGTCTTCGTTGTTCTCTGGGATTCCACTCTAAAACTGATTTTGTCCATCTTCCATCCTTCGTTCTTGCAATATGTCCTGCCCACTGTCATTTTAGAGTCTTAACTCGTTCTATAACATCTTTTACTCCTGTTATTGCTCGAATGTCTTCACGTTTCTATCGATCTTTCTTAGTGAGACCTAACATTGACCTTTCTATAGCTCTCTGAGCAGTTCTAAGTTTCCTTTTGAAAAATTCAGTTTAAGTCCAAGTTTCACACCTATACGTTAAAACCGGTAGGACACACTGATCAGAAACTGTCTTCTTTAAGTAGGCTGGTATGTTAGATTTGAAAACTGTTGCATTCCTTCCGTAAGCCCTCCAACCCACTTTAATTCGACGAAAAATTTCAGGTTTCAAATCCCCTTTCGTGTCAATCAATTGCCACAGATAAACGTATTCTGTAACATTATTTAGGAGTTTGCTGTTCAGAGTTACTTGTCCTGCAGCTACCCACTTATTATGCATTACCTTAGTTTTAAAGTGATTTATTTTAATTCCGGCTTCCTGACAAAGATCTGTTAAGTCTTTTATAGAGGACTGCATTTCCATCTTACTGTTAGCCAGGACTACTATATCGTCAGCAAATCACAGGTTGGTGAGCCTTTTACCATTTATCCTTATTCCTCTGTTATTCCAGTTAATTTCGGACATAGCCATCTCAAGAACTGCTATAAATAACTTCGGGGATATAGGATCGCCCTGCTTTACTCCTTTTCCAATGGAAAATTCGCACTTGTTTTTTCCTATATTGATAGATGCTACAGACGTGTCATAGATGTTGCACAGCATGTTTATATATTTTGTTTCGACTCCTTGCTCAGCCAGTGCTTGTATGACTGCAGTGTGGGTGACAGAATCAAAGGCTTTTTCAAAGTCAATGAAGGCTGTGCATAGTGGCATTTCATACTCATTAGCTCGACTAATTACCTCACGCAGTGTTTTTATCTGGTCAATTGTACTGAAACCAATGCGGAATCCAGCTTGTTCTATGGGCTGTGCAGTTTCCACTACCATTTTAATACGACTTATCAGGACGTTAGTGAACACTTTGTATATAACAGAAAGTAAGCTAATGGCGAGGTAGTTCTTCATATCGTGAATACTTCCCTTCTTATGTAGTTAGATTATGTTTGCTTTGTTCCAGCATGTTGGGATGCTACCATTCTGTACACACGATGTAAAGACTTTAGCCAGATGTTTTTCTGTTTCCTCCCCTGTAAGCTTCAGTATGTCAACTGTCAGACCATCATGGTTGGTTGTTTTGGGGAAGGAGACCAGACAGCGAGGTCATCGGTCTCATCGGATTAGGGAAGGACGGGGAAGGAAGTCGTCCGTGCCCTTTGAAAGGAACCATCCCGGCATTTGCCTGGAGCGATTTAGGGACAGACTATCATGACCTCCTGCTTTGCCATTCTGCATATCGTTTATAGCGTTTAGTATTTCTTCGGGGAGGATTTGGGGACTTCATAATCATCATGAATCGATATACAGGGTGTTACAAAAAAGGTACGGCCAAACTTTCAGGAAACATTCCTCGCCGGCCGAAGTGGCCGTGCGGTTAAAGGCGCTGCAGTCTGGAACCGCAAGACCGCTACGGTCGCAGGTTCGAATCCTGCCTCGGGCATGGATGTTTGTGATGTCCTTAGGTTAGTTAGGTTTAACTAGTTCTAAGTTCTAGGGGACTAATGACCTCAGCAGTTGAGTCCCATAGTGCTCAGAGCCATTTGAACCATTTTTTGAAACATTCCTCACACACAAAGAAAGAAAATATGTTATGTGGACATGTGTCCGGAAACGCTTACTTTCTATGTTAGAGCTCATTTTATTACGTCTCTTCAAATCACATTAATCATGGAATGGAAACACACAGAAACAGAACTACCAGCGTGACTTCGACACTTTGTTACAGGAAATGTCCAAAATGTCCTCCGTTAGCGAGGATACATGCATCCACCCTCCGTCGCATGGAATCCCTGATGCGCTGATGCAGCCCTGGAGAATGGCGTATTGTATCACAGCCGCCCACAATACGAGCACGAAGAGTCTCTACATTTGGTACCGGGGTTGCGTAGACAAGAGCTTTCAAATGGCCCCATAAATGAAAGTCAAGAGGGTTGAGGTCAGGAGAGCGTGGAGGCCATGGAATTGGTCCGCCTCTACCAATCCATCGGTCACCGAATCTGTTGTTGAGAAGCGTACGAACACTTCGACTGAAATGTGCAGGAGCTCCATCGTGCATGAACCACATAATGTGTCGTACTTGTAACGGCACACGTTCTAGCAGCACAAGTAGAGTATATCCCGTATGAAATCATGATAACGTGCTCCATTGAGCGTAGGTGGAAGAACATGGGGCCCAATCAAGACATCAACAACAATGCCTACCCAAACGTTAACAGAAAATCTGTGTTGATGACGTAATTGCACAATTGCGTGCGGATTCTCGTCAGCTCACACATGTTGATTGTGAAAATTTACAATTTGATCACGTTGGAATGAAGCCTCATCCGTAAAGAGAACATTTGCACTGAAATGAGGATTGACACATTGTTGGATGTACCATTCGCAGAAGTGTACCCGTGGAGGCCAATCAGCTGCTGATAGTGCCTGCACACGCTGTACATGGTACGGAAACAACTGGTTCTCCCGTAGCACTCTCCATACAGTGTCGTGGTCAACGTTACCTTGTACAGCAGCAACTTCTCTGACGCTGACATTAGGGTTATCGTCAACTGCACGAAGAATTGCCTCGTCCATTGCAGGTGTCCTCGTCGTTCTAGGTCTTCCCCAGTCGCGAGTCATAGGCTGGAATGTTCCGTGCTCCCTAAGACGCCGATCAATTGCTTCGAACGTCTTCCTGTCGGGACACCTTCGTTCTGGAAATCTGTCTCGATACAAACGTACCGCGCCACGGCTATTGTCCCGTGCTAATCCATACATCAAAAGGACATCTGCCAACTCCGCATTTGTAAACATTGCACTGACTGCAAAACCACGTTCGTGATGAACACTAACCTGTTGATTCCACGTACTGATGTGCTTGATGCTAGTACTGTAGAGCAATGAATCGCATGTCAACACAAACACCGAAGTCAACATTACCTTCCTTCAATTGGGCCAACTGGCGGTGAATCGAGGAAGTACAGTACATACTGACGAAACTAAAATGAGCTCTAACATGGAAACTAAGCGTTTCCGGACACATGTCCACATAACGTCTTTTCTTTATTTGTGTGTGAGGAATGTTTCCTGAAAGTTTGACAGTACCTTTTTGTAACACCCTGTATAGAATTTAAACATCCAATATGTAAATAATGTAATAACACATCTAATATCTGAATAACTGAACAACATCACTGCTAGACGTCTGGACCACTTTGAAAACGACACAGAGGGTTCCATTCCCCGTTCTTGTCAAATGCGAACATGTGCTCCGTCTCCGTCAGCGGGACGTTCTTTGTTCCACTACGTCTCTGTAACAGCTACTGAGTGGTCGCTGTAAACCTCCATCTACTGCATACAGGAGTGGAAGACGTGTGTTCGCAACATGATAAAAGTGCTCCGTCACGACACCTCCTTTTAAAATGTCCTCCTGACAATCGCTTGCGAAATGCGTGCGCCACGCACAATAACCGCGCTGGGTGTGCCCTGCCCACGCACGCTGTGCTCCGGCAGTGCGGGCTCTCATTGTCCATTGTACGCCGCGCGTCCGTCACTCCGGCCGCAGCTAACAGCTCTCATCCAAGCCACGTTCCCTCGGGAGCGAGATCTTGGCCGTTTCCCTCCGTCAGCAGAAGTGCGCCATTGGTGACAGCAAAGGAGTACTAAAATGCAGGGCTCCCACCCGCGCCATTACGTTTAGTGGGAAAGTTTTTCTAAAACAAATGCATATTTACCTATATAAGAGAAGATCTGAGCAAGCAGTAAAGGAAACAAAAGAAAAATTCGGGGAAGGAATTAAAATCTATGGAGAAGAAATAAAAACTTCGAGGTTTGCCGATGACATTGTAATTCTGTCAGAGACAGCAAAGGACCTGGAAGAGCAGCTGAACGGAATGGACAGCGTCTTGAAAGGAGGATATAAGATGAACATCAACAAAAGCAAAACTAGGATAATGGAATGTAGTCGAATTAAATCGGGTGATGCTGAGGGTATTACATTAGGAAATGAAACGCTTAAAGTAGTGAATGAGTTTTGCTATTTGGGGAGCAAAATAACTGATGAAGGTCGAAGTAGAGAGGATATAAAATGTAGAATGGCAATGGCAAGGAAAGCGTTTCTGAAGAGGATAAATTTGTTAACATCGAGTATAGATTTAAGTGTCAGGAAGTGTTTTCTGAAAGTATTTGTATGCAAGTGAAACGTTGACGATAAATAGTTTAGACAAAAAGAGAATAGAAGCTTTAGAAGTGTGGTGCTACAGGAAATGCTGAACATTAGATGAGTACATCACATAACTAATGACGAGGTATTGACTAGAATTGGGGAGAAGAGAAATATGTGGGACAACTTAACTAGAAGAAGGGATCGGTTGGTAGCACATATTGTGAGGTATCAAGGCATCACCAAATTAGTATTGGAGGGCAGCGGGGAGGGTAAAAATCGTAGAGGGAGACCAAGAGATGAATACACTAAGCAGATTCAGAAGGATGTAGGCTGCAGTAGGTACTGGGAGATGAAGAAGCTTACACAGGATAGAGTAGCAGGGAGAGCTGCATCAAACCAGTCTCTGGACTGAAGACCAAAACAACAACAACAATAAGAACAGAGAGCTTACCCAGTTATTAGTAATTTTAAAAAATGGTTCAAATGGCTCTGAGCACTGTAGGACTTAACTTCTGTGGTCATCAGTCCCCTAGAACTTAGAACTACTTAAACCTAACTAACCTAAGGACATCACACACATCCACGCACGAGGTAGGATTCGAACCTGCGACCAGTCGCGCGGTTCCGGACTGAGCGCCTTAACCGTGAGACCACCGCGGCCGGCAGTATTAGTAATTAGTTTTCCACAGAATTTACAAGTAACCATAATTTGACCGTAAACTTTTCACATCTGATAAATTCAACACACAATTTTCAATTTGTCAGGAGATTATAAGTTCCGAGTATTGCGTCAGAACCAAGGCAAACATTCCGATAACATTGATAGGAACCGTCAGAGTTTAGCTTATTTTCATTTATATCCACAACAATTCGCTCCAGACAATAATATGAAGGTCTAGCGCATCTTATAGCATCTTTTTACGCGCTTAGAGGATAGAGACAGTGGCTTCCTTGACGTGGAATTCAGTGTACCTGCCTGTTGCGAACTAGGCATTCTTGTAACGACCAGCGGAGTAATTCAGCAGTACGCAACTAATGAGCAGTACTACCACAGCGAACTATTGCGACACTCAAAAACATTTGAACTGTGCTCCTATACAAATGAGTAAGTTTGTCCCTTTGTTACCATCTGAGCCGCAGTCCCATCATCACGGTGAAATTACTAAACGTGTGTTTTCATGAACACCTTGCCCTAACATGAACAAATAACGTCACACGCCTCTATAAACGTCAAAATTATAAGCACACATGTGCAACACGTCTTCATAAGTTTAGAAGAAGCTAGGTAGTTGAAATGTCGGCTGAATATTTTGACGTGGCGTGAGCGCCACTAGTGTTAACTAGTGTCTAATTTTGCACCCTGATGTACAGAAATCATCTTTCTATTGTACTTCAGTTCCCATAGTGAAAATTCCCCCTTCTACTGCAGAGAACAACGATGAAATAAAACTTCCTGGCAGATTAAAACTGTGTGCCGGACCGCGACTCGAACTCGGGACCTTTGCCTCTCGCGAGCAGGTGCTCTAGCAACTGAGTTCCCCTAGCACGACTCACGCCCCGTCCTCACAGCTTTACTTCCACCAGTACCTCGTCTCGTCCCGAGTTCGAGTCTCGGTCCGGCACACAGTTTTAATCTGCCAGGAAGTTTCATGTCAGTGCACACTCCGCTGCAGAGTGAAAATCTCATTCTGGAAACATCCCCCAGGCTATGGTTAAGCCATGTCTCCGCAATATCCTTTCTTTCAGGAGTGCTAGTACTGTTTGGTTCGCAGGAGAGCTTCTGTAAAGTTTGGAATGTAGGAGACGAGGTAATGGCGGAACTAAAGCTGTGAGGACGGGGCGTGAGCCGTGCTTGGGTAGCTCAGTTGGTAGAGCAGTTGCCCGCGAAAGGCAAAGGTCCTGAGTTGGAGTCTTGGTCCGGCACACAGTTTTAACCTTCCAGGAAGTTTCATATCAGGGCACACTCCGCTGCAGAGTGAAAATCTCATTCTGGGAACGATGAAATGATTCTGTTGTTAGCAAGCCATCCGTTGCGTATCCTGTGTTGGATTCAGAAATGTATAAAACTTCGAGTCTCAATACACTACAGTAACTAAGTGCTTTTACCATTACAAGTCCAACACACCTTAGAGAGCAACTGATGTTCACCCACATTCTTAAAAAAGAAAATTTGACGCACATAAAGTACGTATTTAAGCTTTTTAAGTCACTATCTCGTAGATTAGAAGAGTGATATATGAGAGAAATATGTCCACATTCAGACTACCGTAGGTCTCCCTCTCTTGCAAAACATCTGGTTCTACTGGTGATTTTTCTCGCACACGTAGAACGCCAACTACCACAACATCTGCATGAGAAAAATATCTGTACTGATTCCTACGAATGAGAAAATCACGCAGCACGAAATTGTGTTATTGTTGTGTAAGAGAAAAGCTTCGACGAATGCTTCTATTCAGATGCGTGACGTCTTCGCAGAGAGCTGCATGCAAAGGGTGTAGGTTGCTACTTGTGTCACCGACTGGTTTGATGTTCTTTAACACTGCATTATGCTCTGGCGCGTGCTGACTTTAAGTGCAACCGGAGAAATTGCGGTTGCTATTGTAGAAACGTTGGAAAGCGAAGTTGGCAAGGTACAGCGTGCGACGGGCCTAATGAAGAACGCGTTGGCCGCTGGTTCCACAGCCAATTAGCACGCTTGACGTAAGAACCTGCCGCTACTAACTGCTCCGCGAACATCGTATTGCATTCATATTCGACTGTTTTTCGTATGGTAGAACTGCAATTTGAACAACGGTTACCACGCCCACAAAATAACATCCATATTCTATCTCTAAGCATCTCGTTTCTTCGCAGCTGAAGACTCTTATTTAACCACGGCTGATTTCGCAGACATCTGCACAGACTCCCACCGTAGAGAAGGTGAGGACATATACAACCTTGCCTTTGGATATTCTAAACGACATGAGAGCAGCCACAGATAGCTTTGCACAAACTTGTGAAGCTTTGTGACCCGACGCCAAATTGTGTGACCACCCCGTTAGGTACGCAGATTCACAGACTATAGCTCACTCCTGTGACAAACTACAGCTGCAGTGGGCTCAACAAAATATTTTTGTAACGTATTTACCTTCAGAAGACATCTGATCTTATTATTTAGTTAACCCACAAATATACATGTAATTTGTTGGATGTGTGGATGTGATTAACAAGCTCACTTTCTGGTGCAAGTAAATTGTTATTAAAAAAAGTGCAACTCCTATATGACAAGCATCCTACTTAATCGGCTGTCTTCCGCATCTGGAATATATTTGGTGGTGCTAATGAGATAGTATTTCACATGCAGAACACATGCAGAAACCTGTAACCTGTAAATAAACTCTAATCTGTGAACCACAGATCTTTCTTGCTCTACACAGTTCATACCAGACGAATGTTTTAGCAGACAACTGTAGTTTGTGTGATTGGCTCAGTTGGCCCTCCTGTTCTAACTCTTTCTTTATTGAGTGTCTGAGGTATGGATGACATACCAGCCCGGGATCAGCCTTATCAAGTGAAAAAAATGTCTAAAACTACATTAGGCTGGTCGGTTTACCAGACCAATCATTGCCCTCTTGGCGCTTGGATTCGCTCTGGATCTAGCTAACCTCCATTCCCGCCTCCTTCTAGACGGCCCCTGACGCACTCTTACCTGGAGGTAGCGACTGGAAATCCTGGCAGTAGAAAATATTTTCTTCGCTAATATTCGACCGGCCATGGGAGAAGTGTTAAAGGCGTACAGTTGATAATGGGCTGACTTTACGGCGTATGCATTGTGTCACTGGGTGTGACGCTGTTGATGGTGATCTGTCAGTCGGATGACGACGTTAAGTCTGGCGGTCTCCTCCTGCCCTAGTTGGGTTGATATTCAACAGCAGTAGGCTAAATCCCCGTACCGGGCTTCACCTCCTTCCCTATCTGTATCTCATAACCATCAACAACATAATCATGGCAGCAGACGCGGGTCCCAGAAGGGAGAGGGGGGCAGAGGAGGTCACTACCCACCCACCCTCACCCCCGAGAAAAAGAAAGCAGAAACACTTTACTAGCCACTGATGTACACAAATTATTATGATTATATTAAAACATTTTGTATATTTTATTATTAGTAAAACCCTAAGCAACTTCTTCCTAGCCTTCTTCCGTGTCTCCACGGGTTGGTCACGTTATTCAGGATTTGGCCTTATCAATGGTATGGAGTGGCTGGGGCGGAATTTAGGTATTTTATGTGTCTGTGTGTAATGTTACTGCATTTGCGAGTATGAAAACGTTTTCTAAACGTCGCGAATCGTGTAACTGAGGAGGGACGCGGGTACCAGCTCATTATTCAGGTAGTCGGATGTGGGAAACCGCCTAAAAGCCACATACAGGTGGGTCGGCCCTCGTTGTTAATCTGCAGGGTGGATTAGACCCCGGGGCTGGTGCATTTTCCCATGTCCCGCAAGCGGGCTGTTTAAGGCACTTCGCTGACTGTGTGGATTAACAGCCTAGGCATGGTGGAACGTTAACTGTGAGAGTTAACGTAGGCTATCTATGGGGTGAGGGACGGAGAGACAGTAAAGGATGTGGGCGACCCCAAAACAGCCTGAATCTGCGTCTCAATGCCACTAAAATCCACACACGTTCATCAGACACATACATTGCACAGATACACTTAAGACACAAAATTAACACTTGGCAAAGGAAAGGTACCATTGTCCGCAAGGGAAAAAAGCCTTTCGAAGTAGGCGGCTTGACAACCCTTCGGGAACGTCCCGTTGAACAGTCTTACAAGAGGCTTCCAGGCACATTAAAACAGTACGCCGAACCGTGACTCGGCCCTGGAACCGTGCCTTTCTTGAACAATAATCTTACAGACTGAGCTATCCAGATACGAAACCTAGGCTGTGGCTATGTCATTTCTTCACATTATCTTGTCTTCCAAGAGTCCTAGTCCCTCAAGACAAGTAGAAAAACTTCTATGATGTTTTGTGTGTAGGAGAGAGGCACTGACAGAAGTGAAGACGTGGTAGAGGGAAAAGTGAGTCCTGCATGGGCAGCTCAATCGGTATGAAAATTATCAGCTAGAAGGAAGTTTCCGGGCTCGAGTTCGGATCGGATGCACAGTTTAACCTGCGAGGGAGTTTCATAATAGTGCATACTGCGCTGTAGAGTGACACGTTCATTCTCAGTGCCAAAAGACTTTACTATTCTTTTTTGCCTCCCTGTTTCACAAGCCAGAGGACTGTGCGTTCAGCTTTAAGGAACAGGTATTTGGTGTGGCAGTTGGCCATCTAAAAGACGCGATACGTACAATTACATGAGGGGAACCTGGATTTCAAGGTCACATTAGGATTCCGATGCATTTGAGTCGTGCCGTGTGTATATGGAGCGCTGATGACAGCAGCGAAACGTAAGCCTGCGTCGGGAATTCTCTGTAGATTAAGAAGCTCTCTCGGCTGTACGGGAGAAGGCAGCTGGCGTGTGGCGTGGCGCGCGGAACCCGTTTCTCAGTGGCGCAGGCTGCAGGGAGCGGGGGCGGTGCGAATTGGTACAGGGGGCCGAAGGCGGGGGCGGAGACGGGGGCGGAGGCGGGGGCTGCCACAGGCGGCGTGTCGCAATACAGCCAGCAGCGGCGGCCCAACTGTGCGTGGCGTGCGGTCCCCCAAGGGCCTGGGGCCGCCCGCCAGCTGCCACGGCACAATTCACTCGTTCAGGGTCCGCGGGGGATGAGAACATTGTGCCACACGCGCTTGGATGGTTACTTAAAAAAGTAAGGTGTGTGTGTGTGTGTGTGTGTGTGTGTGTGTGTGTGTCTCTAAAAGGGGGCGGGGGGGGGGGGGGCGGCAGCCAGCAACACAACAAACGAACAACAACAGTACTGTCGCTTAGGAAACTCTATACTAATAAACTGATATTCATCCTGGCAGATAAGTGGAAGTTTGCAAGCAGAAAACACACTTTTTTTGCTGCTATTTCTGTGGTTATTTATCGATACGAGGGAATAGCAGCATTATAATAGGAGGAATGGAAGTGGCTAGGTGTTTTAATGTACGTGTTTACGTTCTTAGAGTAGAGGTTATACTATTACGTACAGATAGTATCAGCATCCAGCGGGGTTTCTGTCCATTAAGGCAGAGAGCACCTCGAAAATGAAAAAAAAAAAAAAAAAAAAAAAAAAAAAAAACATGAAAACCATAAAATTCTTTGTTGAGGATTATGACGGTTTGTGCTACTACAAAAGTATTTTAGACAAAATCTTTATTTAAATGGTCTAAATAACAGTTTAAATGGCACCTTGCAAAGTGAGACACGCCCACTTGTTGCTCTATGACTTCTCTTCTTTGAATCCATAAGCCTAGGGATATTTTTTTCCCGTTGCTTAGAGCTTTCGGCTATTGGCTACATTGTTTGTTGTCTGGTATTCAGTTGTTTTCTGTAGTAAAAACGTAACAAATGTGCTTTTCATTTTTGAACAAATAAATACCGAGACTGACCTCCAGAGTCTTCAAGAAAAAGTCTGGAGGACATGGAAGAAAGAAAATAGGGGAATCCTGAAGAATGGGATACAACGCATCGGCTATGACAAATGACGTCAACAGTTACCAGAGACGTATTGAACAGATTTAATAGCATACGTGAATGTTGAGAAAAAAGGAATGCAAGACAGAGAAAACAGTTGGTGGATACATTCGTATTCGTATTTCGAACGTAATGCTAGGCACAGTATTTGATCAAAAGCATCCGGACACCCCCAAAAACATACGTTCTTCATATTAGGTGCAATGCGCTGCCACCTACTGCCAGGTACTCCATATCAGCGACCTCAGTAGTCATTAGACATCGTGAGAGCAGAATGGGGCGCTCCGCCGAACTCAAGGACATCGAACGTGGTCAGGTGATTGGGTGTCACTTGTGTCATACGTCTGTACGTGAGATTTCGACATTTCTAAACATCTGTAGGTCCACTTTTTCCGATGTCATAGTGAGGTGGAAACGTGAAGGGACACGTACAGCACAAAAGTGTACAGGCCGATCTCGTCTGTTGACCGACAGAGACCGCCGGCAGTCGAAGAAGGTCGTAATGTGTAATAGGCAGACATCTATCCAGACCATCTCACAGGAATTCCAAACTGCGACAGGATCCACAGCAAGTACTATGACAGTTAGGCGGGAGGTGAGGAAACTTGGATTTCATGGTGGAGCGGCTGCTCATAAGCCACACATCACGCCGATAAATGCCAAGCGACGCCTCGCTTGGCGTAAGGAGCGTAAACATTGGGCGATTGAACAGTGGAAAAACGTTGTGTGGAGTGACGAATCACGGTACACAGTGTGGCGATCAGATGGCAGGATGTGGGTGTGGCGAATGACCGGTGAACGTTATCTGTCAGCGTGTGTAGTGCCAACAGTAAAATTCGGAGGCGGTGGTGTTACAGTGTGGTCGTCTTTTTCATGGAGGAGACTTGCACCCCTTGTTGTTTTGCGTGGCACTATCACAGCACAGGCCTACATTGATGTTTCAAGCACCTTCTTGATTCCCACTGTTGAAGAGCAATTCGGGACAGGCGATTGCATCTTTCAACACGATCGAGACCCTGTTCATAATGTACTGCCTGATGTCAGTTTCCTCCAGCACTACCTCAGACGTTAGTCGAGTCCAAGCCACATCGTGTTGCGGCACTTCTGCGTGCTCGCTGGGGTCCTACGCGCTATTAGGCAGGTGTACGAGTTTCTTTGGCTCTTCAGTGTCTATAGGTCAACTGAAGAATAGGATACTAGTACTACCGAAGACGAAAAAAGTGACAAACGTGAAATTTGTATCCTGTATTCCAGTTGATCTATATGGGACAACTGAAGAACGGATTACTACCTTCGTAACTTGCGTCCCTGATGAAGACGCCCGAGTTACGACGTCGAAATATTGTGTTGGGAAGACACAGACCACCTGCAGTACACCAGATTCCACGAGATGATTCCACACCGTCCGACTCCATTGCGTACCCTTTTCGCCACAGCTACCCAAGGGCTTCGGAAAGTGGTACCTTCACCGTCATCAGGCGTGACTGTGATGGTCCAAGGAGACGCCGCACTCCCAATTTGGAGGAGACTGTACTGCAATACGTTGAGGAGAACCAGTCAACCAGTACATGAGCAATTTCTTAGGCTATTAATGAGTAGAACTGTCAAACAAATGACGTACTGGGGCACGCCTAATCAATTACTCGTAGAAGTGGTAGTGTTACCAGTATATTTTCAAATGGTTGTAGCACAGAAATGGTACATTTCTGGACCCAGGTTCCTACGTAAAATATTATCCACTCACTGACCTCTACAAGTCCTTGACGTCTGTAACGGGAGTTTCCGAAAACCCTATATTCTTGGGTCTGCAGCCAGATCGTAGTCCTCTTGACACGATGTTTCAGCAGTCTATATGGCCACCATATTCAGGTGACAAGGATTCCTTTTGTGTACGTAATGGTGTACATGAAGGATGGTGTAACTGTGGAACGCAGTGTTTCTACAAAATCAACTAATGCTGGCCAGCATCTACTGCGATGGGATTTCATCCGCCGCACCAACTTACGGGGGGTCCCGAGGACGTTGGTATGAAAGGTTGTTCAAGTAGAATGACTACATCGACAATCACTGTAGTTCGGACCTCCGCCGGAACCAGCAGAAGAGGTACGTAGATCGGTTGCTTTTCTACCATATGCTGGTAGCGTTTCTTAAAAGATATGAAGAATTTTCAAAAGATTTAATATTAAAAGTGTTTTGCATCCGCCAGCCAAGACTGGAGCTGCCCTTATTTCGATTTTAGATAATCCGGGACTGAGGAAGTCCAGCGGTCTACATAATCCGCTACCTTTGTGGGAAAACGTAGCAAACAGCGTTCTCACCTCAAGATGGTGATAAGATGGACTGCAAAAATACAGTGTCGAGGTGACTATGCTATCCTGCTCCACATACGACATGAATATGATGAATTAATATGCCGGGAAAGTTTACGTAACGACACTAAAATAAATTACTGGGAAATACATTTATAATAGGATACAACGAAGATAGACAAGGCAGTCTGTCAAGTTTTTTGGTGCCTATTTTGGCAGTATCAAGGAATGGAAGGTAACTGTAGTCTCTTCACTCATTCAATAGCAGCGCAGGGTGGTTCTTGACGTGCCTCTTGATCTCCAGTACTTCCAGCAACCAGAATTTCTGCCCATTGTTCCCAGGATGCAGTATTACTACAGACAAATATTCCAAGAGGAAGAAAACCTTAATGATTGTCCAATCCAGCTTTGTTAAGTTGTATTCCATTATAAATTGATTTGCCAATAATTTATTTTAGCATTCTTCTATTCTGAAGATATTACGCTGTATATATACGTAGTTTTAGCAGGTTAACTGCTTCGATGGTCGTACATTCGTTGCTTTTATATGTTTGTGTTACTGTGCAGAATAACACCATTTCAGTAACGCTAGACAATAGATTAATAACTCGAAACCTATGCAGAAAAAAAATCAATAATTATTTCCATTATCCCTGTACGCACTCGTTACCATTGAACATTGTTGTTTCCAACCAGGTCTTCCTCATTTCCTAATATTATTAGCTGATGCAATCTTCTTAAATTTCCTTTCCCCAGTATTCGCTGTATAAGAAAACATCTATTCTGTAAACCAATAAATTTTTTATATCTGCCGCTATCATTATTGTATTTATTGTCATTATTATTAATATTATTATTATTACTTTTACTATTACCACCATTAGTGGCAGCAGCAATAATATAGTACAAGTACAGCTAGTATTAACTTAATTAGTTCCTAGACAATATTATTTTCTCACTCGACACTATAGGTACTCGGATCATTTTACTATTTTATGTCATATTAAAATTGTTATTTCTTACGTAACTATGATGTAAAAAAGGTACCGTATATATGAAATCTGGTCCGATATACGAGAGGGGCTGACAGCTAAAATCAGATTGGCTCAAATGGCTCTGAGCACTATGCGACTTAACTTCTGAGGTCATCAGTCACCTAGAACTTAGAACTAATTAAACCTAACTAACCTAAGGACATCATACACATCCATGCCCGAGGCAGGATTCGAACCTGCGACCGTAGCGGTAGCTCGGTTCCAGACTGTAGCGCCTAGAACCGCACGGCCACTCCGGCCGGCCTATAATCAGATTACGTTCAATAAATAAATAATCAGTGGAACAGAGATAAAAAAGTATGTTTCACCAAATATCAACTGCAAACTCAACAGAAATTATGTTGACATTTGTTCATCTCAGATGAGTTGCGAAAGAAGAACGTGGTAAACGTCGAAGAGGCTGACAGCGATTTCCCACGTGTAGCAGTGAAAACGGGATCACTCTCGGAGAGCTTTTTGTGTAGAGCCCTGTACCGAGCAGATAGCATCTTCGATTCCATACATATTTTTGTCAGAAATTCATTTAACTCCCACTTGGACCGAAGTTTCGCATATACTGCTATCGCTGGAACTGCAGTCGATAGCCAATCCCTCTGAAAGGCGGAACTGGTATAGAAGCAGTTGTCTATATCCACCTGAATGTTCTAAAGCTATCTTCACAACTTCGCATTTTCCCTGTCATTCGCAACCCACTAAATGTTACACAACCGCACGACGATCAAATATATCATTTTCGATTAATTATGTTACCGCTGCCAGCGCGGTACAATGTAAATTTGTTCTTCGTACCAAACAACTTCCTCCATCAGATTAATGACCCGTTTTTAGCGCTCCTTAACAAACTGGAAGCAGTATTTTTCGTTGCACCTGCAGATGTGAGGCGTGCAGCACGATGTCACTTTCATTCTTATGACACGTCGAGTATTCGTGTGTTGTAGTCAGAAGTCAGAGCTTAGTTGTGTTCTCCTGTGGACCCTCTCAGGCACTTTATAATGAGAAAGGAGAAATACTCGCTGCTGGAACTTTTGAGCTTATTCAGGCCTTCACAGTGAAATCGTGACAGCGCCGTCCTCCAAAATCCAGTATATCAGATCTGGAAACGCTAGCACCCGTCATTACGGCGCTGGGGACCACGCCCCTTTCAGACTCCATTAAATATATTTTCCTCCTGATATGCGACCATAGCGCCCCATTAGAGGTAGAACGCGCCAGCTGTACCGCAACACCACTGTCCAGCTAAGCGCCAACCTTCACTTCGATAAGTGTCACCCGTCATGCGGTACGCAGATGATCAGATTCAGTCATGAAAGATTTTAGAGGTTTTATAGGAACACATTCTGTTGAGTGGTATACAGAAGTACATAGCTGTGATAGAAGACTTGTAATAGTGACGTATAGGCCCTATGTCACTTCAGATACGTTTTACTTCCGATGTTCGAGATGAGCAATTTCCTTAATATTTAAGCTTTAGTCCAAAGCAAGATTAGTGATGTTTTGAGTGTTACTTTCTATAGGTTGTCAGTTACCGTATTAGAAGCACGCATAAGGAATATTTCATAATTTCCAGTATTACTGTAAACTTGCTGTGGCATTGTTATGGACGATATGGTCGCTTATAACAACTGAGGAAGGATACTGGTTTTTTGGTAATCTTATACGTGAATATATTTCGTTTCGTCAATATCTTGACAACCGTATTTAGGTCTCTCTTTCATAATCAGATAATAATTTTTTTTAAAAAAAAGTTGGACTGCATTAGCATTGCTTGCATTTTGTTCAGACGTGTCTTAAGTATAATTCTGAAAGTAAGTAGGACAGATATTTATTTATTGATTTATTTAATGGTGCATTTCTCATTAAGGCATCCAACAGATACCTAGGGAACATCGTTACTTACGTAATATGTAATCTGAACGCAAGAACTTCGCAGCAAGCAACGATTGCGTGATTTGGTCCTTGCGCGCTACGTAAAACTTACAACGAAACACACATGGAAGCTAAAAAAACCTCTAAGATTAAAAACAGTAGCTGTTCTTGTGCTGTAGAAAGAACATTGCTTACTATACTAATGTTTTAGCAAAAAGATGAAGAAAGTTCGTTCGAGCCTTTCCAACCACTGGTTGGTGATATATGCATAGAGCATTTACTCACCAGTTAACTTTCCTTAACTTAGTATCTCGTATTTCTCTGCAGGCCGGCCGAAGTGGCCGAGCGGTTCTAGGCGCGTCAGTCCGGGACCGCGCGACTGCTACGGTCGCAGGTTCGAATCCTGCCTCGGGCATGGATGTGTGTGATGTCCTTAGGTTAGTTAGGTTTAAGTAGTTCTACGTTCTAGGGGACTGATGACCTTAGGTGTCAAGTCCCATAGTGCTCAGAGCCATTTTTTTATTTCTCTGCAGCTTTAGTCGTGACGCCGAAGTTATTAATGGTTCAAATGGCTCTGAGCACTATGGGACTTAACATCTGTGATCATCAGTCCCCTAGAACTTAGAACTACTTAAACCTAACTAACCTAAGGACATCACACACATCCATGCCCAAGGCAGGATTCGAACCTGCGACCGTAGCAGTCGCGCGGTTCCGGACTGAGCGCCTAGAACCGCTAGACCACCGCGGCCCGCCCGAAGTTATTAGAGTGGTGTAAATCTCACAGGTCCGCTAGTATATATTTACT
The DNA here is from genome assembly GCF_023864345.2 of Schistocerca serialis cubense. Taxonomy (NCBI): domain Eukaryota; kingdom Metazoa; phylum Arthropoda; class Insecta; order Orthoptera; family Acrididae; genus Schistocerca; species Schistocerca serialis. Next base: position 362,587,898 of record NC_064638.1, read on the forward strand.
ACCAAGCGAAATAGAACACTGAATGAGACACTTTGCTCGAAGGATGGCTATTCAAATCTCCGTGCAGCCACAAAGGTTTAGGTTTTCCGTGACTTTCCGGAATGGTTCCTTTGAAAAGGCAAGGCTGATTTTCTTCTCCAGTCTCCTTTGCTCTCAGCTGTCCGTCGCCAACGGAACGTTAAACCATAATCATCCTGCAGGAGCCTACTGTGAAGTAAGTATGCTACTCTTAAGTGTTACCTACAGCTATATCTATGAGTTGTATAGAAATGAAGTAACAGAGTGAAGTGTAACAACTGTACCATTAACAATAAATAATGAAACAGCAACTATGTAATCGTATGAGAGTATAGTTTTTTACCGTTTAGACGTTTACTTACTGAAACCCTTTGATCGCCCTTTGTATTTAGCCTCAAAATATTCGTGTACTCCGACGCTGTGTTCTCACATACCGATGTTCGCACCAAGTTCCTGGTTTTGCATCTCCTAGACTGCGAATGCTATGTTCTCATATACCGGTGTTCGCACCGTGTCCTGGTTTTGTATCTCCTAGACTGCGAATCTAGCGTTTTCCTCGAGCGACCGTCCAGCGCCAAAGACAGGAGGCTGCAGACTCGGTACACTCCCACTTGAAAGCGATGTCTATCACATTAAAAAATACGTTGACGTTGATTCGAAATTGCCTTAGCGTGTCACTACTCCGTCCTCATAAGCCCGCCGTGTAATCGAGTCACGGGAGCACGCTCTGTTTAAGGCATGGGCTGATGGCGTAGGCCGATTGCGTAACAATCTCCTGCCTCGCGCCGAACCGTTGCCGAGCAGCTGCTTGAGTGGGTTGGTCGACGAACGTCTTTAGTTTCTGTACGTAAGCGAGCAGCTACTCCTAAAAACCGGTATGTAACACAAAAATGTTATGATTTCATTCTAATATAGTGATAATCTAATTAAGTCAGAGTAGGTCATATGTTTGCTTCCTGTGGTTGGATTACGCAAAAATATTGATTTCGATGCGTTTTAATCGCTTCACTGCCGGCCGTTGTGACTGAGCGGTTCTAGTCTCTTCAGTCCGGAACCTCGCTGCTGCTACGGTCGCAGGTTCAAATCCTGCCTCGGGCATGGATGTGTGTGATGTCCTTAGGTCAGTTAGGTTTAAGTAGTTCTAAGTCTAGGGGACTGACGACCTCAGATGTTAAGTCCCATAGTGCTTAGAGCCATTTGAACCATTTTAATCGCTTCACTGTAAGTTCATACTTACACACAGTGGCGATTACAGAACAACTTACGACAATACCACAACCTCTCTATTGGGAAATATGATTCTGTTAGTGCTGCATGTGTCAACATACATTTTTCAGTCAAATGTTTAGCTCTCTTGGAGACGGCCTCTGTGACCGAGCGGTTCTAGGCGCTTCACTTCGGAACCGCGCCGCTGCTAAGGTCGCAGATTCGAATCCTGCCTCGGCCATGGATGTGTGAGATGTCCTTAGGTTAGTCAGGTTTAAATAGTTCTAAGTCTAGGGGACTGATGACCTTAGGTGTTAAGTCACATAGTGCTTAGAGCCGTTTGAACCATTATTTAGCTCTCTTGGAAATAATCTGATTGTGACTCTGCTGGTCGTAATTCTCTGTTGCACGGTATTGTTTGCTCAGCGACTTGTGCTTGTGTAGTGTGTGGATTCGTAAGCCATCAGACATCGATTGTACACAAGTGCAAATTTTAAAATCATTTTTTTCGATTTTAAACTTTCATTGTTACTACTTTAATGTAAGGATGGAATGGTTTGATACGAATATTCAGTTTTTATTTAACGAACAACCGCGTGGAGTGGCCGTACGGTTTGAGGCACCATGTCACGGATTGCTCGGCCCCTCCCGCCGGAGGTTCGAGTCCTCCCTCGGGCATGGGTGTGTGTAAGTCTAGGGACCGAAGACCTCAGCAGTTTGGCCCCTTAGAAATTCACACACATTTGAACATTTATTGAGCGAAAAACTTACACCTTACAGCAACATCTTTATCTCATACCAACTCTTCTAAGTGATGATTACCAGTCTTTATACATGCATTACCCCTCATCCCTTGTCAGAATAGAACGTCGGCGCAAAATCATTTTTCCCATTGACTGCAAATGTTGTTCGTGATAGGAGTGTAAGTGTTACTCCAACAGAATCTTCCTTACCGTTTTCTTGGAAGTGCACATTTCACGGGCAAGTTTACGTGTGCCCATTTATGAATCTTCTTCCACACGTTCCTACAATATACATTCCATTTCTGCTCTGCGAACAATTCTTTGTCGGGAACTTCGGTCGAAATGCATATCTGCAAGTTGCTACAACGAACTACTCTCTCTGGCTTCGACAACGAGTGGTAACAATAATTTCGTGTGGCTCAGTGGGCGAGTACAATACTTTCAGTTGGACGCCGCTTCGATCACTTGTGAATTCTCAGTCTACCCCAGCTGTCCAACAGGAGAAAGAGGTTTGGTTGGTCGATGGCTTGGTTGGTTGATTGATTCATTTGGGGGAGGGGACGAAACAATGAGGTCATCGGTCCCATCGGATTAGAGAAGGATGGAGAAGGAAGTCGCCCGTGCCCTTTCAGAGGAACTATCACGGCATTTACCTGAAGTGATTTAGGGAAATCACGAGAAACCTAAATCAGAGAAAGAGGACCTACAGTTTAACGTGGAGGCCGAACTACGTGTCTTTACTGGCGACTCCTTGCATCGTTGCGAGTTGAAGGTTAGCTTAAACGAGTTTCCGTGTTGCGATCGGCATTCAATTCTGTGACTCTCGGGTTCCAGGTAGGCGCTTCACGACTACACCAGCAGGCCCTACACAACCATTGGTGTGAACTTTAGCCAGTGGTAAACTCCATTATGGAAACATTGCAGATATTGCATAGCCTGTAGTGTTTTCGAGATAGGGCCACGCTAAGTGGGTGCGCCAGGCAATTGAATCTTGTCAAACCCAGCCATTTTGCAAACATCTCCCACAAACGCTTTGTTTATTTAAGGCGTCGTAGAGCCTTAAATATTCCATTTCGACGAAATTATGAGCCTTGCTGCCCCAATAATTGCCGTCCATAATTCCTAAAGTGTCGCTGGAACAGGATTTTGTGCACGAATGACGTCTCGATTATGTCCCATAAATGTTCAATGGGATTCATGTCGGGCGATCTGGCTGGCCAAATCATTTGGTCGAATTGTCCAGAATGTTCTTCAAACCAATCGCGACCAATCGTGATCTGTTGACAGGACACACTATCATTCACAAAAATTCGATAGTTGTTAGGAAACATGAAGTCCATGAATGGGTGCAAATAGTCACCAGGCTCATAACCGTCTCTAGTCAATGATCGGTTCAGCTGCACCAGAGGACCCCTCCCCACCCCTCCCCATGTAAACAGAACAGACACCGTTACGGAGCTACCACCTGCTTGCACAATGACTTGTTGACAACTTGGGTCGATGGTTTCATGGGGCCTGGGGCACACTCGTGCTCTATCATCAGCCCTTAACAACCGAAATCGGTAATTGTCTGACCAGGCCACGGTATTCCAGTAGTCTAGGATCCGAGCGATATGGCCACGATGCTTTTACACAGTCCAATCTAGCCAACGTCCGAATGATGATGATGGTGAAATGATGAGGACAACACAAACACACAGTCCCCTGGCAGCGAAAATCCCCAACCCGGCAGGGAATCGAACCCGGGACCCCGTGTTCCAGAGGCAGCAACTCTAGCTCCCCTTTTTTTGTTTTTAATCTCATTTTGTTCGTTGCATCTGCTCGGGGTGGACGTCGTAAGACATCCTTTTAAGTTCGTTGTTAATCGGTTAACTCATTTTTTTTTTTATTACAGAGGCCAGTTAATGCCTCTGACCGAACACGCTGAGCTACCGTGCCGGCAGCCACTAGACCACGAGCTGCGGACAGCAGGCGTCGTGCTGTTAGCATCTGTCGTTTGCTGCCATAGCCCATTAACGCCAAATGTCGCCGCACTGTCCTAAGGGACATGTTCGTCGTACGTTACTCATTATTTTCCTCGGTTATTTCACGCAGTGTGGCTTGTCTGTTGGGACTGGCATCTGTACGCAGACGCTGCTGCTCTTGGTCGTTAAATGACGGCCATCGGGCACTGCGTTGTCCGTGCTGAGAGATAATGCCTGAAACTTCGTTTTACCAGCATATTCTTGACATTTTGGATCTCGGGCAGCGCGGGATTAGCCGAGCGGTCTTAGGCGCTGCAGTCATGGACTGTGCGGCTGGTCCCGGCGGAGGTTCGAGTCCTCCCTCGGACATGGGGGTGTGTGTGTTTGTCCTTAGGATAATTTAGGTTAACTAGTGTGTAAGCTTAGGGACTGATGACCTTAGCAGTTAAGTCCCATAAGATTTCACACACATTTGAACATTTGATCTCTGAACATTGAATTCGCTAACGATTTCCGAAATGGAATGCCCCGTGGGTCTAGCTCTATCTACCATCCCGCGTTAAAAGTCTTTTAATTCCCGTCACGCGCTCATAATCACGTCGTAAACGTTTTCACGTGAATCACCTGAGTACCAATGACAGCTCCGCCAACGAACTGTCCTTTTGTACATTGCGTAGGCGATACCACCGCCATATGTATATGTGCATGACGCCGCGACGTCATTTTTTCACCTCAGTGTATAACGTCGTGGCCACAGTTCCAGAAGCTTCCGATTTGGCAGTAGTCCCTAACTCAGCGGTACTTCAAGGTTCTCTCAGTACACACTAGAGTTCTAATCTATAACATCGAAATGTGTGCTGGGACGGACTTTTAGATCCTAATGTTGCTTCCTTGTTTTTGCAGTTGTCTGTTACGAAGAGATGACGCAAGAGATTGCAGCACCATTGGCTTTCGTTCAGTGTGGAAACGTTAACTCTCGTCTCTCGTGCCAATTGCTTTACGTTTCTGAGTGGCTGTTTTTTTATGTATACGTTTTGTGCACGATATCGGCTCGGAGAGCCCCCAGCTGCCCAGAGCCCGTAGAAAGCCCCGCATTGCTTATGCATGCGGCCCTGAAACCTAGGAGGAGTCGCGACACGCCACGCGCGAAGCCCCTCGGCCGGCCGGCTGGGGGCCATTTGTTTACAGCGCGCCGTTAAATATCGCCAGGCCGGGCGCAGCGGCAGCCCGTTCGTTACGTCTTCACGCGACCGCCGTCCCGTGAGGCACGAGAGTGCCACTGCTCAAGATAGAGAATGACGTCACGGTGGAAGGCCTTACGAATCTTCTGTACGTTCCACAGGTTTTTCTCTCTTTAATTGTGAAATGTCCCCTTAGGAAAATTAATGAATTACTCTGCTGATAAACCTCTACGTTATTTGATTTTCAAACAGCTGAGCAAAACTGAACGTACTCAGACATTACTCTCTTTACTTATTCTGATCATCACTAAACTGACACACAATATTTTTGGCGCAACGCAATCTGACTTTCAAAAATCCCTACAAAAGAATGGCCCTGACTAACAATAACCTATACCTTTCATGAATCACTTACCTCACAAAAATCTTCGTTACTCGAACTACTGCAATACAGCGAGCGCCACTACTGTGTGTGAAATCTTACGGGACTTAACTGCTAATGCCATCAGTCCCTAGCTTACACACTACTTAACCTAAATTATCCTAAGGACAAACACACACATCCATGCCCGAGGGAGGACTCGAACCTCCGCCGGTATCAGCCGCACAGTCCATGACTGCAGCGGCCTAGACCGCCCGGCTAATCCCGCGCGGCAGCGCCACTACTGCCAGCTAAATAAAAGATTCAAACTACTGAAGGCACTAACTACTGATAGCCATAGTTAGTAAATGAAAGATTTTGATAGAGAACAAACAACGTATTTACCTTAATAGTGTTGAAAAGTCATAATATATATAGCAGTTCATGACATCCAGTCTTACAAATTTACTGTCTCTGATGGACACACGTCCAGATCATCCGCCCTCAAAACTCCGCCATCTCTCTCCCCACATCCACCACTGCTGGCGGCTCACCTCCAACTGCGCAACGCTACGCGCTGTTCACATCCAACTGCCCAACACTACAATAGCAAATATTACAACAATGCCATCCAGCCACAGACTGCACATAGCACAGCCAGTGATTTTCATACAGAGCGCTACGTGGCGTTACTAACATAAAAACCTAAACAGCCTACTTACAATTGTACTCCCAATAACTAGGTACAAATCAAAGCCGGCCGAAGTGGCCGAGCGGTTCTAGGCGCTACAGTCTGGAACCGCGCGACCGCTGCGGTCGCAGGTTCGAATCCTGTCTCTGGCATGGATGTGTGTGATGTCCTTAGGTTAGTTAGGTTTAAGTAGTTCTAAGTTCTAGGGGACTGATGACCACAGATGTTAAGTCCCATAGTGCTCAGAACCATTTGAAACATTTTTACAAATCAAAATAACACATACACAAACAAATGACAGTATATCAACCACAGATAAAGCAGAGTATTAAAAAAACTCAACAGAGATTAGGGAGCAAATACCTGGAGATTAGAGTGTTCATGTAAGTCGAGAAAGCTACAGACCACGTTCGTCAAACTGCTGAGTTGGGGATCAAAATTATTGGGCAGAAGACAGACATGTTACGGCTACGTAGCGCACATGATATTGCTGTTCAAATGGTTCAAATGGCTCTAAGCACTATGGGACTTGACATCTGAGGTCATTAGTCCCCTAGACTTAGAACTACTTAAACCTAACTAACGTAAGGACATCACACACATCCATGACCAGGCAGGATTCGAACCTGCGACCATAGCAGCAGAGCGGTTCCGGACTGAAGCGCCAAGAACCGCTCGGCCACAGCGTCCGGCGATATTGCTGTGATCATGGGGACGAAAGAAGAACTGGAGAAAGTCCTCCGCACAATGGAAACGATTTTCTGCAGTCACTTTGCCAGGAGAATAGACAGGCGAAAGACTGAAGTGATGGTATGCAGTTTCGAAGAAGAGTATGAACCTTTAAGAATAAGAATTGGAAGAGAGAAGATAAAAATGGTAGAGGAATTTACCTACCTGGGAAGCAGGGTTGAAAGGGATGGTGGAAGTCGGAAATAAATTGTGAGCAGAATACAAGACGTCAAAATCGCATTTAATTTGAGGAAGAACTTACCAGCAAGACCAGCAGTCTAGAATCAAGGAAAATGGTTATGAAAGCAAGTGTTTGGAGTGTGGCGTCACACAGATGTGACACTTGGACAATTAGCAAACAAGAGATAAGACGGCTAGAAGCCATGAAGATTTTGTGCTACAGGAGTATGAGGAAGATCAGCTGAAAAGTTACCAATGAGGAGGTGCTGAAAAGAGTACAGGAAACGGGATCTCTGTGGAGACACATCAAAATAAAAAGAGACAAGGAGTAGGACACATACTGAGACACAGCAGCACCACTGGAACTGTAGCAGAAGGAGCTACTGCGGGCAGAATCGCCGGGGACGACCAAGGATGTCGTACATGCAGTAGATTACGAATGATGTGGGATGCACTACACACGCGGAAATGAAGAGGAATGAAGACAGAAGAGGGGAATGGCGTAGTGCTGCAAACCGGCCTCAAGGTTGAATAGTAAAGAGAGAGAGAGAGAGAGAGGTAACCACAGATAGCACCCCAGACTTAATAAACAGATCTCCTAAGAATAAAAAAGGGCTTTTTATATCTGAAGATATTCATGAAACTATAAAACGTGAGCAATTCTTGGAAGGGGCAACTTCAGTTTCACGAGGTTTTACAGCAAAGGATTATACTTGTGCGTGTCTGGCGTAAATAGATGCGAAACGAATCATGGTTGTGTTGCAGCGTAGCCACTTCTGCCTGTTTGTTAAGGGCTGACCGATTGTGGCTGCAACGGCGCGCTTGCGCAAGCTGTAGGATGGCTTCTCCAGAACCGTGACTAGTGTGGAGTCAATGATGCTTGCTGAGCAGATAGATTCCTTATTACTCGGTACCTTCTGTGCAGTACTTCGATGTCGGCAGCCCAGGAGTCAGTCACGACTAGTAGGCAACCTGTGACATCCCAAAGGTACGCTGAGACAGCAGCGGCTGCTGGCAGGACGACCTCGTGGTAAAGCGTGTGCCTGGAAACCGAGAAGCGACGGGAATCATCTTAGATCTGACCACTGAAATTTTGTGTCTGCCTTTAATCGAACTTGCACTTTTCAGTGATGTAAGGGGTCGCCAGGACCGCCATGTGGTTCCGATTCCACGTTAAACTGTGGTTCCCTTCCTGGGGAAGATTAGGGATACACGAGTCGCTGAAGTAGCGTCCAATTGAAGGACTTGCACCTGGCCATTGTCCGCCCCTGGTAGGAATGGTCAGCGTGACGGAATGTCATACCAAACGGCCGGGGTTCGATTCCCGGCTGGATCGGAGATTTTCTCCGCTCAGGGACTGGGTGTTGTGTTGTCCTTATCATCATCGTCATTTCATCCCCATCGACACGCAAGTCGCCGAAGTGGCGTCAACTCGAAAGACTTGCACCAGGTGAACGGTCTACACGACGGGAGAGGCCCTAGCCACGCGGCTATATATATATATATATCTAGCCATTGAGCCAGACTAAGTTATCACTACAAGTCATTCACTGTCTTCAGCAGATTCCATCAAAAGTGAGAACCTTCATGGAAGTTATACATTAATAAAAGAGAAGCAGTTCATAGATACCCAGTATGTACACTGCATTACCAGTAAACTATCAGTATAATGCTTCCTATTATTTGTGCTCACCTCAGCTAAATGTAAACTAGTAAATTAGAACGGAAGTCGCTTCTTTGAAGAAGGATCCTGCTTCAAAATGGTTCAAATTGCTCTGAGTACTATGGGACTTATCTTCTGAGGTCATCAGTCTCCTAGAACTTCGAACTACTTAAACCTAACAAACCCAAGGACATCACACACATCCATGCCCGAGGCATGATTCGAACCTGCGACCGTAGCGGTCGCGCGGTTCCATACTGTAACGCTTATTTATCTGCGATTGATATTTTCTTGATTACATTAGCGTTTTTCAAAGAAAACTGTTACCTACAAACGTAACAAGAGAAGCCTTTTCACTATAAACTGTTACTTGTCATATACCTAACAATGAAACCTGGTAAACGCCATTTAGCTAAGAAAAATTTTCTGTCCTTGAATTAAGAGTTTTAAATATTTTTTTAGGCGTAACTAAGGTGATATATTTTTTAAATTCCTTTTGAATGGGTTGGGATTCCCAATTTCTTGCTTAATGTTAAATGAAAACTTGTTGAATGCCTTCGAACAGAGCATGTAATTTTACTCAGAGTCCTAGGCAAGGAGAGAAAACGTACTTGAATATTATTTTTGTGTTTTTTATGTCCTTGTGCAAATCAGAGTACAGCTGAATTTGATTTTTTTTTTTAGCAGCGGCAAAATTCCTTATCCTTAATGGTAATTACATTTCATGCCACTGAATTTGATAAAGGCTTTAGCACAAAATTCGAGTTGTCCCTAAAGTTCCTCAGCTAGTGCAAAATCTTACTGTTTGTGAGTCGAGATAGAAAAGTTACATAATAGCCATCTTTGTATCCTACGGAACCCTTATGTGGCTAAAACAGTTAGTAAATTAATCAAATACCAGTTGAAAGTATTTTACGAAAGTATTTCAGACATCATCTTCCATTAATGATGACACCTAGCAAACTGCTTTAGGGCAAACTGTACTTTCCGCCAACGTAACATCGGCAGTCTGACTCATCTGTCACTCTTTCTTCATAATATGAGAAACTCGCGTGGGTCTCAAATCTGAAGACTCCGTGGGAGGTGGCAGTCGGGAATGGGGGACACTTTCTCCAGGGCTGCCAATCTGGCGCTGCCACCCCGTCCTTGATTTATTGAAAAATGCGATGATTAATCGCCAGACGCGAGAGCTGCGCGACGGCGATTCCTGTCCAAGATTAGACTGTTGTGAAATCGCGTGTACGCCTTCCTGCTCTGACATTTTACCGCTGCAACTCTTAACCGGGGTAACTGCACCAGAGCACGCGTTTTGTTAGCCACAGATGTGCCTCGTGAGAGGGTCAATTGCAACTTCATCTGTGCGCATTTTTCGGCAGTTTGAGCTTCTGGTTCGGTTCAACATAAATGTACTCTTCAGAAATGAAGTGAGCTGAATTTCGTAGTCTCTTATGGGTGCCCATTCCAAGGCAATGTACGTCGCGACCCTCTCTCTTTCTCTAGGGGCGCATGAAAGACAAAAGTATTGTTTTCAGTTCCTGTAGAGCACACAGCTTTAATCTGTCAGACAGAGTCACATCCGTGTACATACTACCGACCAAGTGAGTACTGGAACGAAATCCTGTGTTGAAGCTAAGCCATTGTTCTTGGTATTCTTACTCCATGCATTACAAACCCAGAAATATTGGTGCAAAAACTTCTGTGGAGTTTGGATATCTAGCAGATAAGCAGATTGAAGTTTTACACAATTTGCTAGACGTGTTCCGATGATTCTTAATAAAAGCCTGTAGGAGCCGAAATTCTGGCTTTGGCTTTCTATTCGTACTTATCGAGAAGATTCATATTGGTAACAGAGGCACTCTTCACTGCACGGTGGAAGCTGTGTTCCAGTATTCTTTAAAGGTTCAGGAAGGGCTCTTGCTGACATTTTGAACGCTCGAAGCTGTCTCATGGACCCCATTTCAGGACTTCGTAGACACTTAGACTCTTAACGGCATAGCAGTATCACTAAAAGAATAAAAATGGTTACATTTGTAGCGATCCTTTTTTTTTTACTTTATTTCCTCTTTTGACTTCATCTGAAGGGTAGATCCGTTTGCTGATCGTGCCTCTCCGTTTGACATTTGTGTAGAACACTAGCAACCTCTCTGACATGGAGCAGCAGCCGATCGCGTGTGATGAATGAGACGTGACGTGCTAACGGCACGCACGGTAGCAAGCAGTTTGTCACTTGTCACTGGCTCTCTAAGCATGCCAAGTTCCGTGAGTTCTTTACTGTTTCATTACACTGTTTTTCTGTGTCTGCTTTCGGACACACTGGATCGCCACTATTTAAGCATACTGCAGTTGATAATTTGCTTGCGAAGCTTCCGAACCAGTGTAGTACTGAGATGGTCATACTCTGCAGGCTTAGGCCAGTCTCACAACTGATTTCTCCTAGTATGTAAAAGTGGAAAACTCTCAAATGCGTTTAAGTGTACAACGATGCTGTTCTTACAGAAATATGAATAAACAAGAATCTGGAAAGTAAAGCAGGATTGCGAGGTGATTTTCACAGACTGGCATGACTACTTTTAATACTGAAAAAGGAATTAAATGAGTTCAACAGACAGACAAGAGTACGACCAAAATAAAATTGACGGTTGAAGACACAAAATACATTACTATGGAGGTTGAGATGCGGGACATATATGTATGCAGAATACATATATACATATATGTCCCGCATCTCCGCCTCCATAATAATCTATTTTGCGTGTCTTCAACAATTGATTGGCTTTCTACGAATCCGGATTGACATCAATTGTTTGTGGCAAACGAAAATGTATGTCAGACCAAGTACGGTTGCGTTAATCACTTCGGCTATTCGAACACGCCTCCAGCAACGACCCAAACTTCCATAATCCGGGTTCAAGTCCCGGTCCATCGCATATTTTTGTCTCTCACAAACAGCTCACGTCAATCTGCATTCGTTAATTTCGAATTAATTTCGTAATATTCACCACAGCCATAATCGTCAGAAAAGTGTGTAATAACCACAGACATTGCAAACAAAAATGATATACATAAAACAGTATACTGTCCAGGACGGAATAACAATAGCACGAAGATCGCACAATGACAAAGACTACTAAATTATTAAAGCTTTCCGACAAAGTTCTCCTTCTGCAGTGGAAAACACACACACACATTCACACAAGCACAAATCATAAGCACAAGGCCACTGTCTCAGGGCGCTACATACAAGAATTATCTTTACCAGTCATAGCCTTCACAAGAAAGTGGCATTTTTGTATGTTCAGAAGATTTAATACTGGTGTAGTCGCACTTGCACAGCTCGCTCTACCGTTTGGAATGGAGAATTAAATATATTTCAGAAAACGACAATCGTGAAAGTAAAGTAGCTGACGAAGTTGGATATGACTTTTCGTTTACTTTAAGTTCGGCATCACTAGTCTATCACACGCCTGCAAACTTGTAGTCTCTCACTGGATTCTGTCTTGCGTAACATCCAGTATATTTTCTTCCCTGGTATTCAGCGTCGTTAAATCGTCACAAATGCTATCCTTCCATCGTGCACAACATATTGCTCTTCTTCTAGTTACAATACATACTCTAGTCAGTGATACAAAATATCATGTATTCTCCTGCATGCCCAAACTCATTGTAAATACTCAGTAACATGAAGTTACAATCGGTCTATTTTAGAGTTCCAGCCAGACACATATTTTTAATTCATGAAATCCACCATGGATAAAATAACATGTTCTTATGCTGTAATCTCGCGTGTAACAGACATACAGATTGTGTTTATAATGCACGTTGTTTATATTACGGCATCCGCGCTTACGGAAAGAAAAGAAAAAACTGAAAGAAGAAAGTGGTAAAGTGTAATAACGCAAATCCTTCTTGAGCTACATTATGGAAGTTGTAAGAGGCCTGGGATGGTTAAAAACAGTTATTGGTTCTACATTCACAGCTGATAGACTGTCACACATAGCTACTGTTGCACAACACAGGCACGTGGCTTGGAATATTTAATGACCGTTTGCCTAGACCGCACGTACCTGCTTCCCCTCTGTGCGTATCTTGTTAATGCTGCAACGACCAACCAGAATTTAATCTTGTATTCGTTAATTTAATAGTTGTACTTTGGAATGCCTGCACGGTAGCTCGGCGTGTTCGGTAAGAGGGTCAGCTGCCCTCTGCAATAAAAAAACTGAGTGAATGGATTATCGATGACCTTGAACGGATGTCATTGGACGTCCGCCCCAAACAAATGCGACGAGCATTATCGAACAAAATGAGATAGAGAATAAAATAAAATAAAAAGAGGGATAGCTGCCCTCTGTAATAAAAAACTGAGTGGATGGATCAACGATAAACTTGAACATGCGTCATAGTATGTTCGCCTCGAAAAAATACAACGAACGATAGCTAACAAAATAAGATAAAAAAAGTAGGTAAGTTGGTAGAGCATTTGCTCGCGAAAGGCAAAGGTCCCAATTTGGAGTCTCGGAGTCTCGGTCGGCAAATAGTTTTAAACTGGCATGAAGTTTTACATTTGCAGTACATTGAAACTTTTTGCCTTGCTGGTAAGTCGTATTGTTCGTCCAAAGGCATCTCAGTCACTTCACATAATTAGTTCTACTTTTTGTCGGCCGGCACAGTTTCTTGTAATCTGTTCATCCTAGCAATCCTGCTGATCACGTTCACGAGCGTACGCGTAATCGTCTCGCGACGTGACTGGCTGTTGACCTCGTGAGCCAAGACACGAAAGGAAGTGTTTCCATTGGTGGTTTTTAACAATGCACATTTCATAGGCCTCTCTCAGTTAGAATATTCACCGAATTAAGATCAAGTCCATATTTATTGACTCCATAATAGCCGCGGAGCGGCTAATTGTTAGCTCGACGGCACGACACACGTATCCGGAAATAACATTTTTCATAATAATTTACAAATACTTTTGCTGACGAACACTGATGTAGCACGTCCAACTTCTACGGTGGATGGTTTAACTGTTGTTTGCAACGCAATTATTGGCGTCTTTGTACTGCTTGGGCCTGGTTATGCTCCTAGCGCTCACAATGAAAGCTCACGCGCGACTGTCTAAAGCATCTTTTACACCGGAGCGGACACGAGAAAACTCAAGCGAATGCGCATTCGCAAGCGATACGCTGAGGGTTCGCTTGCAGGCGCCATCGTTGACTTGTACCTGCGAATAAGCATTTACACTACGGTGAAAGGAAGAGAAAGTGTACTGCGTGTTCTGTTTTTCGGTGACAAATCGTTGTCGCGGTGAAGTTGCTTAACCTATACTCAGTACAGTGTGACGGGGAAATGAAATACAGCTCAGTTCATTTTGTATAGCGGGCACTCTGTTGATCACAGAAGCAAATCGTCGTAACACAGAAAAATGTGGATGTCTGAATTTTTGCGCAAATATGAAAGAAGTGGTAGTTTGGCTCTGAGTAGCGATTTGCGGCTGCAACCATTGCTCGTTTTATTCCAAAACTTGACCCACATGTCGATAGACGATATTCGCCTTCTTCTAGCGGCAACTGAACCGAAAATCGAAGCAAGACACAAATTATCGGTGATCCGTACGAGCAAAATAGAGGCTAGCACTAACGATTCGATTCTTAGCAATAGGCAACAGTTACGCTAGCCTAAATTATCTATTCCGTACATCAAGCGCATCCGTTTCTCAAATAATTCCTGCAGTATGTAGCGCCATATGGGAAACATTCCTGATTTTTATAAAGGTAAATCCGAAGGAGATACTGTCGCCGCGCGGAGTGGCCGCGGGGTTTGAGGCGCCATGTCACGAATTGCGCGGCCACTCCCACCGGAGGCTCGAGTCCTCCCTCGGGCATGGGTCTGTGTGTGTGTTATTCTTAACATAAGTTAGTTTAAGTAGTGTGTAAGTCTAGGGACCGATGACCTCAGCAGTTTGGTCCCTTAGGAATTCACACACACTTGAACATTTTTTGACATCCAGCGGATCACAAACGAAAATTTGCGAATGCGACCCGCGCGGGACTGAACACAATGCGCCAAGCGTTTACACCAGAGAGAATTCGCATTCGCTGTTGTGCGTTCGCTTGTGTTCGCTTCGGTGTAAAGGGGGCATAACAATGGCACTCCACGCCGTCGAGAGAGACAAACTATAAGAGTCTGAGGCGGGTAGCGATACTGCAGCACTCTTGCAAAGTGACGACTGAACTGTCAGCGATGCTACTCGTGCATCAATGTCCACATGATTTCGCTTACCTCGATTAAAAGGTGTTCCTAAGTATTTAAAAGACACGCTCCTTTTGCAGGAAACACGCAGCAATTTCGGATGAATGCTTTTTCCTAAATCTCATCATCTACTGAGTAAGCTGACGGTAGTTACCGTTTCCTTCTTGTTGTTTGAGGAGATGGTCTGACGACGCAGCAGCAAGAAGCGGCTCAAACAATAATAATAATAAATGCTCCAAGACCTAGGCAGGATTCGAACCAGGTAGCAGCAGCACGGTTCCGGACTGAAGCACCGAGAGCCGCTCGGTCACAGCGGCCGGCAAGAAGCGGGTCAGATTCCGACGATGATGACTTCACACTCTAGAGCAATGGTTCGTAATCTTTCTTAGTCCCCCCTCCCCCTCTGTCATCTGTTGTCTCCCCCCTTCCCCACATGATCATCAACTTAAGCACCTAACTAAACTGTAGAATGAAAGACTTCTCTTGGAACACTTTTAATTTTAAAATGATGAAAAATGAACGATATTTAGCTCGTGTGTGTGTGTGTGTGTGTGTGTGTGTGTGTGTGTGTGTGTGTGTGTGTGTGTGTATTAGACAGAATGACGCAAGAATTCGTGGTGCATCGCGTTACCCACAACTGCTTCTCAGAAAAGATAGCTAACTATCCACAATGGGGGTACATACTTGTTAAAAAACATGCTTCCCATGCTTTTCTGCTCTCCATTGCGGCTCTTGCTTGCACTGCACACTGCAATCGCATTTAAAATCAAACAAGTTCACATGTGTGCACTATACCTACTGTTACTTCATTGCTGCACTCCTTACTTTTGAACTGGCAGAAACTGACGGCTCCAGGCTGTTAATGTTTTGTGTCTAGCCGCTCATAATAAAAATAATAATAAACTGTGTACAACACTATAGTAGGCCTTAAGTAGTTACAGCTGTGATGGGCTGTCAGTGTATTCATTTATCTGTTTCGAAGAGTGTAATGAAGCAATTTCTCGACTACTGCAGGTACTATCTGCTGGCCGGGGTGGCCTAGCGGTTCTAGGCGCTACAGTCTGGAACCGCGAGCCCACTACGGTCGCAGGTTCGGGTCCTGCCTCGGGCATGGATGTGTGTGATGTCCTTAGGTTAGTTAGGTTTAAGTAGTTCTAAGTTCTAGGGGACTGATGACCTCAGAAGTTAAGTCCCATAGGGCTCAGAGCCATTTGAACCATTTTTTACTGTCTGCTACTTGGGGAAAACATTTTCTTGAGATATTTACCTTTTCTTACGTATACGTCTCACTTTTATCATCAGCAATGTACGGGACAAAGCACAACATATGTGTGTAGTGGGTCGAATATGTGAGGAACGTCCCTCTCGCCGGAAGTTCGAGTCCTCCCTCGGGCACGGATGTGTGCGTGTTGTCAGCGTAAGTTAGCTTAAGTAGTGTGTAAGTGTAGGGACCGATGACCTCAGCAGTTTGGTACCTTAAGAATTCACACGCATTTGATCATTTGATAACATAAATAATCAACAATAGAGTCATACAAAATTGTGGTAATACTAATAACCTTTTGAAAACAGTTTAGTTTCGTGACTCAAAAATGGTTCAAATGGGTCTGAGCACTATGGGACTTAATATCTGAGGTCATCAGTCCCCTAGAACTTAGAACTACTTACCTCTAACCAACCTAAGGACATCACACGTACACATGCCCGAGGCAGGATTCGAACCTGAAACCGTAGCAGTCGCGCGGTTCCGGACTGAAGCGCCTAGAACCGTTCGGCCACAGCGGCCGGCAGTTTCGTGACTGAAACAGAATCGAATCGTTTAGTTTTTACCCCTCAAAAAATTTCGTTTCAGCCCTCAGGGGTAATTACCCTGAGGTCGGGAACCACTACTGTAGAAGCACGAATCGCGCTGCCGGCGGTAACTGGCGCGGAGAGGAAGCGTTCAGAGTGTGGCCCTTCGCGCGCTGTCCTTGCCCGGCGCCTCGAGACGCGAGCTGCCGGCGGCTGCTTCAACTCGCTCTGCCTCTGCGATCGTAAATAATTGCCTCCCACAGCCGACTAGCTGCCTGCCTGTGCATAATGGGCGTCGGCCGCGGGTAATTCCCCCTCCCACAGCCAGCACCGCGTTCCTCTCCGTCTGCAGCGCTCATGCAGCTCGGTCGAAGGCGCTTTCTGGTACGGAAGATAACAAACAGCGACCAGTGCAGTACGGGACAACAGCAATGGGCCACACTGAAGCGATGAACGAATCACCGCAAAAACTTGAAACATCTGCATGTGCATCTACATGGATATTCTGCAAATCACACATAAGTGCCTGGCAGAAGGTTCATAGAACCACATTCGCAGTAATGTTCTATTATTCCATTCTTAAAGAGAATCCGGAAAAAATGAGCAATTATATCTTTGCGAGCTGTCTCTGATTTTCCTTATTTTATTACGACGATCGTTTGACCCATGCAGGTCGGCGTCAACAAAATATTTTCGCATTCGAAGGAAAAAGTAAGCGATTGAAATTTTGTGAGAAGATTCTGCCGAAACAAAAAATGCCTATGTTTTAGTGGTGTCCACCCCAAATCCTGTATCATCTCCGTGACACTCTCTCCTCTGTTTGGCAATAACACGGAACGTGCTGCCGGCCGAAGTGGCCGAGCGGTTCTAGGCGCTACAGTCTGGAACCACGCGACCGCTACGGTCGCAGGTTCGAATCCTGCCTCGGGCATGGATGTGTGTGATGTCCTTAAGTTAGTTAGGTTTAAGTAGTTCTAAGTTCTAGGGGACTGATGACCTCATAAGTTAAGTCTCATAGCGCTCAGAGCCATTTGAACCATTTTTTATCGAAACGTGCTGCTCTTCTTTGAGCTTTCTCGATGTACTCCGTTAACCCTATCTGGTAAGGATCCCAGACCGGGCACAAGTAGTCCAAATGAATCAAATGGCTCTGAGCACTATGGGACTTAACATCTGAGGTCATCAGTCCCACAGAACTTAGAACTACTTAAACCTAACCAAGCCAAGAACACCACACACATCCATGCCCGAGGCAGGACTCGAACCTGCGACCGTAGCGCCAGTAGTCCAAAAGAGGGCGGACAAGCGTAGCGTCCGCAGTCTCTTTAGTAGATCTGTTGAAAGGCGTCTACTGGGCACACTTGTATGTGGCACCAGAATAAGATAAGAATATTAATAAATTAAAATGAAACTAGTGTACTATAAACAATGAATGTCTCTGATAGGCTCCATAGTGTGGATCGCTGACTGCGCGACCACAGAGCCAAAGATACTGTGCTGCTTTGTTGAAGTAAGAGAGCGCTGGGCGGTCATTTGTAGGTAGCTGTCTGTGAGGGAAAGACGATGGAGGAGGCAGTTTCTGTGGTGTGCTATGTAAAGCCACCAAGACTCAGATTAACGCACGTACCTCAATATTGTTGAACATGGAAGCAGAAGTCTTCATGGAAATAAGGTAAAGATTTAAATAATTATGATTTCTGTTTTTGCCAGCGCGTTAGTACAGATGAGATGGCTGATAATTTGTAATTGTTGAGTAAGCCCAGAATGTATGTAAACGATTTTGAGAAAGAGCCGGCCGGAGTGGCCGAGCGGTTGAAGGCGCTACAGTCTGGAACCGCACAACCGCTACGGTCGCAGGTTCGAATCCTGCCTCGGGCATGGATGTGAGTGATGTCCTTAGGTTAGTTAGGTTTAAGTAGTTCTAAGTTCTAGGGGACTTATGACCACAGCAGTTGAGTCCCATAGTGCTCAGAGCCATTTGAACCATTTTTTGAGAAAGAGGCTAGTCAAATATTTCTTTTCTATAATACTTTTAAGATTTGTTAACAGAGTTATGTGTAATTTGATGATTCGCACTGATGTTGGATTAATGAAGTTAGATAATATTGCTGTTTAAATCTCATTGTTTGTGAATCAATTGTGAGTAATGTAGCTCCAATTGTCAGATGTTTTTGAAAAGCCAAACGTAACTTGCAATATAATTTTGCAAAAAAATTCAGTGTTAATAATTCACCATAATCAGTACAGCCTCCCAGTCCATGTCATATATTTTTCAAAGAAGTTGGATTTTCTTAAATGTTCTCGTTTATCAGCCAATGGAATTTCAAGTGAATTTCAATTATTATGGCCAGCATTGCACACTGCTGAGCCAGTAGTTAGCATATTTATATTTTTATGAGAGACCAGAATATATGGCGTTACTCCGTTGCTGCTTTAGAGGTAAGACAATTTAATTTATTTGTTATATGAAGAGGGCATTAGGACTCAGTGCTTAAGGGGCTGAATATACCTTGCAGTGACTGTATTTCTTTATTGGTATTGGGTGTTGCATTGCCCAAGCAATTCTTGTAAAGTTTTGCTAACAATAACAGAGAGTAGCACGACAATGCGAGTTCAATACTCATTCCACAGATCAGACATTCATTCAACGTAATCGTAAAGTTTATTATTTCACATTTTCTTAAAGAAAGTTACACTGTTACATTTTCTAAGTGTTCTGCCAATAAAACGCAGTCTGTTTGTCTTCATCACAACATTTTCTGTGTGTGCTTTCCAATTTAAGTTGTTCGTAATTCTAATTCCTAGCTGTAAAGTCGAATTTACATTTGACTGATTTATCGTGTAACCGAAGTGTAACGGATTCTTTTTAGCACTCATGTGGATGGCCTCACACTTTTCATTATTCTAATTCCTAGCTGTAAAGTCGAATTTACATTTGACTGATTTATCGTGTAACCGAAGTGTAACGGATTCTTTTTAGCACTCATGTGGATGGCCTCACACTTTTCATTATTTAGGGTCCAGTGACAATTTCGCACCATTCAGATATCTTTTCAAAACCCCTTCCCAATTTGTTTTGATCTTCTGATAATTTTACTGGACAATAAACGTCAGCACCATCTGCAAACAACCTAAAACAGTTGCTCAGATTGTCTCCTAAATCGTTTATATAAATAAGGAACAGCAGAGGAACGCCAGGAATCACTTCTGTTTTACTCGATGACTTTCCGCCAGTTACTACGAACTGTGACCCCTCTGACAGGAAATCACGAATCCAGTCACATAAGTGACACGATATTCCATAAGCGCGCAATTTCACTACAAGCCACTTGTGTGGTACAGTGTCAAACACCTTCTGCGTAGTAGGCACTGCCTGTTTAGCCATCGTCATTTGCTAAGTGGTGCTACCGCACCACTTTGTTCGCATTGCGCCTAAATTTTAACTGTCCCCCCACTTCCTCCTGGAATGCCCTTTTTTTAACTATTTACGTTTCGGCTTGGGTTTGCCGTCTGATTTATCAGCCGTTTTAGCGAACGACGCGCGGGCTGTCGACCGCTTTTACTTTTTATCCGCCGAAGCAATATGGCGAAAGTCACTTAATTTTTAGTTTTGAACCTCTATTTCTGCATGGTGTTTTTTAGCCCTTTTTCCACGTGCCTGTTTTTAGACGTCTCCTAGTCTATCCATTGGGACTGACGTATAGCCGTTTAACTCCTCTCTGTGTTCGTGTTCTATAGTTTTGGCTTGGGCGCGTATGACTCCAGTTGTTTTTTGTACCCTAAAGCAAAACAAAAAAAAGTCTTTTGGAAATTTAGAAATAAGGAATCAATTTGAAATCCCTTGTCAATAGCGCTCAACACTTCGTGCGTACAAAGAGCTAGTTGTGTTTCACAAGAATGATGTTTTCTAAATCCATGTTGATTGTGTGTCAATAGACCGTTCTCTTCGAGGTAATTCATAATGTTCGAACACAACATATACTGCAAAATCATGATGCATATTGACGTCAATGACATGGGTTTGTAATTTAATGGATTACTGCTATTACCTTTCTTGGATATTGATATGATCTGTGCAACTTTCCAGTTTTTGGGTATGGACGATTAGTACTAATATAAGAAAACTATTGCCGCTAACATAGGAGCAGTTAATTTAAAGATGAATGAGCCTAGATCTACATCTATACTCTGCAAACCACTGTGAAGTGCATGGCAGAGGGTCCTTCCCAACGTAACAGTTACCAGGCCTTCTCCGCGTTTCATCAAGTGTGCAGCGCGGGAACAATGACTTCTGAAACGCCTCTGTACTCGCTGTAATTAATTTAATCTTGTCTTCACGGTCTTCACTGGAGCGGTACGTGGGGGCTTTGTAGCATAGTCCTAGAATCGACATTTACAGACGTTCTTGAAAATCTGCATCTGTCTTCAAGAA
Organism: Schistocerca serialis cubense; assembly: GCF_023864345.2. NCBI lineage: Eukaryota > Metazoa > Arthropoda > Insecta > Orthoptera > Acrididae > Schistocerca > Schistocerca serialis. The sequence goes on from NC_064638.1 coordinate 362,609,100, forward strand.
TGTGCCAGTTCAGTTTATTACCACCTCTGGCAAACTCTCTTAATGGGTTAAAAACAATCCTGTAATCATTCGTGGCCCCTTATCCGTCTGCGTTCAATATCCTTTGTTAATCCTCCTATTTGGTACGGGTCCCACACACTAGAGCAATATTCGAGGATGCGACGCAATCTCTTTTGTAGAAAGATTGCATTTTTCTACTATTCTACCAACAAACCGAAGCCTGCTACCATCTTTGCCTACGTCTGAGACTACATTTCATTTCATATCCCTACAAAGTGTTACACCCTGGTATTTGTAGGTGACTCATTGACATTATCATCACAGGATACTACATTTTTAATATAGTGAAGTACACAATTTTACGTTTACGAATATTTAAAGCAAGGTGTCAGACTTGCGGCGCGTTGAAATCTTGTCAAGATCTGACTGAATGTTGTGCAGCTTCTTTCAGACAATACTTAATTATAGATAAATGCATCATCTCCACAACGTCTGAGGTTACTATTAACATTACGTGCGAGAGCATTAATACGCAACATGAATAGCAAGCGTCCCAACACACGTCCCTGCGACACAAGGGAAGATACTTTTACATTTGTCGATGACTCTCCGCTCAAGGTAACATGCATGCTCCCTACCAATAAATCCTCAAACCAACCACATATTTCACTTGGTACGCCATGCGATCGTGCTTTCAATATTTAGAGTAGATGTGATGCATAGTCAAATGCTTTTCGGAAGTCAAGAATGTCTACGTCTGGCTGACTGTGTCGATCTATGCGAAAAGTGCGAGTTGGGTTTCACATGATTAGCAGCACGCTGAATATAAAAATGCAACATAGTGAATAAATAAAGGAGTCATCATGTAAGTTCCCGCTCAGTTTTTGGAAAACTAATCATTTTTTCCTTTATTTAAGGTTTGTCTCTGAGTTTAGGTCTAAGGTACATAGTACTATATTTGAAATCTGGAGACTCACCACAGCTCATGGGCACTAGTAATTTGTACTATGTGATAAGATCCTGTTGCACTATTTAGTTCGATACACATAGATATTAACGTCTTTTCTTAAATAAATTACATGTTGACTTAATCATTGTCTACTATATCCACTTGCGCGAGACCGTAGCGATATTAGCCATCGTACAAGCAAAGTATGAGATATACAAATACTTCTGCTGCGAACAAATGTAATGGTCGATCTAAATTTAATTTCATTATTCACTGAAATTTTGTAACGACAATGAAATTGTCTGCAGTTTTAGTAAATGATTAAGTATTTTAATTTTCAATTCATTAATCTTCGTTTAATTATCACAAGTTTACTTCTGACTGCCTTATTTACCGAAACGCTGCTTATACTCGCTATGAATGCTCATCCATCGAACAGTTTAAAGCATATTACCAGTATCCTCAGACTTTTCGCAGATAATGTAGTTATCTGTGATGAAATATTATCTGAAAAAAATTGCACAAATATTCATACAGATTTTGATAAGATTTCAAACTGGTGCAAATATTGCTAGCTTGCTTTAAATGTTCGTATATGTAAAACTGAGCACTTCACAAGCGAAAATTCCTAGTGTCCTATGACAACGACATCAGTGACTCACATTGGATTCGGTCACTCATACAACAATTTGTAGGAGTACCAAATGGGATATGACGTAGGTTAAGTAGTAGGTAAGGCAGGTGGCAGACTGCGGTTCATTGGTAGAATACCAGGCAAATGAAATCAGTCTACATAGGAGGCCGCATGCAAAAGGTCTCGTGGGGTCAATCCAAGACTGTTGTTCAAATGTGTGCGACCCGTACTAGTCAGGACTAACACGAGATACCGAACACATACAAAGAAAGGTAGGAAGTATAGTCAAATGTTAGTTTGATCTGTGGGAGAGAGTCAAGAACATGCTGAAAACTGTAATGGCAGACACTCGGAGACAGACGCAAAATATCCAGAGAAAGTTTCAAGAACTGGCTTTAAGTGATGTATGTAGGACTACACCATAGCTCCCTACGTACCGCTCCCGTAGGGATCGTGAGGACAAGATTAAATTACGGCGCGCACAAAGGCATGTAAAGAGTCATTCTTCCCGCGCTCCATTTGCAAACGGAAAATCAGGAAGCCCTAATAAATGACGAAATGGAAAGCACTGCCCCACACACTTCACAGCCCTTCTTAAAGAGTATATGTAGATGTAACGTAACGTCCTGCCGGCCGGAGTGGCCGTGCGGTTAAAGGCGCTGCAGTCTGGAACCGCAAGACCGCTACGGTCGCAGGTTCGAATCCTGCCTCGGGCATGGATGTGTGGGATGTCCTTAGGTTAGTTAGGTTTAACTAGTTCTAAGTTCTAGGGGACTAATGACCTCAGAAGGTGAGTCCCATAGTGCTCAGAGCCATTTTTTGTAACGTCCTGAGCAAGAACTACCGACTTCTAACTGTACCAGCAGCAAGAACCTTAACTCCATCTTAGAAGTCTGTCAATAGCACGTTCGTTTTAGGGGGCTACACAAGTAACGCTCATAAATTCACTGTCGTCCAATGCAACGACGGTACTTCCTCTTTCAGCGCACTCGTGTTCAGAGAGTTTAATATACTCCTAGTTGCAAAGAACAGAAATTACCATTAAATATTTTAAAGGGCTTTGATGGGAAAGACGCGATACTCTTACAGCCAGAATAGTACAAAATCTTGCGCTATAATTGGCTACTAATAGTACAAAAGCACAGTTAAACGGAAATTATGGACAGTTACTAGGTGTGTCATGAAAGTAAGCGCCGATTGAATAGAAAATAAGAACGTAGATCATGCTGCGCCTCCGCCGTAGCATGCGCAGATATTCGGCACTCGGCTGCACCAATATTCCTTATACTGCTGTTTCTTTCTCCTGGTGTAACTACATGAGTGCGTCGCAAAATAAGGGTGTGGACTGATTTCAGTGATTCTTTTCTTTTTTTTTTCATAGAACAGGACGTAACGTGGCAAACTGCACCATTAACGGTGTGACACTTGCTAGCGGCCAGCAATAAAGCGAACAGGAGTAAGGTGGCGTGCAGGTTCAACTGGCTCTGAGCACCATGGGACTCAACATCTGAGGTCATCAGTTCCCTACAACTTAGAACTACTCAAACCTAACTAACCTAAGGACATCATACACATCCATGCCCGAGGCAGGATTCGAACCTGCGACCGTAGCGGTCGCGCGGTTCCGGACGGAAGTGCCTAGAACCGCTCGGCCACACCGGCCGGCGTGACGCAATGCATTTGGGGAAGAAACTTAGGAGAATTCCGACAGATGTGCAAGATCAGATGATTTGTGGCTGACTTCGGGTTTAGGAATGAGCTGACATTGAGACCGTGAATGAAAAAGCGTTGCTTCGAAATTAAGCAACAGGTTATAAATTTTCCCGTTACAAAATTACTATCAAGTAACTGAATTGTCGGAAACTATTTGCAAGATTCTTATGGAATTCTTCTAGATATGGGATAACTTAAAGGCGTTCCCCAGGCTAATGATGATTTCCTGCATTAGTAGCTGGAACGTAGGTAATTTTGTCATGTGATGACGCAGTCACGCACCCAGAAGAATCTTACTGACATGTATGCTAGTGTAAAAGCAACGTTGCAATATGTGTACCCCGAAAATGAGACTGATGCTCATGTAACACAAAGAATGATTCTGAAAATACAGCTATACCGGATGGACAGTAAGGAATGTGCATTCTGTGTGGTTAATGAAATAACGATTTCTCTGCATGTAAGCCTTTCGATAAATTTAAGACATGTTACGTTCACTAGGTGTTTACTTTTCCATAATAAAATGTAAAATTTCACAAGAAACCTAAAACACCGTTAGGAGATGGGTTTATATCCGAAATTAGTTATCGATAATCGACTTGTTCATTGTACGAAAATTTAGCCGAACACAGTATGAATGAGTAAAGCAATACTGTAGGAGACTCAGCATGAAATCCATGGTGCATCATGTGAGGTATCGATTTTCAGATTCTTCCAAATCTGTCCCCGCAGGGTATTCGAAGAACATATTACTCTCTCTGACATGCACTGTATGCATTGTTGAGTGGTAAAACAAGGGTCATTAGCACAATACATTGTAGTGTCCAAGCATTCGGTATACCTAGGCAACATCTAAGAATGAAATAAGAAGTTCAGATAATTTTTTTATGAATTTCGTGCTTGGGATAATGGATTTATATGTGGACAAAAGTATCTACATTGTATGATGGTGTGGGTGGATGCTGAATCTAAATACGAGGTTTGCTAAACAATGTTGTGGGTACCTGTGATGCACGCTTCAGCCCGAAAACATCAAGACTTGAGAGTGTTTTCTTATTATACTATTTTCAGTTCACACGTTTATGCTTAAAATGTTCCAAATATTTTCAGCAGAACAGCTGTGCTGGTGGTCTGGATCTACAGACCGAGACAGCTATTAACTCTCGTCCTTGTCCGATAGTCATGCTGCTCATGTTGACGCCTCCACTGGTGAAGGTCTTGACTTTGTTTTCATCCTAGCTAGAAAGTTCCGTAGCGGACAAGGAGGTGCAGTGTTTGAAATACTGAACTAGCATTCGAGAGGAGGAGGGCTCAAATTCCGTTATGGGCCTCCATATCCAAATTTCTCTTGGCTCTGCTAAACCACCATCAATGAACGCAGGGACGGTTTCTTCAACAAACGTGTCATCTGATTTCGTAATCCACCCTTCAAATTGTTCAAATGCCTCTGAGCACTATGGGACTTAACATCTGAGGTCATCAGTCCCCTAGAACTTAGAACTACTTAAACCTAACGAACCTAATGACATCGCACACATCCATGCCCGAGGCAGGATTCGAACCTGCGACCGTAGCGGTCGCGCGGTTCCAGACTGTAGCGCCTAGAACCGCTCGGCCACAAAGGTCGGCTGATGAAATCGTGTTTTTGGACCTGCAGTGTACTGTTTCATTGCCTCTTGCGTTACGTCATCGTAGTTTGCGGCGCATTCAGTTGGCATCGTTGTGGCATTATACGTACAGAACGTCGCGAAACGTCTGTTGACGCAAGTGGCGTAGCACTGTCTCGGTCGCGTTTCGATCTACCAGCTGTGGCGCTTACCCACGAGTTCCGTGTTCGCCAAAACTGACGGCCTCTTGATATAAATTTACAGTAAAGAGGTCGAATTCGAGGGTTGAGCTTCAACTCACAGGTAGCTACTGACATGCATGCGCCAAAATGAAATCTAAGACGGTAATTGTAACGCAAGCTACCATTCTAATGACGATAAGGACAGAAAAGTCGTATCTTTATTGCCAAAGACAACAACCACACTCAGTGGTAATGAATACGTAATCTGCTAGCTTAACGAGTCGCGTCGTTATTTTAAATGCTTGTATTGCTAGAGGTATGCAACTTGAAACTGCAGCCTCATTTAATTCAGACGAAAAATAATACCTTTGAAACTTATCTCTGGGCTTCGGATACGTATGAATCAACAACGGGGAGATATGTATTACAGTTCTGAATACTGCCAAACTTGTTGAAACTTGTGGTTCCACCCAAAGCTTTTTGTTCGAAAGAAGTCTTTGCTATTTTCACAGAGTTTAGTCCTTGGAGAGACCTTTATTTTATTTTGAATTGAGATGCAATGAAGGTGCAAATCTGACTTTCTTATTCCTCTGCGCGAAAGCACGCGAAAACGAAATTTTACTGCAGCCAATAGCGTGCTAGGGTGTAAATCGGACCGTCATGGCTTTTGAAGATATTCTGTACAGAGGGGGACGAAACGGTGAGTTTCCCCAATAAATTCATACATTCACCGCATAACAGGCGGGAATATTTTAATAACTGTTAAACTATCAGTCACGTCTTGAGGATTCGGTCCAAGAGCTGGCTGTCCATTCTCCGCCCGAAAGCCGGCATGTCGTCTGTATACAGAGCGAACTGTATATATACGACTGCAGCATCGGCAGTGGAAAGAGTGTAGAGTGTCGGGCGCAACACCGACTATTATGGCACACCAACATTTAACGCTGCTGGAGGCGGACGTAGAATGTTCGTCCTTGATGGTATGTCTAGCGGAGGCGGATATGTGAAACAGAGATGCCCCAAGTAAAAACTTTGACGACGAGGCGGTTATCCCACTCACTATCTTTAGGCATGGGAGACGTCCAGGAAAGTGGTACCAAAATCCTTGGTGGTTCATTGTAGCTACCGCCTCCACCACCAGCAGCGAGTTCTCGACGGTAGCAGTGTAATAGTCGCACAGTCTTATTCAGGATTGCGTCTCTTACACTAACATGTAGGTTATACCGACCTAGTAAGATCCTAGGAACCGGTGCTTGAATTTGTTGGATACCCGTTGTGATGCCCAATTGGCAAAGACTCCAAACTCTACAACAATACTCTAGCTGGTCGCACTAGCGCCTCTTGCGTAATTTCCCTTACATTTGCACTGTTCTTTCCCAGAACTCTTCTAACAAATCTAAGGCTGCCATTCGCCTTCCATAATACTGTTTTTACATCATCGTTTAATTTCATATCGCTTGTTAGTATTACCTCCCCCCATCCCCCCACCCGTCACCCAAGTATTACACGACGTGGCATGTTCAGATTATTCACCAGTAATGTTATCGTAGGGTTCTTTCCTTCTGTAGGCGTCATCTTACTATTCACATTTAATGATAACTGCCATTAATGACAGCAGGTGGAAATTTTTTCCAGATGCTTGTGGCAATTCCTTACGGCATGGCTTTGGTGTGCATTGAAAGCCAGATGCCACTTCAGAGACCAGGTCATTATACGATCCGTAACGTTTTGGAGGCGTTGGCCTATGTGCCGAAGATAGCCATGTTGTCTGCATTCGATAGCCGATTAGTACATCGCTAGTGAAAAGAGTGTAGGTGCCGTCGCTTTCGGTTCACAATCATACGAGGTTGCGGTCTGACGAAGCCCCTTACTGGACGCACTCGTGTAATGGTCGTCCTTAGAGGCGTGCCTGGAGGAGACGGATGTGTGGCGTAGAGACCACTTGGGTAATAAGTTTGAAAAGGTGGCTGTTACCCCCCTCGGTGTCTTGCGTACAAGAGACATCAGAAAGACGGGACAGAAATTCTCGATGCTCCATACAGTCACCGAAGTGGCGTCCAATTAAAAGACTTGCACCAGACTGTCCATCCCTCCGAATTATTATTAATACCGTCATAATTACGTCTTTCACTCCCGCCGGCTACCTGTTTCATTTTTTTATCTTCCTAACTCTCTTTATGATTCCCTATGGACAACTCGGCATTTTTCGCTGATTAACCCTCCGTTTTTGGGTAGTTTTCCTATTAAAAATCAATTTCTCACGGCTGCAACTCAAAATTTACAGCACACTTATGGTAAACTTTCTTTTTCAGGCTCTTCGGAAGCTTGATTTTAAAAATGGTATTTAGCTACACACAAGCTCTCCAAAGCAATTTAACCCTCCAGTTTATTTCATTTTGTTGTGTTCACCAAATATATTTGACGTCCAAAATAAGTTTGACAGGAAGACAACCCCCTACTATCGCTAGTAGTTGCTGCTATTGAGGTGACTTGCTTGCACATAAGAACTATACAATCTCACACAAGGCTAAACGGGTTTGGGCAAACTACTCAAAGACTGAAAACAACACAGAGTAGTAACAATTTACAACACCAGTTGAACGTTCATTTGGGCTCTTCTGGGCACGGACTGTAGGTACGTCCGGGCCGGCCGTAGTGGCCGAGCGGTTCGAGGCGTTTCAGTCCGGAACCAAGCGACCGCTACGGTCGCAAGTTCGAATTCTGCATCGGGCATGAATGTATGTAATGTCCTTAGGTTAGTTAGATTGAAGTACTTCTAAGTTGTAGGGGTCTGATGGCCTGAGATGTCAAGTCCCATAGTGCTGAGAGCCATTTGATCCATTTTGTAGATACGTCCAGATGCTGCCTTGAAGCACCTTGTTGATACAGAGTCCAATTATTGACCTATGTGAAATAAAATCGTCATAACGTCTGAACTGTTTGCGTTAGGACGTTCAAACTGCACGGTTGGCCGCGGGGCATGATGGGAATTAGTATGCGTATGCATCGTTTGGTTTAGTGACGAAGCCCACTTTCATTTGGATGGGTTCGTCAATAAGCAAAATGGGCGCATTTGGGGGACTGAGAATCGGTATCTCGCGATCTAGAAGTCTCTTCACCCTCAACGGGTGAGTGTGTAGTTTGCAATGTCCAGTCACGGAATAATCGGTGCGATATTCCTTGATGGTACGGTGACTGCCGAACGGTCCGTGGAGGTTTTTGAAGATGATTTCATTCCCATTATCCAGAGTGACCTTGATTTCGACAAGGTGTGATTCACGCAAGACGGGGCTCGACCCCATCGAAGAAGGAGAGTATTTGATGTCCTGGGGGAGCACTTTGGGGACCGCATTCTGGCTCTGGGGTACACAGAGACCACTGGCATTGGCCTCGATTGGCCGCCATATTCTCCGGATCTGAACACATGCGACCCCTTTTTGTGGGGCTATATTGAACACACGATGTACAACAGTAACCCCAAAAGCATTGCTGAGCTGAAAGCAGCCATTCAGGGGGTCATCGACAGCATCGATATTCCGACACTTCAGCGGGTCATGCAGAAATTCGCTATTCGTCTGCTCCACGTGATCGCCAATGATGGCAGGCATATCGAACATGTCATAACCTAAATTCTAATACCTGTAGTGACGTTTACATGTTGAATAAATCGTGTGCACGTCGTAGTTTGTTAGTAATTTGCGTTTATTTTCATATATTTCAATAATTGTCACCCTTACATTGTTACTATGTTAGTTAGTTGGTCAGAAATGTAATTACCAGAAAGACAACGAACTGCTTTCGCTCTTTCTCCCAGCAGACGGGAGTGGCACATTTTGTTTTATCCTGTAGCATGGAAACGATTCGTATCTTGATACGAGTTACCATTCGAATAAATTATCTGATCAAAAGTATCCGTGCATCATTACATAATGAGAAACTGACCACTAGCTGTCACGGGATGTGAGCTCGCGAGTAAATAACGAGGCGGGGATTGTTGTGTTATCAACAGAGAAACACTAACAGTAGAATAGGTCCGCCAGGAGGGCTCGGTGGCTTTATACACGGACTAGTCACTGAATGTCACATAACAAATCCGTCACGGACATTTCACCCCTTCTAAAGTAGAAAGACTGAACTGTTGGAGATGATGTGACTGTTAACTGGAAACGCGAAGGAACAACCACAGCTAAACCGAGAGCAGTGTGGCCGAGCGGTTCTAGGCGCTTCAGTCTGGAACCGCGCGACCGCTACGGTCGCAGGTTCGAATCCTGCCTCGGGCATGGGTGTGTGTGATGTCCTTAGGTTAGTTAGGTTTAAGTAGTTCTAAGTTCTACGGGACTGATGACCTGAGATGTTAAGTCCCATAGTGCTCAGAGCCATTTGAACGGCGGAGGGTGGTTGTAGAAAGCCACGTGAAATCAGCGGAATGACTCAAAGCGCTATAAGCAATCTAGCTGGCCCAGTGACTGGGCGCAGGGAGTTAAAGAACGTGGGGTACAACGGTCGGCAGATCCTCGTAAGCCACACATTTCTTTAGTCAGTGCTAAGCAAGGCTTGAGGCGGAGTAGGAAACGACGCCAGTGGAAACGAGTGATTTTGAACGACGAATTACGCTATACCTTGCGGCAATGAATTCGAGGGTTTGAGTTTGTCGAATGCCTGGAGAACTTTACCTGCTACCGCGTGGAGTGCTAGCAGTGCAGTACTGAGGAGGTGGTGTTACAGTATTGGGGTGTTTTCCATGCTTAGGTGCTTATTGCATTTAAAGAAACTCTAAATGATAGAATAATACCTAGAGTAGACTGCAGCGACACTAACTTAAGGCCAGCCCAGTGCCAGGGGCACGCCCACTGGGATTAGCTCAGTGGGCCGTGGCCAACACCAGTAGGTTTATAGTAGCACTGGCACACCTGTAACGCTGCAGGTAGAATGTAGACTAGATTAAGTAGCTTAGAATCCCATAGCGGTTAGACTAGAGTAAAACTAATAGAAGTACCTGTAGTGTAGAAAAAGCTGCATTAACTGTATCATTAGTAAGACCCACTAATGTAGTTAGGTAGTGGGTTATATGAATAATGTAATGTAATGTAATGTTTTGAATAAAGAATTTTTTTTTTTTTAAAAAAAAAAAAACTCTAAATGTTGAAGGATGGTATCAGTTTCACAGCGTTGTATATTCTGCGCAGAGGAAGGGTTCGAAGACGATAATTGTTTGCATCCGCTGAAACAATGCGCCCTGTCATAAAGCAGCATCAGTGAGGCAATGGTTTGTGGACAAAAACATTATGTTATGTTGTGTTATGTTAACCGGGGACCTAGAAACGACGGAGAGGCTCTGTCCTCGCCGCAGCCGCAGTGGTCCTCAACCTCACGACGACTACCGCGGTCCACTTCACCCCATCACCCCCCCACACCGAACCCAGGGTTACTGTGAGCTTCGGTCCCCGGTGGACCCCCCCCCCCCCCCCCCCCAGGGAACGTCTCACACCAGACGAGAGTAACCCCTATGTTTGCGTGGTAGAGTAATGGTGGTGGAGAACTTGTTTGCACAGCAATCGCCGACATAGAGTAGCTGAGGCGGAATTAGGGGAACCAGCCCGCATTCGCCGAGGCAGGTGGAAAACCGCCTAAAAACCATTCGCAGAGTGGCCGGCACACCGGACCTCGACGCGAAGCCGCCGGGTGGATTCGTGCCGGGGACCGGTGCTTCTTCCCGCCCAGAAAGCCGTGCGTTAAGCCCGTATTACACGATGTGCCTAAGCCGTACATCTATGCATCAACGCCCCTAACGTGCATACCTGTAACTACAGACTGGTTCACTTCCGACCTATTACACCATCTACGCGGGATATACCTAGCGCGCATGCGCAGCAGCAGACTATACGCGCGAAAAGAAAATAGATGTCTTATGTACTGATGTCTTGTAAAGTCGTTCGTTCTACCGCGCGTAACTCAAGGGCGACTGTATGATATACTGAAGCGTCATACGTTCAAATTATTTGTGAACTCAAGGTTCCTACTTATAAAGAAATTGTTTTCTACCACTATCTATTAAGTAATATTTTTTCTCTAATGTTCGTTAGTACTGTTCTGAATTACAGACGCAACAGTTTTATATTACGACACTTGATTACACAGGTATATGTATATCGAAATTTACATTTATACAGCATATTGCACATAGAGGATCCACTTGTTATTGGAGCTATTGCCCTGGCAGTGGCAGTAAATCTTCGGATTAGGGCAGAACGGCGACGAAAACGAAAAGTTACACGTTGTTGGGTTCGACCCTGACAAGAAGGAAGGCAGGGAAATATATTCACTGTCAATGAAAGAGCTGAGGCCCGAAGATCCGTAAGAATTTCGGAACATCGTTAGGATATTTCTAGAAGCTGCTGTCTATGATAGAAGATGGAAACAGAAAGTGTGACACAGTTATCATAGAGGCTATCTCACCTTCTAGAGAGTAAGAATTATATAGTTAGGTTTTGTGATCATACCAGCCTAGATCACTAATAAAATACCCGTGAACGCCCTGTTATGTTGCTGGCTGGTTGTAACATTACGTTTCCTGGCGAATGGGGAATCTTTAAAAGAGTCTGGCTTTTAGCCACAGAATAGTACAGCCCACCATTTCAAAAGTTGTTGTGGATGTATGCACTGCAATTTGCAACACAATAAATGCCCAATACTTAGGTGACCTTGCGTTATTTTTCCAAGTTTGGACTATACTCAGAATTTTGCAGTCCTCATCTGTCGCACTGGAGCAAACTGAAAGGACTTTCTCCCTTTCACCGCCAGTTTCTCTTTTCTGGCATGTTGAAATCAAGCAAGAGGTGCAATTAAATCAAACCTGAACTTTCGTAAACTAAGGCATTACGATACAAAACGAAAATCACCGTATAACGTTATATGCATACACCTCAGAAAGTAACGATTTCCGACTACCTTATTATGATACAGTGGGTCATACATACACCTTTCCTCACTGTACGCCTGATTTCAGACGCTTAATTCCTCTCTGCCCCATTTCATTTCTAATATACTAAGCTATCAATAGAAAAAATCCTTTCACAAACAGCTAGTATATAAGAGTCTACTGCAAAAAAAAAAGTTACTTTTCTGCATTTGTGAAACCTGTTTACTGAAAAAAATGCGGAAGATCCCCAACGCGAAAAATCTCCAACACGAACGTCTGAAATTAGCCACTAGACGCCTAACAATAACCAAACAACAAGCACCGTGGTACACCCTTGTACGCATGCGCGAATTATCAAAAATGGTTCAAATGGCTCTGAGCACTATGCGACTTAACTTCTGAGGTCATCAGTCGCCTAGAACTTAGAACTAATTAAACCTAACTAACCTAAGGACATCACACACACCCATGCCCGAGGCAGGATTCCAACCTGCGACCGTAGCGGTCGCCCGGCTCCAGACTGTAGCGCCCAGAACCGCACGGCCACTTCGGCCGGCCGCGAATTATCGCTACCTACTGCGCGTGCGCGGATTGACGGCAGTTTAGAACTGTTCTCTATTCCTGCGTGCAGATAATGTGTCTGCTAATTTTCGTAGTTTCATCCGCTCTACCGCTAGATAGCTGTCGCGATAGACCAGTACGGTTCGCGGCGGATCGTCGTGTAATACCGGCTTTAGACCGCACGGCCAACCGGGCGGGCCGGACATGTGTTGTTGTTGTTGTGGTCTTCAGTCCTGAGACTGGTTTGATGCAGCTCTCCATGCTACTCTATCCTGTGCAAGCTTCTTCATCTCCCAGTACCTACTGCAATCTACATCCTTCTGAATCTGCTGAGTGTATTCATCTCTTGGTCTCCCTCTACGATTTTTACCCTCCACGCTGCCCTCCCTCGATCCTTCAGAATGTGTCCTACCAACAGATCCCTTCTTCTAGTCAAGTTGTGCCACAAACTTCTCTTCTCCCCAATCCTATTCAATACCTCCTCATTAGTTATGTGATCTACCCATCTAATCTTCAGCATTCTTCTGTAGCACCACATTTCGAAAGCTCCTATTCTCTTCTTGTCCACACTATTTATCGTCCATGTTTCACTTCCATACATGGCTACACTTCGTACAAATACTCTCAGAAACGACTTCCTGACACTTAAATCTATACTCGATGTTAACAAATTGCTGTGCTTCAGAATCGTTTTCCTTGCTATTGCCAGTCTACATTTTATATCCTCTCTACTTCGACCATCATCAGTGATTTTGCTCCCCAAATAGCAAAACTCCTTTACTACTTTAAGTGTCTCATTTCCTAATCTAATTCCCTCAGCATCACCCGACTTAATTCGACTACATTCCATTATCCTCGTTTCGCTTTTGTTGATGTTCATCTTATATCCTCCTTTCAAGACACTATCCATTCCGTTCAACTGTTCTTCCAAGTACTTTGCTGTCTGTGACAGAATTACAATGTCATCGGAAAACCTCAAAGTTCTTATTTGTTCTCCATGGATTTTAATACCTACTCCCAATTTTTCTTTTGTTTCCTGCACTGCTTCCTCAATATACAGATTGAATAACATCGGGGAGAGACTACAATCCTGTTTCACTCGCTTCCCAACCACTGCTTCCCTTTCATGTCCCTCGACTCTTATAACTGCCATCTGGTTTCTGTACAAATTGTAAATAGCCTTTCGCTCCCTGTATTTTACCCCTGCCACCTTTAGAATTTGAAAGGAGTATTCGAGTCAACATTGTCAAAAGCTTTCTCTAAGTCTACAAATGCTAGAAATGTAGGTTTGCCTTTCCTTAATCTATTTTCTAAGATGAGTCTTAGGGTCAGTATTGCCTCACGTGTTCCAACATTTCTGCGGAATCCAAACTGATCTTCCCCGAGGTCGGCTTCTACTAGTTTTTCCATTCGTCTGACAGCCGGACAATAACATTACAAAACTGGAGTGGCCTGCTAGGCCCGGCCTGGACTCAGTGAAACACCTTTTAGGTGAGTCAGAACGTCGATTTCGCTCCAGGAAAATGTGCCCAGCAGACTTCGAAACGTCGTAAAAGTGAAGGGTAGACACACCATATATCAGTATCCACTGATTGGTGTGCGGATACTTTTGATCAGATAGGTAATTGTCTACTCCGTATCTTCGACATACTGACGTACTCAACCAATATTTTACACGAAGGGGCGCCTCCTCCACCAGCCGCGGGAGTTGACGGGCCGTGAAGAGACCACGTGTAAAGCCGACTTGCTCCTCAGGGATGTTGGTAGTACCGATACCTCCAGACCGCGGCGTTTACAACTGGAGTCACGGCACGAGAGCTGTAGCGCGGTAGCCGCCCGGCAGGCCGAGGCCAGCGGGTAGCTGAGCAGAGCGGGGGCTGCGGCTGCAGCTGCAGCTGGTCTGGGGTCTGGGTCGCGTGGGCGTCACGTGTCTGCAGGAGAAAGCCGGCCGGCTGGCGGGCCGCGCGCTGTCGCCGTCGCTGGCGGCAGTAGAGCACGGGCAGCCGCCGCCGGCGGACGCGACACCTGCTGCGCTCTGCCGAGGCTCGAGGCCCCAGTCCGGCCCGCCGCTGCACCGCGCCTCCTTCAGCAGCCCGCTGCTGACATGCAGCGCGTCCGGTCGCCAGTGTGCGTGTGATCAGTACCGTAGCAACGTTCGGCAGCGATGTAAGATCGTACGTGCATCACGTGAATAATCGCCCTTCCCCGTCCTCCGAGCGACACAGCGACCTCCCGTGGTCAGCACCTGAGGTCGACAGTCCGCGACGTTCTGTAAAATGAGCTTCGTGCGTAGCGCTGGACTCTATTAGCCTGTGGTGAGTACTGCTGTACTGCTTTCTAAGGTGTGCGCCCACGCCACGGGATGCCCATTATATGTCACATCAATCGTATACATCTAAAAACTCATCTCACCCACCGTTACATCACAGACAGGCGAGTGATTAGAGGAGACTGAAACTATAAAGGCCTTACTTCTGAACCGAGAGGCCATGATCTATGCCTAAAACCACTCCCCGACGTTTCGTCTCCATCTGCAGGTGACATCTTCAGGGATAAACAGGGAACTGGCTCTTTCATTATGTTTGCCTCCGACAGGAAACACTCTTCAGTCATCAGTTTCATACGTAGACCATGGCCTCTCAGGCCAGAAGTTTTCAGTTTTAGCTACATGCTTACTTCGTCTGCATGGAGATACTGACATACTTTTCATCTGTAATATTATAGCCGGCCGGTGTGGCCGAGCTTTTCTAGGCGCTTCAGTCTGGAACCGCGTGACCGCTACGGTCGCAGGTTCGAATCCTGCCTCGGGCATGAATGTGTTGTTAGTTAGGTTTAAGTAGTTCTAAGTTCTAGGGGACTGATGACCTCAGATGTTAAGTTCCATAGTGTTCAGAGCCATTTGATTTGAATTTTGTAATATTATATCTGTGATTCCCTCTTTTTTTGTTTTTTTTTTTTTAACTAGAATTCGAGAATACGTGAAATGATTGAGTCAAATGTGGCGGCCAAGAATTCGAAAAGAATCGAATGTCCGGTGCGCTATTCAAAGATTACGTTGCTAATGTGGTGTTACAGCATTTCAAATGTGGTGATGCAGAATAATGCTGAAGACTATATGTATGGATAGAATAACAGGTGAAGAGGTCCTGAAGTGAAACGGGGAGAATATAGATTTGTGATAGGATGTATAACTTGACGAAAAAGAAGGGACAGTTTGATAAGACACAGCCTGAAGCTTCGAGGAATAGGAAGGAAGTGTGGGGGAAGAACAAGGATGAATGACATTACGCAAGCTCCAATAGATGCAGGATATAGTATTTATATAGAGATTAAGAGACTACCACGGATAGACTAGCGTGGACAACTGCATCAAATCAGTCTTCTAACCTAAGGCAAACGGATTAAACTTAGCTGTGCATTTCCCGCTTAGTTTTATGGTAGTTCTGCTAAATATGACAATAGCTATATCCGATACAGAAATTACAAGAGTTATTCTACAGCAATATAGTGTGAGGCCTCAGGCCTTTTTTTCCACTTCTCTCGGGTATTCAGTAGGGTAGCCTCGTACATGGCGAGTTATGTTTCAACATGCTGGTTTGTTGCCGTTTAAGGTGGTCCTGATGACCGAATGTCTTTCTGTGAACAGCGTAGACGTTTGATAAGATCAATAGCCTGCTGAATAACAAGGGAGTGCACAAGGCTCTCTATCCTGGTTTCTAGCTTGTCCAAGTTCTTCACGTTACTGAACGTCTACTCACCGTAGAGCGACTTGATATGTGAACTGAGGCTTTCGCGGTTATGGCGATTCTGAAGTGGTCACAGGAAGGCAGGCGGTCATCAAGAGCGCATAACGAAAGTAACACGTCAGCTTGGCGCAATACTAAAATGTTCAAATGTGTGTGAATTCCTAACGGGCCAAACCGCCGAGGTCATCGGTCCATAGACTTACACACTACTTAAAAGTGTGCTAAGAACAACACACACACCCATGCCCGAGCGAGGACTCGAACCTCCGGGGGAGGGGCCCTGCAGTCCGTGACAAAGTGCCACAAACCGCGCGGCCACTCCGCACGGCGGCGGAATACTGCACAGTGTGCTTGATGCTACCCAGCTGAATACCTGAGAGCAGTTAAAAGCAAAACACTCATCCCTTTGTATGCTACATTGGTACCATACCGTGGCATGTCGAAGACGTCGGGTACACAATTATTTGAATGGAACGCGAATCTTTTCCATGCCACATTGAAAAAAAAAAAAAGATCCACTTTCATCTGTTATAGGAAAGAGCGAAAGCAATTTATTGTTTTTCTGGTAATTGCATTTGTAAGCAACTAATCAAGTTGGTAACAATATACGCTACGGGCGATATGCACAGTACTCACGTCTCATATTATACATTTTGTGCGTTTTCTTGTAATAAAGATCTGTGTCCTGTAGGGGTAGTTGCAGATCATGGCAGGGAAAAAATAGAACAGCAAAATTAGCTTAGTGTTCTTGGGAAACTAAATATGATTTTAAAAAACTAAGGTTTCGAAAGTTTACAATCAGTGTGCAGTAATTGTTCTGAATTATAGTCGTTAATGTGGAAACCACCCAAAAACGGAGGGTTAAACGTAGAGTATGCTAGAGGTTTCTCAGTAAGAGGTAGGAAAACAAATAAGCAGATAAAGCAACAGGCTGGGGTAGAAGACATAATAACAACGTAAAAATAATAATCCTCTGTGGCTCAGAGGAACGACATTTCGGCGACTTGCGTGTCCCTAAGCGATCCCAGTAATTCTATAGGGGCAGGTAGACCTACAGAGTAACATGGGACCCAACTCACGTGCCGTTCGTGGCGAATGTTCACATCGTTGAGCGCGAAGGCTGGGTTAAAGGCAGAACGAACTATTCAGGGGTCCAACAGGGATTTATACCGCGACTTTTCGGTTTCCAGGCACGCACTATACGACTACAATGCCAGGTCGACAGGACCGTAATGAAATTGTCGTATAGATTTGTGGGAAATTTGCTAGATGGATCAAAGAGATTCTTTGCATCATTCGAAGAGACAAGGGAAAACCAAGAGAACAATGTAATGGAAGGTGTATGGATGACGTTAGGAAACGTGGGGGATCAGTACGAGCGTGTATATATGAAAAAGTAATACGAGTACAAAGAAAAACCTAGAGGAAGCCTTTGTTCAACAGTTGATGTAAAGGGCTGATGGTGATAGCAATCCTGATAGAAAGTCCCAAAAAAGCAAACGAGCTATTGACAGTATACGACATTGTCGGCTTCATGAGTCTCCCAACCAAACTCAGGCACTAAACAGCGACGTCAGCTCACTCTCCAGTCAGATGAAGTAGTCTCTCCCCACTCATCGTTGTCTACGTACACTTATATCTGTGTTCTGTAAGCCATCGTGAGTGCGTACGCGGGTGGGTGCGGAGGTGGCGAGCATGGGGCGACTATGGAAGTACGTGGTATCTTTTGATCTTCCTCGTTCCTCTCTGCATTCCATTCGTACAAAAATTACTGGCGGTACATGCACGTTTGTAGCTAACTGTCTCTGACTTTACCGTCATGGCCACAACAGCTGATGTATGACTGGATTTCGTAACTTTCCCTTTAGGAAGAATAAAAGTTAGCCCCTGCAGGACACAGACCTTTATTAGAAGAAAACACACAAAATGTATAATATGACACGTGAGTACTGTACATACTCCCTTTAGTGTTCATTGTTACCATCTTGGTGATGTGTCAAGTCCTTCAGGTAACTTCCCTCCCCCCCCCCCCCTCCCCCGTAACTTGTGAACCATTCCTGTGATGGCCATACGCTCACTAAGCTTACGGTGAACTGTCGTCGAAACTCGAGTGAACCAGTGGAATGGCCAGCCGCGGTGGCCGTGCGGTTCTAGGCGCTCCAGTCCGGAGCTGCGCTGCTGCTGCGGTCGCAGGTTCGAATCCTGCCTCGGGCATGGGTGTGTGTGGTGTCCTTAGGTTAGTTAGGTTTAAGTAGTTCTAAGTTCTAGGGGACTAATGACCACAGCAGTTGAGTCCCATAGTGCTCAGAGCCATTTGAACCATTTTGAACCAGTGGAATGTTATTTTGGAAGAATTTTTATGCAATCACGGTCACAAAGCCGAACGACAACAGACTTGTAGTTCGTTTCCAACGTGACTATGCTGTGCGGTAACCGTGCAACACCGTCATGGGAAGAATTTGAGAGGACATTTGTTTACTGTGTTCTTGTGATCGTTCGTTTTGCTATCGTCAGTTAAAATCCTTTCTTGCAGTATCACATGTCAACAATAAAGCTATTACCTTGGGTAAAGACAATACTGTTCGTCATTGAACGTCTGCTTCCGATATCTACTTCGAATCATAAATTAAATACGAAGGGACTTCAAACAATAAGTTACTCGTGCCATTCCACGATAATACCGAGACGCAACAAGAGTCGCGCATTGTCAGAAGACTGTACATTTTCTAGGTTTCCTGTAGACACAGTTCTTCTGCGGCAGGGGCAACATGTGCATCGCAGGGTGTGTGTGAAATGGCGCTGCAACTGGAAACGTACTCTAAAGTCCAAATAAACCGGACAGTACGATTCTTAGGGACAAAATATCTTAATAGCACGCAGATTCAACGTGAAATTCTGGCGGTACATGGAGCAAATGCAATGTCGCATTAAGCCGTAGTGGAAGGGTGTCAACAGTTTGACCAAGACCACACAGACTTGGTTGTTGCTGATCAGGAAGGAAGACCATCGACGTTTACCACAGAGGACAATGTCCAAACAAACGAGGAGCTCAGTCCCAGACTTCCCGGCGATGAGGACGTTCACACATCGATTATTGAATGGCTCCGTGACAATAAAGCGGCTTTCCGATGTCAAGGAACTGAAGGATCTCTAGAACATTCCGACTGCTACTTACAGAGACTTTATGACTATGTCGAAAAATAGTGTCGTGTACCTGTGTCACTTTGACGTATAGTGCAGCGTTCAATAAAATTATAATGTGTTATTATCTTTTAAAATCCTCTTTTTACAATAAAACATCAACTGGGTTATACCTTTGGTTCTAAAAATTGTTCATTGAAGGTAATTGACTGACGACTATCCTCGTGCTAATTTAATCAGAAATCAAGTTCACTCGCTGAATGTACGTTCTGTTTTTGATGACTTCGAGGTAGACTGAGCAGTAATTTTACTGCATCTGTCCCTACACTATGGATTATTACAATGAAGTAAGAGAGATTGTGACGCGTGTGGAGATGTACATAAATGACATACAGCAAAAGACTGTACATTAGGATTTAATGTCCCGTCGATGACATGGTCATTACAGACGGAGCACATGATCGGACTGGTGAGGATAGGGTAGGAAATTGGCCGCATCCTTTTCAAAGGAACCACCCCTGCACTTTCCGCCATCCTTACGAGAGCCCAAATGCGCCGTCTCGCTCGCTCAAATGGAATAAGACTGGGTGTGTTTAATGTAGGAACCAACTATCCTCGGCCATGTGCTTCGACGTAAAGAGCTACTTCGCCGAATAGTGATCTTATTTACTTCAGAGATAAGCCTAGTTACACTGCAGTTCACGTTATCTCGTATAGTCTTGATACACTCACACATATACCCTGCCTGAAATATTAATACGTGAAAATTCCTAAATCCGCCTGTGTTTCCGGAACCATTCACGCTTATTCCTAATGACGAATATCCGTCTGAAACAACCTCATTGGAGCTCTCCTTGCACCAGTCCTCGTTTATCACTACACTGCCTGATAAAAAAAGGTGAGGCACACATAAGACATTATCGGATGTCAGTGATACTTCGTGCACGTACAAACCACTGCCGGGCATGTAAATGATTGAAACTGCAATTCTCTGTGACAAGTAGAACAACCATCAGACTACATTAGTGCAGTTCGTGTGAGTTTTGTTACCAGAATTGGTAGGGTATACAAGAGGTGTGAACAGCGTCAGATGTTGAGTAATCACTCTGAAGGACACGCAATCCCACGTACTCGTGTGAGACAGTGTTATCAGCATCTGACAGAGTTTGAAAGGGACCACGCTATTTGTCTGCATTTGGCCGGCTGGTCGAATCGTGCAGTATCAATATTTTTGGAGATTCTGATGCGACAGTGGCCGGTGGTGAACTGCATGAGAATGTGATGGCAGGCATGCTCGTCGTCAAGGTTCTGCTCGACCACGTCCGACCAGCAAAAGAGAGAATTGCCGTATTGCGCACCGAGCACGTCATAAACTCTCCACATGTGCGCCTGTCATCCGAAAATAAGAAACAGGCTCCCTGCAACATTCTGCGTCATTCTGCGCCCTTTGTCGGAGACTAGCAGCAGCAGAAACAGGAAATTGCCCTAGGCTGCCGCTAACTCAACATCACAAACGGCTGCGTCTAAAGTAATTCCACGACCGGGAAGCATCGATTGCTGTTGAGTAGTGTCGCAATGTGTTCAGCGGCGAATCGTGGATCTGTATTACCCTAGAAGATAATCGTTGGCAGTCGCGCGGTTCCAGACTGTAGCGCCTAGAACCGCTCGGCCACTCTGGCCGGCCAGTGTAGTACAGAGACAGATCCAATCGGGGGTAAGAAACCATACGAACGAAAGTACTCTGCAAGGAGTCACCGGAGACCAAAGGCCCCTCATACCAAAATACTCAGAAAATACCGCTGGACAACCTCTGAAATGTTGTCGGCGGCAATGGAGTCCACCCTGTTTGCCCAGTATGGTACCTTACGGTTTGCGGCCGAGGACAACTGCAGTAGCAGTGTTGTGTCACTCCCGTCTGCCCTGTTCCATTCGCGAATGGTACGTGGGAAGCATGATTGTCGCGAAACCTACATGATTATGAAGAATCGCAGCAGATGACCGACAGCAGTTGTGTTACGAACGCTGTTCTGCATGGTACATCTACATCTAGAATGATAAGCAAAAAAATCTTTTAATGCTTATTGTGTTTAGTGATTATTTATACCATTATCTAATTTTAATTTCTCTTTTTGTTTCAGGTAAGTGTCGGTAGGCGTAGAGTCTGAGCTGCTACATAATTGTGCAGAATTGGTATGTACCTGCTGCAAGCGCATATGGCACCTACGAGACACAAGAAGGACGACGGTTCAAATCCCCGTCCGGCCATCCAGGTTTAGGCTTTCCATGGTTTCTGTAGATCGCTCAGAACAAACTCCGTGATGATTCCTCTGCCAGTTCTTGACCGCATTCCGTAACTCCTTGTAAGGAAACGAAGAAACCACATGTGAGTCGTGAGGTCGCTGAACCTTCTTTGATCCATGTTTTTTTCATAGTTAATAAGAATATTACACTATGTGATTTATCATGGTCTGTGAATATTGCGGTAAACATCCGTACTCATTTACCCTAGAACACTAAATGGGGAAAAGTTACGTTATTACTGAACCAATGCAAATTTTACTACTACATATTTTATTCAAAGTAAGTGAAAATGTATAGTTTATACAGTAATTAATTACAGTTATAAGGTCTCCAATGGTATGACATATAAAAAATAAGTACAAAATGTCCCGTTTCACACGGTATACTGACAATCAATACCAGATTGTTGGCAACAGCGAATTCGTATCAACTGCAATCGTAAATTTTACGAGAGTTTAGTAATCTAGGATTCATTATGGTGACCAGAAAATTTGTTAAACCAACTGGCAAGTTTGTTTCCATACGAGACAACAGCGCATTTCGTCGGCGTATCCAGTATTGTGCAGATATTTTGAGTGCAACACATTTACTGAGATAACTGAGGATAAAAACGTCAATAGAAATGAGGTTCCTGCGTAACGTGTCGCCGTACACACCAAGTCTCTTTTAACAATATACTCAGAAAATGTCGCTAAACAACCCCATAATTTTTTGTCGGTAGAGTTCGCGGCTACATCGCGTATTTACATCCTTAGGAAGTTCCTCGTGTTCCTCTTGTTTGTGATGTAGTTATTACAAAGGAAAACTTCATGGAGAGGGGAGGGAGGAGGGTTACTTCTATTCTCATTAATTTATGGCTCGAGAGAGTATACCAGTAGCATGTCATTTTTAATTCTCGAGTATGTCTGCGAAGCTTTGAAAAAGTTCATTGTTACTGCCTCATCTTTGCCACCAATAATGTTCACCTCAGAATTCTGGGTATCTACGAAAATTTATGACTCTTGATCCGGATCCACTTTGTGGCTTTCGCTAATTTACGAAGTACTGCCAGTATCATCACCTGTGATACTGTTACCCATCACTAATCATACATATCTCTCGTAAGAATGCACCGCATTCACCACGAAAATATAGTTCTCGGCTTTAGGAACCTCGTGACCGATGTAACTAAGTATTTTATACTTTTTAAACGGATTGGCAGTCTTCGACAATATTTTCGTTTGTCTACTGGGAGACGGGACGCCGAGGATCTCACAGCTGCCGCCGGTTGTCGCTGGTCTATCCCTTGTTTTCCTGTAGCCTTCCAGCAACGCCCGCAGAGCTTCCGCTAAGTTGGACAGCAAACTCAATGGTAGAGAGAAAGAGACGGGGGAAGGGGGAAAGACTACGTCTGTGGGACGGGACGGACAAACAACGGCTGTGACTGCGCGTGGGAGGCCACGCCACTGTTGCGTAACGGGGATCGCGCCTCTACCACAATATGAGGACAGGCCAGATCCTTGTGTGTGCTGCGCCGACCTACGCTCCACTGCAGTCGAGGAGACTCACATCGACCAGAATCCTGTTTATCTGGAAAAAATTGAAACCTGGCGGCTGCTAGCCTAGTTATATGAAAGGTCTCTGACTGAACTCAGTTGGGGGATATTCGTCCATATCGGAAGCTGTCTTGTAGTTTGCACGCTGTTTATTCAGTTTTCCGTATCAGCCACATTCACTGTCGTTAAGGGAACAGTTTCAATTGCAATGTAGTTTTACTGCTGGGGCGACTTGAGGATACTCATCTACTCCCACAACTGGACGAACGAGATGGAAACAATGACTTTCTTGATTTGAATAACAAAACACTGCACCACTTAACAAGTTTTTCAAATATAGCATGTCCGGTTTCGAAAATTCATTCTCATTATCAACTGCAAATATTTATAATGGTATTTTATGTGATGTTTGCGGGTATGTGATGTCGGCTTTCTGCCTCTCTTGCACTGTAGTCGTCTTTTCGTGGTTTTAAAGTACTGTGCTTCCTTTCATATTCGAAACGCTTCATGTTATGCATAAATAAATTGTAACTAGTGCAGTGTTTTATTATTTAAATCATGAATGACACGGCTCTATGCTTTCAGAGATATCGACCACGACGAATGAAATTAAATTACTTTCTTTCTGAAAAAGTGGCCTACTATCAACCACATTCGTCGGCATTTTTTATCGCTGCGATAAAAAAAGCACTTTTGTTTAGTAAACTCATTTTTCCCAGTTGCTTAGAGCGATGCAGATAACGAACTCAATATCTCATTACTCTTTCATAATGAAGACAAAGTCTCATTATGAGATATTTGCGATAAAAATGTTTCTTGCATTTATGCTTTTAGCCACACAATAAATCAGAAATATTCCCTCCGCTTTCGACTTGCCTTCGAACGCTATTTCATTCAACTAACTCCAGTAAAATGTTCTTCGATCCACGTGTTCTCCTCTGTATTTCCCTTATTTCTTTCCTTTCAGCAACATTGTCCGTTTTGTAGAACTTTTAACATTTTCTATATTTCCGATATAGTATCGCTTGTAACAGTAACCAACACAATCAGAACAGTCTTTTTTATTTATTTTAGTCTATAGTCGCACTCTGACTTTGTCAAAAGTATACCGGTTTCCTTTAAATGCGAACATTTTTAGGTTAGGCTTTACCGTGACTGTTACTGACATTAAATGAAACAAAAAGTTCACTGTTACCAGTCACCGTTTTATTTATTTCCACGACGCGTTTCGAAGGTTTAAACCTCCATCATCGGGTGGATTTACATTAGTAAGTAGTACATTTGTGTGTGTGTTGTGTTACGATTTTTGGAGGAACTGTGATCACTGAAGGCAGTGCCACAAGTTCCTCCAAAAATCGTAACACAACACACACACAAATGTAATACTTACTAATGTAAATCCACCCGATGATGGAGGTTTAAACCTTCGAAACGCGTCGTGGAAATAAATAAAACGGTGACTGGTAACAGTGAACTTTTTGTTTCATTTAATATACCGGTTTCGTTAGCAACTACTTTCAATCCCCCGTCACTGTCAAACTCGCTTACGTAACTACGTGCTCCATTTTAGTCACACTATAATAACGCAGCTACATACTAACGTCGGTGAGCGAGTTTCATGACTGCGCACATGGTGATGCCCTAAAGATGATACTTGCTACAGAAAACGGTAGCCGTTTGACAAAATAAGAGTACGACTTTAGACTTAAACAAAAACTTTTGATATTTTTCTCGCATTCATTTATCTTTGTAGTACTATTACTTGAGTTTTACTATTATTTATTTAAAAACCTAGTAGACTGGCTGACATTTCTCGATGAGTATGAGTAGGAATGGAACCAAATCTCGAACCACATTACTTTCACAGGAGGATGCAGAGATAACGTAGCAACGATAGAAATGTTGTAGGTTCTCTTGCGATAGAGAATAGTGAAGTTCAATGCTCAGACATTTTTCTGCGTATGAGTGGCAAGTGGGATATGAAGGTACTCATGAACAAGTCGGGAATTCGAGAGCAGTGACAGTCAGCAAAGTTTCAGAGGTTGTTCGGGGAAGTTTGTTAAAAGGCTCGGCGTAAGGAAGCCATGGTCGCCAGGAGCTCGTTACCAACAATCGCGTTCGCCGAGAGACTGAACCAACACAGCTACAAAATGTTACGCCACATGTCTTGACAGTGTTCCTGCAACATATGCGCTGGTAGTTTGTATTCTTGTGTGAATTCAGCGTGACAGTAAACCCACATACTTTGTGTACAATATTACAGAGCACAGTGTAGGTCAGTTTGGGCCACGTTGGGCTGATTTTGTTTTTCGTGTTTTAAGGCCAGACCTATCAGCACACCAGCGCCTATGGACTTCTTCTCAGGTCATCTGGAGAGGCTAGTGTTCGAGACCCCTTTGGGCAAACGTACAGAGTTGACTGCTTGACTAAGATCCACATACATACTCTGCGTACGCCCTATTCTCTGTCGTACTATTCTAACTGTACGCACACAAGACTTACGATGATGTAGCAGACTCGCTGCACAATCTTCCCCGGACACTGATTGCGTTCGCCTGCTCATCTCTTTTTACACTATGGTATGAGCCGCTGAGCTGTTACGATCCCAGTAGTGCGTTTGTGAATTGGTTCGATTTCTACTGCCATACAACAAATTTGTTCATCAATTTCCTGGAATGATATAACATTCACAGTTCGCTGCCGTACCTTGCTTTAATTTTCAGTGCGCTCGACGTTATAATGCTTTACAGTAATACAGTTTTTCGCAGTAACAGAAACGATATTAAATAGCACTGTGAGGAAAGTGTCCATATTCTCCCTCGGAGGCGAGTCCTCTCTCATTTGTTCTGTAAACTTTGGTTGTCTGTCCTATGACCGGAGCACTATACCACCAAACATTCCTCTACGCTCACGTACACAATCAACACACACCACACAAATACACATGCATGCAAACAGAGACATGATTAAAATTTTAATTTTTGTCTGGGACAGTGGACAACATCTCCACAGAAGTAAATTAAAATTGTTCCAATTCCTCCACTCCGACTAAGGTTTTAGGGAGGTTCCCATCGGTCATCTGGCGAATTCCGGTACTGGGAATCCCCTCAAGAAGATTCCCAATTGGAACTCTCTCTGCTGGGATGTTTGGATGAAAATGACCAAGTTATACAACGTCTCGCCCTGTTCTCATGAATTGGGAACGAAAAATGTAAAAAAGAAAGAAACCTAATCACAATGTAGTGAATCGTTAATTTGTTATTCACTCTTCAAAAGATTTAGGGGAACACGTGTATCAACGGCCGGTATGTTAAATCTATTTTGATAGAGGCCGTATCTGTCATCATATTGCATGGCTTGAGATCTTAGCTTTCGGTGTAGGCAACAATTAAAATCAGTTGCCGTCTAGTTGCTGTGTTATGCATTACAGTGTCAGGTGACCCGTCAGAAAGAAGTAACGGTGTCTCAATGTTTTTTTAGTGTGGTACACAGATGTCAGTTATTATATGTGGACGTTATATTCAACCAAATGCATGCAATTCGACATCTTAATGCAGTGCAAGGGCGCTCTGTTTGATCCAGATATAGATGCCAATGCCGCTCTATGAGTCATCCATAGGTTGTGGACACGCTACATGGAGGCAGCTCAGTACACAAGGCGAGTTGGACAAGGTCGCCGACATGTTACAACCCCACGTGAAGACCGACAACTAGACATTTCTGTGCTGCGGCGTCGTGTGGATACCGCCAGAGCACTGCAAGACGATCTCTGTAGGACCACTGAATCGGTTGTGTCCGATCAGACTGTAATGAACAGGTCAGACTGTAATGAACAGGTTACGAGAAAGGACCTCACGACCGAGACGTCCTGTTCGGGTACCCCGCTTGACGCGACATCTTGCAATTCGCCTTCAGTCCTGCCGTTCCCATGTCAACTGTTAACTTCATCACTGGCGGAACGTGTTATTCACAGACGACTGCAGATATACTCTAACGGAAGTTGATGATCGTGATCGTGTGCAGAGAGCCGTGATGAGCGGTACAGGAAATCGACAGATTTCCTTTGTTCTGCATGTTGTCGGGAAGCTTCGTGTTGACAACGGTGCGGATCTTGTCGTTGTCCATGGTCGCCTTATCCGCCAGGCAAGACAACGAAAAGAGCCTATTGGGCCATGTGGTGGCTGCTGCATAGGTAGCGACCCTGAGTTCCTTTCAATGCCAGGGCCTATATGGCGGGCGTCAGCAGGAATGTGTTTCGAAACCTGGAGATTGAAGTAATGGAATGGCCGGCGGTGAGTCCCGACCTAAATTCCATCGCGAATATGTGAGAAATTTGGAAATTTGTGGTAAGGTGTTATGGACCAAACTGCTGAGGTCTTTGATCCCTAAGCTTACACACTACTTAAGCTAACTCAAACTAACTTACGCTAAGGACAACACACACACCCAAGCCCGAGGGAGGACTCGAACCTCCGACGGGGGGAGCCGCACGGACCGTGACAAGGCGCCCTAGACCGCGTAGCTACATATGTGAGTCGTGCCTGACAGACGTGTTCGTGGTCGTCTTTCTTAGACCGTTACCTCTGAGTGCAGTCAGACCTTAGCTAGTACTCCCGTCCTCCTCCCTCCCCCCTGCCATCTGTCGCCTCCTCCCCTCCCCCAACATTATCAGCAGCCTTAGCACCTAATTAGACTGTAGAATGAAAGACTTTTCTTGGAACACTTTTACTTTTAAAATGATGAAAGATGAACGATATTTAGTTTGTTTGTGTCTGCGTGGAGGGGTGGGGGCGGCGGGTAGTAAGGCGTTAGAATGAACGCGAAAGAAATTTGTGGTGCATCGCAAGTGCTACCCACAATTGCTTCTCAAATAAGAAAGATAACACTCCACAGTGAAGGTAGACACTTATTAGAAAACATACTCCCCTGCGTTACTCCTCTCCATTGCTGCATTTGCTTGATCCGCACACTGCAACCTCATTTAAAATCAACCAAGTTAAAAGGTGGGCACCATACTTGCTGTTCGTAAATCACTTGATTGCTGCACTCCCCACTTCTGAACTGACAGAAATTGAATGTCTTCAGGCTGTTAATTCTTGTCTCTGACCACAGCCACTAATAGTAATAGCAATAATAATAGTTATAATAATAATAACTGTGTGTATGGTACTATAGTAGCCCTTAAGTAGTTACTGCTGTGTCGTGTTGTCAATCAATTCATTTACCTGTTTCGAAGCGAGTAATGAAACAAGTTTTCGACTACTTCAGATACTATCTACAGCTTGGAGCACACGTTTTCTTGAGGTATTTAGCTTTTGTTACGTATATGTCTCACTTTTATCATCAGCGATATACGGGACAAAGAACAACATACGTGTGTATTGGGTGGTCTATGTAAGGAACGTATAACCTCCACCGCATTAATGCTACTAACTGATAACTTAAATAATCAGCATTAGAGTCTTACAAAATTGTGATAGTAGTAATGATGTTTGAAAATAATTTAGTTTAGTTACTAAAACAGAATCGAATCGTTTAGTTTTTTCCCGTTAGAAAATTTAATTTTGCCCCTGGTTGGAAAGCACAACAGTACAGACTCTGTAATACCTCGCATGGGCTTTCATTGAAGAATGCGAGCGGATAGCACAGAGTGACGTCTGCAGACTTACACTGAGCATGCGACGTAAGTGTCAGACAGTAACAAGCGCTCATGTATGGCGTACACATTACTGAAGCTCTCAAAGTGCAATTTGAAGCACCCAGGATCACAGGACGAATGTTTGTTTCCACTTTATCTTCAGCACCTGTCGGACATTTCAGTTATTTTTATGTAAACGATGGAGGATGGTTCAAATAGCTCTGAGCACTATGCGACTTAACTTCTGAGGTCATCAGTCCCCTAGAACTTAGAACTACTTAAACCCAACTAACCTAAGGACATCACACACACCCATGCCCGAGGCAGGATTCGAACCTGCGACCGTAGCGGTCGCGCGGTTCCAGACTTTAGCGCCTAGAACCGCTCGGCCGCCCCGGCCGCGGTCGCGCGGTTCCAGACTTTAGCGCCTAGAACCGCTCGGCCACCCCGGCCGGCGATAGAGGATGTAGTATTGTTTTGTTGTGTACTTCACTTGTGACACATAAACGTATAATTTGTTAACACACCCACACACCCAGTCCTGAATTATTGCTCAATGGGGTGTGGCAGACGCCCAAAGTCACGTCCCCCTAATCCTTTTGAGTAGTTGTTTACTAAGAGCATCCATACGTCATGGGTCCAGAGGTACTATAAATTCAAATTATTACGCAACCGTGTACTGAATGCCGTGAGTTCCTCAAACCAAACCGCTCATCACACAGCCCTTAACGACTTACGAGACCTCTTCGACAGAGTTCATATACGTGTGATCATACGTTGCCGCAGCCGTTCTCGGTTTCGCTTAGAATCTTGTGAGTACGTGTTCGCGTTGTGGAGTAAATTTGTCCAGCTTTTAGATCGCCACTGTATTCGGACGCCATCTGGAACGCCTTACACTTCCAGGGACACGTACCCGCGCGGTACAGGTTTCAGGAGCTTAGCGATCGCCCGCAACACGAATTTCCCAAACTCCTGGTTTCCGCCGGACAAAGGCAGGGCAGCTGAAGGCGACTGCGTGGGCATGACGAAAGCGACGGCAAGAAGTCGTAACAGCCGCAGAGCGGCCGGCGTGCGCGCGCTTTCTTGCGGATTAGTTCCGAGCGGCCGCGCGGCGTGGCGCGGTTGGCACCGCGGATCACTGCCGCGGGGGAGGGGGTGGGGGGGGGGGGGCGGACACTCTCGCTCGCTCGCCCTGGCCGGCGCCTCCGCTCTCACACGGGCGTGACATCCGTAAGGACGCACATGGTGTTACTTAAAAAAATAAATAAGTAGGACGTGATTAAAAGCATGGAGAGTGCACAAATGTCTCCAGAAAGTTCAACTCATAACGCAATCACTTTGCCGCATCACTCAAGCTTTTCATGCCTCGCTAGCAAACTGCTTTGTTTTCTATGTATAATAAACTTCCAGACAGGCAGTGGTTTTAACATACGAGAATCTTGATGAATAACCGCTTCAGTTGTTGAAAGGTTCCTTATTTTAGTCCATGGCTTTTATAAAGAAGTCATTTTCTAGTGAAATCAAACTGACATTGTAAATGCAACCTAACGTTATCTAGAATCATAATAAATATTTAAGCAATTTAAGTAACAGGAATGAAGGAGCTGCGAAATGAGAAAACTTCTGAGACTGTTCCCGGACAGTATATGTACACAAAACGGAAAAAGATTGGTTTGTTGATTTGGGAGAGAGGACCAAACAGCGAGGTCACAGGGAAAAGAGAAAAATATAGCTTTTATTTTGCTGTGCTGAAGAAAAGTCGA
The DNA here is from genome assembly GCF_023864345.2 of Schistocerca serialis cubense. Lineage (NCBI taxonomy): Eukaryota > Metazoa > Arthropoda > Insecta > Orthoptera > Acrididae > Schistocerca > Schistocerca serialis. The sequence continues at coordinate 362,639,789 of NC_064638.1, forward strand.
TTGTTGAAGAACGTAAAGTTGGGTAGATTTAAAACTGATCTGCCCACTAATACTGAGGGGAAAACGGCCACGTCATGATTATAAAAACTGCAAAGTTTGGAAAACCCAAAGTGCTGGCATGCTTTGGCATAAAAAGGAATTACATCTTGACATCTTAGAGATTTTAAATTCTGTGCACATAATTAAAAAGGATAAAACTGGCAGTAAACCAATCTTTGTAGGTCGCCTCTTACAATACAGCCACACTGTGTGCAGTAGCGAAAAAAGCCACCTAATGTTTTATACAATGGAGAAGGGATATTTTAGTGGCATATGTGAAGAAATAGAAATTCGTGCCCACATACGAGAGAGAAGGGAAAAACCGCTCAACGCCCAGTACATACTACGAAACACGGGGTTCAGTCTGTGTGCCTTGTTATTGCTAGCTCTTTTTAAACGCACCCCGAAATCGTGTAGTAGCATTCAGGCGCTAGTGAAAAGGTCCTTATTTTCAAGTAGTCTACGTTGCTCCCATGACGCACCAGAAGCTTCTCCTGTTCCTTGTGTTCTAACTATTCTCCGTAAATTTGTTTTCAAAAAATTTTCCCCTTTCACTTAAGAGGACGTAACTTTCCAGAAGTATGCCGTCCTTTTCAAGATGTACAGTTTTTATAATCATGAAGCAGCCGTTTTCTCTACGATCGGGCACGTCACTTTTAAATGCACCCGACCTTTATTTTCTTAAGCTTTTGACTTTGCTTCATCACAGCACAATATAAGCTACATTTTTCTACTTATCACAAAAATAGAAAGCAGCAACCACCACGTGTATTCTGCGCGGAAAATGCTCACTGTTTCAATGGGCATCATGTGGTTACACCCTTCCATTATCCCTCCCTAAGTATCTTACTCTGGGTGTTGTTTTAGTATATCTAATACAATGAAGGTTCCTGCCCTTGGTGTCAAATAGAAACTGTTAAGTCTGGTCTTTCCAGGTTCTTAAATGCCCGGCAGAGTTCAGAGTGTCAGATCATTAGGTTAGTTTAAAAATGATTGGAGAAGGGACTACTCTTGCCAAAGAAAAAAATATAGTATTATCCGTTTGAGTGTTTTATGGAGACGACGGGAAGTTTGAGCCGAGACAAAAGGAGAAACGGGAACAAATCTCCAACAGATCATCCTGATTTTGATGTTCCTTCATTTCCTTGAAGCGCTACAGGTGAATGTCCGTTCGGTTTTTTCAACAAGGTTACAACAAATTCCTGTCTCCATCCACGTCAAACTCCACCAGTGCTCTCTCTGCTTGTCGAATCTCAATTTGACATTAACATCAGACTTCCTTTCGGAATCGAGACTGTCAGAGCTCGAAATTGGAACTAGTATTTTTTTTATATATGTATTTCAGCATTTCACTGTCGCGCTGCCTCGTTCTGCAGATGCGAGTCCACCTGTACAGTTCTCCAAGACTCTAAAGTTCAGACAGGTTCAAACCAATGTTTACGATGTAGTCCACGACACTGTACGTCTGCGCTTTCTCACTTTTAACCAGGTCTAACAACCCAATAGAACGCTTTACGGTGCAGCTAGTTGTCGAACCTAGCGCAGCGAGATCTGCTTCTTCCTCTTCGGAGAGCATAAACTTTCACAAGCGGCCGCTCTGCTATCCGTGAAGTAATTGCGTGGCGAGTCGGCTTCCCTGTTTACAACTGCCTGAGGATTTTAATTGAGGTTTCTGTCGATTGTCGACTAGAGTGCCCTTCACTTTCCCTCGAGACAAAGAAAGTGAGGTTCCGCCCACGCCACTGTCTCCCGACAATCGTGCTCCGGGAGAAGTGGGAAGAGGCTGTGAAACTCACCTGGCAAACAGCGCCAGGCCAGCAACTCGGCACTGATAGCATTACCACGACGAAAGATGTGGATTCCGATCAGGAATATATCAGATTCTGTGCACGAGTTAAAACAAATCTACGTATATTCATTGCAAGCCACCTGAAGGTGTGTAGCGAAGGGTAATTCTGGTAGAACTACCTGATCCTCCCCTTCCCTGATCTATTCACGAATGGCGCGTGGGAAGACTGACTGTCGGTAAATCTCCGTATTAGCTCTAATTTCTCGAATTTTCTCGGTGTGGTCATTTCGTGAGACGTATGTGGGACGCAGTAATGCTAGGACGTGCTGAAAAATAATACCTCTGAATTTTGTATGTGAAGACCCTTAAAGTTTTTTAAATAAAAGAAACGCTATTAACGTTCTAAATCTTTATTCTTCATTTCTAGGTATTTGCAGCCCTCTGTCAGCAGAGACCTACAAACTGTAGCTTGTAACATGGCGGCATGTAACGTAACTATGTCGGAAGTTGACTGTGCTTTAATTGAGTTTCGAATTCGTAGAGTCCATCCACACATGGAGCACCCTCTGCTTCAGTATGACGTCAGACCGCACACGAGCGATGTGACATCTGCAACAATCCGACGCCTTGGGTTCACTGTCGTCGATCATCCACCATACAGTCCCGACTTCACCCTGCCCGATTTTCGTCTGTTTCTGAACCTTAAAGAACACTTTGGAGGACTTCACGTTGTGACGAATCGGTTCAAGAAGAGGTGAGGTTATGCCTTCATCAACAGATTGAAATATTCTGCAGTGACGGTATCAACTAACTACTCTCTCGTTGCGAGGAATGTGTTCGTCCCCAGGGTTACTATGTTAAAAAATAAGTGTGCGGACATGAAGAATAAAGATGTAAAATGTTAATAAAGTTCGTTTTATTTAATAACCTTTTAGAGTTTTCAAATAAAATATTGGGAGGCATTTCTTTTCAGCAGGCCCTTGTACCTGACACTCCATTTGCTGCTCGATAGCACCTCATAGTACGGATATCTTCCTACATGTTCCTTCATTCAGATGCGAAATTTTTGTCTTGGAATGACCAGAAAGAAATTAATAGAAATCACAAATGGCTGATGTCGTCATCGTAATTCGTGCGTCTTTTCTAGGGATTTTGTTTGTGTGATTTAACAGCTTGTAATACCAAAATCACTATAAACAGAGAACGAGGAAAAGATGTGAAAAATGGACGCTCGCTGTGGCTGATGTTCCTATTCCGACTGATAAAGTAACCGATATATGTGTGTGTGTGTGTGTGTGTGTGTGTGTGTGTGTGTGTGTGTGTGTGTGAGAGAGAGAGAGAGAGAGAGAGAGAGAGAGAGAGAGAGAGAGGGGGGGGGGGCAAAAAGCAACATAATTTGTACTTTGATGATGAAACCATTGCACAGACCAGTAGGTGGTGAAAAACTGGGTGGTCCCACTACCTGCGCTTTCTGAAGATGACGGTGCATTACTAAACGCCTCTCCCTCCGCTGCCGACAGGCTCAGGCCGTAAAGACTCTTGTGTTTTGTAGGCACTGATAAAGTGTGGAAAAGGTATTACGGTGATGATGCGTCCTGTTCGCAGACACTATAAGCATTTCTTTCATTGCGCCGAACTCGCTAAGCAAGCCTCGTTTTTATCAAACACAACCTCCGGCTAAACAATGGCACCACGCTCTGATATGAAGCGCGTGCCTACCGCCCACATCCTCGTTCACTAAATCTTAACACTGGCCCAGAAAGAAAATGACAGATGTAAGCTCAATTCAAACCCCGCGCATAGAAAAGTATTTGCAAATTCATATATGTTTCCGTAACAGCCGGATGATTTTGTCTTTCATTGATGACTGCTCACTCAAGACTTAGTACACGCAACCCTTGCCCCCTCCCCCCCCCCCCACTACCACTACCACCACCACCATCCCACCCCCCGCCTTGGGCCCACGACTTGATTTCTACGCCCGCTAGGGCTGGGAACCGACTCAAGAACTGCTCTTCGAAACATGGACCCCGACCCACAGAGCACTCACCTTGTCTCTTACATCACACGAGGGCTGCTAGCCATCTCTCCACTTCGCGAGGTCCAAAACCGCTCCAAGAAGTTGTTTAAAATCCAAGCCCTTCTCGTAGTTAGCTGCAGAAGCTGACTGGAGGCCCTTCCACCGGCCTTCTCCTACCCCCACCAGCAACCCCACTCTGCGATGTGTTGCTCCCTGCCGGAATCCTAAGGTGTTTCGGAACAGGTGGTGGAAAATTGACAGGCCCTTAAGCCAGTCTAGATGACCATGATGACAACCCATTTAAGACAATTACGGAAAGTGTGGCCCACCATCTCCAGGTTGAACAAAATCCGTCGTTCCTCAGATAATGGGAACCAGTTGAGGCGGTCACAATAACGAACAGGACGAACACGTAGGTGCGATCAGAAATGATCTCATACACACTGAATCTGTTCTACGGAACAAGAACTGAAAAGTGCTAAGTACATTTTTGCTACTGTGACTTCCTCTCTTGTGCCAACCTCATCACCTCAGACTATGATCGAGACGGAGTTAGAAGATCCCTGAGAGCTCTCAGCGCTGTTGCCGGATTTCACCTGCGAACCGCTAACCGATGCAAGCGAAAACAGTAGCCATCTACAGAGCTGTGACAACACTGAGGCGTCGCCGTAGAGGCGTTACAAAATTGCGTTGCGTTATTGGTTGAGAGAGGCGCGCGAAACTACTGCGCCAAGGCCACTGCAACTGTCAGCGATCACGTTACGCCAACTCAACTATAGCACTTCCACCGACCGTCCTGAACTATTTGTTAAATGTATTTCAGTCTCGGTTTTTAACTACAGATTTCATGCTCTACAAGTTCCTCTACTGCCATGGAAGTCATTCCTTGATGTCTTAATGCGTGTCCTATCATCCTGGCCGGCCGGAGTGGCCGAGCGGTTCTAGGCGCTACGGTCTGGAACCGCGCGACCGCTACGGTCGCAGGTTCGAATCCTGCCTCGGGCATGGATGTGTGTGATGACCTTAGGTTAATTAGGTTTAAGTAGTTCTAAATTCTAGGGGACTTATGACCTCAAATGTTAAGTCCCATAGTGCTCTGAGGCATCTGAACCAACCTATCATCCTGTCCTTTCTTCTTGTCAGCACTTTTCCAACCGTTCCTTTCTTCGACGATTCTGCAGCAGATCTCCTTGTGCCTCATCTTACCAGTCCAGTTAATTTTGATTATTGTTCTGTAGCACGAGATCACAAATGTTTTGAGTCTCATCTTTCGCGGTTTTCCCTTACTATCGTATAACCTAACGTACAGTCTCAAAAAATTTCTTCTTCACATTAAGGCCAATGTTTGACACCAGCAGACTTCCCTTGGCCAGGAATGCCCTCATTGCCAGTACTAATCTGCTCGCGCCTCCTTGCGTCGACCGTCGAGCATTATTTTACTTCAAAGGTAGCAGAATTTCTTAACTTTTTCTACTTCTGGATGCTCTATTTCGATGTTAAGTTTACAGTTAGTTTCATTTCTACTAATTATCGTTACTTTCGCCTTTCTTCGGTTTAGTGTAAATCCATACTATCTACTCGTTAGATCGTTTATCCCATTGAACACGTTCTGAAATTCTTCTTCACTTTCAACGGGAATAGCCGGCCGTTGTAACCGAGCGGTTCTAGGCGCTTCAGTCTGGAACCGCGCTGCTACTACGGTCGCAGGTTCGAATCCTGCCTCGGGCATGGATGTGTGTGATGTCTTTAGGTTAGTTAGGTTTAAGTAGTTCTAAGTCTAGGGGACTGATGACCTCAGATGTTAAGTCCCATAGCGCTCAGAGCCATTTTTTCACCGGGAATACCAATTTGCCCTGGATCTTAATCCCACTCTTGAACATCTCTTTCCTTCGATGTATAGATTGAACAGCAAGGACGTGAGACTATGCCTTACACCCTTTTTAATCCTAACACTTCGATCTTGGTTTCCATTCTTCTTGTTCCCTCTTGGTTCTTGTACGTAGCGCATTTATCAGTCTTTCCCTATAGCTTACTCCTACTTTTGTCAGAATATCGATTCTATCAACATGTCTTGACTTTTCCAAAGTCTTGCTTCTATTATCAACCACAACGTAAGAAGTACCTCTCTAGTGACCCTACCTTTTCGGAAGCCTATGGCCTAACATCCTTTGAAAGTTTGCCTTTGTTGTGTCGACGAACCTATACCGTATACTTTAAATTTGTTCGCAATTGCCAGTATGGAAAACCATAAGCTGTACAATGGAACGACGACAGTGAAAATTTGTATCAGATAGGGACTCGAACCCGAATTTCCCGCTAATCGCCAGTGGTGGCCTTTCCATGTGGCTATCCGAATGCGACTTACGGCCAGGATCAAATTTCCATATATCGTCAATGATGTGTCTACATCCTGTACTCGTGCACCCATTACCTATATTTCCGTCCAAGGGAGACATGTTAATAGTGGCTCGCCCGGTGTCGTTGGACAACTACGAATAACATAGGCACTTCAATATCGTAGCCTGGACTGTGGTCAACCTCCACACGTTGTCGGCCTGGTTGTCGCCAGCCAAGAAACTGCCAGCGGGAAAAGTCTAAAAGACTTTCCCACACGACCACTGCCCCCCTCTCCACCTACACGGCCCGCTACTGCCTCCTCTGTGTTCGGAGTGCACTTGCGCGTGCGGCGTCTTGCAGCAGCCGCGCTCCGGAAGCGGGCGGCCCCTGGCTGAGTAGGCCGGCCGGGGCGGCGGCCCGTGTCTCCGGCCGCGCGGGTCACGGCTTCGCTTCCTCTCCTCCACGCAGCCGCAAGGTCGCGGCCGGCTGCTCCATTGCTCGCGTCCAGAGCTCCTACCGCGTACTGCACTACTGGGAAAAGTAAACTAACTCTGCTAACTGCTGCACATCCTAAGTGGCCGCCGAGACACCCTTTCCAAGTGCGTCATCTGGGTGTACATCGTCCAGTCACATTAATGTGATCACCGTCAGTGTTTGACATCACACTGCAATAACCCCTCACAGGCAGCACTAGCAGGCTTGTCAGGGGAATGCGGAATACGGTGCAGTGGTTGTCGCAGCGCGGAAGCGGAGAGATTTATTTGTCCCAAAAGGGCATGATAATTGGCTTTTGGCCAAAGGATAGAAGCATTTCCGGAACGAATGATAATCAAATGGACACCCTAGCTGCAAAGAGGCGTTGATATACTTCATTGGGGACATGGAGAAAATGTGTGCCCTGACCGGGACTCGAACCCGAGATCTCCTGCTTACACGGCAGACGCTCTATCCATCTGAGCCACCGAGGGAACAGAGGATAGTGCGCCTGCAGGGACTTATCCCTTGCACGCTCCCCGTGAGACCCACATTCCCAACATGTCCACACCACTATATTTGTAGTGCGCCTAATAGATGTTTGCCCAGCATACTCATTACTCGTGGCAGATTAATCTACCAAGTCCCGTACGAGTTCGGACATAGCGTGTGCGTTCGCAGAAGAAGGTCAATGGCCGGGAAGTCATATTTTAACTATATATGACGGTAGTATCTGTTCCTGAAAGAACAGTTACCGTTGATTACCATGCAGCTTTGCTAGAAATGAAACGATAATTAAATGGACACCCTAGCTCCAAATATGGTAGGTTAATCTGCCACGAGTAATGAGTATGATGGGCAAACATCTATTAGGCGCACTACGAATGTAGTGGTGTGGACATGCTGGGAATGTGGGCCCCACGGGGAGCGTGCAAGGGATAAGTTCCCGCAGGCGCACTATCATCTGTGCCTTCGGTGGCTCAAATGGATAGAGCGTCTGCCATATAAGCAGGAGATCCCGGGTTCGAGTCCCGGTCGGGGCACACATTTTCACCATGTCCCCAATGAATTACATTAACGCCTCTTTGCAACTAGGGTGTCCATTTAACTATCATTTCATTTCTATCAAAGCTGCATGGTCATCAACGGTAACTGTTCTTTCGGGAACAGATACTACCGTCATATACAATTTCCGGAACGGCTACGTTCGTAAACTGCCGTGGGTAAAATACACCGTGCACCGCAGAATGGCCCCATCGAAAACCGGATGCGGGATAGCTATGGCTCTCAGGAGTGAATGATGGGTGCGGAGATGTGTACGGGCGAACATACGTGCAATTTTGCAGCAACTGACCGCCGAGACGACGAACGTAAGGCCTACCAACATATCTCCTCAACGACGGTTCAGCGAACGTTGCTACGTATGTGCCTCTGCAGCAGGCGCCTCGTCAATTCACATATGATGACTCCTGTTCATCGGCTATAAAGGTTGGTATCTCCACTCCAATACCGGAACCGGACGTCGACTGAGTGGCGATAGGTGGCCTTTTCGGATGACTCGTGGTCGTTGGTGTGTACGGCGTGAAACGTCTGAAAGCAAACATTCTGCAACAATCGCTGGCTCTGAGCACTATGGGACTTAACACCTGTGGTCGTCAGTCCCCTAGAACTTAGAACTACTCCAACCTAACTAACCTAAGAACATCACACACATCCATGCCCGAGGCAGGATTCGAACCTGCGACCGTAGCGATCGTGCGGTTCCAGACTGAAGCGCCTAGAACCGCTCGGCCACTTCGGCCGGCCCCTCTCCACTCTAGCCACTAAAAAAAAATCCATCGCAGAACCGGGAAGTGCACCCAGGTCTCCGAGTGACAGTCACATGGGGTGAACACTCAGCTACGAGTACTGGGGTTGATCCGATAGTGCTGTGGCCCCTTAAAGAGCCCTGGTGGCGTAGCGGATATATAATGCTTTAAGGAAAGTGACAAAAGCTACTTTTACAAAGGGGAGACTGTAGTGGCCCAGCGCCTGTCAACTAGCATCTCGGAAACGGCGAAGCAGATCGGCTATTCGCTTGGTACTGTTGTGAGCCTCTGTGGAAAGACTGCGCGTGTGTGTGTGTGTGTGTGTAAACTGAAAGTGCAAGTATGAAATAAATAAATAACCGTATAGATGGAAGTAAATATCCCAATAACGTAATGATTACCATCAAGATGGATAAAGTTATAACACTGTTAGTCTATAGCATGTAAGTAGGCTGTTTAGGTTTTTATGTTGGTAACGCCACGTAGAGCTCTGCATGAAAATCACTGACTGTGCTGTGTGCAGTCTGTGGCTGGTTTGCATTGTTGTAATATTCGCTACTGTAGTGTTGCGCTGTTGGGTGTGAACAGCGCGTACTTTGGAACATTATTAAGGTAAATACATTGTTTGTTGTCTATCAAAATCTTTCATTTGCTAATTATGCCTATCAGTAGTTAGTGCCTTCAGTAGTTAGAATCTTTTATTCAGCTGGCAGTATTGGCGCACGCTGTTTTGCAGTAGTTTGAGTAACGAAGATTTTTGTGAGGTAAGTGACTCACGAAAGGTATAGGTTATTGTTAGTCAGGGCCATTCTTTTGTAGGGATTTTTGAAAGTCCGATTGCGTTGCCCGAAAAATATTGTGTGTCAGTTTAGTGTCAATCAGAATAGGTAAAGAGCGAAATGTCTGAGTACGTTCAGTTCTGCTCAGCTGTTTGAAAATCAAATAATGTAAGAGGTTTCTCAGCACAGTCATTCATAAATTTTTCTAAGGGGACATTTCAAGCAAAGTGCTAATTTCGAAAATATTAAAAAAGATATATTGAAAGAAAAGAAATGAATGGAATTTCTTCCTTCCAGCCTTCCGAATTAAATGAAAGACTCGTTCAGTGTGGCGGTGTTGTCTGCAGGACGCTGCCAAATCTTACCAGGAAAAGTATGTCAAATCAAGACTAGAGCGACGTGTAAAATGGTCAAAGTGTTTATGAACCCAAACACTGGTTTGAACACTACCGTGCAGACCTCTCTCCGACCTGTGTACCAGCAGAACCTGTAAATTAACGTGATATGCAAAACTATAGCCTGACCAAATGAATCACCGACTTATTCTCTTCATTTTTCTGGGTGCGTATCGTCTGTTGAATGAGTCTTATACCTAATGTAATAGCTTAACTGTCTTGATCACAAAAGAGAGATAAGATGATTTGCAACTGATGGCATCAAACACCAGTCTCATTTGTATAAGGTGAAAGTTATGGTGGGAGGCAATATGCAAGGCGTTAAACAAGTCGCAAGGCGACCCGCCAACACGAGTACTGCCACTATTCCAGTTAACGCCCTTCAGTTAAATAGAAAACACACTCGTTTTATTCTGGGAGCTGCTGAAAGGAAAATTAACCGCGCAGTTTATTTTCATACGAAGGTACTGTGGCGAACATATCGCTTGTTCCCTCTTCCTGTGCAATTTATCATCTTGTATTCGACCGTCAGCGTAGATGTTACTGAAGGCTCTTTGTGGACAGAATGGCGAGTGATGTTTTGCGCTGGCTACGGAGCGAAATTATGTCTGTATAATGAGGTCTACATATGGAAGCTGTCGGGGAAACCAGTTTGCACTACTGGCGCGCATACGTTGGAAGTGGCGGCGCGCTGGGCGTTGCCACGTTCTGTCGGTACGCGTTGTGCAGCTACGACAGATAAGTGACCGACACTGTACTCATGGATTATCAGCGTATAGTAACCCTGAGGTATCACACGACAGATAAGTGACCGACACTGTTCTCATGGATTAACAGCGTATAGTAACCCTGAGGTATCACACCCACGCCATGTCTCTATCTCCGCCTGAAGTGCTTCCGCCTCTGTTTCTCGCGCAACGTAGGACCTCTTCGCAGGGCATGGCAAGTTTCATCGTATTGACGGTACTCTCACTGCCGGACAGTATGCTCATATCGTTTGATGCAACGCTCGGCAACAGACGATATTTTTCGCCTACGCATACCAGTGAAACAACTGTAGCCTGATTTCCTGAGCAGGACGAAATCGGGCTCCGCAGTTGGTCCGCAAAAGTATGCTAGTTACAATCCACAGACTGCATGGGCCGAGTGTGGTACCTCATGAACATGGCAAACAGACATCCAGGGTTAATGTCCCTAACCAAAAGACCGATCCCCTGTAATAGTGCACATGCATTTACTCCGTGAGACACTGCCGAGAGGTTAGGATTGTAATCCAAAACATTGACGCAAACTCTGACAGTCAGGGACTTTATGCTTCCATTTCACTTCTTCTTGTCGATCAAAAACTAATGATAATACTTTACTGGCCATTACAATTGCTACACCAAGAAGAAACGAAGATGATAAACGAGTATTCATTGGACAAATATATTATACTAGAACTGACATGTGATTACATTTTCACACAATTTGGGGGCATAGATCCTGAAAAATCAGTACCCAGAACAACCACCTCAGGCCGTGATAACGGCCTTGATACGCCTGGGAATTGAGTCAAACAGAGCTTGGATGGCGTGTACAGGTACAGCTGCCCATGCAGCCTCAACATGAAACCACAGTTCATCAAGAGTAGTGACTAGCGTATTGTGACGAGCCAGTTGCTCGGCTACCATTGACTAGACGTTTTCAATTGGTGAGAGATATGAAGGATGTGCTGGCCAGGGCAGCAGTCGAACATTTTCTGTATCTAGAAAGGCCCGTACAGGACCTGCAACAGGCGGTCGTGCATTATTCTGCTGAAATGTAGGGTTTCGAAGGGATCGAATGAAGGGTAGAGCCACGGGTCGTAACAAATCTAAAATGTAACGTCCACCGTTTAAAGCGCCGTCAATGCGAACAAGAGGTGACCGAGACGTGTAACCAGTGGCACCCCATACCATCACACCGGGTGATACGCCAGTATGGCGATGACGAATACACGCTTCCAATGTGCGTTCACCGCGATCTCGCCAAACACGGATGAGACCATCATGATGCTGTACACAGAACCTAGATTCATCCGAAAAAATGACGTTTTCCATTCGTGCACCCAGGTTCGTCATTGAGTACACCATGACAGGCGCTCCTGTCTATGATGCAGCATCAAGGGTAACCGCAGCCATGGTCTCCTAGCTGATAGTCCATGCTGTTGCAGACGTCGTCGAACTGTTCGTGCAGATGGTTGTTGCCTTGCAAACGTCCCCATCTGTTGACTCAGGGATCAAGGCGTGGCTGCACGATCCGTTACAGCCATGCGGATAAGATGGCTGTTATCTCGACTGCTAGTGATACGCGGCCGTTGGCATCCAGCACAGCGTCCCGTATTACCCTCCTGAACCCACCGATTCCATATTCTGCTAACAGTCATTGGATCTCGACCAACGCGAGCGGCAATGTCGCGATACGATAAACCGCAATCGCGATACGCTACAATCCGACCTTTATCAGAGTTGGAAACGTGATGGTACGCATTTCTCCTCCTTACACGAGGCACCACAACGACGTTTCACTAGCCAACGCCGGTTCAAATGGTTCAAATGGCTCTGAGTACTATGCGACTTAACTTCTGAGGTCATCAGTCGCCTAGAACTTAGAACTAATTAAACCTAACTAACCTAAGGACATCACACACATCCATGCCCAAGGCAGGATTCGAACCTGCGACCGTAGCGGTCGCTCGGCTCCAGACCGTAGCGCCTAGAACCGCACGGCCACTTCGGCCGGCCCAACGCCGGTCAACTGCTGTTTGTGTATGAGAAATCTGTTGGAAACTTTCCTCATGTCAGCACGTTGTAGGTGTCGCCACCGGCGCCAACCTTGTGTGAATGCTCTGAAAAGCTAATCATTTGCATATCACAGCATCTTCTTCCTGTCGGTTAATTTTCGCGTCTGTAGCCCGTCGTCTTCGTGGTGTAGCAATTTTAATGGCCAGAAGTGTATTTCACCAGCTTCTGAAAATCGTATCGGCTACTCCTATGTTGAGTGTCACCATAATGGCGTCTGGTAGCGACAACGGCTGCAGAGTCAATGACAATAGAGGTAGCGAAACTTATTTCTGACAAGCGTCGTCTGAACACCACCGCAATCACTTGCTACATTCAACACACTAATAATAAAATAGTAATAATATCAAAATCTGTAGTAATAATAGAGGGCGTATCATAATTAACGGCGTAGACGCATAAAGTTAAAAGAGTACGATGCTAGAAGCAAAGAAATGTCAGTAAACAAGGGCTCTAAAACGCATCCCTTAAGAGCTATGGGAACTTGTTCATCTTAGATATTGTGAAACAAATCTCTTCTACTGTAAGCTCTTTGCTTTACATATTCTGGGACGAGGTAGTACGGACCAAAACAAGAAAAACTTGTCTCGTAGCAAACAGGGATCTAAAGTGCATACCTTAAGAGCTGTGAGTACGTGTTTAGAAGCGAAGATGAAAAAGTGCTCGTAGCTCTTAACGTATGCGTTTTAGAGCGCATGCTTACAGAAACCCTTTTTTTTCTCTCTAGCATCGTGTACTTTTAACTGTAGGCGTTTACACCATTGATTATGATACACCTGTATAATAACATAACAGCCGGCCGGAGTGGCCGAGCGGTTAAAGGCGCTACAGTCTGGAACCGCACGACCGCTACGGTCGCAGGTTCGAATCCTGCCTCGGGCATGGATGTGTGTGATGTCCTTAGGTTAGTTAGGTTTAAGTAGTTCTAAGTTCTAGGGGACTTATGACCGCAGCAGTTGAGTCCCATAGCGCTCAGAGCCATTTGAACCAATAACATAACACACTTAAATTTGCCGGCCGGCGTGGCCAAGCGGTTCTAGGCGATTCAGTCTGGAACCGCGCAACCGCTACGGTCACAGGTTCGTATCCTGCCTCGGGCGGTCTGGAATCGCGCAACCGCTACGGTCGCTGGTTCGAATCCTGCCTCGGGCATGGGTGTGTCTGATGTCCTTAGGTTAGTTAGGTTTAAGTAGTTCTAAGTTCTAGGGGACTGATGACCTCAGATGTTAAGTCTCATAGTGCTCAGATATATTTGAACCATTTGAACTTAATTCGTCAGTAATGTCTTAACGTATATGAGAATATTCATATAGCAGCTATAACCTGAAATGCTTCCCCTCCTTTTGATGGATATTTCGTGTAACTAAAAGAATGTTAACCAGTTTCGTGGATTCAGTCCTTCTTTTTTTCGTATACGTAATTCAAGTAAATTTTTTACATAAATACACTGTTTTCTGCACTCAAGGCGTTATCATTTATATCCTCCTGAAGACGCGACATTTCAAACACACAAAGCATAAAAAAATATATCTCACGCACATTCTTAATCATCGAGCAAAAACACATTGTAGTATATCATTGGTGAGTGGGGATGTGAAGAATTTCCGAACGCCAGCAATCTGAAATTGTGGCAGTTACCGCTCCAAACTGGTCTTAGACGTCCTCACTTCTTACAGAGCTAGCCTGCTGCGCCACGAGACGACCTGACGTGCGCGTCGCTGACAGGTACACGGTCTTCAGTGGAGGCCAGATTAACCTCGGCAGGGAGCCCGCTTTGCCGGTCGTTCAGAGAGGCGCGCTCCATTACCGAAGCAGCTGCTGGCGCGTCAGCCTATTTTGTGACACAGACAGATGATGTGATGCCATCGGTGTCGTTCGCTGAGGGAAACAAACGTAGCGTGGTGGAAAGCTAGGCAGTAAGGGAAGGCCCATGTCCCAAACCCTTCTTCAAAGTTTTCAAGAACAGCATTCATTGAGGTACGTCTCTTCGACGTGATGTATCGTGAAATGTGCCAGAAATAGTTTTCTCGGAAGTTAGTCCACGCTAAGGATGTTGGTCGCTAAGAGGTGAGAGGTGCTGATGACGAGAGTTCGAGGAAGTCAGCCGCTGGCATATGTCACTGCCCCTGTATCGTCATCCGCTTTAAAGTTTGGATGCAACACAGTCTGTGCAATTCCTGTTGCACGCTCCTTTCAGGGCAAGATAATGAGGAAATATCTGTTACGAAATTGAATGTCACTTTTGGTGTCAATCTTGAAAATGGTTCAAATGGGTCTAAGCACTGTGGGGCTTAATATCTGAAGTCATCAGTCCCGTAGACTTAGAACTACTTAAACGTAACTAAACTAAGGACATCACACACATTCATGCCCGAGGAAGGATTCGAACCTGCGACCGTAGTAGCAGCGCGGTTCCGGACTGAAGCGCCTAGAACCTCTCGGCCACAGCGGCCGGCTGTTAATCTTCACACAACGTGTAAAGTCCATTCTGACAATATATTCGTCCCTTGCTACTCACTGCGTATTAAAATGGGCTACTTAAATGACAACATTGTAAGCACGAACCGACGCACGTGGCGTAGCGAAAAATTTAGGAAACTTTTTACTAGCGCCTACAGATTGAAATTTCGTGTACGCACGTAGGTCCTTAGTAATAACATTTCCGACTTCTACTTCTTTCTTCTTTATAGTTACAAGGAAAATCACTCTTTATACTATGATCCCCTCCGCATTCGATAAATTTAGTTTTATTTTATCTAATTTTAATAGTGCCTCGAATCCATGGTTTTGAGTACTTTTTAAAACAATTTATTGGCCGTATCGCCTCTTCTCATGGATGTGAGAATTGTATAGAACAACTTACTTTCACTTCTGGTCCTCCGTTCAATACTAAGAACATGAAATTCTGGAATGACTAAAAATCAGAGAAATCACAAAAGTGGAACTCTTTTTCTTGCCTTATTCTTTATGTTTGCTTCTAGTACGAAAGTTTAACAAGGCATGCATTCATACAATTCTAGGTAAGTTTTACTCTAATTCTTTTTCGCCATGTAGTATTAAATTGTTCATGCCTCTTTTAATGGCGGTTAACCATAACTGGCGAAGGTCGTTACTTAAGTGTCTTATACTTCGAGCTGATGAACATGAACTGTTTCTATTTGGCGTCATGTCCACCTTCGTAAAGAGGGAGCCAAAAAAACACCTAGAGAATAAATTAAATCTCTGCTCTTCACGTCGAAGATCGCGAAATCTTTAAAATAATACTTAATAACATGAACCTCGCTGTACTGGAGGCGCTATATAACACTGAGATACATTAATTATGTATATTTCCCATACTGACGCAGACCAAAGTGGTATAGGAAGACGACTTGTAGTAACAATCACCTAAAATTCATCCAGTCGTTACCGATTTCTATTCCACAGTCATTTTCAAATAACGTTATTCTCCGTCTGTAACATACTGTAAATCGATCACAGATGTCGTCTGCCGGCCGGGGTGGCCGAGCGGTTCTAGGCGCTTCAGTCTGGAACCGCGCGACCGCTACGAGCATGAATGTGTGTGATGTCCTTAGGTTAGTTAGGTTTAAGTAGTTCTAAGTTCTAGGGGACTGATGATCTCAGATGTTAAGTCCCATAGTGCTCAGAGCCATTTGAACCAATTCTGAACAGACGTCGTCTAGCAAAAGTGGCGCTGACTTCAGAACATCAACAGCTACTAGACAACATCTGTGGACTGTTTATGGAATGATGCAAATGGAGAACACGACTATATGGAGATAATCATAAGATCAAAAGTAATAGTAGCTGGGTAAAAATAAAGCTGATGTAACAGCGAATAACGCTGTTGATGTTCAAACGGAAGGCAGGAACCCTATCGATTTTTGACAATGGAAATGGTTTTACCGATATCCTTCGCCAACTAACATGTGGATGATAGTGTTTACTTACTAGAGAATATTGTTAATGACTTTTTTCCGAGAGACACAGCGGAGATGAACGGAATTTAATTCTGGAAATCGATGTGCTGTCTGGTACCCTGCGATACCATACTCTGTCGATGAAAATTTCTACTGCAACCAGGGTTTGAAGGGTTTAGCTATGGTTCGAGCGCCATAGCGGCAATGTGCATCAGCGACCTCAACTACGAAGGCCGTTGATACATACACTCCTGGAAATTGAAATAAGAACACCGAGAATTCATTATCCCAGGAAGGGGAAACTTTATTGACACATTCCTGGGGTCAGATACATCACATGATCACACTAACAGAACCACAGGCACATAGACACAGGCAACAGAGCATGCACAATGTCGGCACTAGTACAGTGTATATCCACCTTTCGCAGCAATGCAGGCTGCTATTCTCCCGTGGAGACGATCGTAGAGATGCTGGATGTAGTCCTGTGGAACGGCTTGCCATGCCATTTCCACCTGGCGCCTCAGTTGGACCAGCGTTCGTGCTGGACGTGCAGACCGCGTGAGACGACGCTTCATCCAGTCCCAAACATGCTCAATGGGGGACAGATCCGGAGATCTTGCTGGCCAGGGTAGTTGACTTACACCTTCTAGAGCACGTTGGGTGGCACGGGATACATGCGGACGTGCATTGTCCTGTTGGAACAGCACGTTCCCTTGCCGGTCTAGGAATGGTAGAACGATGGGTTCGATGACGGTTTGGATGTACCGTGCACTATTCAGTGTCCCCTCGACGATCACCAGTGGTGTACGGCCAGTGTAGGAGATCGCTCCCCACACCATGATGCCGGGTGTTGGCCCTGTGTGCCTCGGTCGTATGCAGTCCTGATTGTGGCGCTCACCTGCACGGCGCCAAACACGCATACGACCATCATTGGCACCAAGGCAGAAGCGACTCTCATCGCTGAAGACGACATGTCTCCATTCGTCCCTCCATTCACGCCTGTCGCGACACCACTGGAGGCGGGCTGCACGATGTTGGGGCGTGAGCGGAAGACGGCCTAACGGTATGCGGGACCGTAGCCCAGCTTCATGGAGACGGTTGCGAATGGTCCTCGCCGATACCCCAGGAGCAACAGTGTCCCTAATTTGCTGGGAAGTGGCGGTGCGATCCTCTACGGCACTGCGTAGGATCCTACGGTCTTGGCGTGCATCCGTGCGTCGCTGCGGTCCGGTCCCAGGTCGACGGGTACGTGCACCTTCCGCCGACCACTGGCGACAACATCGATGTACTGTGGAGACCTCACGCCCCGCGTGTTGAGCAATTCGGCGGTACGTCCACCCGGCCTCCCGCATGCCCACTATACGCCCTCGCTCAAAGTCCGTCAACTGCACATACGGTTCACGTCCACGCTGTCGCGGCATGCTACCAGTGTTAAAGACTGCGATGGAGCTCCGTATGCCACGGCAAACTGGCTGACACTGACGGCGGCGGTGCACAACTGCTGCGCAGCTAGCGCCATTCGACGGCCAACACCGCGGTTCCTGGTGTGTCCGCTGTGCCGTGCGTGTGATCATTGCTTGTACAGCCCTCTCGCAGTGTCCGGAGCAAGTATAGTGGGTCTGACACACCGGTGTCAATGTGTTCTTTTTTCCATTTCCAGGAGTGTAGATGAAACATCTGTCCGAAACCGTTATTCAGCGAGGCAACAGAGCATCGTATTTATAGGAGACAGATCCTCTCCAAGCTGCAGCCAGCTCCAACTTCTCGACTCGCGATGGCCGCAGTCAGTTGCGATCAGTGAATAAGAAACAACATTGCGAGACGTCCCGCCTCTGGTCCGTTAGCGTACAGTGTCACGTGAGATGCCGAAGGGGTCACCTAATGGCAGGCGCCAGCTCTTATAACTTTAAGCGCTTTGTAGCATCATTGGATGACGTTTCCAGACACGGGTTCTTATCCTCGATTTATTCCTTAAGACACCCTTTACATACCCTCCAAGTTTGTTGCAACATTTCTGTGATACCCTGTATAATTATGCTCATGACGAAGAAACACATTAACTGCATGAATGTTTCAAAGTGAACATAAGCCACATCTTGAGTAATAGCACGCAAAATCAGAAGTATAATTTCACTTCATCGACTTCAAGTAGCGTGGATGCGTGACTGTCACCATTGCAAATACGAGCCTATGTTCCTTTTAATGCATATCGTTCTCCAACTATTGCTCCAAAATTAATCTAGATTACATAATATAAACCTGACTAATGCTAACAATTTTTAAACAGTCCGATTGGACATACACGAAGAGAAAAAAAGGAAGACGGGAATTCAACGCAACATTGAAATGGAAACGATTTGAGACAAATAGCGTAGTACTCAGTAACGAGAAGGTGAAACTGGTCGTAGTCTTATCGAAGGACTGTTTCAATCACTCTTCTGAAGCGATTTAGAGAAAACACAGAATACCTACACTACTGGCCATTAAAATTGCTGCACCACGAAGATGACGTGCTACAGACGCGAAATTTAACCGACAGGAAGAAAATGCTGTCATATGCAAATGATTAGCTTTCAGAGCATTCACACAAGGTTGGCGCCGGTGGCGACACCTACAACGTGCCGACATGAGGAAAGTTTCCAACCGATTTCTCATACACAAACAGCAGTTGACCGTCGTTGCCTGGTGAAACGTTGTTGTGATGCCTCGTGTAAGGAGGAGAAATGCGTACCATCACGTTTCGGACTTTGGTAAAGGTCGGACCCTAGCCTATCGTGATTGCGGTTTATCGTATCGCGACCTTGCTGCTCACGTTGGTCGAGATCCAATGACTGTTAGCATCAGAATATGGAATCGGTGGGTTCAGGAGGGTAATACGGAACGCCGTGGTGGATCCCAACGGCCTCGTATCACTAGCAGTCGAGATGACAGGCATCTTATCCGCACGGCTGTAAAGGAACGTGCAGCCACGTCTAAATCGCTGAGTCAACAGATGGGGACGTTTGCAAGACAACAACCATCTGCACGAGCAGTTCGACGACGTTTGCAGCAGCATGGACTATCAGCTCGGAGACCATGGCTGCGGTTACCCTTGACGCTGCATGACAGACAGGAGCGCCTGCGATGGTGTACTCAACGACGAACCTGGGTGCACGAATGGCAAAACGTCATTTTTACGGATGAATCCAGGTTCTGGCCGGCCGGAGTGGCCGAGCGGTTGTAGGCGATACAGTCTGGAACCGCGCGACCGCTACGGTCGCAGGTTCGAATCCTGCCTTGGGCATGGATGTGCGTGATGTCCTTAGGTTCGTTAGGTTTAAGTAGTTCTAAGTTCTAGGGGACTGATGACCTCAGATGTTGAGTCCCATAGTGCTCAGAGGCATTTTGAAGCCAGGTTCTGTTTACAGCATCATGATGGTCGCTTCCGAGTTTGGCGAGATCGCGGTGAACGCTCATTGGAAGCGTGTATTCGTCATCGCCATACTGGCGTATCACCCGGAGTCATGGTATGGGGTACCATAGGTTACACGTCTCGGTCACCTCTTGTTCGCATTGACGGCACTTTGAACAGTGGACGTTTCATTTCAGATGTGTTACGACCCATGGCTCTACCCTTCATTCGATCCCTTCGAAACCCTACATTTCAGCAGAATAATGCACGACCGCATGTTGCAGGCCCTGTACAGGCCTTTCTGGATACAGAAAATGTTCGACTGCTGCCCTGGCCAGCACATTCTCCAGATCTCTCACCAATTGAAAACGTCTGGTCAATGGTGGGCGAGCAACTGGCTTGTCACAATACGCCAGTCACTACCCTTGATGAACTGTGGTATCGTATTGAAGCTGCATGGGCTGCTGTACCTGTACACGCCATCCAAGCTCTGTTTGACTCAATTCCCAGGCGTATCGATGCCGTTATTACGGCCAGAGGTGGTTGTTCTCAGGATCTATGCACCCAAATTGCGTGAAAATGTAATCTCATGTCAGTTCTAGTATAATATATTTGTCCAATGAATACCCGTTTATCATCTGCATTTCTTCTTGGTGTAGCAATTTTAATGGCCAGTAGTGTAAATCCCTATAGAGGGGCAGAACCACTGACTGAAAGTCTTTGTGAGAGAGATGTTAGGTTGTTCGTCGTAAGTGGTCCTATTTGTTCTCTGCAAGTTCCCAGACGCCAGTGAGAGATTTAAAATAGGCGACACGCTTTCTCGAATCACGATACAGATTAACGATATTTCTCAGTTTCGTAATAGTCTACGATCGTCAAGTTACCACGTAAGGAAATTAAATTAGGTTCGTTTTATTCGTCTGTTTGGTTCCACTTATTTCATTAGCCGGCAGCATCTTTCCCCGTCCGAGATACAGACTCGAGGAATGTTGCAAAGCGACAGGCACCTAGGCGGTGCTAATAAGCTGCGTGACTCAGTAAGATGTCGGGGTTTTTCCGCTGGCGTCGTAAATTTGCTGCGAGGGCAGACCAGACCGCCTCTGCCTCTGCCGTGGCTGCGGCTGCGCGCCTTGTGCCAGGCGGGAACGTCGTCTGGCGCGCGGCGTGGCGTGGGCAGCCGGTCGCGATCGCGCCACGTCACCCGCTGTGCGGAATTGGCTGCTTGTCGCGTGCACCAGTATAATGCTCGCACGGCCGGCGCAGTCGCTAACACCTCAGCTCCACGCAGCAGCAGTAGGCGACTAGCCTCTCCAAGGCCAGCCTGATATCTGAAGACTAACTCAAAACAGTCTGTGGTGTGCGTACTGTAAGACCTTCGGTACACACACCATCAGATTATTTGACTTGTCGCTCTAACGAAGAAGGCAAGTGTCAGCAACGTGTCTCGTGGTCTTATCGTGGCGTGTTTATCTTCTGCCGTTAGGTCAGACGATAGAAATGCCACTTGCACGCTTAGAGTAGCAGATTGACGGTGACCAACTTTAAACAGAACTTGAATAATTTTCACACACATTTATTAAAATAATAACAAGCATAAAAATTACTTAACTTGGTTCTGGATGCTATTTACAATTGACAATCTGAAGTTCCTTTGGTATCTTATTCTCACATGTATCTCTGATACTTGACAAAAGTGTCTATACATTTATCTTCATGGCTATGAACAGGAATATGGTAATCTTATTAGGCGCAGACTGAAACTTGACTATAGACTGGTACAGACAAATGTAGAACTCGTACAGACTGTTGCAGACAAATGCAGACTGGTACAGACTGACTAATCTGAGGTCTGTACACTCGTTATAATACCTCGCGCGTTCATGTATCACTGCGCGAGTGTGATCCGCGAGGAGAAAAGGTTCTACGTTAGCAGCAATCTCATTGGCTGCGTTACATATTTATACGCGGATCGGCGGAAGCAGAATTTGGTCTGCCTCTATGGCAGTGCCATCTCGTAGTGCGGAGACGGACGAGCGCTGCGCCTGCACTGTTGCGCTTAGCTGAGCGCGCTCTAGTGGGAAAGTTGTGTACGCGCTCACTACGCGGAACTATGTACTCAACACAGTCTCTCGTGATCTTGCTGATTACAAAGGAAATTTCTTACTGTGCATCGTAGACTGTCCGTCATCTGAGGGGTATTTCGCAAATATCGACGGCTGGTGTTTGACTAATGGAGATCATCAGCGCCCTTACTAAACTAGTTGCAGACGAATGTGGCTAAAATGCTCAAAATTATGTGCAAAAGGTAAAATAAGATATATAACATAAATTATATAATACACATCAACTTTGCTCCACTCTTATTCACTCGCGCTCGCACTTTCACACAGTGAAATGAAATCAATAAAACTCGGTCATTTTGTAACATCCATTATTAAAATGCAAAGATTGTAACTAAAAAAAACAGCTAAAATAAGGTGACTGATCACTGACAAAAAACAGGATCAACCAGCCACCTGAAAACACACTAAAATCTTTTACGTAAATAACCTATATAGGAGATCAGACATCATATAGAATCTTCAAAAAAATGTTCAAATGTGTGTGAAAGTCGTGAGAGAGAGAAAAATGGCTCCGAGCACTATGGGACTCAACTGCTGAGGTCATCAGTCCCTAAACTTACACACTATTTAATCTAAATTATCCTAAGGGCAAACACACGCACCCATGCCCGAGGGAGGACTCGAACTTCCGCCGGGACCAGCCGCACAGTCCATGACTGCAACACCTCAGACCGCTCGGCTAATCCCACGCGGCATAGAATCTTCAACTTCACCTAAAATAAACGGGAGATCAACTAGTAAACTGGTTGCATTTTATGTTGATATAAAAAAAAATACTGTGTTAAAATCTAACCTACACAATAAGAACTGCACACTGGGGGGTCCGTTGGCCAATGGAGGAACCCATGCGTCAGAGAACAGTACCTTATCCAGAAGAGAAATCGATGCGTCAGAGAGCAGAGCCCTACCCGGAAGCGTGTTAAAAGCACTTCCTCCCACCTCAGCAGTTGGCAAGAGGAATGCCACGACCGTGTCCTTTGCTTGACCGACCACGGCTTGTTGTTCCTCAACCCCAGCCACACTACCTTCGACCGGCACGTGAACCTGGTCTCAACTGCGAGGTAACTCCATGTATGGGGTCATCACGTTAGGAAATTGCATCTTCCACGAACGCACCGTTAGCTGCTTCATCTGTGTTTCTGTAACATTAATTTTCATATACACTGGTAGCCAGCAGAATGACACCTTCTTGCCCTGTTGTATAAATGTAAAAGTAGGTTGTAGATTTCTGGATTGGATACGTTAGGAAGTTCGAGCATCATCTTCAAACAAAAGCTGGAATTTTGCACAGATGATAGACGTGAGTGAGAACTACGCCCCCCCAGACGAAATACGTTGCCCCCCTCTCCCGCCTTTAAAAGAGCACACTGGTTTCTTTGGCGTGCTGTAATTGCAGAATCGGTATCATGCAGTCGTGTGATGTTGCGTCACGGACACGAATCATTCAATGTGAAGTTTAATGTATGATCTGCCAATCAGTTGTACGGAAACAGAGCGGTAGCTGGGTAGACGTAGCGATGACAAAGAATGTCAGAAATAAGCTATCATGCCCATGCCCACAACCCGAAAGAAGTTTCCAGAGTTGTTGGTATATCAACACGGACTATCTCCAATGTGTCTGGAAGGAATGGTGTGCCACTCGAAGCCATTTAACACGGCATGAGAACAGTGGTTTTAAAAAGAGCCTGACTGACAAGGACCGCAGACAAGTGCCAGGTCTTATCAGTAACAGCCAGTTTCAAATTGTTGCTGTCAGTAAATGAAGGACCATTTCAAAAAGTTTCCGAGTGAAAATTGCCAAGAAAACTGTATGCTATCTACATTTGGGATCGGCTACCCCGAGAGAGGCTATTGCTCAGCCCAGCACATAAAGTTGCACGTCTTCAATAGGCCAAGCTACACAGAAACCGGACGGTAGCTGAATGCGTAAAATCGTGCGGCGAGTCGCGATTTTGCTTCTTTTCAGATGAGGCAAGGCGTCTTTTTTTTTTTTTTTTTTTTTTTTTTTTTTTTTTTTTTTTTTTTTTTTTTTTTTTTTTTTCCACGACTTAGGCCCTCTCTTTCAGTTTACGTCGAACATGAAATATTTCCACATTCTCGGGTACCAAGTCTTTCCCTTTCCTCCACAACTTCATGATGAGTACACTGAGGACACTCCCGCCTTCCAACCAAGGTGACAACACCAGCGTTCACACAGCTGTACGCATAGTTTCCTGGTTTAATGAACACTTAAGTACCCTACCGCACATCGACGGTCCTGATGAACCACTGACAGGGTCTTCCATGTTTAGAACAGTGAGTGAAACGTAGCAATCCATCTCCGAAATTTGGCAGCTCTATGGAAATTAGTCATCAGTGACTGGATCAGCAGGATACGGCACACATAGAGAGACACGTGGATTCCCTTCCTTGAGCAATCGGTGCCATTATCAAGGCTAGAGGCGCCGTTACGCGGTATTACTGCGTGGTTTCCTGTCGATGAATAATGTTTTGTTCGGTGTGCATGCGGTGGGATTAATAGCAGTTGGTCTGGACTCAAAGAGCAGTCGATTAAAATATTATTTAGCCTACTTTAGACTTTAAAAAAATTGACTGTGGATAGAGCAGTAGATACGCAGGCAAATCAACTTGGACACGTTTGGTGGTCTTCTTAGCATATTTAGTAGTGTGATTGTGCAGTAAAATTATGATGTCATTCCACTAACAAGCAAACCCATAGGATTGTTTACAGACGACGTTGCTTTTCTAGGTATGGATTTACTGGAGGTGGAATGCCTTCCTCCGACCTTTGAACTGACTTGCCCAACCAATTATTAAGGGGAGTGACGGGTGACTTACAGTTTGAAGAGGACCTCGATCCACGTTGCACTTTTCACATCAACCAATGTCACTGGAGGTGAAAGAAGTCGTGAGAGAGAGAAAAATGGCTCTGAGCACTATGGGACTCAACTGCTGTGGTCATCAGTCCCCTAGAACTTAGAACTACTGAAACCTAACTAACCTAAGGACATCACACACATCCATGCCCGAGGCACGATTCGAACCTGCGACCGTAGCAGCAGCGCGGCTCCGGACTGGAGCGCCTAGAACCGCACGGCCACCGCGGCCGGCGTGAGAGAGAGACAAAAATCCTATAATTTACCTTGCATCGAACTTGAGATCTTTGTAGCCGTAGTATTTCGCTTTACCACTGTGCCACCTTCACTGGCAGAAAAATCGCTAAAATTTGCCTTTATCCACGAAGTCTATAAGTAACGTACGAGACGAACTTTGTACAAGGGTTTTGTATATCTGAGATAGTAAAATTAATCTCGCCTTCAAAATAGCGACATTGTGAAACTACACAGCGTGCATAGCTTTGAGTCCATTATTCGTGCTGATATGCAGAAATTAGAATTGCCCTTTCTTCGTCTAGTACGGTTCCTTTAGTATACGCTATTATACCGAAGTAGCATTCTCTCAGGTGCAGTTTTAGTCTCATCGAGAGAACAATATGTGAGAACTTAATCTGTCCAATTAATTTTTAGTATGCTTCTGGGAAATACAGAGTACTTAAATGTGGAGGCTAAGTTAGAGTTTGACGTCCTGTCTACGTCTCATTAGTGACAGAGCATGAGTATACAGGGAAGGATGGCTGATGAAATAGCAGCCTTGATGAACAAACCATCCGGCATTCGCCTGAGGAGAATTAACTAATCGAAGGAAACAGCTTATTAAACCAGGATAACCGGACAGCGATTCGGGCCCAACGTTATGCGACTGAAAAATACGCTTTTGATCGCTTATCAGTTCAGTGCCGAGTCATTAGATGTGATAGCACTCATTATGAACGGTGAATAATATGTAGAGACTTCGATGCACGAATAAGAAACGAACATTCCTCGTTGTGCCTGGATGCCGTGAAATTTCTGTACGACGGCAGGTGACAGGATACATTGAGACTACTTCAACGCACGGATAAAAACCAACACCCATAATGCGTCCGGATGCTCGAGGTCGTGTGCTTGTAGCGAACAAGCCACGACCTGTCGGCCACCAAGCGACAAGTCAGGACGCGGAGACGTGACAAGAGCAGCTACGAGCAGCCGCGCCGAGCCCGACGACCGCTACTTATGGTGGCTGTAACAGGCAACAACATGATTCACTGCCTTGCTGATTGGCCTCGCATTAAAATGCGCTCACCGCTTCAAGGGACAGGTGTCGTGAGTGTGCCGAACGCCTAGGCTGGCCGTGTGTGGTGAATTATGCGCCTCGCTGCGTATGACAGCGGCTGTAGGATGTCTGTTACGTCAACATAAAGCCGGTGTACAGTGTAATATATCGTTGTTCTGCCTTTCCCTCCTTGTGTATCCTCCACTTTCCTTCTGATGTGATGGACGGCCACTTCAAAACCAAAACCTTTGCGAAACGTACTGTTCGTGTTTCTCACTGGATAGAATGACCGACATTGCAAATATTATTCGTCAGAGATACAGAAAGCCCCCTTCCCATATTGTTTCTGGGAAACTTGATAACCTTGGCGACCAAATGTTTCCAGTGCATTAAATATGTCTCTATTCATCGCTCGAGTAAAGTGGGAGTCGACATCTTTTAACCTTCATGCAATTCCTGGTAAACAATGTTGTGCCCAATTTGTGGCATTATATCTTTCTTTGTTGTCCGTGACATGATTATGATTCCCAGCACGTCACATATGTTGCTGTAACAGACCAAGCATAATGTCTGAAATTTAAGACTGGTTACATTAGACAGCCGCAACTCCACTTGCATTTAAATTTGAGTAGAGCTATTTTATTTTTGGAAAACGACCTTGGACTCTTAATTCACACTGTTTAATGTGTGGTATCCGATTCTTAACATAATTCTTACAGTATACATTTTAGATATCGTGGAAATTGTGCGTATTATTCCATCGTGGAAACTGGCAGTCTGTGAATTCTGAGACTTCACTGCTTCTCGTAGTAGACCACAAGCGCTTTTCCCACCGTATTGCTGAAAAAACTAAAAAGAAGAAAAGGAGACAGAGACGTCAGACATTCTGTGATTTATGTTTCTGAATAAATATTAATTGTGGAAAGGCAGGAGCTATGGATTTTATGAAGTGGAAGGTTGTCCAGTATTAAGCAAACCTCACATAGGACCGTGCACACGTTTTGTGTAAGATATGTACAGAAAGACATTTTCGAGATGTGCGTATGACTAACATAAGAATGGTAACTTTGAGAACTACTTGTAAATATTGAGTTCAGTTGGAGAAAACAGAAAAAAAGCGGAAGGCACCATGCTAATATAAATGTTTCGAATTTCTTCGTCTGTCACGCATATAAAGTTAATAGCACTCCGACTAAACTGTGAATATATTAGGGTAGCCATTTCAGTAATGGCTTCCGCTGGAGTTCGGTGTCAACACATTTCTAAGCGCAGCGTTAAAGAAATAGTGCACCGCAAACATTGGAGATCTTCCTGAATCCGAACCAACACCTGTGAAAATTGCTAGACCAGTAGGGATAACTAGGAATAAAATCAACTTCACATCACAAATAATGGCCGCGCGGGGTAGCCACGCGGTCTAAGGGCGCCTTGCAACGGTTCGCGCGGCTCCCCGCTTCGGAGGTTTGAGTCCTCCCTCGGGCTTGGTTGTGCGTATTATCTTTAGCGTTAGTTAGTTTGTAGTTAGTTAGTGTGTAGGCCTAGGGACCGATAACTTCAGCAGTTTGATCCCATAGGAACTTACCACAAATTTCCAAATTTTCACAAGTAAAGTATATGAAAATACTCAAATTATAGCATTATATAACTGAGCGTAATATCTGTTTCAAATTGCGGTATGGTGTATGTCCTCTCGTGGTTTGGACATGCTCGAAGTTGGGATTCATTCAGGTCATTCATTCTGGTGTAATTTTCGTAAACGGTATTGTAATATAATTGGGTGTTAAAACTATCCATTTATGGGTGACTGTCAGCTCCCTGACATCACCCCAACATAAGCACCAACATATTGGCAAGGTGTTGGTGGGTGTAATACATTAAATTATACTGCTTATTTTAATAACATATAAAAGTAGGTATGTCATTGGTATTCTTACGCTGAAGTCGATGGACTCCTTCTTGCACTTGTCTTGACTCCTCATCCTTCTTCCGCCAGAACGTATGTAAGGGCTCCATGTTTGTAGTTTTGGTTAGATTCTGAATAATAATGTTAGGTCAGACTTAAACGATTAACTGCTCGATTCAATACAGACCTTAATTATCATTCATTATGTGTATTAGCAAATTTTATGTTTGAGACGATAATTTCCTCTGGGAAGCTAAAGTTCGGTGATGTGACGATTACACGCCATCCCCGTACTATCAGATGCATACCTGCATTTTCTCTTTCAGAACCTACAGTCTAATACGAAGTCTTATCAATTCTGTTGGCTATTGCGGCGAATTTAGTCGCACTGTGCAACATTTTAACACGTCAGCCGTCAACCAACCTACTGCTCTCCTACAGCGATTGCTGGGCTTGGTTTCATCACAACGCAAAAGTTAAAGGTAACAGATCGCGTATTCCGGTTAAAAGGAAAGATTTATAGCAATCTGCAATCAACTTTAAATTAAACGTGAATGTTTTTAATCCCGCTGTGGTCCTTGTGATATGTCCCGTCTCAGAACTGTTAACATTCTGTCTTGGCTCTAGAACATACGAGGGACATTCAATAAGTAATGCAATATATTTTTTTCTGAAAGGAGGTTGGTTTTATTCAAGATTCCTACACACCATATTATTCCCCACCCTTTTCGCTACCAAATCCTATTTGTGAACATAATCTGCGCGCAATACGACGGGTCTACGCCACCTCACTGGAGGGCCGGTATGCCCGCATGTCACCACTCCACTGGTCGACGACGGAGCCAACATCTTGCTGCATCAGTAGCCTCCCCATCATCCACGTCCTACTTCCTGCCAAGTGCATGCTTCATTTTGCCAAACAGATGGATGTCGGAAGGTGCGACATCCGGGCTGTACGTAGACTTATTGAAGACCTTGCGCTTTTATGGTGAAGGAGAAGTCCGTTTGCATCTTTGTGGCGACGAACACGCTGAAGTTGTTCCTTCAATTTCCTGAGGATAGCACAATACACCTCATAGTTGATCGTTGCACCATGAGGGAGGTCATCAAACAGAATAACTCCATCAGGTCCCAGAAGAGCGTCACCGTGACTTTACCGGCTGAGGGTGTAGCTTTGAATGTTTTCTTCTTCGGAGGGGAACTGGTGTGGCGCCATGGATTGCCATTCTGTTTCCGTTTCGAAGTGATGAACCCATGATCCATCGTCTGGGACGATGTTCGACGAAAAATTGTCACGATCAGACTCGTAACGCGCAAGCAGCTGTACACAAAAGACACTTCGTTGCTCTGTGTGGTCTTCTGTTAGGTGGCGGACAACCCAGCCGGCACACACCTTTCAGTACCCCTACTGGTGGACGAGTGAGTCAGCACTACCAACAGAGATGTCCAGTTGTGCAGCGAGGTGTTTGACTGTGATCCGTCGTTTACCTGGAATGGGTGTGTCTGAACGTTCTAACATTGGAGGAGCTACAGCTGTGTGCGACCAGTCAGCACGTGGGAGATCGGAGAGGTTTGCGCGACCTTATTGCGATGATGACAGACACCTCGCCCTGCCTTTGTTCACTGCCAGATCTCCGTAGACGTCCTGTAAGCTCCTGTGATAATCTTTGATGCTCTGGTTTTCTCCCAACAGAAACTCAACGACAGTTTCCTGCTTGGAAGGCACCTCCGCTACAGACGAAATTTTGAAGGGCTACATATAGCGCTGCCAACCATCGCATTAACTATAGAGGCTGAAGCGGGAATATTTCGCGATGTCTTAGACAAATTCTGCATTTTTTAACTGAAACTGGTCGAGAAAAAAATGTGTTGCATTACTTACTGAACGTCCTTCGTACTTCACGGGAAATACCATATGTGGCCTTCGAATGGAAACTTGCTGATCGCCCGTTATATAATATAAAAGGATCGTTGAACATTCCTCTATCCCGTCGCTGAAACTGAGCGAAAAATTTGAGGGAATATGTAGTGAAAAATTTACGTTGGTGATAGAAATTTGAAATGTTGTTTGAATATTTGCCCTGAATAAAAAAATAAAAAAATAAAAACAAACATAAGAAATTGCAACCATTTTCATTAGTGGCTAGTATACAGGTTGTTCATAAATGGCTCTGGGTTTTCAGAATAAGACTGTGCAATAACTACAAAACATGCAGAAAAACAACTCATAACAGTGCATAGAACATCTCTGCCGCTTTCAACACAGATTACAAGTGCTCACACTGTGGACTATTTGTAACGAGGCAAACGTCAGTGCTGGCAGAAGAGCACGTACCGTACATAGAAGTCGCCTGGGAAGGCATAACCACAGAAGCACGATTTGAAAATCTGTTCATTGGGTTGCCTATCTGCAGGTGCGAACTAATTCAATGCGACAGTACGAAGCAGTCTATTTATCTACATGTTTTCACAACCCTTCCTCCTAGTGCAACTACGCCGCGGAATGATTACGAATCAGCCGGCCGAAGTGGCCGTGCGGTTAAGGGCGCTGCAGTCTGGAACCGCAAGACCGCTACGGTCGCAGGTTCGAATCCTGCCTCGGGCATGGATGTTTGTGATATCCTTAGGTTAGTTAGGTTTAACTAGTTCTAAGTTCTAGGGGACTAATGACCTCAGCAGTTGAGTCCCGTAGTGCTCAGAGCCATTTGAACCATTTGATTACGAATCGAAACTCGAAGAGATGCTCTTCTTATTGATATTTGCCATTTTAGTAAATTCGGCGCCACTAGTTCAAACATACGCGTGCTAATCATATGAATTGCCAACATACACTGAGCTGACAAAGGCTATGGGATAGCGATATGCAGATATACTTACAGATGTCGGTAGTATAGCGTACACAAGGTTTAAACGGGCACTGCATTGGCGGAGTTCTCATTTGTACTCAGGTGATTCATGTGAAAAGGTTTCAAATGGTTCAAATGGCTCTGAGCACTATGGGACTTAACATCTATGGTCATCAGTCCCCTAGAACTTAGAACTACTTAAACCTAACTAACCTAAGGACATCACACAACACCCAGCCATCACGAGGCAGAGAAAATCCCTGACCCCGCCGGGAATCGAACCCGGGAATCCGGGCGTGGGAAGCGAGAACGCTACCGCACGACCACGAGATGCGGGCTGAAAAGGTTTCCAACGTAATCTTGACCGCACGATTGGAACTAACAGGGTTTGAAAGCGGAATTGTAGTTGGAGCTAGACACGTGGGACATTCCACTTCGGAAATAGAAAGGAAATTCAATATTCAGAGATACACAGTGTCAAGTGTGTGCCGAAGGTACCAAATTTCAGGCATTATTTCTCACCACAGACAATGCATTGACCGAGGCCCATCACTTAACGACTGAGAGTAGCGACGTATGCGTAGAGTTGTCAGTGCTAACAGATAAGCAACACTGTGTGAAATAACCGCAGAAATCAATGTCGGATGTACGACGAACGATCCGTTAGGATAGTGCGGCGAAATTTGGCGTTAATGGGCTATTGCAGCAGAGGACCGACGAGTGTGCCTTTGCTAAAAGCACGACTTCGCCTGCAGGGCCTCTTTGGGCTCGTGACCATATCGGCTGTGCTGTAGACTGCAGGAAAACCTTGGCCTGGTCAGATTCAACCCGATTTAAGGTGATAAAAGCTTATGGTAGGATTCGAGTGTGGCGCAGGCATCGCCAAGCCATGGACCCAAGTTGACAACAAGGCAGTGTGCAAGCTGGTGGTGGCTCTATACTGTTGTGGGCTGTGTTTGCGTGGAACGACTGATCACTGACTGAAAATGGTTATGTTCGGATACTTCGAGACCATTTGCAGCTCTTCATGGACTTCATGTTCCCAAACAACGATGGAATTTTTTTGGATGGCTATGGTCCATGCCATCTAGTCACAGTTGTTTGCAATTGGTTTGAAGAACATTCGGGACAGTTCGAGCGAATTATTTGCCCACTCAGGTCCCAAGACATGAATCCCATCGAACATTTATGGGACATAATCGAGAGGTTAGTTTGTGCACAAAATCCTGCACCGGCAACACATTTGCTATTATGGACACCTGTAGAGGTAACTTGGCTCAATATTTTTCCAGGGTTTTCCAACGACTTGTCAAGATCTTGATAAGTCAAGCTGCTGCAGTACGCCTGACAGGAGTTCCGACAAGATTTTAGGAGTCATCTTATGACTTTGGTCACCTCAGTGTAAACATTAACGTAAGAATGAAAATGTAACAACGTGTACTAATCAGTTGACACTTTTCTCACCACAATGATGTATTGTGAACGTGAAACCTTATAATGCAACCTAGGTACCTAAATAACGACCAGACTTAAATATCTATCATTACGGCCTGGCGTATGTCCAAAACAACTTAGGCAATTAACGTGCTCTTATTACGATTAACACAACTGTCAATTCACAGAGGCACAGTGGCAAAAACTACCTTCTAACCTCGTAGAACGAAGCATCGCCCACAAGCCAATAAGGGAACTGTCAGCCACTTTGACGCCCCCAACCTGGTCTCGATGAATTAATTGCGGCCAGTTAAGTGGACTACGCGCCTCGACGAGGTCTGTTCCCACGGGCTGAGTGAAGAGCGTCTCGTCATAACTGGACCTGCGCGCCTACGCTCCCGGAAGCACACCGACACTGGTTGGCGAACTCAAAAACAGCGGCACTGCGCTGCAAACGAGTTCTGCCAGAGAGACGCCACGGCCTGACAGAAGCCTCTCCTTGCGCCCCTGCTGCTGACGATATCGCGCTGTCCTGCAACCTATGGGCTACAATTCCTTGGACATAGGTGTCAAGTATGCCGCGTAGCCCGATTTATCGTTGAGCAACCCGATTTATCACCGAGCAGTCCCTGTTGAAGGTAGTAATGTATCCGATAGAGAATGAACAGCTTCTTTGTAGGTATCAACGGAGATTTCGATAGTGTTAAGCGCAGCTAGCTCTGTTCTTCTCGATATCCCAGAAGCAGCGAGACACTGGTTGCTGCTATGTTCTTGGCTTCACGAAATCCTTCGACGTACTTCAAGACCGTAGCCTCACAATCGAAATTTGTGCTTACGGTATATCGGAGCGAATATGATATTAGACTGAAGACTTCCTAGCAAACTGAACAAAGTGCGTTATCTTTAATTTGAGGACGTTGTTAAAAGTGACAATTGCATAATTACACCTCATTGAAGTTCATTGTTTACAACGATGTATACATAGTCAGTAAGCTTCAGGCACAAGGTTTATTAATGTTTCCAGTGGTTTTCGAAAATACCTTAAAGGAAATGTCATAATTATTGCATTCAGAAGGATATGTTCATTTTCCTTTGCCATCCATATCCAAGACGAGATTGTGCTACGCCCTTAATGCTCTTCTCGTCGGCGAAACGTTGAACTTTAACTCTCTTTTTCTTCCCATATTATCATTTATAATGCAGAAGCAGCTACTAGCAGAGAGCAGATAGTACGTAGTATAACCAGTAGCCAGCCCATTTCTTGCGCCATGGGGAAGAAGAGCTTTATGGGTCTGCACAATTCCTATGACTACTGTTAGTGCTCCTTCGTAAAACAGAACTTTTCATCTTAAGAGAGGCCAATGAGATGATACTTCGACTCAGATTTGGTTCAGAACCTTTAAGGTTAAATTAACATATTGAGAGATTGGTTGATTCTAAATGGATGGACGAGAAATGCAGTGCCATGGCCCTGTAGAATGTTGTATGGGTGACTGACAGACATGAGGGACTCCGACCGTCATGGAAGCGTTACGTCGACATGGTTTATTGTGCACAACGATGGCTTTTGCCGTATGTAGGCTTCAGTGCTCTATGTCGGGGTATTTTTTTCGCTGTACTGGGTAGGATAACGTGAGATAACAATGTACCATCCGCAAACCACCTCCATCATAAACTAGTTAGCGTGCCACCCCGAAAGAAAGCCCAGATTATAGGCACCTCTCTTTTTTAAGCAAACCCATAACTTCAGTTACGGCAAAACCTTGTACTGAATACTCGGAACAACTGTTCAGCTAAAAGAATTCCTCTTTGATTATATGAGACAGAGTATTGAAGAAGGCCATTAATGTCTGTGATCTCCTACAGCCAGCCTGTGTGGCAGTGCGGTTCTAGGCGCTACAGTCTGGAGCCGAGCGACCGCTACGGTCGCAGGTTCGAATCCTGCCTCGGGCATGGAAGTGTGTGATGTCCTTAGGTTAGTTAGGTTTAATTAGTTCTAAGTTCTAGGCGACTGATGACCTCAGAAGTTAAGTCGCATAGTGCTCAGAGCCATTTGAACCATTTTTGCTCTCCTACAGTGAAAGCATTCTCTATAACACACTTCATTTACTGACATGAACTTCAAATTGGTTCAAATGGCTCTGAGCACTATGGGACTTAACATCTGAGGACATCAGTTCAAAAAATGTTCAAATGTGTGAATTTCTAAGGGACCAAACTGCTGAGGTCATCGGTCCCTAGACTTACACACTACTTAAACTAATTTAACGCTAAGGACAGCACTCACACCCATGCCCGAGGGAGGACTCGAACCTCCGGCAGGAGGGGCCGCACCATTAGTGACATGGCGCCTCTAACCGCGCGGCCACTCCGCGCGGCTGAGGACTTAGAACTACTTAAACCTAACTAACCTAAGGACATCACACACATCCATGCCCGAGGCAGGATTCGAACCTGCGACCATAGCGGTCGCGCGGTTCCAGACTGAAGCGCCTAGAACCACTCGGCCACACTGGCCGGCAAAGAGTCGGAAGCTTTTATAAGAGTGTTCGCAGGTGATGCGCCTTTCTATGAGAAAGTAGTAACGCCAAAGGATAGTATAAATCTACAAAAGATTAGTGAGTGGTGCAGTCTCTAGAAATTGTCCCTGAAAGTATAAATAAAGGTGGGACATGTTGCGAATAGACAAGAAAAGATCTCCCCTACTGTACCACCAAATCACTGATGAAAAATTGCTCGGAACAGTATACACCGTAAATGTATAGGAATATCTACCCAGAGCGATCTTAAGTGGAGTGACCCCACAAAACAAGCCGATAGCTAGAATTGGCTTCAAAGGAAGAGTGTCAATGAAATGTAACTCATCCACGAAGGAACTTGTTTGCAAGGCGCTTCTTGGACCAATTTTTCAATACTGTTCATCAGTCGGGACCTTTAGCAGAAAGGACTGACGGAAGAGACAGAGAGTATCCAACGAAGAGTGGCGCGTTTAGTCACGTGATCGTTCAGTCAGCGCGAGAGCCTTACAGAGATGCTCAACAAACTCCTCTGGCCGGCCGGGGTGGCCGAGCGGTTCTACGCGCTACAGTCTGGAACCGCGCGATCGCTACGGTCGCAGGTTCCAATCCTGCCTCGGGCATGGATGTGTGTGATGTGTTTAGGTTAGTTAGATTTAAGTAGTTCTAGGGGACTGATGACCTTAGAAGTTAAGTCCCATAGTGCACAGAGCCAAACTCCTCTGGCAGGTATTACAAGAGACGCGTTGTGCATCACGGAGAGCATCCCTTTTGAAGTGTAGAGAGAGGACTTTCCGGTAAGAGTCGGACAACATATTACTTCCTCCCACACACATGGCCACGGTGAGATAATTTGATACATTAGAGCGAACGTAGAGGCTTACCGACAATCTTTCTTCCCACGTGCCATTTGCGAGTGGAACAGGTCAGGGGGAGGGAGGGATCAGTTAGTAGTACCAGAAGTAACCTCTGCCTGCGGATTATTGACGTAGACGTAGATGTATATGTAGATGTAGATGTGAATGGTTCAAATGGTTCTAAGCACTTGGGACTTAAGATCTGAGGTGATCAGTCCCCTACACTTAGAACAACTTAAACCTAACTAATCTAAGGGTATCACACACATCCGTGCCCGAGGGAGGATCCGAACCTGCGACTGTAGCAGCAGCGCGGTTTCGGACTGAAGCGCCTAGAACCGCTCGGCCACAGCGGCCGGCGTAGATGGGAATACAGCTCAGTACGTGGTAAGGTCGTAGATCGCCTGCCGGTCAGTTGAAGCGTCGAATGGCCCCGTTTGAGTCGAAATACTCCGTAAGGTCGCCGTACCGGGGCGGCAGCGAACGGACGAGCGGCCAGACGAAACTGTTCCGAGCCGAGCGTCCGCACCATTCGAACCGGCAGCAGCCGCGTGGCGGCGCGAGCGGAACGGTACGTCACAGCACGGGGGACGGCGGCTCAGACCTGCTGCGAGGCCGGGAGCGCAGGCGGCCGCACGCGGAAGCGGCCGCGCTGGCGCAGTGGCGCGCTGCGCAAAAAGCGGAACTGCCGCACCGCGCCGAGCCGGCCTGGTACCGTACGGCGACGGCCGCGTGAACCCAGGCAAGAAGCGGACAGCGGGCGGCCAGCCGCTCGCGTCGCAGCTGACGAGCTCCCCCACAGTGGCGGCGGCCTTGCCAGCTTCCCCACGTCCTGGATCCTGGGGTACGGTTCTGTGTGTGTGTGTGTGTGTGTGTGGGTGGGTGGGTGTGTGGGAGGGAGGAGGTAGCATGGAGGGGAAAGAGTTAATCACTGTTTGGCGATGGGGGCAATTTTCACTTGCATCAGGGAGACACAGTGTCAGGTTTGGACTTCCCTGCGTGCCTACGATTTTTTAATAATAATAACTATCGTTTCTGAAAGTATTTCTATGGAGTGTAGCCCTGTATGGAAGTGAAACGTGGGCGATAAATAGTTTGGACAAGAAGAGAATAGAAGCTTTCGAAATGTGGTGCTACAGAAGAATGCTGAAGATTAGATGGGTAGATCTCGTAACTAATGAGTAGGTATTGAATAGAATTATGGAGAAGAGAAATTTGTGGCACAACTTGACTAGAAGAAGGGATCGCTTGGTTGGACATGTTCTGAGGCATCAAGGGATCACCAATTTAGAATTGGAGGGCAGCGTGAAGGGTAAAAATCGTAGAGGGAGACCAAGAGATGAATACACTAAGCAGATTCAGAAGGATGCAGGCTGCAGTAGGTACTGGGAGATGAAAAAGTTTGCACATGATAGAGTAGCATGGAGAGCTGCATCAAACCAGCCTCTGGACTGGAGACCACAACAACAACAACAATAATAATAACTATAATAACATTAAGACACGTTAAGTATTTTAATACGTGGTGGCGCAGTTAAAAATAGCCCGCCTACCCTTTGAACGCGTATGCAATGTTTCGACTTCTGAAACAGAGTAAACAGCAAAACGGTGCACAATTTTATGCAGTAATCGATTGTTAGCATAGAAGAAAGAATTGAAATTGTGGAAGCATACGTGGAAACAGGTTTGATTGAGGAAAGCCGCGAAATTTTCGGGGTCAAGTATTCGGATAGAGGACTACCAGCAAAGAGAGCAATACAGAGTCTGTATAAAAATTGGTGCACCTACGGATATATGCAAAAAGTAAAAATACAAAGGATTCATTTAGTTTGCACATCAGAAGTTATTGCAGACAGTCGCCAAAGAACTATTCAGAGCCGAAATAAATCTACGCGTAAATTGGCCCAACATGCGCTTGTGAGTAGGAGGAGCTACCAGCGTATATTGAAAAGTCTTAATTTGAAGCCATTTCGTCTGATGGTTGTGCAGTAAGTGCGGGAGGATGAGAGTCAGAAACGTGTAGATTACTGCACGTGGCTTTTGAATAACACCAATGACGGTCTGTTACAACCTCTTTCATTACATCGTGAATGATGATGCATCATTTCGTCTTTCCGGTCACGTGAATTCACAGAACACGAGGTACTGGGTAACGGAGAACCCTACCACTGCGTGTCAGCAACCACTCCATGAAAAACCGGCGTTTGGTGCTGTGTAACGGGGACGCGTATGATTGGACCGCTATTTTTTGACACTTCCATCAATACGGTTGAATATACGGAAATTTTTGATACATTTTCTGCTCAGCTCACTGAGAATGAAAGACAATACTGCTTTTTCCACCAAGATGTGGCAACAAGACAGCACGTTCGCCAGATCTCACAACATATGTTTTTTCCCGTAGGGACATGAAGAATAAGCTCTATGAAACAAATCCACACATAGTACAGGAACTGAAAGACATCATTAGCCGTCAAGTTGCCACCATCGATACCCGAAATTTACCCCGGTACATCTGACTACGGTTAGACATGCGCACCTGTGTATTGATGTTGCAGTGGACCACTTTCAGCGTCTTCTGTAAATGTATTTTTCACTTTATTTTTCACTGTAAATAAATGGTAAGTCCATTTCATCTCTTCTTTTCTGTAATTTCACTGTGTTTCTTTTATAATTAAACTTTCTACTTTTATTTGCACCACCCTGTACAATGAATCTATCTTCCTCAAGCTCCCCATCGCTGACACAAAAAATTGCGATTTCCTCCAGTCACATTTCCCCCTTCGCACAGAGCATCCCCTACCACAAATAACACTCGCAACTACATAACAAATGAACTTCACACTACAGACAGACAGTGCAACGCAAAGAAAAGACGATCGAAAGTCTCGGCCATTGTTGGCAACACTATGAACTGTAAACACACATACAAACATGTACACACAGTGAAAGTAAAATGTTCAGCTGGAATATGCTTGCAAATTCCAAAGGTGGGAAATTCCCAGCTACTCAGAACAACAAAGTACGAATGCAGGGCGGCACATATGTGGTAACAAGATCCAAAATATCGCATGTGGAACCAAACAAATAATTTAATCTTACGGAACTCGTTCTCCAATAAGTTGTTTCATATCAGGAATTAACAGAATAACGAGAAAAGTGTAATACATCGGAAAGAGATCTATTATATTCACCAACAAACTTGTATTAGTGGCCAGTGAAGATGCTTAGAAAATAAGAGGAAACGAAGCGCCTCGCGCAGCGCTCATACTAAGGGCCTCAGCTTGCGAACAATGATCATGATGTACAGAATCCCCGCAAAATATACTCCCCAACACTCCCATTAATTTCCCCTGGTGGTGGGCTAGTAACGGCGCACGTAAGTTGATGTCAAAGAGACCAAAAGTCCCAATTCTACGGTACAATAATAATGAATCCCATTTACCTGAACAAGTTTCACAAGCTCCTACATTTACAACAGTTGTTCAACATAGCGACCTGCAGCGGCAATGCAGGCATGGCATCGTCGTACAAAGTTCTATCGTATCCGTTCTAAAATCTTCCGTGTCTTTTGACAGTGTCGCAGGCTACGAGAATTCTTGCCAGAAGATATCTGATCCAAGTGCTGATGAACCCTCAGTCCAAAGTGAAGTGAGACTCCATTGTGTTGGGACCACATCCGTTGACCAATAACAAGATGGATGTACTCCAGGAACCTGGGTAGTATGTCTTTGATAAAGCATTATACAGGATAATTCAGTTGTCCCTGCCGCCGTCGTCTTACGCAACCCGCAATGTTATAGCTGGCCATCATAAACTACAAGCTAGATTTTTCAAATTCTCTCGCTCTCTACGCGCAAACTGCTAATCCTACAGAAAATGAGCAGGACCTATTTGTAGGAAATTTAATGTAGTTAAATTTTGTACTGGGACGCTTTTTCGCTGGAGGTCATAGTATTCGAGTTACTCAAGAAAAATATGTAAAAGTGACCTCCAAACGCACCCCACCCGCACACTCTTCCCTCACCAGTTAGAATTCGTAGTATTTTGTTCCTGACACTCGCTTCTTCCATTGTCCGAAAGATTACAACTACACGAAATACTCCCCATATTCGACGTTTTTTGGTTCCTATTGGTTGGTCTATTACGCCACAAGCATAGTCGGCTATATTGTTGACATCATTAATTTTAAACGTAGCCGAGGGGGTAACGAGAAAACAAACGACTTTTGTAAACGTTACCCTAAAACTAATTACGTTGACAGTTCAGTTCGATTCAACTTAAATCTTACAAGCACACTAGTTTCGTAGTCAGAAGGCATGACGAATACAACGATATATTTGTTTATTTTACGTTGTTAAAATTCACAAAAATGTTAGGTAAAATTTACAATTTGCAACTGCTCTACTAAGCCGCGACTTCATAAAACTAGTCAATGGAGACCAAAGAAGGTTGAATGTGGGAAATAATTCGTGCAGTCTCAAATATTTGTGCACTGGTAGGAGGAAGTGCCTTGAACAATATACTAGAAACCGTGACAGGTGGGGGCTGATTGTGAGAGTAGGGGTGCGGTCCAAGGTCACTTTTGTAAGTTTCTCTTGAATAACTCGAAAACTACGGTCTCTAGCACAAACGTATTCCAATACAAAATTTAACTACATTAAATTTCTTACAA
This sequence comes from Schistocerca serialis cubense, assembly GCF_023864345.2. Lineage (NCBI taxonomy): Eukaryota > Metazoa > Arthropoda > Insecta > Orthoptera > Acrididae > Schistocerca > Schistocerca serialis. The sequence goes on from NC_064638.1 coordinate 362,680,072, forward strand.
AAAGGTCCTGTTAATTTCTTTCTGTAGAACTAATAGTCAGCGCGTAGCGAGCGAGAGAATATGAAAATCTCCCACGTGGTTTATGAAGGCCAGCTATAACATAGCGGGTTACCTGGAACGACATTGGTAGGGGCAACTGAATTACCCAGTATGTATTCCACTGTCAGAGATATCGGAACGATTTTCGCTTATAACTTCCGAATCGGTCGTTTCCGGACCAGGAACCACTACCTCAAACATACGTTTACCTTCTTCCATCGTCCCTGAAAGTTTGGAATATCATCTCCGAATCACTTTGTATAGCTCTGTGACGGTGCGTTAAGATTTTTGATCCTGAAAAAGGACAATATATCCAAGAGCGCAGTGTTAATTCAGTCGCCCTCCTCTTGAGAGTTCACTTTCTCGCCGTTTGCTGCAGACTGCGATAGTATCTGGCGATGCCGGTGCGAGCGGAGGCGTCGCCGACCTCCGAACGCCCGCAACCTTGCAGGCTGGGAGAGGCTTCCGTGAGTCAGTCACTGCACTTTACATGCAGAACGGGTTTTTGCGTAGGCCCTTGTTCTACAGCCATTACCACTTTGCATTCTGCACTGTCCATCCGCGCGAACTAGCCGAGGCTTTGGCGCACTCTGCAATGACAGCCAGTGGGAATAATAATGCGAGGTGTCGTCTTCGGTGGAGACGAGTTTACGGAACACGAACCGTGTGTGTAATGAACTCACAAGGGTAGGGGAGAGTATCAGACCGCAGCGTAATGCGCTGCACGTACGCGGGCACTGTAGTCTTCCTGCATTGCTTTACGATTTTACGCTGAAGAGCCAAAGAAACTGGAACACCTGCCCAATATCGTAAAACGACGTGGCATGGACTCGATTAATATCTGAAGTAGTGCTGGAGGGAATTGACACCACGAATCCTGCACGGTTGTCCATAAAGCAAAAAGAGTATGAGGTGGTGGTGATCGCTTCTCAACAGCACGTTGCAAGGCATCCCAGATATGCTCAATAATGCTCATGTCTGGGGAGTTTGGTGGCCAGCGGAAGATATTAAACTCGGAAGAGTGTTCCTGGAGCCACTCTGTAGTCGCATCGCCCTGCTGGAATTACCCAAGTACGTCGGTATTGTAATGGTACTTGAATTACGCAACCATTACGGCACCTCACCAGTACCTCTCGATACCAGCTATATTCTACTGTGTTTCTGCAAAGTAGTTGACGTATTTCTGAGACAACATTCAGATTTGATTTCATTTGTGATACATCGATATGTTTATATTGCAATGATATTATTCTTATGTGTATTCTTTCTTTTGTCACTATCATCTTTGACGTACTTGTAACTCTGATTTTTGGGCGCGTAAGCGATAGTTAGTTAGCTGTTAAGGTGTTAAGTTGTTAGAGAGTCGGACCTTGATTGGTCAAGTCTTGGACGTCATGTTGGAAAGACGCTTAACGTAGTCCGCTTATAAAATGTGAACTTTAACAGTGACTGTGAGGAAGATGTTTTCAAGTATGTTTTGTATTGTGAAGTGATGTTTTGTGTTTACGTGATATTGCAATAAAAACAATTAAAAGGAAGTGTAACTTGATTTCGGAGTGCTGATTATTCTTTTACATCACCATTGTCCAGCAAAAGTGTAATCTTGAAGAATGTTTTGTGAAGCGCATCTACAAAACTTTTGAATATAGCAGAATAAAACCTAGGCCTCTTTGCATCCGAGCTTGGAATCATAACCACCTAGATTTTCAACGATTAAGCCATGATTTTACCACGAGACCAGCGTGGGAAACACAAAAAGACGAGACTAGTTTTTTTCATTATTACATGAAATGACTTTATTAACTGTGCTCTAATGACACCTGCCACATAATATGACTGTTGTTACCCGAAAATGCAGTATTTAGCAGCGTGGGCAACACCACAATCGTTATTAAAATGCTGACCTTTGTTGTGGTAGTGTTGTTAGAGTATGCACACTCGATGTGAATAGATGCAGGTGATCAGACAGGATGTTTACTTACGTGTTACCTGTCAGAGTCGTATCTGGACGTATCAGGGGTCCCATATCGCTCCAACTGCACACACCGCACACCGTTACAGAGCCTCCACCAACTCGGACAGCCCCCTGCTAACATGTGGGGTCCACGGATTCATGAAATTGTCTCCATACTGGTACGCGCCATCCGCTCGATACAATTTGAGACGAGACTCATCCGACCAGGCAGCATGTTTCCAGTTATCAACAGTCCAGTGATGGGCCCAGGCGGGGCGTAAAGCTTTGTGTCGTGCAGTCATCAAGGGAACACGAGTAGGCCTTCGGCTCCGACAGCCCGTATCGATGATGTTTCGTTGAATGATTCGCACGCAGACACTTCTTGATGTCCCAGCACTGAAATCTGCAGCAATTTGCGGAAGGGTTGCACTTCTCTCAGGTTGAACGATTCTCTTCAGTCGTCGTTGGTACCGTTCTTGCAGATCTTTTTTCCGGCCGGAGCGACGTCGGAGAATTGACGTTTTGCCGGATTCCTGATATTCACGGTACACTCGTGAAATTGCTCGTACAGGGAAATCCCCACTTCATCGCTACCTGGGAGATGCTGTATTCCACCGCTCTTGCACCGACTACAACACCACGTTCAAACTCACCTAAATCTTGATAACCTGCCATTGTTGCAGCAGTAACTGATCGAACAACTGCGCCAGACACGTGTTGTTTTATATAGGCGTTGCCGACCGCATATTTACGTATCTCTGTATTTGAATATGTATGCCTATACCAGTTTCTTTGGCGCTTCAGTTTATATTGGACTGGAAGACATACTTTGGTACTCTGAAGGTAACAGGGATAAAATTAAGAGATAAAAACCGATATAGGTTATTTTCATCTTATACCGAAACGAGCCTGCAGTTACAATAGTCGAAGAATACGAAAGGAAAGCAGTGGCTGAGAAGGGAGTGAGAAAGGGCTCTGGCGTATCGGCGATGTTATTTATTATATACCCTGAGCAAGCAGTAAAGGAAACGAAAGACAAATTTGGAGTAGAAATTAAAGTTCAGGCAGAAGAAATAAAAGCTTTGAGGTTTATCTATGGTATTGCAGTTCTGTCAGAGATAGAGAAGGATTTTGAAGTGTAGTTGAACGGAATGGACAGTATCTTGAAAGGAGGATATAAGATGAACTTTAACAAAAGCAAAACAAGGACAATGGAATGTAGTCGAATTAAATGAGGTGAGGCTGAGGGAATTAGATTAGAAAACGAGACAGTTACAGTAATAGATGAGTTTTGCTATTTTGCAACATAATAACTGATGATGGCCGAAGTTCAAATGGTTCAAATGGCTCTGAGCACTGCTGAGGTCATCAGTCCCCTAGAACTTAGAGGTACTTAAACCTAACTAACCTAAGGACGTCACACACATCCATGCCCAAGGCAGAATTCGAACCTACGTCCGTAGCGGTCGCGCGGTTCCAGACTGTAGCGGATGGCCGAAGTAGAGAGGATATAAAATGTAGACTGGCAATGGCAAGAAAAGCGTTTCTGAAGAAGACAAATTTTTAACATCGAATGTAGATTTAAGTGTAAGAAAGTCTTTTCTGAAAGTATTCATATGGAGTGTAGTGTTGTATGGAGGTGAAACGTGGACGATAAACATTTCAGACAAGGACAGAATAAAAGCTTTTGAAACGCGGCGCTACGTAAGAATGCTGTAGACGGGCAGATCACGTAACTAATGAGGAGGTACTGAACAGAAATGAGGAGAAAAGAAATTTGTGGCACAACTTAACTAAAAGCGGGGATAGGTTGATGCGACACATTCTGCCACATCAAGGGATCACCAATGTGGTATAGGAGGAAAGTGCGAGGAATTACGATTATGCTCTCTCCAGCAGGTAAAAGAAGAAAGCGGCAGCAGTGACGCAGCTAGCACCCTAACTGCAAAATATCATCACGAAAGAGCATAATCTCCTGCAAAACTAAACGGAAAGACTGCTGTCAGTGACGGTGTACGAGTACAAACCACAGAGGACGCCTTCCGCTACAAGTTTCTGTTCCGCTGTGTATCCCGCGCACCGTCGTCACACTGACTCGACAACTCTTCATCGCTGTTACCTCCTTTCAACCGTGTCTCGGGTACCTGAGGAACTAAGAACGGCGTCTTTAAGTCGCATTTAAGTGTATTCATTCATTCGAGAAGAGCATGCTACATAGTGTCGCTAAACGTTTTCCCTGTCTTGCACTAATTTCAACACGTACTCTTCGCAGTTACCGATGTTTTTAGACCGCAGTAGTCTTAGTTTGTAAAGGAACTGCCAGGCTTGTCGAAGGACGGAAACTTGTAATACCGTCCTGCCTACAGTATCCCCGACGTAGATGCACTCTACCCTCCCTGCCTACTTCCTCGAAACGCCCCCACCGGTGCCTCACTCCCAGTGAGTACGGTAACTCGGCCACGACTGGACTTCTGGTAACTGGAGACACGGCAGACTGGAGCCGCCGCACGCTATCTGCCTGCCACCTACCTGCTCCGTTGTCGCTCCCCATTAGCGGCTACATTAGCACGGCTGCCCTACTCCATTCCCGGCAGCGGTCGGCAAGACCACACAGTCGCCGACTGCGTCCGCTAAGCGCGATGCGGCGCAGACTCACGGGGTCGCCGTGCCGTAATCATGTCACGAAGAGAGTAAAGCTGTGCTTGGAAACTTTGGGACCTGGCCAGTCCTCCGCTGTCCGAGGACACACTGGTAAGGTTTCCACTCGTGTCAAGGCTTACAACACGCTGTACACAGGAAGCACCATCGTAGACACTGCCTACGCGTGCAGCGATGTTTAATCAAACGTCTGGGCTATGTCCAATGGTGTCTAATCAGCAGTCGCAACCGAAACACCGAGGCTTATTTTGTGGTGCTCGTGACACGTAGTAAAATAGCGAGGCAGAGTTTCTCTTCTTTCTCCAAAGAGATTCATCAAAGTGTCCTATTTATTTTGACAATCCCAAATAACTTTTTGTCCAGACGCAAAATAAGAAATGTGTAAAGCAAATATTGTTTAGCTACGAGACGACATTAACCATCATCACTGCCTTTCTTGCAACTTTTTCGTTACGAATGATATGAACAGCAGTACTTTTAAAAAAAATAGCACCCTCTGCTTTGTATTTGGTAAGCTTCCTCTCGTCAAGACCTTATAATGGTTCTTGAATTACGTAACCATTATGGTACCTCACCTGAACCTCTCGATACCAGCAATATTCTACTGTGTCTCTATTAACTACTTAACATATTTCTGAGACAACATTCAGATTTGATTTCATTTGTGATACATCGATATGTTTATATTGCAATGATATTATTCTTATGTGTATTCTTTCTTTTGTCACTATGATCTTTGACGTACTTGTAACTGATTTTTGGGCGCGTAAGCAATTATTAGTTAGTTGTTAGAGAGTCGGACCTTGGGAAGGTCAAGTCTTGGACGTCATGTTGGAAAGACTCATATTGTAGCCAGCTTATAAAATGTGAACTTTAACAGTGACTGTGAGGAAGATGTTTTCAAGTATGTTTTGTATTGTGAAGTGATGTTTTGTGTGTTACGTGATATTGCAATGAAAGCAATTAAAACGAAGTGTAACTTAAATTCGGAGTGCTGATTATTTTTTTTTTTTTTTTTACATCACTATTGTGCTAACTTTGAAAGGTTTAATCTTCAAGAATGGTTTGTGAAGTGCATCTACAAAACTTTTGAATATAGCAGAATAAAACCTAGGCCTTTTTGCATCCGAGCTTGGAATCATCACCACCTAGATTTTCGACAGTTGAACCATGATTTTACAACGAGACCAGCGTTGGAAACACGAAAAGATGAGTGCCTAATTTATTCATTATTACATGAAATGACTTTATTAACTGTGCTCTAATGACACCTGCCACATAATAACTTTGTTGTTGCCCGAAAATGCAGTATTTAGCAGCGTGGGCAACACCACAATCATTAAATTTTGACCTTTGTTGTGGTAGGGTTGTTAGAACCTGCCCTAAAAGATATCACAGTCTAGCACTCACGTATACTTGGCGTTATTAAAAATGTAACACAAAACTGACTTTGGCTCTTCTGTACTTTCACACAGTGCAGGTAACCGTGCTAATGCGGCTCGCACACTTGCTGTAGTTGACGGTAGACAAACAGAAGCACAAGGAAGGTGCACACAGGTCATTATTGAAGTTATTGCTTTGTTTCTCCATAGATGAGTAGTGTTTTCACCTTATCTTCGTTAGTGTACGCTGTACTCACAAAAATTCAGTAGGAGGCGGTTGACTAAATGACTGGCGTTCTTGTGTTTCCGCCGCGAGATCTAGGACGTCTTTTCACGGTTCGCGCGGCTCTCCCCGTCGGAGGTTCGAATCCTCCCTCGGGCATGGGTATGTGTTGTCCTTAGCGTAAGTTAGATTAAGTAGTGTGTAAGCCTAGGGACCGATGACCTCAGCAGTTTGGTCCCATAGAACCTTACCACAAATTTCAAAATTTCTTGTGTTTCCACTTGTTACTGCCAACTCCAACAAGTGGACGAGTTGCGTTACAAGGGGTACTTCCACTGTCTGTTATTGCAGGAGAATCAAAGTCAATTTTTTGTCGTGTTTTTAATAACGTCATTATACGTCAATGATGCTTTGTGACACGTTTTTGAACAGTTCTGGAGCAGAGAAAGTGGATTGCCAGATTAAAGATACATCGTCTCGGATCAGAAGCTGTATACTATAAGGTAGGCCTGCGCTACGAGAATAAAGCTTTATTTCCCCTTGAACCAACTTAGGACATAGATGCAGGTTCACCTACGAATGTTGTATATGGAAATTCGACATAGACTAGAATCTGGCGCATCACAACGGGCTTAGGAAAACTATTTCACATTTGTTTATCCTCCCAGATTTGCGTGAGCTGAAACAGAGATATCAACTGTTCATTCTTCAAAAATAAAGAGTTCTTATATGCTGCAAAAATCAACTACTGTATTAAATATCCAAGCGTTAGAAGGAAGATTTGACCAGTCTTTTCCTGTACGTGGCTGTGTGATTCGTAGAGGCAAAATACATGCTGTCGAACAACTGTCTCTACGTTCCTGCTCTAAATTATATCAAATCGGATACATTCGTTGAGCTAAACATTTTATTAAAAATGCTTTAGTGAGCGCCTGTACACAGCAAAATAACTATTCTTCTTAACGAAACATCGTTTGATGCCGAACGTAAGCGCCTAATGACAGTGTTACCACCTACATGCAATACACGTTGTCGACTTATTTGACATTGTAATGCAATTTTGTACACACGTAAATCAAATAAACAATTTACTAGCTAAAATTTGGTAACCACCAAAACCAAGTAACACAAATTTTGCCTTCCAAAAAATAACTTTATTCCTTATCTCACATGTGTTCGAACTTTTGACCAGTAACTGAAAGGCAAATTTGCAACCGCCGTTCGAAAGAACAATGAATAGATGTAATTACAGTGATTGATATGGTAGATCAATGCCTTCCGAAAGCTAAAGAAAGCGGCATCAACCTGAGCGCCCGTTGTTTGCTCCCGCGTCCAGCCATCCTGATTTAGGTTTTCCGTGATTTCCCTAAATCGCTCCAGGCAAATGCTGGGATGGTTAATTTGAAAGGGCACGGCCGACTTCCCTTCCCGTCCTTATCTAATCCAGTGAGACAGATGACCTCGCAGTTTGGTCTCTTTCCCCAAACAACCCAACGCAACCCCGTTGTTTGCCTCGCTCTGGATCTCGTGGAGAAGTCGCAACCTAACTCGTTTACGACACGCCCTACTTAGAAGCACAGGGACTAATTACGCCAGTGGCGATTACGTAGACGCGTCGCTTCCTCGCGACAAATAACAGCGGTGTGAAACCCACGTGGAGGCGGGCCGGCGACCCATGTTTGGCACGACCTTGAGGGAAACGGCTGGCCGCGGAGATAATCTGATTTCATCTGCGGTGTCCGCTTTAACGCGCATAAAAACGGCCCGCGGGCTCGCCGTGTGAGTGGAAAGCCAGCCGCGACAGTGGAGTGTGGGCGTGTCAGGTGGCGGGCCGACCGCCACCCGAGGTCCCGGCTCGCTTTCCCACGGGCGCCTCGGCTCGCCGCGGCCCACGCCGCCGAGCAGCCGCTTTACGGCCGGCCAGGCCTTTTTCGCCGCCCTGGAATGCGACGCGCTTATAAACAGGCGGCGCAGGGCGGGCACCTGGACTGTCCAGCTCTCCACATACCGTTTGTCTCAAACAGCAGCAACAGCCGATGCGCAAAATACACTGGCGAAGATGGGGTGCGTTATAACACGACGCGTAGTCGCCCTAAATTTAAATAGTGTTCAGTACGGTCTAATCATGTGGTGACTCAGTCTCGTTATGTTACACTGAATGAACTCCAGTGTGTTAATCAAGAGTGATTAATTCCGTGTGTGTGTCTCCGATGCGTAAAACATAAAATTGAATTTACTCTCCAACTCAAAATCAATGAAGCTGAACTCATGCACTCTTCCTGTACGTTTTACAGCTTGAAAAAAGCAGTATGAAGAAAATTAAACATACATCATTCTCTGATATTAAATACAGGATGTCCCAAGAGGAGTGATCAGTATTCTGGGACTCGGTAGGAAACATCAATCGAAGCAAAAAAACATGGCCTCTAATGTGCGTAACTGATGAGCTATGAGCATTTCTGTCTTCGATACTGTGAAACAAATCTCTTCTACTGGACAAGTACGTATAGGTCTTAAAGTAGACATTTTAGAACCCATGTTTACTGAACTTTTTTCGTGCAAAATATGAAAACCAAAGAGTTTGCGGAAGAAAAGATTTGTTTCACAGCATCGAAAATGAAAGTCGCTCATAGTTCTTAAGGTATACGTTTGCAAGCTCATGTTTGCCAAAATTTTGATTGATATGATCGTCCCGGTCATACCCCTGAATACTGACCATTCCTCCCAGCACATTCTGTATAGTTCTCACGAGTATATAGCACCAGTGACGTTCAAATGGCTCTGAGCACTATGGGACTCAACTGCTGTGGTCATAAGTCCCCTAGAACTTAGAACTACTTAAACCTAACTAACCTAAGGACATCACACACATCCATGCCCGAGGCAGGATTCGAACCTGCGACCGTAGCGGTCGTGCGGTTCCAGACTGTAGCGCCTTTAACCGCTCGGCCACTTCGGCCGGCGAACCCAGAAATGTACTCGAATGGTTCAAATGGCTCTGAGCACTATGCGACTTAACTTCTGAGGTCATCAGCCGCCTAGAACTTAGAACTAATTAAACCTAACTAACCTAAGGACATCACACACATCCATGCCCGAGGCAGGATTCGAACCTGCGACCGTAGCGGTCACGTGGTTCCAGACTGAAGCGCCTAGAACCGCACGGCCACACCGGGCGGCCAGAAATGTACTCAGGCACTCGAAATACACTTCCTCGGTCAACCCATATAGTTCTCGTAATACTGTAAACAAACCATCGTCATACACATGTACAGTGCGTTCATTGTTAAGTTGCCCGATTGCCACAGGTGGAGCAGGTGTGCCAGGGGGGTGGGGGGTGGGATCAATGCACCCCTGTCTTCCGCAGTACAGAGCTGTCCTTGTTTCCGCGAAAGCAGAAGTACAGCACGGACGTAAAAATCGATTAAATGTTGTTCGTAACCAAGACTTAAAGTCTCTTGTGTGTTGTCACACTTGGTAAGGATCGTAACTGGAATAATTACACGCACTTGTCACAAGGAAAACAAACACTACGACACAGTACCACAGCAGACAACAACAGCTGTCTCATACAGTATTGTGAGATAGCAACGTTGGCTACGGCTAAAAGCAAATGATTACCAAGTCGAAACCTTCCTTCTACCGATTCAGACGTAGGGAGCAGATCGTCACTCTACACATCATCTGTCAAGACAGAACGTAGTCCCAACTGCGGTTCTTGTTCAGTCAGAAAAAAGAATATCACTGTACGTTCGCACGCATGCCATCTTACTGGATATTTGCTAATCTACCCACTGCAGAATTAAAATTATTTATTACGTAAGAAATGGGAATCTGTGCAACGTGGCAAATATACTGAATGAACGGGAGCATGTATGACCAATATTTTACAAATATACAGAAAAATTGTAGAGCGAAATGTGAAGAGAACGCCGGCCGCGGTGGTCTCGCGGTTCTAGGTGCTCAGTCCAGAGCCGCGCAACTGCTACGGTCGCAGGTTCGAATCCTGCCTCGGGCATGGATGTGTGTGATGTCCTTAGGTTAGTTAGCTTTAAGTAGTTCTAAGTTCTAGGGGACTGATGACCACAGATGTTAAGTCCCATAGTGCTCAGAGCCATTTGAACCATTAATTTGTGAAGAGAACACTACATTTACATGTTAGCACTACTGTGGCAATTAGCGACAGTATTGTCGATCTAAGACAATATCATAAGTCTAACAACGTTTAATTTTAATGAGAAACCGTGTAATACGTAACTCTTGCAGCTGAGCCTGATCCTATTTAGCAGTCCATTTTCAAAAACCTTCACATTGATTGCACTTCACCTCGTCGCAGGATTGCTAGACATTGTGGGGCCGATAGCGTGCGGTACTACTATTTGTCAATTCTGAGTTGAAAATAATGTCTCCAGATTCGTTACTTATCTCTTGATGGTAATAAGACTCCTGTGCTGTCGCAGCTGTCGCCGTGAGCTTGAGGTCGTAGGATTGCAGTTCCAGAGTGTGCACAATTTCAGACACGCTGCACTGACGTATTTCAGTTGTTTATTCGCCACTCCATGGCACATGCGAAACAGTTTTAGCTCATTCAGTAGCATGACACAGTTCAAAGCTCGTACAGATCAAAGCGCATTTCTCTCAACGTTCAAATCTGATGTCGTGCACACTCTCTGTCTCTTCGTCTCCTCTCCCCATATCTCTGACCGTATCTTCCTCCCCCCTCCCTCTGATCATATCCTGCTCTCCCTCTCTTTCCATCTCCATCTCCCCTTCTTCGTTTTCCACTTCCCACAACTCCTCTAAATCTTCCACGTGCCTCATGCACATCCCCCTCCTCCCCGTCTGTTCATTTGCTCCTCCCTTTTCTCTGCCGATTCCCTCTTTTAGCCATCTCAATCTGTTCCCAGCCATGCTCATCACCGTGTGTAGCCCCTGCAATACAGTTCAATAACACAGGCTGACACTACTCCCACAGCACACCTTTCATTTAGGGCAGGCTACCCATCAGGGGCTTGAAAAATCATTTATTTCTCTGTGGTGTACAGACTGCCATGCAAAGCAGGCCAGCAATACTCTAACACAACACATCTCTCATACAGGGAAGCCTACCAGTTGTGGCCTGGAAAACGCTTCCTTGTCCCTGACTTCTAGGTTGCCCAGCCAATCTGGTTGGTTTGGCTGGCCAATACTATTTGCACACAACATACCTGTCAAGCAGGGCAGCCTATACTCCAGGGACTGGAAAAAGCACATTTTCGTCCACACGTCTGCTCCTACTGGAGTTGGGAGATTATAAACCGCATACTCCCGATACTCGTCAGGCCTGCAGTTTCTGTGCCAGATTTTGTTGAAATAGATCCAAGGGTTTGGGAGGAGATCCTGGACATACACACATACATACAATATGCTTTACATATATAGCAGAAGATAACAAATATAATAAACAAAACAAAATAATAAAAGAAGAAAAGGTATTTATAAAGGTTCCATAGAGCTAACACATTACGGTAATGCACCATAAACACATCTAATAAATGCTACTAACCTGATATGCCAGCGTATCTGTAACTGTAGGATATTTTGATTATTGTTTAATCATTATTCGAGCTTTTTCAGTGCAGAAAAAGTCATACCTACAGACGATGTACTGTGGAAATACATTCTGGCTATTTTGGCTTTCTAAGGCTACTGGAGTTTTTCAGGTGCAGACTGTAACACAGCAAGCCCAGAGGATGGCCAGATGTATCTTATCATCACCTTTTGGGCTTTGAGAAACGTCTAATCATTAGCGAGGACTGACATGGGGCTGCTACAATTAATGCAGTATGAATGGCTAGAAGAGTAGCCACAAGTCCTTCCAGATGGCCCTCAGCATGAGAAGATCATAGGATTGTATGACAGGCTTTGACCAGTAGACAGGTGAGAATAGTTGATTATGACCAGATGTTACAGAGTGGCACTAGAAACAGTAGGGAAGAGGTCGCTATAACAGCTTTGAGGTCTCTAATTGGGATACTGTACCACAGGCAACAGACTCATGTGATGTAGAGACAGCATCAACTTGGACATTGATTGGCATTCTGTGGTGTTCAGTGATGCGTTTCGCTTCTGTTTGTGGTGGTCGTAACCACGCCAAAATGCCCATAGACGATGAAAGATCACAGGAAGCAGCAATTTTTGAAGCCTAAATCTTGTTAACTCCTGGACTCATCATGTGGGAAGTTACGTGACATAAGAAAACAAATAATTTGGTATTCGTTCAAGGAAGGCTCAATGCTCGTCAGCATGTGTCAAGAAAGGTAAGCCCCACTGTCATACCATTCTTGACCATTGTACCAAATGGCATGGTATGGATCCTAGACTGCTCTGGTCGGTCCCTAGATTTGTCATCTGTAGAGCACGTTTGGGAGACGATGGCAGAAAACAGTACAGTGTTTCGAGCGTGGCAAGGAATTCCTCAAGACGAAATTTGGAGGTTAATTCCATGCACAGTGAATCCAAGAATGTATTGCTGCCTGCAAGGGTCACACCTCACATTGAAGTTCAAGATGGACGTCAGTTCCGAATTGAATGAAAGACTAATCATTTGATACCCGTTATGTGATGAAAATCTTCTAAGAGTTTGATAAATATCGTACTGATGCTTCATGGTGTAGTCCTTCCCACTTTCGTAGGCGTAATGTGAATACACATCCAATATGCCAACCTTTGGAGCCAAAAACAAGTTTATTCCTTCTGAAGGATCGATGACTATAATCCCTCAATAAGCGTCAATGAAATTTTACATCATCCTGCACAAAGAAACTACTCCTACTCCTTTAATATACTGGGGAATGATAATCAGTACTTAATTGGTTTTTCAAACACGCATACTACAATGGCAGGATAATACGTGTATTCTGGATATTCTAGCGACCAGCTAGTAACAAATAGTCCCTTGTGTTAAAAAAATGGTTCAAATGGCTCTGAGCACTATGGGACTTAACATCTGTGGTCATCAGTCCCCTAGAATTTAGAAACTAACCTAAGGACATCACACACATCCATGCCCGAGGCAGGATTCGAACCTGCGACCGTAGCGGTCACGCGGTTCCAGACTGAAGCGCCTAGAACAGCACGGCCACAACGGCCGGCAGTCCCTTGTGTCTGTAAGAGTCCCCTGTTTACAGAAAAGGGGTAAATGAACGGATGTTCAGAACTTCAGGCCAACATGACTAATGTCCGCCTGTTTCAGAAGCCTGGAGCATGTTCTTACCACAAGGACAACATCCCTGGATGAAAAGAAGATGCTGTCAAAGAAACAGACCTTGCTGTGTTCATGCACGATGTCTTGCGAACAGTAGATGGAGGTGAATACGCATATTCCGTTGTCCTATGTTTCCGAAAGGCGTTCAACTCTGTACCATTTCGTCTGATAGCAAAGCTGCGATTGTACATAATATCTTCACAGATATACAACTGGACCACTGTCATGCAAAAGCATATGTCCCAGCATTCACCTTAAGTGATTTATGGGAACACAGAAAATAAGCATAGCGCCTCATAACGTTGCTTAACGGAGACCATTAAAATAAACAGGAAAATGTGTGGGTTCTAATATGGAACCTTGTGGTACACCGACCATAATTATTTATTTATGTCCAGCTACTTATCTAGCGTATTTTTATTTGATATGTTTACAATGTGCTTAATAATTTAATATGTTTGCAGCGAGTTTTCGACAATCGTTCTCTTCGTTTTTAATCGGATGTTATGTCCCTGAATGGCGCAAACATACACATTTTCATAGTTTTTTAAATTCTTTAACAAATGAATTGAGAATCTTGTTCTGAGAATGTGCATACCTGATAATCACGCAGCACTTGTAGTCTGTTTCATGAGGTTAAGGAGTAACACCCTGAAAAATAATAATCAGCGAATGAGTAAATGACTATAAACGTTTTCTACTTCTGATATCGGTTGAGCGGTGCGTACCTGTATTTAAGTCAATCAGTACAGCTTCTGTGACACTGAGTATCTTCGTCTTGCAGTTTGCATGCGGAAGTTTGTTTCCTGAAAACTGACTTGCATTGTAGACTTGTCTTGCCGAACGACCTTCGTGAAACTTTTGGGTAGAGTAATCCCCAGATCACATGCAATTAGCTGCCAAATATCGTATTGATTTCAAAGGTAATGCAGGAGGTACAGTCGACATTACATGTTGTCTTCTTTTTCGTGCAATACCAAGACATCGTCTATGAAATTAAAACATTTATCATGGTGTCTTTTGATTTTTTAATACCTTTTCTTATTAGACGCTCCCAAATTAGGATAATGCCATTTATAAGGCCTCACAAGCGCTGATAGTACACCGCTTGCCAACAGCGCTCTGCAGACCCGGATGGTCACCCTTACGAATGCAAGCCCGTCAGAGCTTAACTTCGGTGATCTGACGGAAACCGGTGTTACCACTGCTGCAAGGCCGTCGATAGAGAAATAGCAGATCAGATCGCGAAAGCTGACAACGGCTGCAACAGAGCGGTGTGATGACCACATGCCATCCATATTCGGATCCAGTAACGCCTTTCGGCTGGGGTTAACACGACGATCGGTCGATGCCGTCGACACCATTCATGCTCCCGAGGCCTGTTCGGACGGAGTTTGTTTGTTTCAGTTCATTTGTATGAATATTAAAAACAGTGAGTGATATTGGGCACCTTTGTCGTACTACTTGCTTTAACAAAATTTCTTCTGTTCTTGTTTCACCTGTACTTATTAGAATTTTTTAAACTTTGTATAGGCTTCATATGGCCTTTATTAATGTTTTAGGATATACATTGATTTCCATTGTTGACTAAATTTTGTTTTCGTTCACATTTTCAAATTCATTAGATTAGCTTATTGTAAAATTCAGTTCAGTTTTTGCATGCAGGGTGTATCATAAACTACTGGCGTAAACGCATACAGATGAGAGTACACGATACCAGAAGCAAAAAAGTATTAGGGGACATGGGCTCTAAAGCGCTTACATTAACAGCTATGAGCTCTTCTTCATCTTCGATACTGTGAAACAAATCTCATCTAAGGCAAGCTCTTTGTTTTCCGTATTTTGGGAGGAGATAGTACGGACCAGAACACGAAAAATTTATCCAGTAAACATGGATTCTACAGCGCATACCTTAACAGCTGTGAGCACTTGTTCAGTAGAAGAGATGTGATTAATAGTAGCGAAGACGAACAATTGTTCATAGCTCTTAAAGTATGCACTTTGCAGCTTATGTTAACTGGATATTTTTTTCCTTCTTTTGGACCGAGTGAGGTAGCGTAGTGGTTAGCACACTGGGCTCGCATTCGGGAAGACGACGGTTCAAACTCCCGTCAGGCCATCCTGATTTAGGTTTCCTGTGATTTCCCTAAGTCGCTTCAGGCAAATGCCCGGATGGCTTCTGTGACATGGCACGGCCGACTTCCTTCTCCAGCCTTCCCTAATCCGAGCTTGTGCTCCGTCTCTTAATCACTTCGTTGTGGCTTGGCTCTGAGCGCTATGGGACTTAACTTCTGTCATCAGTCCCCTAGAACTTAGAACTACTTAAACTTAACTAACCTAAGGACATCACACACATCCATGACCGAGGCAGGATTCGAACCTGCGACCGTAGCGGTCGCGCGGTTCCAGACTGTAGCGCCTAGAACCGCTCGGCCACCTCGGCCGGCAACTTCGTTGTCTACGGGACGTTCACACCAGTCTCTCCTCCTCCCCCTTGTTTTGGTCCCTACTACACCCTTCAAAATATGAAAAGCAAAGAGTTTGCAGAAGAAGAGATTTGTTTCACGGTATCGAAGATAAAGTGCTCATAGCTCTTAATGTACGCATTTTCGCGCCAGTTTCTACTGAGACTGTTTTGCTTCTAGCACCATGTTCTCTTACCATTGATTGTGATAGACTCTGTATATTTTCTCTGTGCATACCCAAATTGTATTAAGCGTTCATTCGTCCTCAGAAGCAGGTTCAAAAGCTAATGAGAGTGTCAGCCAGCGTGCCGGTATTATGAAGACAGCAGAAATTCTGTCGAGCAGGGGGTATAACAATGCACTGGCGATGCAGCATTGCACGCTGCGGAGGGTTCTCAACAGCCTGCACGACCTGCCGCTAGGGACGGGAACGAGCAAGCTGTTCTGGGAAGTGCCTCAGACGGCGCCAGAATCGCTAATGGGGCGTGTGAGGTGTCTCTTATTTTTTATTCGAGCCATTTGAATAATTGCAAGCCGCCTATTGGGAATAAATGGTCCGTTGTAATGATGCTGAATCCCGCTGTAGGCAAACAGTTTAAGCGAAGCCGGTGATTTGTAGCCGTCCATCGGAGGCACCGACGTGGCCCACTGGAATCTGCATCAACTGCGATCTTCGCGATGCGATACCGCGTAGTATTCAAATGTAGAGAAATATATTGCTGCTACAACGTCAGTCATTAAGTATGTATTCTGTCGGATCTTCTTCTTAAAGCACACTTCGTTTCATCTAGTGGGACCAGGTAAGACAGACGAATATCACGTAAGAATCCGACGTTTCTCGGCGTTGGCTGAGTTTTCACTTACTGACGTTGTAAGATTTCTACTAGTAAATTGTTATTACAGTGCACCTCATTTTCGGCAGTCGAACTGTTTAATTAGTAGCAAAGCTCACATCCGTTGGTCGTAATCGCTTCTAAGAATGAACGTGTGCTCTTAAGCACTGTTAAAGTCACAATTACGAGAATGTACTGTTAATGACTGGGTAACTACTGAATGATAACAGTTGGAGTTTCACAACACTCATGTAACTGATTATCAGACATTAGTCACTGCGATTCCTAGCTTTCACACGCACACTGTTGAACTCACCATTGTACCTTTCATTCACGAAAGTCCATTTCGAGCAATAATTCTTCCAGTTACATGAAATAATCATCGTAAGACACATACTGCTTAAATCATTCGTGATGTTCTTCCGTCTATCCCCTGTTAATTAAATCTGTAATAGCCACTTTAACATCTTTAATGCGACCACTCACCTCGCTTATGTTCTCCGGGCCCAGACAGAAGAGACTCCACACTGTTGACTCAAACAGTGCACTAGCCACGCTACAGTTCAAGGAGAACCAATGCCGGAAGAAAGGGTACTCCGCCCCTGCTAAGTTGATCCGAAAATTTACAATATCACTGTGCCACACTCGAAAATATTCCATCCTTGCAGCTGGCTCGAGAAAATCAGGTGCACGCACAAACGAAGGACCGCTAGTCAACAACTTTTCACGGGTATTTTCAACGGCAGTATAGAGCTTTGTTCCAGCATCCAGTAACCTAAGGTATAAATGAAAAGAATAGGGCCCTGAATCATTTTACAGTGGGGAAAACTTCCTACTGCTGATTCTTGAGACCTTGTGACAATACATGACACCATATTCTGCAAGATACTTTAAATATCGTCATTAATATTACAGTGATACAAAAAATAAAGACAGAAAGAGTCGTACGGCAGTGCTCTCTGCGGGGGAAGTAGACTCCGCACTCCATTTTTCTTTTCGTTGCAGTGTGTGAGAATTATGTCTTAAGTGCACTGACTGCAATGAATATGAGTATAGTGTAGTGACATGTCTGAATAGTACGGTGATGAGAGACGAGAGACTGTTGAATCCGGTGCCAGCACGTAGCCTACCCTTCTCAAGTGACAACTAGTGCAACGCCAGGCTTAACGTCCCCATGTGACGGTCATGTCAGTATCAATCGTGTCACATGCCCTCACTCCATGAGAGTGACTTTGGGTTTTAATCCAGCACATTGTCACAAAGTTTGATGATCAAGAACCTTAGGCCACCACCTCTCACTTAATGGGCAAAATACTGGCGCCGAAAATTTATACTACTACCAGGCTTCGAAAAGGCTGCTTCCAAGTCGAGGGCCGCCACACAAAGCGTGCATTGTCGACCTCGGCTACTTCTTTTTGTCTTCTTCCTTTCGATCTGTTTCTTGGTCGTTTTTTCGTCAGCAGTTTTGTACCGATGCCGAATTACTTGTAAAGCATCTTTTTACTCAACGTTTGAAATAGTATGATTTAGGACATGAACGGATGTCTTCTTTTCCTCAATAACACTGGAGAGAGCCGTGTAAAGTTGCCCGTGAAAAAAGTGGCTGACACTAATGTCCATGCCTGCAACACACAGTACCTGGCCTTATTCTTTATTTATGATCACGGCATAACAAGATCTGGAATTGTACATGTTCGAAGCGAAATTGTAAATTGTTAGGGATAAGTGGGATTCAGGGCACAAAAACTCGCTCGCCTGCACCGCTTTTTGTCAAAATTTCCGCTTGTACGAGTCGCTCTGGAGAGAAGAAACTTTAACCCTCGTTGAGTAAAGGGTTCTGGGGAGCGAGATAATGCATGACATTCGCCATCAGAGTTACGTCGCGCCTCACTTTCGGAAGAAATTTTCAAAGAGCGACTTAAAACCTAATGGTCTCGAGCCACAGCGAGTTTCGTCTAGCGACCTTCATTGGATTCTTGAGCTCACGTAGTTCACAGCTTTTTAGACATTCTGGTGTATTCATAAAAATTTGATCGTTTTCTAGGCATTTTTATTCATAAAGAAAACTAAATGAATGTGTATGAATTGGCAACCAAATCAGAAAGTAAACTCAATAAATTCGTTTTTCCTACCATATAATATACATAAAACCTTTAGAAAGAAGCAAAACAATGTAATTAAGTTTTTAAAACACAAAGGGGGATCAGTAAATTCGTATTTTATAGCCATGTAATTTCAGTGTCAGTATCTGTTCGTAAAGATAAGACTGCAGCGCATAATTTGGTCACTGAAGTAAACATCCAAAAACACATCTGTCACCGAGTTCTCAAAAACTAACAGCGCCATCTATTGGTTGTTTGGTGTACTACTAAACTGACAACTCCAGCTGTTGATTATTTGGTATACTAGACCAAGATGAATAAATATCCGAACTACTAAGCTGAGCAGACAATTACAGATAAATTTTTAAATTTAGGTATTTATTTTTCCATGTTCCTATTCTTACGAAATAAAAGTCTGTATGTTGCCCCAAGTTACGCTCAAGTTACATGTGAAGACCCCACGAAAATTCGTCTATATTTTTGGAGATTATCGTGTCAGACAGATACGCCGGTGTTACAGTTTTATTATTAGTATAGATAGTGTGGAATCACTGAGTGACCTTTTAAGTGCTGTAAAACCTATTTTGTGTAAATGATTAAAGGAAGAGCTGATTCCGACATAAATTCTTTATAGAATCTGATAGGGATTCCATCGAGCCTTAGAGTTAGGATAGTCATTTCGTTGTTCAAGTGGTGTTCGTTTTGCGCTTGCAGTCTTTACTTTTTGTAATTCACTTCCGGCACAGATACGATCTCCAACCAGTTTATTGACACATCAGCATCAGGATTCAGTCTTGTTGGACGGCTACGTCAGGTGTTGGCAGCGAGAGTCTGTGCTCTAGGGGCTGTCTGTCTCCCCTCTGGGCAGGCCGGGGCGTCGTACCCATTCTCCGCGGTCAGCCGTTAATCAGCCAATCAGGCTGCACAACGGCTCGCTTGTTACACGAACAAGCGGCCCACTTGTCGGGCAGCGGACAAGCCGCGCTCTGGGGCCGGCACGGCTTCCGCCTCCTCGCTCTCGGAATGCCGGCTGCCGTCCGGCTACGTGCGCCGTGTTTGGAGATGATATTAATGGAGCAAAAAAGCCAGAGGAGGCGTTAACGCGGAAGAGGTTGGACCGGAATTCCTCAGAGCGTCGGACGCTCCGCGCTATATGAGGCTGTGGTACGTCTCCACGGAGCCATTACGAGGAGCGTGTCGACACATTCTAGCTTTGGCCGACAGTCAAGTGAGTGCCAGGGTACTAGCAGGCTTCGACGCCGCTAGTATGTCGTAAGCTGATGACCACGGCGTAATGAGGTCTTCGTCGAAGACTCTTCGACAAGCTAATACACACTGTTGCCAAACTGCTTTCGGCGTTTCGTGGAAACACAATCCGAACAAAAATAAGATCGTTAGAAAACTATCAGAAACCAATATGTTCATTTAACAGTGGACACCACACGATCCTGAAGAAGTTACCGGCAGAGGATTAGAAACGTCGACCACACTGAAGAAATATGACGCGGTCTACCAACCCAGAAACTTCTGTGACAACGGCCACGAAAGTCTGCGGACTTACATACGAGAAAATAGTCTGAAGAGCGGTAAATTCCGTAACTGAACGGTAGATAGCCTGCAGAAAATTCCGATAGATTTGCAGCGCCAGCCAGCTTTTGTGCATGTGCGAATTAAAACATCATATCAGAACGGTATAGAAACAGAATTGCACCTTTATCACCACATTTTCTGTTGCGCGTGGGCTCGATCTTCCTGACTAACCTTCGAGTGTTCATTTCTCTCGGTCATTTTTGAGTGGAGTGCTATCGAGATACTTTGACCGTAGCAACTTGAGTATGGGACGAGAGGAGGCCAGGTTCCCTCTGTTTGGGAACGTGAACACTCAAAACACACTCCACTGGCATCAGTAATTCATCATCAGTCCGCTAATGGCAAATGGTTCAAATGGCTCTGAGCACTATGCGACTGAACTTCTGAGGTCATCAGTCGCCTAGAACTTAGAACTAATTAAACCTAACTAACATAAGGACATCACACACATCCATGCCCGAGGCAGGATTCGAACCTGCGACCGTAGCGGTCGCTCAGCTCCAGGCTGTAGCGTCTAGAACCGCACGGCCACTCCGGCCGGCTAGTCCGCTAATCAGCTGGCGCTTGTGTTAAGACTAATGGTTAAAGAATAACTTCCCGGCCAGTTTAATATTGGTCTCCCTGTATACAGTATGTCCCAGGACAAATGGTCAGTATTCAGGGATATGACACGAACGATCATTCGAAGCAAAAAGTCTGTTATACATGGGCTCTAAAATGCATGCGAGTACCTCCACAGTCATCTTCGATACTACGAAACAAACTTCTTCTCCAGCAGCCTCTTTTTTCCATATTTTGAGAGGTGATAGTGTGGACCAAAACAAGAACAAAGTCTACTAAACAAGGGCCCTAAAAGGATAATTTAAGAGCTATCAATACTTGTTCAGTAGAAGAGACATTTTTCGCAGCAGAAAAGACGAACAAGCGCTCACAGCTCTTAAGGTCTATATTTTGGAGCACATGTTTACTAGATATTTCTGCTTGTAATGAGGTCGTTCCTGTCACATCCTGTCCTGGCACACAGACGTGTTTATAGAATACCAGACATACAATGTGACTGGATTGGAAACTTCTTTTCAATCAAAGCAAACTACGTCGTACACAATGAGGGGAGATATAAATAAAAGTAGCGACAGTTGTGCCGCAAAGAAGTACGCGAGTGTGAGTGTGTGTGTGTGTGTGTGTGTGTGTGTGTGTGTGTGTGTGTGTGTGTGTGTGTGCGCGCGCGCTTGTGTAGCTGCAACTTCAGTAACCGTGTGAAACGGTTTGCGGATGAATAATTTAAACACAAGGAGATCATACCATTATAAAACTGTTGCAAAATGCACAAGGCTCTACTGACCAACGCTTGCTTCAAAGACTAGCGGGCCGGCCGGAGTGGCCGAGCGGTTAAAGGCGCTACAGTCTGGAACCGCACGACCGCTACGGTCGCAGGTTCGAATCCTGCCTCGGGCATGGATGTGTGTGATGTCCTTAGGTTAGTTAGCTTTAAGTAGTTCTAAGTTCTAGGGGACTTATGACCACAGCAGTTGAGTCCCATAGTGCTCAGAGCCATTTGAACCATTTGAAAGACTAGCGGTTGGCTTTCAGCGTAACTAAATCCAACTTCACGTGCGTAAATATACGAAAAACACGCATTTTTGATTACACTGTTTCCGAGCAATCGCTTCAGACAAACACTACCATCAAACACGAAGGAGTATTCAACCGGAGCGATTTAGAGCGGGATGTCCGCATCAGTTAGTTTGAAGAGTGAATCACTTCCCAACCTCCAACTTTTCGGTACTGTACGTTGTGGTAGAGTAATATAACGCATGTATTAAGAACGTTTTGAACTGCAGGTCGCCACATGGACAACTCCCGTAAAGCAAGTGGTAAATCTGAAAGCGATACGGTCTCTAAACTTTTTTTATGTCCAAACGGTACATTTCCGGACATGAGTTCCTTATCGAAACGTTATTTACTAAGTCTCATCTACCACCCCTAGAACCCTGTAAAAGAAAATGCGATCACCGTATATTTATATGTATGTGTGTGTGATCAAAAGTATGTGTACACCTAGCTGAAAAAGGCTTAAAAGTTCGCGGCGTTCTCCATCGGTAATGCTAGAATTCAATATGGTGTTGGCCCACCCTTAGCCTTGATGACAGCTTCCACTCTCGCGGGCATACGTTCAGTCAGGTGCTGGAAGGTATGAAACTTCCTGGCAGATTAAAACTGTGTGCCGGACCGAGACTCGAACTCGGGACCTTTGCCTTTCGCAGGCAAGTGCTCTACCAACTGAGTTACCCAAGCACGACTCACGCTCCGTCCTCACAGCTTTACTTCTGCCAGTACCTCGTCTCCTTCCTTCCAAACTTTACAGAAGCTCTCCTGCGAACCTTGCAGAACTAGCACTCCTGAAAGAAAGGATATTGCGGAGACATGGCTTAGCCACAGCCTAGGGGATGTTTCCAGAACGAGATTTTCACTCTGCAGCGGAGTGTGCGCTGATATGAAACTTCCTGACAGATTAAAACTGTGTGTCGAGTCTCGGTCCGGCACACAGTTTTAATCAGCCAGGAAGTTTCATATCAGCGCACACTCCGCTGCAGAGTGAAAATCTCATTCCAGGTGCTGTAAGGTTTATTGGGGAATGGTAGCCCAGTCTTTAAGGAGTGCTGCACTGAGGAGAGGTATCGATGTCGGTCGGTGAGGCCTGGCACGAATTCAGCGTTCCAAAACATCCCAAAGGTGTTCTATAGAATTCAGGTCAGGATTCTGTGCACGCCAGTCCATTCCAAGGATGTTATTGTGTAACCATTCCGTCACCGGCCGTGCATTATGAACAGTTGCTCGATCGTGTTGAAAGACGCAATCACCATCCCCGAATAGCTCGTCAACAATCGGAAGCAAGAAGGTGCTTAAAACAATGTAGGCCTGTGCTGTGATAGTGCCACACAAAACAACAAGGCGTGCAAGCCCCCTCCATGAAAAACAGGACCGCACTATAACACCATCGCCTCAGAATTTTACTGTTAGCACTACACACGCTGGCAATTGTCGTTCACCGGGCATTTGCCATACACACTCTGCCACCGGATCGCCACAATGTGTACCGTGATTCATCACTCCACACAACGTTTCTCCACTGTTCTCTCGCCCAATGTTTACGCTCCTTACACCAAGCGAGGCGTCGTTTGGCATTTACCGGCGTGATGTGTGGCTTATGAGCAGCCACTCGGCCATGAAATCCATGTTTTCTCACCTCCCGCCTAACCTCTCGTTTAACTGTCATAGTACTTTCAGTGGATTCTGATGGAGTGTGGATTTCCTGTGTGAAGGTCTGGACAGATGTCTGCCTATTACACATTACGACCCTCTTCAACTGTCGGCGGCCTCTGTCAGTCAACAGACGAAGTCGGCCTGTACGCTTTTGTGCTGTGCGTGTCCCATCACGTTTCCACTTCATTGTCACATCGGAAACAGTGGACCTCGCGATGTTTAGGAGTGTGGAACTCTCGCGTACAGACGTATGACACAAGTGACACCCAATCACCTGAGCACGTTCGAAGTCTGTGAGTTCCGAGGAGCACTTCATTCTGCTCTCTCACGATGTCTAATGACTACTGAGATCGCTGGTATGGAGTACCTGGCAGTAGGTGGCGGCACAATGCACCTAATACGAAAAAGTATGTTTTTGGGGGTGTCCGAATACTTTTGATCCCATATTGTATATAAGCTAATTGCCTTACATGACACCGCAAATATCGCTTAATTTTTGAAATATTAAAAGGAGCAGTAAATGAAAACGAAACATATGTTTGAATAGTACGTAAATTTATTATTATTTCAAAAATAATCGCCATAAGCGTTAATACATTTACCCCTCTGTGAGACGCCCATATATTGTCGAGGTCATTCTGAGTACGCTGGAGGAGTCTCGCTCGGAAGCCCTTACACACATCCTCCATCCTCCATGCAAAGACCAGGCGCCATGTCACTGACTGCGCGGACCCTGCCGCCGGAGGTTCGAGTCCTCAAATTGGTTCAAATGGCTCTGAGCACTATGGGACTTAACATCTGAGGTCATCAGTCCCCTAGACTTAGAACTACTTAAACCTAACTAACATAAGGACATCACACACATCCATGCCCGAGGCAGGATTCGAACCTGCGACCGTAGCGGTCACGCGGTTCCAGACTGAAGCGCCTAGAATCCCACGGCCACACCGGCCGGCTTTCGAGTCCTCCCTCGGGCATGAGTGTGCGTGTTGTTCTTAGCATAAGTTAGTTTAAGTAGTGTGTAAGTCTAGGGACCGATGACGTAAGCAGTTTGGTCCCTTAGAAATTCACAGACATTTGAACATTTTGTTTTTTTTATTTTTTAATGGAGAAGTGTTGAGTGAAGTACCATCGTCAGCGACGATATAGATTTTATAGGATAAGGTGAAATTTTTCATGAAATCACATTATTTATTACACTTTTGTGGTCACCTTTTCAGGGTCTGTACGTCGGTGCGTGAGGTACCTCGAACAGTTTCTAAAGCTTAGTAGTGTTACAGTATCAAGGACCGTGGCACCTTGTACTCAGCTGTCATCCGGCTGAGAGTTTGAATATGATAGGCCGAAGCTCGCAGATCGTCAGTTCTGCTATATAATTTAGTCGTTCTTGTCTGAACGTCTTCAATGATCCTACCTGTACGGAGTTCGTCGTTGCGGTCGACAGTGCGTCTTTACCGATTGGCACCAAGTAACCAACAAAGGACGTTGTGCTGAAGAACCTGGAGGTCTCCTATTTGTGTTTGGTTGTCTAAACCACAGACAGAGCTGCCATATAAAATTTTTGACAGTACCGTCGCTTTATATAACCTAAGTTTTCCGGTACTGCTTAAGTTCGTGTTAAAAAGAAAAAAAGAAAAAAGAAAAAACGGTACCAGTTGTTTGGCCACGCCGTACGCCTTACTGCTGAGAGACTCGATGTGTTTGTGGAGGAAAAAATATTGTCCAAGTTGGCCAGTAGATGTGTCACCGTCTCACTCCAAGAGATGTCCTGACCGTGTAATCTCAAGGCGCCAAGAAGTAGAGGGCGTTTCTTGTAGAAATAAATTGCCGTTGTCTTAGCCAGGCTGAGTTGAACCTTGTTGGTCGTGCACCAAGAAACTGTGACATTCAGCTGGCGTTGTTGGTGCCTGATATTGGCCTCTACATATCGTCCACCGGTAATGCTGCTAGGGTCTGAATGGTGAGTATTAATAGTGGCTCTACCCTACTTCGTGTGTGACGGGGCCCATCCTTCGGTCACGTAGAGGGCCAAGGCAGCGCAACATAAGGAAACTTAGCACTGCGGACGTTCTGGGATCCAGCACCGTGCTTTTCCAGCAGTATTCCAGCTCCGGCAACAGGATTTCTCAGGCAGCTAGCTTGCCCGCCTCGCTGCGGCTTGTGAAATCTGCAGGGAGGGGTGTTACAGCAACGCTCTATTGACACTTCTCGGTTAATCTTGTGCCGTGGGATTTACAGTTTTTCCGATACAGTTAGAGAAGGATACCTATTACAAACGACGTACTGCTCTGTGCTTGTGGAAGCATCAGTTGACCGCGACACACCTATCGCGCGTGGCTGTGCGGCACAGTGACCGCTGCTCGCCGCTGCTGCTGCTGCTGCTGCAGCTGCAGGGTCGTCGCCCGCTGCGGCCTGGAGGAGGCGCCGATTGCGTCACAGCCGCAGTGTGCTGCGCCTTCGCCTCCGCTGCTCCTGCTGGCGCTGGTAACGTGACGCTAATGGCGGCAGATACAGCGCCGATAGCGCGCGGCACATCATACACTCCCACAGCGAGGGCCCCAGACCGCGGTACGTCATCGGTGCTTAGTCGCCATTTCCGGGCACGCTGCCTGATCGTTAACTGAGATCCGATCCCACGCAGCGACATTAACGCTTCGTAGAACGGCTAACTGATAAGCTTCGATAAAGTCTCGGTGCTGCACTGGCTGCATTCTTCGAAGATATGTCAATACAATTTACAGAAGATCCTACTCAGAGGTAAATGGCTCTGAGCACTATGGGACTTAACTTCTGAGGTCATCAGTCCCCTAGAACTTAGAACTATTTTAACCTAAGGACATCACAGCCCGAGGCGGGATTCGAACCTGCGACCGCAGCGGTCGCGCGGTTCCAGACTGTAGCGCCTAGAACCGCTGGGTCACTCCGGCCGGCTACACAGAGATAAATTCTTGCCGTTATGGAGTATCGACAGAGACTACGAGTGAAGTTTTCTTGCGGTTCACTGTTTTAATACATGTACTCAGTCAGTATTCAGAATTATTAGGTATTCACTTTGTGAGAACTTGAACTGAAAGTCACATTCTACCGTGCTTCTCAAATGTCAAAGCGCAGAAACTATTGCGTTGCTGGTAACATCGGATGTTTGTGATAAACATGTCAGAAAGTTAGCTTAATTTTACTGTTTTCATTAACGAATGTCATAAGGCATTATCCTCTGCGATAAATCGTCACAGAGGGAAAACGTGTTGGTCGTACGATGAGGACGATATGTGATCTCCACTCTAGAACCTCTTGTAACAGCTCTTTAAAATGTTGGACATACTAACAACAAACTCACAGAAGACTGCATTTACTCCTTTATGAAGTTTATTTCGAACCAGTCACACTCAGAAAAGGACAGAAACATTCGCAAATATAATAGCATTACACTATATGTCTACCCAGTGCTGTAATTAGTTTAATACATAACAAAGAAGGATGTTAGGGTTTAACGTACCGTCGACATCGAGGTGATATCAGACGGAGCACAAGATCGGATATTGTCAAGGATGGGAAAGGAAATCTGCCGTATACTTTCAAATGAACCATCCCGGCATTTTCCTAGAGCGATTGAGGGAAATCACGTAAACTAAATGTGAAAGGCCGGACGCGCTTTTGAACCGTCCTCCTCCCGAATGTGAGTCCAGGGTACTAATCGCTGCTCCACTTCACTCGGTTTAATATACAACAAAATTAACTTCAACTCATTAATGATATAATATATTTTGTCAACTCCTCCTACGCCATAGAAGACTATCAGAATGTGAAGTAGTATGGTATGTGTGTTTGGGGGGGGGGGGGGGTTGGGGGAGGGCCGAGGGGGAATTCTGTGTGTCTTTAAGACAGGGAAAGAAACTGAGTGTGTCAAATATAGATCACTGTATGTATGTGGCAGGAAAATAAAACATAAATTAAGAAATAAAATTAATGGTCAACATGTTGCCATATTTTCCGCCGAGAAGCTGTACCATAATTCTAAAACTGAATCGTTCGTATCATAGCGAGAAGTCACAGTTACGATCCACGAAAGATGCAAATAACAAACACTGATGAATTGAATAGTGTTGCTATCAAAACGAAAAAAAGTCCCATACAATTATTGTCCAGTAAATTAACTACAACTTGGTTTCGTTATTTACAAGATCCGAATGATAACCTTCGTGAAATGACGCAATGTGTTATAACGAAACAGTCTGTTTATAAACAACATAACTTTTGTCAGTGAAAATGTGGGTAAACTCTAGTTATTTATACGAATGGCTTTTACATTCATCTTAATGTATTCATTAAGTTACTAATTGGGTCTATTCACGAATCGCCTGCATAGTTGAAAGAGTTATCATCGGCAAATGGTTTCCTTGGTTTTAAATTGCTTCGATTGCAAGTTCACAAACAACGTTGTCAAATATCTAATAACTGCATACTTCGCTCCCATCAGTGCAAGATTAAGATTAAGTTGAGAATACTGAAGACCTTTTTCTCAAAGTTATAACTAAAACACTACTGTTATTATCCAAATGTGCCCAACTGCAAACAACAAATTTCGTACGCAAGTAAATGTATTGTCAGACGGTGTTAGAATGCCTAGTTTTTTAAACAGTTCCCTCCATCAGCTTCGGGACATTATCACTGCAGCAAATTCCTTTGCCATGATTATTTTATTTTGGAAATTGCCCAGACCATTATTCTAGGTGAAAAAGAGGAAGAATGCAGCAGAAAGACAGCTCCAGCGGTGGTTAACACAGCCAGTAACGTCTCATCGCTCGTTTCCCGACCATCACAGTGAAATACTTGAACAGCGCTACGTCACTACAGCAGCTTCCACCGGACTCGTCATTGTTAACGAATCAATATTTAAGTCACTCGCTTCCAGCAACAGCAACTGATCTCTTCTCAACTTTCCCAATATGTGTTACATCAACGACCATGTGAGATCCCAAGACGGGCTTGCCCCGTGGCAGCTGCAGTAGCGTATAAACAACTGTAACGGCCGTCTCAAGTATTCATCTTCACCAAGGTCGACGAAGTGTCGGTAATTTTGTTTACATAATGACGGGGATATTTTCTCAAATGAATTTCTTCAATTATTTTTCGTTTAGATAACGCTTATGAAGGTTTATGGTTGAAATAGTTCAGGGAGACAGCGAATAATCCTCCACAACTGTAGTTACGTCTTGTTTATTTATTCGCATTAGCGGTTTTAAGACGTTCTATCTTATTATGTCATTTTAAGTGGATTACAATGTTGGACAACCAAACGTTACAGAAAATGATGCAGTGCAACTTAAAATCCCTCCTAAAGCTCACAATCATTAATTCTCGGCGTATTAAAACGAACAGTGCCTCCAGTCTTTTATAGTGTGCGATGAGAAACAGCTGGAGTATTATACTGTACATGCACGCTCCACGAAGAGATGGAGCTGGTTTCAGCACGTGGGGCCCGCATCTCGTGGTCATGCGGTAGCGTTCTCGCTTCCCACGCCCGGTTTCCCGGGTTCGATTCCCGGCGGGGTCAGGGATTTTCTCTGCCTCGTGATGGCTGGGTGTTGTGTGCTGTCCTTTGGTTAGTTAGGATTAAGTAGTTCTAAGTTCTAGGGGACTGATGACCATAGATGTTAAGTCCCATAGTGCTCAGAGCCATTTTTTTCAGCACATGGATGTTTATTGATGGTCGCAGCATATTTAAAAAAACGCATGCTCAGGCTGTACATAGGTAACTGAGAAAAGAATTTCTGAAAAGAATTTAACTGAAATGGGCTACAACCGCAGATGTCTACACTTATATAAGTAGTTAATTGCACCGTCAGAACTCTCAGCTTTGTTGTCTACGAGATGTTGACGTAACTATTGTTTTTTAAATACAAAGACATTCAATGGCTCTTGAGAAGAGGGATACAGCGATACTATGTTTGATAATGTTTCCAATTAAATTTTCCAGGAAAGTTGCGGAAAAGTAGACATCATGTGAGGCTCGTATCTGTCAACCTGATTGATACTGCACGTGGTCGTACGCTAACCCATGGATCTCAGATTTAACCAGTCCTTAGATGTTTATCGTCAGAAGTCAACAAACGTTACAGCTCCGTACTCCTCGTTTCTACAGCTCCCGAATGCCATTAAAGAAGTTTATCATTTCAAATGATTAAAATATCTAGTTCCATCAGTATTCCAGAAGACGAAAACGAGCTGTATCGTGTTAAACACTGAAATACTTATTCCTTGTCTGTTGGCCCACTATCATTCGCCCAATACCTTGCCCCGATATGCTGAACCGCCAAAGAAATATTAGGGGTGTCAGTTTTACATGGGACACCTTGTTTATATTTTGCATATATATATATATATATATATATATATATATGTTGGTGTGTGTGTGTGTGTGTGTGTGTGTGTGTGTGTGTGTGTACGTAGCTGCGTATACTTGTCTTGTCAAAGACGACTGTCTCTGCCGTTTCTTTCGGAAGAAGTTGTGTCAACATTACCACGAACTCTGTTCCTAGATCCAACCAACAACTTGAATAATATTACACAAACGTACAAAGTGTGACTTCAAAGGAAACGATTTCTTACCGCAGACTTTCTCACAATATCTCATTCAAAGAAATGGCACGTACGGTGTCCTGTCAATACCAGCGCGACAAACTAAGTCTAGTACTATGGAAGTACGATCAGAAAACAGATTAGAAAAAATTCCACACCATCCGGTGTATTAATATTTATTTGCTATTTACTCTGATATGCATCTACAGTGGTGTGGCTATTCTAATTCATTTTTCTGCTTCATTGAATTATCAGATATATACAATAAACGACTGGTAAAGAAAGCAAGCACATTCGGTGGAGCAATTTACTGAAAATTTTACGCAGAGCGTGTTGTGAATTAACCGGTGATTAGGTGCGAGTTATGTTGGCCCAAGCCTTTTATCACTAGAAGCGAACAAAACAATTTCTTAGATTTCAGTCTGCATAACAATAATTCGTGGTAAGAATTCATAGTAACAGCTCCAGTTGATTGTATGCTAACGGTACATCATCAGATTCGGTGACATCTGTAACTAATAAAGAATGCATATTACTAGAAATAAGTGACATCTTTCACGGTTCAGAGCTTGCCTTCCCGCTCGTAGACCGGCGTTAATGAGCCGAGTGTTGCTTCTTCATGTGTTGTTATTTCCAGGCGCACATATGGAACCATCGCATGTGACGGCCACTTTTAGCAAAACCCATCGGACAAATTTGCAGATATCATCGTGTTTAGCACGCTTTTGGTTCTTAGACTGTTAGCACCTACATGTGAAATTCGCGTCAACATGAAAGTCATGAGAAACACAGAAGACGTCTCTACACAATTTACAATTTTCTCTCAGACAGTGACGGGTGCGGAAACATGTCAAAGCGTAAGCCATGCAGAGGCGTCACTCAGATTCACGAGAACTTCAAAGTAAAAAATAAATAAATAAATAAATAAATAAACGCACAAACTGCATGAAAAATCAGGGCAGTTGTGTTTAGGAATCAAAGAGCTGTACTCTAAGGAACTTTCATGGAGTCGATAACACGAATAACAAATGAGGTGCACTGACAGATGTATCAGTCACAAATGGCAACGTGGAACATCGACTTCTCGAATCTTCTTGAATCACAATATTCCCTCCTGACACGCCGTTGATAGCATTGCCAGGACGATTCTGAACTTAGGTTGAGAATTTGTTGTGCAGTCGACTAACGTGCTCTGATCACGTACTCACGACAACAGCCTCATTCTACATCTCAATATGTTATTTCTAAACGTTTCGGCATAAGTGAAATCTTGAAACTTCAGGCCTAGACTCCCAAAAATCACAGGACCGAAATCTACAGAGAGTATAATAAAAGATCTGTTTCGCGATACCAAAAAAGTTCAAAAAAAAATAGTGACTTTATATAAAATTAAAAGTTGGTATGTTCATGGTAATATGGGTTTTGTGCACAATTGCAGTTGATCAGAATGCTATGTAATTGCTGTGTCGACGTAGCAAGGAAGCAAACGAAAGATATTTCGAAGAGTGTAATAAAAGTTCAAGGAGCAAAAATGTCAGTGCTGAGGTTTGCTGAGGTTTGCAGATAATGAAGACCGTCGGGTCGATGATGAGGAAAGCTTAGAAGACCAGTCAAATGGAAATAGCAAAATACGTAGCACAGAACATTGGTCCTGGCAGGACTATGTGATGAAAAGTATCCGGACATCCCTAAAGACATACGTTTTTCATATTAGGTGCACTGTGCTGCCACCTACTGCCAGGTTATCCATATCGGCGACCTCAGTAGTCGTTAGACATCGTGAGAGAGCAGAACGGGGCGCTCAGCAGAATTCACGGACTTCGAACGCGTTCAGGCGATTGGGTGTCACTTGTGTCATACGTCTGTACGCGAGATTTCTACACTCCTAAACATCCCTAGGTCCATTGTTTGCGATGTGATACTGAAGTAAAAACGTGAAGGGACACGTACAGTACAAAAGCGTATAGGCCGACCTCGTTTGTTGACTGATAGACACCGCCGACAGTTGAAGAATATTGTCATGTGTAGTAGGCAGACATCTATCCAGACCATCACACAGGAATCCCAAACTGCATCACGATTCACTGGAAGTAGTATGACAGTTAGGCGGGAGGTGAGAAACTTGGATTTCATAGTCGAGCGTCTGCTCATAAGCTACACACCTTTGGGATGTTTTGGAACGCCGACTTCGTGCCAGGCCTCACCGACCGACATCGATTACTCTCCTCAGTGGAGCACTCCGTGAAGAATGGGCTGCCATTCCCTAAGAAACCTTCCAGCACCTGATTGAACATATGCCTGCAAGAGTAGAAGCTGTCATAAAGGCTAAGGGTGGGCCAACACAATTTTGAATTCCAGCATTACCGATGGATGGCGCCACGAACCTGTAAGTCATTTAATCACAAAGTGTACTTTGAAAATAGGTGTGCTGGATGCTGGGCTGTTTCAGTGATGGTCCAGTGTGTAGGTTTAAGATTATGGAATTGATGCAAATGCCTAGTGTACCGAATACGCAAAGAACTTTAATTGCAGTTGACCGCAGGAGATTCTTCGCAGCAGAGAAATAAGTGTTGGAAGCTACCAAAGAAACAAGAATCAGAAGTAATATGAAAAGGAAAAGGGACGCAGAACAACACCAGAAACAAGATGAATGAGATGCATTAGCGTTATTCAGGGTGGGTAGAGAAACAAGTTTTAACTTTAGCAGGAATTTCCCGGAAGTTCACATTCTTGATGTTCTGGTACAGGTTGGTTAAAAACTATAAAGACAGAGGGCCGAAATTTTGTATGACTTAAAACATACTAAAGTGAAACTGGACTACTTCTTAGAATTAAATTTGAAAAGTAAAGATTTTTAAAGAAAAAAACTCGCAACACACAGCGAGTTGCAACTTTGGTTAAGACACAGGACACTTGTTCGCATGGAATTGTGTTCAAATCCCCGTCTGGCCATTCAGATTTAGATTTCCCGTACTTCCCATAAGTCGCTACTTTAAGGTATACACCGGGTCGAATCCTCCCTAAAAGGTAACAACCTGTTTCCTTAGCTACCCTTCCCCAATCCGAGTTAGTGCTGCGCCTCTGTTGACCTAGCTGTCGACGGGGCGATAGGCACAATTCTTCCTTCCCTTTCCTTCTGGCCTCTATCTCTCCCCGCTTACACGAAGTGCCGCTGAGATTATGCCCAGCTACGAAAGTGGATGCTGTGAGGTGCGGGACACGACGCAGCGTGCGTGTCCTCCTGGTCCTACGACGGCGGCGGTCGACGCCCTACGGCCCTTGACCCTTTGACCCGGCAGCTTGGCGCAGCACGAAGGGCTCCCAGCTGACAGCCGGCTAGAAAGTCCTCCCTTCCACGAGGTGACATTGTTGCGTGCGTGTGAAAGCCTCACGTCAATTTCCAGACACGCAGACTCGACGCTGACATTGCGAGACCACGTGTGGGGACGCAGGCGAAAGCGCGGGAAACTTACGGGAACGTCTCCGTAGGTAGACATCTGGGCAGCCTCGCTAGCTTTCAGTCGGCGTTTGTGTCAACGCTGGACTTCCCAGGGGCATTTCTGCTGAATTACGTGTGGTGGACGCTTGGGGAAATGATAACACCCGTTGGGGAGATTTATCCTCGAGACTTCTATGTTTTTACGAGATGCATCTCAACAGAGTCGACTCGCTAGCATATATCGTAAGATAAGTAAATCAAAAATTTCTTATGGAGCTAACTATTCATAGATATCTTACCTGGCGTTCCATCAACCAGTCCCTTCTTCAGCTGAGCATCCTTCTTTCCTCGCTTATTTTTTCTAAAACTTCTTCACGTCTTACTTCACGTATTCACTTAGTTCTATAGCAATACTTTTCGGATGCTTCTTTCTGTTGCTTCTTTTCTTAATCGCCCCCCTCCCCCTACCCTCCCCCAGTCTATCCTGTCAGTCCCCGAAGTTTCGAGACTGGATTAATACAAAAATAAAGAAAAGTTAATATGGTTATTAGAATGGATTAACAAAAAGATAGATAAAAGTTAAGACGGTGATTCTAGTGCTTCAAATGCTCTACATCGTCTCCTCCCAGTTGAGTACAACGCACAGAATGTTCATACAATCAGATGAAGCTGTCAGATAGGTCCTCCTTCGGGACGTTGTTCAACCCGCGTGCCACATTCGCACTTTCTTTCGGTTTGGCGAACCATTAGACACCCATTCTGCACTTCGTCGTTTTGTGGTATTCCTGTACTGGTAACACCAAGTCATTCTAGAGAATCTCTCGAACACTTGATTTAGAGATGATGTTCCATAGCGATTTGCGACACAGCAGCGTTGACAAATTGGCCGCGCGTCCATTACTTAACACTACCTACTCACAACTGACCGGTAGAATGTACACATGTTGCTTACGCTTGTTAACTGAAGCGGCACTTCGTAGTTTTTCTAAACTATCTAACGGGAATTACGCCTACAACCGGTTTCCTGTCCATCTATATTCAGTCTGAGGTGATGATGACCCTTTAGTAGAACTATATGTTTTGATCTTAACCAAGTCGCTATTCTTCTTCGTACTACTCTCCATCACTTTCGTCTTACGTCCCATGTCCTTTTTATTACTTAGACTACTTCTTATTCTTGTTTCATTGGTGGCTTCCAACACTTAATTCTCTGCTTCGAAGGATCTCCTGCGGGCAATGGCAATTAAAGTTCTTTGCATATTTGGTCCACTAGACACTCGCATCAATCCCATAACTTTAAACCTAAACACTGCACCATAACTGAAACATAGGAGAGCATCCAGCACACCTATTTTCAAAGTATTTTGTCATGGTATCCCTTCCCATATAACATAGTTAAAAACCCTCAGTAGAGGGGTTGAGTTGGGTTGTTTGGGGGAGGAGACCAGACAGCGAGGTCATCGGTCTCATCGGATTAGGAAAGGACGGAGAAGGAAGTCGGACGTCCCCTTTCAAAGGAACCATCCCGGCATTTACCTGGAGCGACTTAGGGGAATCACGGAAAACCTACATCAGGATGGCCGTACGCGGGATTGAACCGTAGCTGGCCGCTGTAACAGAGTGGTTCTAGGCGCTTCAGTCTGGAACTGCGCTGCTGTTACGGTCGCAGGTTCGAATCCTGCCTCGGGCACGGATGTGTGTGATGCCCTTAGGTTAGTTAGGTTTAAGTAGTTCTAAGTCTAGGGCACTGATGACCTCAGATGTAAATTCCCATAGTGCTTAGAGCCATCTGAACCATTGAACCGTCGTCCTCCCGAATGCGAGTCCAGTGTGCTAGCCACTGCGCCACCTCGCTCGGTCCCTCACGTCACTACTTCTCTAATAATCTTGTCTCACTAACACATAAGAGACTAAAAGGTTATAAAAAACAAATAAGTGAGAACAAAATTCCATTTTTAATAGAGATATCTGCGTGACATGGGGGCGTCGTCATGTGTGCAGACGATTTTAAATTCCTCTAACTCTGGGGCTTTCTTCGGTTCAGTTTCTTCGAAATAAACTTTTTCTTGCTCGGTAAACTACAAAGCAATTTTTAAAACAAAAATTAAAAAATCGATTTCTTTACACTTTTTCACGTACTTGTCCCCTGATGTAGGTTTAGTGACCTCGGCCACTGACGTCGTTGTGGATACGACGCTCTGTAAATAAAGCAATTTTTGTACATGCCATTCCGTTTATTTGTAGCTTTAAATTTTTCATCTCTTCCAAGGTCTCTAGAAAGAAGAGTTTAGTTCCCTGTTCTGCTTCCTGCCGACTGATCGAAAGCAAGGTGATCTTAATTCGCTATGAAACACGCACCTAAAAGCAACGGCAAGAGGGCGATCTAAATTCTAGCTGAGTGCAGAGTGACGATCGCAAGAGAAAGGACTGGTGCGGCTGCACGCCTCACGCCATTTATTCAGCAGGCAGCGAGGGCAGCTGGCGCCCCTTGCACCAGTTCTCATTCAGTCGGCGTCAATCCGCGCCGTGTGGGGAGCGTGACTGGGCGCTGCCATCATCTGAAAGTGAGATCTCTCGCTGCCCTGGCGCCGGTATCGCATTAGCATTGCCGATGAGGCGAGGGGGAGCGGCTCGGGGTGTCCGAGGGGCCAACACCGTACTACGGCCGCGATCAACAGCTGACCCGTCACAGGAAGATCCCCATAGCTACGTCAGTAGTGTGTAGTGACTGCAACAGAGCACAGGGTTTCAATAAAGTTCTTTGGAGAAAGTCATTTTGAATACGGAATTGTGTGAACTTCTTTTATTAGACACAGTTGTTATCGATATTAATCATCTGCAGAGTATTCATACAATCAAGCTTTAACTGTGTATCATGTAATTTTGTGGTTCCATACACGCGGGCCGTTCAATAAGTAACGCAACACAACTTTCTTGAAATCACGTTAGTTTTATTCAGAATTCCAATACACCCCACTCGTCTAGCTCTATTTTTCAGCAAAATCTCCGTTCAATGCGATGGCCTTGCGCCACATTACCGAGGTGGTCTGTATGCCCGTATGGTATCACTCCACTGGTCGACGTCGTGGCTACCGTCTTTCTACATCAGTATAACCTTCCTGTGTCCACGTACTGCATCCTTCATTGGGCCAAAGAGATGTAAATTGGAACGTGCGGGTTCCGGGCTGTAGGGTGGATGAGGAATAACAGTCCAGTGAAGTTTTGTGAGCTCCTTTCGAGTGCGCAGACTTGTGCGAGAAGATGTTCATTTGTATTTCTGTGGTGAAGAACACGCTGAAGTCGTTTCTTCAATTCCACAGCTGTGTGCAGTGGGCCGGTACGCGGGAGAAAGGACAGGTTTGCGCGACCTTGAGATTTTCGCAGACGCCTCGCCCAACGACTCAACCTGCTTTTGTTCACTGCCAGGTCTCCGTAGACATTCTGCATGCGCCTATGAATATTTACGATGCTGTGGTTTTCCTCCAAAAGGAACTGAATGACAGCTTTGTTTGGAACGCCCCTCCACCTACAGACCCATTTTGAAGGCTATGTATAGCACTGCCACCTATCGCAACTTCATTAAACTATAGAGGCTGAAGCGGGAATATTCCACGAAGTCCCACTACAAATTCCGCTTTTTTCAACCAAAACTGGCCGAGAAAAAAAGTGCTACATTACTTATTGAACGACCCTCGTACATTGTAGGTAAGATTTCAGTGTTCCTTTTAAAGATTCTATGTTGTTGATGCGTCATGAACATTCTGAGTGAATGTTATTCTTGAACATACAAAGAGCTTCGTGTTCAAAATTACTTCCTACAAATTCTTAACAGATATTTCTCATCGTTTCTTCAAAATTTTACCTACAGTTCCCAGCACGCCACTGTTATATTTCTGTATCAGCTAACAAAACTAAAGCTAATCAAATGTGTACAAACAATTAGCTTCATTAAAAAGCGCAGTTCTCCAGTGACTGTAGTTCCGACATTTGCTAAGATTTAGTTTGAAACAAGAAGTGAGGTGTCCGGATGTAATGTAAATGCTGAAGTATACTATCTAATCAGAATTTACATGTAGCTCCAACATTATAATGTCTTTAAAAAAGGCTATTTATAATGTAGATTGACTCATCACGTTATGATTGACGTAGATAGAAATTGGCTACAATGAAACATAATTCATACAACTTGCGTGTTCAGAATTAGTTTCTACAAATAATTTACAACTGTTACCCATTGCCTCTTGAAAATATTTCAATAAAGTTCAAGTATCGTGATTCAGGTTTGATGGAAGAATTAAATGATACAATTTCTCATCCAAGATAAATTTACCTAGTGTCCTACTTTCCCGCTAGGACTGAACGAATAATTCATCGATAGCCGCTCGGCACAGCTCTACACTTTTCTGTTTGACCGACCCACGCACTGAAATGTAGGATTTACATTTCCATATAATTGTTCTCATAAGCCGTAGTCGCCGGCCGGTGTGGCCGAGCGCTTCTAGGCGCTACAGTCTGGAACCGCGCGACCGCTACGGTCGCAGGTTCGAATCCTGCCTCGGGCATGGATGTGTGTGATGTCCGTTGGTTAGTTAGGTTTAAGTAGTTCTAAGTTCTAGTGGACTGATGACCTCAGAAGTTAAGTCCCATAGTGCTCAGAGCCATTTGAACCGTTTGAACAAGCCGTTGTTACCCGAAAGTCACAACAGATTCACTTTTTCTTAATAATCCCCACTAAGACTCATTATTTCCAAACGTCGACATTGTTCAAGCTGGAGTGAATATTTCTGAAACACCTGGCCATTTTGCGAGTGTTAGATGGTCTTCCAAATAAAGATGCTACTTATGCATTTAGTGCATGGAAAGCGTTTTCAACAGCGTCTCCAAAAACAGAATAGAGTGCAACATAAGGAATACTGAATAGCATTTCAGAACATCACTGACTAGTTCACTGCACCACAAATGGAAATGAGCGAGAAACTTATCGCATAAAAAGTTAATCGTTTTAGATGTGCTCTTAGTTATGAAACGTTACCAACTAATATCGTAGACACCTCTTAGTTTGATTTTGTTTTGTTGTAGCAGAGAAGTTACTCGGAACATTTTTCTCATTGCGAAGATAGTAACCAAAAATGACTACGATGTAACCATCCAAACCAGTACAGGACTTACAAACTCATCACAGTTCCAAGAAGAGAATCTATACAGTGTGATTCACTTGGCTTTGTTCCTGTATTAACATCTCCTGTGCTACTGAAGAGTGTAAAAATAGACCATATACACCACCTTACATGTCATCATTGCTGGATTGTCCAGGATATGTTCTCTTCACACTAATAATGTTATTCCTTTCTTTCACTGGATATAGAGGAGATCTGCGAATATCTGTTGTATCAAGAACGTCTTGTTCGTGCAGTTCCCTCGGTCTTGTTTTCATTGATACTACACTGTCTAAACGAATACTATGTTCAGCAGTCACCTTCTTAGCAGAGACCTACTCATTAGAAATAAAAGTTCTCTACAACGCCTTCTTGTCTCTATCGAGGAGTTTACTTTTTCTCCCACTTTTGTACCTAGCAGACAAAGTTTCCGCGCAATCTCTGCATGCCGTTTTGATACTAGGTACAGTAGTTGTGGACACCTCTAGTAGATCTGCGGCTGTTGTCACAGGTGTGCCATTTAACGAACACCAACAATTTACCGTCTTTGAAAGTATCTCTCCAGAAAGCACACTGGCTGGTCACATGACTAGATGGAGTCCTGGATGTGGTTCTAAGTATTATTGTCTCGGAGAGCAAACAGATAAGCGGTCGTCGAAAATGTTTTCGTGGACAGGCGTGTCTCCTTGCTGTCAGCGTCGCAGTGACGACGAATAAAGGATAGTTTCGACGACGAAGGCGGCACAGCACGCTTACAGAATATTAAAATTAAGTAGACAGACTCATATTCAGAGGGAGCGGGAATGAAATACATATTCAGCCTCATAGATTTATGTTTCCGTAAATAAATTAAGGCCAATGTCTGGATGGTTTCTTTGAAAAAAAAAACGTAGCTAGTGTAGTTCCCCATCCTTCCATAATACGAGCTTGTGCTCCGTCTTGACGTCACGTTCACCCCTAATCCTTCTTCCTTTTTGTACGCATTCGAGACTCGTAATTGCAAGGAAAGCTTTTCCGAGAAAGAGAGGCAGTTTGACTTGATACAGATTTAAATGTTAAAATATATTTTCTGGTGTGTTTCCTTGTACTGAAGTGAAACATGGGCGATAAACTATACAGATAAGAAGAAAACAGATAAAAAGAGAATGGAGTCTTTTGAAATGTGGTGCAACAGACAAACGCTCAAGACTGTATGGGTAGATCAGATAACTAATGATGAGATGCACCGAATCGGAACAAAAAGAAATAAATTAATGGCTCAAGTTGACTACAAGAAGGTTCAAATGGTTCAAATGGCTCTGAGCACTATGCGAATTAACTTCTTAGGTCATCAGTCGCCTAGAACTTAGAACTAATTAAACCTAACTAACCTAAAGACATCACACACATCCATGCCCGAGGCAGGATTCGAAGCTGCGACCGTAGCGGTCACGCGGTTCCAGACTGAAGCGCCTAGAACCGCACGGCCACACAAGCCGGCGACTACAAGAAGAGATCTGTTGATAGGACACAGCAGTTTGGTTATGGAGGTGGGTATGGGAGGTAAAAATTGTAGAGAGAGACGATGACTTGAATGCAGTAAGTAGGTTACCGTGGATTCAGGGTGCTGTAGTCATGGAGACGTTAAGATTCTGATAGTGTGGAGAACTGCGTCAAACCAGTCTTTGCACAGAAGATGACAACAAGCGCAGCGTACGCTTTTGCTATCTCTCTCTCTGTCTTTCTCCTTCGTAAAAACGGTGGTGATGCTGCTCCTGCTGGGATTTCAGAATACATTTAAATGTGCAAACCAGAAAAAAATCTCAGAGAGGATGTGATCCATACTGACGTGTCCATATTACTTTGTCCAACCGCTATACAGTTACACGCAGTTGAGAATGGAGTCGTTAGTAGTCCACAAAAGCGAGACAAGAGGACTGGGCGGTTGCGGTTTCTGCACGCACGCCGCACACGCGGATCTCGGCCAGCGTCCCAGCCGGCGCTCTGCTTCCCCTTCACGCTGCCCTGGTGCGATCTTAATGAGCCCGGCGAGGCCGTCTTTTCGGCCGCTTCCGCTGCTGCCAGGGCGCATCCGCAATTACTGCCGACGTTATTCGATGCGCCGCCGGAAGGCACTCATCAGGACCGGCTTCGGACCGAGCATCCACTCAACGCCCGGCATTTGTCTTCAGCGCGCACCTCTCCATAGTTCGACACGTGGTCGCAGCTGCTTACAAGGACAACGGAAATACTCCGAGTGGCCGAAGATCGTTGTAAGACACTGGATGCGATATCGGTCGACGGCTGCTGGTGTCTCTGTCGCGTATTTGTCTCTGTGCAGTCCTGTAGAAATGACTTACTGAAGCCTCACGCTGAAATCGCCAGTGATTAGACCCACAGTTGGCTGTCGATCGATCCCTCTGGTTCTGCGGAGGCGACGTGACGTCCGATCACCACCTGTGGTCTTCCTGAGCGGCGGTTTATGCGTGGGGAAATATTGTCACTGTGATACCGAACATCTGCCATAGGCAGTGTTGACTCGTGAACCGGAATACTTGTGTAGTCTCAAATTCGCTGCGATCCCCACATCCCGCACCTATTATAATCCCACATTCATAGCTCGTTAGCTTTGAACGTGAGATTATGGCCTGCAGGTCGAAAATCTACGAAAAAAAAAGAAACCTCATGACGTGCTGCAATGTTGCCTACTTACACGTCTGTAGCAGATATTGCTCAGATATTGTGTCTGCATTCTTCCCATTCGCGACACCTAGCCGCAACATTCGGACTCCGTACGCACCACATCTTCAAAAGGAACAATCCTATCAGTCATTCATTTTATGCATTAAAAATGTCGCTTACTGTCGTACAGTCCTGCAGCACTTCTATACATTTCATTTGAATGGCGCTCCGCAGGAGACGTTAGAAATGACGAACGTGTTTCCGTCATGTTGTTCAACAGCATAAGGGCATACTTTTCCTAACAAGTTTAAGTGAAGGAGCCATAGCTTCTTACACTCGTGATGGATCTGCTTTTCCTTATGCGTCTTATGAGGACATTGTGAATTTGGATTACCGTGACCGGCCGGTGTGGCCGTGCGGTTCTAGGCGCTTCAGTCTGGAACTACGTGACCGATACGGTCGCAGGTTCGAATCCTGCCTCGGGCATGGATGTGTGTGATGTCCTTAGGTTAGTTAGGTTTAAGTAGTTCTAAGTTCTAGGGGACTGATGACCACAGATGTTAAGTCCTATAGTGCTCAGAGCCATTTGAACCGTTTTTTGATTACCGTGACTGTATAAGATAACTGCATAAAATTAATAAATTACACGACATAATGAGTCACAATTTAAGACGATATATTGATGCAACGTCTAATCTTTATAATGTATCCCTTACATTTGTTAGTACAGCATTTGTCTGAACGATCTAGTGCTGTTAGTATCATGTTCCGTTGATCATTTGTACGATAATGATGTGGAACGAGTCGTTTTACATTCACATTACACATTCATATGTAAATATGGTTACAAGCTGGTCATCTACGTTTTTTAAGTACTATTCTGACTTAATAATTTCTATCCATCACCTTTCACTCGCAACAAATTAGAATTTTTCTACGGAGTAGGAGGTGCTGTCAAGGCGAAACTTTTGCAGTTTGTTTTCAAATTTTATTTTGCTATCTTTCAGGACCATGGACCTTGCCGTTGGTGGGGAGGCTTGCGTGCCTCAGCGATACGGATGGCCGTACCGTAGGTGCAACCACAACGGAGGGGTATCTGTTGAGAGGCCAGACAAACGTGTGGTTGCTGAAGAGGGGCAGCAGCCTTTTCAGTAGTTGCAGGGGCAACAGTCTGGATGATTGACTGATCTG
Organism: Schistocerca serialis cubense; assembly: GCF_023864345.2. NCBI lineage: Eukaryota > Metazoa > Arthropoda > Insecta > Orthoptera > Acrididae > Schistocerca > Schistocerca serialis. Next base: position 362,722,854 of record NC_064638.1, read on the forward strand.
GCCTTGTAACATTAACCAAAACGGCTTTGCTGTGCTGGTACTGCGAACGGCTGAAAGCAAGGGGAAACTACAGCCGTAATTTTTCCCGAGGACATGCAGCTTTACTGTATGATTAAATGATGATGGCGTCCTCTTGGGTAAAATATTCCGGAGGTAAAATAGTCCCCCATTCGGATCTCCGGGCGGGGACTACTCAAGAGGACGTCGTTATCAGGAGAAAGAAAACTGGCGTTCTACGGATCGGAGCGTGGAATGTCAGGTCCCTTAATCGGGCAGGTAGGTTAGAAAATTTAAAAAGGGAAATGGATAGGTTAAAGTTAGATATAGTGGGAATTAGTGAAGTTCGGTGGCAGGAGGAACAAGACTTTTGGTCAGGTGATTACAGGGTTATAAATACAAAATCAAATAGGGGTAATGCAGGAGTAGGTTTAATAATGAATAAAAAAATAGGAGTGCGGGTAAGCTACTACAAACAGCATAGTGAACGCATTATTGTGGCCAAGATAGACACAAAGCCCATGCCTACTACAGTAGTACAAGTTTATATGCCAACTAGCTCTGCAGATGATGAAGAAATTGATGAAATGTATGACGAGATAAAAGAAATTATTCAGGTAGTGAAGGGAGACGAAAATTTAATAGTCATGGGTGACTGGAATTCGTCAGTAGGAAAAGGGAGAGAAGGAAACATAGTAGGTGAATATGGATTGGGGGGAAGAAACGAAAGAGGAAGCCGCCTTGTAGAATTTTGCACAGAGCATAACTTAATCATAGCTAACACTTGGTTCAAGAATCATAAAAGAAGGTTGTATACCTGGAAGAATCCTGGAGATACTAAAAGGTATCAGATAGATTATATAATGGTAAGACAGAGATTTAGGAACCAGGTTTTAAATTGTAAGACATTTCCAGGGGCAGATGTGGATTCTGACCACAATCTATTGGTTATGACCTGTAGATTGAAACTGAAGAAACTGCAAAAAGGTGGGAATTTAAGGAGATGGGACCTGGATAAACTGAAAGAACCAGAGGTTGTAGAGAGTTTGAGGGAGAGCATAAGGGAACAATTGACAGGAATGGGGGAAAGAAATACAGTAGAAGAAGAATGGGTAGCTCTGAGGGATGAAGTAGTGAAGGCAGCAGACGATCAAGTAGGTAAAAAGACGAGGGCTAGTAGAAATCCTTGGGTAACAGAAGAAATATTGAATTTAATTGATGAAAGGAGAAAATATAAAAATGCAGTAAATGAAGCAGGCAAAAAGGAATACAAACGTCTCAAAAATGAGATCGACAGGAAGTGCAAAATGGCTAAGCAGGGATGGCTAGAGGACAAATGTAAGGATGTAGAGGCTTGTCTCACTAGGGGTAAGATAGATACTGCCTACAGAAAAATTAAAGAGACCTTTGGAGAGAAGAGAACCACTTGTATGAATATCAAGAGCTCAGATGGCAACCCAGTTCTAAGCAAAGAAGGGAAAGCAGAAAGGTGGAAGGAGTATATAGAGGGTTTATACAAGGGCAATGTACTTGAGGACAATATTATGGAAATGGAAGAGGATGTAGATGAAGACGAAATGGGAGATAAGATACTGCGTGAAGAATTTGACAGAGCACTGAAAGACCTGAGTCGAAACAAGGCCCCGGGAATAGACAACATTCCATTAGAAGTACTGATGGCCTTGGGAGAGCCAGTCATGGCAAAACTCTACCATCTGGTGAGCAAGATGTATGAGACAGGCGAAATACCCTCAGACTTCAAGAAGAATATAATAATTCCAATCCCAAAGAAAGCAGGTGTTGACAGATGTGAAAATTACCGAACTATCAGTTTAATAAGTCACAGCTGCAAAATACTAACACGAATTCTTTACAGACGAATGGAAAAACTGGTAGAAGCGGACCTCGGGGAAGATCAGTTTGGATTCCGTAGAAATGTTGGAACACGTGAGGCAATACTAACCTTACGACTTATCTTAGAAGAAAGATTAAGAAAAGGCAAACCTACGTTTCTAGCATTTGTAGACTTAGAGAAAGCTTTTGACAATGTTAACTGGAATACTCTCTTTCAAATTCTGAAGGTGGCAGGGGTGAAATACAGGGAGCGAAAGACTATTTACAATTTGTACAGAAACCAGATGGCAGTTATAAGAGTCAAGGGGCATGAAAGGGAAGCAGTGGTTGGGAAAGGAGTGAGACAGGGTTGTAGCCTGTCCCCGATGTTATTCAATCTGTATATTGAGCAAGCAGTAAAGGAAACAAAAGAAAAATTCGGAGTAGGTATTAAAATTCATGGAGAAGAAGTAAAAACTTTGAGGTTCGCCGATGACATTGTAATTCTGTCAGAGACAGCAAAGGACTTGGAAGAGCAGTTGAACGGAATGAATAGCGTCTTCAAGGGAGGATATAAGATGAACATCAACAAAAGCAAAACGAGAATAATGGAATGTAGTCAAATTAAATCGGGTGATGCTGAGGGAATTATATTAGGAAATGAGACACTTAAAGTAGTAAAGGAATTTTGCTATTTAGGGAGTAAAATACCTGATTATGGTGGTCGAAGTAGAGAGGATATAAAATGTAGACTGGCAATGGCAAGGAAATCGTTTCTGAAGAAGAGAAATTTGTTAACATCGAGTATAGATTTAAGTGTCAGGAAGTCGTTTCTGAAAATATTTGTATGGAGTGTAGCCATGTATGGAAGTGAAACATGGACGATAACTAGTTTGGACAAGAAGAGAGTAGAAGCTTTCGAAATGTGGTGCTACAGAACAATACTGAAGATAAGGTGGGTAGATCACGTAACTAATGAGGAGGTATTGAATAGGATTGGGGAGAAGAGAAGTTTGTGGCACAACTTGACTAGAAGAAGGGATCGGTTGGTAGGGCATGTTTTGAGGCATCAAGGGATCACAAATTTAGCATTGGAGGGCAGCGTGGAGGGTAAAAATCGTAGAGGGAGACCAAGAGATGAAAACACTAAGCAGATTCAGAAGGATGTAGGTTGCAGTAGGTACTGGGAGATGAAGAAGCTTGCGCAGGATAGAGTAGCATGGAGAGCTGCATCAAACCAGTCTCGGGACTGAAGACCACAACAACAACATCTTTCAGTTATTTTATATCGTTGGATAAGAGATCAAAAATTTTGGTTGCAACTTTGTGCACCCCTTTTTGTGATAAAGACAACATTATCGCGGATTTTTCTACTGGTATGCAGTAGCGTAAATCATTGTTCCTTTTGAACTACACTGGATTATTTACAATAAACTTCATGAGGCAATAAATGTACTGTGAAGCAGTACTCAAAATGCCTAACTCCTTTAACACAAGTGGTGTAAATTTGACCAGTTGCGTCAGTGGATCTAGCCTGTGATAGCAAATGCCATGTATCATAAAGTGTCTGAAATTTTAGCCGCAGAACTGATCCGTGGCAAGTGCAGCATTGTAGCTACCTGTATTCTTGAAGTAATTCAATGGTTTCTCTTTAATTGTTCGATCATTTGAAGGGAGTTTTTGATTCACTGCGTTGAAAAATAAATTTTTTGTTAATGGCGACGTATCAATTTTTTCCTTATGACAATACAGTGTGAATGCCGTTGTATCGCGTAAGTCACCTCAACGCGAAATGATTTACTCACTCACTGGACATACCGGACTCGAGAGTCCATTACCGCAGCAACGTATTTTCCCCACTTGTCCCTGTCTTGGGCTATTTCCTTCCATTCAATTTCAATACCTAGGCTCCTTAAGTCAGCCTTCACATTGTCCTCCCATCTACGCCTCGGTCTCCCCATACAAAGTGGCCGGAATTGTTACCCTTCTTTGAAAATATACACAACAATCTACCTCATCCAGCTACCGGATACACGCCCAATGAGTTATTATTTAGTACTGCAGAACTAAATGAATGGATCACGCCGCTACCAAAATTGCCGCGCACAGATAAAAGGCAAGAGGATAAAATAAAGGACGCCACCACAACATGACGAGCTGCGGTAGTCAACGAAAGAGTTTTGATAAGAAACCATCCTAAGTCGTCACTCATAACAAAGAAGAACAAGAAATGACAATGCTGTATAATGGACCTTTTAAAATTGCACAAATACCGCACGGTTGTAGCTACCTTATAGCTGACGTGATGAGCGTGAAGATCAAAGGATTGTATCCCTATAAGGACTTAAAGAAATTTGTGGTACTTGACAATAGGGTTATATCGCATGCATTACAAAATCTGATCTGTAAATTCATCAAACCGCAATTACAGTTCTCAAAATTATTTGGAATTATGTTCAGTGGACATTTAAATATATCTTTCAAAACGACAAAAGAAGTGTCGTTATCAACATCTGCATTATTCCTATTACTTTTTCTACACGAAAATTGGTCTCTCTAGCTCTCCTCTTTCAGTCTAACTCGTTAATGTTAATCTTTGAAGCATAGCCTATAAACAAATATAGCTTCCTTATAATTAGGGTCGTTGTAGCTACTCAAAATGAAGATCCTGAAAATTAGGAACACACTAAATTTTGTGGTAAGGGCGGCAAACGAACACAGAATTAGTTCCGTTTACTCTTAGACCAGAGTAAGTGAAAAGACAACGCTAATAAACAATGTTTGTTGTCCCCGACGCCTCCGTTACCCACTGTTGACAACATCAACGACGTAGCAGTTGCGGCGTTGTAGTTGTTCGGTACGCGTGTGTTACTGCAAATGAAGTATCTGCAGCATTTAAACATGAGCGTCCCTAGAATGCAACTTCACGAAACGTTATTACTCTCATGTGTCGTTTCTATCATAGCAACCGATCGTTGCGCCTGGTAGAAGTTGGTAGCAAATGTCAGAGACAAAGGAAAACTTTCCTAATGTGTGCGTCTTCTTCTTTTTACGTCTCCTAAAGGCTATGTATAAACATGCTTTTTTGTGAACATCTATGGCAAAGTTCCTTTCGAACCATATAAGTTCCATTGGTCTCCTTGAATAATTAATTCTAAAACTCCGTACTTCAATTTTCGATGCTCGCGTATTAATATTATGATCGTTAAATATTACTAATGTTCACATTGCTATTACTTTCTCTACGCAAAAATTGTGTCTGTCTTGCTCTGCATCCTTCACTCTGACTTGTTGGCATTCTCCTTCTAGGTATAACCTAAAACAAATATAGCGTTCTCATAATAGGGGAAGTCGGAAATGGTAGTTATTAAAAATCAAGAAATTAAAAATTAGGGACTTACTTCACATTTTCTGGCAAAGGCAGCAAATGACCACACACTTACTGTTACAGAAAAGTAAGCGAAATAATGACACCAATATACAACATTATTTAAAGACTTCGTTATTACGATATGTTGATTTTTACTGCTGACAACATCATCGACCTACCAGTTGTAGCATAGTAGCTGCCCAGTAAGGATCTTTTACTGCAAATGAACCACGCAAACATGAAAGCCTCCAGAATGCGATTTCACGAAATGTTGTAAACTTTCGTGTGTCATTTCTACCATAGCCCTTGATCGGTGCGCAGGGCAGAGGTTGGTAGCCGTTCAGTTTTCGATGTTCAGATATTGGAGATTTTAGTGCGTGATGGAGAATGTAACATCAGTGTTATGAATGTGAAAGTTTGTACATCCTTTTACCACTCTTAATTGCTACATACACGTATTATTTTTCTTTGTGCGTATCTAGGGCAAAGTATATCATTGGCTTCCTTGTACAATTAATATTAAAAATCAGTACTTCAATTTTCATGTTGGCGTATTAATATTGTGATCCTTTCCGGCGGTGCAATAGCCACCATTGTATATTGAAACTTGAGCTGACTGTGTTGTCGGACTAAGTCGAATTAAAAAAGTTAATGTTTGTTTCAACTAGTGGTTTCTCGTTTTATTGTTCGCCCAGCTCGCGGACCAAGCGCGCGGTAGCGTGGCAGCCAGGAGCCTGGCAGCTGTCGCCCCTGCAGTGCCGCCCGCGGCGCATCCCTGGCCGCTTCCGCTGCCCCACGGTCGCGCCTCCGGCTGACCTGCCCGCCAGCCGCTTTCATTAGGCTTCGCGGCCTCTCGTTTGGCCCCGAGCAGCCCCGCGTACTGCCCTTGCCGCGACGTGACGTGACGTGCCGTGTTAACCACACAATGGAACGCGATAAAAACTCACCTCTGGTCGCTAATTTGTTCTCTTTTTGTACTGCACGTGGAGGATTACGACTCCTATCTCGTCTTTCAGGAGGACTCAAATGCAGACAGGGGTCTTTCATATTTGTGTTCGGTCGTACACGTGTAGCAAGTATTTTATAACATTTCACACATAATCACGAATAGAAAAAATGACATTTTTGTGTTTCGTCAATGTATATTGTTCACAATTGTTATAAAACAAAGGTGCAAACATGAATAACATAATAAGGATAATGTAAAACATTCTCGGTATTCTTGCCACGTCAGTTCTGGATAAAATCTCGAGCTTTCGACGATTACCGCCATCGTCATCGTCAGCAGCTGACTGTCTTCACTGCTGCTGCGTTAGCCTTATTTATAAGCCGTGGACGGCTTCTGATTGGTCGGCTTATGATTGGTCGGCGATTACGTACTGCTGTCGCAGACGATGTCACTGTGTGCGCCGGTGGCGCAACCGCTTCCGTTGGAACGTAAACCTTGGAAGGAACGTCTCTGCTGCTTCTCTGCATCAAGCGCTCGTTTCCATGCACAGCTCAGATAGTATCTGCTATCGCGGTTAAAGTTATTTTGGCTCATTCTTATTTCAACAGCCTCCTTAATAACAGAATTCCAGTACGTGGAGGCATGGGGCAGAATTTTTGTTTCATCGAACAAAATTTTGTTTGTTCGTGAGGCTGTGCTCCGCAATTGCCGAGTTCTCCAGTTCTCTCTTTTTAATATGGCGTTGGTGTTCTGCACAGCGGTCGGAAACGGTACAAATCGTCTGACCTATATAATTACTTCCACACTCACAGGGTATATTATAAGCTCCAGGGACCCTGAGGCCAAGATTGTCCTTAACATCTACATCTACATCTACATCCATACTCTGCAAGCCACCTGACTGTGTGTGGCGGAGGGTACCCTGAGTACCTCTATCGGTTCTCCCTTCTATTCCAGTCTCGTATTGTTCGTGGAAAGGAGGATTGTCGGTATGCTTCTGTGTGGGCTCCAATCTCTCTGATTTTATCCTCGTGCTCTCTTCGCGAGGTATACGTAGGAGGAAGCAATATACTGCTTGACTCTTCGGTGAAGGTATCTTCTCGAAACTTTAACAAAAGCCCGTACCGAGCTACGGAGCGTCTCTCGTGCAGAGTCTTCCACTGGAGTTTATCTATCATCTCCGTAACGCTTTCGCGATTACTAAATGATCCTGTAACAAAGCGCGCTGCTCTCCGTTGGATCTTCTCTATCTCTTCTATCAACCCTATCCGGTACGAATCCCACACTCCTGAGCAGTATTCAAGCAGTGGGCGAGAAAGTGTACTGTAACCTACTTCCTTTCTTTTCGGATTGCAGTTCCTTAGGATTCTTCCAATGAATCTCAGTCTTGCATCTGCTTTACCGACGATCAACTTTATATGATCATTCCATTTTAAATCACTCCTAATGCGTACTCTCATATAATTTATGGAATTAACTGCTTCCAGTTGCTGACCTGCTATTTTGTAGCTAAATGATAAGGGATCTATCTTTCTGTGTATTCGCAGCACATTACACTTTCCTACATTGAGATTGAATTGCCATTCCCTGCACCATGCGTCAATTCGCTTCAGTTCCTCCTGCATTTCAGTACAATTTTCCATTGTTACAACCTCTCGATACACCACAGCATCATCCGCAAAAAGCCTCATTGAACTTCCGATTTCATCGACTAGGTCATTTATGTATATTGTGAATAGCAACGGTCCTATGACACTCCCCTGCGGCACACGTGAAATCACTCTTACTTCGGAAGACTTCTCTCCATTGAGAATGACATGTTGCGTTCTGTTATCTAGGAACTCTTCAATCCAATCACACAATTGGTCTGATAGTCCATATGCTCTTACTTTGTTCATTAAACGACTGTGGGAACTGTATCGAACGCCTTGCGGAAGTCAAGAAACACGGCATCTACCTGTGAACCCGTGTCTATGGCCCTCTGAGTCTCGTGGACGAATAGCGCGAGCTGGGTTTCACACGACCGTCTTTTTCGAAACCCATGCTGATTCCTACAGAGTAGATTTCTAGTCTCCAAAAAAGTCATTATACTCTAACATAATACGTGTTCCAAAATTCTACAACTGATCGACGTTAGAGATATAGGTCTATAGTTCTGCACATCTGTTCGACGTCCATTCTTGAAAACGGGGATGACCTGTGCCCTTTTCCAATCCTTTGGAACGCTACGCTCTTCTAGAGACCTACGGTACACCGCTGCAAGAAGGGTGGCAACTTGCTTCGCGTACTCTGTGTAAGATCGAACTGGTATCACATCAGGTCCAGCGGCCTTTCCTCTTTTGAGCGATTTTAATTGTTTCTCTATCCCTCTGTCGTCTATTTCGATATCTACCATTTTGTCATCTGTGCGACAATCTAGAGAAGGAACTACAGTGCAGTCTTCCTCTGTGAAACAGCTTTGGAAAAAGACATTTAGTATTTCGGCCTTTAGTCTGTCATCCTCTGTTTCAGTACCATTTTGGTCACAGAGTGTCTGTACATTTTGTTTTGATCCACCTACCGATTTGACATAAGACCAAAATTTCTTAGGATTTTCTGCCAAGTCAGTACATAGAACTTTACTTTCGAATTCATTGAACGCCTTTCGCATAGCCCTCCTCACACTACATTTCGCTTCGCGTAATTTTTGTTTGTCTGCAAGGCTTTGGCTATGTTTATGTTTACTGTGAAGTTCCCTTTGCTTCCGCAGCAGTTTTCTAACTCGGTTGTTGTACCACGGTGGCTCTTTTCCATCTCTTACGATCTTGCTTGGCACATACTCATCTAACGCATATTGTCCGATGGTTTTGAACTTTGCCCACTGATCCTCAACACTATCTGTATTTGAGACAAAACTTTTGTGTTGAGCCGTCAGGTACTCTGTAATCTGCTTTTTGTCACTTTTGCGCATCTATCCTTAATTTTCTTAGGAGGACGAAAAATCGGTCTTATACCTCGTCTACGCAGGACCACAATCGGCCTTTCATCCTTTGAGTGTGCAGCATTTTCACGTTTCCTTTTTTTGGAGAACGCTGCCTTTATATCGCGTGCACCATAGCCATTCTTTCGGAACACGTACTTCAGATGGTTAATCTCGGACCTTAAGTGGCCCTCGTCAGAAACAGTTTTGGCTCTATATACCAACGTGCTCAAAATGGCTCTCTTCTGAGCAGGATGATGGAAACTGTGCATTCAGGTATAAATCGGCTGTGGTTATAAGTTATGTAGATGTGTAAGATGAAGATGACGCTGGTGATGAAGATGGTGATGACGATTATGGTTATGATCACCTTCGTTTTCGAGCGCTTACTGGAAATAATGTCTTTCCTCGTAAGCAATCTCCTTCGGACAGTGCCCTGTGGAAACATATTAGAGACTGGCAGTGACAACACACAGACAGTGGTTGATCCACAGTACAATGGATAATAAAAATCACGCAGGGGATTCTCCATATCTACACGCACTTTCGTGCTCTTTCCATTTGCTTTGATGAAACTACGAGGGTTGCCCAGAAAGTAATGCACCGTATTTTTTTTTTCGCAGCCGGAAAAAAAATGTTACGAATTCGAAACGTTTCGTGTGCGTTATTTGAAGTCTCCTAAGTGGGCGCGGCAAGTTTCCGTAACTTCCGACAGACAGCGTAGCTGTAGGACAGTTTCAAAATGGCGTCTGTAGGTGATGTACGTTACAAGAAACGTGCCGTCATTGAATTTCTCACTGCAGAGAAAGAAACTGTGGAAAACATTCACAAACGCTTGTGCAAAGTGTATGGGGCATCTGCTATCGACAGAAGTGCAATTAGTCGCTGGGTACGGAGGGTGGGGTCCTCAGAAGACAGTTGGCGGAGCTCCACAATTTGCAGCGGTCGGGGAGCTCATCCACGGCTGTCACACCTGACATGTTACAGCAAGCTGATTTTGTCATTCGTGAGGACACACGACACATTACTACTCGGCAGTTGGCGCTGCATACGTCAATCAGCAAAGGAAGTGTGGACGCAATTATCCGCACTCTTTGATATAAAGTGTGTGCAATATGGGTCCCGCGGTGTCTCACGGTGGATCACAATCGCACAGAAAAACATTTGTCTTGATTTATTTCAACGTTTGGAAGCTGAGGGGGAGACCTTCTTGTCCAGGATTGTGACAGGTGCTGAAATCTGGGTTCACCAATTTGAGCCTGAAACAAAGCGGCAGTCGATGGAACGGCGCCATTCCCATTCTCCACAGAAGAAATATCAAAGCAACTGCTTCCGCCGGTAAGGTCATGATTACCGTATTCTGGGAGTGTGAAAGTGTAATTCTCGTTGATGTGATGCCAACAGGCGGTACCATTAATTCAGAAGCATATGTCAACACATTATCAAAACTCAAAACGCGCTTCCGGCGACTTCAGGCGCCACAGCAGCGCAGGAGATGTTTTGCTGCAACACGATAACGCTCGGCCCAAAAGTCTGAGTACTGCTGAACACATCGCAAAAAAGGGTTGGACAGTGTTACCCCATCCACCATACAGTCCTGACCTAGTCCCCTCGGACTTCCACTTGTTTGGGCCATTAAAGGACGCCATTCGTGGAAGACATTTTGTTCGACGATGAGGAGGTGATTCACACAGTGAAGCACTGGCTCCGCCATCAGGACAAGGAGTGATACCTACACGGCATACACGCCCTTGTTTCGCGCTGGAGGAAGGCCATGTAACGGGATGGAGATTACGTGGAAAAATAGGGTGTGTAGACAAAACACCATTATTTCTCATTATGTTCAATAAAGAATTGTTGAAGTGTATACTTTCTTCACCATAAAAACGAGTAAATACTGTACGGTACCATGTAGTTCACCTACGGAAAAATGATATGTTTCTGAAACGTTTTCGTTCTTGACGTTGCCTGCATAAAACAGATGTGCGCTAGGGAGTCCTGTGATCACTCATATTTTTTACGGCAGTTTCCAACATCAGTACACTGAGTTTTTCTTGACTTTAGGGGACTGATGACCTCAGATGTTAAGTCCCATAGTGCTCAGAGCCATTTGAACCATTTGTTCTTGGCTTCCGGCACTCGTGCTGAGAAGAATAAGATTTTTTTCATGTGTAAAACTTTGCATGCCTGTATTGCCGATACCCTGCGAGGTTAAACGAAACTAGAGAACACAATGCTTATTGCCAGTCACTATTAAGAGACACGCCTATAGTAAGGGATCATTGCAAAGATCTGAGGGTAGCACAGAACCCAGTTTTCTGTGGTCATGTAAATACACTCCTGGAAATTGAAATAAGAACACCGTGAATTCATTGTCCCAGGAAGGGGAAACTTTATTGACACATTCCTGGGGTCAGATACATCACATGATCACACTGACATAACCACAGGCACATAGGCACAGGCAACAGAGCATGCACAATGTCGGCACTAGTACAGTGTATATCCACCTTTCGCAGCAATGCAGGCTGCTATTCTCCCATGGAGACGATCGTAGAGATGCTGGATGTAGTCCTGTGGAACGGCTTGCCATGCCATTCCCACCTGGCGCCTCAGTTGGACCAGCGTTCGTGCTGGACGTGCAGACCGCATGAGACGACGCTTCATCCAGTCCCAAACATGCTCAATGGGGGACAGATCCGGAGATCTTGCTGGCCAGGGTAGTTGACTTACACCTTCTAGAGCACGTTGGGTGGCACGGGACACATGCGGACGTGCATTGTCCTGTTGGAACAGCAAGTTCCCTTGCCGGTCTAGGAATGGTAGAACGATGGGTTCGATGACGGTTTGGATGTACCGTACACTATTCAGTGTCCCCTCGACGATCACCAGTGGTGCACGGCCAGTGTAGGAGATCGCTCCCCACACCATGATGCCGGGTGTTGGCCCTGTGTGCCTCGGTCGTATGCAGTCCTGATTGTGGCGCTCACCTGCACGGCGCCAAACACGCATACGACCATCATTGGCACCAAGGCAGAAGCGACTCTCATCGCTGAAGACGACACGTCTCCATTCGTCCCTCCATTCACGCCTGTCGCGACACCACTGGAGGCGGGCTGCACGATGTTGGGGCGTGAGCGGAAGACGGCCTAACGATGTGCGGGACCGTAGCCCAGCTTCATGGAGACGGTTGCGAATGCTCCTCGCCGATACCCCAGGAGCAACAGTGTCCCTAATTTGCTGGGAAGTGGCGGTGCGGTCCCCTACGGCACTGCGTAGGATCCTACGGTCTTGGCGTACATCCGTGCGTCGCTGCGGTCCGGTCCCAGGTCGACGGGCACGTGCACCTTCCGCCGACCACTGGCGACAACATCGGTGTACTGTGGAGACCTCACGCCCCACGTGTTGAGCAATTCGGCGGTACGTCCACCTGGCCTCCCGCATGCCCACTATACGCCCTCGCTCAAAGTCCGTCAACTGCACATACGGTTCACGTCCACGCTGTCGCGGCATGCTACCAGTGTTAAAGACTGCGATGGAGCTCCGTATGCCACGGCAAACTGGCTGACACTGACGGCGGCGGTGCACAAATGCTGCGCAGCTAGCGCCATTCGACGGCCAACACCGCTGTTCCTGGTGTGTCCGCTGTGCCGTGCGTGTGATCATTGCTTGTACAGCCCTCTCGCAGTGTCCGGAGCAAGTATGGTGGGTCTGACACACCGGTGTCAATGTGTTCGTTTTTCCATTTCCAGTAGTGTATGTATTAGTGATATTCTGTGCCCTAGATGCCGTGATGTGATGCTCAGTTGACGTGCTCTGGAGCGAGATAAGTACTGACTAGCTTGTACACATGCGGACTGAAGCGACGAATAAAAGTTTGTGCCAAGACCTGGATTCGAACCCAGGTCTCCTGCTCAGTAGTCATATGCGCAAACCACTACTCCACGCTGGCACAGTGACTTTGCACAACTGCACGGACTACCGTGATACGCTCTGGAACCATGGGGTTTCATCTGATTGAATCTCTTATGCCTGGCCTCAGGCAGGATCCCCGTTTCATTCGATGTTGATGTGCTATTTTAATGCAGTTGGAGAGACTCTGCAATGCAGTTCGTGTTGAAGGGAATATCAAGTAGAGCTGACACGTCAATAGAAGTTCGGATTGAGGAGGGAGGCGAACTAGAGTAGTCCGCGCAGCAGTGCAAAGCTACTGTGGCAGGGTGGCGTAGTGATAAGCGCATCTGTCGAGCGAGCAAGAGACACGGGTTCTAATCCCGGCCATGGTACGAATTTACATTCGTTGCTTGAGTCTGCATATGTAAGTCATAGATGTTCGAGACTTGAAATGGTCTCTGGAACTATATAGCTTCATTTGACTAACTTGTCACCCTTCTAACGCGACCCCTGACTACAAAGCAAGGAAAAGGAAGGTATTATTGTTTAATGTCCCGTCGATGACGAGGTCATGATTTCGAGCTGGGGAAAGAAGTCGGCCATGTCCGACATTTTGTCTTTGAGATTTAGCGAAACCACGGAAAATTTATATCGAATGCCCGGAAGGGGATCTCAACTGCCCTTTTCCCTAGTGCAGTGCAATGTCTTATCAGTCTGCCACATCGCTGGGTGCTACGAACCAACTATGGCCTCCCTGGCCACACCATGAGGTAACGGATTGAGTAAGCCAGAATTACGACGAAAAGATTTAATAGAGCTACGAAAAGACCATTTCGCACAATATGAACGTAACACGCAACTAAGAGCTATCCACTAGAATAGTTTATCGAATAGAAGAAGATAGATGAGTCGAGTATTGCTAACACGTGGAGAGCAAATGTCACTGTCATGCGGTATCATGCATGCTTCATCTGTTCCTAGGACAATACTCCGTTATTCACATGTTCCTACGCTGCATTTGGAGTTTCTCAGCGTGTTTTCCGCATATAACCTTTGGTAACTGCATCGACCAGTCAGAATGAAGACATACAAAAACGTACACTCAGCCTGAGTAGGTATACATAATTCACATGAAGCCACAGGGATGAAACAGGTGTGTTGTCTGTTCGAGGGAGCAAGAGACTCCTGAAAATTTAGACAGTATACCAGCACCTTTGTTGGGCCTGACCAAAACTCGCGTAGTTTTTGCCTCGTCACGCCACATCACGCTCCGCGACACAGCTAGCGCCTAACGCAACTGTGGGCTGTGTACCACAAAGAAGTGCATTGTGCGGGCACAAGCATTTACAAGGACGTCACCGTCGAGTACCCTGCATCCACAACTAAGGAGTCAACAGAAGAACGTATTTCCGCACTTACATGGTCTCTTTCATTAAGTGGCGACACAGCGATGGTACCTCGTCGGAATTCGTGTGGCGCACCAAAGTTTCATCTGGTGATACTGGCCGCAGATTGTATACTGCACAACAAGTAATTAAGTTACTTGTGATGCTTGCTTGTGTAATGACTCGTGATAGACGACTGCGAGAAATAATTCCGTGCGACATTTAATATCTGGTACTTCAAAACCAATCGATTAACCTTAAATGTTTTCTGTTCTGTGTTAGCTATCTGTATGAAATAATAAATGATGATGTAATGCTATTCAATTTCAACAGTTTGTTAAATGCTGTTTCCAAATCAAATATTTCGCTCCCCTCAAAAATTGGCTGTTAACTGTACGTACAAACATGTCAATAATTGCACTGTGGTTTCTTTTCACCAATGAGTTACTTCAAAGACGATTGAGACGTCAGAGAAGACATACCTTGGGTGACGTAGCCTCGCTGATGATGCAATAACTCTGCGAGCGCCGCTACGCCAAGACAAAATAGGCGATCTTCTGATGGCGTATCTCCAATCGAGAACATCCGTAAACAGCAGTTAGAAAGCAGCGTGATGGATTTTTGCGCTGGGAGTCCACCGTTTGACAGTTTTTGACGCGTTGAATGTCTCGACAATCATGGATGGATATAGGATAGGAGTTAGGCCAAGACACAGGTAATACAGCCAACAATGCACACCCATTCCAAGTTTGGTTTATCAGAGAGTGTATATTTGTTTTATTTCACATACATAATACGTATTATGCGCGAATGGTTCATACAGTCGATCAGCTTCCACCCGTTTCAACTTCAGTGGATTGCTTAAAATCTTAGTCTCTATTTAGTACAGCCCTTGATAACAGAGCCAGTTCGGAACACTTCAGGATGTAATTAACACAGTTCACAAATCTTATAAGGACTTTTTATTCATTAAAGTTTCACGTTCTGCGAATTTCAATTCAAAGAGTGCCATATTTTAATTATTTTCGAGTTTAACACAGCCTTAACCTCCATCAGCATAATAATGCGGCGTACAAAATTGCTATTCCGAGGCTCCACGTCGTCTTTGTTTAGCGAAGTACAACCAAAGGGTCTCTGCAGAACGACTTCCGAAACTAGTAGCAGTACAAGCTCAAATACGTTAAAAAAATGGCCGAAAAACGTGACTGCAACATTCACAAGCGTCCTCCTCCCGACGCAGTAGCCCACTTTCTTTTGTTTCAACAACAAAATCTCAATCTTGACAGATTTTTACACAAAAGAACTATGTTCTTAACTGGATCATCGAAAAAGGTAATATAATTCTTAATCTGCACAAGACATACATTAGCAACATAAGGAATAATTTGCACCAAAAACTGAAGAATAAACGTACGATTACATTGATCAATGCATACATGTTAATAAAAAAGAGTTATCCGTTTCAGAAATGGTCAGAATGAAGCTGTTGGTTCATATTTAAACGATTTTTCAGGAAGTAGTGTTCTTCCATGAAATAATATTCACATGGCATACTACGATTAGTGAACTATTTGCATTAGCCATTTACAGAGATATGTAGCAGCTGAGCTTGAAAATCGCGTCCCAGTGAGATTCCGCAGTTCCGACGGGTATAACAAATGTCCAGGAACGAAAACCACTTAAAGGTAATCCTCTACGCAGGCGTAGTACGAACCGTCATGAAGAACTTAGTATTTACCACGATACGTTGCTGCCTGGACAGAAACTTACGCACTACGAGCTTCTATCACAAATTTTAAAATTAGACGCGATATACGACGGAAAGCTGTGAGTATATTTGACTTCATTACCACAAAAAAAAAAGAAAAAGAAACGAAATGCGACGTACTCACAAATACTGTACATATTCATGGAAAATGTCGGATCAATATGCTCAGCATAGATAATACTATGCCATCAAAAATAAAACAGTAGTAATATTAAATGGATAAAGGCCTCCTCTAGAATATGCATGAATTGTGATACGCAATCATGCTGGTAATGCATTTTCTTAATGTCAGCTACTCATTTCTCTTGGAGGACACAAAGATGACTTAGACAAAATTTCTAGTTGGTGTGTTGAATGGCAGCTAGTTCTAAATGTAGAAATATGTGTGTGTGTGTGTGTGTGTGTGTGTGTGTGTGTGTGTGAATTCCTAAGGGATCAAACTGCTGAAGTCATCGGTCCCTAGACTTACACGCTGCTTAAACTAACTTACGCTAAGAACAGCTCGCACGCCCATGCCCGAGGGAGGACTCGAACCTCCGGCGGGAGAGGCCGCGCAATCCGAGACATTACGCCTCTAACCGCGCGGCTGCTCCGCGCGGCTGGAAAAATGTAAGTTAATGCGTATGAGAAGAAAAACAAGCACGTAATGTTCGGGCACAGAATTGGTGGTGTCCTGCTTGACTCAGTCACGTCGTTTGAATATTTGGGCGTAACGTTGCAAAACGAAATGGTTCAAATGACTCTAAGCACTATGAGACTTAACATCTGAGGTCATTACTCCCCTAGACTTAGAACTAATTAAAACTAACTGACCTAAGGACATCACACACATCCATGCCGGAGGCAGGATTCGAACCTGCGACCGTAGCAGCAGCGCGGTTCCGGACTGAAGCGCTTAGAACCGCTCGGCCACAGCGGCCGGCTAAAGCTATATGAAATAGTACGAGCATGTGAGAATTGTGATAGGTAAGACGAATGGTCAACTTCGGGTTATTGGGAGAATTTTAGAAAAGTATGTAGGACCGCAGGTAGGACCCTGGTGCGACGTATTCTTATGTCCTGCTCGAGTGTTTGGTATCCCCACCAGGTTGGATTAAAGGAAACATCGAAGAATTTGATAGGCGGGCTGCTAGATTTGTTACCAGCAGGTTCGAACATCATGCAAATGTTACGGAGATGCTTCGCGAACTCAAATGGGAATCCCTGGAAGAAAGCGACCTTCTTTTCGAGGAACACGATTGAGAAAATTTAGAGAACCGGCATTTGAAGCTGACTGCAGAATTATTTTACTGCCGCCAACATGCATTTCGCGTAAGGACAAAGAAGATAAAATACGAGAAATTTAGGCTCCAGGGGACGCATATAGATTGTCGTTTCTTCCTCGCTTTATTTGCTAGTACAATAGGAAGGGAAATGACTAATAGTGGTACAGCGTAACCTCCACTACGCACTGTATGGTGGCTTTTGGAATATGTAGGTAGTTGTAGATCTTCCATTAGGTTGTTGTCTATATCCTTTCTTATATATTGGGATCCATTCTGCTGCAGTATCTGTGCGGCTGCCTGCTTTTGTCATGCGCCTATTACTTAGAGCGAGTCGAACGATTCTATCATCTTATCGTGGTTTAGCTCTTCTTAAAGGACCCGTTGTTACAAATCGTTCACGGGGTAGGGGTTTAAAAGTATAAACTCGCAAACTCAAAGAAAACACCGCACACCGTCCGGGCCGAACCAAGTTGTCAACAGAGAAGGTTCTAATGTCCGGATAACTAAATCGTACGCAAGCCAGAACTTCAACAGGACGTGAGAGGGAGATACCGAGAAAGAGATACCACTAAAAAAGTAGCCTTCAATGTGTGGCAGAATATCAGCAGGTCTGGCTTCTCAACTATCAAACACACAGGTACAATGAGTCGACGGCCGCCTTACGTGGTCGTCTTGGACACCAGAGTCTCTGTCCAACACGCATGGCGTGGGCGTACGCTGCGACAGCCTCCATCATCAATGATTCCGCGTCCTCCGTTGCCATGACATTATCGGCAGGCGCGGATACCAAAGTTGTGTCTGTTCTTCTCGCCACACTGTCGTTCTGAGTCCATCTCGTCACCAGTTCTGCAGTCATCGCACTACAGCCAACAGTCTGTGCATTCTGTCGGGATGATGCTCCCGTGTCCCTCACGCCAGTGATTCGACCTTCTTCGATGTTCTAACGATGAAGATAAACTGCATGTGCACTTTTTCTGAGCACGTTGTGTTGCGACCTCCACATGAAAAATTCTGATGAAGTTTGAAGTAGCCGATGGCCATCAGGTACTCCCAACCTTCCCTATCTGTGGGAACAGCTGTATCCAGTTCTCAAAACAATCTCTCACTAAAATGAAATCTTAATCAACATATCTTAAAGACAGGCATGTACTGGGCAGCATTCAATCAAGGTACACATGTTGTAATAATTTAAAATACCGTTAGTGTGTTTCAAGTAGTCTCCGATAAGTAAACTAAGTGTTCTGTTCTGTTACTTCTTCTTCTTAGTCCCTACTGTCCTTAATGGGTCTTGGCCTCCTCAACGATCTTCTTCCGTACATCTCTGTGCTCTGCTTTTCTCATCCATCTATCTTGGTAAGGTTGGCCAGCACATTGTCCAGCCATCTAGCTCTTGGTCAGCCTTCCCTTCTGGTGGAATACCATCTGCCTTTCCTTATTCATTTTCGTATCGTGTAATTTGTCATCCTCTCCATGTATCCTAATCAGCGTGTTCTTCGAGACTCAACAAATTTCACTATAACTTTCCCTTGTATAAGATCTTGTATTTCATGGTTGTACCTTATTTTTCAACCCTCTGCCCCTCTCACAGGCCCATAAATTCTTCGCAAGATTTTCATTTCAGATTTCCTTAGGTTGTACATATCTGCTTCTGTTATCGTCCATATGTTTGAGCCATATGTGACCACTGGTTGTACGAGGAAATAATATACTCTTTAATTGATTGATCCTGTAATTAGAGAATTCTTTAATACCTGTAAGTTTGCACAATACGCTCTGTTTCCTGCTTGTATACTTTCTCTAATACATAGTCTCATATTATTATCGCTGGTTAAGAGGACATCTAACTAATGGAAGCAGGTGGCAGGTTTAAAACATTTATTAGAGGCGTCCAGGTCATGTGGCGTTCTTCTTCCTTTAGAATTGGACATAATCATATATCTGACCTTGTTTTAGTTTACTGTAAGTCCAATTTTTGCTCCTTCCGTTTCGATTATTTCGAACATTTCTTTAATGATGTTTACATCTCTCGCCACAATTGCAACAAAATCTGCATAAGCACGTATCCAACAGGATTTCATCATTCTTGTTCCTCTCTTACCTATTTTTTGTATTAGGCTATGCAATGCTAAACTGAACAGGACTGAGAGAGGCCATCACCCTCTTTCACTCCACCTGTAAAGTTAAAGCGCTTGATCATTTTTTGTCCACTTTTTCCTTTGTGTCCTACACTGTTAACTCAAATAATCTTCTTAGCTTGTCACAGATGCCCAATTCTTTTAATATGTTATACAATGCTGCCTTTGAATACCTTGATTAAAATCAACTAGCATGAAGTGCAGATCTATGCCATATTCGCAAAATTTTTTCATTATTTGTGTAATAACCAACAACTGGTCAGAAGTGTCTCTATTTGGCCGGAAACCACAGTTGTGTTCTCTGAGCATATTTTCAGCGCACTTCTTTATCCTTTCGTTCAGCAGAAGATATCTTGTAGGCTGTATTCGATAAAGTTATGCCTCCACAATTTTCACAAGCTAACTTTTCTCCTGTCTTATATGCAGGGCATATTACTCCAGTTTTCCAGTACTCAGGCATACTTTCATTTTCCCATATGTTATTTATTAATTCAGGTTTTCCCTTTGTCAGAAAGGTTGCAGGACAGATTTTTTTATTTCTGAGTTTGCGATACTAAAAAGGAACAAATGTTGTTTCTCTGTTACCTGTTATGTGTACGACCTTGGCCATGTTTCCACGCAAACTCACTAGGTGGGAGGGCTGTGCTTAGCTACACATTGTTTGGGTTCTCGGCGCATTAGTTACGGTGACACAGTGGATGCTGATTGTGAGCAAAGAGTAAATGTTTACTCTTAATGTTAAGTTCTGCGTTAAGATCAGGAAAACCCCTAGTGAAACGTGAACAATGTTTAAGCAAGCATATGCAGGCGAGAAGCGTTAAAGAAGTCGTGTTTTTGAGTAGCAAAAGTTTCATGAAGGCAGATTCAGTGTGAAACAATCCCAGAGCTGGTCTCCCGTCTACAGCACATACCGATGCAAAAGTGGATCGTGTAAAGCAGTTATTGCAAGAATATCGTTTTGTAATTGTGCGCACAATATCAGAAGAACTTAATTTGAATCCAGATGCATATCATACGATTTTACGCGAAGATTTAGAGAGACTGAAACTTAATGCAAAACTCGTCCCTCACACACTATCAGGCGCACTAACAGACGAACAGAAAGAGAAAAGACGAAGAATTTATGCTGAACTATTCGACAGAACCAGACGTGATCCCACATTTCTGTCGAAGATTATTGCTGGGGATGACCGCTTTTATCCTTACACAAAGCATCAAAGTGCTGAATGGCGGATTCCTGGATCACCAGCCTCGAACAGTGCCAAACGACACCCTTCGAGAATAAAGACAATGTTCCCACAATCAAGTTTTCACTCTGCAGCGGAGTGTGCGCTAATTTGAAACTTCCGGGCAGATTAAAACTGAGCTACCCAAGCACGACTCATGACCCGTCCTCACGTTGATAGAGCAATTGCCCGCGAAAAGCAAAGGCCCCGAGTTCGAGTCTCGGTCCGGCACACAGTTTTAATCTGCCACGAAGTTTCAAAGCCAATGTTGATCGCATTCCTTGCAAGTAAAGAATTAGTTCACCATGAGTATGTTCCTCCAGGTAAAAAATTGAACAAAACTCTTTATAACAAAGTCTTGAAACGTTTGCGACAAGCAATTCGAAGTCGCCTCCTGATTTGTGGCATTCTCAGGACTGGTTCTTACTGCATGACATACCCCATATTGCTTTATCTGTTACCGAGTATCTGGTTAGACATTTTGTTATTGCCATTGCAGATCCACCATATTCGCCTGACCTCTCGCCTTGCGATTTTTTCTTGTTTCCACTAGTGAAAAGCCGAGTGAAAGGAAAGATCAAGATATCCCAGATATCCAACGGGCTGCGACAAATTAGCTTACAAGCAACGCAGTTGAAAATGTCCATGCTTGCTTCCATTACCGCCAGAAACGTTGGCAACTGTGTATAGACGGCCAAGGGAACTAGTTCGATAAGAGCTAGGATCCTTATTTGGTAAGTGCAATTTTATATTTAAAAAATAATAAAGAAAGCTGTCTTGGATCTTTACTGACAAAGGGGGAATTTCACATAATAGAGGACGACCATAAAATTTTATAAGTTCTGACACTATCTCATCTTCAGCAGGTGCACGATTATTTTTCAATTTATATATCACTGAATTCCACCTCCCCCGATGTTAGTCACTTTGTTTCTTTTCTTTCATCTTCTCTTGTCTATGTTTTCCTCTTGTTCTTGTTGCTCTCTTGATACCTTGTCTTAGTTGGTACTGAGCATATCTTCAAACTACTCAACCCATTCTGTTACTAACTCGTCTAAAATTATAGAAAAATGTCATATCTTAATGATTCCATCTAGCTTGTGTTTGTATTGTATTACAAGATGATAAGATTAATCCTCATTAATTTCACGGATGCACATCCGCAACTTTGCTACCGTGAATTGTAAGTGGAGAGAATGGCTGCCTGTAGTTAGCGACCCAGCTTCTCAGATGAGTATTTGGAGGACACGACAGAACAGACCAGGGACATCCCCTGGCATCGTTGTGTAAAGGATCCCCCAGCATCGTTATATGTGATCGCCAGGGCTGCTGCGTCCGTGCTGGCCTCGTAATAATAAATCGCGGAGGTCCGTTGCCCGGCAGCGGGTCCGCTACAATTCCTTTCCATTTGCGCCGGCCCAGTCTCGTGTCTGCTTCTACGAACGCAGCGTGCAGGCGCCGTTAGCCGCTGCAGCGGCTGGCGCGATGCACACAGGTATGCGCGGAGCTCCCGCAGAATGCTCAAGGACCTGCGCCGCGCAGCCGCTGTAGCAGCCGAGCCGGTGGAGCACTGGTTGTACTCTGTGCTGGCCTGCGTAACAACGAACGTGGGGGCACGGCGAGGAAATTACACCAGATTAACAATATGGGATCAGCCAAGAAATTAGATTGTGTGCCGCAAAGAAATGTTTAATCTGGAGCTCATTCGAGTATATTTGCTAGGTGATAGGGGGAGCAATTACAACGACCATTTCGTAAGATCCGATGACCGGTTCACAGAGAACTCCTCACCGTTAATTGTATTGTTATTTTTTTGTCCACCGCTCAAGCCCCAAAAACAAAGTATTTTCTTGACCAACATGTCAATATACACCATTTTTGCTTGATTATAATTGATTTTCAAGTCTTCTTTAAAATTTGCACTGTTAAATTTTTTTTCTCATTCCTCGTGGAAGTTTATGTACAGGGTTATTACAAATGATTGAAGCGATTTCACAGCTCTACAATAACTTTATTATTTGAGATATTTTCACAATGCTTTGCACACACATACAAAAACTCAAAAAGTTTTTTTAGGCATTCACAAATGTTCGATATGTGCCCCTTTAGTGATTCGGCAGACATCAAACCGATAATCAAAGTTCCTCCCACACTCGGCGCAGCATGTCCTCATCAATGAGTTCGAAAGCATTGTTGATGCGAGCTCGCAGTTCTGGCACGTTTCTTGGTAGAGGAGGTTTAAACACTGAATCTTTCACATCACTATGCGTGAAACTTGCCCGCACGCGTTCAACCGTTTCTTCACTCACTGCCCTTACAGAGGCATCCAGAAGCTTTAAACTGCGCATACCATCGCCGAATGGAGTTAGCAGTTGGTGGATCTTTGTTGAACTTCGTCCTGAAGTGTCGTTGCACTGTAATGACTGACTGATGTGAGTGCATTTCAAGCACGACATACGCTTTCTCGGCTCCTGTCGCCATTTTGTCTCACTGTGCTCTCGAGCGCTCTGGCGGCAGAAACCTGAAGTGCGGCTTCAGCCGAACAAAACTTTATGAGTTTTTCTACGTATCTGTAGTGTGTCGTGACCATATGCCAATGAATGGTGCTACAGTGAATTTATGAAATCGCTTCAATCATTTGTAATAGCCCTGTATACTACAGGCAATCACGGGAAAGTCGTCTTCAAAATGAAAGTGGCTAAGATACGATGCACTAACGTTTGTTAAATTTCCACTGATGTAGATATAAATATAGCACGGCGTTCAGTTCCGATGAAATAGTATCTATCACCAGAATTGATGCTATTTCTATTTCATTCTGTGTGAACTTAGGGGAGAAGAATGAGTACACGTTCAGGCGCAGTTTATATAGGCTTGTCATTACAGTATTATTTCAATTTCTTTACAGCATAACTCAACAGTTACACTGGGTTTT
Organism: Schistocerca serialis cubense; assembly: GCF_023864345.2. Taxonomy (NCBI): domain Eukaryota; kingdom Metazoa; phylum Arthropoda; class Insecta; order Orthoptera; family Acrididae; genus Schistocerca; species Schistocerca serialis. The sequence goes on from NC_064638.1 coordinate 362,746,570, forward strand.
CTGTTCTCTTACTAATTCGTGGACAATTCTCGAAAAAAAACCAACAATGTTTGAGTTGAAACTGTATTACAACACTATAAATGACACAATTAATTCACAGTAACCGCGGGACTGCTACGGTCGCAGGTTCGAATCCTGCCTCGGGCATGGATGTGTGTGCTGTCCTTAGGTTAGTTAGGTTTAATTAGTTCTAAGTTCTGGGCGACTGATGACCTCAGAAGTTAAGTCGCATAGTGCTCAGAGCCATTTGAACCAATTCACAGTAACTCCACAGATGTACGTCTATAATTTTGCGACCCTCTATAATCACAGTTAATCTCCGTTTCTCATGACCTCTAACAAAGACGAGCATTTTTGGTTATCTTAATGCGTACTTACGAATGAATTATTCATCAATAAATGCTACCAAGTAGTATCCCATTAAAAGATGGGTAGTAGGTTAACCTGTTACATTATTCAAAATATTTCTAGGTAAATGTACGAAGCAATATGAAGTGAGACATAACCGTAAAATCTGTTGTGATGAACCCGAAAAGAAAACATAGATTTGTTGGAGTTTTTGGGAATGCGAAAGCGCAAAGCATCTGTAAAGAAAACCACACGAGAGGCACTCCTCCGACCTGTTCTAAGGTACTATTGCAGTTTTATTCAATTTATTGGCCTTCATGCCGTGCTCATTCAGCCATCTCAAGAGTGGAATTTGAATTATGACGATACGAACTTAAGGACGATACAACACCCCGTCCCTGACTGAAGAAAATCTTCGACCCGGCCGGGAATTGAACCCGAGCCCCTTCGCTTAGCAACTAAAGTAGGTTGTGGAGTCGCAGTCAGATACATTTTAGGGCCGATATCGAAAAAATCCTGAGAACCAATCCTAGGATCGTAGAAGTACTGTACAAGATGTAACAGAGATTGTCAGGAATTTAAACGGCATTGTTCCGAAGAGAGGATATGGTTTCCTCGCGAAATTCTTTTAGGTTCATTTAGGGAACCTTTACTCTAAAAAGGCTACGCCCGTGTTTCCATGCCTCCAACGTATACCTCGTGGGGTGATTTTGAGAATAAGACAAGAGAAAATGGGGCGCGTATCGAGGCGTACCGTAAATCATTTTTTCCTCGTTCCATCAGCGAATGGAGCAGAAAAATGCTAATATTGGTAGGACGTACCCTCCATCTTGCACTCTACGGAAACGTTATGACTGTATACGTCAATGTAGAGAGAAAAAGCCTGTTTGTTACACAATAACTCACTCTTCCATTCTATCAGCAGCAGTCCATGACATTCCTCCATCTAACGTCTTCCAGCTCTACGAAGTTCCATTGATAGTGGCGTCGGCTAAACATCGTAGGCCTATGTTTATATTTAAAAAAATGTAGTAAATCGAGTCTTCCGAGAGTGCCAGTGCCGCAAGGTATGCAGGAGAACTTCTGAGAAGTTTGGAATGAGGGAGAGAGGGCTCGCCAGTAATTGCCAGGTGTGGCGCTACGCACCGACTACACGGCCAGTACCTAAAGCGTAGTTTACACTACGACACTAGGTTGCAGGCAACTATCCTACCAGCCACGGTGCATGCGCGCCGCGAGTTTGCGCAACTCGTTGGTGAAACTAAACACTTTTGGCGTGTTCTAACTTTGGCGACACTAGTTGCATGAGTTTTGAGGTTATGTGTGTTCGTGGAATTTAGACAAACTGAAATATGAAGTGGGAAACGGAGAATGATGTTCGCTTTTTTGGATATCTATGCCTTGCATAGGTGTTGTGGGATTTCAGTGATGGTGATTACAGAAATAGGCAACATATTGCTGCTCCTGAGACCGTTCAAATGGCTCTGAGCACTATGGGACTTAACTTCTAAGGTCATCAGTCCCCTAGAACTTAGAACTACTTAAACCTAACTAACCTAAGGACATCACACACATCCCTGTTAGAGGCAGGATTCGAACCTGCGACTCTAGCGGTCGCGCGGCTCCAGACTTTAGCGCCTAGAACCGCTCGGCCACCTCAGCCGGCACCTGAGACCATCATGTGCGATCAGAACATAGATGGTTTGACAGTGTCTGAGCTTTAGGGCAAAATTTATTGGGTTAGGAGCACATATACAACTGAATTAAGAAAAATACAAGCGAGTAATTCTAGATGTGGCAATGCTCTCGTCTACAAGACTAAAATCCCATCGTTCGAGTTGGCCGACTCTTTGTTAAGGAATATTGTTGACAGGAGGGAAGGATACACAAATCAAGAAGCTGCATTCTTTAATATTCATCTACTTAAAACGTCGCAGCAGCGATCCCCATTCACATATGTTAGAATTTTGAAATATTTCCGCTGTACAGATCAATCTTCAAGAGAGTAGTTTGCAAACCATTCTCTTCTTAATGCGTCCTGCTGCGAATAATTATTGCTGTTAATGTTAATAATAATGATTGTTTATGTTAATAATTATTGGTGTTAATGGAAAAGCGTCATCACCAACTAAAACCTCATCTTGTAACATGCCGAGTGTTCTCGACTGTAAAGCACGCAATATGATTTCTACTTTCAGTTCTGGCAACAGTGCTTCGTACATTACAATATCTTTACTACTTAGCGCATAATTAACTCTACTTAGAAGAAACGTGAACAGTTCTGGTCACATTCTAAGATATCTGAAAGAACTTTTTGGGTGTTACACTATAAATTATTTTAGCAAGAATGCTGAGCAACCGAGCTGACGTCTGTTCTTCATCCAGTCACGAATCGAAACAAGTTTCTTATGCAGCGATTCCACAGAACTAGATTTAACTCCATCATAACTCTTGCGACGTGCAGCTGCCAAAACTTTCAGTTCAGACACGACTCAGGGACCCTCAAAACAACGAAACTGAAGTGTGTGCTGGTGGCGCCGTGTCTACAGTCAAATATGAAACCATTTGCGTGCAACTCCTTGCACGCCATGAGTGCCGCAACCCAATGTCGTCTTGTAAACTAGGCTTAACTGTAAGAGAATTATTATTTGTCGAGTCCCACCTCCGATAAGAATATGGCTAGTAAAGTTTTGTGCTCAGATTAATTGTGACGTTAAATTCCAGACTTCCTCTCTCTCTCTTTTTGTACTCTAGTTCAAGAATAGGATTAAAATTAATGGCGAAAGGATACAAAGGAGAGGGTTCGCTGATTACACCGCAATCTTAGTGAAATTATGGAACAAATGCAAGACCCGTTGAACGGAATTCGTTATCTAATGTTCACGTACTATGGATTGAGACGAAAGTGTATGTTGTGTGATGTGACGAACGGTCACTGAAGAGGATTGTGACGAAAAATAAGAGCACGACTGCTGCAAAAGTCACTGGAGAACTGAATGTCGCACTCGTCAACCCTGTCAGTACCAAAACGACGCTATGGGAGCTCTATCAGGTGGGAACTGCGGAGAGAGCTGCAATTCCAGAACCTCTCATCGGTGATGCAAATGCCCATAACAGGAAAACGTGCTGCCGAAACCGTAACACCTGGACTATGGAGCAATGTAATGAAGTAATTCCGTCAGATGAGTCTCATTACACACTGTTTCCAGCTTCTGGCCAAGTCTGCGTTCCAAAAGTGAAATATGGCGGGGGTTCGGTGATGATTTGGGCAGCCATGCCGTGCTATTCCGTGGATCCCACGTTCACACGTTACTGCAATGTATTACGTGATCATTTTGGCTCATCAGGTGCGCTTCGTGGTACAATGTTTGTCCCCCCAATGGTGGCACAGCATTCCAAGACGGCAGCGCCCCTGCTCGCAGAGTTTCGCATCGTCCAGGACTAGTTTTGTCAGCACGAGAATGAATTAACGTACCTTCCCTGGCCACCACTGTCACCAGATCTCAGTGTTATTGAGACTTTGTGGTCTACTTTAGAGAGAAACTTACGTGATCGGTATCAACCTCCATCATCGTTACCTGCACCTGCTACTGTTTTCAGGAATAATGGTATAAAGTTCCCTTGAAAACCATACAGCACACGTATTTATCGACTCCGAGACGACTGCAAGCTGTTTTGAATGTCAACGATTTTTCTACGCCTCATTAGGCATATTAATGCGTTACGTTTTTGGTATTTCCATGTTTTTGTCCACTCACTGTATGTCGGAGGCAAATAAGGACAAGCATTGTAAATGAAACACGTACAATACTGACGTAACATTCTGCAATATGTATTATTTGTTCCATAAACAGGTTTTCGGTTGTTTCACGCCATCATCGGTGAGCCAGATCGCTGGTAGATCATCAGCGATCGGCTTGATATCTTTGGCGCGTCCCCGGGCATTTTTTGCGTTTTCGGCTGGGGCGCGCGGGACGGCCAGAGTCAATCGGTTTGGGGCGGCCGGTGAGACTGGCGGAGTTCTGGCTCGGGCGTAAGCACACGTGTGACGTCTGTTACGCTGAGGCTGTTGGCTAATCGTGAAACTCCTGCGGCGGTTACTGGTTGTTTGGAAGGCATTTCATATAAACTATGCCAAGCCTCGCAGTGAGAGGGGAGGGCCGGCCGGTGTGGCCGTGCGGTTAAAGGCGCTTCAGTCTAGAACCGCGTGACCGCTGCGGTCGCAGGTTCGAATCCTGCCTCGGGCATGGATGTGTGTGATGTCCTTTGGTTAGTTAGGTTTAATTAGTTCTAAGTTCTAGGCGACTGATGACCTCAGAAGTTAAGTCGCATAGTGCTCAGAGCCATTTGAACAATTTTTTTTTTTTTTTTTTTTTTTTGAGACGGGAGTCCGGAGTTGGTGTTGGCCTAGATGTTTGTACAAAGAACAATTTTTTTTTTTTTTTTTTTTTTTTTGAGACGGGAGTCCGGAGTTGGTGTTGGCCTAGATGTTTGTACAAATTGAGGTGCCTATGTGAGAAGCACGGCGTGGGCCTGTTTGTTGGTTCGTCCTTCAGGCAGCCACCGCAAGCGGATGTTCGGCCGGAATGCCTACAGTTTGTGGTGAACGTAGTGTGAGCAAGTTCTGGTAGGATGTGCTTCCAGCCTGACTCTTAGCCTGTGTTATCTGTGCGTGCCGACCCCTTGTCCCTTAGTGCTTCCGGGTGTCCTGTAAGATTACCCAGCAAAACTGTGATTTTGTGGACATTCTGTGTTTCTGGCTCAGCCTCCGCCTACAAAGGGGAAAGATTCGTGCCCCACTGACAGGAGGGGAGGGTTCCATAGGACATCTTTTGGAATTCCTTAATGCTGTAATTTAAACATATAAAAAATTGTTCTTTCAGAATAAGCGCCTGTTTCTTTGGGACACTGCAGTTCAAACAGAAGTGGCGTAATGTTAATGAGTATTTGTTATTCGTCAAATGAAGTGTATCTAATGTCTTGCCGTTTTCTGGGGCACGCAGCTGTGTTATTGAACTCATTTTGAAGAGTTCTGTCGGGTGAATGACTGCTCCCCACTTCAGTGTATTCTTTTGAGTAGTATTGTAAGGTTTTTTTGATATTTGTCAGTGGGGTGTATTGATTCAATTTTATTTTTCTCTTTCTTTTGAATTACGGAGAATTGTTTAGTTTATCTGGTTATTGGCTTAACTCGCGCTTCACGCACTAAATCAGCTAAATATTGAAATGGTTTTTTCTTTATTTCTGTTTAATGTCAAACAGATTCAAATATAACTTCATTTATGTTATTTGAAATAAATGTGTTGGATTGACCTTAATGAATTATGTGCAATCGAAGTAAGGGGCCCAGTCCTTCGTTAGTGCTTAACAGTGGCGTGTGGTTCGGGTTGCGAGCTCCGTGCTCTTACCAATCAGATACAAAGATAAGTGCAGTATGTGCTGCAGATTTTAAACTAGTGCAGCTACAGAGTATTTCCGTTTACAGAGGTGAAAAATGTTTATGTTAGAATTGGGAATAAAACAAGAGCGATTATTTGAGTGTTAATGCGATGTAGGATTATTTAACTAAGTAAATGTGTCACTTGTTTTATCTCAGTTAAATAATCTTACATCGCATTTACACTGAAATAATCCTTCTTGTTTTATTCCTAATTCTCATCTCTGGGTATAGAGATATTCTGTAGTTGCACTGGTTTAAAATCTCTGATTCAACAAAATTTCGCTGCACCACATGCTGTACATCATGCTTGTACCTGACGATGGTGTAACAGCTAAAAACCGCTTGGCGAAACAAATAATAACTATTGTAGATTATTACACCAGTGCTGTGTGCGTTTCATTCGTAATATATAAAATAATTGTGATGCAAGATTATTTAACTAAGTTAATGTGTCACATGTTAACGTTAGAAGAACCGACGGAACAGCCAATCAATGCAACAAAGACGCTTTTCAAGTAGAAAAGTGCATGTGGTGTCCAAACCAAGACTCCTGCCGACCGTTCGTTTACCTTTTTGCTAAGAGTCGGTGCATAGAGATCTTCAGTGTATTTCTGCTGTAGAACCAATCCAGAGTCACGCTGAACGCGTGAGGGCATTTCTCTGCATGTCTGAAATTGAATCTCGCTGCTGCCGACATGTTGGTGGCTGGCGTAAAGAAGCGGAGCCGCACGCGGCGCGGAGCCTGTTTTGTGGCGGTCGTCCCCTCAAAGGTAGCCAGCATCAGCTCTTGCAAGAAGCCGGCAGCGGCCGCGGCGTGGAATCGCGGCTCGTGCGTCCCCGGGCCCTCGCGCTCTCGGCGGCGACCTCGCGCCAGCAACAGTCACGGACGACGCGCGTCCACGGCTCGGCTGTTAAACAGACGTTCACGATCGCGCAGACGTTCCGAGCGCCTGTAGTTTCAGCCATCTGTCTAAAGAATTTTGATTTGGCAAATCTTAACTTCTTTACATTTACTTTTGCTGCGCGTAAGCCACGGTCGGTAGCCTGCTTGCGCCTGTGGAGCGAGGAGGACCACGGAACGTACTCCTGTACTGCCACCGTTTGTCGCAGGAAAGACGACCAGCGCATTCACATGACTATGTAATATAAACAAGAGGTGCGTGACGGCTAACTCTTAATTAGTGTACCTATCCATACTGCTTCTGTATCAGAACTAACAATGAGAGAAAAACAAATGGGGGAGTGAATCGAACAGTACTGAAGGCTAGCTTACGGCTGTCTCTAAATTCATGGAACACTTATTATACCCACCGGGAGAAATGCCGCACAATAGAGGGGCTTGGGCCAACCCCTGTGTAATTGCCACCTAATAATAGCACGTTAAACCCGGAATTAATTCAATTCTAACTGGATATTCAGGGTCGACGGACGAAGGCAACTAAAGCTGTTACTGTCGAAGTCAATAAAATCACCGAATAACACTTCTCCATGGAATAAACAGCTTATCATTTTCATGAAGGACGACTTCCAACTCTCTATAGTCCGCCCCGGTAGCTGAGTGGTCAGCGTGACAGACTGTCAATCCTAAGGGCCCGGGTTCGATTCCAGGCTGGGTCGGAGATTTTCTCCGCTCAGGGACTGGGTGTTGTGTTGTCCTAATCATCATCATTTCATCCCCATCGACGCGCAGGTCGCCGAAGTGGCGTCAAATCGAAAGACCTGCACCAGGCGAACGGTCTACCCGACGGGAGGCCCTAGCCACACGACATTTCCAACTCTCAATAAAAAAAAAAAAGTCCACATCAGTTGTGCATGCAGACGGATAGGAACTCGCCCCATAAATTCATCTAAACAGTTCACTAAATTCAAAATACGTTTGAATACAAGTAGCTACGAGTACTGTTCGGAAGATAAGTTCCCACCGAGCGCGAAATGGAATCCTCCGTGAATATCCGCTGAAACTTTGTGCAGATGTGTTGGGTAATGTCTTTATTATGCCTGTCGATAGCGTCACGTTGCTCTTCTCAATTCTGAGTCCACAGTGAGACCGTAAAGATGCCTACCCAGATGCCTACCCAAGCACGAGCTTTAATTCCGCCAGTACCTCGTCTCCTACCTTCCAAAAGCTGTGAGGACGGGGCGTGAGTCGTGCTTGGGTAGCTCAGTTGGTAGAGCACTTGCCTGCGAAAGGCAAAGGTCCCGAGTTCGAGTCTCGGTCCGGCACACAGTTTTAATCTGCCAGAAAGTTTCGTATCAGCGCACACTCCGCTGTAGAGTGAAAATTTCATTCTAGGTATTGAGGATATTGTGGGACGACGGCCGACTTATCGTGCCATTACTGTAGCTAATCTAACATATCACATAGTCTTCTGATTCTTGTAGGATACGAATTAATAATAAGATTAGTGCATATGCGCCCAGTGGTGCCGTCCCATAATGTCAGTATTGGCTCCTGAGCAAAAAAGTTTCGAGACCGCTGATCTAGATCTTAGTAGTAGCCCACTAAAACTGTTTTAGGCAGTGGACTTGTATGTATCCTCAGGTGATGTACGTGATCATCTTTTTTTACTTCTAGTATTGCGGTTGATGCACAGTTTCGTCTTAAATTCGCTCTTGTTATAATGACGAATATCATTACGGAGTGAATGCATTAGTAGTGGAAGTCTCGCCACATCCGTGGAGAGGCTTCTCGCAGACGTAAGCCAGAACGGCGCTGACGCTGTGAGGCCGTAATACGACACTGCTCGGCAGTTCCTCAGTCCCGACAGCTCCGCAGTACACAGCCGGCCTGTCACGACGCCGTGTACAGCAAATCGGCGGTGTGGAAGGCCGCAGATCATCGCCCGGAAAGCCGGCTGTGTGTGTGCGTGAGGGACGTGCGCGGCGTTCCTCACCGGTCGGAGCGGTACCGGCTGCTCCTGCTGCCGCTGCGGACCAGTTTCGCCCGTTAGCTCTCGCAGCCGTCGCACCACACACGTTCCAACTGATTGCGGATTCCGAAGCGCGCGCCGTCCTTACGGAATCCCCGCTGATCGGCTGTGACCGGCTGTCGGGGACTCTGCGCACCACATCGGCGCCTGGAGCACGGCGCGAGGGCCTCGACCTACAGTACTGGCCATTAATATTACTACACTGAGACGAAATGCAGATGATAAACGGGTATTCATTGGACAAATATATTATACTAGAACTGACATGTTATTACATTTTCGCGCAATTTGAGTGAATAGATCTTGAGAAATCAGTACCCAGAAAAACCACCTCTGGCCGTAATAACGGCCTTGATACGCCTGGGCATTGAGTCAAACAGAGCTTGGATAGCGTGTACAGGTATAGCTGCCCATGCAGCTTCAACACGCTACCACAGTTCATCAAGAGTAGTGACTGGCGTATTGTGACGAGCCAATTGCTCGGCCACCATTGACCACACTTTTCAGCTGGTGAGAGATCTCGAGAATGTGCTGGCCAGGGCAGCAGTCGAACATTTTCTGTATCCAAAAAGGCCCGTACTGGACCTGCAACATGCGGTCGTGCATTATCCTGCTGAAATGTAGGGTTTCGCAGGGATCGAATGAGTAGAGCCATGGGTCGTAACACATCTGAAATGTAACATCCACTGTTCAAAGTGCTGTCAATGGGAACAAGAGATGACCGAGACGTATAACCAATGGTACTCCATACCATCACGACGGGTGATTCGCCAGAATGGCGATGACAAATACACGCTTCCAATGTGCGTTCACCCCGATGTCGCCAAACACTGATACGACTATCATGAGCCGGCCGAAGTGGCCGCGCGGTTCTGGCGCTGCAGTCTGGAACCGCGAGACCGCTACGGTCGCAGGTTCGAATCCTGCCTCGGGCATGGATGTGTGTGATGTCCTTAGGTTAGTTAGGTTTAACTAGTTCTAAGTTCTAGGGGACTAATGACCTCAGCAGTTGAGTCCCATAGTGCTCAGAGCCATTTGAACCATTTGACTATCATGATGCTGTAAACAGAACCTGGATTCATCCTAGAAATGACGTTTTGCCATTCGTGCACCCAGGTTCGTCGTTGAGTACACTATCGCGCAGGCGCTCCTGTCTGTGATGCAGCGTCAAGGGTAACCGCAGCCATGGTCTCCGAGCTGACAGTCCATGCTGTTGCAAACGTCGTCGAACTGTTCGTGCAGATGGTTGTTGTCTTGCAAACGTTCCCATCTGTTGACTCAGGGATCGAGACGTGGCTGCACGATCCGTTTCAGCCATGCGGATAAGATGCCTGTCATCTCGACTGCTAGTGATACGAGGCCGTTGGGATCCATCACGGCGTTCCATATTACCCTCCTGAACCCACGGATACCATTTTCTGCTAACAGTCACTGGATCTGGACCAACGAGTGCAGCAATGTCGCGATACGATAAACCGCAATCGCGATAGGCTGCGATCCGACCTTTATCGAAGTCGGAAACGTGATGGTACGCATTTCTGCTCCTTACACGAAGCATCACAACAACGTTTCGCCAGGCAACGCCGGTCAACTGCTGATTGTGTATGAGAAATCGGTTGGAAACTTTCCTCATGTCAGCACGTTGTAGGTGTCGCCACCGGCGCCAACCTTGTGTGAATGCTCCGAAAATCTAATCATTTGCAAATCACAGCATCTTCTTGCAGTCGGTTAAATTTCGCGTCTGTAGCACGGCATCTTCGTGGTGAAGCAGTTTTAATGGCCAGTAGTGTAACTCGCACGCCGTATTTGTCGGTGCCGTGTCGCCGGCACGGGCTCATTTTCTGTCGATATGTCTCCACGTGGGCGGCCGAGTAATCGAAGGGAGTCACACGCCTCCAAATTGGGCTTAATAGGACCGCTACTGCTGTGTCGGCATTAAAAGCGACGTCGTTTGTCAAACTGTGCTTCCAATACACGTCTAGCACTTATTGAACCCGGATTTGTTCGTACGCAACATCAAGCATACGTTCGAAGTGATTTACATGTTAGTCGTTATAATAAACCTGTTATCAACCCGAAGGTTGGTTCAAATGGTTCAAATGGCTCTGAGCAGTATGGGACTCAACGTCTTAGGTCATAAGTCCCCTAGAACTTAGAACTACTTAAACCTAACTAACCTAAGGACATAACACACACCCATGCCAGAGGCAGGATTCGAACCTGCGACCGTAGCAGTCCCGCGGTTCCGGACTGCAGCGCCAGAACCGCACGGCCACCGCGGCCGGCCCCGAAGGTTGGTTTGAACACCGCAATGCTTTACGAAGCTTGCTCCTGTTGAAGATGATACGTCGTTCCCTTCCTCCGACGTCTGAACTGACTAATAAAGGAACTATAGTTAAGCGTGGGATTACGAACCAACGTGTGACGCGTCATTCTTCATATTTGTTAACGTTTGCAAAGTTGAATGGCGTTGACAGTGACATATAAAATCTCAAGGGCGGACCAGGGGTCGAACCTGAAGTCCTTTGATCCGTGCTCTTGCACCACACCACTTTTTTCTGCAATTTTTTTATTTTACAAACAGAACACGTTCGAAGTTCATTCTACGCTTTTCACAAGCAACCACATTAAAAAAAATTACAAAATGCCATAAAAGACAGAAAACTGTAAGACAAGTATGAAGTGACAATGCCGCTCAAAATAATCCGATACGCGCTCCTGGAAATAAATGAAAATAACTTACTTGCAACATTATGCCAAACAGAAAGAACATCCAAATCTCCACCTCTTTAACACAGGAGGGCAAGTTGGCTTCTCAGAGTCCACAGTCGATAAAGGTTCATTCGTATATTCAATCGGGACTAACCACGCAGTAAACCTTCTCAGAGATGGGACGTCCTAACCATTGCGAGGCTCCATGAGTACTCTTAAGAAATTGGCATAATGTATTCCATATTTCGTCTGGCGCTGTATCTTCTCTTGTCGTTCGTGTAAGTACTTGCAGACCTACAGCACGTAAAGTCCATTATCGTCATATACGCCACTCATCGCCATTCCTGCGATCCAACTGATCACACTGGTTTTTCGTCGGAGGACATATGTCAGAATTGGGTAAATAATTACGGCCGGTGTGATCTCTGTTTAAGAGGTAAAGCTAAGAAAGACGTGTCAGAGTGCATGCTGCCATCGTCTTTCCCCACAATAAACGGTGTTCATTCATTTCCATCAGCCCGCAACACTTTCAAAAGGACAAATCGACCTGTTTATTACATGCAGTCTGGCCCGTGTCATGAGCTTGCGATTAACTAGAAAATACCAAGAGGATCGAGACGCCACGTTCAAGTACGGAGGGAGTACAGAACGTCGTGGTGGACCAGGCTCACATCGGGTATCGCCGTTCCATCACGTTCCTGTCATAAAACAGCTATGCTATCCAAAATATGGGAGAATGTAGTGGCCAGCGATGGGCAATACTATGAATCATAACTTTTTTGTAAGTTTTCCATAATAAAGCCCCGAACTTCGAGAACAAATGGCGGAAGTAAAGCTGTAGACCTAGTAGAAAGACTTGCAAGGGGCGGCCGAATAACCCTAGGTGGAATCTCTCAGCCAATAATTATACATGATAACGTCAATATTTTGTGTTTATACCGTTTGTAACCTCGATGTTTGGTGCTTAGTATGTAAAACATAGCAGTATACACACAAATATGGGCACATTTTAGGTCAATGATGATGCCTTTCAAATAATAAAGCCGCAATGCGGATGGCACGAAAAATTGCTTTATAAAGGGATAATTAGACGGATCCAAAGTGATAATTATCAACACAAGAAACTTAATTATCACATTTTTGCAGACAGCGATTTTCATTCTGACTGCTTTGCTTGTGTCCGTTGTTAAGGAATCCACCTCGTACGCGGAGTAATTCGGGTCGCATTCTGCCGAGGCAAGACGCTGCGCCAGCACATCCCAAAAAGGTTCTAGTTCGCTTATAACTTTAAGACGACAGTTTCACTTCTCGCATAAGGAACTGATCCCTTGACGTGACATCAGACTAAGATACCGTATTTGTAGTGATGTCCATTCCGGTAGCAGTTTCATTCGATAACTTCATATTTACCGACACTTTTTCAAAGAAAATAGTACCAAAAATTACACGTCATGGAGAGATTTTCAGTGTTGCGCATCACTTATGCTCCTATTTTTGTAGGGTGCAAATATGAATATGAGAACGGCGAAATACGCCACTTAAGATTTGCAAAAACATACATAAAATGATGCCTTTTGGCTTCTATCAGTCAGTCGCTGCACATGATATGTGCCGTCAGTAAATGTAGTATAACTTGTAGCTATCTCGTCATTTTCACATAATACTCCAAAACAATACACTAAAGGAAAACACATCCCAGCACCAAGAAAGAGTTGTGTGACATAAATGAAAGTTGTTAGGCGTGTTTCTGCATCAGAAAGATGATGTCTATTCAGATTTCACGCCAGCCGAATTAGAGAGGCATTAGTAGCGCCCCCATAGGGATGCAAATCAGCTTTTCCTTAAATACACGCTGTAACGGTCGTGAGTCATTGAACTCCCACCGTCGGAGAGTGGTACGGGACTTCAAGTCCATCGCCACATGTTCAACGTGCAATACAGCGATGTAATTAAATTGATTTCATTATAATATAGGAAGATCTTACTCCTACACCAAGACAGTTAGACCGCTTTAAACCAGTGACGCTGTGCCGCAGCCTCTCATGAAAAAAAAAAAAATCGTGAGCCGTGGTTACCTTTGGGACTGCACCTGGTGAGTTGATGTTAGTCAAGAATGGTCTTAGGGAGACATTGTCAACCCCTCGTTTTATTTGAACGAGGTCGTGTAATAGGTCTACGAGCAGCTTCATTTACCTTCTGCGATATTGCAGAAAGACGTGGCAGGAATGTAGCCACTGTACGCGATTGCTGACAGCGTTGATGACGAGAATGTACGGTCGCAAGAAGACTGGGCTCCGGATGGCCACGTAGCACTGCCGTAAGAGAAGACATCGCGTTAGCGCATCGTACTGCATCTGCAGCAGCAATTTGAGTAGAAATTGGTACCACAGTGACACAACGAACTGTTACAAATCGCTTACTCCAGCGGCAGCTCCGAGCCAGACGCCCTGTAGCGTGCATTCCCATGACCCCAAACCACCGCCATTTGCAACTGCAGGTGTGTCAAGCGAGAGCTTATTGGAGGGCAGGACAGAGGTCTGTTGTGTTTTCTGATGAAAGCTGGTTCTGCCTCGGTGCCAGTGATGGCTGTATGTTGACTAGGAGGAGGTCAGTTGAGCCCTTGTAACCAATCTCTCTGCATGCTAAACACATTGGGCCTACACCTGGAGTTATGGTCGGGGGTGCGATTTTGATGGCACCAGGAGTACTCTCATGGTTACCCCGCGCAAAAAAAAATGGTTCAAGTGGCTCTGAGCACTGTGGGGCTTAACATCCATGGTCATCAGTCCCCTAGAACTTAGAACTACTTAAACCTAACTAACCTAAGGACATCACACAACACCCAGTCATCACGAGGCAGAGAAAATCCCTGACCCCGCCGGGAATCGAACCCGGGAACCCGGGCGCGGGAAGCGAGAACGCTACCGCACGACCACGAGCTGTACCCCGCGCACCCTGACTGCAAAATTGTAAGTCAGGCTGTTGATTCTACCTGTTGTGCTGTCATTAATGAACATCATTCCAGCGGTTGTTTTCCAGCAGGATAATGCTTGTCCACACACCGCTGTTGTAACCCAGTGTGCTCTACAGCGTGTTTCCTTGGTCTGTTCTCTCACCAGATCTGTCTTCAGTCGAGCACATATGGGACTTCATCGGAAGGCAACTCCATCGGCATTCACAAATAGCACTAACCGTCTGTATTGGCCGATCAAGTGCAACAGGCATCGAAGTACATCCCACGAACTGACATCTGGCACCAGTACAAAACAATTCAAGCACGTTTGCATGCTTCCAATCAACATTTTGGTGGCTACACCGGTTATGAATGTACTAGCATTTCACATTTCAATGGCTTATCTCTCGCTTACATTAACCTGTGATCTTGCAATGTTACCACTTAAATATGTTACCTAGACAAATGTATTAGAGAAATTACGTTACTTTACATTAATTAGTCTTTGGTGTTCCGATTTTTTTCCCGTCAGTATAAAATAGGACCAAAATAAAGTACACGTGGTGGTTGAAAAACAAGCTATCAGAAAATAACACCATTGGCATAAACTAACACCGAAATTCACAAAAAATAACATTGACATTGGCAACCAACAATACCGAAATTGCAATAAAATAACACTGCTGTTGAATGAAATTACACTGTAATTCGAAAAAATAAGACCGAAATTGTCAGTAAAATATACTTATTCTTCCTGTCTCTACCTACTAGTTAGCCTTCGTATTTTAGTCGCTTTTCTATACCCAATGGTAGATGAAAAACAGAAAGAAAAAAAAGTAAACAACTTGGTCATTCAAGTTTTGTCACATGCGGCAACAAAACCGTCCGCTCGCGGAAAAAAGTGCGACAAACAATAGGTTGATCTGGTGCGTTGCCCGCAAAAGGGTACAACGCGAGGAAAAATAAGTACCGTACACGCCGCAATGGCGCAGAGGTGGCAAGGAGGTGAGGGGAAAGACGACCTGCCAAGTTCTCAACGGCGGCACCCCGCGGTGCTCCCCCTATCGCAAATGCACATCTTTGTGTGGCAAAATTAACAGCAACATTTCATCAGCCGACACAAGCGGCTGCCCAGTGCTACTAATCAGAGAATGTCATTCAGGACTCTGGATTCCTGCAGCCCTGCTGGCGCCGCGATTGTCGGGTTTAATTTGCAGCCGCGGCGACAGAGGGACACGCAGAGAGTTTCTGAGAAGCGGCTTCAGCGCGGGCGCGCCGTTTCGTTAGGGGCCCGCGGACTCTGCACGCAAATGACCCCCGCTGCATTGTGGGCCGCGGCGCGCGCATTAATTAGGCCGCTCTGTGGCCCGCTGTGCGCTGACTCACCGCCACCAGGTCCACGCACCGAGGAGTTTGCTCCTCGCCTCACTAATGCCCCAGCACGCCGGGCAGCCAAATGCCTCATGTATGAATATCTGAGGGCCCTGCAGTTCATGCTCGGATTCCTGCAGAAAATTGTATAACAGGGTCTCAGTAGAGTCATTATGACATATACTGAGGTGACAAAAGTCACGGGAAAGCGATATGCAGATGGCGGTAGTTTCGTGTACAAGAGGTACAAACGGGGGTGTATTGGCGGAGTTGTCATTTGTATTCAGGTGATTCATGTGAAAAGGTTTCCGACATGATTATGGACGCACGACAGGAACTAACATACTTTGAACGCGGAATGGTAGTTGTAGCTATATCCATGGGATATTCCACTTTGGAAATCGTTGGGTAATTCAATATTTCGAGACCTTCAGTGTCGAAAATGTGCCGAGAATACCAAATTTCAGCCGGTCGCGGTGGTCTAGCGACTCAGGCGCTCAGTCCGGAACCGCGCGACTACTACGGTCGCAGGTTCGAAATCTGCCTCGGGCATGGATGTGTGTGATGTCCTTAGGTCAGTTAGGTTTAAGTAGTTCTAAGTTCTAGGGGACTGATGACTACAGATGTTAAGTCCCATAGTGCTCAGAGCCATTTGAACCATTTGAACCAAATTTCAGGCATTACCTCTCACCACGGACGACGCAGTGGCCGAGGCCTTCACTTAGCGACCGAGAACTTAGGTATTTGTGTAGAGTTGTCAGTGCTAACGGACAAAACATTCTGTATGTAAGTGTGTAACTCAGACACTTTTCTCTGAACTACATAAGGAGTGGCGACGTCGCAAGTGCAGCCCTGTCCAGTATCCTAACAGAGAGGGAGTTGCTAATTAAATTAAATTAACATTACCGAGCGTAGATGCGGTCTACTTGTAAAATTACGAATCAAATGACATTAATCACGAGTTGATCGGGTTATTAATTTGAAAGCCAATAAAATTACATAATAAACAAATGATTTTAGATCAGTTTTCCCTGCCAGTGTGTGAAATCTTATGTGACGTAACTGCTAAGGTCATCTGTCCCTAAGCTTACACACTACTTAACCTAAATTATCCTAAGGA
Source organism: Schistocerca serialis cubense (assembly GCF_023864345.2). Lineage (NCBI taxonomy): Eukaryota > Metazoa > Arthropoda > Insecta > Orthoptera > Acrididae > Schistocerca > Schistocerca serialis. Next base: position 362,763,444 of record NC_064638.1, read on the forward strand.
CAAACACACACATCCCTGCCCGAGGGAGGACTCCAACCTCCGCCGGGACCAGCCGCATAGTCCATGACTGCAGCGCCCTAGACCTCTCGGCTAATCCCGCGCGGCTCTCTGGCGGTCTGCGATTACCGATGGCCAGGCTGAATAGGGAAGTATTGATTGATGGGGCTGAGAAATTTTCAGGACCATAGATTAAATGTAGTTAATTATGGACAAGACTCGGATATTTTACAGAGGTTCCGAGCCCTTTCTTTAAATTTCAAGCAATGGCTGGTGCGGCGCGCAAGGATGCCCAGTTTGTGCGCTTTCGCAGAAGTGGCGCCACTTCCATCTGCCCAGCTCCTGAACTGGGAGGTCGGGCCGTCACTGGCCGGAACGAATTGTAACCACCACCCTCCGTTACTTTGGCTACGGTAACTTCTTTCTGCCAGCGGAAGATTACTGTGGAGGGGTATAGAAATTGACAAAAGTGTGGGGAGCCGCTCTCGCGACCTCATTTCGTTGCAGTTCTTGTTGAAGTCATTTCGTGACAGCAGTAGAACGCGCGTTGCCATCATTTTCGGTATCTATGAGCTTGCTTCCGTCAGTTGTTCGCAGCCATGAGCCAAGCGGTTCGGTTTAGTGCTGCAATTTTTGAATGATACACTCACGGCACTTTAAGCGGTTTTACAAACGATATAACGCTTTGCATCTCGATCGACGGGCATTTTCATCAAACGCAGATCTGATAGCTATTGTTTATTTTCATTTTGATTTCAAATTCTCAGATTTCTTTGCTGTTTTCGCCTAGCACGCTCTCCGAAAAGGACTGCAAGGGTTGTTCATGTGTTCCATTCCTGTGTTCGATAATATTTTATTTCTTTGTCTTGACACACAACAAAACATTTTCGTTCCAGGTTATTTCATTAATACTTTGAGTGGATCGACCTTTTATAACATGTAACAGGCTGCCTCTCATTTCAAGTGCTCTGTACACCACATATATCTGTCTACTGGTCGGTAGCATTCGCCTGCTGCCCTAGTCAAAAAGTTTTTATTTACTTTTCGAAATCTCTGTTAGACGTGTAGAAGCACGATGGCATCACGGACGAGGGAACAGTGGATTGGCAGCTGGGCTTAATGATTCAGCTTATAGGGAATCGGAGGCAGTTCACACAATTCTTTTCGAATCGCACTATGTCCGACAAAGTTCTAGAGCTACAAGTTGGAGTCAATAACGTATTTTTTCAATCGGAAGAAAAAGAAGAAACGATCGTATGGCATTATAGGCTGGGAGACTCCATCTGGGGCTGTTCGGCCGCCTGGAGCAAGCCGTTTTATTGACGAACTTCGGAAACTTGTGTTATATATATGTACATATATACATTTTTTTCTGTTAACCACTACGCTGTGGATCCTCTCAGCACCATACCATGCGTTGCTGACCTCTTTCGGAGGAGAAAGTTTGTTATTAAAACTTCGTGAAAATTTCTCGTCTTTTGTTCAGTGATTGCCATTCTAGATCGCTTATCTCATCCGTGACGCTCTCTCCCCGACTTCATGATAATACAAAATGAGGTACCCATTTTTGTGCTTTTTGTTGTTCCGTCAGTCCTATCCGGTAAGAATCCTATATCGCGTTGCAAAAATCCATTAGTTCGTGTGGAAAGAATGGACTGTTTCCGAGAAAGACACCGACCGAATTCTTATCGCCACAGTTGGTCACTAAAAATTGGTGCTCCTGAAGAAGACTCCAAGAGCGGGAGTGAAAAGTTGATATGAGGGTTGTTTCAAACCAACCAGCCTATGAGTTTATGAGTTTAGATTCTATGACGCACTAGAGAAAATCGAGATATTCCGCAAGTCAGTGCACAGAGCCTGGCGAAAAGTACTTGGTATTTTCCCAGAGAACTTGACCGCCTGTATTCCATATAAGACATACGAGATTAGGAGGAGCGAGGGCGTGAAGGTCACGTCCAGGTGGAGAGAGAGCCGGCGGTTCGTGAACCTCGCCGTGAGCGCTGCCGGCCATTGTGCGCTGCGGATAATGCCGGCTTATTCGCCGCCTGTTACGGCTGCCATTGTCCGCCGTATTACACTTCCGCAATATTGTTCGGGCAATTACTCGGCAGCGGCCAGATTGACAGCTTTTATGGGCAATATATTACTGCGCGGGGTGAACGCCTCCTCAGCCATCCGATAATAATCTGCACCAGTACTGAGCAAGCTGTGAACTGATCTCGCTTCGCGGATTTCCTATGCTGGAGCAATATAGTTAATGAAAAAAGTTCTCCCGCCTACATTCACGTTGTCTGAACGATTTTATACCATTGCAACCGCCATTTTTTTCTTTATATCTGTTGTACAATTTCGATCTTAGAGAATTTTCAAATATTGTTATAAACAGATACAGGGATTCAATGCATTAGCAAAGTAAAAACAATAATAAATCAAATGGTAAAATGTGCTAGGATTAATAAAAGCCGGCTGCGATAGCCGAGAGGTTCTAGGCACTTCAGTCCGGAACTGCGCGACTGCAGGTTCGCTGGTCGCAGGTTCGAATCCTGCCTCGCGGTCGTGCAGTAGCGTTCTCGCTTCCCACGCCCGGGATCCCGGGTTCGATTCCCGGCGGGGTCAGGGATTTTCTGTGCCTCATGATGACTGGATGTTGTGTGCTGTCCTTAGGTTAGTTAGGTACAGCAATTTTAATGGCCAGTAGTGTATGTAGATGTCAGCAATTAAGAGAAGACATTTAATCGGGGCTGTAGAAACAAGTTAGAGTAATCGGCGGATCACTCAACATTTGAATACGAGCGATGCCGCTATTGCTCAATTTTGGTAGGGAAGGGCGAACCATGGCCGACCACAGCGTCAAGACTGCAGAGTTCACCTAGGGAGACGACAGAAAATGAGGAGCCTGATTCATCACTATGATCTATCCGATGAGCAGCTTGTGCTTCAGTGACCACGAGGACCATTAACAGGCGGCTCACAGAAACGGGGCTGCGCTCAGGCATCCCTTGGACCGACAACCATTTGTTCTGTACACCAACAAGCTTATTTGCATTGGTGTTGGCCACGTTCCGCCTGAGATCTCATTGACTGACGTAAAAGTGTCTTCAGTTATGAGCACCGCTTCCAACTGAGTTCCGATGGCCAGCGAAGACGCGTCTGGAGAGTCGCCGGACAGCGGCGGGATACCAGCCTGACTGTCGCCTGCCATACCGCCCGACAGCCAGGAGTGATCGTCGGGGCTGCCATTTCATTGCATAGCAGGATCCCTTTGGTGCCACTGCGTTTGTCGACGATATTCCACGCCCCATTTTGTTGCCCTTCATGGTAAGCCATCCTGGGCTTACATATCAGCAAAATAATACCCACCCGCGCGTGGCGAGAGTTTCTACTGCTTGCCAAACGGTACCTTGGCCAGTAAGCTCGCCGGATCTCTCCCCAGTTCAGAGAATTTGAATCAATATGGACAAGGCCCACCAACCATCTTGGCATTGGGCAGAATTTGGCGCGATATCCCTCAGGACGACATCCAGCGACTCTGTCAGTCAGTACCAAGCCAAATTACTACTTGCATAAGGGTTAGAGATGGACCAACGCGTTATTGACTTGCTTAATTTGTGAAGCTCTTTCTCTTAATGTCCGCGTTCTCCCCCCCCCCCCCTCCTCCCCTCTCCCCCTCCCTCCTCGCTCCCACAGGTTCGATTCCTCCCTCGGGCATGGGTGTGTGTGTTGTCCATAGCGTAAGTTAGTTTAAGTTGGATTAAGTAGGGTGTAAGCTTAGAGGCCGATGATCTAAGCAATTTGGTCCCGTAAGATCTTACCACAAATTTACAATTTTTTTTCTCTTAATCAAATGATCCAATATTACTGAAATTGTAAATATTCCTTTATGTGTACATGCATATCACATCTACCGACTTCCTCCCATTCTCTTTCGTGGTGCGTCGCTTTTTTATCTTAGAGTGTATGTACGAGCGAAAATTCAAAACGTAAGTTTCACGTTATTATGGCATGTCAAGAAAATTTTATTTGATGCTGTACTACGCTTCAAAGTGACAGAGATACAGTACATGACACCATTTTTCAATATAGTCAGCAAGTATCTGGAAACAACGATATGAACGTTCAAAAAATAGTTCAGTACCTCGGCGATAGAAATCCGCTCCTTGGTCCTGGAGCCACGTGAACGTTCTCATCATCGGAATGTCATCGACTGCTGCGGGTCAGTTCTTCGATTTCCTGGACATGTCGTCTGTGGTTGATGTCAATAGCCTTCCTTCCCAACCCGTATCACCCATGTCTGTGCGGACTTGGTGAAATTGTTCGCACCGTTTCAGTACGGCTGCAGACGACATTGGATTTGGTCCATATACAGTCAGAATTTCACCGTTACATGTAAACAGTGTGTCACAACATCGGCTCATTGTGATTCGTGTGCCGGCCGCTGTGGCCGAGCCGTTCCGGGCGCTTCGGTCAGGAACCGCGCTGCTGCTACGGTCGCAGGTTCGAATCCTGCCTCGGGCATTGACGTGTGTGATGTCCTTCGGTTCGTTAGGTTTAAGTAGTTCTAAGTTCTAGGGGACTGAAGACCATAGATGTTACGTCCCATAGTGCTCAGAGCCATTTGAACCATTTTTTTGAACTAACCTGACTACAGCAGATGTTGAAAGTGACCACCATTCATCTCTTGGCACTTTTGGTCTCTAGTCAGCAATTTGTTAAAGGCAGATCGAAGATGGACTGATAGAATTGCTGCAGTCCCATCCGAAATGTTCTCCTGCAGTTCTTGAAGACTATGAGGGTTGTTGTGATACTTATACTTGAGAACTCCACACACAAACTAATCGCACACTGACAGATTAGGTGACCTGGGTGGCCAGCTAGGGCCGCAACCAGACTGACCTCTGCTAACAAAAAAATGGTTCAAATGGCTCTGAGCACTATGGGACTTAACATCTGTGGTCATCAGTCCCCTAGAACTTAGAACTACTTAAACCTAACTAACCTAAGGACATCACACACATCCATGCCCGATGCAGGATTCGAACCTGCGACCGTAGCAGTCGCGCGGTTCCGGACTGAGCGCCTAGAACCACTAGATCACCGAGGCCGGCCCTCTGCTAACAATTTTGTAAATATGAAGATCGTGTAAACGTGCTACAAGATTCGGCCGGCTGTATGGGCAGTTGCTCCATCCTGTTGGAAGTAACTTACGTCTCTCCCTCCTCCTTTAATGCCGCCATAAATTATTTCAAAATGTTGGCAATGTAACATGCCGATGTCAACGTCTAATGAGAGAAGATGTGGCCAGTAATGCTGTCGGCAGACACTGCACACCAAACACCAGCCTTCTGATCATGCAGTGATGTTTCGTGGAAGTTATGCTGATTCTCCGCTGCCCAGAGCTTGTGATTCTGTGAGTTGACATAACGACTCAAGTGAAACCACGCTTCGTCAGACATAAAGAACAGATCCCTGTCCAAGCCATTCACTGCTAGCTCAGTGAACAGTTACTGGCAAAACTGGAGGCTCTGCGGACCATCTGCTAGTTTTAATGCATGAACAAGAGGGTTGTTTGTGCAGGTCCAGGTGGCGTATTCGTCCGCATGATCGACTTGATGTGCCTGTCTCTTGGGGCAGGCGTCGGATTAGCTTGGTAGGTCTCTGAAGCATTTCCTGGTAAATTGCAGCCACATTTTCTGGTGCGCGGGCACTTTTCGGATTGTCTCCCGACTTATTCAAAACAGATCCTGTCTGACCGCAGTTTCGGACTAAATGTTGTCTGCCACTCTTTTCTGGCACTTTGACACCATTAAACTTGTCAGCAAACAGCTGACCACACCGTTTCCACGACTTTGTTGCACGTAACTTTCCCCGCTACTAGTGATTTCCCTAAATCGCTTCAGGCAAATACCAGGATTGAAAGGGCACGGCCGATTTCCTTCCCTAATATGAGCTTGTGCTCCGTCTCTAATGACCTCGTTGTCGACGGGACGTTAAAACACTAGTCTCCTCCTCCCCGCTACTCCACTGTGAGTACCGTTGTCTCCTTTGCACTGCGCTACGCTCTGAGGCGCTCTGGATCACGTGGTGGGCATACACGTGGTGTACGCCTCACGGGGTGAGGTTGTATGTATACATTCACGTCCAGTCGTACCCACTCGTCTCGGCCACTTTTATTTGCCCCACACTGTACCTGTCATTGCCACGTAATAAAACTTTCAGCTACTTCACATATACAGGGTGTCACAGTTATGTTGCAACAAACTTCATACTGCACCCACAAGCTCCATCTGCTTACGCCAAGCCTCTCCGTTGAGCATGCAATGAATGGAAAACACCAACAAACAATCGGTAGCGTTTAGAAAATTAATAACACAAAAATCATTAACATGCATAAAAATAGATTGTATAACATACCTTACCATATCTTGTGAAAGTGGAAAATTCCACAGCGGTACACCCCAAATACTGTATAGCTACATGTTGCAAAGATGATTAAAATACAGCCCATGACTTTGACATAAGACCTCCTGACGAGGAACTGTACACTATGCGGCCTCCTCAACTTACCAAGAAGAAATTGATGATGCCAAGTTCTTCTAGCAATAGACTGCTAAGCGGCTCCTAGTGTGACTTAGCAACATGAGTTCCAGAAACTTATAATAAACGAATATGCCTTGATTTCTCTGAGTTTAATGAAATAATCACCATGAAAATACATGTTTTTCATTTTCATTTCTGGATTAAACATTCTACGTAATGGAACTTGTTATGCCAAGGACAGCTGAGTGAAGATAGGAGAGGTGTTTGTATTGATTAAACACTGTCCTATTTATTATGAGTATCCTCCCTCCATAAAAAATAAAGAGTTTTTTGCGAACCAAATGTAACAGACGTAGTCAGATACTTCCAAAACGTATGTATGAATATTGTCAACGGATCGAAAAAAGTTATTTCAGCTGCGACTTTGTGAATTTAGAATTACTGAAATGCGGTGTAATTCCGTATGGTAATTCAGGCAGTTATAGCTACGTGGGATAGTCTATATCACATAACACTAACATTTTAAACGAAAGAAACCGACGAACCATTCACGGCGATTGCGCCGAATAGTTAGAAATGTAACTTACATTACGTCTGGAATATTCGCGTTCATACGTGGTTATTAAATCTAACAGATGATGGTGTATGTAACAATAAATGTAATCAAAATTGCTGGAAGCGCATGCATTTAAGCGGTTCAGCTATAGCCGTATAAGCAACAGGCCTCCATGGAAGAGTATCTTTTACGTTGGTACACGAAATGACCGAAAGCAATTGCTTTGAGATTCATCGTGTAAGACGGCGCTGTTTACCCTCCGATGGCCAGTATACGAAGAGTTGCTTTAACATCACGCCAGACCGTGATTAGTCAGTCGACATTTTGCTGTAAAGCCGTGGTTACTGCACCATCTCGTCTATCTCCTGTGCGCAGAGCGCTGCAATTACTTTTCCAGTCGCAGAGGTGCAGCGCATGTCCTCATCCTCCGTCATGGGGGATAAGCTCCAGCTTACGTGATGAGAAAATACCTTTAGTGTGTGCCTATCATCAAAGTGCTTTATACCCAAACAGCACTTACATGCGTTTAAGCACACATTAACGACCGCACTGTCCCATTTGCGATTAGCCGTTGCAGACTTTTGCCAGAGAAAAAGAAGGAAGCAATTTAACAACCTGAGATTAATCCCTTCATATACAGTATATGATTCGATTTGAATTCCTTAATACGGCCTTCTCCTCTAATCAAGCTTTTGTGCATGCAAAACGCCGATATTCACGTTTCACTTTACATTTTCATCGCCGTAACTGTCAGAGCAGCTTGGTGTAACATGTCAGATTAAAGCACATATTACATTACGATCACGTTTGCCATGTATTTGGTGCAGAAAACTCGTTTTGATGACAGTTTTAGTTTTCAAGCAAGACCTAATTTTATAATAACTGAGAATTGTTATAAGAGGGCTATTCGATTTTTAAGGTCCGATCGGGCGCGAAATGGAAATCTCAAAGAAAATCAGACACCTTCCAGCACTAGTTCTCTGCATATTCGCCGCTCACTCTTAGACATTTGTTGTAGCTTTGTACCAACTTCCCAATACCCTTATAACAAGCAGCTGCCTGTGCTTTCCGCCAATTCTCTACGCTGTCCTGTAGCTAGTTGTCTGTACCAAAATGATGTCATCATAGCCAGCAGGTCATGTGAACAGAGACGAGAATCAGAGGGAGCCAAGTCCGGGCGAAATGGTGGGTGATCAAACACTTCCCATCGAAAACGCTTCAGGAGCGCCTTCATTGCCCTTGCAGTGTGCGGCCGAGAATTGTGATGAAGATGGAAGTGCAACGCAGTTACGTTATGTGGGCTGCATGAAATCAGACGATAACTCTCGGCAGACACTCATACTTGGCAGGAGACACTATTTTCAAGGCATTTTTACGTGCTCACTGTGTGCTCAGAACCGAAAAGAGCGACATGGCGCGATCGATGGGCATGCAAGACATACATCTGCGCAAAGTTTCAAAGGATTTTCCTTGTGGTTTCCATTTCTCGAACGAACGGACCTTAATAAACGAATAGCCCTCATATTTATTTGTGCGATGGCCGGTCTGAAAGCAGATTGGTTTTATTCAGGATTCCAATAGATGATATTGTCCCAACTCTTTTGTCTACAAAACCGTATTTTTCAAAATAGTCTCCGTTCAATTCTACAGTCTTATGCCACCTTACTGGGAAGCTCTGTATGCCCGCATGGTATCACTGTACTGGTCGACATTGGGGCAAACGTCTTGCTGCAAACAGGAACCCCCCCCCCCCCCCCCATCATACACGTACCAATGATCCCTCATTGGTCCAAACATATTGAAGTCGAAATTTGTGGGATCCGGGATGCAGGCTGGATAAGGAAGAACGATCCAATGAAGTCTTGTGAGCTCCTCTCACTGTGCGCAGACTTGTGTGAGATGCAGAGAGGTGTACGACTGTGATCCGTCGATCACCTCGAATGAGAGTGTCGGCACATCGCAACATTGCAAGACTCACAGCTGCGTGCAGCCGGCTGGCACGCGAGAGGTCGGATAGATTGGCGCGACCTAGTTGCGATGATAACAGACGCTTCGCCCAAAGGCTCACAGGGCTATTGTTCACTGTCAGGTCTCCGTACACATTCTGCAATCGCCTATAAACATCTGCGTTGCTCTGGTTTCCCGCCAAAAGAAACTGAATGACAGCACTCTGCTTGGACACACCGCTGTTACAGACGCCATATAGAAGGCTACTTATGGCGGTGTCACCTATCGGAATTTAATGAAACTGCACGGGCTGAGCCCGCATCTCGTGGTCGTGCGGTAGCGTTCTCGCTTCCCACGCCCGGGTTCCCGGGTTCGATTCCCGGCGGGGTCAGGGATTTTCTCTGCCTCGTGATGGCTGGGTATTGTGTGCTGTCCTTAGGTTAGTTAGGTTTAAGTAGTTCTAAGTTCCAGGGGACTGATGACCATAGATGTTAAGTCCCATAGTGCTCAGAGCCATTTTTTTGCACGGGCTGAAGCGGGAATATTCCACAATGCCCCACAACAAATTCCGAATTTCTTCAACCGAAATTGGCCGAGAAAAAAATGTGTTGCTCCTCGTGCTATTGCTCTGTGCAAAAGCAGCCGGACCAGGAGAGTATCGTCGTATTAGGGAACAATCACAAACTTCCGATGACTAAATTGTGTAAGAGCGTTACTTCTGTTTATATGGCCATTTTTTCAGAACCCATAGAAGTTTATCCAGGTTAATTAGTAGGATCGAGCTACTAAAGATCAAAAAGATGGCAGTGAGATCTTGCAAAAGTTGATTGTTGTGAAAGACTTGGTGTATGTAACTTCCCTTCCAACATTTAAGGGTGAACAGCGACACCGAATACCGACAGCAGTGAATGCAGTTAACTCCAGATATGCTCGCAAAAGTATGGGACGGATTTGGTTATCGTCTGGATGTTTGTCGTCTGTCCGGTGAAGGGCACATCCAGCTTATGAGAAATGTTGATGAAAACTTTGATACTAAGTGCAGCAGTAAAAGTTTCCCCAAGGTTCCATGTGCATGCATGTAAAAGATATACCCTTATCTAATCGAATGTTTCATCTGAAAATAAAAAATTTCTAGTCCTATGCATAAATTAAAATTTACCCGGAATTTCTTTCTTCATGCTATGCATGACTCACTTGTTTTCAAAGTTCAAATGGTTCAGATGACTCTGAGCACTATGGGACTTAACATCTGAGGTCATCAGTCCCCTAGAACTTAGAACTACGTAAACCTAACTAAGCTAAAGACATCACACATATCCACGCCCGAGGCAGGATTCGAAGCTGCGACCGTAGCAGTCACGCGGTTCCGGACTGAAGCGGCTAGAACCGCTCGGCCACCGTTGCCGGCGCCTCATTGTATTTTCACATTTCGCGACATATCGTACCTAACTTCCCGAATAGTTCTCGTATTTGTACACTGAATCTTGAAATGCTTACGAAAGGCACGCTGCACGCACAAGACAGATTCGCCGTAGCGGAAATACCGCTCCAGCGCGAACGCAAATCGTCCAGTACGACATGAATAAGGGCTAAAAACTGACACTCCACACTACTAATAGACGGCGCCACTGTCACTGTATCTTGTTCTTAGCGTGAGTTACTCAAATTTGAAAACGTCGAAATATTGTGAAACACTTTATACTTGAAAGAAGTATCGTCAACGATCAACTACACGAAATCTTCCATAGTTATTCCATGGGCATAGGTGGGTAGGGTCGTACTTGGGAAAATATAGAGCCTTGAAAACGACTCAATCATTTACAGTATCCCTGTATAAGATGTAGAAGATAAATTTTCAATAGTTGACGCCGTGGGGCAGCAGAAGGATGGATTTGGGAAAGCCCGCATCTCGTGGTCGTGCGGTAGCGTTCTCGCTTCCCACGCCCGGGTTCCCGGGTTCGATTCCCGGCGGGGTCAGGGATTTTCTCTGCCTCGTGATGGCTGGGTGTTGTGTGATGTCCTTAGGTTAGTTAGGTTTAAGTAGTTCTAAGTTCTAGGGGACTGATGACCATAGATGTTAAGTCCCATAGTGCTCAGAGCCATTTGATTTGGGAAGGACGGTCTGAGCGGGCTGGGCCGCCAGCAGCTGCCGCCTGGCTGAGTTTCGCCGTCGGCGTGGCGTGTTGCATAACGCGCGGCGGCAGCGGCACACTTAACGACGCGCCGACTGGTTTGGTGTGTCCCGCCTGCAGTGGCCGCCGCCTGCCCTTTGCTCGCATCTAGCCAGCTGTCAGCGCAGTGCAATGACAGGCTGCCTCTGCAATTCGTCCACACTGCTCGTCCGCGGACATAAACTCCGGAAGCACTCTATAATCTACACAGTTCACAGCGCAGCAACTGTAGGTTTCAGACAGCTACATTTCACTTATTCCTTCGTCAACACTCCATATGTGAACACGTAACGTGAATATCGGCACATACTCATACTGCAATCCAGTTAATCCATTACCTTTGGTCAGTTTGCTTTTGTGTTGTGAAACAGAAAAAGCGGAAAATAAAATAATATTCCAAAAAACTTCCAAAAATTTTGTGAAATAAATTATCTAATTTGACGCGCTTTTGAATAAGTACCACTGCACCCCATGAATACGCACCTCCCACACGATCGTTAAAAAAAAATCCCTTAAAATTCAGTTTAATTCAGTTATGATGAACTGAATATTTCCAGTTTGAAACTCCCGCCACACGATGCTATCCTGTTACTGGCCCATACCAGTTGTTTCTCTTTTTCTTCTCAGCAGTTACTGGATATTGTTAGTGTTAAGTATATTACGTACGGCTCAAAAATAAAAATACTTGTCTTCCTCCAGCGTGATCAGCGTAAGCTAAAAGGCTGGACACCTCTGGTCTACATAATCCACCACACATATATCTTCAACTACACTTTCAAATTCTACGACTGTAATATGAACTGTTTAACACATCATTTACGTAGCTAGCAACAGCTGTTCGTGGAATATTTAATTTTCCCTCAAATCACTAATTACGTTTTCCTTATTTAACCTGATTACTTTGAAGCAATTGTCTGCCTCCGTAGCTGAGTGGTCAGCACGTCTGACTTCCATGCGGAGGAGCTGGGATCGAGTCTCGATACTGCCAGAGATGTTTGCTCACAACACGATAATACCGGAAGATCGGTGGGCCGATCCCACGAACCTTCCATACCACTTTCACTGTCACCGGTAGTGAAGGATGATACGGCTGTCGGTCGGTACCGATGGTCCCACCACGGCCTGTGGACGGAGTGTACCTTTGCTTTCAAGCAATTACGTGTTTCTTTGCAAAACAAGTTATCACTCTGGCCAGTTTCATAACCCATCTGTCTATTTCTCACTCTTCGTTTGGCTGCGAATATTCGGGTCGGATGGCTGATTTGGCGGAGGGGACGAAACAACGAGAAAATCGGTCCCACCGCATTAGGAAGGATGTGGAAGGAAGGGGGCCTTGCCCTTTCAAAGGAACCATCCCAGCGCTTGCCTGAAGCGATTTACGCAAATGAGGGAAAACCCAACTCAGAATGGCCGGACGCGGGTTTGAATCATCGTCTTCTCGAATGCGAGTCTACTGTGCTAACCACAAAGCCACCTCGCTAGGTGAATATTCGGGCAAAAACGCATTGTGTAATTTACATTTGACTAATCAGCTAAGCCCTACAAAAGAGATGTATGATTTCGTAACAGTTGTTAATGCATTTTTTTCTATTCTGTTCTTCCTGCTAGTAAGAGGCTCCTTCTTTGCTGAAATGTAGGGAAATGAGTAGCACAATGGTCCCAACTTATTCATACAGCTACAGCAATACCTCTAAAACAACGTGTCGTACACAATAAGATGAAAAGGTAAGATTAGTAAAGGGGACATCTGCCTGGGCTACGACTGGCTACCTCCTAAAAACAACTTTTGCATCGGCGAGATCAGGTTTCTATTTTCAAACAGGAACCCCTCATTTTTACTGCATATTCGTATTGTACGCCAAAAATTAAGTACGGTTCACTCAACCTATGTTTTCCATTCGTAGTTGGTGGTGGTGGTTAGTGTTTAACGTCCCGTCGACAACGAGGTCATTAGAGACGGAGCGCAAGCTCGGGTTAGGGAAGGATTGGGAAGGAAATCGGCCGTGCCCTTTCAAAGGAACCATCCCGGCATTTGCCTGAAACGATTTAGGGAAATCACGGAAAACCTAAATCAGGATGGCCGGAGACGGGATTGAACCGTCGTCCTCCATTCGTAGTGTATGGCGCTGTAATCGACAAGTATGTCTGTTTTTGCAGTTACGACGCATTTGATTCTGCATTTCATTTACGATGTAAATGCAAATCTTGGTGTTCAAACAGTCTTAGATACACTGAAGCGCCAAAGAAACTGGTATAAGTATGCATATTCAAAATGGCACTGAGCACTATGGGACTTAACTACTGCGGTCATCAGTCCCCTAGAACTTAGAACTACTTAAATCTAACTAACCTAAGGACATCACACACATCCATGCCCGAGGCAGGATTCGAACCTGCGACCGTAGCAGCCGCGCGGTTCCGGACCGCGCGCCTAGAACCGCTAGACCACCGCGGCCGGCTATGCATATTCAAATACAGATATACGTTAACAGACAGAATACCGAGCTGCGGTCGGCAACGCCTGTATAACACAATAAGTGTCTGGCGCTGTTGTTAGATCGATTACTGCTGCTGCAATGGCAGCTTATCAAGATTTAAATGAGTCTGAACGTGGTGTTATAGTCGGTACATGAGCTATGGGACACAGCGTCTCCGAAGTAGCGATAATGTGGGGAATTTCCCGTACAACCATTTCACGAGTGTACCGTGAATGTCAGTAATCCGCTAAAGCATCAAATCTCCGACATCGCTGCAGCAGAAAAAAGATCCTGCAAGAACGGGACCACCGATGACTGAAAAGAATAGTTCAACGTGACAGAGGTGCAACCCTTCCGCAAATTGCTGCAGATTTCAATGCCGAGCCATCATGTAGTGTCAGCGTGCGAAGCATTCAACGAAACATCATCGATATTGGCTTTCAGAGACGAGGGCCCACTCGTGTACTCTTGATGACGGCACGACACAAAACTCGTCTGGGCCCGTCAACACCGACATTGGACTGTTGGTGACTGGAAACATGTTGCCTGGTCGGGCGAGTCTCGTTCCAAATTGTACCGAGAGCATGCACGTGTACGGGTATGGAGCCAATCTCAGGAATCCATGGATCCTGCATGTCAGCAATGGACTGTTCAAGCTAGTGGAGATTCTGTAATGGTGTGGGGAGTGTGCAGTTGGAGTGATATAGGACCCCTGATACGTCTAGATACGACTCTGACAGATGAGACGTACGTAAGCATCCTGCCTGATCACCTGCATCCTTTCATGTCCATGTGCATTCCGACGGACTTGGGAAATTCCAACAGGACATCCCAAACATCCAGAATTGCTACAGAGTGGCTCCAGGAACACTCTTCTGAGTTTAAACACTTCCGCTTGCCGCCAAACTCCCCAGACATGAACATTATTGAGCTTATCTGGGATGCCTTGCAATTTGCTGTTCAGAAAAGATCTCCAACCCTCGTACTCTTACGGATTTATGGACAGCCCGGCAGGATTCATGGTGTCAGTTACCTCCAGCACTACTTCAGACATTAGTAGAGTCCATGCCACGTCGTGTTGCGGCACTTCTGCATGCTCGCGGAGGCCCTACAGAATATTAGGCAGGTGTATCAGTTTCTTTGGCTCTCCAGTGTGTTTTCCAAGGGGATTAAGATTGGGTAGGATAGCGTGCCAGTAGATGTGCGATAGGGTGCCTGACAGTTCGTAAAAATAGAAACATAGGCGTGCTGCCATATGAAGACAGCTGTTGTCGCCTTGGAAGACGGGAGTGTCCAGAGCATACTCATTATGAACATGAAGAAGAAAGGGCACTGCTTTGTCGCCGATAACGTTAAAATAAAAATCCTGGTTAATATTCATATTGACTTAAATGAGTGAGCACACGTCATGGCACGAAAAACTTCCCGAACACATCACTACACCCAAACACTACGAGTCAAACGCGTGAGTGAGCAGCCGGTGCACCCACTGCCTCGCCCAACAGGCAACATCGCGACTCGTCGGACAACACGTCTCGAGTTAGCTACAGCCCAGTTTGTGTTGTTCTTACCACTGAAGTCGCAGCGCCGCTGTCAGTAATGCCCTTTGGCGTAGAATTCGACTCAAGATGTTCATTGCATACAGCTCCCTGGACTGCGATGCTCGAAAACTGGTTGAGATGGTCCTGCATTCATTGACAGGTGCAATTCCTGTGGAGTTTGAAACTAATTGACATTGGCAAGGTGACCGCCCCCGGTAGCTGAGTGGATGCCGGTAGCTCAGCGTGTTCGGTCAGAGGGCTAGCTGCCCTCTGTAATAAAAAAAAACTGAGTTAATGGATCAACAACGAACTGAAACGGGTGTCTTTCGACGTCCGCCCAGAGCAGATACAACGAACGAAAACGAACAAATTTTCTCTGCTCAGGGACTGGGTGTTGTGTTGTCCTAATCATCATCATTTCATCCCCATCGACGCGCAAGTCGCCGAAGTAGCGTCAAATCGAAAGGCTTGCACCAGGCGAACGGTCTACCCGACGGGAGGCCCTAGTCACACGACATTTATTTTTTATTTATTGGCAAGGTGTGACTCTAGCCTCCGGTCACTGTCAGATAGAATCTTTTTAAGACCACTGTTTCTGCGCCGTGTTACGTGGTTGCGAGAGTTACATCGTTCCTTGTGGACACGTTAAACACAGCACGCTAATACACAAAAAACTGACCAATTTCATTCACGGTATGGTTATGAGTGCGTCAAAACACGTCAACATCTTTTTTGTTATTCTGTTGTGTGTCCATGTCGACGTATTTTTGTTCTTATCCCGTGCAACAGACTGGCACTTACACTTCATTGCCATGACTTAGGTCAGCGGTATAGGGCCAACCGACCGCCATGTACCAGTTCTACACAAGTTATAACCCCCCAAAGCAAGCTCGTTGCTCTTTTAATGGGGTGACTGATATTTAGTTTGTAAGGTTAGTTTTTGATGAGAGTCAGCCTCGCTTTAATACGCGAGGCAGAGTTAAAGTGACAGAGCTGTGGAACTACCACTGGCTACATCACGTACAGCTCTCCAAACTCCAAAGTGTGCTCATTTAAGGAGGTAAAAAACATTTTGTCTGGCGAGCGTCTTCATGTTGCGTATGTTTAAATCGCGGATGTGTGGTGTTGTGTGCAGGTGGTGGACTCCCGGCGCGTGGCGAACGCGTCCGGCGGCGTGGAGCAGCGGCGGCATCAGCAGGTGGAGGTGTTCCAGGAGCGCGGTCCGGGCGGCAGCCGTCTGCACGTGGTGCGCGCCAGCAGGCTCTCCACCTCCTCCTCCTCCACCACCACCACCTCCGGCACCGCAGCCGCCTGGCGAAAGGCGCCCGCCTTCGATAACCTGCAGGTCAGCCATCCAACACTCAACTATCACTAGACTCGATACTCGGCTCCACATGCATCATGTGCACTTGGTCGAAATTTCCATTACCTCAACCAATAGCTACAAGTACAAGACCTTACAGATGATCTGCAAAATAATATTAACACCTATACATACACGTGACAAAAAAAAACTACGCATTACGAAGGAGTTATCCGAATGGGACGGAAACCAGCAGACGTGGTGTACATATACAGACAAAAAAATGATTACAATTTCGTAAAATTTGGATGATTTATTCAAGAGAAAGAGCTTCATAAATTGAGCTAGCCAATAACCCACCTCTGGCACTTACGAGAGCAGTTCAAAAATGGTTCAAATGGCTCTGAGCACTATGTGACTTAACTTCTGAGGTCATCAGTCGCCTAGAACTTAGAAGTAATTAAACCTAACTAACCTAAGGACATCACACACATCCATTCCCGAGGCAGGATTCGAACCTGCGACCGTAGCGGTCGCTCGGCTCCAGACTGTAGCACCTACAACCGCACGGCCACTCCGGCCGGCTACGAGAGCAGTTACTCGGCTTGGCATTGATTGATAGAGTTGTTGGGTAACCTCCTAAAGGATATCGTGGCAAATGCTGTTCAGTTGGTGCACTAGATCGTCAAAACAGGGAACTGGTTGGAGAGCCTGCCAATAATACTCCAAATGTTCTCAATTAGAGAAAGATCCGGCGACCTTGCTGGCCAAGGTAGGGGTTTCCCAAGCACGAAGACAAGAAGTAGAAATTCTCGCCGTGTGCGGGTGGGCGTTATCTTGCCGATATGTAAGCCCAGGATGGCTTGCCATGATGGGCAACGAAACGGCGTGTACCGCTATGCTGTAAGGGTGCCAGGGATGACAACCAAAAGGGTCCTCGTCAATAAAATTCTTCTGGGTTTGAGGCCGCATTGTCATCTGTCTTGGCTGCCAACTATGACAGGTTTGTAGGACAGTTCTCGCTGAGCAACAGGCGCGCGGTAGTCCACAGCGATGGACGGCACGCAGAGCGCCGACGCGGCCTAGTCGACACTAGGCAGTTATTTAGTAAACAACGCTACGCTGTAGTCGCCGCTCAGTCTCGAATTCGCCGATTTCTACCAACAGCAAGCAGTAAAGGAAACTCCAATGGAAAACGCCCATTTCCGCCAATGACAACACGTAATGCAAAGACCAATAAAATGAACTCCTAAACCCTTCCTCCTCACCCTCACATCCCATGACAGCACTCCTCCATAGCATATAAGTATCCAACAAGTGCTCATTCAGCAGTTAGCAATACACCCTGAGCAAGGCGCCTTGTAACAGTCCCCGAAACGTCGGAATTTTACAGATGACAATGCGGCCTTAAACCCAGAAGAATTTTATTGACTGTGACAACGGCCGCGGAAGCCTACGTTTACATAAAAGGGTCCTCCTATGAAAATAAAAGGCACCCCAGACAATCACTCCTGATTGTGAGGCCGTACGGCGGGTGACAGTCAGGTTGGTAACCCACAGCTGTCTGGGGCGTCTCCAAAAACGTTTACGCTGATCATCGGAGCTCATTTCAAAGCGGGATTCGTTCCTGAAGACAATTATATTTCAATCAATGAGATTCCACACCGAAAACTTGTCTGGAGACGCTCCGGTCAGCAGTGGTATACCAACCTGACTGTCGCCCGCTATACGGCCCGACAACCAGTACTAATGATCGGGTGCCATTTTTTCTGTTGTCATCCGCGGCACCCAAACAACACGGCCTTACGTCGACGACATTCTACGCCCAGTTTTGTTGCCCTTCATGGCAAGCCACCCTGGTCTTACATTTAAACAAAATAATGGCCACCCGCACACGGCTAGATTTTCTACTGCTTATCTTCGTGTTTGGAAAACGCTGCCTTGGCCATCAAGTCTCCGGATCTCTTCCCCATTAAGAACGCTTGGATTATTATGGGCAGGGGTCCTCCAGCCAGCTGGAGATTTTGACGATCTAACGCCCAAATTGGATAGAATATGGCACGATAATCCTCAGGAGGACATCCAACAACTCTGTCAATCAACGCCATCCCGAAAAACTGCTTGCATAAGGGCCAGAGGTGAACCAACGCGTTATTGACGTGCTCAGTTTGTGAAGTTCTTTCTCTTTAATAGATCATTCAACTTTTCTAAAATAGTAATCGTTTGTTTGTCTGTGCATATACGTCATATCTACTGATTTCCATTCCGGATAATTCTTTCGTGGTGCATCGTTTTTTGTCTTAGTGTGTGTACAGACTAACCTTAAGCATCAGCCATCTGACATACACCACCTGACAGAAAAAAGTTAAGCATCCACAAGGGGATAGAGCGCGAAATGTAACTTCTCGGGCTGAGAGGGTATGTGACGTTTTTCAGTCATTACGAAATAGTCAAATTTACAGACAGCCTCTTGGTATCAGCATACGTATCAATATGACGTCGCACATTCTCTGATCTGGATGCGTAACTGTTTCGGTTAGGAAGAAGCCGTTGTATCTTCTCCTAAGGCAAACTGGCTCACAACTCTTGTGTCTGCTCTTTGACATCATGATACTTGCAATGCGACGGAGATGAAGTCGCAGCTGGTACCGGTGCATGTGCTGTCGGGGACAGGTCTGTGGAGTATCTCAACATCACACAGACATGTGCCACGTGTGGACTAGTATTGACCTGATGAAAAAAGGCATCGTGATACTGTCGCACGAGAGGTAATACATGAGAACACAGGATGTCCGTGATGTACCGTTGTGCGGTCAGCGTTCGTTCAGTCACTACCAGCCGTGATCTTAAGTAATACCCAATCGCTTCCCACACCACGATGCAAGGAGTAACACCGCTGCGGCTCTCCAAATCTTCTAAGAATGTGGTTTCTGCCCAGGTCGTCGCCATACTCGCCAATGATGGTCTTTGAGGTAGCGCCAACCGCGAGTCATCGCTGAACACAATGAGACGCCATTCATCAGCAGTCCCTGCTCCACGGTCATGGCATCACTCCAAAATGCAGCCATTTGTGTTGAGTTTTTAATGAAAGCTATTCGCGGAGCAATGATTCCCTAGTCTGGCTGCTGCTATTCTCTGACCAATAGTGCTGGATGACACAGGATATTGCAGGGAGTACATGACTTGTTCTCAAATGGCAGCCACGGATATGAAGGAATTACGATGTGATTGGTGCACAGTGCGGTGATCTCCTTTGTAGTTGTCAGACGTCGTCGACCAGGACCTTGACGACGTGTATGCCTGCTCTCACATTTCCATGCAGGTAGCTGTCACGTCCGAATGCCCCACATACCTGGATATTGCACCATTTGATCAGATGGCCAAATGGAGACCTACAACGAGGCAACATATCACACGCTGCTATCGCTGTTTCACACGAGCACGCAGTATTCCCGTGTCCTCCGCATTTATCACTCAACGGAGTGTTGGTGATACACGGCACGTTATAGTAACGAGGAATATGCGCATATATGCATTTCATGTATGGTAGGACTAATGGCATGGGCATGAGGCGGCACACTTGTACCAAGAAGCATACCCCACCAGAAGACACCCCTTAGAGTCGAAAGGTGCTTCAGTGCCTCCGAGAAACTGAGGGCATTCGAGATGCTGCAGAGTGGGTAGTCCTGTACGAATTACACATGTACCT
This sequence comes from Schistocerca serialis cubense, assembly GCF_023864345.2. Taxonomy (NCBI): domain Eukaryota; kingdom Metazoa; phylum Arthropoda; class Insecta; order Orthoptera; family Acrididae; genus Schistocerca; species Schistocerca serialis. The sequence continues at coordinate 362,783,682 of NC_064638.1, forward strand.
GAAAATGTGATGCCGGAAACAGTTGACCTCTCTCCGTGAATCTCGAGAAGGAGACTTGCCACACAAATCAACGGAAAGAACCACAGTAGTGTTTGGGGAATAATACATTGCTATACATTGCTATGCAGTGTACCCTTACCACCTCCAACAAGTTCAGTGTCTTAGTGAAGCGGACTCTGGTCCTACAATAACGTCATGTCAGTCGATGCCACATCATGCTTTAGGCAGTCATACGTTTGACAATAACATTTTATGTACAGATGAACCAGGTTTCATTCGTGATGGTGTGTTTAACCATCACAGTTCTCACGTTTGGAATCATCTGGTCTGCAACCCACATGCTGTGCGTAAGTCTCCACATCAGCGACGTTTCTCGTTGAATGTGTAGTTAGGGGTACTCGTCTTATTGGACCGTACACATTACCAAATTCAGTGGACTGAATTACTTTCAGTTTTTACGGCATCATCCTGCAGGATTGCTTCAAGATGTTTCCTTAGAGAAGGGATGCTCGACCCACCGATAGTGATCGACCGGTCGATCACCTTGGCTTATGAGTCCATCTTTCAAAATGTCCGAAATCAGATTAAGTGAGCTAATTTTGTAAAGTACCAGTTTGTTGACAATGACGTTTCAAGAATGGTTCAGATGGCTCTAAGCACTATGGGACTTAACATCTGAGGTCATCAGTCCCCTAGACTTAGAACTACTTAAACCTAACTAACCTAAGGACATCACACACATCCATGCCCGAAGCAGGATTCCAACCTGCGACCGTAGCAGCCGCGTGGTTCCAGACTGAAGCGCCTAGAACCGATCGACCCCAGCGGCCGGCAATGAGGTTTCGCACGGTGTTTGTAGGTAGGTAAATCTGGCAACATTTTCTCCGTCTCTTTCGTCTCCATCTACATTCCACCGCCTTTAACGCTCGCGCCAAGCAACAGTCTTTGCCGGCCGGATTGGTCGACTGTTTCTAGGTGCTACAGTCTGGAACCGCGCGACCGCTACGGTCGCAGGTTCGAATCCTGCCTCGAGCATGGATGTGTGTGATGTCCTTAGGTTAGTTAGGTTTAAGTAGTTCTAAGTTCTAGGGGACTGATGACCTAAGCAGTTAAGTCCCATAGTGCTCAGAGCCATTTCAACCATTTAGCCAACAGTCTTTCTTCCTGAATGATGAGGTTACTACTTGCGAAGCAACAATGGTCAAGGCGGAGGTAATGCTCTATTAAATACTTTGTGATATCTAAAGTGAGTCTGCTGTTTGTACTTACATATCAGATAACCGCCTCACTTTGCAAACAATCCCAGTCAAAATAGCGCAACAATCCACGACACAGCGACAGCAGAGAAATTAAAATGTGACGCACTTTCCTCCTATATTGTCATAACTGTCGAATACACAAACATCTTTGGATCAGAATGTTAGAAAGAAGTACACGGCTAACCTGACAGGACTGAAGACGGAGGCTGAAAACATTTTTAGGTTTCAAGGCTAAGCTTTCATATCTCAGTCTTTCCAAAAAGTGTACGTTGAAGATTTTTTAAGTTAAATGAGCACTCATTTCTCTTGTAGTGAGACTGGACTTGAAAAAGAAATAATTCGATTTCAAAATGACATTTCCTTAAAGTCAGCACACAACGAAAATCACTTTTGAAAATAGTGACAGCCATAACCTACTTTAACACTAGAAGTTGCGGTGCATGCTTTATAGTTTTTTTGGAAAAACTTATATATGTGAGCCAGCGTTTTCAACAATAAACATAGTAAAACGTAAGTGCAGAAATAAACTGACTGATCCTCATCTTTCAGGCTGAGTAAGGTTTGCTCTGACTAATTATTCGCCAGATTACAATAAACTTGCCAATTATATGTAAAGCCAAGTATCTCACCAATTTTTTCGCTTATTTGTGATGACACGTACTTCAATTTTATCGCTTGTGTAATATCTTGAAAATTGAGTAGTAGACCCACAACTTTTGATGGAGACAAATTTACTTTTTACATATTTTGTGTGATTAAAATTATTAGTATTGGCTGTGGTGTTGTTTTGTACTTGAACCTTCATGAATTTTTAAGTCGGTAAATCTCTAAATGGACTAAACTGCATGTAACAGATCTCAATCCTAGAAAGGTTGAGCACCCCTGCCATAGAGCAACGCCAGAGGAGGTCGTACACGCATGATGGAGCACCAGCACAGTTTGCTGCTATGATGAGACTACATCTAAAGCTCCGAAGTGGCGAAAGATAGACTGGGCGAACAAAATTTGTACCGTGGCTTCCAGGATCACCAGATCTGAACCCCAATGCTGTCTGTGTTTGGGGCTACCTCTAAGGTGTAGTGTACGCCACTCTGGTTGACACAGTTGGAGAATTGGAGGAGAGACTTGTCAATGCGTGTAAAAAATTTCGAAATGATCCAGGTTTGTTTGAAAGGATTCGAAACTCATTGCAGCGATGGGTACAGGACGACACTTAGAAGTTCTTTACGCAAGAGCACAGTCGCGTTACTGCTGTTGTGTTGGTTCAAAATTCCTGCACTTCTACCAAAGTCATCATCATCACCATCATCATCATCATCATTTAAGACTGATTATGCCTTTCAGCGTTCAGTCTGGAGTATAGTCCCCCTTATAAAATTCCTCCATGATCCCCTATTCAGTGCTAACTTTGGTGCCTCTTCTGATGTTAAGCCTATTACTTCAAAATCATTCTTAACCGAATCCAGTTACCTTGACCTTGGTCTACCCCGATTACTCCTACCCTCTATGCTGAACCCATCAGTCTCTTGGGTAACCTTGCTTCCCCCATGCGTGTAACATGACCCCACCATCTAAGCCTGTTCGCCATGACTGCTACATCTATAGAGTTCATTCCCAGTTTTTCTTTGATTTCTTCATTGTGGACACACTCCTGCCATTGTTCCCATCTACTAGTACCTGCAACCATCCTAGCTACTTTCATATCCGTAACCTCAACCTTATTGATAAGGTAACTTGAATCCACCCAGCTTTCGCTCCCATACAACAAAGTTGGTCGAAAGATTGAACGGTGCACAGATAACTTAGTCTTGGTACTGACTTCCTTCTTGCAGAAGAGAGTAGATCGTAGCTGAGCGCTCACTGCATTAGCTTTGCTACACCTCGCTTCCAGTTCTTTCACTACGTTGCCATCCTGTGAGAATATGCGTCCTAAGTACTTGAAACCGTCCACCTGTTCTGACTTTGTTCCTCCTATTTGGCACTCAATCCGTTTATATCTCTTTCCCACTGACATTACTTTCGTTTTGGAGATGCTGATCTTCATACCATAGTCCATACATTTGTGATCTAGCTCTGAAATATTACTTTGAAAACTTTCAATCGAATCTGCCATGACAACTAAGTCATCCGCATATGCGAGACTGCTTATTTTGTGTTCACATATCTTAATCTCACCCAGCCAGTCTATTGTTTTCAACATATGATCCATAAATAATATGAACAACAGTGCAGACAGGTTGCAGCCTTGTCTTACCGCTGAAACTACTCTGAACCACGAACTCAATTTACCGTCAACTCTAACTGCTGCCTGACTATCTATGTAAAGACCTTTAATTGCTAGCAAAAGTTTGCCTACTATTCCATAATCTCGTAGAACAGACAATAACTTCCTCCTAGGAACCCGGTCATATGCCTTTTCTAGATCTGTAAAGCATAGATACAATTCCCTGTTCCACTCGTAACACTTCTCCATTATTTGCCGTAGGTTAAGATCTGGTCCTGACAACCTCTAAGAGGCCTAAACCCACACTGATTTTCATCCAATTTGTCCTCAACTAATACTCGCACTTTCCTTTCAACAATACCTGAGAAGATTTTACCCACAACGCTGATTAAAGAGGTACCTCTGTAGCTGTTACAATCTTTTCTGTTCCCATGTTTAAAGATTGGTGTGATTACTGCTTTCGTCCAGTCTGATGGAACATGTCCCGACTCCCACTTTCTGCCGAAGTTTCTCCAATAAATTTTCTTAATGCAATGCAGTGTTGCTACCTTTCCCTAGCTGGAATGACAATCACACGTAATGAAATCAGTGGCGGCTGGTAACTACGAGGTCGCAATTATCAGCTCGTTTGTGAAACTATGTTTACTAAGTACTTTTTGTTTCTAGTATTGTGCACTTTCAGTTGTATGCGTTTACACCATTACACGATGCATCTTTCGGGTGGTACAATCAAATTAACGGCAACTGGTGTGCTTGCAGCTACCACTGAACCCGCTGGATTCGAGCCCCCAGAAGACGAGGGCCAGCGTCGGTCGCAGTGGTTCCATCGGCGGACGGCGGCCGCCTTCCCGGCCACGCAGCCTCGTCGGCAAGTCGGAGGCGACGGCGGCGGAGGCCATCTCGGAAGAGCATCGCGACCACGACGACGACCTCGAGATCGAGGTAGCGGCTCCGCGGATCGAGGCGTCCACCGCCACGAGCTCCGAAGACGAGGACGGGGGGCACCACGACAGGTCGCCGGCGTCGGGCCGCAGACACAGCCACAGCGGCGTCGCGCGCAAGAAGAGCTCCTCCACGGAGGACCTGCACTGCGCCACGCCCGACGAAGACGGCCCGGCAGAGGTCGGCAGCAGCAGCGGCGGCTCGGGCGACGACTGGCGGCGGGACGCCAGGGTGCGGCGCTCGCTGCAGTTCCCCGGCAAGGCGGCGCTCGGCTCTCCCCGGCTCGAGCGGCCGGAGCTGCCCGCCTTCAAGTCCGGCTCCGCGCTCAGGGGGCTGGAGGCGCTCGAGAGCGTCTTCCGCAGGGGCGCCACCATCGCCGACTCCGTCAACAGGACGCTGGCGGACGGCGGCGCCGGCGGCGACGACGCGCTGGACGTGGACAGCCTGGCGGGCCACCTCAGGCAAGAGCAGCAGCAGATGGCCAGCTCCGAGGAGGAGGGACTCGGCTCCAAGGCCGCCGGCAAGGCGGCCGGCAAGCGGCATTCTTTCGTGACCGTCGAGAAGCTCAAAGAGGTCAGGGGGCGCCTGCGACGGCTCGGATCTCCGCCCTCCGACGAGGCTTCCGCAGACTCCGCCAGATCCGCGGCCATCGCCGAAGAGCGCGACGACGGTATCGTCACGGAGGAGCCGGACAAGCGCGAAGACTGCGGGCCGTCGCCGCGCGTCAGGTCCTTCGTGTACGGCACGGACGCCGCGGCGAGTGGGGCGCGGAAGACAGTGCCGGGAACCGGCAGTCTCGAATCGAGGACCTCGAACCGCTCCAGCAGCAGCAGCGGGAGCCGCTCCGAGGAATGGTACAACCGGCGGAAGTCCTACGGCTTCGAGCAGGTGCACGAACAAGGCAGGGAGGCGCAGCTTTACGGATCCCCCTTCAGAGACAAGAGTAAGGTCGAATCTTCCACGGACAGTGGCATATGCAGGTCGTCCGAAACAGTCACGCCGTGGGGTCGCCTCGTCGGCTCCAGGACCAAAACTGAAGACAGTCACGCCAAAGCTGGAGCGAGTTCGCACATCCCCGTGATTCCGCTGAGAGCAAGTCACAGCATAGCCATCAACAAAGCCAGCATCTCGTTAGAGTCTAGTGATACGCAGAGAAACAGTGTGCTGTCGGAAAGGCAGGACGATGATAGCGCTCACCAGAGAGGCCGAACCACTGTCGTCACACTGGGCAGCAAGTGCGAGCAGAGAAATGTTGACTTCAACAACAGGAATTCTGGAGACTCCTCTCTGCACAACGTATCCACCTACGACAACTCAGACGATGAAAAGCCGAATCATCGCCGTTTCTCTGAGCCAGTTACCATCACGATTCCAATCACCCGTGACGATTCTGCTGCTCAGAACGACGCGCTTAGCAACGTGGAGCAGAAGAAACAGTTCTATCGCAAGTTATCAGAAAGACCTTTGTCCAGTTCTGAAGGTAACAAACCTTTCGTTGTAAACATAAAAAAGAAAGAACCCAACGACCTGTCTTCACTTATAGACAAGCGCAATTCTTTCAGTTCCGACAGTACTCAGCCACTGCTGGATCCGACCCCTTGGCGCAAAACTGAAAGCTGGAAAAGCGCGAAACAAGAAGAAGGCGAGATGAAAAGGCATTCTATCGCAGTCGACCCGAGGTACGTTAAAGGGGATACGAATCACATAATGTCGTTCAGCCATATGTCTCAAAACGACAACTCAGAGCAAGCCTTTACGAGGATTTCTGCCTCCGAATTGGCAAAGAAGTTTGACAGTCTAAGCGTCTCCAGAAAGGAGCAGAGTCAGTCCACTCTCCAAAACGGAGTAAGACAGTTTTCTGCCGGTATAAACGTGTCGTTCGTACAGAACGGTTTCGTGAGGAACGAGGAAGAAGACGAAGAACTTTCTTCCAACCAGATGAACATCAAGAAACAGAAAAAGGTAGAGTTCTGTAAGACAGAAGTGCATTTTGTGGCCGATTCCGGGCGAGTCAATATCGTGGAAACGGATGAAAAACCGCCGCCCACCAACATGTTTCGGAGACGAAAGAGGAATAACACAGCGACAACAAACCTTCAGGCCTCAGACCCCAATAAGAGCAACCTCCCGCAGGTTCGCTTCGGGGATTCTCCTTATGAGAAGAAGCTACTAGGAGGCAACGACAGTTCCGTCTCAGAGGTCACCCACACGATACATGTCGATATAGCTAACGATGCGAAAGTTGCCACCACGTCCCCAGCTAAAGAAATTTCCCAGTCACACATTCCTGCTAACTTCCAGCACGACGCTGACAAAGAGGATCACATCTTCACGCAGGCCAACGCAACTATATCTGCAATAGTAAAGACTGAAGGTAACGAATCACCTCGTTTTGACAGCGAGAATTCGGATGCCTTCCAGATGCAGGCGTCCACAGATAAGGACAACATGCCCAGGAGCATACTTAAAAACTATAGAAAGCCCCGACCCTTCCTTTTGGGAGAAAACGATGACTTTAAACCGAAGACTGAGACGGAAGAAGGGAAACAGGAGGAGAAGTGGGGTGTCAGACTTCGTCCTGTTCAGAGCAGTGAACAAGGTTCGACGACGGCAATGTGGAGGTCGCAGGTGTCAGTGAGTACCACCGCTTTTGACGTCCCGCAGCCACAGAGACAGGTCGCTTCGATTTCGAGCGTAGATCACAACTTCCGCGAAAGCGAGAACGAGCTGCAGAGGCAGCTGCGACTGCTGAGACCTGCGCACAAGAAGGCGGACGTCGAAAGCTTCTCCCCGTCCACGCAGGCCGAATCCCGGTCGCGCTCTTCGCCGCCGCTGGCCAGGAGCTTCGGCAGGGAGACGGAAGACAAGGGGATACAGGTAACTGTAGGACCGGCGGCTACCGACGGGGCGCAGCTGTCTTCGTGGACCGTGGCGGAGCGCATAAGACAGGTGGAGGAGATGAGGAAGGTTTCTGGAGAGGTCAAGGGCTTCTCTACCAGGATCAACTTCGGCGCCGGGGAAGCGACTGTCATCGAGCCTGGGTCGTCAGACGAACAGCAGACTGCCGGCCAGAAGTCGGCGGGGAGCGCCTACGAGAAGACGAGTGCTTCTAAGGCTCCCTGGTCGCCCAGGCAGGAGGCGGAAGGTATGCTCAACAAAGCTGTATAAAACGCATGCTCTCCTTCACCAATAACCACGCTAATTCGCATGACTATACGTAGACTCACAACCTAAAAATAACACGCGACACGCTTAAATAACACTTCACTCAACGTGATAGCATAATTTCGATACATCGCTCCTAAATACGATTCTGTAAATATTTTCTTGATGTATGGCTCCTTCAGGGATGTAAAATAATATAGACTCGAATAATTCGCCACTGTTACATACAGAAGACTACTTCTGGTGTGTCCTTGTGACTATGTATGTGCTGCTGGGTCCTACTTCTCTAGTTGACATATGACAGGGGTCGTCTGATCAGTGAATGACGGGAATAAGTACTTTATTGGGGGAACTGCTTGATTGTAAAGCTGGAGAAATGAGAGATCGGAAGTTAGGACGAGCAGTATCGTCCAGCCTCGGTGCATAACTTTTATCATGCGATGCATTACTTTACAATACAGGGAACTGGGGCAGACCGGTTCGAATCCGCGCACAGCCTGAACGACTGTTAGACTGCTATACTGGGCAGACTGAGTGTTGTTACTGGCGGTTTTACACACTTGTCTAAACAAACGCTGGGATGTCTCCATTCGCAAACAGTTATATTCCATATAAACACAAAATACGATTTATGGAATTCACATACATTTGACGAATACGACTTTTTCCACCTTTGCACAACTAACATTTGTAGCGACAAGAAGCTGTTGGATTGTCAATCCGCGGATAGGTGTAGACTAGAGTACTATGTCACGGCGGGAAAAAAAGGTGAAGAAGCTGTGAGAATCTGATTCTATTTTGTGTGTGTGTGTGTGTGTGTGTGTGTGTGTGTGTGTGTGTGTGTGTGTGTGTGCGTGCGTGCGTGCGTGCGTGCGTGCGTGGGTGCGTGTGTGTTTGTGAAAGCTGCACTTCAATTAGTAAACTTCTTGAACTCTGTCCTCCCATTTCATGCATCTACAGATCACCTAAGTCGCCAAGATGTCCTGTAGTGGAACAATATGAAAACCCAATAATACATTCAAATCTGTCATGAAACACCCAAACCACCAATCCTAAGGAAAGCTATTTGTAACAGTAACCGAAAGATTGAAATTTATTTTATAAGACACCACAAGGCGGTCTCAAATTCAAAATGGTTTTTGTCTCCGAATAGTTAAATATTCATCTTGTATCGGAACTCGAAATTGAGTCTTTTTTGTCTTTCCTGGGCTCAGAATTCAAACAGGAGAGCGTTTCTTGTAACAGGCGGAGGTCCACGATCGACTGTTGGTCCGCAACGACGGATGAATCTGTTAGGAAGATTGCAATCAGTTCAAACTTCTTTGCACAGAAAATATTTGTTTCGTTATGAGACTTTGCAGGCTGTTATTCCTTACTTCTTTTCTCAAACTTATAGCTGGAAATGTTTTACAGGAAATTCATAAACTGTAAAGGTGTGTAAGCACGGAAAATGTACAACTTGAAATTGTTTGTTGTTTTTATGGCATTTTTTCGTTTTCTTGTCACCTGAGGGTAACTAGTTTATGTTAGTGAATCTCATACTGTTTTCACAGCGAATTGCTGCCCCTATCTCGTCGACTGTTTGCAGTACAAGACATTTTTATTGCCTGATTCGTCGAATAGAAGCCACGCTGTTAGCCTATAAAAAGGGGGCAATCGTTTTGCTGCACTAGGGCTGAAGAGGTTCCGCGAGATTTTCATTGAATTTTCGCAGTTTTTAAAAGAAATTTTTCTCATGCTAAAGACATATCAACAACAGTCGACATATTATGCACTATAGAAAGCTTACTAGAGAACTTCATTACAAAATATTCAGATATCATCATAGCATTATGAACACAAAATATTGTATATTTGACAAGACCAGACCTGCTTTGATGACTGGGTAGAAGCGCGCTGTTCAAGAATTCGCTTGCCTCAGACTCAGTTCAGGACTTTTTTCCCTTCCTCGGTCCTTTGTTTCGATTTAGCTCAGTGCTAAATAAGAAAAGACATACGTAAAACAATCTTAAGAATGATACCCTGGAACGGTAGGAATAGAGCAGAGACCAAAATCATATGTCGCGGGGCCGTCCTGTGAAGCATGTTTATAAAAATAATTGCAAAAAAAAGTTATTCCGTCAATATTCGGAAGCTTTGCGACAGATAACACACCTTCATAAAATTGGTGATAGACTACGTTGCATAAACCTTGATTTGAGGACTAGTTTCGATTGGAGTCATATATTTTCTAATAGGTTATAGCAATATTATACACGTAAGTAATCCACTCCCTATGGGTTTTCTAGAAACAGGGAATAAAGATGAACTTTTATAACGTTTTTGACGATAGTGATCGGGCGTAAGGACAACGTTTATACTGATTTTCGACTTAAAAACGGCTGAGTAATAGATAAACGCACCACTCCCGAGGCCTCATCTCTGTTTTGGGAAAGCGTTTCGAATATTGTTTTCGAATTTCCAGAAAACATGTCGAACTAATCCGCCCTAAAAATTACAGAATCTTACTAGTAGTTGTAGTTAATTAATCCACTACATAAGTAATTGTTTTTTAGAGTAGAAGCTTTCTTAACTTACGTTTTACTAATATGGTTCCTTTACTCTTGGATTTCTATCTAACGCACAATTTCTTTTCTTATCTTCACTGTCATTTACCTTTAAAAACAGAAGCAGGTAAGTATCGAAATCCTATAATCAGTATTGATTCTTCAACACTTTTCTGCTGTGGCACCATTCTGTTTGTGCCACTGCTGTATGGACATGGAATTTTGAAATATGTTAACTCAGAAAAATTCTTCGGAAGAACGTTTCCACTTTCTCAATCTCTACCCTTCCACGTGCTTTGTTTTTTTTTTCGTAGTTTTGTTCTTTCCTTGCGCCTCAAGAGACTACTTGTAAACAGTATCGTAGCCTAATGCCTGTTTTCCGAAACCTGACAAAGAGAGAAAAAAAGTGACAAGCATGGAGACTGTCTCTCAACATGTACAGAAAACAAGTCTGCATGAGGCATTTCGCCACCTCCTTCTACCTACGCTTGTATAACAACACTTAGTTTCGACTCGCTTCCCGCATAGTTGTGTGCGAATAACATAAGCCAGCTCGCTGGCGTATAAAGTGAATTTGGAATGCGCTGAGAATGAAAATAATTGCTGGCAAATGCTGTAGCTTGAATGAACAAATGTTGGAAAGTGGAGCAGATTTTTATCGAAATGATCCATTGCAGATGAGAAGGAACAAGGAAGCAGAAACAGAGGGCTCGTGGTACGCATCAGTAAGGCAGACCAGCAAGGAAAGCAGCAGCAGCAGCAACAAGAACAGCAACGACTGCCAAAAAATTTCCCCTCGAAGAGTGACGGGAAGACTGCAGAAGAGCTTAAGAAAACGACCACGACTATCACGATCGATCTCGGCTCGCCCGGAACAGCCGAAGGCGAGAGCAGGCCGGTGGAAACGAAAAGGCCTCCCGTGAAACCGGAGAGGACCCGCCGGAAGCAGCAGACAGAAGTCTTGCAGTCTCCGTCGTTGATAATGAAAACGATACGAAACCCCAGTTGCACCCCGGGCGAGAAGGGCGAAGCCAGCCCGCGCGCCAAGGACGGTGGAGGGGAAAAGACGGAAGAGGAGGCAGTGGCGAGACAGAGGGCGCAGGCGCAGGGCGCGGGCAGCACCCGCAGCCAGCTGGCGGCGCTCAAGGAACTGTACTACAGTGGCGTGGCCAGCGAGGACAGTGCGGACGAGGAGGTGCGCTCCTACATGAGCGCCGGCGGCGACGACTCGGACCGCGCCAGCGAGCTGTCCGGCAGCTGGAGCCGCGTGCGCGCCTTCCGCAACATGAACAAGTACAAGACAGGTACCTACCACTCTCATTACATTCCACAACCCCGCGCCGCGATTTCCTCTCTTGTTACTCAGCGCAGTGACAACGAGGCAAACTCTTCCTTGTCCATACAACTGTTGGCATGTATAGTTTACTCAGAGTTAACCTAGAAGGTTTGTTCTCATGTGGTTTCTGCATAATTTCCATCATTCAGGAGAAATAGCAATAGACGTATGGCTGTTTTTAGTATGTTTAACCCCCAGTCTAGATCTACATACAAAATTGTACTCACGATCTGAGCTATTGGCAGGGGGAGGGGGTGGAGAGACGGTTGGTTGTAAGCAGCTCACATTATGACGAATTACACTTGAGATGAATATAATAATTCCAATCCCAAAGATAGCAGGTGTTGACAGGTGTGAAAATTACCGAACTATCAGTTCAATAAGTCACGGCTGCAAAATACGAACACGAATTCTTTACAGACGAATAGAAAAACTAGTAGAAGCCGACCTCGGGGAAGATCGGTTTGGATTCCGTTGAAATATTGGAACACGTGAGGCAATACTGACCCTACGACTTATCTTAGAAGAAAGATTAAGGAAAGGCAAACCTATGTTTCTAGCATTTGTAGACTTAGACAAAGCTTTTGACAATGTTGACAGGAACACTCTCTTTCAAATTCTGAAGGTGGTAGGGGTAAAACACACGGAGCGATAGGCTATTTACAATTTGTACAGAAACTAGAGGGCTATTATAAGAGTCGAGGGACATGAAAGGGAAGCAGTGGTTGGGAAGCTAGTGAGACAGGGTTGTAGCCTTTCCCCGATGTTATTCAGTCTGTATATTGAGCAAGCAGTGAAGGCAACAAAAGAAAAATTCGGGGTAGGTGGAAGAAATAAAAACTTTGAGGTTTGCCGATGACATTGTAATTCTGTCAGAGACAGCAAAGGACTTGGAAGATCAGTTGAACGGAATGGATAGCGTCTTCAAGGGAGGATATAAGATGAACATCAACAAAAGCAAAACGAGGATAATGGAATGTAGTCGAATTAAGTCGGGTGATGCCGAGGGAATTAGATTAGGAAATGAGACACTTACAGTAGTAAAGGAGTTTTGCTATTTGGGAAGCAAAATAACTGATGATGGTCGAAATACAGAGGATATAAAATGTAGACTGGCAATGGCAAGGAAACCGTTTCCGAAAAAGAGAAATTTGTTAACATCGAGATTTAAGTGTCAGGAAGTCATTTCTGAAAGTATTTGTATGGAATGTAGCCATGTATGGAAGTGAAACATGGACGATAAATAGTTTGGACAAGAAGAGAATAGAAGCTTTCGAAATGTGGTGCTACAGAAGAATGCTGAAGATTAGATGGGTAGATCACATAACTAATGAGGAGGTATTGAATAGGATTGGGGAGATGAGAAGTTTGTAGCACAACTTGACTAGAAGAAGGGATCGGTTGGTAAGACATGTTCTGAGGCATCAAGGGATCACCAATTTAGTATTGGAGGGGAGCGTGGAGGGTAAAAATCGTAGAGGGAGACCAAGAGATGAATACACTAAGCAGATTCAGAAGGATGTAGATTGCAGTAGGTACTGGGAGATGTAAAAGCTTGCACAGGATAGAGTAGCATGGAGAGCTGCATAAAACCAGTCTCAGCACTGAAGACCACAACAACAACAACACTTGAGATCACGACAAATGTTTCCGCGTACTCTTGCTATTATTCAGTATCCATTACGTGGTCCGGATCTCTTCAAACTGATACAACACTGATCCGTCTGCCTGTATCTCGACATCTGGCAGAAAATCCAAAAAGATCGTGGCCGTACACCAGTGGCAAGACACAATCTGTACCTAGACATTACTAAAGACAGCATCACTAAAGTGGAGTTACTAAACAGTTTCCCGAAATTCTTTCACCAGAGTAGACGAGTACAAGTACATACCTTTCATGTAACGAAGCAGCTTAATTGACTTAATAAAGGCAAGGCCTCCAGTCCAGTTTGATTCCTTTCAAAGTATGTTAATACAATAATGGAGAGCAGTATGTCGTCCTGAATGGGGTGACTTCAACTAAAACAAGCGTAACTTCAGATGTGCCCCAGGGCAGCGTAATAGGTCCGCTGCTTCTTACGATTTACATAAACGATCTGGTTGATGGTATTGACAGCGGCATTAGACTGTTTGCCGATGATGTTGTAGTCTACAGAAAAGTAGTAGCCTATCACACAAAAGTTGTGAACAAATCAATGAGGATTTGCAGAAAATAAATGCGTGGCGTAATGACTGGCAGTTATCTCTCAATATTAGTAAGTGTAACCTACTGCGTATAACAAGGCGAAAATCCCCATTAATGTACGAGTACAAAATAAATGCCCAGTCTTTGAAAGCGGCAACATCCGTTAAGTATCTGGGTGTGACTATTCGAAATGATCTCAAATAGAATGATCAGATTACACAAGTAACGGGCAAGGCGAGCTCTTCTTGATTGTGGTTTATTGGTAGAATCCTGTAGCGATGCAGTCCTTCAACAAAGGAAATTGCTTACAATACATTAGTTCGTCCAGTCTTGGAGTATTGTTCGTCTGTATGGGACCCTTACCAGTGGGGTCTCATAGAAGAGATTGAAAAGGTTCAAAGAAGAGCGGCAAGATTCGTGACTGGTACATTTAGCCATCGCGAGAGCGTTACAAATCTCATAGAAAGTTTGAAGTGTGATACACTTGCAGATAGACGACACGCTAAACGGAAGGGCCTGCTCACTAAATCCCGAAATCCGATCTTCGCCGAGGATGTAGAGCATATATTATTACTACCAACTTTCAAATCGCGCAATGATCACCATTCAAAGACAAGGGAAATTAGAGCTCGTACTAAGGATGTTCAGACAGTCGTTTTTCCCTCGTGCGATCCGCGAGTGGAACAGAGGGGGGGGGGGGGGGGGGGGGAATATGACTTTGGCGCGAATTGTGCCCTCTGCCACACGCCGCTTGGTGGCTAGTGAGGTATTCATGTAGATGTAGAACTCCATATGTAGCAGTAGCTGAAGATTGGAAACTTGCAAAAGTCACACCAATATTCGAGAAAGGAAATAGGAGTGATCTTCTGAATTACAGACCCATACCACTCACGTCGTTTTATAATAGGATTTTGGAACATATATTGCGTTCGAACATTGTGAATTACCTCGAACAAAACGATTTATTACGAAATAGTCAGCACGGATTCAGAAAATATCGTTCTTGTGAAACATAACTAGCTCTTTATTCTCACGTAGTAATGAGTGCTATCGACGGAGAATCTAAGATTAATTCCATATTTCTAGATTTCCAAAAGGCTTTTGATACCGTTCCTCGTTAGCGGCTTAAAATCAAATGGCGTACGTATAGAGTATCGCTTCATTTGTGCGCCTGAATTTGTGAGTTCCTGTCAGAAAGGTCGCAGTCCGTAGTAACTGACGGGAAATCATCGAGAAAATATCTGACGTTCCCCAAGGAAGTGTTACAGTCCCTTTGTTGTTCTTAATCTATATTACAATTTAGGAGATAATCCGAGCAGCCCTATTAGTAGTCGAAGGTGATGCTATCATTTACTGTGTAGTACAGTCATCGGAAGATCAAAATCAATTGCAAAATGACTTAGACACGATATCCGTATGGTGCGATAAATGACAACTGTCTCTGAATAAGGAAAACTGTAAGATCATGCACATGAGTACTAAAAAAAAAATCCGTGAAATTTCTGTTACACGGTAAATCACTCAAATCTAGAGGTGTCAGTTCAACTTAATACCTAGGAATTGCAATTACGAAGAACTTAATTCAAACAATCACATAGTTAACGTTGTGGGGAAGGCAAACCAAAGACTGCGTTATACTGATGGAAATAAGTTGATAAAGGAGGAGGAGCGTAAGATCTGCGCCCTTCAGATGCAGTTCCAAAACGCAAATCAGGAACTAGATAGGATGAGCAGGGTGAAAGGGACCGGAGATAAGATGTAGGTGGTGACCTTGAAAGGATAGTTACTCAAACTGGTGACACAAATGTGTACTTCGTGCAAATATTTCTGCGTCATTATCGGCCTCGTCTTAATGTTGCTGTTACGCGTGTTAACATGGAGCTGGAGACGGCAATGGTGGCAGAGAGCATGGCTCACATTGCCGTGGTGCCAATTGAGTCTACCAGTAGATCGGATTTCACTAACCATGGCGTGCACCTCAGTAAGTATGGTAAGGGGAGGCTGGTAAAGCTTATAGGTGAGAGTGTAGTGGGCGGTGGTGGGATGACTCATGGAAAAATTCCTGTAGTAGTTGGTGTTAGAGCTGCAAGTTTTTTTTTTTTTTTATATATAGATTGAAGTCCCCTGATAGGTATCCCTGCTTAAAATAAGTCTCTCTAAAAAAGGAATCACCTTCAAAGGAGATCAGGTACCCATGTAGTGAAGGAATTAGCATATTTCATCTAACTATACTGAGGAGCCAAAGAAACTGATACAGGTGCCTAATATCGTTTGGGGCCGCCGTGAGCACGAAGAAGTGCCGCATCACGACGTGGCATAGACTCGACTAATGTCTGATCTAGGGCTGGAGGAAACTGACACCATGAATCCTGCAGAGCTGTCCATAAATCCGTAATAGTACGAGAAGGTGGAGATCTCTCCTGAACAGCACGTTGCAAGGCATCCCAGATATGCTAAATAATGTTCATGTCTGGGGAGTTTGGTGGCCAGCAGAAGTGTTTAAACTCAGAAGTATGTTCCTGGAGCCACTCTGTAGCAATTCTGGACGTGTGGGATGTCGCACTGACCTGGTGGAATTGCCCAAGACCGTCGGAATTGCGAGCTAACATCCCAAAGACGTTCGGGCCCACATGCGGTTCCTCTTCGTCGAAATGTCTTGGCTCAAACTAGTCTAGCGGTTGAACGGCACATGTCTCATTACACGCCCTAAATTAGACACTTGTGACCCTTTCGTTAAATTGTCTGGATGATGTCAAATTTGCGAAATACAAAGTTAATATAACATATAATGACAGTAATAATAATATCAGGAACTAAATTAACGACCCATAAATGATGCAGGCCACACAGTTGCGATTTGGTTAGAGTAATGTTTATTCGGAAAGCAAACAAATAGCGAAAGTGGTCGTATTTAGAATTACTGTTACACTCGAGTGCATATCCATTTGACACAGTTCGATCATTCACAATCTCATCGCGAATTAAAAGTCCATTACTCCACCTCGTTAACTACTCGAAAAGTTAAACGAGTTCACACCAGGCGCGCGGCTGCTCACCGCTCAGAGCCTAAGTCCTGCTATACCACACAACGCGAAATTTTCTAAATCGTTTCACTCCCTAGCTACATAAGGACCGACCGTCCGCTTTCGCGTCTCTACCAGCACTGTACCCTTTGGTGTCTAGACCAGTCCTGTCCTGTCCGCTTTCGCGTCTGCACCAGCACCGTCCCTTTGGCCGTCCCCGCCGCGTTTCCCGTGCGCCGAATATCGTCGCTCGACTGACTAGTGCAGATTCCTTTCCTGAAGCCGTCCATCTGATTATCTATAGCTCATTCTACATTATTTTACATTTTAACATATATAAATAATTAAAGCTTGGCCACTTTCACGTTCTAAATAAAGTAACAATAATATCCATTACATAATAAACGTTAAATTCTTTTACATAAAACCAATATAATTTCCTTCTTATCTTTGAATGGCACGGCCAGTAACCTTGCACCAACGTGCTTTCTGCTAAATATTTAAAGAACAAAAGTAACTATTATACACTAAACTTTACAACAAATATTCTATTACCTAATGATTCAATAAGGTGTCGTGCTGTCATCATTAAATGTGTTTTGTGTGGAGGAAATGATAATCTGATGCTTAACTGAAAATACTGATAATTTAAATTTCTATATCTTTTAAACAAATAAAGCTACAAAGTTGATATTTACAACATTTGTCATTTTAAGGAAGCGCTTCTATTTGAAATGTCGATCGTTAAGATCGACTAACGAGTTCAGATTTTTGCGTTCAGGTCTTTGTTGCAAAATTTGCTAATTTCACTTTAACAGTAAATCCTAAACTTTTATAGATATGATCAATATTCAAGTTTTATTGGGATCACCATGAAAATTTATGAAGGATGGTAGATTAAAATTACTATCTTCATTCTATGAATTACTACAGAATTAAATAGTTTTCATAAATGTTTCCCTTTATGACAGAGCTTAGGTCCGCCATCTTTAACACTGCTACGTCTCCCTGGCCACAAAGGTCTTCTATGGGGTTTCCCTATGACGTAGGATCTCGTTTGTCTCACTCGCACGCTACAGCGCCTAGGCCTCATTCAGCACAATAGACGCCTGTGAATTTCCCCATCCCGCGGCGAATCTGCGCTGTTTGTGGCACACGGTCTTGGACAACAGTGTTCGTTTCACAGTTCCTAAAGGCTAACTCTTTCGGCCATATATTAAAATGAGAGCGAAATGCTTGTTAACTCTCAGAATGCACAATGGACATGAATGGATGCAGGTGATCAGACAGGATGCTTACGTACGTGTCACCTGTCAGAGTTATACCTAGACGTATCAGGGGTCCCATAACACTCCGACTGCACGCATCCCACACCATTACAGAGCCTCCACCAGCTTGAACAGTCCCCTGCTGACATGCAGGGTCCATGGATTCATGAGGTTGTCCCCACACCCGCACACATCCATCCACTCGATACAATTTGAAACGAGACTCGTCTGACCACGAAACATGTTTCCAGTCATCAATAGTCCAATGTCGATGTTGACGGGTCCTGGCGAGACGTAAAGCATTGTGTCGTGCAGTTCAAATGGTTCAAATGGCTCTGAGCACTATGGGACTCAACATCTTTGGTCATAAGTCCCCTAGAACTTAGAACTACTTAAACCTAACTAACCTAAGGACATCACACACACCCATGCCCGAGGCAGGATTCGAACCTGCGACCGTAGCAGTCCCGCGGTTCCGGACTGTAGCGCCAGAACCGCTAGTGTCGTGCAGTCATCAAGGGTGCACGAATGGGTTTTCGGCCCCAAAAGCCCTTATCGATGATGCTTCGTTGAATGGTTCACACGCTAACATTTGTTGATGGCCCAGCATTGAAATCTGCAGCAATTTGCGGAAGGGTCGCACTTCTGTCACGTTGAACGATTCTCTTCTGTCTTCGTTGGTCCCTTTCTTGCAGGATCTTTTTGCAGCCGCAGCGATGTCGGAGATTTGATGTTTTAGCGGATTCCTGATATTCACGGTACACTCGTGAAATGGTCATACGGAAAAATCTCCACTTCATCGCTACCTCGGAGATACTGTCTCCCGTCGCTCGTGTTCCGACTATAACACCACGTTCAAAGTCACTTAAATCTTGATAACCTGTCATTGTATCAGCATTAAACGATCTAACAACTGCGATAGACACTTGTCGCCTTATATAGGCGTTGCCGACCGCAGCGCCGTATTTACCTGGTTAAATATATCTGTATTTGAATAGGCATGCCTATACCAGTTTCTTTAGCGCTGCAGTGTATAAGAGGTATTAGAGATAAAGTTAGTGAACTGCATATAGATGTTGCCTCTGAAATTACTGGTATATCGGAGCACCACTTAAATAATTTGAGAATTCAGAGACTTTCTTCACCAGGATATAGATTAGCTGGCTGGTTTTCATAGTGTTTCAGTGTGGGAGAGTGGTGATGTGCGTAAAAAACAGCATTCAATTTGAGTCTATTGACGTGTCATGGCACTGTAGTGAACAAGTATTTGAATACTGAGTGGGTACAGTTGAATTTCGCAAAACTAAACTTCTAACTGTTGTTATTTATAGGTCCCCTAATTCTGACTTCAGATCATTTCTGCTCAAGCTAGAAGGGTTCTTTGTTCAGTTTATAGGAAGTACCAAAATTTGGTTGTATGTGGTGACTTCGGTATTAATTTTGTATGTTATTGTGCAAGAAAAAGGATGCTGGAAGATCTCCTAAACTCATATGATCTGATGCAGCTTGTGTTTTTTCCAACCAGGGTGTAGGGGAACAGTAGTACAGCCATAGACAATATTTTTATTCATTCTTCATTACTAGATGGGCATTCTGTTAGTTAAAGTGTGAATGGCCTTTCAGACAATGATGCAAAAATTTTAACACTAAAATGTTTTTATACTCAAACAAATGTTATATATAATTACAAATTATGGAGAGGAGCTAATCTAACGACAATAGAGTTTTTTAAACCTCGTTAAGGGACAAGAGTGGCAGGATGTTTATAGTGCCGATAACATAGATGACAAACACAATGCTTTCCTTAATACATTTCTTGTGTTCTTAGAAAGATGCTTTCCGTTAGAACATTCTAAACAGGGCACTAGCAGTAAAAGGTCAACCTAGGTGGCTGAGTAGTGGGATAAGAATATCATGCAGAACAAAGTGGGAATTATATCAAAATGTAAGAAGTACTCAAAATCGAGCTACAGTAGCCCGTTACAAACAGTATTACAAGGTGTTTAAAAATGTTATTACGAAGGCAAAAAGTATATGGTACACAAACAGAATAGCTAATTCACAGAATAAAATTAAAACCATATGGTCAATCGTGAAGGAAGTGTCTGACGAGCAGCACAAGGTCGACGACATATAGTCATACGTTGTAAAAATGTTTCTGTTACTGATAAATCAGATATATGTGCAGTATTTAATAATCATTTTCTGAGCATTGCTATAATGTGCGGTCTGAGTGGGGCATGGTTAAATAGGAGGAGCCCAAGGAATTAGGTCTGGAGTCACTCTTGTTCCTTATTTATATAAATGATAGGCTCTCTAGTATTACAGGTGATTATAAAATATTTCTGTTTGCTGATGACACTAGCTTGGGGATGTTGTATGCAACGTTGGCACTGTTTTGAATAGTACAGTTCAAGATTTAAGTTCATGGCTTGTAGAAAATAAACTAACGCTAAATCACAGTAAGACTCAGTTTTACGGTTTCTAACACACAATGTAACAAAACCCGACGTTTCAATTTCACAGAATTGGCATATGATTTGTGAAACTGAACAGTTCAAATTTCTAGATGTTCAGATAGCTAGCAAATGGCCGTGGAAAGTCCACGTTCAGGATCTTGTTCAAAGATTTAATGCTGCCATTTTTACTATTCAAACAGTATCTGAAGTAAGTGATAGTTCGACCCGAAAAGTGGTCTACTTTGCTCATTTCATTCGCTTATGACCAATGTTATTATACACTCCTGGAAATTGAAATAAGAACACCGTGAATTCATTGTCCCAGGAAGGGGAAACTATATTGAAACATTCCTGGGGTCAGATACATCACATGATCACACTGACAGAACCACAGGCACATAGACACAGGCAACAGAGCATGCACAATGTCGGCACTAGTACAGTGTATATCCACCTTTCGCAGCAATGCAGGCTGCTATTCTCCCATGGAGACGATCGTAGAGATGCTGGATGTAGTCCTGTGGAACGGCTTGCCATGCCATTTCCACCTGGCGCCTCAGTTGGACCAGCGTTCGTGCTGGACGTGCAGACCGCGTGAGACGACGCTTCATCCAGTCCCAAACATGCTCAATGGGGGACAGATCCGGAGATCTTGCTGGCCAGGGTAGTTGACTTACACCTTCTAGAGCACATTGGGTGGCACGGGATACATGCGGACGTGCATCGTCCTGTTGGAACAGCAAGTTCCCTTGCCGGTCTAGGAATGGTAGAACGATGGGTTCGATGACGGTTTGGATGTACCGTGCACTATTCAGTGTCCCCTCGACGATCACCAGTGGTGTACGGCCAGTGTAGGAGATCGCTCCCCACACCATGATGCCGGGTGTTGGCCCTGTGTGCCTCGGTCGTATGCAGTCCTGATTGTGGCGCTCACCTGCACGGCGCCAAACACGCATACGACCATCATTGGCACCAAGGCAGAAGCGACTCTCATCGCTGAAGACGACACGTCTCCATTCGTCGCTCCATCCACGCCTGTCGCGACACCACTGGAGGCGGGCTGCACGATGTTGGGGCGTGAGCGGAAGACGGCCTAACGGTGTGCGGGACCGTAGCCCAGCTTCATGGAGACGGTTGCGAATGGTTCTCGCCGATACCCCAGGAGCAACAGTGTCCCTAATTTGAAGTGGCGGTGCGGTCCCCTACGGCACTGCGTAGGATCCTACGGTCTTGGCGTGCATCCGTGCGTCGCTGCGGTCCGGTCCCAGGTCGACGGGCACGTGCACCTTCCGCCGACCACTGGCGACAACATCGATGTACTGTGGAGACCTCACGCCCCACGTGTTGAGCAATTCGGCGGTACGTCCACCCGGCCTCCCGCATGCCCACTATACGCCCTCGCTCAAAGTCCGTCAACTGCACATACGGTTCACGTCCACGCTGTCGCGGCATGCTACCAGTGTTAAAGACTGCGATGGAGCTCCGTATGCCACGGCAAACTGGCTGACACTGACGGCGGCGGTGCACAAATGCTGTGCAGCTAGCGCCATTCGACGGCCAACACCGCGGTTCCTGGTGTGTCCGCTGTGCCGTGCGTGTGATCATTGCTTGTACAGCCCTCTCGCAGTGTCCGGAGCTAGTATGGTGGGTCTGACACACCGGTGTCAATGTGTTCTTTTTTCCATTTCCAGGAGTGTATTTTGGGGTAACTCTTCCTACTCTCCGAGGATATTTTTGGCTCAGAAACGGGCGGTTAGAGCAGTGAGTGGTGTAAGTTCGCGAACCTCTTGTAGACCCCTGTTCAGTAGTCTGGATATTCTGACATTGGCTTCTCAATATATATGTTCCTTACTGTCGTTTCTTGTTAACAATATCAGCTTATTCCCAAGAATTAGCAGCTTTCATTCAGTTAATACCAGGGAAAAATCCAATCCGCATTTGGAGCGCACTTCCTTGACTCTTGTGCAGAAAGGCGTGCAGTATACTGCTGCATCCACTTTCAATAAGCTACCACAAGAATTCAAAAATCTTAGCAGTAATCCATGCGGTTTCAAAACTTAACTGAAGAGTTTCCTTATGGACCACTGTTTCTATTCTGTCGATGAGTTCCTTGAAAAATTAAGCTGATCACTGTGTTATATTGTTGATTGCGTTTACTTAAACTTATGGCTTGTTGGTTTTTTTTATTTTTTTATTCGTAAACATTTTATTTTACCTGTTATTACTTTTATGTTGTAATTTCATGTGCTGATACATTCTATTGCCTTGGACATTTGCTCCTCAATTTGAACCTACGGAACAAGACATGCAACAGATCTACTAAAGAGACTGCGTACATTACGTTTGTTTGTTCCTCTGATGGAGCAGTACTGTACGGTGTGGTATCCTTACCAGACTGGGTTGATGGAGGATACGAAAACGTGCAAAGAAATAAGGGAACTGTGTCACGGGCATGATAAGCGAGTTGGAGTAGCAGTCAGTAAAACAAATACGTTTTTCGTTGCGGCGAGATCTTTTCACGAAATTTCCATCACCAACTTCCTCCTCTCATACGAAAATGTTTTATTGAAACTAACCTGCGTAGGTAGAAATGATCATCGAAATAAAATTACAGAAATCAGAGCTCGTAGAGATATAACAGTGCATTTTTCTCACGCGCTGTTAGATAGTAGTACGATAGAGAAGGAATATGAAGGAGATTCGGAGAACCTTCTGTCACACACTTAATTGTGAACTGCAGAGCAGTCATGTAGATGTAGATATGGCGAGACAGGATTCGAATTCGGTTTGTGGAGATAATTTTTTTCTAGGGTAGAGAGGGGAAAGGGACAATCGCCCTCCCCCTCTCCGCTGGATGCCGCCATGTCTTCGTCTACACCTAAATATGTACTCTGCATGCCACATTATTATGTGTGGTGAGGAGTACTTTGAGTAGCACTACTACCAGTTTCCTCTTTCATGTTCAAGTGACAAATAGTGTGCGTGAAGAACGAGTGTTGGTAAACCTTCGTGCAGCCAGATGGAGTCACGATGAGGAGGCCTTTGTCCCCTGTTACTGGCAAATTTTTATGGAACTGGGGTCAGCGGCACTGAAACCTGCATGCCTCTTTAGATACATAGACGATTATTTTATTATTTGGCATCATGGAAGTGCTAATTTAAACAGCTCCTTAGAACACCTGAATTCAGTCCACACGAATATTCGCTTCACTATGGAAGTGGATCTTGGTTAGGAGGGAGGCTGATGGGCCACTGGAAGATGCCATTTATAGGAAGCCAGCTCCTACCAATTTGTATCTTCAGACTGGCAGTTTTCAGCATCCGGATGAGCATGCGGGGGTACTTCCTATCTTGCTGCACAGGGTTCACGTCATCTCAGGCTCTGAAAGTTTGTCTGCTGAATTAGTGTGTATTAGCCCACCTCGAAGTCACCTTTTGCCAGAATGGTTATAGTGAAAAGACAGATCAGACGCTCGCTGCGTTGTCGACCGACGAGCCGAGTGAGCGATTATAATAACGAGGTGGCCTCCAAGTATACGGGCTTTTTGCTTTGCAAAGGAAGAATTTCCAACAGGACTGGTCGTATTCTGAGGAAACACGGAGTGACGTGCTGTTTTCGATAACTATCTAAGATTAGGGCCCTTTTAGGGTCTGCAAAGGACGATTTTGGTTTTCTTAAGATGGGTGTCTACCGTATCCCTTGCAGTTGTGACATGTCCTACGTTGCTCAGACCGTCAGGACAGTGGGCGTCAGTGTATAAAGCTTAGTGTATTAAGCGTCACACACGGTTACAACAGTCAGGAAAATCTGCTATTGGACAACATTGCTTTGTTATCGGTCGTCCTATGGGATACAAAAACACTGAATTTCTGGGTGCACTCCAGCTCTTGGGGTAGTGTTAATAAGGAAGTAATCGAGACTAAATTAGCAAGTGACTATTAAGACGAAGGTTTTTGCTTAAATTCTGTTTGTCATCCTTCTCTCTCCCTGGCCAAAGAACAGGAGGACTGAGTTAATGCTGCTTGCTCATCTGTTAGTGTTTTATATTCACTATCGATACTTCTGACGAGGGTCTTTGGTAGCGTGGTGGCACTAGTTGTTCACGGTATTCGCGTTGTCGTTCTACATAGACCGTGTTATGGTTCTAGTCGGCGTAGTCCTGCCTACTGATTGTTTAAATTTCCTCGCAAAACGCTCCCTAGTTGCATCTGTGTCTTCCATTTTGCAATGACAGCCTTCACTTTATGTGGGCTCCAATCTTTTTCTGAAACTACAAAAAGTACTCCGGAAAAGCAAGGTTTTTCCAAATGTGGAAAACTGTCTCAAAGTACGAACGGTCATTTACCTAGAAATAAATATTCGATTCAAATTAAAAAGTGCTGCAATCGAGAAAATCTTGTCACTACTGCATTTAACAGTCCATGCGTTACGTTACTACTAAATTAAATAGCAATAAGCAGTAAGTGAAATCAAATCAAGAAGAAGAATGATCGAGAACCAGTTACAAATTGAAACGTTTTGAAGTAGAAGCTATTCGCAACTAACACAAACTTCCATATTCGATACAGAGAAAATTGTTAAAGTCGTTGAAGAAACTCAGTTCATTTGTATTTTCCGTTCAAGGTACAGGTGGCGCACAGTTGACGAAGTATTGCTTATCCGCCCACACATTTCGTCCAGACATCTCGTAACAACAAAAACGGTAAAAAAAAGACCGAAACTGTTTATGGCATTCTCCAGTGCGAATTTCTTCATATGATTCTAAAATCGGCCGCCAGATTGAAACATCGACCAGGAAACTTTATATGTTCCTATGTACACTATTCTGCAGGTAGAACACTCCCCTGCACACAGAGATACAACAGTCTATTGTACAACCGACAGGCAACACATTTGCACGCCATATGTGCTGGCAGAAACAGCGACACCAGTCGTTGCAAGTAGCACACACAGCACTTATGACTGCCAACCAATGAATACCTTACAAGCAGCTGTCAGTCAAAAGTCAGACCTTGTCTTGACAAACAGATAACAGTTCTGTATATGTCGACCTAAACCTTTATGTAAAATGACGTTTTGACAAGTCAATAAGGCCATGTTGTACTAGCGAAGCGTCGTGAAGAGACAAAATCTATGCCCATAGCAATGTGAGAGTGACGTACCTAATAGGAACGTTCTCTGTTCAGAAATGCGACCCCTCGCAATCTAAATACAAGAAGAGACTCTAAATATTTCTTAAAGATAGCTGTATCATCATTAGGTCGGAAACAAAAGAGAGAGCAATCTTCTGGTAACCTAAAATCATCTGTCTAAAGTCCAGAGGTGTTTCTACCCGATCGGTTCCAGCTTCTGCTACTAAGAATTTCCGACAGCCGCTAAGTAATCTAGCTCTCTGTGTAGTAGTTGTGCACTGACAAAAAATCTCTTTCATTCTTGTAAATATTACCTAAGTTCACAACCTCTACTGAGTCTCTGCCTGTATCATACATGAACTCAGATACGTCATGAAGGCCAAAGTTGAACACTTCTTTGAAAGCGGTATAGATCTCGCATTCCATCAGGGTTATCACCAACCATAAATGCTCAAAATACTCAAGTCGTCTTCGCAGGACTACAAGAAATTTTTATTAAGTTGTCTAGCAATCTGACAGAGCTCTCTATCTGTGAGATTACATAAAACGAAAAGTTACCTAATTTGTATTGGGCATTAATTACAACCACCACCAGCAACTACGTCTCGGCAATCCATAAGCTACGGTATAAGCACGGTGTTTCATAATTCCTGTTGCAGGTTTCTAAAGTTTGTAGAGGGGACTTAGTAGATAAAATTTTGATGAGAAACATATGTAGTGTGATGTAACGTTTGGACATAAAATAAGTTTGTCGATCGGATCACTTTCAAATCTTCCATGCGCCGCACTCTCGACTTTAATAAAAACGACGTCCTTCGTCACGTGAAAGAGAACCCGACAACCAGTACCGTACTCGAAACATAGGCCATGCCATGGGCTCCTGTAGAGCACAAAAGTCGGAGCTTATTGACTACATGAGTACCGTGAATCGGAATCCAATTTGAAAGTGATCCGATCTTCAAACTAATTTTACATCCAAACGGAATATTTCCGGACATAAAGCTTTACCTACTAAGTACCCTTACAACCGGTAGAAGGCTTTAATACGAATGTGCGTCCGAAATCATTGTAGCTTCAGGCACCGATGGAATATGTTTTTGAAAGCAATAATAGACAAACGGTAACCGTAGTACTAGGACGCTCCTTGGCCACATTCGAGATGACTTACTTCTGTCTTTCTTTCGTTTCCGTGCTCACCCATAACAATACAAACTCGCTGAACATTGCATGAGCACTCACTACAGCCTCTTGGTTTTTACATATTTCTAATGAATCATCCATATGATGAAGGAACACAGTGATATAGCCAACTTTGTTACCATACTCGATAAAGAGTGAAATGATTCAGTTTTTCATTCATTTCTGGGTGTAAGTTCAAATTTACATCAACAGTATCATTCCATTATAGTTTTATTAAGAGCAACTTTTTTCAAAGCCGAAAATGTCATGAAAACTGTTCTTACTCTGTCAGTATGCTTCTAAGAAATTTTTTCCAGTTTTTATAACGGTATTCAGTAACCTAATAATGCCAAAGTCTCATTTCCTGGGGAAATAAGCAGAGAAGCAATATGAGAACGCCGGCCGGTGTGGCCCAGCGGTTCTGGGCGCTTCAGTCTGAAACTGCGCGACCGCTACGGTCACAGGTTAGAATCCTGCCTCGGGCAAGGATGTGTGTGATGTCCTTAGGTTAGTTAGGTTTAATTAGTTCTAAGTTCTAGGGGACTGATTACCTCAGATGTTAAGTCCATAGTGCTCAGAGCCAATATGAGAACAAAGCTTTAAGACTGTACGATAAAGAAAAAAACCAAAGAACTTTAGGATAAACATCCTTCCTTATCTACGTAGGGCATTTCCGGAAGAAATAACCATTCTTAAAGAAGAACTAGCATGAATCATTTTGAAGAAAAAACATTATCCGAACATGTGCTCCATTCTCAACAGTTGCCATTCTCAAAACGGCTCTTGCCAAGTTGATCACTTACATGTCTCCACATGATTATTGTTTTTGTGGACAGTTAAAGAGCGAAATCTTAAAAACTCAGACGTAATTAGAAGATATATTTTTAGTTCTCCAGCCGCAGAGACCATTGAATTTTCCTGCACGATATTTCCACTGCTAAAAGCAGGATGGTTTAAAATCATTGCGCACAGGAACCTTACGAAGACAACTACACTACTGGCCATTAAAATTGCTACACCACGAAGATAACGTGCTACAGACGGGAAATTTAACCGCCAGGAAGAAGATGCTGTGATATGCAAATGATTAGCTTTTCAGAGCATTCACACAAGCTTGGCGCCGGTGGCGACACCTACAACGTGCTGACATGAGGAAAGTTTCCAACCGATTTCTCATACACAAACAGCAGTTGACCGGCGTTGCCTGGTGAAACGTAGTTGTGATGCCTCGTATAAGAAGGAGAAATTCTTACCATCACGTTTCCGACTTTGATAAAGGTCGGATTGTAGCCTATCGCGATTGCGGTTTATCGTATCGCGACATTGCTGCTCGCGTTGGTCGAGATCCAATGACTGTAAGCAGAATATGGAATCGGTGGGTTCAGGAGGGTAATACGGAACGCCGTGCTGGATCCCAACGGCCTCGTATCACTAGCAGTCGAGATGACAGGCATCTTATCCGCATGGCTGCAACGGATCGTGCAGCCACGTCTCGATCCCTGAGTCAACAGATGGGGACGTTTGCAAGGCAACAACCATCTGCACGAACTGTTCGACGACGTTTGCAGCAGCATGGACTATCAGCTCAGAGGCCATGGCTGCGGTTACCCTTGACGCTGCATCACAGACAGGAGAGCATGCGATGGTGTACTCAACGACGAACCTGGGTGCACGAATCGCAAAATGTCATTTTTTCGGATGAATCCAGGTTATGTTTACAGCATCATGATGGTCACATCCGTGTTCGGCGACATCGCGGTGAACGCACATCGAAAGCGTGTATTCGTCATCGCCATACTGGCGTATCACCCGGCGTCTCGGTCACCTCTTGTTCGCATTGACGGCATTTTGAACAATGGACGTTACATTTCAGATGTGTTACGACCCGTGGCTCTACCCTGCATTCGATCCCTGCGAAACCCTACATTTTAGTAGGATAATGCACGACCGCATGTTGGATACAGAAAATGTTCGACTGCTGCCCTGGCCACCACATTCTCCAGATCTCTCACCAACTGAAAACGTCTGGTCAATGGTGGTCGAGCAACTGGCTCGTCACAATACGCCAGTCTCTACTCTTGATGAACTGTGGTATCGTGATGAAGCTGCATGGGCAGCTGTACCTGTACACGCCATCCAAGCTCTGTTTGTCTCAATACCCAGGAGTATCAAGGCCGTTATTACGGCCAGAGCAGAGGTGGTTGTTCTGCGTACTGATTTCTCAGGATCTATGCACCCAAATTGCGTGAAAATGTAATCACATGTCAGTTCTAGTATAATATATTTGTCCAATGAATACCCGTTTATCATCTGCATTTCTTCTTGGTGTAGCAATTTTAATGGCCAGTAGCGTATATCGCACGTCGTAATATTGTGCAGAACAGTGGAGTAGCTGAAAAGATACCATCTGTCAGGCACGTCAGGAAAATCTTGGTAGTCTCATGTTCAACAATTAAGTCCCTGCGGATATTGGTTTATTCTAGAAATCAAAAGTTGCAACAGATGGAGATAACCATCCTGCAATAAAATTATCCTTATACCACGTCTGACAAAATTCAGCCCAAAAGTTATTCCGGCTGTTACTGTCCACAACTTCTGTGTTTTGCCCAGTTTATAAAGCTTAATATGCGATTATAGCCTAAGAACAAGTTCAATTTTTGATAGAGCAGTGAATTTATTAAAACTTCTAAACATATCCTTTTTACAGTTTCGTCAAAAGTCTGCAAAGCCAGTACTCTTATATTGATAAGTGCAATTTGGATTGCACCGCTAATTAATTTTCATGTGATGAGAACAATATTTTTCGAAATAGCGACGAGACGTACATTGCACTTCATACACAGATTCACTTTTTGTGGCACCGGCGTCATGATGGAATGGTGTAACAATAAAAAAGGTTGCTGCAACGCCGTCCAAAACCTCTACTTCGAAGTTCCAAAAATTCAAAAAATAAGAATTGTCACGGATGTCAAAAGCTCTGCTTTTCCCGAACTAGCAGAATAATAAGCTAACAACCATGAAGAAACATCTTCGAGAGAGAGAGACTTTTTGTTTCGTTGTACCAAAACATGTTCGGTACTTGGGATTTGTGGCATGTTCCTGCATTGAGTGACTAATGGTATCTTTTCGGCTTTTCAGTCAGGTGTACTATTCCAATGTTATGCGTGCTATTTTGCGACTGATCTTGCCATCTTGATCAGATGTTTTCCAGACATTATGCCAAAATATGAGCTCGTTAAACAGGTCGGGCTTCAGAAAACATAACACGTAGTAGTATTTCCACTGGACGTTTCCTTTTAATCCTATAATACAGTGTATATTTTCTAATATCCCTTGATTTGTGTGGAAAGTATAGCATGTTATCTTTTAGCGGATAACAGGTACCTCCACTATAGTTCTTCCGATTTTAGCATGTTTGTGTAAATGGAAGCTCACGCATTTATTCCTTGATTACATTTATCTCGGGTAAACCGCCGAATCACGTTACGTAAATCTCGCAACAGTTCACCGACGCAACTGCTCGACACTTTCAGGTGGTGTACTGCCAGTCACCAGCAGTGAAATTTGTGGTTAAGGGCTTATGGAACCAAACTGCTGAG
Source organism: Schistocerca serialis cubense (assembly GCF_023864345.2). Taxonomy (NCBI): domain Eukaryota; kingdom Metazoa; phylum Arthropoda; class Insecta; order Orthoptera; family Acrididae; genus Schistocerca; species Schistocerca serialis. Next base: position 362,814,000 of record NC_064638.1, read on the forward strand.
GTCATCGGTCCCTAAGCTTACACACTACTTAACCTAACTTAAACTGACTTAAGCTAAGGGCGACACACACACCCATGCCAGAGGGAGGACTCGAACCTCCGACGGGGGGAGCCGCACGGACCGTGACAAGGCGCCTTAGTACGCGCGGCTACCCCGCGCTGAACAGTAACTTCAGTGAATTATTGTTGGATATCCACAACGTCATCTGGCGACAGACTCGAGAGCTGTACAATCAACAGGTCCTTTGGGGTACCTGTACAGTCTCATTCATTTTTGCTTACGTATGTGATGTTTTGTAGCAGTTCTGCCCTGTTCTATTTTACACGAACTCCTAAATGTATGGAAAAAGCGGTGACATTTATGAATCTGTTAGTAAAGGTTGGGTTGCTTGGGGGAAGAGACCAAACTGCGAGGTCATCGGTCTCATCGGATTAGGGAAGGATTGGGAAGGAAGTCGGCCATGCGCTTTCAAAGGAACCATCCTGGCATTTGCCTGGAGCGATTTAGGGAAATCACGAAAAACCTAAATCAGGATGGCCGGACGCGGGATTGAACCGTCGTCCTCCCGAATGCGAGTCCAGTGTGCTAACCACTGCGCCACCTCGCTCGGTGTTAGTAAAGGAAAACTGACAATTGAACAGAAAAATTTACTGTCATCTACACGTTTCGGACAGCTTTAAATAGCTGTTCCTTGAAAATCATGGAAATAGAGCACATGTTTGTCTAATCGTTCCTTCAGAATTATTCATGCTTTCTATTCATAATGTACGTACGTTTCTTCCCACTGCACCACATCCACTGACTCGATATTTGACATCATAATCGTTAAAAAAATTACTTAAGACGCATACTTCATCTACATCTACATGATTACTCTGCAATTCAAATTTAAGTGCTTGGCAGAGGGTTCATCGAACCACAATCATACTATCTCTCTACCATTCCACTCCCGAACAGCGCGCGGGAAAAACGAACACCTAAACCTTTCTGTTCGAGCTCTGATTTCTCTTATTTTATTTTGATGATCATTCCTACCTATGTAGGTTGGCCTCAACAAAATATTTTCGCATTCGGAAGAGAAAGTGGGTGACTGAAATTTCGTAAATAGATCTCGCCGCGACGAAAAACGTCTTTGCTTTAATGACTTCCATCCCAACTCGCGTATCATATCTGCCACACTCTCTCCCCTATTACGTGTTAATACAAAACGAGCTGCCCTTTTTTGCACCCTTTCGATGACCACCGTCAATCCCACCTGGTAAGGATCCCACACCGCGCAGCAATATTCTAACAGAGGACGAACGAGTGTAGTGTAAGCTGTCTCTTTATTGCATCTTCTAAGTGTCCTGCCAATGAAACGCAACCTTTGGCTCGCCTTCCCCACAATATTATTTATGTGGTCATTCCAACTGAAGTTGTTCGTAATTTTAACACCCAGGTATTTAGTTGAATTGACAGCCTTGAGAATTGTACTATTTATCGAGTAATCGAATTCCAACGGATTTCTTTTGGAACTCATGTGGATCACCTCACACTTTTCGTTATTTAGCGTCAACTGCCACCTGCCACACCATACAGCAATCTTTTCTAAATCGCTTTGCAACTGATACTGGTCTTCGGATGACCTTACTAGACGGTAAATTACAGCATCATCTGCGAACAACAGATTGTCACCCAGGTCATTTATATAGATCAGGAACAGCAGAGGTCCCAGGACGCTTCCCCGGGGAACACCTGATATCACTTCAGTTTTACTCGATGATTTGCCGTCTATTGCTACGAACTGCGACCTTCCTGACAGGAAATCACGAATCCAGTCGCACAACTGAGACGATACCCCATAGGCCCGCAGCTTGATTAGAAGTTGCTTGTGAGGAACGGTGTCAAAAGCTTTCCGGAAATCTAGAAATACGGAATCAACTTGAGATCCCCTGTCAATAGCGGCCATTACTTCGAGCGAATAAAGAGCTAACTGCGTTGCACAAGAACGATGTTTTCTGAAACCATGCTGATTACGTATCAGTAGATCGTTCCCTTCGAGGTGATTCATAATGTTTGAATACAGTATATGCTCCAAAACCCTACTGCAAACCGACGTCAATGATATAGGTCTGTAGCTCGATGGATTACTCCTACTACCCTTCTTAAACACTGGTGCGACCTGCGCAATTTTCCAATCTCTAGGTACAGATCTATCGGTGAGCGAGAGGTTGTATATGATTGCTAAGTAGGGAGCTATTGTATCAGCGTAATCTGAAAGGAACCTAATCGGTATACAATCTGGACCTGAAGACTTGCCCGTATCAAGCGATTTGAGTTGCTTCGTAACCCCTAAGGTATCTACTTCTAAGAAACTCATGCTAGCAGCTGTTCGTGTTTCAAATTCTGGAATATTCCAGAATCAGGGTATTGCATGGAAGGACAAAGGAGAGCAGGGATGGTCATACTACTGGTGATACGTTACTTACTACCGTCGCCTTTGCACGCGGCTGTTCGCCCAATAGTGCGAACTTACTTGTACCACGAACGGCGTGAGACTGTTGCATTTGCTTCCTGTCTGCAGGGTACTTGAGAACGGCGCACGAAGAGGAAGTGAGGCAGCTGCCGACAGCTCGGCCGACGCTGCCGACGCACGACTCCGGCAGGCTTCGCTCGGTGGAGACGTTCGTGAGTACGCGCTCCGGACACCCCAAGATCACGTCCATCTCTCTCCACTACGAAGGAGACGCGACGCCCGCGGACACGAGCAAATTCCAAAGCGTGCACACACCGCCGAAAGACCCGGATTCTGCGACACCGCTGTCTGCCTACTCTCCTTCGGACACGCGGCCAGAGAAGCACCACCAGGCTAAAGTCGGCATGCGCGCGGAGAAGGCTGGTCTTTGCGACGATCAGACTCTGTACAAGCAGACTGCGCCGCCGCACCAAAAAGACGCTGCTCACAAAATATACGAAGTAGCAGCCAAAGTCAGAGCGCCGATATCTTATACTGAGAGATGCTACGGCGATGGCGAGTCGGGATCGATGTCTCGCAGAAGCCGGAAGACTCAAGAGAATGACAGAACGTACGTGGTCGAAAGGAAAAGGTTTGAGCTACAGAAAGAGAAATACGCCGCCGAGCGAGACGGGCTCGTCACTGGCAAAGACTCTGCCAATGAGGACGGCAAGTGTGCTACGCCGAGGGGAAGTAATACATTCGTCAAGGAAAAAGTTGAGTACAAGAGTGGCAAGATAGACGCGAGAAGACAGATAGTGGAAGCTGAGATGTGCGAAGAAGTGAAGTTTACGGGTACACGAGAGAGAAGATCGGTTTCTCCGGAGAAGGCGTTCAGCAAGGACGCGGACACTGCCGCACAGAAGTCCGAGACGTTGAAATCGACGTCCACCGTCTCAGTGGAGGAAGACGAGTACTGTGAACAGGACGTTTCCGACGACTCTGAAAGCGCGGAGGAAACGTACGGTTCAATTGCAGACAAGAAAATTGCGAAAAGAATATCGCCCATCTACGATAATGTCTGCGAAACCGGAGACAGGCCGGAAGCGCGCAAGAAAGCGGCGCCCGATAACGGGAGGCAGATCTCTGGGAAGTCTAGCGCAGTGGTTAAAGGACAATCTGCGAGTTCGTCGCGGAAAGTGACGGACGTAGAGAAGAGAAGTTCGAGAAAGACGAGTGGCAGCGCGAGTGGGAAGCGAAGGTCAGAGTCTCCGGTTTACGAGAACCGGGAGATTATTTGCATGGAGAAGGACAGGAAGATACAGCAACGCACGAGACAGGAGCAGCGCCAGCACGAGACGGCGATGCTGGAGGAGCTGACGCGCGCCGCCGACCAGATCCTGCAGGCGGTCAACGGCTACTCGGACGACGACTCCAACAGGCCGAGCAGCGCGGAGGACGAAGACCGCGGCAGGAGACACCGGCGCGGGCAGCCGCGAGCCGGGGGCGGAGGCGCGCTCTGCACCATCAGCGAGGCGCCGCAGCGCAAGGGGCACCGCCAGCCGGCGGGGGCGGCAGAGGCGAGGGCGGCGGCGCGCCGGCCTCAGCGGGCGAGCAAGCCGCAGCTGGGGCCCACGTCTTCAACGTCGTCCGTGGACAGCGTCAGCGAGCGGCGCGCGGCCGCGGCGGCGGCGAGCGCGGCGCGGAGGGAGCGAGCGGCGCGGCTGGTGCAGCGCGCGAGCAGCCGCGAGCAGCTGCTGCAGGCGCGCGCCAGCTCCTCCGAGGACGCACTGTCCAGCCTCGAGGCCGAGGAGCGCCGCCCCCGGCCGCCGCCCCCGCGCAGGCAGAGGCCGGCCGGCACCTCCGCCTCCACCGCCGCCACGGCCCGGGCGCAGCCCGCCGCGCAAGGACACAAGCGGCTCTCCAGTGGCGAGGCTGCAGTCGTTTCCAAGACGGCGGACAGGTGAGTGCACACTCTCGATTCATCTACACCAGGGCTTCCCAACGTGTGGGAACGTGTGTGAAGCTGTGAGGACCGGGCGTGAGTCGTGCTTCGGTAGCTCAGATGGTAGAGAACTTGCCCGCGAAAAGCAAAGGTCCCGAGTTCGAGACTCGGTCGGGCACACAGTTTTAATCTGCCAGGAAGTTTCATATCAGCGCACACTCCGCTGCAGAGTGAAATTCTCATTCTGGAAACATCCCCCAGGCTGTGGCTAAGCCATGTCTCCGCAGTATTCTTTCTTTCAGGAGTGCTAGTTCTGCCAGGTTCGCAGGAGAACTTCTGTAAAGTTTGGAAGGTAGGGGGCGAAATACTGGAAGAAGTGAAGCTGTGAGGACCGAATGTGAGTCGTGCTTCGGTAGCTCAGATGGTAGAGCACTTGCCCGCAAAAGGCAAAGGTCCTGAGTTCGAGTCTCGGTCGGGCACACAGTTTTAATCTGTCAGGAAGTTTAATACGGGGGTCGTTTGTGCACCGGCTAACGGCGGTAGATGAGGTGAAACCTTTTACGCATGCTCGGAGCGAGCTTTGTCGACCAATCACAGCGCTCGCTGGCACGTATGCGGCCCCTGGCATCATTAAATGTTAAACTTGCTTTGTCAGTGCACTACCTGTTTCATAAGTCGATTTTTGACTTTCAAGTTGTTTTCATTCATCTCTAAACCAAAGACTATTGATTCTTCGGAGGGATTTGGGGGGGGGGGGGTAATTGGGAACATGGAACTTGCATTAAGGAGCTTGTGAGATCTGTACTAAGGCACCAATGCAAGTTTGGGTCTCTGTTGTCACAATGAGAAATTGGTCTATCACAGATGAACTTTTTAAAGTTATTAGGAGAGTATTAGAATTCGTTAATATTCTGCAACATCATACATTAAAAATTGAAGTTGCAGTTAAAATGATAATTGTATAGAAAGATAGCTATACATCTTCAGCAGATGGAATGAGAGCATGGCATATTCTTACATTTATGCCTCGCTGTTTTTTCTGTGTAGTTATAATAGCTTGGTACTCATATTTGCATTTCATTTTTTTATGTTAGTTCACAATCGTTCCAATGGCTCTGAGCATTATAGGACTTAACTTCTAAGGTCATAAGTCCCCTAGAACTTAGAACTACTTAAACCTAACTAACCTAAGGACATCACACACATTCATGCCCGAGGCAGGATTCGAACCTGCAACCGAAGCGGTCACGCGGTTCTAGACTGCAGCACCTAGAACCGCTCGGCCACCCTGGCCGGCCATTAGTTCACAATGCACCACATTTATGACTATGTTAAGGCTGCTCCTTGACAAAGTAGTAGTCAGCAGGTATATACCCCAAACAGTACATTTGATTTCCTCTGACCTTTCGTAGGCAGGGTAGTATTTGCATGTCTCTATCTTCCTCTGACCTGAGAACTTGTCCATCCACATAGTTTTAGGGGAACATGATATGCTGAAATTTGACATTTTTTATATTCACTTAAGAGTGACAGGAAACAATCTTGCTCCAAGTAGAGATTGAATGCTGAACCTTTCAGGTTGTTGTCTGTCACTTGGATCTGAAACCACGCATCCGACCACTATGTACAAACACCATGTTATACTATGAGCATCCAGAAAGATTTTTTGTGATGACATTATTTTTTTTCTCTTATTTTATTCTATGTAAGAGGTAGCTCCAGACATGGAGGGCTAGGATTCATCATCATCTTTCCTGTAATGTAAAAATAGTGTGGTCAAATGTAAAATGTAAACATTATGTTGTATTGTTGGCTAGGTCTCGCGCAGTTGAGCAATATTCTGAACTGGTCACACGAGTCATTTGTAAGCAGTCTCCTTTGGTGACTGATTGCAGTTCCCCAGTACTCTACCAATAAACCAAAGTCTACCACCTGCTTTACATATGAGCTGAACATTTGTGATCATTCCATTTCATATTTCATATACCTACAAAGTGGTACACCCAGGTATTTGTGTGAGTTAGTCAGTTTCAACAATAGCTAATTGACATTATGGTCATAGGATACTACATTTTTTTCATTTTAGTGAAGTGAAAATTTTACATTTCTGAACATTTAGAGCAAGCTGCCAATCTCTGCACAACTTTGAAATCTTATCAAGATCTGACTGAATATTTATGCTGCTTCTTTCTGACTGTACTTCATTATAGATAACTGTGTCATCTGCAAAAAGCCTGATTTTACTATTAATATTGTCTACAAGATCATTAATATACAACATGAATAGCAAGGACCCCCAACACACTTCCATGGGACACAACTGAAGTTACTTCTACATCTGATGATGACTCTCCATCCAAGACAACGTGCTGTGTCCTCCCTGCCAAAAAGTCCTCAACCCAGTCACAAATTTTATTTGATACCCTGTATGATCGTACTTTTGATGACAAGTGTAGGTGCAGTACTGAGTCAAATGCTTTTTGGAAATCAAGAAACACTGCATCTACATGGTTACTTTGATCCAAAGCTTTCAGTATGTCATATGAGAAAAGTGTGAGTTTCAAATTATCAATGTTTTCAAAATCCATGCAGGGTGGCATTGAGGAGGTCATTCTGTTCAAGATATCTCATTGTGTTTAAGATCTTAATGTGTTCTAAAATTCTACAACAAATCAATGTCAGGGACACTGGACGCTAGTTTTGTGGATCACTTCACTACCCTTCTTCTAGACGGGTGGGACCTGTGCCTTTTTTCAAGAACTGGGTACAACTTTTTGGTCAAGGGATCTGCTATAGATAATAGTTAGAAGGGGAGCTAACACAGCCACAAGTTCAGTAAAGAGTATGACAGGGATTCCATCAGGCCCTGGAGCTTTGTTCAATTTTAACTATTTCAACTGTCTCTCAACAGCACTGACACTAATACTCATTTCATTCATCTTTTCAGTAGTATGAAGATTAAATTAGGGCAATTCTCCTAGGTCTTCTTTTGTAAAGGAACATTTGAAAATTAATTTAAGCTTTTCATCTTTTGCTTTGCTACCATCAATTTCAGTACCAGTAGCATTTGCTAGGAACTTGTCACTAACTTTGGTGCCACTGATAGCCTTTACATATGACAAGAATTTCTTTGGGTTCTTTGAAAGATCACTTGACACTATTCTGCTATAGTAGTGATTGAAGGAAACACACATTGCTCTCTTGACAGCCAAACACATTTCATTCAGCATCTCTCTATCTGTAACCTTACACTTTGTTTTACACCTATTATGTAGCAATCTCTGTTTCTTTATAGTGATTGTGTGCCATGGAGGTTACTGTAAGGAAAACACATTAAGTTGCAGACAATCACAATGAAAAGAAAATCATGTAAAGCTTTCAGCCACTGCTTTCATCAGTAAAAGAGGGACACACACCACTCATATACACAAGCAAGTGCACTTCATGCACACATAACTACCAATTCCAGCATATCAGGCTGGAATGCAACTATCACAAGGGATGCAAGCAGCAATCTGGATGGGACAGGGAAGGAATAATTCAGTAAGTATGTATGGGAAGAGAGATGTCTGGTGGATTGTGCAGGGACTAGAACTCCAATAGGTGCAGCGTTAGGAGAATGTGGGGCAGGGACCTGGAGAAAAAAGGAGCAAAAAAGGAGAGAAGCTGGGATAGATTAGCAGATGCATTGACAGAGGGCAGCAATTAATCAGGGTGGAAGATGAGAATGGCAAGGATATGATAGGCCAGAGGAGATGAAACTGTTGGGTGAAGGGTGTGAGGATAGTATGTTACCGTAGGCTGAGGCCAGGATAGTTATGGTAGCAGAGAATGTGTTCTAAGGATAACTCCCATCTGCACAGTTCAGAAAATGTGGTGGTGGAGGGAAGGATCCAGACAGTAAAGCAGCCATCGAAATCAAGTGTGTTATGTTCAGCTGCCACACGATGGTCTACTTTGCTCCTGACCATGGTTTGCCAGTGGCCATTCATCCAGATGAACAGTTGGTTGGTAGTCCTACCAATATAAAAAGCTTTGCAATGGTTGCAGCAGAGCTGGTAAATAAGATGACTATTTTCACAGGTGGCCCTGTCCCTGAAGGAGTCGAATAAACCTGCAACAGGACTGGAAAAGGAAGTGCTGGGTGAGTGGATTGGACAGGTTTTGCATCTGTGTATTTCACAAATATATGACCCTTGTGGCAAGGAGTTTAGGTTCAGAGTGGCAAAGGGATGGACTAGGATGTTGTGGAGGATGGGTGGGTGATGGAGCACCACTTTAGGAGGGATGGGAAGTATCTCGGGTAGGATGTCCTCATTTCAGGGCATGATGATAGATAATCAAAGGCATGGGGAATGACTGGTCCAGTTGTTCCAGTCCAAGGAAGTACTAGTTGATGAACGGGACAGTCCTCCGTGACTGGTTCTTGGGGGTGGTGGGAGGATTGGGGTGTGAGTGGAAATGGCCCACCAGATTTGTCTGTGGACTAGGTCTGGGGATTAGTGCCTGTCAGTGAAGGCCTTGGTGAGACCCTCAACAAACTGACCAAGGGAGTTTTTGTCACTGCAGATACATCATCCCCCAAGTGGCCAGGCTGTGTGGAAGGGAATTTTTTTGTGTGAAAGCGATGACAGCAGTCAAAATGCAGGTACTGTTGGTGGACAGAGGTGCAGATGGCGCCATCTAGAGCAGGAGATCAACACCTAGGAAAGTGGCATGATGGGTTCAGGAGGATCACATGAAACAGATGGAAGAGAAGGTGTTGAATTTGTGAAAGAATGAAGATAGGGCATCTTCATTCTGAGTCCAGATCATAAAGATATCATCAGTGAACCTGAACCAGACTAGGGGTTTGGTGTTTTGGGAGGCTGGGAAGGTCTCCTCTAGATGGCCCATAAAAATGTTGGTATAGGAGGGCGCAATGCTGGTGCCCGTGGCTATGCTGCGGATTTGTTTACATATCTTCCCTTCAAAGGCTAAAGTTATTAAGATGTATGAAGAATGAGGTAGAGGATTTAGTCTGAAGGGCATTGGGAAAGCTAATTCAATAGTGGCAAGACCATGGGCATGAGAGAGGTGGCATCAACAGTGATGAGTAAGGACAAGGAGGTAAAAGAATAGGGATGGTGGAGAGTTTGGGAAGGAAATGTTTGGAAACTTTGTTGCGGGAGGCTAGATTACAGGCAATTGGTTGGAAATATTGGTCAGTGTGGGTCAAAATTCGTTCAGTGGGGGCACAATAACCATCCACAATGGGGTGTCCAGGATTATTGAGTTTGTGGATTTTGGGGAGCATGTGGATGGTGAGTATGTAGGGTGTCACAGGGGTGAGGAGGGAAATGGATTCAGGAGAGGTGTTCTGGGAAGGACCTAAGGCTTTAAGCAGGGATTGCAGGCTGTGTTGAACTTCTGGGATGGGATCACTCTTGCAGAGTAGGTGGAGGAGTCAGATAATTGGCAGAGGCCTTCTGCCAAGTAGTCGCTGTGTTTTATGACAACAGGGGTGGAACCTTTTTCTGCAGATAGTATGATAGGTCAGGATTCGTTTTCAGATTGTGTATGGCTGTTCTTTCTTCTATTGAAAGGTTGGTGTTCTGAAGAAGGGACCTGGGGAAGGATGATGAGACTAACCTGGAGGTAAGGAATTCTTGGCAGGTAACTGGTGTGTGGTTGGGTGGGAGGGTGGGAGGATCATGGTTGGATGGGAGTATGAACTGTAAGAGGCAGGTTTCAGTGTTGGAATTAGGGTGGTTTTGGTTGGAGGGATTGACAGCAAAGAAGTGCTTCCATTGCAGGGATTGGGAGAAGGAGAGTAGGTCTTTGACAAATCCAGCACGGTTTAATTTGGGTGTAGGATTAAAGGTGAGGCCTTTGTATAGAATAGAAACTTCTGTGGAGCTGAGAGTTTTGGTGGAAAGATTAACAACGGTGTTATGGGAATGTTTTGGCTCTGGATTTGGTGGAGAGCTTGCAGAAAGTTTTGGGGGATATGGCACATTGAAAAGGTCACGTAGGCAGAATTTAGCTGCTGTGAGGGGTGGATGAGGAGGAACTGAATGGGTACAACAGGGATTGGATAGTGGTGCCCGAGGCAGCAGTAAGATGTCAGCAGGCTGGATAACTTATGGAGGTGGTATCTGGAATTCTCCTCCAGGTGCTGGAGAGCAAGGGATTCAGTTTCAGAGATGTGATGTACAGAGTAGGGATTGCAGAGTAGTAGTATGTTGCGGAGGGACTAGAGGTGGTTCTGGGATGCCTGTGCCATGGAGATGTGTTTTCCGTTTGGGAGGGAGGGGAATTCCATGGTTTGGGAAGCATTTGAGAAATAGGATGTGGGGCTCGGTTTTAGCCACAGAAAGGGATACATTTCCGAACTGGCGCAGAAAGATGGACAAGGGGTTCATTGTGGCAGGAATGGTGTAAAAGGTATGGGAACTTCGCAGAAATGGGCAAGATAGGTGTTGAGGGTTCAGAGAGGACCTATAATCGACAAGCCGCGTAAAAATGCGTAAAACATATGGAAAGAAACGCAGAAACACGCACAGATACGCAAAAATACGCACAGATGCATAAAAATAGGGACAAATCCGCAAAAATACGTGAAACCCCGTGAAACAAGATGAAAAAACACTCAAATACGTTAAAACATAGAGAAACATCGTAGAAAAGGAACGATGAGGTATATGTGTGTGTATGTGTGTGTGTGTGTGTGTGTGTGTGTGTGTGTGTGTGTTGCGATAAGCAAAGAGACAGGGAGGGGAAATGGGTTAGCTAGGATCAAAAGTCTATGTTGCACAGGCAGGTGTGGAAAACAAAATTCTACAGTAAGTCCAGATGGTATCAGTAGCTTTCATCAGTAAAAGACACACACACACACACACACACACACACACACACACACACACACACACCATTCATACACACAAGCAAGTGAACCTCATGCACACATGACCATCAACTCCAGCACCTAAGGCCGGAATGCAGCTGTCACTTTGGATGCAAGCAGCAATCTGGACAGGATGAGGAAGGGGAATGGATAGTAGTGTATGGGTAGGGAGACAAATAAACGCTGTCTGGTGGAGAGTGCCAACAGGCACAGCATCAGGAGAATCTGGAATCTGGGACAGGGAGGTGGTGAAAAAAGGAGCAAAAAAGGACAGGAGCGGGGAAAGACAAGCAGTTATGTTGGCAGAGAGTGGCAAATAAACAGGGTGGGATATGAGAATGGGGAGGAGATAGTAGGTCAGAGGGGGTGGAAACTCGTCGGTGAAGGGAGTGGGGACAGTATGTTATCATAGATTGAGGCCAGGATAATTACAGGAACAGTGAATGTATTGTAAGGATAACTCCCATCTGCACAGTTCAGAGGAGCTGGTGGTGGGGAAAAGGATCCAAATGGCTTAGATAACGAAGAAGCCATTGAAATCGAGTGTGTTATATTCAGCTGCCATGCTGTGGTCTACTTTGTTCTTGACCACGGTTTGCCAGTGGTTATTCATCCTGGTGAACAGCTGGTTGGTAGACTTGGTAGACTTACCAATATAAAAAGCTGTGCAAAGGTTGCAGCAGACCTGGTAAATGACATGGCTGTTTTCACAGGTGGTCCTACCCCTAAAGGAGTAGGATAAACCTGTGACAGGACTGGAACAGGAAATGCTGAGTGGGTGGATTGGGCGTGTTTTGCACCTGTGTGTTTCACAGGTATATGATCGTTGTGGCAAGCAGTTTGGGTTTCGGAGTGGCATAGGGATGGACTAGGATATTGTGGAGGATGGGTGGGTTGGCTGGGTGGAAGAGGACAATGTGAAGCATATGAGAGAGGTGGTGTTAAGGTTGTGAAGGAATGGAGATTGGATGTCTTGGCCCTGATCCAGATCAGGAAGATATCGTCAATGAACCTGAATCAGGCTAAGGCTTGGTGTTTGGGAGTCTAGATAGGTCTTTTTTACATGGCCCATAAAAAGGTTGGTATAGGAGGGTCCAAGCAGCTGCCCATGTCTGTACTGCAGATTTGTTTGTATACCTCCCCTTCAAAGGTGAAGTAGTTGTGGGTTAGGAAAAGTTAATAATGTGTATGAGGAATGAGATAGTGGGTCTGGAGTGTGAAGGACATTGGGAAAGCTAATGTTCAATAGCAGTAAGACCATGGGCATGAGACAAATGGATAAAGGTGAGATATTCTTGAAGGAGTCTGAAGGACACTGGGAAAGCTAGTGTTCAATAGCAGTAAGACCATGGGCATGAGAAAAATGAATTCCAGGGAGATGTTCTGGTAAGGGCCTAAGGCTTTAAGCAAGGACTGGAGGTTTCGTTGGACTTATGGGATGGGATTACTTTGGCAGAGTTTATAGGTGGATGAGTCAGATAACTGCTGGAGGCCTTCTACCATGTAGTCAGTGTGATTCATGACAGGGGTGGAACCTTTAACTGCAAGTAGTATGAATAGGTCAGGATTTGGTTTGAGGTTGTGTATGGCTATTCTTTCTTCTACTGAAACACTGGTATTCTGAAGAAGGGATGTGGGGAAGGATGGCGAGGAATTCCTGGAAGGTGACCAATGGGTGGATAGGTAGTAGTTGGCAGGGGAGGATCATGGTTGGTTGGTGGCATGAACTGGAAGAGGCAGGTTTCAATGTGGTTTTGGTTGGAAGGACTGATGGAAAAGAAGTGCTTCCTTTGCAGTGAGTGGGAGAAGGAGAGTAGGTCTTTGACAAATCCAGATATGGCTGTAAGGCTAAAGGTGAGGCCTTTGGATAGGACTTAAACTTCTGTGGAGCTGAGGGTTTTGGTGGGAAGGTTTAACAACAATGTTATGGGAATGTTTTGGTTCTCGATTTTGTGGAGTCAGCCAAGCATATTTCATTCAAAATCTCTCTCTCTATCAACCTATGCTTTGTTTTACACCTGCTATGCAGAATTCTCTAATTCACTATTTCTTTAGAAGTTTAACAAGCCTACCTCTGAGATGAGCACCTCCACACAGAGTGGAATGGCTACCTCAGCTATAAGGGAGGTTGACTTCAATGACTCACTTTAGACATTTACAGAATACAAAAGTTTTTTCTACTTAGTATAATCTAAGGTGGGCTTTTAACCTGAACTTTGTTGTGTTTTGTTTTTCAGTAACTATGTAATTTAATTGATATAATATTTTATCATCTTGAACATATTATCCATTTCCGCAACAGTTTTGTCAAAAAAAGAGAAATATAATTATGCCATAAATATTACCTGTCTAAATACTTGGTGGCTTAGTATGCAATAACGTATGTAATTTGTCAGTTACATTAACCATTAATCCATGAAATTTTGGGTGAACAACTGGATGTCAATAACTTACTGGCACAATATTTCACTGCATAGTCTTCTGACCATTTCCAAGTATATATGGCAAGTACATTGAACTCCCCTGTTTAAAAACACACTGTCACATGCAAAGTGTGTGCAGTTGTCACTGAAAATCACGATCCTAGTTTATAAGGGTCTCAGACAGTGCATAATAACTTAGATAATTTTTCTGATACATTAATCATCATTCTATGAAATTTAGGCCTGAGGCACTTATTATTTGGGACAGTAGTTTCCAGTTTGATAACACATGGAATCCTGTCATTGAAAACTTTGTGCCCTGCATAGCCAGTGTTGCTCTGCAATTTTACTGTGTGAAGACAGTCAATCAATGAGCGAGTTTTCACTATGGAGGACACTCACAGCAGCACACAGACATGAAGCAGATGCACATGTGCTCTAGCAATGCATGCAGAGTGACAACTGTGTGCACCGAACATGTGCCAATGCAGCTTTGTATAGGAAAGCACAGTGTATCTTTCCCAGTATACACATGAAAATGATGTGGCAGCAAGTCATTGACATCCAGCAGTTCACCAAGTATTTCATGGAACAATCTCTACACCGGGAAATTTTTAAATTTCACACATTAATCACTAAATCAAACAATGGGAAATCTAAGACAGAATAATGACAATATTATTAAAAGGATAGTTGCTACTCCCCATATATCTGAGATGCTGAATCGCAGATGGGCACTACAAAAAGACTGTCAAACAAAGCTTTCCGCCAAACAGATCTTCATCAGAATAGACAACATACACACACATACTCTTGCAAATGTAGCTCACACACACATAACTAGACTCTGGTCACCAATTCAAACATAATCCATGCACACAGCCACAGTCTCTGGCTGCCATTGCTCTTTGACATAATGCAATATCATATGAAGCTCATTATCTTTTGTACTTCTCATGTTACAGATCAACAGCAAAGAAAAGTCTCACATCCCATAGGTTGAGGGAATCAACAAAAGAGAGAATCACACGCACTGTATCAGCAAAGCGAGATTTAGCTGAAGTCAAACACAATACCAGCAGAGCAACCACAGACAAGTTGCCTGGTAAGTGCAAATCATTTATTTGAATTTTTCAATGCCATACTGCTAGTATGTGAAATTCAACTAGATAATGTTGTGTTGATGTTAGCAACAGTGTACAGGTCTCCACTAGGAGATTGGGAGCTATTCATAAAAAAGTTTGACTCCCTATTACACTGTCTGTCAGACAAAAAGAAGAGGTTATTAATCTTTGGTGATTTAAATGTTAACATTCTAAGCAATTCTGATAGGAAAAGCGAACTAAAAGTGTTGTTAACAACATATAACTTAGAATCAGTAATCAATTACCCTACACGTATAGCTCAGGACAGTAGTACTCTGATAGATAATGTATTTGTACAGCAAGAGGATGAAGAACAAACACATGCTTTCCCTGTGGTAAATGGAGTGTCTGACCATGATGCACAACCGATTAACTTACAAAACCTAATAGGGTGTACACTTCAGAAACCATTAAGTAAAAGTGTGAGTGTGATCAACCCAGTATATATAGATCACTTCAGTGAAAGTTTTGGAAATGTAAACTGGGAAGATGTATATAATGAGACAAATGCCAATAATAAATGCAGCGTATTTCTTGATAATTTACATCTCTTTTTGAACACTGTTTTCCAAAGAAAATTACTAAATGTAAAACAACAAACTTTTCAAGGAAACCATGGATTACTACAGTTATTAAACTGTCTTCAAAAAGAAAAAGAAAACTGTATGAGACAGCAAGAACTAGTAAAGATCCAGAAGTAGTTTTACACTGTAAAAATTACTGTAACATACTGAGAAAAGTTGTAAGGAAATCAAGAAATATGTATGTCAGAGAAGAAATTAACAACTCCAGCAATAAAATAAAATCAGTATGGAATGTTGTTATAAGGGAGACAGGAAAAGTAACCACTGGGGTATGTACAGGGTGTTTCAAAAATGACCAGTATATTTGAAACGGCAATAAAAACTAAACGAGCAGCGATAGAAATACACCGTTTGTTGCAATATGCTTAGGACAACAGTAATTTTCAGGCAGACAAACTTTCAAAATTACAGTAGTTACAATTTTCAACAACAGATGGCGCTGCGGTCTGAGAAACTCTATAGTATGATATTTTCCACATATCCACCATGCGTAGCAATAATATGGCGTAGTCTCTGAATGAAATTACCCGAAACCTTTGACAACGTGTCTGGCGGAATGGCTTCACATGCAGATGAGATGTACTGCTTCAGCTGTTCACTTCTTTCTGGATTCTGGCGGTACACCTGGTCTTTCAAGTGTCCCCACAGAAAGAAGTCACAGGGGTTCATGTCTGGCGAATAGGGAGGCAAATCCACGCCGCCTCCTGTATGTTTCGGATAGCCCAAAGCAATCACACGATCATCGAAATATTCATTCAGGAAATTAAAGATGTCGGCCGTGCGATGTGGCCGGGCACCATCTTGCATAAACCACGAGGTGTTCGCAGTGTCGTCTAAGGCAGTTTGTACCGCTACAAATTCACGAAGAATGTCCAGATAGCGTGATGCAGTAATCGTTTCGGATCTGAAAAATGGGCCAATGATTCCTTTGGAAGAAATGGCGGCCCAGACCAGTACTTTTTGAGGATGCAGGGACGATGGGACTGCAACATGGGGCTTTTCGGTTCCCCATATGCGCCAGTTCTGTTTATTGACGAAGCCGTCCAGGTAAAAATAAGCTTCGTCAGTAAACCAAATGCTGCCCACATGCATATCGCCGTCATCAATCCTGTGCACTATATCAATAGCGAATGTCTCTCGTGCAGCAATGGTAGCGGCGCTGAGGGGTTGCTGCGTTTGAATTTTGTATGGATAGAGGTGTAAACTCTGGCGCATGAGACGATACGTGGACGTTGGCGTCATTTGGACCGCAGCTGCAACACGGCGAATGGAAACCCGAGGCCGCTGTTGGATCACCTGCTGCACTAGCTGCGCGTTGCCCTCTGTGGTTGCTGTACGCGGTCGCCCTACCTTTCCAGCACGTTCATCCGTCACGTTCCCAGTCCGTTGAAATTTTTCAAACAGATCCTTCATTGTATCGCTTTTCGGTCCTTTGGTTACATTAAACCTCCGTTGAAAACTTCGTCTTGTTGCAACAATACTGTGTTCTAGGCGGTGGAATTCCAACACCAGAAAAATCCTCTGTTCTAAGGAATAAACCATGTTGTCTACAGCACACTTGCACGTTGTGAACAGCACACGCTTACAGCAGAAAGACAACGTACAGAATGGCGCACCCACAGACTGCGTTGTCTTCTATATCTTTCACATCACTTGCAGCGCCATCTGTTGTTGAAAATTGTAACTACTGTAATTTCGAAAGTTTGTCCGCCTGAAAATGTACTGTTGTCCCAAGCATATTGCAACAAACGGTGTATTTCTATCGCTGCTCGTTTAGTTTTTAATGCCGTTTCAAATATACCGGTCATTTTTGAAACACCCTGTAGTATTACTGTTAAAGAGAATGAGACCATCTTAACCAACAGTACACAGGTAGCCAATGTATTTAACAATCACTTCTTAAGTGCAAGAGAAAAAATTGGTGAGAATAGTTCAAAAGAAAAAGCCAGGCAGTACATGGAAGAGTCAGTTTTGAAAAATTTTTGTCAGATTAAGTTTCATCTAACAACGTCTTGTGAAATAAGAAAAATCTGGGAAAAATAAATGTTCCGTTGGAGTAGATGGCATCTCTAACAAGTTATTAAAACAATGTGGAGCAATTACAGCTGATGTTTTGAGTCACATATGTAATGCATCACTGACTCAGTGTATTTTTCCAGACAGGTTAAAATATGCTATTGTCAGGCCTCTCTACAAAAAGAGGGAAACCATAGTTGTCAATAATTACCGGCCAGTATCCTTGCTTGTAGCATTTTCAAAAAGCTTTGAGAGAGTAATGTACTCAAGAGTGGGTAGCCATCTCAACAGTAATGGGATACTTAGTAAATCACAGTGCAGATTTCAAAATTGCTGTTCCACTGAGACAGCAATATGCAATTTCACTGTCCACACAACAGTGTCTTTAAATAGTAAAAAGTCACCAGTAGGAATATTCTGTGACTTATCCAAAGCATTTGAGGGTATGAACCATGACATTATGTTAGAAAAATTACAATTCTATGGTATAAATGGAACAGCATACGAGTGATTTAAGTCATATCTACAGAACAGGAAGCAAAAAGTCTCTTTATATGCTTCAAGTGATTCAAAGGAGTTTGCCACTTCATGTAACTGGGGTGAAATTACATTAGGTGTTCCACAAGTTTCGATCATGGGTCCCCTCCTGTTCTTGATATATGTGAATGACCTCCCTTCTTATGTGAAATAAGATGGTGAACTGACATTGTTTGCTGACGATACAAGCATAATTATTAATCCAGTGTAAGGAAGTCCAATAGAAAATTATACAAATAAGGTCTTTGGAAAAGTTATTAATTGGTTTTCTGCGAATGGGCTTGCTCTGAACTTTGAAAAAACACAGTACATCCAGTTTTCTGCTGCAAAAAGTATAATTCCTTCAATAAACATAACACATCAAAAGAAGTCTGTAGCCATGGTAGAGCATACTAAGTTTTTGGGTGTACATATAGATGAGAATCTTAATTGGAAAATTCATATTTTGGATCTCCTAAAGCGACTAGGTTCAGCAACTTTTGCAATCAGAATAATTGCCAATTTTGAGGATGTAGAAGTTAGTAAGCTAACGTACTTTGCATACTTCCACTCTCTGATGTCATACGGAATAATATTCTGGGGCAACTCAACACTTAGGCAAAAGGTATTCACTGTTCAAAAGAAAGTAGTTAGAATAATGGCTGAGGTTCATAGTTGCACATCTTGTAGGCATCTGTTTAAAAGGTTAGGAATTCTTACAACTGCTTCACAGTACATTTACTCAGTAATGAAATTTTTTCTCATCATCATGGACCAGTTTAAAATCAACAGCGACATTCATGATTGCAATACCAGAAAAAAGAAAGACCTACACTATCCTTTACTTAACCTATCTTTGGCACAGAAAGGGGTAAAATATGTTGCTATAAAACTTTTTGATAAATTACCAGATGAAATAAAATGTCTGACAGACAGCAGTAATAGTTTCAGATGCAAATTGAAATCATACCTCCTTGACAACTCCTTCTATACCTTAGATGAATTCTTGAATATGTGTAAATAAATCTGGAGATATGATATATGCATTTTGTACCATTTAAAGGAATGAAATATTTAGATATAACACTATAATGTAAACAAAAAAGAAACTTGTTTCCTGTGTGCTTTTCTTGTGCATTTGACACATTCCACATTATAATGGTTTTCCGTGCTATTGATCAATGGAACAAGTAAGTAACTAACCCCTCATAGGCTGTAGTAACCAACTGATTTGTGTCCCCTTGCTGTCACCACAACACAGAGCTCAGTGACTGACATGGGTCTGCAAACATTATCATTAGACCATGGTAAAATGGCAGCATGCATCATGGCCCAATCAATGACAGTTTCTGTTGTATCAAGCTGATGGGCACTTAAGAGAGTGTCTCATAAATCTATGGATCCCACAGGTCAACATGGTTGTGTCAAGGAAGGAGTGGGCTCAGTTACAACCTGTATAGTGTTCAAATGATGGCAGCAGAGCACCATTGTCCAGCTGTGGGGGCCAATGGCAGGTGCATATAATGTGGACATTCTTACATCAGAAAGCATCAATGTAGGTACCACACTTCAACAGGACAATGTAACATTTCACTTCTCTTTGGTTACATGTAGGTGGCTTGATGAACACTCCAGAGCATTTGTGACCATGGTTTGATCTGCCAGATTACCTGATCTTAACCAAATCAAATACTTATGGGATGCTGTCAGATGCTTGATGAACCCAACACTAAATACACAAAAGCAATTATGGGTAGCACTGAAAGACTGATGGATCAATGTCTCTTCAAAACAATTCCAGCATCTCATAAAGTCTACGCCTTGTTGTGTTACTGCACATTTGAGTGCCTGTGGAGGAATGACTCACTATTAACATCATAACCACTACTTTCCATGACTATTGACGACTCAGTGTATATTAAGTTGTGATATTTGCTAAATGTTTACATCGGACGGTAAAGCAGAACTAACATTTATCTAGAAAGAGTAAAAAAGTTATCTAAAAAAAGTAGCTGATCTCTGAAATTGTAGATTATCCTGGATTATGAAACTAATGTATAGTTCTTGACACTATTTACATATAGCTTCAATAAATAATCAGACTGCCTGTTCCTTAAGATTGTGTGATGCACGAAATTCATTAAATGGTTTCATTTTATTTTTAATAAGCCATTCTATACTATCTATCACTTTCTAGCATATTTCATCTGTATTGTTTGTTCAGCCATCATATTTTTAAGAGTTTTGTTCTTAAGTATCCAAGCACTTACTGAATATAGTAAAATTGATAAACATTGCAAATACCTGTTTACTATCTTTTAAAATTTTATTAGTCCTTCATATGCTGCATGAAACAGAAAAAGAATTTCTCATAGAATTTAGGTAATGAAACAGGAATATATCATTTAAAAGAAAAGTGTACATACTGTGCTTTTCAACAGTAAACCATTAATAAGCTTGAATGTCTATTGCTTTATTGAAAATTATGGAAAAATACAGTTTTTGAAAATAAAATCATTGAAGTTCAATATCTTATGAAAAGACTGTAGGCACTAATGCTGTTATAATATTTCTTCATGTTTCTTTAGTTTGATTTTTGTGCTCAGGTGTTAACTGCAACTCAATGATTATGAGTTCAAAAAATATAATTGCTACAAGCTCTTTCATTATGCAAGCAGCACAGATGTAAATATGTCAAAACTTAATTTTCTTTAATAGGAAGCAGTCATGGTCTACTGCCATCAAGCAGCAAGAATAAAAATGAACGCTGCATTTCTGAACGTCGGACAGTGGTAGCTGTGATGCCACTGAGGCCATCTCCCTCCAGCAACGTGTATGTACCAGCGAAGCATCACTGTCCCTGCATCTGCTCGTGATATTTCCCACACGTGTGTTAGATAGATAGATCATTGTTATATTGCTATTTCATTTCTGAACTCGCTCCTAATCATATGCAAGTATTTTAGAGTAGCAGTAGAGCAAATTACATTGAACTAAAATATTTTATTGAATTCACAAATTATGTACAAAGCTTCAGACTTTACCCTAACTTACATTTTCTAAATGCTTTTCAGTGCAAAAAAGATGAAAATGATTTTCAGTAATTCATTATCTTCAAGACTTGCCTAACAATTCAAATGAAATTGAAATACTTCTACCTTGAGACACAAAATTAATAGACAAGTGCTGTAAATTTTGCAACTTAGATGAAAATATATTGCTAATTAATGGTTACTACAACACATCATCACACATGTCATCCTGCATAATGTGCAGAGATACAGGGTGTTTGCAAATTCGCATCACAAACTTCTAGGACTGTTTC
This sequence comes from Schistocerca serialis cubense, assembly GCF_023864345.2. Classification (NCBI taxonomy): domain Eukaryota; kingdom Metazoa; phylum Arthropoda; class Insecta; order Orthoptera; family Acrididae; genus Schistocerca; species Schistocerca serialis. The sequence continues at coordinate 362,835,274 of NC_064638.1, forward strand.
TATTCTATTCAGATGTGTAATGTGTTCATGTCTGCTGAGGGGAAGAGAAAAGTCTCAGTGTTGCTTGTCTTGGTATGCAATAGGTTGGGCAGGATGAGATGTACTACTTCTTGTTGGGATATATGCAAAATTTTAATTTATGAGACTCCTGTAGAGATAGAGAAAGATCTGCTGGCCCAAGTTCTGTCCACTGCTCTAGAAATGGAAGAGACACACGTTGGGATGGAGAATGTCTACCAGAACTTGCTTTGTAGGTACAATGTCTGTAACAATGTTAGTGGTTTCCACATCGAGCTACTCATGTAATGCGTCAGTACTGTTCTGTATGTACAGTATGCTGGGTTCCTTTTTGTTTTGGAGTAATATAAACATGTAATGTTTAAATGTTAATACAAAAAATGTGTGTAAGTGATAAATGGATATTTTGTTATGTTTCGTTTCAAATTGTAGCCTAATAAGCATACTGCGTCACGTCTATTTCAATTCCTCAAACAAAACTGGATGAGTTAAACATCTGAAATGAAACTATTGTAGAATGGAAATGCTGCATTTCCAGACATGGGTTCCTATTCAAAATATTATGTTCTCACTCCCCTCTACAAGTCCTAGAAGTTTGTAATGGGAATTTCCAAACACATTGTATATATTATTGTGTGACAAAATCATTAAATTTTTAAAGCTCATATCAAAACACAGTTTAAAATTCTGTTGAAGATGTAGGTCTACATTTATCTGCTAATTTCTGTTTCACTCTTTTCTCTTTCAGAATAGTACTGAACAAGATAGCTATGCATAACAAACATTTGGGATAGGTTTCAGTATCCCATTTCCATTTGCTTGTTAGTCAGTGAGGCAATCACAAGTGGTTATTAATTTTCATCTATGTCTATTCAGATTTACAGCACATGCTTTACCTTCTCTTCTGAGTTTTAAATATTCATTATTGCTACTATCAGTAGTCCTGCTTTTCTGGAATATATTGTGTCTTGGGCAGAAGTATCTTGTAACTCTGTTATTTATGTGCATGTTTTGTTATTGAAAACTTTTATATCAACTGTGCATGCACATTTTTTTCCAATTGTCTATCAAAGTTTCTTTGCTGAAAGCTGGCACATAACAATGATCTATACTATATAATACATTTGTTGTAGTTCAATAGCTTTTTTCCTGTAGTTAGAGTTACAAGTAGTTAGTTTTGAGACACTAACCTGGCAACAGACATGCATGAGGACAGACTGAAAAGTTTCTAGCCTGTTAATAATATGAAAAAGTACTTGATTAACTGTACAAATTTTTCCAACAAAAATAGTAAATGAAACACTCTTAAATTTGTTTTTGGTCTTTCAGTTAGTTTCTTTGTATAAACACCTCAAAATAAGGTCAAATCGATGGGTTAAATGTCAAAACTCCAAGAGTAATAGTTTAACTGTGTGGACAAATTATTCTCCTTTTACAGCCAAGAAAACAAAGGTGCCAAGTTTAGATGAGGTTTACGAAACAATTTTGACAAAAATAATCTGCACAATGTGGTAGAGATAGGAGCATTCAGTGAAATGTAATGAACACTAGCACATAATTTTGTTATTTTGAAGCAAGCTATCAAGTGTATCATATTCTGGAAATAAAAGTACTGTGGAAACAAAATAAATGTCCCAATGGAGGAAAGCTAAATACAAACATGGGGGAAAAATTAGAATCAGTAAGAAATATGATGGCTATGTTCATTTCGACTGTTAGATAAGAAATACAACTCGACATGAGAAAGTTTCACCCACTGATATTACAGTGGATAAAAAAGTGAAAAATGCAAATTTAACATTTGGATTTCATAAGGCCTCACTGATCACCAATTCTGGACTCACAAGAGTAGTGTAGTACAATCTGCTCCCCGTATTTCATATGATGTTACTTATTACTTATCCAAATTGGAAACAGAGTGAATGTCTGGAAATACATTTGTAATAGGGCACTGATAATTTCTGTTAGCATTCTGTTTTGATATAGTTAAACAGCTATGCAAGTGTTGTGAGTTCAGATTAGTAAATATGTCTGAGCAAAAATTAGTGTTCAATTCAGATAGGTCTGAAGTTTTTCAGTTTGTCCTCATATTATGTAACTGTGTATACAATTTCTCATTTTGAAAGTATTTTTATTCTGTCATTTATTTCTTTACCTTATTGATTAACTGATGGTTTGAATAATTTCACATATCTGATCTGCTGCGTGTGTGAGTGTTTACAGACACACATTTTTTTCATGTGTTTGAAGGCTAGTAATACAATGATGCTGTTTAATTTGATGAAAATGATATATGATATATTTTGCTTCTATCCACACACTGTTGTAGCTTTCAAGCTAATTCATTACCTGTTATTTTTAGTATGCTTCCAGTCACTTTGGAAGTTACAATAAATTTTGCCTACTTCAGTTAAAACATTTCAGTCTTTCTGCACGTTAAAAGATAACCATTGAATATTTATTTCAGTCACTACTTATGAGATTGTAGTGAATCTTAAAACAGTCTTCTCAAGTCTTTGATTGTTTCCATAATCTTAAAGTCATACTCCACAACCCTCCTTTTAGCAAAGACTGTGCAGACCAACTTGCAACAGAATAATTGCACTTTTGTTTTATAGATTTATTTGCCATTAAATATTAATACCAAGTAGATATACTCTAATGTAGTCACTGCTACATTTCCAAAATTAGATTATTTTCCAGTAGTATCCAATTATCTTGAACTTGAAGGTCACAATTCAGCAGCTTGCTGTTGTTAACAACTTGATAATAACATATACCAGTAGCAATAAGAATTTATTCACAGTCATCTTCAAGTGTGAATTAAAGTTCTCTTAGTAGGTTATTTAAGGTACCAGACCTAGTATCCATTAATATTCAAGGTCATTATCACATATTCGTGCAAGAGCACTTGATTCTAGGATAAAATAAAAAAATAAAAAGTGCAGGATGGAATAACAATATGGAAAGGATAGATCGCTAATCAGCACATGGAGGAGGTGTTGAGTTGTAGATAGTCACAATAAAAAGAATACTAGAATATTTAAGCTTTTGGATAGCCCTTCCTCAGAAGCAGAACTCTCACACATTCACATGACAACTTACACACATATGGCTACTGCCTATGGGCTCTAAGACTGCTGGTGAAATTGCATCAGTGAAAAAGGCTTGCTGTAGGCCTTGAGCTGCACAGAATATTATGATAACAATACAAAGTCAGTAACAGACAATAAGGAGGGATACTGCTTTGAGTGGGTGAGTGAATGAGTTTCTCAGTACCAGAACTACATACTGGTTATAAAGCTGTACAGAAGATACTTTTAAGTAATAAAATTTTGTTGTTTTGAACTGTACATAAAACCTGTCTTCCTCACATCATTTTGTATAATTTCCCAATACTATACTAACAGATCTTTCTCTCTGTTTTGCAGGAAAAAGATAAAAACTACTTCTAGTCGCACAGAAGGAACTCAAGTCAAACCAGTGAAATGATGGGTTGAAGGAAGTCTCATCAGAACATACTCAAAGATCTCTGTAAATTTGTGAAAGTGCAAAGACTTCATGGACAAGACATTTGATAAATAATGTTACAGTTCTGAAGGTTTATAATATTCAGATTAGATTTTTGTACTCTGGTCAGTGTAATAGCTGATGAATTCTTATGATGTTTTGCATAGATATGTGATTAAGTGTTATCACTTCCTTTTCCAGAAAACCAAAAAAGACAAAAAAAGTGAACTGGGTTCTTTTGTAGGGTACTTATTTTATGCCTTGCTACAATGTTTCATTCACTGATGAAAGAGTTCCTATTAATGAACATTTATGGGCTTTCAAACTATTACAAAATTAAGATAAGTTATAATTAACTGATGAAAGCTCCACTGTTGTTTGTGTAACATGCTAATTCCCATTCCTTGTACGTCTAGCTCCAGCAAAGCTTGACAGGCATTGTCATTTTCCATGATAGTTTATTACTGTGCTATGTAGCTCTTTGGGCAAAATAGATTTATGTGTTAGCTGTTCCTCCATACACCTGCACTTTATTTTATTCTTAACCATTTGTTCTAACATATTATTCTCATTATTATTTATCTTGCAGACAGTGTCTTCAGACAAGGTTTCAAGAAATTTCTACTAACATCTACTCAAGTATGTTCTAAGTCTCATAGTGGTTAAATAGTAAATAATGAAATAATGACAATACCTGATGAGTTTTCAATAAACTCACAAGACAATATGAAATTGTAAGGAAGCAGTTATGTAAATACAGTGGCACAAATAATTCAAAAAATACTGAAATGATTTGGTTGCATTTCATATGAACACTACCAACAATGTTTGTAGAAAATGCAACAAAAACAAATTTAGGAACTTTATCATTGCTTTAGTAATGGAATGGATATTTGACAATATTAGTAACTGTTATTCACATTAACAGATCTCATATTTTTTACAGTTTTCTACCATATGTATGTTCATCTACAAGGATACTTGTGTTATATCATAGATATCAATAAGTTATTTTATTGAATTTTAGATCATATCTATTTTGATGGCAGACTTTTAATCCCAGGGCTTCTTCTATGCCTCACTGCATTTTGTTCATGTGTTGGAATTAACAGTGTATATTACTACAATTAACAAAACAGTTTTCACTCTCTGCAATTTAATTAAGACAAGTATAATTTTGCTAAACACACAAATTCCCACAAATTGTCAGGATCAGTCAACTAGTGCATATATTGCTCACAATACAGTTTTGCTGGAGCTTGGCCTAGCTACATTGTGTCCTGAATTCAGTTATAAACATCTGTACAATTTAAAGGAATTTAGAAAATGTAGAATTTAGTTGTCAACATTGTTATTAATCATTTATGTTTGTGCATCTTTATATGAATTCATATAAATAATTTATCTTACTTAACATGTGTTTTTTTTCTAATTTTCCCAACTACAGTTAACACAGACACAAAATGTGTTGTTTTTTAAATACTACTTGGCTGTTGCCCTGTAGCAGATCCAGGAAATTCTCCTCCAGTGTTCAACACACTAAAGATATGGTGCTCATAACAGCAGCTCACATAAAACTCCAGACACATATGCAAACAAATAATTATCCCGCACATTTGTAGTGGCTTGCACTTCCATTTTTGGTAGAATTTATCTACAGCTTCATTTCTGAATCTGAAGAAATCATGTTGCCTCATTTTTGTCATCATAAAAAACACTTAGCCAATGGCCTTGCAGCAGTGATAACTCCGGTTCCACCGGCCGAAGTGGCCGTGCGGTTCTAGGCGCTGCAGTCTGGAACCGCGAGACCGCTACGGTCACAGGTTCGAATCCTGCCTCAGGCATGGATGTTTGTGATGTCCTTAGGTTAGTTAGGTTTAACTAGTTCTACTTTCTAGGGGACTAATGACCTGAGAAGTTGAGTCCCATAGCGCTCAGAGCCATTTGAACCATTTGAACTCCGGTTCCCATCAGGCGTAGCTGTGAAAGGGAGAGAAGTAAAAAAAGGCTGTGGGTGCATTGGTAGAGTGCTGTGTAGTGCTGGAATGGGAACAGGGAAAGGGCTAGATGAGTAAGGACAATGACCCACAAAGTCATTGAAATGAAGAATGTCGTGATGGGTGGCATGCCCTGCAACAGGGTGGTCCACTTGTTTCTTGACCACAGTTAAGTAGGGGGATGACAGGTGTGACTAGATTAGGTGCAGTTAGTACATGCAAACTGGAATAGAGAGGAGAAGAAGTGGGGGGGTGTGGAGGGGTTGGTAGGATGAGATACAAGTTTTCTTGGTACAGGAAGGTATGGGAAATAACACACAAAAATACACAAGAGTGATACATGAAGAGTGATCAATTTGCAGTTATGGGGTAAAGACATTAGGAGTAATGTTGGAAGAAAACAGCACCGGGTTATGTGATGGAAGAAAAGCTGTCATACAAAATCAAAAAATGGAAAATCCAGGATTGAATGTAACAATATTATGAAAAGGACAGTTGCTACTCAGCAAGTAGCACAGATGCTGAGTCGCAGATGGGCACAACGAAAAGACTGTCAGAAAGGTAGCATTCAGCAAACAAGGTTTTTGTCGGAAATAGACATTGTACACACACACACACACACACACACACACACACACACACACACACACACACACACACACACACACACACATTACCATAGTCTCTGATTGCTGAGACCAAACTGCAAGCAGCAGTAGTGCAAGACAGGAGAGGCAACCAGCTGTTAGAAGTAAGGAAGAGGATGGAGCAGGGAGGGGGAGGAATAGCAGGAGTGGGGGTTGGGAATGGTAAACTGCTACTGCTGCTTGTGGGAGCATGCACGGGGATGACATGGAGAGACAATAGCTCAGCTAGGAACATTCGGGAGGTTGGACAGATGGCAGAGGGCGAGGACAGAGTAGCGGAAAAGGAGAGAAGTAAAAAGACTGTGGGTGTGTTGGTGGAATAAAGGACTTTGTAGTGTTGGAAGGGGAACAGGAAAGGGGCTAGTTGGGTAAGGACTCCCATCAGGCACTGCTGCTTCCACCCCATGTCTGTGCCACACATCCGTTTATACACCTTCCCTTCAAAGGAGAAATAATTGTGGGCTAACATAAAGTTAGTAAGGTATATGAGGAATGAGGTACTAGGTTTGGCGCCTGAAGGACATTGTTCAATAGCAATATGACAATGGGCATAAACAAAGATGTGGCACAGGCATAGGCTGCCAAACTTTTTGTGTGACATCTAGAAGAGACCTTCGTAGCCTCCTAAAACACCAAACCCCTAGTCTAGTTTAGGTCCATTGATGATATCTTCATGATCTGCACTTAGAGCTAAAAAGCCCTATCTCCATTCCTTCACAACTTCAAAACCACATACCCCATCCACTTCACATGGTCCTCCTCCACCCTATGTCCCACCTTCCTAGATGTCGACTTCCTCCTTCTGGTGGCTCCACCCGCTCTGTCCACATGAAGCCCATCAACCACCAACAATACCTCCATTTCAACAGCTGTCATCCCATTCACACTAAAAAAAATCCATCCCATAAAGTCTGGCCACCTGGGGACAGTGCAACTGCAGTGACAAGAACTCCCTTGCTGAGTATGCTGAGCGTCTCACCGAGGCCTTCACAGATAGGCACTATCCCCCCAGACCTAGTCTACAAACAGGTCTCCCATGCCATTTCCCCTCACAGCCCCAATCCTCCCACCACCCCAAGAACTGGCTGCAAAGGAGTGTCCCCCTCGTCACCCAGTATCATCCCGGACTGGAACTACCAAACATCATCCACCACAGCTTTGATTGCCTATCATCATGCTCTGAAATGAGGGACATCCTACTAGAGACATTCCCATCCTCCTAAAGTGGTGTTCTGTTGCACACCCAAACTCCTCAGCATCCTAGTCCATTCCTCTGCAACTTCCAATCCCAACCCCCTGCCACAAGGTTCATATCCCTGTGGAAGACACTGGGTGCTAGACATGCTCAGTCCATCCACCGAGCGCTTCCTATTACAGTCCTGTCACAGATTTATCCTCCATATCAAGGGCCGCACTACCTGTGAAAGCAGCCATGTCATTTACCAGTTCTGATGTAATCATTGCACAGCTTTCAATAGTGGCATGACTACCAACTAACAAACTGTCCACCTGGATGACTGGCCACTGCCAAACTGTGGCCAAAAGCAAGGTAGACCACCCCATGGCACAACATGCAGCTGAATATCACACACTTGATTTCAATGGCTGCTTCATTACCTGAGCCATACGGATCCTTCCCTCCATGACCACCTTTTCCAAACTGTGCAGATGAGAGTTATCCATACAGCACTCTCTCTGCTCCCATAATTATCCCAGCCTCAACCTATGGTAACATACTGTCCCCACACCCTCCAACCAACAATTTCAAGCCCCTCAGTCCTATCATCTTCACCCCAATCTCATCTTCCATCCTGTTTATTTTGCCGCCATCTGCCAATGCACCCACCCATCTTCCTCCCCTTTTATGCTCCTTTTTTCCCCACCTCCCAGCCCCACAATCTCCTGATGATGTGCCTGTTGAAATTCTAGTCCCTGCACACTCTACCAGACAGCATTCATCTCTCTCTCCACCTGTACAATGCTATCCCTTCCGTGCCCCCTCCAGATTACTGCTTACATCCATGTGACAATTGCATTCCAGCCCAAGATATTTGAGTTGGCAGTCATGTAAGCATGAGTGTGCTTGCTTGTGTGTATGAATGGTGTGTGTTTCTCTTTTGCTGATGAAGGCTGTGGCCAGAAACTTTATGTAAGTGTCTTTTTATTGTGCCTATCTGCAACTTAACACGTCTCCTTATAGTAAGCAGCAATCTTATCTTTTCCTGTGTTTTTGATATTCCTACCTAGAGTTTCCATTGTTTAACTTGTCTGTAGGATACACGAGATCAGCAGAAGTTGTCACATGCCTTGCCGTCTAGGGCAGGGAGCAAAATCACAGTTTTGTTTGCATCTTCAGTGAGATTTTTATTTGACCCAAAAGTCATAAAGTGTTTGATTAAGGTGTTTGGTTGAAATGGAATGTTGTGGTGCTTTTTTCAGAGCTCATCTCTGTTTGAATAACTTTCCATTCTGCTTTAAATTTATTTGTCATTGGCTTTGCTCTTGGCTCTCTAATTTCTGATCTATACACCTTTCTCACTGTTGTGTAAGTTTTCTTCTCAGCTTGACTCTGTTGAAATCTGTCATAATGCACCATAATTTCCTCCCCAAGTTTGCTCAGATGTGGTGTGTACCAGTTTCTCAGTAACAAATCAGAACAAACAAATAGGCCTACCGATAAAGAGCTTACAGTCCATGAAGTGACAGAAGATCAATGTGATAGCAATACTTCTTTGAACAATTCGAAAATTGGAGCCAGTATAAATGAAACCAGTCCCTACATCTTCGCCAGACCTTCAGATGAGAAACCTTCACCCAATACAGATACAAATTGGCGTCATGTACAGTGTAGGAAAAGAACTTTTCGATCTACAGATCAGCAAGTATCATTCACAACATGAAAACAACAAACCAACAACATACACAAAACGAAGCAGAATGCATCTGCACAACCAAAAATGCTGTATGCAACAGTACTAAAGAAAAGTGCAGAGGAAGAAACACCTCAACCATCTGCCATAGCATCAGACATAAATTCAAGTACTAAAGAAAGAAAAAATCAGATAATAGGCACTGGTGAAGAAAAAGGAATGCTACATGGCGAGAAAAGAGCATGGTTTCATTTAGGAAAAGTGAAAAACGGCACAACAACTGAAAATGTAACCAAATTCCTTGAGAAAATCTTTCCAGGATATAGCAACTTTCATGTAGAAAAACTGGAAACAAAGGGTGTGAACAGCCACTTCAAGATTGGTGTGGACTCCCATCTAAAGGACAAGGTGATGGACACAACACTATGGCCAAAGAATACTGTTGTCAGGTGCTTTTTATTCCGGAGATCGACCAGTGCACCAGTAAAATAGTGCCTGAAATAAAAACCCAAGGCCCCATAATATCTCACAGAAGTAACAGTAGAGATGATTATTATATGCCCATAGTTATAGCAGTTGTTAATATACAGTGTTTAAGAATCAAGGTGGACCTTCTATCATTCTTTGTAGAAGAAGTCAAACCAGATGTTTTATGTATATGTGAACACTGGTTAGATGAAGCGGAAGGTGACTATTACAGAGCCATTGAATATTTGGACACGGTGAATTCATGTTATAGAACTACTACAGTTCATGGTGGTGTATCTGTATATGCAAGCAAGACTCTTAGTGTAAAGGAAATATACTTAAAAAACTTTTCCACAGACCTAGATCTAGAATTAGCTTCACTAGTGTTAACAGATATTGACCTTATTATTGTCTCTGTGTATCACTCACCAGATGGTAATTTTGAAAACTTTATTGCACAAATAGAAACCTGTTTGTAGTACCTAACACGTCTTAAATCTAAAATTGGACTGTGTGGAGATTTCAACATACATATAGGTGATGGAAGCACTAAAGAGAGAATCTTCATGACTTTGATAAATAGCTATGGGCTGTTTGTTGCAAACCGACTGCCAACAAGAGGTGATGCCCGCCTAGACACAGTTATCACTAACCTCAATATCTGGGACTATAAAATCAGTGTAGTTGAACCAATGATTGCTGACCATAGTGCATTAGTAATGGAAATAAGTATGAAATGCTCGAGTCAACTGCAACCAAGCTCATAGCACTCCAGTTACACATTTAGTAAAAGAATCATAAAAGAAGAAAGACTAAATGACCTTAAAATAGTCCTGTCAAGTGTAAACTGGCAGCAAAAAATTGCAGGAATGGGGGCCAGTGCCTCATTCGAATGTCTGTTCCAATCATTAAAAGCTAAATTTGATGATTTATTTCCAGAAATCCACAAGAAGTATCCTACAGGCAAAGCTAAAGGAAGGGACAAACTTACTACAGGGAAGATGTGGTATACCCCTTAGCTAAACAAATTAAAATGCATTGTGCTAATTTTCAGGGACCGTATGGAAGTAGCTAGAGATCTCCCATCTAGAGACCTGCTTCATTGTAACTATGTAAGAGCCAAACGAATTTGCAGAAAGCAAGTGGAGGAGGCAAAAAAGAGATACAATGACAGGTTCATTAAAGAGACTCACAATCCATGTAAAGCAGCTTGGAATCTGGTAAACGAGTGCAGAAAAAAGCCCACCTCAGCCTTAAATTCCGGTAGCCCTGATGCCTTCAATCAGTACTTTGTTAGGATAGTGACAGATACTATTAATGAAATACCTGACTCAGGCATAGTCCCCACAGGCCACATGAGAAACATAACCAGTAGCACTTTTGAAAACTGGAAGGAAGTCCACCCTAAGGATATCATAAAAATAGTTAATATAATGGAAGGAAACATTCCACGTGGGAAAAATTATATATAAAAACAAAGATGAGGTGACTTACCGAACAAAAGCGCTGGCAGGTCGATAGATAGATAGCTTGTGTCTGTATGTGTGGATGGATATGTGCGTGTGTGCGAGTGTATACCTGTCCTTTTTTCCCCCTAAGGTAAGTCTTTCCGCTCCCGGGATTGGAATGACTCCTTACCCTCTCCTTTAAAACCTACTTCCTTTCGTCTTCCCCTCTCCTTCCCTCTTTCCTGATGAGGCAACAGTTTGTTGCGAAAGCTTGAATTTTGTGTGTGTGTTTGTGTTTGTTTGTGTGTCTATCGACCTGCCAGCGCTTTTGTTCGGTAAGTCACCTCATCTTTGTTTTTATATATAATAAAAATAGTTAAGTCATACAAGAACTCAGAGAGCAAAGATATCTGTGGTATGTCTTGCACAATGCTGAAGAAAACTGTTCTAGAGCTTGCTCAACCATTATCTATAGCAATTAACAAATGCTTATCCTCTGGTGTCTTCCCAAAATTTCTTAAACTAGCACGGACAGTACCAATCTACAAAAAAGGTGACCCGTGTGAAGTGTCCAGCTACAGACCAATTTCTATCATTCCTATTCTAGCTAAAGTTATGGAGTCTGTTAAGAAACTCCAGTTACAGAATTATTTTGAAGTAAATAAGCTCTTCCAGGACACAGAGGATGGTTTACGCAAGGGAAAGTCAACGTTTACGGCAGCACTGGACTTTACCAGATAAATAAGGCAAGGATGCGAAGACAGAGAAAGTGTGGCACTGACACTCTGTGACCTTACCAAGGCATTTGACTGCATTTCCCACAAGATACTGCACAATAAATTGAAGTGTCATGGCATTGGAGGTGTTGCTCTGGCAACTTTTCAGTCTTATCTGTAAAACCAGAGACAAGTGGTATCAATTCATGGAGCAACATCACAAGAACAAAAGCTGGAATATGGAGTACCCCAAGGGTCTGTCATAGGGCCTCTCCTGTTCCTTATTTATGTCAGTGATATGGGTTATAACAACAATATGTTACAGTTTGCTGATGACACCACCCTTTATCCCAAAGGAAGAACTGTTGCAGAATCACTCCAAGAAACAGAGTACTCTTCCAAAACATTAAAGAATGTTCATCAAAAATAAAATGAAAATGAATGAAGAAAAAACACATCTGATATGCACCCTTAACAACATCGGATGCCATGATAATATGGAGGCTGTCAAACTGTTGGGCTTCATGATAGAAAACTAACAGTGAACGAACACACAGTGTACGTGTGCTCCAAGCTCTCCCATGTAATATATCTCCTGAGGAGGTTAAAAGGCGTATTGAGTGACCAATATCCCATAACAGTATATTATGCCCCATTCCATAGCCACATCAATTATAGCCTACTGTTATGGGGACATTCTGCAAGTTGTAAGGATGTGCTAATTCTACAGAAAAAAGCTCTCAGAATAATCACATCAAACAACAGACAGGAGCACTGCAGGCCTATATTCAAGCAGTTAGGAATTATGACAGTCTTCAGTGAGTATGTGTTTTTATTTCTCATCAGCCTGAAAGAAAACTAAGGAGTCTTCAGCATGAGGCAAGATATACACAATCACAATACCCGTAACAAGAGAAACATCGAAATACCCAGGTGTCGACTTTCGGGAACGCAAGACAGCTTTCCAGTGGTTGCCCTAAACATGTTCAACTCACTGCCTCAAGAAGTGCAATCCCTGCTGCTAGGAACATTCAGATGGAGAGTAGCACAGGACCTGAAAGAACGCCCATTGTACTCCATAGGTGAATTCTTTAATAGTGACCAAAGTGAATGGACAAACAAATATTGTTTCTATTAAGTATAAATGTCTTAATTTTGTGAATATTTTTTTAAAATGTATATATGTAATTAATCTTGACGCAGTCTGTCCAGTCATGGCTGGTAAACAACACAGATCTAGTAATAAAGTAATAATATTAGAGTGGTTCTGCTTTGTGTGTGTTTTGTGATATTTGGGACAACATGAGACAAGATTTTCTGCTAGTAATTGCAAAAGTAACTGGTTAGTGGCACACATATAATTAGTGACTACAGTATCCCAGTTAATGTGGTTAAGATCAGTTTTTAACTAATTCAGTTTATGTCCATTGATTGGTCTGATTACCCTTCCTAGTTCCTTCCAGACTGTCTTGTTGTTTAGGGGGCACCTAAGCCACAGTTCTGCATGATCTTAAAGCTTGAGGTTTACACTACCAATTCAGTTTATTTGGCTGAAAGTTGTATATTATATTATCTAAGCATGCCTTGAGTCTGGTGGGTTTGTCATTTAGACAGTAGAAGATTAGAGATCTTAATGTGTCTTATATTTGGTTCACAATTTTAGACTTATACCTATGGTGATATTATGAGTATACTATTCCATTCTGTATTTTACATCATTTACTGTCTATGTTAATACCACCAAATGTCAGAATCCTGCAATTTTTATATTTTAAGAGCATTATTATCAACTTTTTAAGATTCTCTATAAATAACTCTTAGTTATTATTAGTGGCTATAAGTACCTGACTTGGGATCAGTATCGCTAAAGCTTACAAACTGCTTCTATGCATAAAGAACTTACATCTATCACTTTGTATTCTAAATTATTTGTTTATTTGATAAAGAATGAAACACCATACTGCTTCAAATTTGTTCTACAGTAACATGTGGCTGATTGGTATTGATAAGGTACACTTAATTCAAGTTCACTATGAATTAGCCCATGTTCAGTTACTAGCAGAACATCACAATTTAATTCTCCTAACCAGCATTCCTTTTCTGTAAGCTTACTTTTAAGTGATTGTACATTAATATGCAAGAAAAACACACTTTTTGGCTCAATGTTTGGTGTCTGCTTGTGTGGCTCGTTGGACACACAAAATCACAAAATTCATAGCTGCTGTCACCTGACTGCCCCAAGTGAAAGACATTAAAAAAAAAAGGCTGAGGTTCCTTCCAGGGGGTGGGGGGAGAGGGGGGGGGGGGAAGAAATGCTGAGGTTTCTTCCTGGAGCCTGCTGGCATTGCTGATGGATTCTGTCTCTGCTGTACTGTGGGAGTGCCAGTTAAAATGATTTCAGTTTTGGGTATTTGTTTCCTGTTGTTGATACTGTCATTTATATTTTTAACAAGCAGTTTTTTTTCTACGCTGTTAATGTGTAACCCATGTGAAGTGTGGAATCTGTGACCTATGTTGCTAACATCCAGGATTTTTACATTTTTGAACTATTTATATAACATTGACATTTGTTCATTGTTGGCAGTAATGTTCTTGTTTACTCATGACCATGATGCTAAATCACATCTGTGTGGGATATTCAGCACAAAAACATTTGTATTGTCAGCTGTCCTAAACACTTTTTACCTTTATTAATCTCAGTTTTGCTATGTAAGGCTTTTTTTCCCATGAGTCATTTGTCAGACTGCAAACCACAACATAATCTTCTGAGGAAAGACTTATTACTTCAGTGGACCATGCATGTTTACATAGTGTTGACATAGATATGCCAGGCTTTATGAAGGCACTTGCATTTACCAGGATTCTTCATTAAGAAAAGGAATACATCCACAACCAAGACCGTCTACCAGAACAGGAACAAATCCACAACCAAGATCACCTACACTAATACTGGATAAGGAAAGGATATATGCAGCAATCCTGAGTTAAATACAAAGTAAAAATTCAAAAATTAGGTAATCATCATTGGTATTTGTCATGGGTCAGTCAAACTTGCCACTTCATTTCCCTGTTAACTTTTACAATCTGAATTTAAACACCAATATTTCAGTTTTAAAGGAAGAAAATATCACTAAAAACAGTTATGATTTAGAATGGCATAATGGGCATGTACTTTCTTCTTCTTTTTCTTCTTTTAACTTCTCACTTCACTCAAAAAACTTTTAAAATAGTGATGATATACAAAATCTTGAACGCTTAAATGTTTACATGAGTTTTGAAATGATTAAATGATGGTTTTCATTGGTGACAGACATACATACATACATTAATCCTTGTTCCATAGATCATGAATACGACACTTCGTAATGATGTAGAACATGTCACTTTAACATAAGTTTTCTTTACACTTAATAATTAGCAATTTTTTTTTTTTTTTTTTTTTTTTTTTTTTTTTTTTTTTTTTTTTTTTTTTTTTACACAGTTACTACTTCATATCCAAAAATTCATCTATTGAGTAGAAGGATTTGTCATTCAGAAATTCTTTTAATTTGCTTTTAAATGTTGGTTGGTTCTCTGTCAGACTTTTAATACTATTTGGCAAATGACCAAAGATTTTTGTGGCAGCATAATTCACCCCTTTGTGTGCCAAGTTGAGATTTAATCCAGAAAAGTGGATATCACCCTTTCTTCTAGACTTGTGGCTATGCACTTCGCTGTTATTTTTGAATTGGAATGGGTTATTAATGACAAATTTCATAAGTGAATATATGTATTGCGAAGGTACTGTGAATATTCTGAGTTCCTTAAATAAATGTCTGCAAAGTGATATTAATTCACAGTTGTCCTTTTTAAAACTGATGATGCTATGGCACTGAACATGTAAAATGTAGCACACTGTACTGTACCAAACACAAGAAACTTGTACTAGGAAAGATTAAAATTGTGAGATGGAAGGTGATCAATTTTGAGAAGTCATAGAACATGTGGAAATGATGTGGTACATGGTTGTAACATAGGGATAAGTGTAATGTGGGAAGCTGAATGATAAAATGGCATAAGATCTGGTTTGGGAGTCACTAATAATGGAGACCGAGCTATGGTTATGAGGTGGATGCAAATATAAGGGAGAGATTTCATTTTAGGGACAGATGGGAAAGAATGAGAAAGATTTGGTAGGAGGAAAAATTTTGAAGGCAACTGTAATTTTCTGGAAATGGAAGTCCATTGAAGTTGTGTGGGTAGATATGCAGGTCAAGGGTTGGCGAGATGTGTTGATGTAAATGAAACGTATCAGAACCGGATATTAGAAGGGAACGAATTGGGTTATAGGGAATAAATTTGCAGTATGTTTAAGATAGAGTAGATTAGATTAGATCTTTACTGATCCAGAAAGTTAGTGTCACTGCCTTACTTGCATCTATTACCAGCTTGTTATGACTAAACTGGTTTTCAATATAGTTCAATGTCCCTCTCTGTTGCAGACTTCTGAAGCATTTCCATTTCTTACTCATTAACTAGTGCACTAGTATTGCCAGCAAACTGAATGGTGTTCTCTGAGAATTTCCTCAGGTCATTCGCATATAGTGTTAGTAGAAGACGTCCCAGCTCTGAGTCTTGTGGCACTCCACATTTAAAGGCTTCATACTCTGAATAAAGTAGAGTATGCAGAAGTTTTCAATTTAGGCACTGAGAGAAGGGAAATATGGTAAGCTGATTTCTATAGAGAAAGGTAAATGCATGTGAAAATACAGAATATGGTAAATGAATGTGAAAAACAAGGCAGAGTATAAATTATTCAAGATTCTGGAGGAAGTTATGGCTCTGAGCACTATGGGACTTAACATCTGAGGTCATCAGTCCCCGTGAAGTGATAAAACGTGGAAAGAGCAGATGTATTTGACATTGGCATATATGACGACTAAGACTTTATAGGTAAGGAGGATGGTGGTGGGATATAAACCCCTTGTTCACCTGGTCAGTAATTCAAGTAGTCTCCATCAATTGTGGGCTTTCTGTTGGATTGTTAGCAGGTGGGGTTTCTGTGTTGGTTAATAGCCAATGGTTAATCCTAGGTATTTCAGTGTGTTAAGTATTTGAATAAGGTTGTGATAAATGGTGAGGCAAAAATCATACAGACAGATGATATGCCCCATGATTACCATATTGCATAAGGTTTGGAAGGATTTATCTGGAGGAAACATTGGTAGTGAACTAGTTCAGATGGAGCTAGAGATACCATTAGTGTTTCTTGAGGGTAGGGTAGTGGGGCAGGAATGCTGTGTCACTATAGTACTGGACGAGAGGGACAGGAGGAGGAGAATTAAAATATCAGTACAACAAAGGATATAAAAGAGTAATGAACACACCTGCAGTGGAATCTAAGATGTGGGTATTGGTATAAATAATGGTGACAAAGAATGGAATATAGGAAGAAAGGGTTTAAAAAATCAAAATAGCTCATTTGAAGTGTATACATCTCAAATTTGGAAAGGTGAACAGAATGCTAAACAGCATCATGGGGCTTTACAGGATCAAGGAACACAAAAATGATAAATTTTCAATTATTGAACTTTGGGGATATAACATAGTTAAGTACAGGATTTGGCCATCAATAAAGAGGTTGGGATGGAAGGGGTAGGTGTGTTATTGAGTGGTTACAGACGTGTTGGGAAAGGACAGATTCAAAGACCTACTATACATTGAGGTAAGGAACAAGATTAGGATTTAATGTCCTACCACCAACAAGATCATTAGAGATGGAGCACAAGCTCATATTGTGGAAACAGTTGTGTTCTTTTCAAAGGAATCATCCAACCATTTTCCCTATGTGATTTAGAGAAACCATGGAAAACTTAAATCTTAATATCCAGGTAGGGATTTTTAGTACTATACTCCCAAAAGATTCCAGTGTCTCACCATTGCATCACCTCTTTGGGTTAAAATAAAGCAGTATAAGGAGGTTTCACAAAAATGTTTATTTTATTTAAGGAAAAGTAGGGTTCTGGAGATTGTTCGCACCTCTAGATATAAACATTTGTAGATGGCTGTCTCAAATAACAGCTTGCAAGGATTACTAGGAAGGAATGGGGGCATTCTTTTGAGTGTCTATAGATAATGTAGTCATGATTAGGGGCTACATCCTCCGTAGCTATACAGTCAGATAGGCATTTTCCCTTGATGAGAAGACGGGAATAGGTTGCACTCAACCTTAAGAGCCAAACTGAGGAGCCGCCTGAATAAGATGTATCAGCTCCGAAGTCTGGAAGTTTGACAGTGGCTGGAAGAGTGATGCGTTGAACCCATCCCCTCTCCCCCAATACTGTATCCAACAGACACCATTTGGCAGCAAGTGACACATTGGCCAGTCGGCATTACAGGGTCTCCTGGACATCACCAGGGAGATACTGCTTTAAACATGTAAAATGCTGTGATAAGTTTTGTCTGTGTTAGTTGCCCAAGCAGTAGAAACTGGGAAAGGAGGGGGTGGGAGCGGGGGTGGGGGGTGGGGGGGAAGATGGGATGCTTGCCCCTTCCTGGAATCTAGCTGCAGGCTTTTCACTCACAATATCATTTTCTTTAATTTCTAGCAATCTGTGATTCACCTAAAATTCAGATTTTACATTGCCAACATTGACAGGAAATACTGCAGCTTTATAAATTGCTATAGGCCTATGTCTTGGTTTTTCTTCATTTCCATCTATTACCTGAGAAATTAAATACTAAGACTGAAACAAGAAAAAGGCATTTTATTTATAGATAAATATTTATGTAGCTGCTATGAAAAATGGGTACTCCATCAAACTTAAGGAAATGGTTTAAATTTTCAAGAAAAGAGTAAAGATGAGGTGCTCAGTAGGAGCACTGTACAGTGGTTGTTATTGAATAAAGGAGTTCTTCTGGTGACCAATAGCAACTCCACCTCAAGCTGAGGGAAATGAGTTTCCACTTTTGTGTGGGTGGAGGTCAGCTGGTGTGATAGGATTTCAGGAAGGTTTTGTTGAGAATTAAAGTATGGACTTGGTATTGGGAGAGGGTACGTATAAGCAAGGGTTCATTTCCCACATGAAAATGCGTGAATGGGACCTTATCCTGTATCTGTCACTAGAAAGAGCAACAACACGGATGGATAGTTGGTTTCACAGTTAGTAGCTTCTTGTTTCTCACCTCCAGCCATTCTACACCCCATGAACTTCTGGCCCAACAGTAAGTTTACAGCTTCTACAGGAATTTCACATTGTTCATCTCTATCCCCCTTGTAGGCCTCCTTGACTGCTATATCAGCTTGCTCATTTTCCTTTATTTTAAGGTGCATCAGCAACCAACAGAATGTCACCTCCTTCCCATGCTTTCATAGTGAGAGAATAATATATGGCTCTTTGCTTTGATACCAAATGACCTCGTTGCTAGTCGATGACTACCAAAAAGTCACTCTGTGGATGGATGTACATTAGTATGCTATGCCAGAGAGGTTGTGTCTAATAGGAAGTGGTGGCTCACCAGCTTTAGCACAAAGACTGGGACTAGGCCTTGTTCTTAATGCCTCTGTGACCGACCAATTTTGCTCATGGTGGACTGTATCCAGTATCTTAATGAATGACGGACTAGCAGACTCATACACCCCACACCCATAATCAAGATGGGATGACACAAAAGCTCTATACTGATGGAGCAGACCGTCTCTGTCTTTTCGCCTTACCAGGTGTGCAATACATTTTAAAACATTAAGTGCTTTGAGGGATCAAGTTCTCAAGTGTGACAGTCACATTAGTTTTTGATTGAAAGTGCAGCCCATATATCTCATTGACTCTCTAAAATTTTAAATAACATCCTTCAATTTGACTTCTGGAAGACTGAAAGCATGACAGAAGCAGTTAAAAATAACACATGCACATTTTGATGAAAATTTAAAGCCAGTTTTAAGCACTAGTTCCTCCAGCTTACTAATAGTCATTTGCAACTGATGTGTATTTGATAGACAACTGGAAGATGACCTAAAACCCATAAATTAAGAGATCTGACAGGACTCCTTATTGCCAATGTCATGCTGTCTATACCTATTAAAAATGTGGTCATGACAACACTTGCAAGACAATCTGATAAAACACAAAATAAAACGGAGAATGGAAGGATCATAATAGAACAGGAAAATGCTCCTTGGAGCTGTCTGAGAGTAATATGCCTCAAGTAGAATCATTGGCCTTCTCAAGAGATAAAAAATGTCTGTGAAATGATGCTTGTATAGGAAACCTATTGTAGGGTCACATACAGCATGGTCAAGTTATAAACAGTGGAATGATATCACCAGGACCCATACTTAAAGTGACCAAGAAGCTGCCTGGATTCTGAAGCTCAGACAAGGCAGTGGTTGACTATCTGCTCCATGATCTTTCACATATACTAGATACTTGGGAATATTCAATCCTTCTCAGTCTCAGTAAGGTGAATTAAAACTGCTTCCTTCCATGAGTCAGGAAATTATTTAGTTTCCAATATTAAGTTAAAAAGTTTGAGGAGGATTTCCTTAGCAGTTACAGGGAGATGACACAAAATGCTGTTAAAGATTTTGTCATGGACTGGTGCTGTGTTGCCTGCTGCAATCAATACTGAATATAGCTCACATGTGGAGAGAGGACAATTATAAACATCATTGGCAGAATTGAAGTCCTAACTGACCCTTTCAACAATGATCAGTTGTAATGGGAAGGTAGATCTTGGCTGGCAATGGCAGTGATTTGAGTGAGGTGCTCTGTCTTTGTCTGCACAATGTCTCTCTTGCTGATCAGAAGACTCCCATTTTTTACAGCATTGATAAGGCACCTCCCACCTCTCCTTGAGATCCTCCCAATGGCTTTCAATACATGTATTGGTTTAGTGCAAGAGTTGGTGGAATTCATGGACCACTGTTATGACCCCATTTTGCTCTTCCTAATTATACAATGGCCTTTTGCTCTCACCACCTAAAATACTGCAAGATTCTCATCATATGGCCTGCAGTAGAAACTCCAAAGAGCCATGGTGAAGGTTCAGCATGGATGCATCAGTGGCAAGGTGAAACATTCAGGTGATATTATCCACCTAATCCTGAATTCTATATCTACTTTCAAACACAGCCAAATGACTGTACTGCATCCAATTAGCATTGCTGAACACCCACATAGGCCACATGCTTTTGGGTACTGCTCCATCTTGTAGGTGTTTGCAGATTGAGAAGTGGAATGCTGGTAATCTTCCACTTCACACTAAGCAGTGTGTACATGGGATGAAGAACATGAGGATAGGTCAATGGCTGAGAATGACCTTTGTGGCAGTGCTGAAGTTTATTCTTTGTACCACATTCAGAAGACATAAATCTTCTGAGAACAAGAGGTTCTCAACATCTTGACCCCAGATAAATGGAAATGATCATATGGCGTCAGTGGCAGGGAGTTCCCAAGCAGGAAGTTCCGCCGCCAAGTGTAAGTCTTATTGGGTGCAACGCCACATTGGGCGACTTGCGCATCGACAATGGGGATGACATGATGATGAGGACAGCACACCACAGCACAAATCTCCCACCCCAGACGGGGATTGTACCCAGGCCCGCATGCGTAGCATTCCAACCCGCTGACTGTTCAGCTACTTGTTGAACCCATAGTCATGTAGTGGTGGCATCCCATAGCACATAGGGTGCACTGAGATCTTCACAATGTAGAAACAATTGATAGAGCTCTCTGATGAGGTTATGGAGCCTTATTCCCAGTGCACAGCTTTGTTAGGGGGCAAGTATAGGGAGCCTATGGTCATCCTGTACGGCATATGCACTACTGCAGCAACTGCTTTCAAGCAACTGCTGGTGCATAAGGGGAGAGTAACGCAGTGATTTGCATCAGCCACGAGGATAGCTATCCTCCTTTAGCTCTCTACACATTTAGATCACCCTTTCTGTGGGGGTTATATTCCCTTAGCATAGGGTCATAAAATAATCTGAAAAGTGTTGCCTGTTACACAAGCACAAACACCTGTCCTGTGCTAAAAGTATGAAATTATGATTTCCTCCACTCATATTCTGAACCCATTTGTGTTCCAATGTACAACTGGAGCCATCAAACAAGAAAAATATGGGGTGGTCTGTCAGTTTTGGGCTGCTTCTTTTTAATCTCCACCTCTTCGCCATATCTTTCCCATCAGGGAGGATAGTGACATTATGGTTGCAGACACTCATCTGTTGTCTATCAGCTATAGAGATGTATTTGCAGCTTGAGGAGTAAGTTTGTCTGTAAGCCTTGACTGTTGTGTGGCAGAAACAACTGCCTTCATTTTAACTCCACAATTGCCTTTTTTAAAAGTTTTAACAGTTCCAACCATTCACCACGATTATAGTCACTAGAAGACCGTGTTAACTTGACATTTATGGTACATATGCAAATTCTGGTGGCAGAAGGACACAAAGATCAATTGAAAACATAAACCATAAATGACAAGTTAGTGGTTCTAACTGTGGTGAATAGTTGGAACTCTTAAAACTGTAAATTCAAAAAATAAATTACAAAACTACTAAATAGCAATACTGAAACCCTGCTTCACTAACACAAGAAAATGCAAAACTTTTTAATGGAAAGCAGTTCAATTCTGAGGGTGCTCAACATGCAAGTGAACATAACCAGGAAAGCAGAAATTAAAATATTATGTACAGTGTGATAAACACTCAACCTAGGGCCATAAATGAAGTTAAAAGTGACTTAAAATCTGAAAAATCAATAACATGCACAATTATATGAATGAAATAGCTTCAGTTTAAAAGAATAGTTTACCATGCACTGGATAGGCATGTACTTAATAGAACAGTGAAATATGGGAGATACACTTCATGGTGTAGAGTCACTGTAAAGAAATTTTTAAAGAAACAGACTCTACTGTATAATAGGTGTAAAACAAAGCACACCATTATAATCAGGAAGATAATTAATGAAATGCATTTGCCTGTCAAGAGGGCAATTCTTGAAGCCTTCAACTAGTACTGTTGCAGAATATTATCGAAATATATCTCACAAAACCCACAGAAACTCTGGTCATATGTGAAGGCTGTTAGTGAAAATAAAATGAAAGCAGTGCAAAAAGGATTTTAAAAGATATCTTTGACATGAAATGCAATGCAAATTCTTTGGGTGAGATTCATCACAAAGTAAAATAAATGGTTGAAAATGAGTTCCTGTTAGTTGGTGATTGTCTTCAGGAAAACACCAAGGTCCCAAGCTGTAAAATAGCTCCTATTGATGGCCTGCGAGATGCAGAGAGGAGTCAACTGGTCACTTTCACA
Source organism: Schistocerca serialis cubense (assembly GCF_023864345.2). Taxonomy (NCBI): domain Eukaryota; kingdom Metazoa; phylum Arthropoda; class Insecta; order Orthoptera; family Acrididae; genus Schistocerca; species Schistocerca serialis. Next base: position 362,858,244 of record NC_064638.1, read on the forward strand.
AATAGCAGGAGCGCTAGAATTAGACTAGATTAGATTCAGATTTTGTTCCATATACGCAAAATATAAGATGATTCTTGTGTCTGTGGAACATGTCAGAAAGTGTAACATAAAAAACACAGAGCATTGGAATACAAGACTCACTTCCCTGATCATTTGTGAGGAGATTGTCAAGATATATGAATACGTTACAATCAACTGGAACTGCTAATATTTACATGATTAATACACTGTCAGTATGAAACATAGTTATGCACTGTTAATAAATTTATCAAACACAAAATACCTAATCTTGACTGTTGCGACCAAGTGCTGTCAAAACTGAAATCTAACAGACATTTTTATTTAAGCTGGTCTAATAGTCCCTGTTAAGATATTCATCTATAAAGTAGAAAGAGTTGCCTACTAAACAGTCTTTCAAACTCTTTTTAAAATGTACATAATACATGAGTACAAGCTGGGACTACACAGCATCACAGCAGAGCGACAAAACCAGTATCGAAGTGTGACCTTGACTGCTGGGAAACTACAATAAAAAAAATATACAACACACTGCATATGTTAATGGAGGAACAAGCAGGGGTTGTTGTTGTTGGGGTCTTCATTCCAGAGACTGGTTTTATGCAGCTCTCCATGCTACTCTATCCTGTGCAAACTTATTCATTTCCAAGTAACTACTGCACCCTACATCCTTATGAACCTGCTTAGTGTATTCATCTCTTGGTCTCCCTCTACAATTTTTACCCTCCATGCTGCCTTACAATACTAACTTGGTGATCCCTTGATGCCTCAGAACACGTCCCACCAACCGATTCCTTCTTCTAGACAAGTTGTGCCACAAATTCTTCTTCTCATCAATTCTATTCAGTACCTCCTCATTAGTTACATGATCTACCAATCTAACCTTCAACATTCTTCTGTAGCACCACATTTCAAAAGTTTCTATTCTCTTCTTGTTTAAACTATTTATTGTTCACGTTTCACAGCCATACATGGCTACACTCCATACAAATACTTCAGAAAAGACTTCCTGACACTTAAATCTATACTCAATGTTAACAAATTTCTCTTCTTCAGAAACACTTTTCTTGTCATTGCCAGTCTACATTTTATATCCTCCCTACTTTGACCATCATCAGTTATTTTGCTCCTCAAATAGCAAAATTCATCTACAACTTTAAGTGTCTCATTTCCTAATCTAATTCCCTCAGCAAGAGGTACAAAAGAGAAAATCTGGATGAGGAGAAAACCTGGATGTCCCTTGTAAGACTATATGGGATACCCAGCAAAATTGCCTGTGTAAGTAGATAGAATTAGTGCAAAGGAGGACAGTCAGGTATGAAATGGGTGACTACAGGACAAGTAGTGGCACAGAAATGATTAATAAACAGAATGGAGAAATCTCGCACAAAGAAGGATAAGACTAGATTTGGAGAAATTTACCAAACATACAAGAGTGGTAACACAGGAAGTCATAGGACACAGACTGGTCTCTTATGGAGTATATAAGGGAAGGAAAGACCATTGCACAAAATAAGATTGAAATCATGGAACAACAGTAGAGGATTTAAAGTCACTTAAGGTTTGTACAAAAGGTGTGCATTATTCAGGAACACACATTTTCAATAACTTGCCAGCAGCCATAAAAAGCTTAACAACCAATGAAATTCAGTTTAAGAGAAGCCTAAAGGATTTATTGGCGGCCAACTCCTTCTACTCCATTGATGAATTTCTCAGTAGAACCAACTGATTTGTGTGTATACGTATGTATATATAAGTACAATATAATTATATCAATATAATGGAAGGAAACATTCCACGTGGGAAACAGGTAACACAGGTCTGTATGTGTGAATGGATATGTGTGTGTGTGCGAGTGTATACCTGTCCTTTTTTCCCCCTAAGGTAAGTCTTTCCGCTCCCGGGATTGGAATGACTCCTTACCCTCTCCCTTAAAACCCACTTCCTTTCGTCTTCCCCTCTCCTTCCCTCTTTCCTGATGAGGCAACAGTTTGTTGCAAAAGCTTGAATTTTGTGTGTATGTTTGTGTTTGTTTGTGTGTCTATCGACCTGCCAGCGCTTTTGTTCGGTAAGTCACCTCACCTTTGTTTTTATATATAAGGTCTGTATGTGTGGATGGATATGTGCGTGTGTGCGAGTGTATACCTGTCCTTTTTTCCCCCTAAGGTAAGTCTTTCCGCTCCCGGGATTGGAATGACTCCTTACCCTCTCCCTTAAAACCCACTTCCTTTCGTCTTCCCCTCTCCTTCCCTCTTTCCTGATGAGGCAACAGTTTGTTGCAAAAGCTTGAATTTTGTGTGTATGTTTGTGTTTGTTTGTGTGTCTATCGACCTGCCAGCGCTTTTGTTCGGTAAGTCACCTCATCTTTGTTTTTATATATAATTGGTCTGCATGTGTGGATGGATATGTGCGTGTGTGCGAGTGTATACCTGTCCTTTTTTCCCCCTAAGGTAAGTCTTTCCACTCCCGGGATTGGAATGACTCCTTACCCTCTCCCTTAAAACCCACTTCCTTTCGTCTTCCCCTCTCCTTCCCTCTTTCCTGATGAGGCAACAGTTTGTTGCGAAAGCTTGAATTTTGTGTGTATGTTTGTGTTTGTTTGTGTGTCTATCGACCTGCCAGCGCTTTTGTTCGGTAAGTCACCTCATCTTTGTTTTTATATATAAGTACAATATAACTTCTGCATAATTTCAGTGCAGTAATGTGTTCATTGTAAATGTGTGTGTGTGTGTGTGTGTGTGTGTGTGTGTGTGTGTGTGTGTGTGTGTCTGTGTGTGTAAGTACAATCTAACTTTTGCACCAGTTCAATGCAGTAATGTGTTCATTGTAAATAAGTATTTAGTAGTTGTATTACACATTTATTACCTTATAAATAAATAAATAAACTTTTTTATTTTAAATTCAGTGCATTAGTATTTGCAAAATGATTCTTTCATATAGCGTTCATTAAAAAATGAGGACCATGCCAGTTGGGACCTGTGGAATGGTACATTAGCTTATTTGTTTGAGTTGGAAATATTTGTCATGTATTGTTGTTTTTCTGACATGTTCTACATCCTGGAAGACCTCCTCACTATGGATCAATTGAAATGAAAGTAAATCAAATCTAAATACTCTTAAGTTGGTAGAGGAGTAAGTGAGTGGGACAATTTATCAGGAGATATCCTCAGTCCATACCCAGAAAGCACCACTACATTTAAATACCTGGTCCAACAGTATCAAAACATCAAAGATTATGGAAAACAGGATAAGGCTAAATTTCGTTTTATAATAAATTATTATATAACAATACTAGGGCTATAACAGAATTATGTGATCTGCAAGTGTCATGTTTACCACCTTGGCAATGACCATATTTGTGAGCGAATAAAAATTGTCTAACGACGTAGCTCTTTCCATGAGCAGTGTGACATTTCTCAAGCGCTTGATAGATATTAGTACGCCTGTTATACATTGTACATAAAAGTGTCACATTTTTTCCAAACTATCCTCCTCTCTCCTCACAATTAGAAACACAGTCAGAGGCATATTATGTGTTCTGCTACTGACTACTGGGAATCTTTTCTGACCTGAAGTTCACAGTGGGCTCTCTAAAGTCCTTTCTCCCCCCCCCCCCCCCCCCCCCACCACCACCACTTTTTTTCCCCTATGCTGTTCCAATGAGCAACTAGAGATTCAAGAATCCACCCAAGCAACAGAGCCCAATTTGTGCCACTCCATACTCAGTATTACAATCATTGCATTCTATTGCAGCTGCCTGGATCACTGTCACACATCAGACTCCACTTGACTATTCCCAGCAGCTAGCTAACATGTGCCTCCAAAATAATAAAGCCCAACTACACATACTGCTTAGTGCACACAAAAGGCATGCAAGAAACTTTCAGAAAACATCTGCCAAGTACGGTAACTCACTATCAAACTAATAGAGGCACAAAGTGTAGGTTTCAGTACTCTGCTGAAAGACCCTGTAACCTTACAAAATGCTAAAAGAATGTTTCTTTATGCAAAGGTTTAAAATGTTTATAGAAAAGTCTCCCTGTTCTTAAGAACAGAATATTATTTCATTGGGAGTAAAAATACTGAAAGAAGCCATAAGACTATCTATGAAAAGTGTTCTCTAACTGGAAATAATACTGTTTTATTCATGTTTGAGTGTCGCATTTTACCTGCCATAAAAACAACAAATTATAGAAGACAGTAACATTAAACAGAAGCTTCATTAAGTCTATTTCTAAATGCTATAGGTGTTGAAGAGAAAGAGAGGAAAATGTTGTTTCCAGATGGCACGGCAATACTGAACAGTGACCAAAATATGGGACAACTTGAGAGAAGAGCATATATTTCTACAAACGTCGCAGCTCAATGACTCAAGGAAAACTGACTAACTTTAAACCTTAAAAAGACTGTGTGAGTCACATTCAGTAACAAAGAGAAATCTATACATATGGATTTAGAGGTGGGTGAGACAAATCTGGGAGAAGTACAACCCACTAGGTTCTTTGATGCATGCTCAATCTGTCTGTAAGAAACTCATATTCATAATGAAGCAACTATCTCAGTATGCAGACAAAGAACTTCTATGCACAGTATACCATGGACTCTTTGAACAATACCTGCAACATGGAGTGACAGTATAGGAAAATTCAAACATTCAAGAAACAATATGAGTGTTCACATTACAAGATGAAAGCTGTTAGGATCATTTTAAGAAGAAGGGCTTCTGAAACATGCACAACTTCTTCAAAAATCTAAGCATCTTAACTTTTACATCTTTGACCATATAGGCATATAAACAGTAATGTTGTTGTTGTTGTGGTCTTCAGTCGTGAGACTGGTTTGATGCAGCTCTCCATGCTACTCTATCCTGTGCAAGCTTTTTCATCTCCCAGTACCTACTGCAACCTACATCCTTCTGAATCTGCTTAGTGTATTCATCTCTTGGTCTCCCTCTACGATTTTTACCCTCCACGCTGCCCTCCAATACTAAATTGGTGATCCCTTGATGCCTCAGAACATGTCCTACCAACCGATCCCTTCTTCTGGTCAAGTTGTGCCACAAACTTCTCTTCTCCCCAATCCTATTCAATACTTCCTCATTAGTTATGTGATCTACCCATCTAATCTTCAGCATTCTTCTGTAGCACCACATTTCGAAAGCTTCTATTCTCTTCTTGTCCAAACTATTTATCGTCCATGTTTCACTTCCATACATGGCTACACTCCATACGAATACTTTCAGAAATGACTTCCTGACACTTAAATCAATACTGGATGTTAACAAATTTCTCTTCTTCAGAAACGCTTTCCTTGCCATTGCCAGCCTACATTTTATATCCTCTCTACTTCGACCATCATCAGTTATTTTGCTCCCCAAATAGCAAAACTCCTTTACTACTTTAAGTGCCTCATTTCCTAATCTAATTCCCTCAGCATCACCTGACTTAATTAGACTACATTCCATTATCCTTGTTTTGCTTTTGTTGATGTTCATCTTATATCCTCCTTTCAAGACACTGTCCATTCCAATCAACTGCTCTTCCAAGTCCTTTGCTGTCTCTGACAGAATTACAATGTCATCGGCGAACCTCAAAGTTTTTATTTCTTCTCCATGAATTTTAATACCTACTCCGAATTTTTCTTTTGTTTCCTTTACTGCTTGCTCAATATACAGATTGAACAACATCGGGGAGAGGCTACAACCCTGTCTTACTCCCTTCCCAACCACTGCTTCCCTTTCATGTCCCTCGACTCTTATAACTGCCATCTGGTTTCTGTACAAATTGTAAATAGCCTTTCGCTCCCTGTATTTTACCCCTGCCACCTTTAGAATTTGAAAGAGAGTATTCCAGTCAACATTGTCAAAAGCTTTCTCTAAGTCTACAAATGCTAGAAACGTAGGTTTGCCTTTCCTTAATCTTTCTTCTAAGATAAGTCGTAAGGTCAGTATTGCCTCACGTGTTCCAGTGTTTCTACGGAATCCAAACTGATCTTCCCCGAGGTTGGCTTCTACTAGTTTTTCCATTCGTCTGTAAAGAATTCGTGTTAGTATTTTGCAGCTGTGACTTATTAAGCTGATAGTTCGGTAATTTTCACATCTGTCAACACCTGCTTTCTTTGGGATTGGAATTATTATATTCTTCTTGAAGTCTGAGGGTATTTCGCCTGTTTCATACATCTTTCTCACCAGATGGTAGAGTTTTGTCAGGACTGGCTCTCCCACGGCCGTCAGTAGTTCCAATGGAATATTGTCTACTCCGGGGGCCTTGTTTCGACTCAGGTCTTTCAGTGCTCTGTCAAACTCTTCACGCAGTATCACATCTCCCATTTCATCTTCATCTACATCCTCTTCCATTTCCATAATATTGTCCTCAAGTACATCGCCCTTGTATAGACCCTCTATATACTCCTTCCACCTTTCTGCTTTCCCTTCTTTGCTTAGAACTGGGTTTCCATCTGAGCTCTTGATATTCATACAAGTCGTTCTCTTATCTCCAAAGGTCTCTTTAATCTTCCTGTAAGCAGTATCTATCTTACCCCTAGTGAGATAGGCCTCTACATCCTTACATTTGTCCTCTAGCCATCCCTGCTTAGCCATTTTGCACAACAGTAATATAAATCACAAAAGATAGTTCAGAGGGGACTACTAATGTACAATACACAACACATGGGGGAAGAATTATGTATGAAGTGTACCCCACTAACTTAAAAATGCATGAAAAAGGATATCAGACTACTAAGAAGTCTGCCCAAATCTCTGCTTGATAATATACATGACAATAACTTTCCAAAGAAGTTTAATGACTATCCAATGGAAAAGGGATTTTTTGGAGTTAAAGAGTACATACCAAATCAAATTTGTATATGTAGTTCTTTATAATCTGTGATACTGGAGAGTTTTATGTCTTTCATCCTTATGTTATGCAAAGGACAGCTTGGTTGATGCCCAGTTGGAGTTCTGGGCTGCCTGGAACTGTTGCTGGTAAGCACTACCAATAGAAAGGGTGCAGGGGGCAGCCAGTGTAGAGGCAAGAGTGTGAGCAAATGCTGTCAGTGAAGCGTCTTAAATAATTGAGTGGTAGGGTTTCTGTGAGGTGTCACATGATGTGCAGGTGCAACATAGTGCCATGCTCACAGTACAGCGATTGTATATACTGTGTTGATGGCGGGTGATGCTAATGTCTCTAGAGGAGCCTGCTGGAGTACAGCATGTGTACACAGAGTGATGTGTTGCTGTGTACACAGATCGGTGGGTTGCTACTGTGGTCTGCCAATGCTAGTAATCATACAGTGTGTTCAGCTGTGTGTAGCTGACTTAGGCAGACAATGTCAGTTAAATGGCAATCCACTGGTCACAGATGTATGCTCATGACAGTAGTGGCTAGGAGACTGGCCTGGCCACAACAGGGAGAGTATCAAAACGATTGCTCCTTAGGAAATAAGTGATTTTTTAACTGTCGTATATTACATGCATATTTACTATATGCAATGTCATCCAGCAGCAACAAATAAAACTGAATTCAGTTCAATTCAACTCAATCCATAGAAATCAGGAGATAGGCATTGTGAAAAAAGGGTTCAAAGGCTGGACCTGATCTCACATTCAGGGAACATTTTGTTCTCAGAGAATAAAAATTAAGAAAAATAAACTCTTACAGGAAGAAATACTTACTAGAAAAGTTAAAGTTACATTATTGAAGAGGACTGCTAACTCAGCATATCCACAAAGTTTAAAACAGTGAAGGAATATAGAACATGTACCACAGTAGGGGTATACAGATAAAAGGAGAGCAAATGAAGAAAAGTGTAAAAGTAGAGAAGAAAATTTAGAAGAACTTTACGCTTACTTATGGTCTCCTCTGTAGCAGGTACGGAATCAAATATGGCAATAATGTTCTATATACACAATTCTGAAGTACTGATGCCAGGATGATTGCAACAAGCAGACTTTATTGATGAGGCAAATACCTAATTCCCAAAATTTGTATTGAGAATGTCTGCATTTCTCTTGTAATAAATCCTATACAGCCAGTGTACATATAACATAGTACAATTTGAAGATTACAAACACGTAGTATAACATGTTTACCCAGAGGAACATTTCTAATCAGGCTTGCTAAAAGCAATAGCAACGTACAACTTTATTCAAAGGTTTATGTAATTCATTAAGTGATCTGTGACACTATAATATTCCCTTAGGCTACATAGTCTTTGAGTTTCTATGGAAAATAGCACAATGTAATCAACACTGATTGTAATGAATTGTGGCCTAAATGGGAATTTAGGATTCAACTGGAGTAAAGAGAATTACAAAGAAATTCAATGACATCATGTAGAAAATAATTGTTCTGCAGTTAAGTTCAACACACCTACTGGGTACTGGATTTATCTGATTAAAATCAAGATTAGATATCAAAGTCATGTCATTGTTTCACAACTAAAGATACTGTTGTGGCCTTCTCCACCAGACATCACAGCACCTAGAGTATCAGCAACCAAACTGACAGCTTGCAGTCACAGGTTGCCCGCTTCGCAGGCACACCGAAGCACTACACAACCATCAGGCAATATTGATGAATGGCCACAACCACAACAACAACACAGCAAAGACACCAGCGGCCACCAGGGGCCACAACCGGCCCACATAAACATAAGGAAGAGGTTGCTGCAGATCCCGGAACTATTTTCACACGTCAAACCACATGATAGAAAATAGTTCCGAGGTACTCATCCACAGAAGCGCTATAAAGGCTGGTGCTCGGCCGCACATCGGCAGTTCATCAACCGCCAGCAGATGTGGATAGTTGCCGCCCTGGCAGCCCGGCTTGGATCTTCTCGCTGACGTCTGGATTAGGCTTGGTATATCGAAGAAGTCTCTGGCGGAGACTAGTAGGAATTTATTTCAGTTGTTTTCTGTATTATTCTTCTATGTAGTTGTGATTCGAAGACAGATCATTGTTTTGTGTGTTGGTGTTATTCTTGGAGAATTTGCTTTGGTTAATTGAACAGTCCAATAAATTGTTTCAGACTTTGATCATTAGTTTCTTCTGCTTACGCAGACATATCACATACAGCTACACAAGTGATGCATTTAATGGCCAAATTGCTTGCAGGAAATTTTCTAAGAGCACACATGTACCATAAATATTTTCTCACAAGCACAGTCCATAAGCCTGTTATATATCTTGAAATAAGAATGCATATTTTTAACTGAAGCTCAGCACACAGTCCCATGCTTTATAATCTGTACACAGTGTATCTGTCACAAGTCCACTCATTTAATTTGTGCTGGAGGTGGGTGACACTGCACTTCTTATCTGACATAGAAAGGTGGTACTGTGGTAAGACACTGGACTTGTATGTGGGAGGTCAGCAGTTCTAATCCTCATCTGGCCATCCTGATTTAGGTTTTCTGTAACTTCCTTAATTCACTTCAGTCAAATGCCAGTATGGTTCCATTGAAAGGACACAACCAAATTCCTTCCCTAATCTGAATCTGTGTCTGTCATCAATATAACATTAAACCTTAATCATCCTTCCTCTTTTGTTATTCATATGCAGTATGAATATCCAGCTTATCTTGTACAGGCTCAAGACTGCTTTTGATTATCTGTTGGTGTGGGCTACAAAATGGAGCTGTCATTCAGTCCATTAGAGAACCAAGCATTCATTGCAACTGAACACCTAGTTCCTGTGATCTTGTGACGAATAGACATCCTGGGAGAAATCAACTGCCTGGGTCTCACACATGTCAGGCACCTAATTTGGCACCAACACATTGTAGAACTGATGACCAAACCAAAGGGCAGGCTGCGCCTACTCTAGCCACAGCTAAACCCAACATCTCTTAGGATCTTGGAACTGCCCTGTTTAATATACTGCTGTGATCTGTTCACAAGCATGCAGCAGCAATCTAGAGTAACATGGGAGGAAGTCCTGACAACTGGTACATAGGACATCCCCAGTGCTAAAAGAAAGGGAAAAATATTTAAGTTCAGTAAACTAGATAAAAAATCATATCTCTACGAGCAACTTGAAACCTTCAGCACAGGTCAGGAGCTTGTAGAGGAACTCTGGCTCAAGTTTAAAAAAATAGTTGACCAAGCAGTGGATCGATATGTACCCAGTAGAATAGTTCATAATGGGAGGAAACTTCCATCGCATACACCCACTGTAAATAAACTTCTAAAGAAACAGAGATTTCTGCATAATAGGTGTAAAACAAAGTGTAAGGCTATAGATAGAGAGAATGAAATGCAATTATTTATTTATTTTATTTTATTTATTATTTATTTATTTATTTATTTATCTCTTGTTTCGGTGATCCATGTTGTGACACTATCACAGAATATGGAACGTGTCAATTTTACAAGCTTTTGGCCAGAATTTATGGTAATACATAAAACAAACAAAAACAGTAAACAGTAACTTAGGTCCCACTACAAAAAATACATTTTAGAGATAAACAGAGATTACAAAACAAAAAACAGTAAATAGTAACTTAGGTCCCACTACAAAAAATACATTTTAGAGATAGATAAAGATTACGAAATAATAAGTGTTACAGAGAAATAAATATTGCAAAATATATGTTTACAATAAAAATGTTCAGTATTACAAATGGAAATTTGGGCATACATTTGCAATTTACAATACAGGAAATGTTAAACACTGTAGTTCAGGAACTCTTCTATTGTATAAAATGATCCTTCCAATAGGAACTGCCTTAAGGTTTTTTTAAACAAGAGATCATCATCTACCAAACACTTAATTCTTGAAGGGAGGGCATTAAAAATCTTACAGCCACTGAAATGGACTCCTTTCTGCACCATACTTAGATTTGGCAGTTCACAGGTGAGATCATGTTTCCTTCTAGTATTGTGACTGTAATATGCACTATTCAGCTTTGACTGTCAAGAGAGCAATGCATCATGCCTTCTGTGACTACTGTAGCAGAATACTGTCAAATGATATTTCACAAAATTCAAAGAAATTCTGGTTGTATGAAAAGGCTGTTAGTGACACCACAGTTAGTGTCCAGTCCCTAGTGAATGAAACGAGAACTGAAATTGAGGCAAAGACAAGGCAACAGCTCAAACACTTAGCTCTGTTTTCAAATGTTCCTTTACAAAGGAAAACCAAGGAGAACTGCTACACTTTAATCCTCATACCACTGAAAAAATGAATGAAATAAGTATTAGTGATGACGATGACGACAATGATGATGATGATGATGTTTGATGTGTGGGACACTCAACTGTGCAGTCATCAGCACCCATACAAAGTCTCAATCCTTACACAGTCCAATCCACCCACTTTCACAAATGATGATGAAATGATAAAGACAACACAAACACCCAGTCCCTGGCCAGAGAAATTCCCATAACCAGCTAGGAATTGAACCCGGGACCCCGTGATCCAGACGCAGCAATGCTAGCCATTAGACCATGAGCTGCAGACATTTATTACCGTCAGTGGTGCTGAGAAACAGCTTAAATCATTAGAACTGAACACAGCTCCAGGCCTCGATGGAATCCCTGTCAGATATTATACTGAATTTGCAGCTCAGTTAGCCGCTCTTCTCACTATAATCTATAGCATGTACCTCAAACAAAAAACAGCACACAGTTCTTGGAACAAGGCAAAGGTCACACTTGTCAGTAAGAAGGGTAGTAGAAGTGATCCACAGAACTACTGACCAATATCCTTGACATTGATCTGTTACAGAATCTTAGAACATATCCTGAACTCAAGCTTAATCTACATCTACATCTACATTTATACTCCACAAGCCACTCAACGGTGTGTGGCAGAGGGCACTTTACATGCCACTGTCATAACCTCCCTTTCCTGTTCCAGTCGCTTATGCTTCGCGGGAAGAATGACTGCCGGAAAGCCTCCACGCGTGCTCGAATCTCTCTAATCTTACATTCGTGATATCCTCGGAAGGTATAAGTAGGGGGAAGCAATATATTCAATACCTCATCCAGAAACACACCCTCTCAAAACCTGGACAGCAAGCTACACCACAATGCAGAGTGCCTCTCTTGCAGAGTCTGCCACTTGAGTTTGCTAAACATCTCCGTAACGCTATCACGGTTACCAAATAACCCTGTGACGAAACGCGCCACTCTTCTTTGGATCTTCTCTATCTCCTCCGTCAACTCGATCTGGTACGGATCCCACACTGATGAGCAAGACTCAAGTATAGGTCGAACAAGTGTTTTGTAAGCCACCTCCTTTGTTGATGGACTACATTTTCTAAGGACTCTCCCAATGAATCTCAACCTGGTACCCGCCTTACCAACAATTAATTTTATATGATCATTCCACTTCAAATCATTCCACACGCATACTCCCAGATATTTTACAGAAGTAACTGCTACCAGTGTTTGTTCCGCTATCATATAATCATACAATAAAGGATCCTTCTTTCTATGTATTCGCAATACATTACATTTGTCTATGTTAAGGGTCAGTTGCCACTCCCTGCACCAAGTGCCTATCCACTGCAGATCTTCCTGCATTTTGCTACAATTTTCTAATGCTGCAACTTCTCTGTATACTACAGCATCATCGGCGAAAAACTGTGTGGAACTTCCGACACTATCTACTAGGTCATTTACATATATTGTGAAAAGCAATGGTCCCATAACACTCCCCTGTGGCACGCCAGAGGTTACTTTAATGTCTGTAGACGTCTCTCCATTGAGAAAAACATGCTGTGATCTGTTTGCTAAAAACTCTTCAATCCAGCCACACAGCTGGTCTGATATTCCGTAGGCTCTACTTTGTTTATCAGGCGACAGTGTAGAACTGTATCGAACACCTTCCGGAAGTCAAGGAAAATAGTATCTACCTGGGAGCCCGTATCTAATATTTTCTGGGTCTCATGAACAAATAAAGCGAGTTGGGTCTCACATGATCGCTGTTTCTGGAATCCATGCTGATTCCTACAGAGGAGATTCTGGGTTTCCAGAAATGACATGATACGCGAGAAAAACATGTTCTAAAATTCTACAACATTTCGACGTCAGAGATATAGGTCTATAGTTTTGTGCATCTGCTCGATGACCCTTCTTGAAGACTGGGACTACCCGTGCTCTTTTCCAATCATTTGGAACCTTCCGTTCCTCTATAGACTTGCTGTACACAGCTGTTAGAAGGGGGGCAAGTTCTTTTACATACTCTGTGTAGAATCCAGTTGGTATCCCGTCAGGTCCAGTGGACTTTCCTCTGTTGAGTGATTCCAGTTGCTTTTCTATTCCTTGGACACATATTTTGATGTCAGCCATTTTTTCGTTTGTGCGAGGATTTAGAGAAGGAACTGCAGTGCGGTCTTCCTCTGTGAAACAGCTTTGGAAAAAGATGTTTAGTATTTCAGCTTTACACGTGTCATCCTCTGTTTCAATGCCATCATCATCCCGGAGTGTCTGGATATGTTGTTTTGAGCCACTTACTGATTTAACGTAAGACCAGAACTTCCTAGGATTTTCTGTCAAGTCGGTACATAGAATTTTACTTTCAAATTCACTGAACGCTTCAAGCATAGCCCTCCTTACGCTAACTTTGACATCGTTTAGCTTCTGTTTGTCTGAGAGGTTTTGGCTGCGTTTAAACTTGCAGTGAAACTCTCTTTGCTTTCGCAGTAGTTTCCTAACTTTGTTGTTGAACCACGGTGGGTTTTTCCCATCCCTCACAGTTTTACTCGGCACGTACCTGTCTAAAACGCATTTTATGATTGCCTTGAACTTTTTCCATAAACACACAACATTGTCAGTGTCGGAACAGAAATTTTCATTTGATCTGTTAGGTAGTCTGAAATCTGCCTTCTATTACTCTTGCTAAACAGATAAACCTTCCTCCATTTTTTTATATTCCTATTTACTTCCATATTCAGGGATGCTGCAACGGCCTTATGATCACTGATTCCCTGTTCTGCGCTTACAGAGTTGAAAAGCTTGGGTCTGTTTGTTATCAGTAGGTCCAAGATGTTATCTCCACGAGTCGGTTCTCTGTTTAATTGCTCGAGGTAATTTTCGGATAGTGCACTCAGTATAATATCACTCGATGCTCTGTCCCTACCACCCGTCCTAAACATCTGGGTGTCCCACTCTATATCTGGTAAATTGAAATCTCCACCTAAGACTATAACATGCTGAGAAAATTTATGTGAAATGTATTCCAGATTTTCTCTCAGTTGTTCTGCCACTAATGCTGCTGAGTCGGGAGGTCGGTAAAAGGAGCCAATTATTAACTTAGCTCGATTGTTGAGTGTAACCTCCACCCATAATAATTCACAGGAACTATCCACTTCTACTTCACTACAGGATAAACTACCACTAACAGCGACAAACACGCCACCACTGGTTGCATGCAGTCTATCCTTTCTAAACACTGTCTGTGCCTTTGTAAAAATTTCAGCAGAATTTATCTCTGGCTTCAGCCAGCTTTCCGTACCTATAATGAGGTATCTGGAACAGAATGACCTTTTCAATGTCAACCAGCACAGTTTTCAGAAACATTGATCATGTGAAACCCAACTCACACTTTTCCCACTTGACATACTGAAAGCTTTGGATCAAGGTAACCATGAAGATGCAATGTTTCTTGAATTCCAAAAAGCATTTGACTCAGAACTGCACCTACGCCTGTTGTCAAAAGTATGATCATATGGGGTATCAAGTGAAATTTGTGACTCAATTGAGGACTTTTTGGCAGGGAGGACACAGCATGTTATCTTGGATGGAGAGTCATCATCAGATGTAGAAGTAACTTCGGGTATGCCCCATGAAAGTGTGTTGGGACCCTTGCTGTTTATGTTGTATATTAAAAGCCTTGCAGGCAATATTTATAGTAAAATCAAGCTTTTTGTAGATGATGCAGTTATCTATAATGAAGTATGGTCTGAGAGAAGCTGCATAAATACTCAGTCAGATCTTGATAGGATTCCAACATGGTGCTGAGATTGGCAACTTGCTCTAAATGTTCTGAAATGTAAAATTCTGCACTTCACAAAATGGAAAAACATAGTGTCCTACAATATCAATTAGTCACTTTTGAAATAAGCCAACTCATACAAAGTAACAATTTGTAGGGATATGAAATGATATGATCACATAGGTTCAGTTGTGGGTAAAGCAGTTGGTAGACTGGTTTATTTGTAGAATACTGAAGAAGTGCAATCAGTCTACTAGTGAGATTGCTTACAAATCACTCATGCAATCCACCCTTGAATATTGGTCAAATGGATGGGACCTGTACCAGGTAGGACTAACAGAGGATATTGAACGTATAAGGAGAATGGCAGCACAAATGGCCACAGGTTTGCTTAATCCAGGGCAGAGTGTCACAGAGACACTGAAGGAATTAAAATGACAGACTCTCAAAGACAGATGTAAACTATCCCAAGAAAGTCTATTAACAAAGTTTCAAGAACCGGCTTTAAATGATTACTCAAGGAATATACCACAACCCCCTTCATATTGTTCACATAGGGATCATGAGGATAAAGTAGAATAATTACTGCATGCACAGAGGCATTCAAACAATCATTCTTCCTGTGCTCCATATGTGAATGGTACAGGAAGAAACACTACTAATTGATACAATGGGATGCACCCTCTGCCATGCACCACATGGTGGTTTGCAGAGTATAGATGTAGATCTTCTGACACCCACTTCACAGTGGTTTACAGGGTATGGATGTAGATGTAGATGTTGTCAGAATCATTAGTTTGTTGCTGTTATATTTCTTACATAAATTGCATGCCACATGTAGTTCTCAAATTTCCAGATAAATGCTTTTCAGATGATGTATTTATGTGAAATGTAATTTCTTGAGAGTTATGCTAAAGCTATGCACTGTGTTAACAAATTATTATCAGTACTATTATGCTGACACATTTTATATATTTTGTCATCAGTATTAAATCCTTGGAATTTGTAACTCGTTGAAAGGGGGATGATGCCAAGTTATACAAAGCAAAGAGACTTGAAGGCAGTATTATGGAAGATAAGATGAATGAATGAGGGTGAACTGACATATGCAATATTGCAACAAGATTGTATTAATTATAATACAAAAGAAGGGAGGTATGTAATAATTCTAATAGCAAAGAAGTCAGATGATGAAAGTGCGAGTTCTACTGAAGCAGCTGTTTTACATGCCATATCTACAAGATATTAACAAGAAATATCTATAGAATAATGGAACAACTGGTAGAAGATCCTGGGGTAGGGTCAATTTGATTTCTAGAGAAATGTGCGAACACATGAGTTAGTATGGACCCTACAGTTACGTCACAAGATAGAGTGAAGAAAGACAGATCCACATCTGTAGTATTTGTATATTTGGTAAAACTGTTCGACAATGTTGACTGCAATACATTCTCTGAAATTCTGAAGATACCATGGACAAAATACAGGGAGGCGAGGTTCTGTACAACTTGTATAGAAATCAGGTCCCAGTTATAAGTGCTGGAGTATCATGAAACATTGTTAGTAATTGAGAACTGAGTAAGACACGTTTATAAGCCTATCCTCCATGTTATTAAATATGTACATTTCAAGAAGTAAAAAATACTAATGAGAAATTTGGAAAATGAACTAAAGTTCAGGGATGAGAAATAAAAACTCAAAGAGTGCTGATGACTTTTTAATTCTGTCAGAGAAGGCTAAGGACTTGGAAGGTCAGTTGAAATGAATGCATAGTGACTTGACAAGAGGTTATAAGATGAACACCAGTAAAAGTAAAGTAAGGGTAACTGAATGTAGTCAGATTAAGTCAGGTGATGCTCAGGGAATTAGGGTAGGAAGTGAGATTCTGCAAGTGGTAGAGAAGTTGTATCATTTTGGCAACAAAATAACTTCCATATGTCAACATTCCTGCATCACAGCCTGGACTTGTAGATACATTATATAATTCTCATAATGGGATAACATTTTAATTGAAAGTTGCTGCCCAATACTGGCAGATAAATATGATAGTGCAGTTCCTGTGTTGTTAAGAAGAATAATACGATGTTCCTTCTGTTGGACTTGAGAATGAGAAGTGCCCAAAACTAGTAGTGCAAATAAAATATTTTAAAAGAAGCCTGGTGAAATAGTGTGCTTCTTCGAACACTATTAAATTCAGAATGTTGTGCAGTTATGATGAAAAATACACAAGTCCTGTCTTCTGATCCATTCTCATTAAAATAGAGTAAGTTGAACAGGCATTGGAAAAGTAGAAAGTCTGAAACAGTTCCAAGTAATAACTGTGCTCACTTGATAGATACTGCATCTCTAAACATCGACGACTAGACCGACATGGACTGTGCCTTGAGAACTGCCAAAATTAGTGCTCAAATTTGTTGTTAGGATCTTCTGAGCAGTAATCCTTGGCCATGTTTATTTCTGAAGGCTGCATATTATGAATTGCTCCTTCAGGTAATCTGACTTGTCCAGCTTAGTATCATTTCTGTTGGTTGTCTTCTCTGACACCAATCTAATATAACTAACAAATGCTGCCTTAGTATGCTGAAAGGTACAAGGTTAGCCTCCCAATATGTGTGGCCACCAACTGCACCTTGGTGCACACATAACAGACCTGTTAGTTTTATGATATTCTAGAGTTCTCATATATGTATCTAGCCAATAGTGTGAACGTTTGTTAGAGGAAATACCTCTGTGTGTGCTGTAATTAATCTATTCCTTGAGTCATCATTTAAAGCCAGTTTCTGAATTATTGTAAGTAGGCTTTCTGAAGATAGTATACACAATATGAAACTGAGATGTGCACTTGCTGCTACCAGCAATACATTTAGTACTTTAGTACTACTGTTGTGAATACAGATCTCCAGACTACAGTTATGCGAATTTGCACCTGGAGAAAGCGGCGTTTTTTTTGTTAAAAAAAAAAAAAGGTCATGTCCGTCCATGTTCTGCTACATTTCTTAGAGGGGGACCTTTGCCTTTCTGCTTGCCTTAATAAACCCCCTGTTGTTTGCCAATTCTGCCAGTGGACTCATGAACACAGTGAAATTTGTTCTTGGCAGTCATTATAGTCAGACTGTGAAAGGGCAGTTTTACCTGAATGGGATGTTTTCTCCTGCTGGTTGGGCCACAAATCCATCTAAGTGACTAAGCACTCAGGCAACCAATGAAAAGTTTGTAGAATTCCTTGTTATTTTCAATACTCTTAGTTTTTAGTCTATGGTATACTGTATTCTTAATGTTGGCTGAGAAATTTGGGAATTGATATAATATACCAGTATGTAAAAATATAAACGCTTACAGTAAGTGTTTTTTGGGTAAGGGGACAGGAGGGATCACAGCACTCATTCTGTCTCCCTTGGATATGCACGGAGGAAGATTGTAGCAAGCTAGACTTGAGACTGTGGGACTCATAGTCAACCAAGTCTGGTTTACTACAGTCTTTCCTTGGATTTTTGATGACAGATGAGGTGTGTAAGGTGCAGGATCCAGTTGTCACTTGAAAAGCTGGCCTTAAAAATTGCAGTAGTAGGTGTACCGTATGATGATACATCTATTGAGTTGTGGTAAGTCGAAACAAGGCCCCGGGAGTAGACAACATTCCATTAGAACAACTGACAGCCTTGGGAGAGCCAGTCCTGACAAAACTCTACCATTTGGTGAGCAAGATGTATGAGACAGGCGGAATTCCCTCAGACTTCAAGAAGAATATAATAATTCCAATCCCAAAGAAAGCAGGTGTTGACAGATGTGAAAATTCCGAACTATCAGTTTAATAAGTCACAGCTGCAAAATATTAATGCAAATTCTTTACAGACAAATGAAAAAACTTGTAGAAGCCGACCTCAGGGAATATCAGTTTGGATTCCGTAGAAATGTTGGAACACATGAGGCAATACTGACCCTACAACTTATCTTAGAAGAAAGATTAAGGAAAGGCAAACCTACGTTTCTACCATTTGTAGACATAGAGAAAGCTTTTAACAATGTTGACTGGAGTACTCTCTTTCAAATTCTGAAGGTAGCAGGGGTAAAATATAGAGAGAGAAAGGCTATTTACAATTTGTACAGAAAGCAGATGGCAGTTATAAGAGTCGAGGGACATGAAAGGGAAGCAGTGGTTGGGATAGGAGTGAGACAGGGTTGTAGCCTCTCCCCAATGCTATTCAATCTGTATACTGAGCAAGCAGCAAAGAAAACAAAAGAAAACTTCGGAGTAGGTATTAAAATCCATGGAGAAGAAATAAAAACTTTCAGGTTCGCCAATGACATTGTAATTCTGTCAGAGACAGCAAAGGACTTGGAAGAGCAGTTGAACGGAATGGGCAGTGTCCTGAAAGGAGGGTATAAGATGCAAAACAATAACGAACTTGGAGTAGTTTGATATCATTTGAAGTACACATTTCTAGCAAGGGCGTACCGAGGATCTGAGCTAGGAGGGGGGGGCAGATCACACTAGTCTCAGGAAACAAGGACTCGAGACAACATACAGCACTTCTTATTAAATAAAACAGTAAACCAGTGGAAAACTGCTTTTAATAAATATTTTAAATACAAGCATGCACTTTTACAATCCGAGAAAACATGCAGCATTTCTTATTAAATAAAACAGTAAACTAGTCAAAAACTGCGAATATCCTCTGGGGGGGGGGGGGGGGAGGGAGGGGGGGCAGCTGCCTCCCCCCCCCCCTTCCTCTCGCTGGGTACGTCCATGATTTCTAGTCTGAAAGGAGTTTTGCTACTTGGGGAGCAAAATAACTGATAATGGTCGAAGTAGAGAGGATGTAAAATGTAGACTGGCAATGGCAAGGAAAGCGTTTCTGAAGAAGAGAAATTTGTTAACATCGAGTATAGATTTAAGTGTCAGGAGTCGTTTCACAAAGTATTTGTATGGAGTGTAGCCATGTATGGAAGTGAAACATGGACGATAAATAGTTTGGACAAGAAGAGAATAGAAGCTTTCGAAATATGGTGCTACAGAAGAATGCTGAAGATTAGATGGGTAGATCACATAACTAATGAGGAGGTATTGAATAGAACTGGGGAGAAGAAGAGTTTGTGGCACAACTTGACCAGAAGAAAGGATCGGTTGGTAGGACATGTTCTGAGGCTTCAAGGGATCGCCAATTTAGTACTGGAGGGCAATGTGGAGGGTAAAAATCGTAGAGGGAGACGAAGAGATGAATACACTAAGCAGATTCAGAAGGATGTAGGCTGCAGTAGGTACTGGGAGATGAAGAAGCTTGCACAGGATAGAGTAGCATGGAGAGCTGCATCAAACCAGTCTCAGGACTCAAGACCACATCAACAACATGATGTTCCTACAGTCTTATTGGGAACTGATATGAAACTCATAGGCTGAAGTGCGGAACTGCAGTTTGTTGGGTTTTACAAGAAAAAGAAGATTTCATATTTCCAAAATCAATCTTTATCCCGTGTACGGTTCGTTCCATGTCAAAATATGTGACTTCGTAAGAGGTAAAAGATTTCCAGTAAGTTTTCCACCATCTGCTTCAGCTGGGCGAGAGAAATTGGCGTGGCGCCAATGCACGGTGGGGCTTCGCTAATGGCAACTGTCAAACGGCAAGGCCATGTAGGGCTGTTCGGAGCGATAACGACAACTTCCCGTGTCCGACGCGGCGCGACGTGCAATGGCGGCGGCTGCGCTCGCCTCGGCGCGACCCCTGCGCACCCAAGCGGCGAACGCCGGAAGTGGAGTTAACGCGCCGCTTCCTGGCAGCAGCGCAGTACGCGGTGCGCTACGGGAGCGTCTAGTTGTAAGAGCAGGTGTGCGTGTGTTGAGCGGAGCTGTCAGTGCCTTGGCTGGTGCAGCGATTCCGACGGCTGCAGTCTTCAATAGCGGTATGCTCACTATTAGCACTGCACGATTTACTGGCATTTTTAAAGCTCAAAAATTGCATTCGAATCCTGGCTGATCCTATAATATTTCTGGATCTAAAATACAATTTCATTCCTTATTAAAAATCAACGACATTTGGGAACTGGAACGAGTGCCATGCTTTATTTAAAAATACGTTTTATCAATACCTACTAACTTTTCTTTACATTTGTCAAGAAGAAAGTCTTGGCCCCATTGTTGCGCGCACCGGCGAGGAACTACGTGATATTCACAAACATAATTCGTGTCCTGCTCCGCCACACACACATAGCAATTCGTTTTGAAGAAAGCCAGGACATGTAATAGTAGCAAGTGAACCATGAGTCGTTCGTAGCGAATTCTCAAAATGAATTCACCGTTTGTCGCTATTCTCCTTGTATCCGAAAATGCCAAATGGCCAGGGTTCTAAAAGCATCCAGTAGCAACGTACCTTCCGTTCGCGATTTTCTCCTCGTGGTATCCCCAACGACAAACTGCCATACTAAACATGTGAATATGGCAAGTATTCCCACGTGCTTAAAGGTTGCGTGCCTGAGAGTAAAATAATATGAACAAATCTCATTCAAACTATGCTCTAATTAACTTCAGAGCATTAGGTACCTTTTGTAATGCGGTAGCATTAGTATGTCTGATGATTAATAAACAGAATTTTTTAATACTTTTGAATATTATTTTTAAGACTTTTACTTCGTTTCTTCCACCCTTCCCCTTTCCACGAAACTAATACAAGGGCCTCTCCCACCTAGATCACATTCTGGGCACCTCTTATTGTCAGTGCTTCTTAGTACTTCACTAATATTATGGAGTTTATACTGCTGACAAGAATCTTTACCATGTCTTTCGAACTCCAACGTAATTCTAACAGTTAATCCCAATGGGCTCTTACTACATTTGGGAATAAATTTTGCGGTGACCACAATCAAAGATCTAGGCACTTGTTTCTAGTTTTACGATGATACATCCATATTCAGGAGGGGCGTTCTTCAAATCCATGTCGGCCATACTCAGCTCCATGTTTCGACTTAAAACGAATACAAAGATGATTCTTCTAGCAAGCCACGACCGGTTCCTTCTACTCATCCTATTAAACAATCCATGTTTCCCGAAGAGATATTTGACCCTACATATTTCCTTTGCTATAACGGCAATAGGCCTTTCCACAGAAAGCTTACCACGCAATGCTGTCTTAACTTACATTACATACCTTACATTTAAAGCGTTATCGAAAAATTAGAAATAGGCAGCGAAGGACTGAAACGTCTCAAAAAGCAACGAAGAATACAGTAAATAGCAGCGGAAGCTGTATTTTGAGTTTTACATGGTATCCAAAAGAGAATTTTCTGGGACCATCCTACATTTCTCTTATTCAGAAAGCAGTTTCAGTTAATGTGAAGAGCAATGAGTAAATGAAGGACGGGGAAACGAACACACACAGTAAAGACTTTTGCTTTGACTCTCGATTCCGCAACACCAAACTAGCAGATTTCGGACGTGGCGCGTAGCTTTACGTCAACAACAATTAAACATTCTCACCAAATATAACGCTAGTAAATAGCAGCGACCCCATTGTTCAACACTACATAATCTCTTGTTTAACGGATGAACCATGTGTTACTTTTAATTGTTTACTTCCACGTACGTTTCAAAGAGCTATGTATTCGTGTTCAAGTGGTGATTGCAATGATAGATACAAGATGTTTTTCCGTGAGATCATACTTATTTTGCTATTCTGCAAGTTTCAATAATTACACGAAATATATGTGGCTGGCTAAAGGTTAGTATTCACTGTGCTATGCATCCGAACGTAACAGTTGGCAGCGATAACGACTGTGGCAGCGCCTCTTCTGGATAATGTATGAATTAGTTTTGGGCCGTTACAGATGCGGCGCCTTTGACAAAAATATGTGAACTATAGATGGGATCTGTTGAGACATTATTTCATAACAAAATGCGGGTCTAGTGCAGCAGGGGATACAACCCGTCGGCTTTGAACAATGACGTCATTCCTTAGTCATAGATCGTAAAGACTTCACTTCGAGGCATAGATAATAAAGCAGTTCTGTGTTCTAATAAGCACTATCATTAAAATAATTGAATGTAAATCTAAAAGCTTTTGCTGTTATGTTTCAGTTTCGTTTCTTTACTGATTGCTTAATGAAGTAGGATCAGTTTATTCTATCTCGTGAGATTTTTTTTTTTAAAAAGCCAAAAAACTCTTATTACGTACTGAAGGGAGCTAGAACACTAAGAAGAATCGCTTCTCGGCTTTTGACAAGATATTGCTTAATAAAGTAGGATCAGTTTATTCTATCTCGTGAGATTTTTTTTTTTAAAGCCAAAAAACACTTATTAGGTACTGAAGGGAGCTGCTTAATAAAGTAGGATCAGTTTATTCTATCTCGTGAGATTTTTTTTTTAAAGTCAAGAAACACTTATTACGTACTGAAGGGAGCTAGAACATTAAGAACAATCGCTTCTCGGCTTTTGACGGGTCTAGTGCAGCAGGGGATACAACCCGTCGCCTTTGAACAATGACGTCATTCCTTAGTCATAGATCGTAATGTCTTCACTTCGAGGCATAGATAATAAAGCAGTTCTGTGTTCTAATAAGCACTATCATTAAAATAATTGAATGTAAATCTAAAAGCGATTGCTTGATATTGGGTGCATCATTAAACGTGTGACTTAATTAACTTAATTATTTGTTTTTTATTCGGCCGGTACTTAATATTTTTCGTAATGATATTAAGGTAATGTGGATTATTAATTTTTTGTTATAGAAAATTTGTAGTGTCTTATTTTCGTTTAGCTTTTGCTGTTATGTTTCAGTTTCGTTTCTTTACTGATTGCTTAATGAAGTAGGATCAGTTTATTCTATCTCGTGAGATTTTTTTTTAAAAAGCCAAAAAACACTTATTAGGTACTGAAGGGAGCTGCTTAATAAAGTAGGATCAGTTTATTCTATCTCGTGAAATTTTTTCTTTTAAAAAGCCAAAAAACACTTATTAGCTACTGAAGGGAGCTACAACACTAAGAAGAATCGCTTCTCGGTTTTTGACAAGATATTGCTTAATAAAGTAGGATCAGTTTATTCTATCTCGTGAGATTTTTTTAAAAAAAGCCAAAAAAACACTATTGCTTAATAAAGTAAGATCAGTTTATTCTATCTCGTGAGATTTTTTTTTAAAGCCAAAAAACACTTATTAGGTACTGAAGGGAGCTGCTTAATAAAGTAGGATCAGTTTATTCTATCTCGTGAGATTTCTTTTAAAAAGTCAAAAAACACTTATTATGTACTGAAGGGAGCTAGAACATTAAGAACAATCGCTTCTCGGCTTTTGACAAGATATTGCTTAATAAAGTAGGATCAGTTTATTCTATCTCCTGAGATTTTTTTAAAAAAGTCAAAAAACACTTATGCTTTTGTCAAGATCAATGTTTATCTCTCTCGCATTCCTTTGTTTCTCAACATTCTCCTCAGCTCTTTCATCTCTGTAATACATGCTCTCTGGCGACTTGTGACGTCATTGTTCAAAGCCGACGGGTTGTATCCCCTGCTGCACTAGTCCCCTTTTGACAAGATATTGCTTAATAAAGTAGGATCAGTTTATTCTATCTCGTGAGATTTTTTTTTTTTAAGTCAAAAAACACTTATGCTTTTGACAAGATCAGTGTTTATCTCTCTCGCATTCCTTTGCTTCTCAACGTTCTCCTCAGCTCTTTCATCTCTGTAATACATGCTCTCTTGCGACTTGTGACGTCATTGTTCAAAGCCGACGGGTTGTATCCCCTGCTGCACTAGTCCCCAAAATGCAAGAATATTGATTTGCAGGGAGGCATTATCAGGCTGTGTATGCCATGTTCTTTTGTTCTGAATATGTAGCGATTTCCGAGGTGGTGGTTTGGTTGGAACAGGTAGCACAGCTTAATACCGTGGAACAAACAGCAATGATATTTACAATAACGATTGTCGTACGTTTGTCAGTTCTTTCGGAATACCGTCGGATTTCCGATGTGATGGTTAGGTTGAGACATCATAGCACAGCTACAATTTAAAATTTCCGCTCCACATCATGCGAGAAATTAATTTCATTACCTTGCCACGTATCTTCCTACTGGGACAGTCATGATCGAGCACAATTCTCTCATTGGTTCAGCCATTTTCCGCGGTTAAATTCAAAAGCTTAGTTTCATGCTTGCATCTGGACTATAACGAATTTACTTACCAGTACGGTTCGCACTATTTATCATCACAAAAGAACTTCACATCCACGACACGTCGCTTCCACTGTTCGAGGAGGCGTAATTTGTAAATTTTCACAACTACGGAAATGAAGTAAGTCTCGCACACGACGTGTTGTTTAATGTTTACACTGTGATTTGCAGAGGTGTTTTTTTTAGTCATTGCTGCGTAATAACAATATCTTTGTTCACTCAGTATCCACTTCTTTTAATATAACTTGTTGATTTTCCCTGTTCCTTACAGATTACTACTAAACTTTATATCCTTATCTGTCCATTACATATAAATTCGAGTATCTTCTTGTAGGTTTTAATGTTGGGTTCAGATAGCAAAGACTTGACTGACATTGGTTGCGGCATTTTATTCTTGATAACAAATGCTATGAACTTGTTCCTCACCTCACTGTATTTTCTGTACTGAAATGATATATGGTTCGTGCCTCCGTGTGTAGTATCGTCACAATCACAGGCTGGTGTTTGATTTATATGCAGTTGATATAGATGCTCTGGAAATGTCCCATGATTGAGCCTTATTCTAATCAATGTGCATGTTGCTTGTCAGGGTCCACAAAAGTACTCAAACCAAGGTCGTTTCGGGATTTGTGGTTGCATTTGCGCATAGTCACCTCCGATGTATCGTGAGCTCTGAGTCCATTCTTCTTGCCTGGACTGGAATGCCATTTCCCGAATAAATTGTCCATATTCCGTACAGGGAAGCTTTATGTCTATTGGTGTCCCGTTGCTCGTAGCGTGCTTTGCCAACTGATCTGCTTTTTCATTGTCTGGGATTCCACAATGGGCTTTCATCCACATAAGGGTAATTTGTTTCTGCTTTCTGAGACATTCATAATACCAATAACGAACTTGGAGTAGTTTGATATAGTTTGACGTACACATTTCGAGTCTGATAATATTACATAGGATGTGTATTTCCCATTCGTACACCTCTGTATCGACTTTAATACTGCGTTTTTTTTCTGCCATATAGGTAGAAGTAGTTGCTGCTAATTTATACTTCTGGGCCATTTGCAATTGTGAACTAAATATAGCACATCCTGTGTTGTCCTCTCCTGCTGTCTTTGATCCATCTGTGTATATGTGGATTACCCATTGTCTTGTTTCCACCATTTGTCTTTGCAATGCTGTAATTGTCTCCAAGAAATCATACTTTCCCTCTATCGGCTACTGATTATGAATTACTCATATTGGTAAACAGGCCATCATATACTTGATGCACTCATCCGCCAAGTCATTTTATGCCGGAATGAAATCAAAAGGCTTTCTGCCCCGATTTCCTGCAGGAGGACAGTACAGTCGTAAAATCTGATGAATTGGATGCTGTGAGTATGGTAATTTCTCTACAATGCATCGTTCCGTGTGCATCTTCCTCCGTATATGGAGGGCATCTCTTGCTCTTCCACCAGGACTGCATTTCGTTACTCAACATGTGCACATACAGCGGTACTGCAATCTATCCAGCTTCTCTAACATTTTGCATGTCGTGTGTTCGTAATACCGCGTGATCAAAAAGTCAGTATAAATTTGAGAACTGAATAAATCACGGAATAATGTAGATAGAGAGGTACAAATTGACACACATGCTTGGAATGACATGGGGTTTTATTAGAACCAAAAAAATACAAAAGTTCAAAAAATGTCCGACAGATGGCGCTTCATCTGATCAGAATAGCAAAAATTGGCATAACAAAGTAAGACAAAGCAAAGATGATGTTATTTACAGGAAATGCTCAATATGTCCACCATCATTCCTCAACAATAGCTATAGTCGAGGAATAATGTTGTGAACAGCACTGTAAAGCATGTCCGGAGTTATGGTGAGGCATTGGCGTCGGATGTTGTCTTTCAGCATCCCTAGAGATGTCGGTCGATCGCGATACACTTGCTACTTCAGGTAATCCCAAAGCCAATAATCGCACGGACTGAGGTCTGGGGACCTGGGCGGCCAAGCATGACGAAAGTGGCGGCTGAGCACACGATCATCACCAAACGACGCGCGCAAGAGATCTTTCACGCGTCTAGCAATGTGGGGTGGAGCGCCTGGTTCTAATAAAACCCCATGTCATTCCAAGCATGTGTGTCAATTCTTACCCCTCTATCTACATTATTCCGTGGTTTATTAAGTTTTCAAATTTATACTGACTTTTTGATCACCCGGTATATGCAGCCATATGCAGCCATAATCGAATCTGGATCTAATTAGGGAGCGATATAGGACCAGCAGCACTGAAGGATGCGCTCCTCACCATGTTGTAGTACGTGATCGAATAATATTAAGCATTTAATTTGTGTCGTCCAAGTAAGTTTACTGTCCAGTGTCATTCCTAAGAACCGAATAAGTGCTTTAACTTGTATTACTTTATCGTCTACTTATAGTAAACAGGTTCTTGGTATACAGGGTGAGTTTTTCCAACGTATACAAACTCTAGGGATTGGTAAATGAGAGGATACGGAACAAAAAGGTCTAAAGAACCTTCGTCTGGAAATGCATGGTTTCCATGCCAGAGACCTTTTATTCAATCATAGATTTTTGCAGCGACTGCACTCTAATACGCGCTGTACCATGCAGCCGCAGTTACAGTATGTGTTGAAAATGGTTTCCTCGTGCCTCAGTATATGCGTGTACCCGCCGTAGCACGTTCTGTCTCACACGTTCAGATCGGCCAGGCTGTATGCGAACAGTGTCAAAGGCAGCATGAATACGCTGCTCCAGTGTCTCCATATCTGGAATGGACTCTGCGTACACGATACTTTTGGGATGTATCCATAACCAGAAATCGCACGTGTTGAGATCCGGTGAACGAGCAGGCCATGCAACTGGTCGCCCTCGTCCGATCTATCGACCAGGGAAGACACGATTGAGATGCGTCCGGACGTTAAAGGCGAAGTGGTTTAGAGCACCATCAAATAGCAACCACATAACCCTTCGAATCATCAATGGCACTTCTTCCAACAGGGGAGGCAAAGTCACCCACAAGAAACGCTGGTAGTTACCGCCTGTTAGGCGACGTGGTAGGAAGATTGGTCCCAAATTACGGTCGCAATTATCCGGCCCACACATTCCGGCTACACCGATGCTGATGATTCGCTGTCACCATACCACAGGGGGTTCTGCATACTGTACCGCAGATGACTGTTATAGAAGTTGAAGATACCACTCCACGTAAAGGTGGTCTCATCTGTGAATAGGATGGATGACACAAATCCCGGAATCGTGGTTGCCTGGTGAAGAAACCAGGGAAAAAACTGCTCCAGATGTGGCAAGTCTGTCGCTAGTAAGCCCTGCACACGCTGTGAGTGATAAGGGTAGTAACAGTTGTTATGGAGAATGTTCCACACGGTCATCTGGCTTACCATGTACTGGCAGGCCAACTGTCTGGCACTGACATGGCGGTCGCCTTCCACAGTGTTAAACAGATTTTCCTCCAACTCTGGTGTGCGAACATTTCGGGTACGTCCTTCGTGATTTCCTGCTTCCTGAAACGACCCTGTCTCAGGCAAACAGCGAAACATTGTGTTGTCGAGGGGTAGGTCTCCTGATATAACCTTGCTGCCGCCTCCCGTTGCCATTTGCCTTTCCATAAGCAAACACCATATCGGCAAGCTCTCGATTCGAATACGGAACCATTGTGTACAACGCTGTATCGCATCCACTACAAGGTCAGTCAGCAAGAGAAGTGAATCTGATACAACATTAACAATTACTATGGCAGGAGAAGGCTCTAGAGCATTACGAATGAGGAACAGTACCACTGTCTAGGAAGAAACCACGCGTACTGTAACTGTGGTTGTGTGGTACAGTAGACCGTAGTCTTTGTAACAAAGTATGATTGAATAAATGGTCTCTAGCATGGAAACCACGCATTTCCGAACATAACTTCATTAGACCTTTTTTGTTCTGTATCCTCTCATCGATCAGTTCCTAGAGTTTGTGCACGGTGGAAAAAATCGACCTGTATTAACCATTCATGGTGAATACGACTACTGAAGATTTCTCAGGTGTCTTCGTCAGACCATTTCCACAAAGCCACCGACAGGTTTTTTGTTGATGGTGTAATATTGTTCATTACTATTTATTTATTATTAATTCCTTTTACTTCTCATTTGGAGCATAGGGCGGCAACAAAGGATCGCCATCTTGTTCTGCATTCTGTTAGTATTTTCAGTTCTTCCCATCCTATTCTGCTTCAACCGATCGTCTGCATGTCATTTTGGCTCTGCCTTGTCTCCATCGTCCCTGCGGGGTCCAATAAAGTGCTTCTTTCGCAATATGTTCATTTGGTCTCCTAAGTGTATGTCCTAACTATCTCCACTTCCTACTTCTTATTTGCAGCTCGATTGGCTTCTAGCGGGTTCTTTCCCAGAGTGTTTCGTTAGAGATGACATTTGGCCACCGTATCCCCAGCATGTTCCTCAGACATCTGTTGTTTAATGTATGCAGCTTATGGATTAGCTGCACTGTCACTTTCCATGTTTCACATCCATACAGAAGCACAGATTTTACATTACTTTCAAATATCCGCAATTTGGTCCTCAGTGTTATTTCCTTCGATGTCCAGATAGAGCGGAGAGTTGCAAAAGCGCCTTTGGTTTTGTTGATGGGGCTGTTAATGACCTCTGTTGCACCACCACATGGTGTAATGATGCTTCCAAGGTAACAAAACGTGTTCACCTTTTCGATTACCTGACTCCCAAGCTTAAGCTCTACCGTGCTGTTATAATTTGCTCGAAAGTCTTTTGTTTTTTGGGCAATAATTTTCAAACCGACTTTCTTCGCCGCAAATTTCAGCTCTTCTAGTTTCTCTTTCATGTCGTTGAGGCTTTGGGATAGAAGGCAAAGGTCATCTGCAAAATTTAGGTCTTCTAGATGTGTTCCATTGCTCCATTTTATTCCTCTCAGTTTACCTTTTGCTTGCGCCCCTACAAGATTCAGTACTATGTTAAATAGTATCGGTGAGAGCAATTAGCCCTGCTTAACATCTGTTTTCACTGCTACTGGATCTGAAAGCAGATCTTGATGTTGAACCAGGCACGTGTAGTTTTCATACATGTACTTGAGAAGAGCAATTATTTTTCTTGTGAATTTCAAAAGTCCTCAGTGAACTCCATATTTTTGTTCCAGTTATACTGTCGAAGGCCTTTTCAGAGTCTACAAACAGCACGTAAGGCGGTGACTGGTATTCATATGAATGTCCAGCTATTATTCTCAAGGTGTTTATCTGGCCAATGCAAGAGCGACCTTCCCTGAACCCTGCTTGTTCTCTTCTTATTTTCTGATCTACATATGCTTTTACTCTGTTTAGGATTATTCGTGAGAGGTTCTTGCTCGGGATTGACAGCAGTGTGATTCCTCTCCAATTGTCACAAACCGATCGGTCTTTTTTCTTGGAGAGCTTGATGGACAAGCCTCTGTTCCAATCATTCGGTACTTTTTCATTCATCCATATGGCTGTTAGGAGTGGATGTAAAATTTCTGCTTTTATAGAGGGATAAACTTTAAGTAACTCTGGACTGATGTTGTCCAGGCACGGAGCTTTTCAGTTTTTTTGTTGGACTGCTTTAGCGATTTATTCTTTGGATGGCAGCTTTATGTTAATTAACATATCTTGTGGGAGTTCTTCGCCAACCACATTCAGTTGAGTTATATTGTCACCCGTAATTTCACGCTTCAGAACGTTCTCAAATTGTTTCCACCTCTGCGCTTGGTCTTCTCGATTTGTGAGTAGTTTTCCTTGTTTGTCCTTGGGGGCATATCACCCCCAAATTTCTTATTTGACAGTATCCTTGTGATGTTATACAGTGTCTTGTTATCACCTCTGTCAGCTGCTGCCTCACCTTAGCTGCGAGATTATTCATGAAGGTTCTCTTATCTTTTCTGAAACTCCTCTTCGCCGTCCTATTTCATATGCAGAGTTCCCGTTGGATTTCTTCTTTTACTTCCTTTGTCTGTGGGCAATATTGCCGGAGTTTT
The DNA here is from genome assembly GCF_023864345.2 of Schistocerca serialis cubense. NCBI lineage: Eukaryota > Metazoa > Arthropoda > Insecta > Orthoptera > Acrididae > Schistocerca > Schistocerca serialis. Next base: position 362,889,368 of record NC_064638.1, read on the forward strand.
GCCTTCCTCCTCTGCTGCATTGCATCCAAAGTATGGTCAGAGATCTAGTCTTGTCCGCCGTGGTCTTTTGTTCCAGAAATTTCTTCAGCTGTCTGTGCATAGGTCGTTTTCACTGCATCCCATTGACCTTCAATGTCATTCTCTTCGATTCCTCTGCTAAGCACTTCAAAACGACTTGTCAGTTGTATCGAGAACTCCTCTCGCACTTTTGTATTGTCCAACTTTCCAAAATTAAACTTAATCCTCTTCTGCCTGCAATGTCTCTTGTGTGCAACTATTTTTAGATGGACTGTTGCTAGCATACGGTGGTGGTCACGACCGACATCTGCTCCTCTTTTATTCCTCACATCTAGGAATGATTTTCGCCAGGTCCTGCTAATTGCAAAGTGGTCTGTCTGATTCTCTGTTATGCTGTCTGGTGAAACCCACGAAATTTTGTGACACCGTTTATGGGGGTAAATGGAACCTCCAATGATCAGGTTAAACATGCCGCACAAGTCTACGAGACGTTCTCCATTGCCATTTCGGGTGCCCAACCCATGCTGCCCGATAATATGGTCTATTCCATAGTTGTCATTGCCAATTTTTGCATTAAAGTCACCAATCGGCAGGAGGATATCCCTTTTTCGACACTTTTGCAGTGTTTTTTGGAGTTTGCTATAAAACTTTTCTTTCTCTTCATCCTCAGACGCTTCTGTTGTGCGTAACATTGTACAATGGTCACTAGTCTTAGAGCGAGAGACTATGATTCTGTCAGTAACTGGGTGCCACTCTATCAAAGACTGCTTTGCTCTCCGATCTAGTATTAATGCCACTCCTTCACTATGGGTATCGCCCTTTCCTCCAGAGTAGAGGAGGATGTGCACCTCCTTTATTCTTCTTCCTCAAAGTCCAGTTATTCTTGTTTCACTTAATCCTGAAATTTCTAATCTGTATCGTTCCATTTCTTGTACTGAATCCGTTTGTTTACCTGTTTGCCACATTGTTCTCACGTTCCAGAACCCTATTCGTGTCACCTTTTTATTGTCAAGGTTGTCATCTTTAAATCCGTCAGATTATTGGTATTCGCTATTGCAGTTTCTGTGATATGCTGCTTTCAAGTTCGTAGGTTATCGACCCATACGCCCTACCCCGATGGGAGGGCTGCTCCCATGGCTTCAATCGAGCCTACGGGAGTTTTCTGTTGGTGTTCTCTCCCTTAGCCTTTGAGGATCCTCTCTCCCTGCAAGGCAGCAGTTACTGGTTTTGGTCCACCCCGGGTATGTATTTTATCTCCCCAGTACCTATCGTATCTGGTGAGCGTTCCTCTATCCGCACCTGGGCAGGAGTCCGATGGGGGACTGGAGGACCAGTAACCCCTCACAGGAAGATTGTTCATTGCCTTCTGTAATACTACATGGGAAGTAAATACACATATACCATCTGCAAACTGTATAATTCTAACTGGAGGAGTTATTGCCTTTTCCATATCACCGGTATATATTACCTATAGTAGTGGGCTGAACACCGATCCTTGTGGTATGCCATTGTCTGCCAAGCGTGGGCCCTTGAATCCAGTATCCTTTCTAACATATGCAGTTCGTTCACTGATTAATGACGATGTACCTTCTACAAACTGAGGTGGAGCTCCTAAAAGTAGCAACTTATCTAATAGTATATTTGTCTGAATATTATCAAATGCTTTTGCAATATCCGAAAATGGTGCTACTGTATATTTTCTCTCACCAAAGCCAGCAAAGACGGAGGGGACTAATACGGAAATGTTGTCCATGCAGATTCTACCTTTACAGCACACGAATTGCGATCCAATTAGTAAGGATGAAGATTCTACCCACTATTCCAATCGCCCGTTTATTAGCTTTCCCAATGTTTTCCCCTTTTTTTTATATGGGGCTATGATCTATGTCTTCCATTCTGAGACCAATTCTTCACTCATCCAATTTCCATTATAGATTTGAAGAAGTAATTCTACATCATTGTCAGGCATGTTTTGTCTATGGAATATGTGATCTGACCCATTCCTGGAGCAGTGTTGGGTTTCTCTTTGATGACTAATGTCAGCTCTTCAATACTGAACTGTGTAGTTAGCACATGTTGAGTTGCAGCAGTATCCTTTCCTCTCATGATTAGCTTATTGCGAACACTTGGTGGAGCAATAAGGTCACAGAATTCTTCTATCCACTCGTATGGTTCTATGTTATTGGCTGCGGGGACGATATTCCTAAAATTGTTGATCTTCTGTCATATCTCCGATAATTTAGTATTCATGGTCAAACTATTGCAGAATTTTAACCAACTACTCTTCTTAATAGATTTCAGTACTTTCTTGGTCCCAGCTGCTGTTTATTTATAGAACAAAAAGCCGTTCACCTTAGGCTGTCTAACACTTTCATATAACGCTCTGCCCTTCTGTCTTGTAATGCTTTCTTGCAGTCTTCATTCCACCATGGATTATCCGGTTGTTTTGCTTTTCTTAATAAAGGTCATTTTGGGATGGATTCATTTGCTGCACGATATATGCTGTTCTATAGTTGCGTATAGGACCTGTGTGGAGGTAGGTTTTTTTCTATTAGTTTTATCTATAATTCAAGAATTTGGCGATATTTATACCAATCCGCTTTGCTCATGTTCCAAGTCACTTTGTTGGCAATATGTACTCGATTACTTTTATCGCACTGCATATCCATAGTTATAGGGAAATGATCTGATCCAATGGTATCCTGCAGAACAGACCAAGCCGTGATTTGGTTCATATAGGATGAGGCTAATGTTACATCCACTGCAGTTCGTCTCATCCATGATTCCTTGATTTATCCATCATTGTATATGATCATGTTATAATCATCAATGCAAGACATTATGTACTCCCCTGCCTTATTATTCATATGGCAGCACCATGCTGTGTGGTGGGCATTAAAGGGAAGGGTTTTGGCATATGTTGCAACATTGTCTGCATGTGTTGTTCGAAATTCCTACATGCCGAGGGACGACGTACTTGCTTCTACTGCTATTGCTTGAAACTCAAGGTTAGGTAGTGGCATGGTAATTGGTTTATAGTTGGAAGTTTGTACTAACCGATATGGCTACTCCACCTTTTCCATCCTCTCGATTCGACCTTATTACTTGATATTCTCGACATCGAATAGACATATTTGGTTTAATCCAGGTTTCACTTGTAACAGTGATAGGGTAGTCATTAATGTAAAGTTTGTGCCTGAACGACTCTTTTTTAGCACTTAAGGATGTGGCATACCACTGGAGAACTTTAATATCCGTTATTCTGTTTATATGAGTGGAACGTAAATATGACCTAGTTCTGTCCTGATCCAGGTTTATTTTTTTGATGCTATCGAAGCAACCATATTGTATATATCAGCTTCGTCCAAACTATCTTTGTTTAATGTGGTGGCCTGTGTTATTAGATTTGTTATCCCAGCCACTAGCTGTTTGATTATCGCTGTATTCTTATCCCCTACTGCTGCTATAATTTGCTTTTGTGGTTCAGAAGTATGTGGTCGTAGTGCATATGGATTCTCTTTAGCAGGAAATATTGGTAAATTTATATTTACGAAAAGAGTAGTTGGAGTTGACGTAGTCTTTGTTTTCGCCTACTGTAATGAATAGTTGTCGTGAATCTATGCTGAATACTTTCTACGGGGGGACAACTCTTTCTCACATTCTGATTTCTTCCCACCAAGATTCCCTGCCACAGCAGCATAAGGTCTTTGATTTACGTATTCTACAGCTTCTTTAAAGGATATATTGTATATAGCTAACGCTTTCTTAATATCTTGTTGTTTGAGATATACTGGGCAAGACTTATCTCTCGATGTGTTGGTCCTTTTACAGTGGACACAGAACATCTTTTCACTTGTGCACTGAGCTGTCTCATGGCTCCCTCCACATTGATTGCAACGAGTCTGTGGCTACATTAATTACTAAGATGGCCATACCGAATGCATTTAAAACACTGCCTCACCAGCGATAAGTACGATCTAACATTACACTTCATGCATTATACTGTCACATATTCTGGCAGGAACTGCGATGAGAATGTGACCACGCACGTTTCTTGAGGTATGAAGTTAGTTGTTTCTAAATTACTTATTCTCTTGATCATTCTTCGTGAATGGGTGGCTGAAATTGTAGACTGAATAGCGCCTTTCAATTGTGACTCTGTTAACTCGGGATCTACATTTCTAATAACTCCTTGCCGACGTGTTCTGTCGTTTGGTATGTATGCTATCATTTTTTCTGGTGCAGCAGGTTTTCCTTCACAAACTTGTTTGCAGTCTCTCTTGTTGATATCAATCCGAATTATGGTTTTGCCCACAACCTTGAGATGTGTGGTTTTCCGCTTGTACTCAAAATCTGAGGTAAACAGGATCTTCCCCAAGACCACGGGGTGATATTTACTTATATTAACAATAAATTCCTCAACAAATACTTAAAATGGTCCTACTGCATGATTATGATATCTTTTAGTTTCGTGCTGATCATATTTTAGCTGTACATTTGTTTGTAAGGATTTTCCATTGGTTTATTACTCTTTCCTTGCGTAAGTTGTCTGCAAAATGAGGTACCATGCAGTATCGTCCTGAAAGTCCCCCTGTGGGGAAGGGAACTTGATCCTTCAGTTGAATTAAAATTGTCAGACATACCTGATTTGAGCGCTGTCGAGTTCTTTACCTCCTTTGTTATTTTTTCTGGTGTTGTTGAATGGTGACTGCTCGTCTCTTCTTTAATTAATTCTTCCTTCCGTTCCAACGTGCGTTTTGCTGCAATATTTGTCGCTTGCTCGATATCCTGGCTCATTTTCAGCAGAGATTCCGTTCTCTGTAATAACTCTACGCCGGGGAGGGGGGGGGGGGGGGGAGGGGAGCAGATCTACTGCCTCACTGAATGGGCAGCTCTCCATATTTTTTGTACTCGACTTGTATGTATAACTTTTTCCTGTTTTTTTTGCAAAAAACGACATATTAACTATTGCAATCCTATTTACTCGGTTACTAACCAAACATCTACGTTAATTTTCTTCACTGCGAAACGTGGAAGAGCAATTATCTCTACAGTCTACGGCCTGAACCAAGGAGGTTAAGATAAAGAAGCTCCTTGTCTAGGGCTCTGATTCTACCAACATCGCTGGCGTGGAAACGGCTTGCCGAGCATGGTGGCGCAGCGACCGACAAATTGGTTCAACTGGCTCTGAGCACTATGCGACTTAACTTCTGAGGTCATCAGTCGCCTAGAACTTAGAACTAATTAAACCTAACTAGCCTAAGGACATCACACACATCCATGCCCGAGGCAGGATTCGAACCTGCGACAGTAGCGGTCACGCGGTTCCAGACTGAAGCGCCTTTAACCGCACGGCCACACCGGCCGGCCCCGACAAATTGGACTCTCATTCTGGAGAGGAGGTTCGCAATTGCGTGCCTGTCAGTTCAACTTTTACGATCGCTACGTTATTTGTGATGAAAAATGCGAAGTGAAAGAGCTTGTTCTCCGTTTCTAACGGCCTCGTTACCGGCGAGATATTATTGTAAACATTAAACTTCCTTCATTTCGTAGCACATGGAAAGCTTCAGTACTTGGAATGCGCTTGAATTGTGTATTTTAAGGACTTGAATAATGGTGTAGATTCGCTTTCACTTTTCCATCTAGTAATCAGTACTTATTTCTCTGGGAATGTAGATGATATTCAGATGCATGCATTATTCCAATCTTATGAAACAGGTACATTTCGTTTCCTTCAAAAAAAGTAACTACAAACTCCAGAATAAAGAAGGTTTTTATTCTGAAATAGTATATTTAATATACAGGATGAACCACCTAAAAGCGGTTTTCAGAGAATGCATTGCTAGTCAGGAGCTCGTATTGTCAGTCAGTTAACAGATAGTAATAACACTTAGAAAGTGTATTTTTTGTGCAAACATACACTTTTTAAATGCTAGTGTTTTATTGGGCTGGAAAAAGACAGTTTTAACTCGGCGTTTCCTTAATATGCGTCCGATTTTCCCCAATAGTGCGCCAGTGTACGGAATAGATGTAGTGGCTGCTTCTTCCTCCGTGACTTCTTCCGTCTCCAAAGGTTGTACTGTAGCGGTGGGGCGGAGAGAGCGTCTAATCTGCCATTCCCAGTACCCGCTCTTTCGGGATACGGTTCTGAGGTGTTCCAAACCCTGGGGCAAACTCTCTGCATCTGAGATGCTGCGCGCCCAGTGTACCAGTGTTTTTAGAACCCCATTTCTCTGACAAGGGAACCTCCCCATCGCACCCCCCTCAGATTTAGTTATAAGTTGGCACAGTGGATAGGCCTTGAAAAACTGAACACAAATCAATCGAGAAAACAGGAAAAAGTTGTATGGAACTATGAAAAAATAAGCAAAATATACAAACTGAGTTGTCTATGCGCAAGATAGGCAACATCTAGGATAATCTGAGTTCACGAGCGCCGTGGTCCCGTGGTTAGCGTGAGCAGCTGTCGAACGAAAGGTCAACGGTTCAAGTCCGCCCTCGAGTAGAAATTTTAATTTCTTATTTTCGCAAAGTTATGATCTGTCCGTTAGTTCATTGAAATCTCTGTTCACTGTAATAAGTTTAGTGTCTGTGTTTTGCGACCGCACCGCAAAACCGTGCGATTAGTAGACGAAAGGACGTGCCTCTCCGATGGGAACCGAAAACATTTGATCGCAAGGTCATAGGTCAACCGATTCCTCCACAGGAAAACACGTCTGATATATTCTATACGACACTGGTGAAGGCATGTGCGTCACATGACAGGAATATGTTGTCGACCCACCTAACTTGTACACTTGGCAAATGGGTAAAAAGATTCTTCTACCTTGCCCGATTTAGGTTTTCTTGTGGATGTGATAATCACTCCAAAAAAATTGATGAAAACATAAGAGTCTGTCACATAAACTGAAAATAAAATATTAAACTTTTCACTGGAGGCAGGACTTGAACCAAGGACCTCTCGTTCCGTAATTGCTCACGCTAACCACGGGACCACTGCGCTCCTGGGCTCACATTCTCCTTGATGTTGCCTATCTTGCACATGGACTACTCAGTTTGTATATTTTACTTATTTTTTCATAGTTCCACACACCTTCTTCCTGTTTTCTCGATTGATCTGTGTTCAGTTTTTCAAGGCCTATCCACTGTGCTAACTTATAACTAAATCTGAGGGGGGTGCGATGGGGAGGTTCCCTTGTGAGAAAGGTGGTGGCAGTTGTGTGCATGCAAACACAGATCAGTGTGCGTTTTCTTCCTGTACACAGAGTGACCCAACGTGCCATCAGCTCTTCTCTTGACAATGATGTCCAGAAAATGTAATCTTCCTGCTGCTTCGGTCTTCATTGCGAATTGGATGTTGGGATGTATGGAGTTCAAATGTGTAAGGAAGTCCAGGACCTTATCCCTACCAGGGGGACAGATGAAGAACGTGTTATCCACGTAACGGAAGAAACAAGTAAACAAGTAGGTTTCCATTTGAATGGCGCCAAGGCTTCCTCCTCGAAGTACTCCATATGCAAATTCGCGACCACAGGCGAGAGTGGGCTGCCCATTGGAACTCCTTCTGTTTATTCATAATATTCTCCATCAAACAGAAAATAAGTGGAGGTCAGGACATGTTTGAAAAGATCGATGGCCTTCTCGTCAAATTTCTGCCCAATAAGCTCGCCTGACTCTCGTAGAAGTACCCTGGTAAATAACGAAACAGCATCGAAGCTCACCAGGATATCTGAGTCTTGCAGCCTGAAATAGTCGAGACGTTTTACAAAATCCACAGAATTACAGGTGCGATGAGGGCATTTATCTACATAAGGGCTTAGTATTTCCGCCAGGTATTTTTCCAGTAAGCATATAGGTGCCCTCATATTGCTGACAATCGGGCGTAACGGCACTCCCTCTTTGTGGACTTCAGGAAGTCCATAAAGTCTTGGCGGTACAGGTCCTTGAGGTGACAATTTCTGGGCGATCATCTCTGGTAAATCAGCTTCCTTGAGAGGAGCCCTTGCCTTGTTCTCCACCTTCTTTGTGGGGAGGGAACGGCCCATGGGGGGAGGGGATACAAGGAGGCCGCCCGCCCTAAGGAGCTGAGTTCGTCAGCGCACCTGACGTTGGCGACACGTCTGGTCGCCGAAATATAGGGTGTAAATAAAGTCCAGGAACGCTTTCAATTATTTATTGCACAAGAAGCAAACATTGTACAGATATCATACATATGTCATTTTGAAGAGAAACCCTGAAAGTTCTTTTTTTTTTTTTTCATGTATACCGCCACAGTGTAGTTTGGTAATTTGCCGATAGTCAGCGCTAGTCGCAAACATGGCGAATTCAGGTGCGGAGCGAGCTTTCTGTGTGTTGGAGTTCGACAAAAATAAGTGTGCTACGGCTGTTCAACTGATGTTTAGAAGCAAGTACGGTAAGAAGCCACCAACAAGGAAGGCCATTTACCACTGGCACAACAAATTCGTTATGACGGGTTGCTTGTGCCCAGCAAAGAGAAGAGTGTGAGTGAAGTGAATGTGGAATGCATACGAGAGACATTCACAAGTAGTCCAAAGGAACTGTTGTGTCGTGCATCCCGTGAACACGAAATCTTTGTAAAAAAACTTTCAGAGTTTCTCTTCAAAATGCAATATGTATAACATATGTGCAATGTTTAGTTCTTGTGAAATAAATAATTGAAAGTGTTCCCAGGCTTTATGTACACTGTGTATTGTGCTCGATGAACACTATGAACCGGCAATACACCCTTGGACTGTTCGATCAACAAATTCGCCGGGAGAAACTGAAGAACCACAAGATACCTGGTACATCTGGAGTATCCTCTCTTCATGTGCATGCACAGAATTTAACACGATTCTCATAATCGTTTCCCTGCAACTCTTGATGGAGAGAAATGTTATAGGGCTGGAACAATGTCGACGGAGAATGCGCAGGACACTTACTTGACCCACGCTACTTCCTCGTGCGATTGCACGGGAGCTAATGTGTGGATCAACTGCGACAGCAGCAAGAACATTAATTTCCCCTCTTCTATCGTCACTTGTTTCCTTCTGTTACGTTGTCTAGATGTTACACTTGGCCTACCAATTTTCGTGATTGGTTGAAGATTTTGATAAATAATTGTCGAGATGGTTGACGTCTATTGAGATAGCATGCCACATAACACTGTACGAGAACCAACTGCAATCTTCCTACACTCTCCGTGCACCACGAGCATGTCCGCTTGCTCTGCATTGGTAAATTCCATCGTCCACTCGCGACCTACTACTTGGACTTTCACGCACTGACTACCAAGTTGTAGTGAACTCAAGGAACACAGAAGCACACTGGAAACAAATATAACAACATCGTACCAAGCAACTAGGCAAGCTGAATGGCACAGACAAGGGTCGGTGTGGGAACTTTTCAAAATACGATATCTCGTACACGACTCGCAACCACTGACATTTTAATTTACCCTACGTTTAGTTTGTTAATGCCAATAGGCGTTGTTCATTTAAAAAAGTGTAAGCCAGCAAAAAAATACACTTTCTAAGTATTATTACAATCTATTTATTGGCTAACAATACGAGCTCCTGACTACCAATCCACTCTGTGAAAACCGCACATCAATGGCACTTTCCATTTTCACAGTATTTTCGGTGTACGTTTTCGGTGATTCGCCCTGTGTAGTATTATTAGATCTATCAGTTCTATGAAGTGTGTCTACCATGCAACCACAACATTGGCTGCTAATGGCAACAGGGGGCAGGACTGGAGTTATCCATTGGTGAGCACAGCATGAGGCTACGGAGCGTAGTTGAACCGCTTACTCGACAAGTTATCTCACAACAGTGCTAGTTGTGTTGATACAAAGCAGAACAATGGCAACGATAAACAAAGCGAACTTTGCATTATGTCTGCAACTACAGTTGACGACGTTGACATTTCGTCAGAAAGGTACCCTCGGAATTTCCCAGATTGAGAAAGAAATGGCGAATGAAATAGTGTTTCTGCAAGATGGTTCAGTGGAATGGTGTGGTGTATACGCTCGACTGTGCGGACAGTGTACGTGAGGACTACAATGATGACGATACGCTCTTAACAAGTCTTGTGACTAGGGCCTCCCGTCAGGTAGACCTTTGACCGGGTGCAAGTCTTTCGATCTGACGCCACTTCGGCGACTTGCGCGTCGATGGGGATGAAATGATGATGATTAGGACAACACAGCACCCAGTCCCTGAGCGGAGAAAATCTCCGACCCAGCCGGGAATCGAAACCGGGCCCTTAGGATTGACAATCTGTCGCGCTGACCACTCAGCTACCGGGGGCGGACGTCTTAACAAGTGAAAGTGATACTGAAACAGGTCTCGAGCAATGTAGTTCATCATCCTTTTACAAAAATTGGTGTTTGCGCGTTTCAAGGATGCTCGATACAATTTGCAGGATGTGCATGATAGTGATCTACTGCGTTATACGCATCAAACTGCGCGTGACATAGCTTACTCGTACAGTGATTTCAAGGGAAGCAGTGGATAGTTGCATAACTTCAAGCAGTGCTACAGAATTGGAAGACTCAAGATATCGAAATTTCAAACAAAGCGTCACCTTGACGAAACTGCGGAATCGGCTCGAAAATTTGTAGATGAGATAAACAAACTTACCCCATTATTCAGTAAGGAATTGGTTTTCAGTTCCAACCAATCGGGAGTGGAAGAGGAAATGCATATCAAAAGAACCCTGGGAATTAGTGATACCTAGACAGTTCTATCAAGATCAACTAACGTCAATGCCTTAACGCATTCGAATACAATTATGCCGACTGTTAATGTGGGTGGTATATTGGCTGGAAAATCATTTACTGTGGTCCGATATGTTGGAGATGCTCTGCCCCCTACGATTCTTTCTTTTATGCGTGATCTTGCAAGCACAGTAGGGAATATTTACGTCACAGCAAGCAAGAGGGAAAATGAGTGTAAGACACCCACAACTATGGTATGAGCACTGCTTTTGGCCAATAGGTGGTAAGAAGAACTTGCTTTCGCTTGATTCCTGGTCTGAATATAAAAATCATGCGCCTTTAGCGCAAAAGATCCTTCCTGAAAAATGTGACATTGCATTTCATACCATGTAGAACCACTGGACAAATGCAGCCTCTGGATGTTTGTTTTTTCGTGCCTGTAAACAGACACACATCAAAAAAAGTTTTACATCACCACGGTTCCAAGAGTTCCGGGACCTGTACAGAAAATTCGAATAGAGATCAACATAAACATCATTTCCGCCCTTTTCATTGCTCATGAAAACCACACATTGCGTGTTGTACCACCATACAGTGAGACCTTCAGAGGTGGTGGTCCAGATTGCTGTACACAGCGGTACCTCTAATACCAAGTAGCACGTCCTCTTGCATTGATGAATGCCTGTATTCATCGTCGCATACTATCCACAAGTTCATCAAGGCACTGTTGGTCCAGATTGTCCCACTCCTCAACGGCGATTCGGCGCAGTTCCCTCAGGGTGGTTGGTGGGTCATGTCATCCATAAACAGCCCTTTTCAACCTATACCACGCATGTTCGATAGGGTTTATGTCTGAAGAACATGCTGGCCACTCTAATCGAGCGATGTCGTTATCCTGAAGGAAGTCATTCGCAACATGTGCATGATCGAGGCGCGAATTGTCGTTCATGAAGACGAATGCCTCGCCAATATGCTGCCATATGGTTGCACTATCAATCGGAGGATGGCATTCACGTATCGTACAGCCGTTACGGCGCCTTCCATAACCATCAGTGGCGTACGTCAGCCCCACATAATGCCACACCAAAACATAAGGGAACCTCCACCTTGCTGCACTCGCTAGACAGCGTGCCTAAGGCGTTTAACCTGACAGGGTTACCTTCAAACACGTCTCCGACGATTGTCTGGTTAAAGGCATAAGCGACACTCATCGGTGAAGAGAACGTGATGCCAATCCTGAGCGGCCCATTTGTCATGTTGTTGGGCCCTTCTGTATCTCGCTGCATGATGTCGTGGTTGCAAAGACGGACCTCGCCATGGACGTCGGGAGTGAAGCTGCGCATCATGCAGCCTATTGCACACAGTTTGAGTCGTAACATGACGTTCCTGTGGCTGCACGAAAAGCGTTATTCAATATGGAGGCGTTGCTGTCAGGGTTCCTCCGAGCCATAATACATAGTTAGCGATCATCCACTGCACTAGCAGCCCTTGGGTGGCCTAAGCGAGGCATGTCATCGACAGTTCCTGTCTCTCTGCATCTCCTCCATGTCCGAACAACATCGTTTTGGTTCACTCCGAGAAGCTTGGACACTTCCCTTGTTGAGAGCCCTTCCTGGCACGAAGTAACAATGCGGACGCGATCGAACCGCGGAATTGGCCCTCTAGGTATGGTTGAACTACAGACAACATGAGCCGTGTACCTCCTTCCTGGTGGAATGACTGGAACTGATAGGCTGTCGGACCCCTTCCGTCTAATAGGCGCTGCTCATGCATGCTTGTTTACATCTTTGGGCGGGTTTAGTGACATCTCTGAACAGCGAAAGGGACTTTGTCTGTGATACAATATCCACAGTCAACGTCTAACTTCAGGTGTTCTGGGAACCGGGGTGATGCAAAACTTTTTTTGATGTATGTATTATCGGACTATCTGCAGTTACGCCTTAAAGTATAGTCAGTTTCACAATAAGCTCCACGACAGACTGTTAAGCATTCGTTTACATGCCATCGTTTTCCATCAGTTCTCATCACCCCGTTACACCAATATGGTTCTGTATGCATCTTTAAGAGTGGATACCTAGTTGAACGTCAAGCGTGGTTTGTAACTCCCAAGGACATTCGCCTTCGATCTTGATACGAAATTTTGTGATCTGTGTACCTCGCTATTTCTCATTCGGTGTTCATGGAGCAAATTATTTTGAACATTTCTTGAATGTCGACGATGTCCGTTTTGTGAAGTGTAATACACACTGTTGTGGCTTGGCAAGACAGCCAAGCCACTAGGAGGAAGCCGATAGGCACGCGTTTAAGCTCATGCAGGCTGGCGTGAGGTCTGGAACAGGACACGGAAATGAGAATAGCCAAAAACGTACGTAGCTGCTGGAATACTTAACTTTAATCCACAATTGGTGAACATCGCTCTTGACGGTACATGCATCACAAGATAAATAGCAAATGATAATGGCGCCTTGCTAGGTCGTAGCAAATGACGTAGCTGAAGGCTATGCTAACTATCGTCTCGGCAAATGAGAGCGTAATTTGTCAGTGAACCATCGCTAGCAAAGTCGGCTGTACAACTGGGGCGAGTGCTAGGAAGTCTCTCTAGACCTGCCGTGTGGCGGCGCTCGGTCTGCAATCACTGACAGTGGCGACACGCGGGTCCGACGTATACTACCGGACCGCGGCCGATTTAAAGGCTACCACCTAGCAAGTGTGGTGTCTGGCGGTGACACCACACACACATCCCATAGAAGGTCAATCTCTGCGCCTCCCGGACACTCATTTTCTTTCGCCCTTCTGAGGCACGTGGTGAGGCATTAGCAGCTAATATTTTGCCTGTCATATTTATTAACACAACACTTTCAAATGAGCCTCACTAAAGAATGAACTTGCGACCTCGCGCCCAAGGCGTTTCTTGTAAGACAGCCATGCTAAACACTGATATGAAGATGACCGTTTAAACAGTTCAAATGGGTAACGTAAAAATATAATATTGTTTGTGTCCAAAAAAGAACTGTTTTAAAATCCGTTAGTTTATAGTACATATATACATACTCATATTAATCCTTGTTCCATAGATCACGAATACGACATTTCGTAATGATGTGGAACGTGTCAGTTTAACATAAGTTTTCTTTACACAAAATAATAATTAATTAATTTTTTACAGCTACTACGTCATATCTAAGAATTCATCTATTAAGTAGAAGGAAATTATTTTAATTTGCTTTTAAATGTTGGCTACCTGTCAAACTTTTAATATTATTTGGCAAATGACCAAAGATTTTTGTGGCAGCATAATTCAACCCTTTCTGTGCCAAAGTGAGATTTAATCCAGAGTAGTGAATATCATCCTTTCTTCTAGTGTTGTAGCTATGCACTTCGCTGTTATTTTTGAAATGGGATGGGCATTAATGACACATTTCATAAGTAAATATATGTATTGCGATGGTACTGTGAATATCTCAAGTTCCTTAAAAAAATGTCTGCAAGGTGATCTTGCGTGGCCTCCAGCTATTGTTCTGATTACACGCTTTTGTGCAATGAATACTTTCTCTCTCAGTGACGAATTGCCCCAAAATATCATGCCATATAAAAGCAGTGAAAATAGGCATAATAGGCTAATTTACTGATATGTTTATCACGAAAATTTGCAATAACCCTAGTAGCGTAAGTAGATGAACCTAACCGTTTTGCCGGCCGCGGTGGTCTAGCGGTTCTAGGCGCTCAGTCCGGAGCCGCGTGACTGCTTCGGTCGCAGGTTCGAATCCTGCCTCGGGCATGGATGTGTGTGATGTCCTTAGGTTAGTTAAGTTTAAGTAGTTCTAAGTTCTAGGGGACTGATGACCATAGATGTTAAGTCCCATAGTGCTCAGAGCCATTTGAACCTAACCGTTTCCGCAATCATCGATGAAGTTTCAAATACATAAAGTATTTATTCGTTTATCAATTCTTATTTGTTAGTCACTAACTTACAGGAGGAATGAAAGAAGATATACGCTATATCATCAAAAGTATCCGGAGACTCCTATGTAACGCGGAATTGACCTCTGGACGTCACGAGAGGCCGTTATAAAAGGAGACGGGAAATATTGTTTTGTCGGTAGAGAAGCAATATCAGCAGAATGGATTGGTTAGAAGAGCTGAGACTTCGAACGTGGTGTAGTTATTGAATGTTCTCTAAGCAACAATTCCATCAATGATATTTCGAGCCTTCTGAAGTCGCTCGAAACGATTGTTGATGATGCGATCGTCAAGTAGAACCGCGAAGGAACAACCACAGGTAAACTAACACCAGGCAGGGCAGGAACCTTCGAGCACTGCAGAGAATGGTTGTAAAAATCGCATGAAATCAACGGAAGGACAGCATAATGACTGTGCATAGAGGGTTAAAAATAATGGAGTGCAATGGTCAAGCAGCTCCTCACACGACACACATTTCTGTAGTCAAAGCTAAGCGACGCCTGAGGTGGTGCACAGACCGACTGGACAGTGGATGACTCGTAACTATTGATTTGGAGGGGCGAGTCACGCTATACCCTGTGACAGTCCAATGGCAGGATTTTGGTTGAGCAAATGCCTGAATAACACTACCTACAGTTTTTAGGTATTCTTTCTGAATGAAGGTTTTCCAGTCTCAGTGACGTTGTAAAACAGGTACTAGAAAATTATGTCAGACCGAAATCGGTCCTACAACTAAAAATAAATTACACTATGTGATCAAAAGCAATCGGACACCTGGCTGAAAATGACCTAAAAGTTCGTGACGCCCTCCATCGGTAATGCTGGAATTCAATATGGTTTTGGCCCACCCTTAGCCCTGATGGCAGCTTCCACTCTCGCAGATATACGTTCAATAAGGTGCTGGAAGGTTTCTTGGTGAATGGCAGACCATTTTTCACGGCGTGCTGCACTGAGGAGAGTTATCGATGTCGGTCGGTGAGGCCAGGCACGAAGTCGGCGTTTCAAAACATCCCGGTGTTCTATAGGATTCAGGTCAGGACTCTCTGCAGGCCAATCCATTACAGAGATGTTATTGTCATGCAACCACTCCGCCATACGCTGAGCATTATAAGCAGGTGCTCGATCGTGTTGAAAGATGCAATTGCCATTCCCGAATTGCTCTTCAACAGTGGGAAGCAAAAAGGTGCTTAAAACATCATTGTAGGCCTATTCATGGCTGTGTGCGCCGCCATATTTGCGGGTGACCTTGAACGAGCTTCGCTTGGCAGCCGCAGCGCCGCGGCGGATCGCGCTCTAGTTTTAACGGAGCGCGATCCGCACGAAAACTCAACTTCTGGAGCCGCCATTGCGCTTCTGAGCCGGCTTACTTCCAGCCACGCCTAGATAAGCTTATCGCATGAAAAACGCGACCACACCATGACACCATTGCCTCCGAATTTTACTGTTGGCACTACACACGCTGGCAGATTTGACGTTCACCGGGCATTCGCCGTATCCACCCCCTGCCATCGGATCAACATATTGTGTACCTGATTCGTCACTTCACACAACGTTTTTCTACTGTTCAATCGTCCAATGTTTACGCTTCTTACACCAAGCGAGGCGTCGTTTGGCATTTACCAGCTTGATGTGTGGCTTATTAGCAGCCGCTCGACCACGAAATCCAAGTTTTCTCACCTCCTGCCTAACTGTCATAGTGCTTACAGTGGATCCTGATGCAGTTTCTAATTTGGATAGATGTCTGCGTATTACACATTATGACCCTCTTCAAATGTCGGCAGTCTCTGTCAGTCAACAGACGAGGTTGGCCTGTACGCTTTTGTGCTGTATGTGTTCCTTCGCGTTTCCACTTCACTATCACATCGGAAACAGTGGACCTAGGGGTGTTTAGGAGTGTGGAAATGTCGCGTACAGACTATCTCACTAGTGATACTCAATCATCACGTACGAGGGACATGAGTTCCGCGGAGCTCCCCATTCTGCTCTCTCACAATGTCTAAAGACTACTGAAGTCGCTGATATGGAGTACCTGGCAGTAGGTGGCAGCACAATGCTCCTAATATGAAAAGCGTATGTTTTTGGAGGTGTCCGGATATTTTGATCTCATAGTGTATATAGCACCTTCACTTGTTACCCTATGTAATACGTAAAATGAGTTCGCATCCTTCCATGTTTAGCGATTTGCTACCATCACGTTCGATGCCAACAGTGGGTTACGGAGGATGTAGTATTACGGTTTGGGGGTTTTTTCGTGACTAAGATGTGGTCCCCTTATTTTGCGGATGACATAGGGTAGCAAGTGAAACCGATAAGATACAATTTTCTAGTGCCTGTTTTATAACGTTATTGATGCAGAAAACTTTCATTCAAAAAGAATATCTGAAAACTGTAGTAAAAATGCACAATACTTACAAATTTTTGTTAACAGTAGGTGTTACATATATAAATCATAAAAAAAATGTCAAAATATAATATTTGTAAATTATGTAACAAAATATCAATTTCTGCGATAGAAGAGAGGAAGAAAGTGTGATATTTCAATGTCGAAAAGATGTCCTCTACATGATCTAGAACCTTCTAAATTCTATATTATGTAAAACAGCGCAACATTCAGTCACAGAGCTACAAATTCTATAGTCCCGATAGCATGTATGCCCAACGATGCGACAAAGTGGATTGCGGAGGACTGCCTTGGTTCAATCTTGGCTGTTAAAAATTTATTCTACCGGCCAATTTGAAGGTGGTTGTGAGATATTTCTCACGGTCATCCGGTCGTAGACACTCTGTTCAACTTCAGTTATACTAGTCCGCACTAACATAATAGCACGAAAGTAATAAATCCATTGAGATGTGAAGTTTTGAATGCAGTTGTAGATGGTATCGCTGTTGAATAAGCTTTTTTTTCTCTAAGAGAATGGATGTGGTGTTTTTTGTCAATATCCAACTGGAATATGAATCGTCATAGGATACAGTATAGTGTTTTTTTTTTTTTCGTTTTGTGAAGTGCAAAACTTAACGTTTCTGAACATTTATAGCAAGATGGCAGTCTTTGTGCCACTTTGAAATGTTATCAAGCTCGGGCCAAATATTTGGGCAGTTTTTTTCTGAGAGTACGTCATTGTCGACAACTGCATCATCTGGGAAACGCCTCATGTTACTATTAATATTGTCTGAAAGGTTATTAATAGACTACATAAACAGCAAGGACCCCAACACATTTCCCTGGTGCAGACCTGAAGTTGCATCTACACCTGTCGATTACATTCCATCCTACTCACATGCTGAGCCCTACCTACCAAGAAATACTCAGAATCTCGCTTGATCCCCCACACTATCGTACTTTCTACAGTAAGTAGGTGTGGAACTGAGTCAAATGCTTTTCGGAAATGAAGAAATACAGCATCTGCCTGACTGCCTTGATCGACGGATTTCAGTATGCCATGCGAGAAAAGTGCGAGTTGGGTTTCACATGATCGATGTTTTCAGAAACCATGTCGGTGGGCATGGAGACCATTCCGTTCGAGATACCTCATTACATCTGAGCTAAGAATATGTTATAATATTCTACAACAAATGTATATCAGGGATATTAGATGGTAATTTTGTGGCTCATTTCTGCTTCCCTGACTCTGAGCAATCTGACTTACGCTATATCTATCACCAAAATTAAAGTTACATATTTCAGACAAAATTATGAATAAGTATTTCAATATAAAAAGTATATGCAGTTTATTATGGATATCAGTATTATGATAAAATCCTAGTCACCTTTGTCTGAGTTTCACGGGCATCTAGTTTAGCAATGGCTGTCACCAGAGCTCTTCCGGTAAATAATGCCTCAAACCCAGTTTGCATCAGATTGTTTACATCTATATCTATGAGGCGTGTTTTTTTAAATAAGTACCGTTTTGAAATTAAAAACAGATGTGCTAAGATATCTCAATAATTTTATTTTTACATGAAAGCCTGTACCTTAATCTACTTTTCTACATAATTTCCGTCAATATTGAGGCACTTGTCATAACGTTATACCAGTTTTTGAATACCCTCCTCATAGAAGTTTGCCACCTGACTTGTTAAGCACTGCATCATCACTGTTTTGACTTCGTCACCGTCTTGAAGACGCTGACCGCCCAGGTGTTTCTTCAAGTGCAGGAACAGATGGTAGCCACTGGGCGTAAGATTGGGGCTGTACCGAGGATGATCTAGAGTTTCCCATCGAAAAGATATGATAAGATCTTTGGCCTGATTCGTCACATGGACGAGCACTGTCTTGCAGCAAAACGATGCCCTTGCTCAACTTGCCACATCTTTTGTTCTGACTCGAATGGCGCAAATTGTGTAATGTCTTACAGTAAGCTGCTGCATTGATTGTCTCATTACGAGGCAGGAATTCCACAAGCAATACCCCTTTTCTGTCCCAAAAAACTGTGCACATGATTTTCCGGGCAGAAATTTTCTTAAACTTCACTTTTCTGGGTGAATCTGAATGCCGCCATTCCATGTACTGTTGCTTTTATTCTGGTGTGATGTAGGCCGCCGATGTTTCATCGCCCATAACAATTTGGCTTAAGAAATCATCACCATCGTTGTGGTACTGCTCAAGGAATGTCAATGCACTGTCTAAACGTTTGGTTTTGTGCACATCCATCAACATTTTTGGTACCCAACGTGCGCACAATTTTCGGTAATTCAAGTGCTCGGTCACAATGCCATACAAAACACTACGAGAAACATTAGGAAAGTCATCCCGCAAGAGGAAATCGTAAAGCGTCTGTTTCCTCTCACCTTATTGTCCACTTCCTGCACCAAACTTTCATTAACGATCGAAGGACGCCCACTCTGGTGTTCATCATGCACGTTTGTGCGGCCGTCTTTAAATGCTGTCACCCACTTACTTACCATTCCATCACTCATAATGTTTTCTCCGTAAACTGCACAGATCTCACGATGAATATCGATCGCTTTTAGGCCTTTGGCACGAAGAAATCTTATAACAGCCCGTACTTCACAGTCGGTGGGACTCACGATTATCGGAGGCATCTTAAACACTGAGTACACAATGTAAACAAGGAAGAATCAGACTGTAATGGCGTCAGTGCGTAGACAACTGATGTAGGTACCCAGTGCGCATGTGCAGAACGCCGACCGCGGCGCTGCGGTCGCGGTGTGGCAAAACGGTACTTACTTAAAAACACGCCTCGTACAAACATACCCCGCAAGTTACAGTACGGTGCGTGGTGGAGGATACCCTGTATCACAGTTAGTCATTTCCTTTCCTGTTTCACTTGCAAACAGAGCGAGGGAAAAACGACTATCTATATGCCTCCGTATGAGCCCTAATTCCTCGTACCTTACCTCCGTGATCCTTACACGAAACGGCTGTTGGAGGCAGTAGGATCGTTCTGCAATGAACTGCATATGGCAGTTCTCTAAGTTTTATCAATAGTGTTTCTCGATAAGAACGTCGCCTTTCCTCCAGGGATTCCCATTTGAGCTCCCGAAGCATCTCCGTAACACCTGCGTGTTGTTCGCACCTGCCGCTAACGGATCTAGCACCCCGCGTCTGTATTGCTTCGTAGTCTTCTTTTAATCCGACCTCGTACAAATCCCAAACACTCGAGCAGTACTCAAGAATAGGTTGCACTAGTGTACTTTATGTGATCTCCTTTACAGATGAATCACACCTTCCCAAAATTCTCCCAATAAACCGTAGTCGACCATTTGCCCTCCCCACCACAATCCTCACACGATCGTTCCATTTCATATGCTTTGCAACGTTACGCCCATATATTCAAACGATGTGACTGAGTCAAGCAGGACACTACTAATGCTGTCTCCGAACATTACGGGTCTGTTTCTCCTACTCATGAGAGAGAGGCTCATGACCACGAAACAAACAAAACTTATCCGAATCTGCAGAAAAAATTAATATTTGGGTCAACATTTGTAAAACCCTAATTCCTCTCTCTCAAACCCCACCCTATGCGGAGAGAGGGAGAGTTTTAGTTTTAGCGAATCAAAATTTACGAAGTGGATAAGTATTTTTTATTTATCCGTAACCATTTTCCACGCAAAAATGAGAACATGGATTTTCTTGAATTACAGCGCCAACTACCAAGAACCAAAACAAATGTTTAAGACAAAAAGTACGTAATTTTTTTAAATGTAGAATCTGATTCTGCAATAAAAAGTAGGGGTTCCCATTTGAAATTTTAAAGTTGCCTCCCACTCCACCCAATTGGGCTGGGGTGGCGGGCTAATTTTAGCACCAACAGATGTCCCCCTCGAAAACAATCAACTTTGGATTCTACACATTTTTTCGTGTGAAGCTTACTTTCGAGTTATTCTGGTTCGCCAACTTAAAATTTACACCCTGTGTATGTGAGAAAAGGGCAAGCTGAGTTTCGCATGAGCGATGCATTCTGAAACCATGCTGATTCGTGAACACAGGATTCTCGGTCTCGAGAAAATGTATGATAATTCGAACTAAGAATATGTTCAGGTATTCAGCAGCAAACCGATGTAAGGTACATTGATCTGTAGTTTCGCAGATACGTTCTTTTACCCTTCTCTTATACAAGAGTCCGCTGTGGGTTTTTTTCCAGTCGTTTGGTACTTTGTCCTGGGTGAGAGATTCGCGATAAATGCAAGCTAAGTAAGGGGCCAAAGCCAATAAAATTGAATTGGAATTCTATCCAGACATGGAGACTTACTTGTTTTCAACTCTTTTGGTTGTTTCCGTAACACTACGACGTTAAAAACGTACACTGTTGTAGTGACAATGGTTTTATGTTTTCCATAGTTACAGCTGCTTTGTAATTTTTTTTAATGGAAGCCACTGCATCTCATCGAGGCATGTACTGGAACCAGCAGAATTTCGTTAACACGTTGCTATCGCCTGATCTGCGTCTTGCAACTATGGCTTCATAAAAGCAGCGCCCACGCTGCAGGTTTCACGACGCAAAGTGCTGTGTCGCCCCACCTTCCTCTCAACACTGCAAGGCATCAGCCAATTTACATGAGGGCTTCACACGCGAATATAAGTACTCGTCCGTTAACAAGCTCTGCCCAACAGTTCCTAGTAGAACATCTTCGAGACGAGCTGTAATACTATAATCAGGGCAGTCGTTCACTATAATGCTTCATCAGGAAATCAGTGGCCTTTCGAAAAATGTTCAAATGTGTGTGAAATCTTATGGGACTTAACTGCCAAGGTCATCAGTCCCTAAGCTTACACACTACTTAACCTAAATTATGCTAAGGACAAACACACACACCCATGCCCGAAGGGAGGACTCGAACCTCCGCCGGGACCAGCCGCACAGTCCATGACTGCAGCGCCGCAGACCGCTCGGCTAATACCGCGCGGCAGTGGACTTTCGAAAAATTTGTAAATCTCTGTCCACTGATATGGGGATTGGTATCACTGATTCAAATTTGCAATTCCCTCTTTGCTAATATTTCTTAAAAAAAAAGAACGCTGCAGTTTTTAAACGAAGGATCATGTACCGATATTCTACAGCACTCTCCTCTACATCTGTACTCCGCAAGCACTGTATGCTAACTGGTGGGAGGTACGCGCACTAGAGTGGAGAAGTTAAAATTAATCAGTAAATGAGAGCATTTTTCCGTAACAGAATTTCGAAAGTGGTATCGATTAATGTAAACTACATTACAAATCTTTTAGCAAAAAAGAAACATTGATAACAAAATTAAACATTTTAAACTAACGAAACCAGAAAACCTCTTTCTCAAAAACAATTCAGTTACTAGATGATAGCGTTACTTCTAGCTGCCACTCATACTTGGCCCAATACCTCCAATGTTAGTCGACCTTATTCCGAAGTCAGTGCTGTCCGCGAGTACCTTGGTTGATGAGCTGTACTTCGTCTCCCCAACCCATCCCAGGCACTCTGTTTAGAATTCAGATCCGGGACTTTGGTGACCAGTCCATATGGTGAACATCTTCATCTGCAAGAAATTCGTCGACACGAGCAAGCATTAGCGTCCACAGAGAAGAGAACGTCTTGAACTGGAAAAGAATTATACAGAAATGGTAGAGGACATGGATGGGAGATATGATAGCATGAGAAGAATTTGTCTGAGAACTGAAAGATCTAAGTCGAAACAAAGCTCATGTAATGGATAACATTCTCTCAGGTAAAAAAAAATATGTAAATGTCGTGTGGCTAGGGCCTCCCGTCGGGTAGACTGTTCGCCTGGTGCAGGTCTTTCATTTGACGCCACTTCGGCGACCTGCGCGTCGAATTCTCTCAGGTTATTGAGGTGCTTTGGAGAGCCCGACATGACAAACCTGTGGCACATGGCGTGCAAGATGTATGAGACAGGCGAAATACCATTAGACTTCAAGAAAACTGCACTAATTCCTGTTCCAAACAAGACAGCTGCTAACAGGTAAGAATTTGACCGAACTATTAGTTAAATAAGTCCTGGTTTGAGAACTACTGGCACGAATTATTTAGAGAAGAATGGAAAAATTGCTAGAAACCGACCTTGCGGAAGACCATTTTCGGTTTTGGAGAAATGTAGGAGCAAGCGAGGCAGGACTGACCCAACGATTTAATTTAGAAGGTAGGTTAACGAAAGACATACCTGCGTTTATAGCATATGTAGACTCAGAAAAAAACTTTTGACAGTGTTGACTAGAACAGCTGGGATAAAATACAGGTAGCGAGAGGTTACTTACAACTTTTACAGTAAACAGACTGCAGTTAACAAAGATCCGAAGAATACGAAAGGCTAGCAATAGTTGATAATGGAGTGAGGCAGGGTTGAAATGTGTACCCGAAGTTATTCTGTCTGTTTGTTGAACAAACAGTAAAGGATACCAAGGAAATTAGGAATGAAAACTAAAGTTCAGGGAGAAGAAATAAAAATTTTGCAGTCTACCGATGACATGATAATTCTGTCAGAATCGGAAAAGGACTTGGAAGGTTAGTCGAAATTTGATAATTTCAGCACACTATTGACACTGTGGATCTCGGAATATCGAATTGTCTAACGATTTCCGAAATGGAATGTCCCAAGCCCCAACTACCATTCCGCGTTCAAAGTTTGTAACTGCCATAACTGCGTTGGAAACCGTTTCACGCGAATCACCCGATACGAACTCGTCAACTCAGTGTATATTCGCTAGTGAAATTCGTCATAAATAATCCATCTCAGTTTGAGAATAGTGATATTCATACCTACAACACTAGAGGAACACAATGACCTTTATTAATCATTGTTAAAGCTGTGAGTGGCTCGGAAAGGAGTTCAATATGCAACAACAAAAGATTTTGATAATTTTCCCAATAACATATCTGGCAGTTAGCAAAGCAAGTTTGAAATCTAACCCAAAATCATTTCTCTTATACAAGTCCTATTCCATGGACGAATTTCTATTTACAAATTGGTAGACTGTAAAAGAAAACTAACTTTTAAAGCCGGTCGGTGCGGCCGTGCGGTTCTAGGCGCTTCAGTCTGGAGCCGTGTGACCGCTACGTTCGCAGGTTCGAATCCTGCCTCGGGCATGGATGTGTGTGATGTCCTTAGGTTAGTTGGGTTTAAGTAGTTCTGAGTTCTAGGGGACTGATGACCACAGATGTTAAGTCCCATTGTGCTCAGAGCCATTTGAACCATTTAACTTTTAAATGCAGGTGCATGAGTAAAACTAAAAAATAATTTGTTCATTAATGTTAACACTAATAATTTAGCCATATACTGTAAACTGTATCGTTCCACATCATTTCGATAAAACAATCGTTTAACTGATCTATGGAACATGTACCTAACAAATAAACTAACCAACTAAGCTCTGTGAAATAATATTCTTTGATTCACAACCTTAGAACACAGAATGCCGGAAATATTTCAAAGATAATATTATTTCATTCATTTATTTATGTATTCCGTGGAAGGCCTTTAAGGTTCAAAATGGCTCAAATGGCTCTGAGCACTATGGGACTCAACATCTGAGGTCATCAGTCCCCTAGACTTAGAACTACTTAAACCTAAGGACATCACACACATCCATGCCCAAGGCAGGATTCGAACCTGCAACCGCAGCAGCAGCGTGGTTGCAGACTGGAGTGCCTAGAACCGCTCGGCCACCATGACCGGCGGCCTTTAAGGTGCGCCATCTAGATACTATGACAGACCATACATTCCTTGTATCACGGGACGAACCTTAATGTACTGTCCAGTCACATTAATGTGAGCACCTGTCAAAAGCCTGAACAACCATCTTTCGCAGAGGGGATCGCTGCAATACCTGCAGGAAGAGAGTTAGTGAGGCTCTGGAAGGTACCGACAGGGATGTGGAGCCGTGCACACTCCAGTGCCGTGGCTAGCTGCGCTGGGTTTCTCCACTTAGCATCCGTGGCGCGAACAGCTCAATCGATGTGGTCCCACAGATTCTCGATTTGTTTTAAATCCAGGGACCTTTTTGGCCAGGGGAAAGCAGTGAACTCATCCTGGTGCTCTTCAAACCACGAACGTACACTGTGAGCTGTGTGACATGTTGCGTTATCCTGCTGGTAGATGGCATCGTGCTGAGAAGAAACAAACTGCATGTAGGGATCGATAGATGCATACTTGTGTTGATCCACACTACCTTCCAGTTTTATGAGAGCACCCAACGAATGCCACGAAGATATTCCCCAGACCGTAACACTCTCTCGATTGTTGCAGGGTGTTCGCTTTCAAATGTTGCATGCCATACATGCCAACGGCCATGTGTCCTATGGAGTATAAAACGTGATTAATCTAAAATGACCACCTGCCGCCACTCAGTGGACTTCCAGTTGTGATATTGTCATCCAAATTTCAAACTTCATTGCCTATGAACAGCAGTCAGCATGAGTGCATGATCAGGTGCCTGGTGCGGAGGCCCATACGCAGCAAGGCACACTGAAATTTCATTATGAGTCACTATTGGTAGCTCCTTGATTCATTCATCTGGGCAGTCAGCTGCTCAACAGTTGCACGTCTCTTTGCCTGTACACATTTCTACAGCCGCCGTTCACCCCTGTCATCTATGGCCCATTGTGCACCACAGTTGCCTTGGTGCCGGTTTTGGATTTTTTTTTTCCTTTATTGTAATTTCATTCCTCTGCCCGTATGGGGCAGGGGAGGGCTGGCTAGCATCGGCACAGCGGCACAGTCCGCCTCTCTTCAGCCAAACGGCTTTATAAAACACAGAAGGGGGGATTCTTACATGAAAAGGGGGGTAAAAAAGGGAGACATATAAACACTGAAAATGGAGATAAGGGGAGTTAAAATACATACCAATATGAGGATATGCTCTGGGAGACAGTTAAAAGTCGACATAAAGTTAAAAGAACGCAGCTGGCAATTGGAAGTGCACTTAAAAAAACACTCGAGGTAAAAACCACATAAAAGGTGGCCACAGTATAAAAAGCACACGAACAAGCATGGACTATATACAGGTCAAGCACACAATTAAAACATCATCACTAGGTGACACTGTATAACGACACCAAACACAACACTAACACAGCACACTGGATAATGAATGAAAACCTGGGAGGATCTGCTGGGGGGGGGGGGGGGACAAGGGAGAAGAGAAAAGGAGGCGAGAAGAAGGGGAGAGAAAGGGGGATGAAGTGGGGGGCGCGCCGAAGGAGGGTTGGGGAGGGAAGGGACAGGAGAGGAAAACAGCTGAGGAGGGGGTGCAGGGACTCAGGGAGGGAAGGAGGAAAATCCACTCAGGGGGCAGGAGGGGACAGGAAAAAGGGGGCCCTGGGGAGGGGCAGAACAAGGCCAGGTTACATTTGGAAGGAAGGGTAAATGTCATGGTGTTCAACATCTGAGAGGGGGAGGGGCTGAAAATTGCCCTGATGAAGGAGATGGAGAGTGTGGAGGTGGAGAGAGGGAGGGTTACAGCGAGAGAGGCACAGCAGTGGGTGGAGGAGTGGAGAGGAAGGAGGAAACAAGCCTGCAGGCAGTGTAAAGGATGTGGAGATATTGGAGGAAAAGGAGGAGGTGAGTTTTGGATAGTGCCATTTTGCTATGCACAGTATACTTTAGTCACAATGGGAAGCACACATTTTACAAACTTAGTCATTTCGGGATTACTTCCACCCTTGGCCTGAAAACCAATGATCATGCAATTTTGGATGCCAGAGAAATCACTCCGTTTCCGCATTGCAACGACTGCACTGTTTTTCCGCGCCCCCTCTATATGCTTTATACACCCTCCACTGCTAGTGCTGCCATCTACCGTCTGTGAGTGATTATTGCACATTGACATCGAACATAGGCGATGATTACATTATTCTGACTATACCGTGTAAAATCATGTACATTTTTAGCATTCAGTGACAATGTAGACATGCAGTGTATCTAAAAGAACAAGAATGATTTGTAGAATAGCAATTCTGCTAGTGGTGTAGCCTGTCACTCCTAAGTTTGAAATATATGAACTATACTGAAAATTATAAACAATTAAACTGAAAGATATAAGAGGAAAAAAAGAATAGAAAATAAGAAGAGAGAAGTGTTGCATCCTCATTGTAGCCGCTGGGGATTGTTGTCACGGGATATACTTCGAGTTTACAACCCACGACTATCTGTTTACAATCTATTACTATTCCTCTTGTATGCAGTCCTGCAGATGTGGCTCAGGCTATGAAGATCTGGAGCCTTTGCTCCAGTTACAAGGTCAATATTAATACTCAGTAACAAACATTATGAGGCTTTATAAGGCAACAATTGTATTTTGCATTGAGGATGCGCTGTAGCTACTGTATATAACTACACTGAACCGCCAAACAAACTGATATAGGCATGCGTATTCAAAGGCAGAATAAAAGTGTCTGGCGCAGTTGTTAGATTGGTTACTGCTGCCACAACGGCAGGTTATCAAGATTTAAGTGAGTTTGAACGTAGTGTTACAGTAAGCCAACGAGCGATGGAACACAGCATCTCCGAAGAAGTGGGGATTTTCCCATACGTCCATTTCACGAGTGTACCGTGAACGTCATGAATCCGGTAAAACATCAAATCTCCGACATCGCTGCTGCCGGAAAAAGATCCTGCAAGAACGGAACCAATGACGGCTGAAGAGAATGGTTCAGCGTAACAATAGTGCAACCCTTCCGCAAATTGCTGCAGATTTCAATGCTGAGCCATCAGCAAGTGTCAGTGTGCGAACCATTCAACGAAACATCATCGATATGGGCTTTCGGAGCCGAAGGATTTACGCCTCGCCTGGGCTCGTCAACACCGATATGGACTGTTGATGACTGGAAACAAGTTACCTGGTTGAACGAGTCTTGTATCAAATTGTATTGAGCGGATGGACGTGTACGGGTATGGAGGCAACCTCATGAATCCAAGGACCCTGCGTGTCAGCAGGGGGCTGTTCAAGCTGATGGAGGCTCTGTAATGGTGCGGGGCGTGTGCAGGTGGACCCCTGATACGTCTAGATACGACTCTGACAAGCGACACGTAGGTAAGCATCCTGTCTGATCACCTGCATCGATTCATCACCATTGTGCATTTCGACGGGCGATTACAGCAGGGCAATCCGACGCCTCACACTCCAGAAATGCTACGGAGTGGCTCCAGGAATACTTTTCTGAGTGTAAACACTTTCGCTGGCCACCAGACTCTCCAGAGACGAACATTATTGAGCATATCTGGGATGCCTTGCAACGTGCTGTTCAGAAGAGATCTCCACCTTCTGGTATTCTTACGGATCTATGGACAGCACTACAGGATTCATGGTGTCAGTTCCCTCCAGCACCACTTCAGACATTAGCTGAGTCCATGCCACGTCGTGTTGCGGCGCTTCTACGTGATCATGGGGGCCCTACACAACATTAGGCACGTGTACAAGTTTCTTTCGCTCTTCAGTGTACATCACTAATGTAATGTTAGTAATTACCAAACCTATATGTTTGACCTGCTCCAGATGTGCGAAGAGCACTTCTTTCTTCCGTGGTTGAACTAACGTTGTGTGTGTAGACAAGTAACTATGGAATTATAAGCTGCACACTCGTAAGTTGTCGTCGAACACTCCCCTTTGTTCCCTGTTCCACCATACTCGTGTGGTGTCCTACCGTGTATCTTGCACCCGCGGCGCCCTGCAACATCTACGCCGATATCTTTTTTTATATTTGACTGCCAGTATGTTGGAGGTTTCATAGGCTATGTCATTTAGTTTACACCACTTTCTGGGGACTCTTGCAGCCCCTGCAAACAGAATGGTTTGACTAAATGTGTTAAATAATTCGAGATGGAAGACAACGTGTAAAGTTCCTTTGTCTCCTCGCTCAGACTCCTCCCTGTCTGAGCGTGAGTCGTTCAAGATGCGTTGGATAAGCAAAGTGTTCTGTCAAAAGACGCACCAGGTCCTGACTGTTCGCGGGTCTTTTTCAGTGTGCGAAACAGCAGTGCCTTTGTCAAAAAGAAGACATGTATGGCCTGTCCGAACATATGTTGCATGATCCTTCTTAGTAATACAGGCACTAGTATTTCGTATTTATTCGACAATGCCGGGACCTCGACTCTCAATTTATTGTCCTTCCTGGACGGGAATATACGTAACATACTGGTGCAGATTGTGGCACATGAACGACGACGTATGGAAGTTTTGGCCTGGCCGCTATTTGTGCACTGATAGCCGAAACGGCTAAGGCGAGCGCTCGCGTAAAGCGGGAAATACGGCTTCGAGTCCCGGTCCGGCACAATCCAATATACAGCCGATGGGGGTTCTTATTCGCAACTGCAAATATATGTATTTATCAGTGGGGCCTCATTAACTCTGTCAGGTATCGATGCTGTAATTTTTTAACTGGTATTCTTTGGTGGTCCTAACACTAGTTATCTTGTGTATTCCCTGTTCTTAGCCAATACGCAATAGCATTGTTTCTAATGGCGATTTCGATCGGTTTCTGAGTCTCTGATCGAAGGTGGTCAGGGCACAGTAATTCCTGAGACAGATATAAGCTCTGCAGACATCAGTCGTTTTCAATATAAGGACAGATATCGGTCTTGCTACGGGCTGGTTACTCAATGTCAAATTTATATTGGCCTGTAACATACATTCCCTGTGTTTCGTAACTGTCACCAAAATCTTAAACTGACTGACTGTGGCTTAATCAACGTCACTGAAACTGTAGTCTGTGTCTGGCTTGCCTCAAAGTGGTCGGAGATTCTATCTTCCAAAATAGCGGCCAGATGATTACTTGACATTACGATGTAAAGAGACTAAACTCCCTACCCAACGGAATTGCGAACTCGGACGTGACATGACCGCTATAATGCTCTGATTTTTATCTCTGAATCAGCTGCCTATTGAAAGCACTGAGTACGCATTGTCCATAAAGACAGCACGTTTCTGGTTTGTAGGGGTACCTACATCTACACCTAAACTTCGCAATCCACAGTACAGCGCAAGACGTAGGGCATCTTGTGACCTACTAGTCATTTTCTTACGGCCGCTGTGGTCGAGCGGTTCTAGGCGCTTCAGTCCGGAACCACGCGGCTGCTACGGTCGCAGGTTCGAATCCTGCCTCGGGCATGGATGTGTGTGAAGTCCTTATGTTAGTTAGGTTTAATCAGTTCTTAGTCTAGGGGACTGATGACCTCAGATGTTAAGTCCCATAGTGCTTAGAGCCATTTGAACGATTATCTTTTCTGTTCCACTCGCAATAGAGAGAGGGAAAAAAGGCTATCTGTATGCATTCGGACGAGCGCTAATTTCTCTTATATTCGTGGTCATTAAGTGAAATGTACCTTGGGGACAGTAGAATCGTTGTGCAGTCAGCTTCAAATGCCGGCTCTCTAAATTTCCTCAATAGTGTTTCGCCGAAAAAAATCACGTCTTCCCTCCAGGTATTGCCATTTGAGTTCACGAAGCATCTTGTAGTACTCGCGTGTTTATCGAACC
This sequence comes from Schistocerca serialis cubense, assembly GCF_023864345.2. Lineage (NCBI taxonomy): Eukaryota > Metazoa > Arthropoda > Insecta > Orthoptera > Acrididae > Schistocerca > Schistocerca serialis. The sequence continues at coordinate 362,919,991 of NC_064638.1, forward strand.
TACTGGTAACAAATGTAGCACCCCATCTCTGAATTACTTCGATGTTTTCCTTTAATCTGACCTGGTGGGGACACCAAACACTCGAGCAGTACTCAAGAATGGGTCGGAGTAACGTTGTAGACGTGGTTTCCTTTACAGATGATCTACACTTTCCTAAAATTCTCCCGATAAACCGGAGTCGGCCATCCGCCTTCCCTATACCGTCATTACATGCTCATTCCATTTCATATCGCTTTGTAACGTTACGCCGAGATATTTAATCGATGTGAATGTCTCAAGCAGCACACCACTAATGGTGTATACGAACATTACTGGTTTGTTGTTCCTACTCATCTGCATTAAGTTAAATCTTTCTACATTTAGAGCAAGCTGCCATTCATCGCACCAACTGGGAACTCTGTCACCTTGCATCCTCCTACAGTCACTCGATGACCTTCCCCTACACTACAGCGTCTTCGGCAAACAGCCGCAAACTGCTGCTTAACCTCTCCGTCAGACTGTCAGTATCCCACTGCCTGAGCAAGAATTTTAGCGCCATGGCCATCATATGAGACGCTTCTTGAAATCTTGTTTTAGAATGTGGGCTCTCGGAATATTGTGTGCGAAGATCTCCGCACTGTGCAACCTCCTTTTCGTACCCAGTGTCTACCACTGCAGTTTATTGAGCATTTCTGTGACACTTGTTCGTTTAACTATACTAGTCACCCACGACATTATTGCACTTCACCCCCAGTGGCCATTATTGGAAACGTGCGGTGACCTTACACTAAATAAAAATCATATCTGTTTGTTTCGACTGTCGTATATACTGTGGAAATTCGAAAAGTTTAACGAGCATGTTGTCCGGTCGTTGAACAGCAGAGCACATTCTAATGGGCTTCAGGCGCACAGGTAAACACATGAGCCAACCGAAGGTTCCACACTACCATTGCAACGCAAAGAAATATTGTGGTCGACTAGTACTTGGATCAGAATAAGAAAGTGAAAAATCTCGCCTGTAAGTATTTGTTAAAAGGTATCTTGGTGCACGCCACAGTTTGCGTGTAAAATAGTTAGTCGCCGGCCCGGTGTCCGGTCATACAGCCCATCATCAGTGACATCTAATACAAAAGACAAACAAATAAATGTAGTCATATCAATGTCTATAATATAAGAACATTTTATATTCATTACAGCAGAAATATAAAGTTAATTATGTAGTGTTTCCTATATAAGGGGTTCTGTGTTTTCAAATACACGCCAGTTTTAATATAATGAAGATTTCATACTAGACACAGGTGTCATTTGATGGAAACATGCCGGTACACAGTATACAGGGTGGGTCACTAACAATTTCAATCTAGAATAACCCCGAAAGTATGATAGTAGCTAAAAGTTTGTGGGACAAATGTTGCATGGAACAACGGGGGCCATAATATGACGTTGGTTTTTTTCTTGCCAGGTGTGGTCGCTTCAGAGGTATGAAGGTCAGCTTTGTTTTTTTCAAATGGGATGCTATAGTTTGGTACTTATTGTCTGATAGCGGCTATCGAGACAAATCCAGTGATGTGTAACAGTAAGGTCTTTGAAGGTCAACGAAGGTCACAAAGGTGGCATGAACAAGCATTTACAGAAGGCTTTCGAAGTGATGACCATTGGTGTCAATGCAGTGCTGCAATCCTCTTAACACGGACTGAGTGGCATTCCTCATCGCATCGGCACTTATCGAAACACATGCTCCGACATTTCTCTCGCATATCATCAGGTGTAGTTGGAACATCTTTATAAACAATGTCTTTTACGAGTCCCCACAAGAAAAAATCCAGAGGTGTCAAGTCTGGCGGACGAGCCGGCCACGACACATCTCCTCCGTGTGTAGTGTGGCCCTGGAACAACTAGGGACCTTTTAAAACCATTCGACGAAATTTGAACGTGATCGGAAGTAGTAAAGAGTGTCTTTGCTTTTTCAGCCGTCCTGTGGCGTGATCACAGAGTGCGGGGGGCAATAAAACGGCAAACGGTCCCTCAAAGACCTCAATTCGGCAAACCCTCGGTGCAACCTGCGCACCTCTGTTGGTTACTGTAAAAGTATCCTTTTATAGAGACAGTCATTCCCGTGAAACCTAGGCGTCGGTGTGGCAGAAATCCCTTTCGACACCCTTTAGATTTCGCATGCGGCCAACAGGTGCTAGTTCAGCGACATAGCGCCACTGTGCTAAGGTGTATCGAAATGGCTGCCTGTCTCACCGGCACCTAGGAATCAGTGAATAGCTGCCTCCGTACAGGGATATTTTGAAAAATGCCTAAGAAAGGTGCGCGGGTGGCACGGAGGATTCAGTCAACTGGGAAGTCTCAGAGGGACCTCTTGACATTTTGTTCAAATGCGTGTCAATGTCGCTCCCTACCCCTTCCCCCACCCCCTCCCGCTACCCCGTGATTATGCCACGGAAGGGCGCGAAACAGGAAGGCTGAGAAAGCATAAACAGTTCAGCTTTCGTGGAATAGTTTTCAATCTGTCCCTGGTCCTAGTGGTTCCTTGTGGTACGAACTAGCATTAGGAGAGCAAAAACTGCGGTCGCGCTGTTACTCTAGCTTACAGTTCAGCACTCGAATACCACAGTGCACATTAACTAAAATAATACCTAAAAAAATAACACCTAATAATACCTTATGCGAAGCTATTTATAAAGCACTAAAGGACCAATATCTGAAAGTAAATAAATGTTCAATACACTTTATGTGCATTAAGAACTATTTTTATTGTAGATCAAAGTAATAATTACCTTTTTTGTCCCACAACTACAAAATTATTAGAAATGTATGAGAGCTGATAAAGCGCTTTACACTGTGAGGCATCCAGAGCACATAAATAGATTAAGAAAACTGGAGAGCTCAGAAAATATACATATGTAATGAAATAAGTATGTCGATACGTACTTTCGCTTTCCTGTGAGAGTAGCTAGAGCGGAGGCCATTAATTTTCTTTTTTAAGTCGTCAGCCTTGCACCCGGGCCGTATCTCACGGCTAATGACCTCCGCAAATTTTTGTTCTTCTCCAGTCTTCTTAATCTATTTTTGTACTCAGGGTGCCTCACGTTGTAAAGCGCCTCATCAGCTTCATACATTTCTATCAATTTTGTAATTGACGGCACACACGAATTAAACTTCCCAGTCATTTTTACAAACACACTACTTTTGACAGAACACTGAAGCGATGCTAGCGCTCCAAGTGGTAACATTTCACATTGCAGTGAACAGAAAGCAAGCGACTTTTATGATCAAATTTACAGCGAGGTCCTAGATTTGATCATATTTATTTGACGACAAGCGAGATTTGGCAAATTTCCCTATTACACCATCAAATTTCTTTGACATAAATATTTGACATATCAACTTTGACAAAGAAATATGATAGTGTAATGCCGGCCTAAGGGGATAAGATCCTTCCATCGTGTTACACGCCCACGGAGGCGTTGGGCAAATTAGGGTGAAATTTGTTACCAATAGTTTATCATTTTCTCATCTTACACTTCATATGAATTTCTGTGCCTCAGCCTATTTTTCGCGTGTGTCGACACCTTAGAGTCCGAAACGTCAACGAGACCGAAGGTGAGGTTACAGGGTGCCAACGTTTTTGCACCATTACAGAGGAAGGCTGTAGGCGCCTTTCAGTCAAATTTCAAACTCCTGTGTCACAATGCGGTTTCGAAAAAGTAACCCTTTAATTGTGCTGTGCAGTGTAGATAAAAGAAAAGCGAAATGCCTCAATTCACCCAGATACAGACTGCTGCAGTCTACCTTGCACTCCTCCGTATCACAAAGCTTTTCTATATTTAAGGGAAATAAGAGAATCTGAAAAATAACTCTGCCTGCCACCAACAGAGCTCGTCTTCCACTAGCTGCTGCAAATTTCTGGAATGTGGAGCTGACTCTGTTACGCCAAGATGCACACACTACTTGCCATCTGCTGCGTGACGTTACGCGAAGCGCTTTCCTTATGTACACAAAAAGGGATATTTTTTTCGCTGCGTGTGAAATCTGGAGAGTGAAGGCTGCTTTGCAAACTCGGTACCTTAGCGAAATGCTGTGCACAGGTTCTTGTTATCTTTAATACGTCTAGTTAAAACCAAGCACGTGGAACTATATGTGATAGGCAAGTGGGCAGACATCACGAAACAACAGTCTTAAGACTTGGCGATGAAAGTACCGTTAAACAGGCAGATCAGGTGTGAGACATTTACCCAAGTGTTGATCCAGAAATTTGTGCAAGATATTTCCACAAACAGGGCTACAGCGAAACTTCCTTTTAAGAAGGGAAACGACATTAGGAGGTTAAAAAGAATCCAGTTTTTATTGCATAAATCGTTAGCTTAGCTATCCAAGAATATGCTGTCAAAATTTCAAAGCGAAATTCGCATTCGTTTAGATTTTATAAGCATAGAACAGAGTGCACATCGACGTACAGAAGGAAATTCTTCCAATATATGAAGATTTATCAAGGGATGAATTACTGGAGAGATGTTTAGGTGGCCACACACAAAATTCGAATGAAAGTTTTAATTCCACTATTTGGCAATTAGCTCCTTAACACTTGCACTCCGGACTATAAGTCGCTGAATTGGCATCGTATTTAGCAGCGGGCTTGTTCAATGAAGGAAATTCATCCCTTCTGATGATCATGAATGAGGCAGAAATTGTAGTAAGCACGCAAAGCTTCAAATGTGCCGAACAAATGGATAACCAGCGCGTGAGCCGGCAGAATCAACGTAGTTCATTGGAATCGAGGGGAGGTCGGAAAGCACTGCTGCCAGCGCAAAACGAAGCCAATGAGGAAGGAGAAGGATTACGATATGATGCTGGAATCGCAGATTAATCGGTAAGCATTTTACATTATTTTTAACTTCCTTGAATTTCTAGTTCCCGAGAATTTATTTTTCAAACGCGGTTATCTAGAAATGACTTTTTTCACATTTGCGTGCAGTCTAATTAAAAAAGTGTAGAAGCAATCATTAAGAAAATTGATAGTATGATTCTTTATAAAATTACGAATTATATGAACCAACTTGTGAGATGATACGAGTTTAAGGTTATTTTTCTTTGCATAATTAGAGAAGTTTTATAGTATAGCTAGTTATAATGTATAACGTTACAAAAGCTAAAACTTAACTCCTCCAGAACAGGACACAAAGGTCCAACGGTACCCACCGGCCGCCGTGTCATCCTCTGCTCAAAGGCGTCACTGGATGCGGATATGTAGGGGCATGTGGTCAGCACACCGCTCTCCCGGCCGTATGTCAGTTTCCGAGACCGGAGCCGCTGCTTCTCAACCAAGTAGCTCCTCAGTTTGCCTCACAAGGGCTGAGAGCACGCCGCTTGCCAACAGCGCTCGGCAGACCGGATGGTCACCCATCCAAGTTGTGGCCCAGCCCGACAGCGCTTAACTTCGGTGATCGGACAGGAACCCGTGTTACCATTGCGGCAAGGCCGTTGGCAACTTTATAGTTATACACTATCAAAATTATCTTGACACCCCTGCGTAATACCGAATTGATCACTATATTTCAAGAGAGGCAGACCCGCCAGTAAAAAAGGAGACGGGCAGTACTGAGCTGTTAGTAGAGAAGCACTAGCAGCAGAATGGGCCAATCAAGAGAGCTGAATGCCTTCGAACGTCGCTAGTCATTGGATGTCTTTTGAGTAACAATTCTGTGAGGGAGATTTTCAACCCTACTAAAGGTTCTCGAGTCGACTGCTGATTATGTGATTGTGGAGTGGAAAAGCGAAGGAACAACCATAGCCAACCAGATGTCAGGCAGACCTCATGTACTGTCGGACGGGGACCGTCGAGCATTGCGGAGCGTGGTTGTAAAATACAGCATGAAAAGAGCGGAAGGAATCACTCTTTAGTTTCAACGTGCCGCCAGCAGCCCAGCTAGCGTAGGGTTTTAAAAAGAATGGGCTACGATGCAGTTTCTCACAAGCCGCACATTACTGTAGTGAGTGGTAAGCGACGTTTGAGATGGTGACAGGGCGATGCCACTGGACAGTGGGTGACTGGGAAGTGTAATTTGAAGTGACGAATTACGCTGCACCCTGTAGCAATCGGATGGAAGGGTTTAGGTTTAGTGAATGCCTCGACATCGTAACCTGCCATATCATGTATAGCGCCAACAGTGAGCAGGTGGTGTTGCGGTTTGGGGGTGTTTTTCGTTGTTAGATTGTGGTGCCGTTATTGTCGGGTGAATCACATTTTTGGTACACTAGGTTGCTGGTCGTCTCCACAAACAGCGTCATCGAGGTGAACGGCGGCTCGAAACGTGCAGTTGAGGTAGGGGCGCGAAGCGGCGTGGCCCAGCCGACTGCAACTGGCTGGGTTCTATTTACTCCGACTAGACTGTGAACAAGGCAGAGGAATTGATCTATGCTGATATCTGTTTACCCTGAATTCAGTATTTGAGACTCTCGTCTCCCAATCCAGTTTCTGAAGTTGTTATCCCGCTGTGTCCTCCGGAAGATATGAGACACAGCCATACACACGAGCGTTATCCCAAAAGTAAGGTCACCTATTTTTTTTATAAGTACATAGACCTGTTTATTTCTACAGTGGTTTACATCAATTTACAACTTCAACATTTAGCTTTTTTTTCGACATAATCACCATTACTGTCGATGCATTTTTGTAGACGCTGTGACAGTTTTTGTATGCCCATGTCATGCCAGCTCGCCACCATGCTATTCAGAAAGTTATGAACCTCTTCTTTCCCCACGTCGTCGGAGCTGAATAGCTTTCCGGCCAAATGTTCTTTTTACCTAGGGAACAGATGATAGTCACTGGGCGCCAAGTCAGGACTATACAGTGGGTGGGTGATTATGTTCCACTGAAACTGTTGCAGGAGAGCAACGGTTTGCCGAGCGATGTGTGGGCGATTGTCATGGAGAATGTGTACGCCCTTGCTCAACATTCCTCTTCTCCGGTTCTGAATCGCCCGTTTGAGTTTTTTCAGAGTCTCACAGTACCTGTCAGCGTTAATTGTGGTCCCAGTGGGCGTAAAGTCGACCAACAATACCCCTTTCCGATCCCAAAAAACGGTTGTCATGACCTTACCGGCAGACTGTGTTTGTTTGAAATTCCGTGGCTTTGGCGAAGAAGGATGCCGCCACTGGCGTGATTGTTGTTTGGTCTCAGGTTGAAAGTGGCATGCCCAGGTTCGTCACCCGTGACGATTGAGTCCGGAAAGTTGTCCTGTTCGGCTGCCAGGCGGTGAAGAAATGCGAGGGAAGCATCAACTCGTTGCCGCATGTGGTCCTCAGTCAGCATGTGCGGCACCCATCTTGCGCACACCTTCCGGTAGTTCAATGTTTCCGTTAAAATCCTGTGAGCGGTGCTTCGGGAAACCTCGGGAACCAACTTGCAGAGATCGTCCAGAGTGATCCGCCTATCTTCACGCATGCTTTGCTCAACCTTCAACACTGTCTCCTCAGAAACTGACGGTCTCCCGCTCCTGTGATCGTCGTGAATTTTGGTCCGACCAACTGCAATTTTTGACATCCATGCACGACTCACCATACACTTCCGTCAATTGGCGATGTATTTCAATCGGCGGAGTGCCCTTTGCGTTCAAAAACCGAATAACTGTGCGCAATTCGCACTTGGCGGTAAACCAACGGGAGCTCCATTCTCAACGGCTGCCAAGCCTAGACTGAGCGCTTCAGCGCGGCGTGAGCATGATTACACACAGCGCGTGAAGCACTCTTCATAACAGTGTGATCAACTGCCACACAAGCAGAGTTCTGTACTTATAAAAAAATAGGAGACCTTACTTTTGGGATTACCCTCGCATAAGAGCGCCGAGCTGCCCTCAGATCTGGCAGCAATGAGATAATGCTAGCGTTCAAACAGGGCGCCACACGGCAAAGAATATTGTGTACTTCCACCGTAGGTTACTTAAATAGTTTCCGAAAGGACATCCAGCTACTAAACACAGATATAAGCCGTCGCCAGGCACCGCTCAGGTTAGTACAGTGTCAACAGTACCGCCAGGCAGCGTCGTGAACGTGCCTGCAGTCGTCGCCAAGAAGAGTTAGACTGGACATTCTGCAAGTGATCGTAGTTATCGTCCACTGGATTTAGGCCTAGACCAGAGTTAAAGAGAGATCAGTGCAAGTGATCATCATGAGGGTGCCCACGTTCGCCTGATTTGTTCCTATTTGGAGGGCCACACGCCCTTTCTTACGCACCGATGCCACGTCTATAGACCGCCGTATCATCGCCGGCGTACCTCATGGGTCGCTGTTGTACACTCTGTACTAAACTGACACGCCGAAGATTGGTGTTAGGCGTCCCTTCGTCGACGAAACCTAAGCTTGGAAACAACAAGAATGGGGAAGGAAATCAGCCTTGTCTTTTTTCGAAGCAACGTCACGAAATCAGCCTTAACAGATTTATAGTAGAAGCTAAGTGTGCTAAATGTGGAGGGCCGGACGAGGACACTCCTTCCTCAAGTGCTTAATCAGTGCATCACCTCATTCACTGCTTCCTCGACGGACTCACAACGAATCAGCAAACCCGTTTGAGACATTGTGGATTTATTTCCGTTACCTTTGAATCAAAAAATGGTTCAAATGGCTCTGAGCACTATGGGACTTAACATCTATGGTCATCAGTCCCCTAGAACTTAGAACTACTTAAACCTAACTAACCTAAGGACAGCACACAACACCCAGCCATCACGAGGCAGAGAAAATTCCTGACCGCGCCGGGAATCGAACCCGGGAACCCGGGTGTGGGAAGCGAGAACGCTACCGCACGACCACGAGATGCGGGCTACCTTTGAATCAGATGCTTATTCGAAGCAGGGAGCACCTTTTCTTTATACAGGGTGTTTGGAAATTCCCTTTACAAACTTCTAGGACTTACAGACGGGATTGAGTACATTATATTCTGAATGGGAACCCATGTCCGGAAACGTCATACAGCGATGCTACAATGCGTGAAAGTTATAGGTGCCGGCGTCTGTAAATGTTTGTATATACCGATTGTTTCCGTGATGGTGTTACAAACTTCCTAACATGATGGAGAACGATAAGTCTAAAAGTTTGAGGTAAGGCCCCCTGTACCCGGAAACGAACGAGTCGAAAGTTGTAGACGAAAACCGTTCTGATTTCTCTGACAGTGGAATGCATGTACTGGTACTTTTGTAGCTAAGATTGTAGGATATGCAACTTTCAGAAATGGTAGTATGGACCAAAACAAGAAAAAAATGTCTAGTAAACATGGGCTCTAAGATGCATACCTGTTCACCTTCGTTATTAGTGAAACACATCTCCTCTATCGAACAAGTGCTGATAACTCTTTAAGGTATGCGTTTTAAAGCCCATGTTTACCAGACTTTTTTTCCTTGTTTTGGTCCATACTACCACCTCTAAAAGTTGCCTAACCTACAGTCTTAGCAACAACAGTATCAGTACTGCCAGATGTAGCAGAAAGTTTCCCGTTTGTAACTTTCGACTCATTCGTTTCCGGTACACAGATCCTTACCCCAAATTGATACATTAATCCTTCTTCATCATAATAGAAGGTTAGTAACATGATCACAGAATCACCCTGTGTAGACATACATTTGCAGGCGCCGGCCCCTGTAACTTTGACGGTCTGTAATGTCGTTGGATGACGTTTCCGTACCTGGGTTCCTGTTCAAAATGTTATGTACTCACTGCCCTCTACAAGTTGTAGAAGTTTGTAAAAGGAATTCCCGAGAACCCTGTATAAGTAACACATAGTACAATTCTTCAGATAAACTGACATACTTGGGCGTTGAACTGGATAGGTCGTTGACGTACAAATATCACAGCGAGAAGACCTGTCATAAAGTCACTTTAAGAAATACCACACTGAAAAAAATAGCTAACAGCAAATAAGGAGTTAGATCCAAGATACTGACAACCACAGCCCAGGCAATGTGCTTCTCCACTGCAAAATATCGTTGCTTGGTGTAGTCCATATTTGTACATGCCAAGAATGTCAACTTTAGCATCAATGAAACACACCGATTAATAACTGGTTGCAGGTAACCCACACCGCTCTATGAACTATATAAAGCGGCTGAATTTAGGATCTCAGTTTCAGAAGGGCCGGTCACGAACACAGTGAAGTGCTTAAATATACCTTCGATGAGTGCCACGCCTGATTTGGAGCTTTCTGTGGACCTGGAAGACTTTGATCCGGCAAGAGATTCCTGAACAAAGAACTAAACGGGCCACCAAACGACTACCCTTCAGCACGGGAGATACCCAGCGGCGAGAACTTGATAGGGAAGGTTTGGACGAGCCTGAAACACATTACGGCGGAAATAGCACAATTGAAGGCAAACCTAATCAAAAGAGGTTTACAGGTGAATATGACGACAGATGCAATGGTGGCGAATATCAATGTATGAATGTCTCCCAACCCATCCGTACTGTCAAAGTAAATGTACCCTCGATGAATAGTGGCAGGGGAGTAAGGAAGCATTGGAGTAGCCAAATTTTGGGCTGAAGAACGTTGATATCCAGAAGGAGAGATTAAAGTAAGCGAGCGTATTCCGGTTTTTTGGGAAAGCACGTCGACCATTTACAGTAACTGCTCACCTTTCTCTACTTCATTTTCCTCTTATCTCAGCTATGCTTAAACGGTGGACCATAGTGTACGATAATACGACATAGTACTCGTATGAGACGCTGTTAAGGAACCGTTGTGACATTTCCTGCAATTTACGTTTGTGTCATATTGTGCACTCGATTTCCTGTTAGAGAACAACACACATGGCCTGTCGGCACCGCGGAAGTAGTCCTCTCTCTCTCTCTCTCTCTCTCTCTGCAGCTGTGAGGGAATACATTGTGGTGGTGTCTTGCCTGTGATTTATCCTGACTCACTGTCCTTAACGAGCACAGATGTTCCTGAAGAGTTGCATGTAGTCGGGGGAATTTTGCCAGGGGCGTAGAGCTTCCGCCATTAGTGGAAATAGGATTACAGAGATCTTTTCGGATAGCGTAATCTCGTAAGTTTTACTTTGTTAAGCTGGAAGGCATGTATTTATTTCAGCTTATTCTTAGATGCGTTGTAAACTGCCTTGATTTCATTTCCCGTCACAATTCTACGCAGAAAGCCACCCTTCTGTGTTTCATATCTCAATGAGGAATGTCTGTGGCGAAGCCAGAGCCGTAATTTCACGCAGGCTATCTATGCGGCCATAGGATCAGCGATAAAAAATACAAAATAAAAACAATTGTTGAATGTAGCCATTCAGCTTATGGATGTTAAACATATTCATTGCGAATACAATTACTACGTCTTGTAGTTCCAAGCATGGTTAAAGCCTACTCTACAATGTTAAGTAGTGACATGCTGGACTTGGCGTTGTTGAAAGAAAACCTAACGGAATGTCAAATTGGAGAGATACCACGCTTTTCCCGGCTGTAGTCTTTTGCTTCGTTCTACTAAAATGGATACAAAAAACAGAATACTGCCGATTATGAGAAGAACAGACTGGCTTTCGAAGTGGAAGATCCTGCTATGAACAAATATCTGTTCGCGAAACGTAGTAGAACAATGCACAGATTTCAGCTGTCAACTGCATCTAAACTTCGTTTTTTTTTTTTTTTTAAAAAAACTTTCGATAGTATAAACCGAGAATCATTCATTACGTTTACATGCGACATATCTTCCGAAAGACAACTGAATTTCGGAAACTGTTTTTCGCTATCGTCTATACATGTTAAGGTCTGAAGCGGATTTGCTAGCCCATTAAATATGGTGTCTGGAAAACAGCTGTTACAGATTTTGATTTAGTCAGCACAATCGCTATTTCTCTTCAAGTAGACGAGGCGAATAGATTCAGACTAATATTTCTACTTCGGTTTTCCGGTTTTAGGAAGGCCATGTAAACGGGGTGATTGTCGAATACTGTGAGCCTGTATGGAATCTATCCCCATCTCACTGACGTTTTCAGAAACCTGTATCTAGACTCGAGTTGCTGTACAAGACCAGAAGATGGGAACACTCTTTTCTTTATCATTGTGACAGGCGTCAGACAATGACACATTTGTTAATGTCAATAAAATTCACTAACAGCCGCGTCTTCAAGACATTATTTTATTTTATTGTGGAGGCTACCAGTTTCAGAATTTCATTATGACATCGTCAGGCCCCTGCATAATAAAAGAGTATACATGTAGTATATAGGTCTATACAAAGCGAGCTTACAGAAAGTGACGAGTAATCATAATACCGCTTAAGCTTAAAAATGAAAATAGTGGCGTTAAATCAAATATCTGTGTACATCCAGCACAATAGACTAAAACATGGGTGTGTATTTGTTAGTCATAAAACTATTCAACACCACAGATGTGCAAGAGAACACATTAAAAAGATCAGAGCTACACAGTATACAATCAAGAGCTCCATTGAAACAAAGCTTGTAAAATGTCATACAGTAAGCTATGAAGTACAATAGTATGCATATTTACAGCCTGGGCGCTATCACAGATTTGCACAGCATCAAAAAACAGCTTGACGCAAAACCCAATGGCAGTCGACATATTAAGAGAAAATAGCACGCAAAGCGAACGCTAAGAATATTCACAATAACCTTGTGGCCATATGGTATACAGCAACACTTTCTTTTTTATAATTTATATCATCAGTTTAGGACTTTTTTGCCTATATATATTGAACACTGTCGTATGTCATCCAGGATGTCTTGGATAGCTCCATTCAAGTGGACGAGGCCGATTTCCCCCTCCCCCCTCCCCCCCCCTCCCCACAACCTCAACTTGTGTTCCGTCTCTAATGATCTCGACGTCTACGAGGCCTTACACTAATCTTCCTTCCTTGTTGTATAACAAATATCTTGTGATAAAGTTTTATCTAGTTTTGTAGCTCTACGACACATCTTGTTTACCAAGTAGTCTCCAATTTTGAATTTCGTAAGACCTAAACCCAAAAGCCAACACTTCACTTAGACCCACTGCTATCTCCCTCGTGATAAAAGCTACAAACCAATATTGGAGACTACGGACTGTGGTAGCTCATTAGTCTTCGACAAAAAGTGGAAGAGGAGATCCTCAAAAAAACACGCATCGTCCAACATACCTGGCCATCTCACGTAAATATTACAGAGTTCATGAGGCACCTCCACTATAATTGACGTTGTCGAAGCTTGTTAACGCTGTACCGTCGGTTCCACCTTCATTGGTGGCGATGTAGTACTTTTTACCTCTTCTCGGGTATTCAGCCGGCTGAAGTCGTCCAGGTGGTGCTATCTTTTGGCAAGCTGTCTAGTCTTCATTCTCTGGCGGTCCTTTCTACCGTCAACATGACCTACCGAGGGCGGTAACAGCTCAGCTCGCCGAAATATCGCATCATCTGAATGACGCCACCTAGCTGAATATACATTAGAAGAATTCAAAATTATCGTAAGCCGGAAAAATCTAAAATCTCAAAAATACATATCATGGTATGCATAAAGCGCTGCGATGAAGGGTTGGTAGATACTGGCGCACGCTCTTGAATGCAAAGGAAAATTGGCAACAATTATTGTCTTCATATAGCAAACAATACCTTCTGGTACAGAATCATCGACAACAATAGGTAATAAATCGTATTGACTGAAGGAGCCTCTGTGAAGTAGCGTGCATTGTTAGTGGTTAGAAATCGAGCGTATGACCGATGCCCGGGCGTTCTCTAGGGATATGGTGCTTTGTGAATGATTTGGGAATGAGGGAGAATGAAACCCAGTGATTTCAGAAGGGTAGCACTCATTTCGCAAAACTTTCTGCAAACGTGACGTCATTTTGATGTCACACACAATATCGACGATCGCATGAATTGCTACTGACTTTTTGAATAAGAAGAATTTGAATGTTACACTTTTCGTTTCATTCGCAGCAATTTGAACTGGCCTCTTAGGTTCCTGCCTTACCACACACTCGAAAGTCGCCACATTTTCATAAAAAAAGTATGAATTTTATTGCTGCTAGTTTCAGTTGCAGCAGTTAAAGCTCTCCTCTTAAATTACTGCCTAAACAGACACTCGGAAATATTTATTTCATCCTTCGTTATCTAATCAGACGGAAATGTAAATAACATCGAATTTGACAGAACGTACTTGTATTGCATTCAAAACAAATGTAACGGAATGTGTTAACAACGCTAAGATGGAAAAAAAATCGCACGTGCAGAGATGTGAACCTACATCCTTCTGCTCCAGAAATCACCACCTTATCCACTTAGTCATGTGGTTTTAGTTTCCTGTCTTGGTCATCGTAGTATCTCTTGAAGGCTTATGTCGTCGATGTGTTATTTACTGATATTTAATGACAATGATGACGTGTTTCATAAATTTTCAGTGCTTCGTTAACTTGAAACGGCATACTGCAAGTTATAATACAAGCGTGTTTTAAGCTTAATTTGTAAATTATTTACGATAGCAACGCACTCCTGAGAGAACTCTCAAGCATTAACCGTCGATAAATCATTATGTATCGTTTAATTACAGCAATAATTATAATAAATCATTCCAATAACGACGTGTTTTTATAAGTCTTCGATACGGGTGCATGAAGTCTTGTGAGAGGCCCGCATCGCGGACGCTAACGAAAGTCGAAAGCAGTTCCTGCGGTCGACGATGTTGAGCGGGACGTCAAAATGACGTCACGGTTGCAGAAAGTCAAGTGAAATGATGTTACCACCGTCAGAAGCAGAGTTATCTCAAACGGGACAAATTCCGTGTTGCTTAATATTACCGCTCGACGAATGTAGCACCATCAAGGGTGCCACAAGTTCTCACTGCACGAGACATCGCAGACAATGTTCTACAATATGCTGATCAAAAACTGTACGACGGCATCGCTTCTTGCCTTGCGGTTACATCCACGCAAAGAAAAATTCTTCTGTCTGCGAAACTGAACCACCCACCTGAAAGTCGAAGGACATCACTAGCGTGCGTTCGTGATGCCCGTTACAGAACCGGGATTCTTCGTAGACGACGCTGCAGTAACCCAACATTGTTCGGCAAATTCTACATCCACAAAATCCACAAGAAAATAAAATAAGTAAATAAATAAACAGCAAGACGCGGTATGACGATGGGCCATTAAGTTCTGACGAATTATTGCTGGGTGTTGTGTGCTGTCCTTAGGTTAGTTAGGTTTAAGTAGTTCTAAGTTCTAGGGGACTGATGACCATAGATGTTAAGTCCCACAGTGCTCAGAGCCATTTGAACCATTTTTTTTCTGACGAATTATTGAGGGTAAACCATTACTCGCCAACATGTTGTAAATTTAGTACTGTAGCTTCTGATGGTGGCTTACAGTATTATCAGTGATCTTTATAAGCAAAATATTTTCTTTAGAAAATCGGTTTGTACTTACTGAATGGCAACGGTTTAAAAATTGTCTGTATCTCAACTACTGCATGACTGCAGGCTTTGCGACAGTCTGAAGAGACTATAAACGTTTAGAGAAGTTTTTGTCTCAGCTTGTAGTACAGTCATATGACACTATATGGTTCCAGAGACCTTTTCAAGTTTCAAACACTAGTGATGTATTATGCAGACTGAAGTGACGAATAAAAGGCCGATATCTGAACCCCCTTTCCTGCTCACTAAGCAGATGCGCTAACCACTATGCCACCCTGGAACAGTGCCTTAGCACAACTGCACGGATTATACTAGGAGGGAGTCTGCATGTACACTACTGGCCATTAAAATTGCTACACCACGAAGATGGCGTGCTACAGACGCGAAATTTAACCGACAGGAAGAAGATGCTTTGATATGCAAATGATTAGCCTTTCAGAGCATTCGCATAAGGTTGGCGCCGGTGGCGACACCTACAACGTGCTGTCAGCAGTTGACCGTCGTTGCCTGGTGAAACGTTGTTGTGATGCCTCGTGTAAGGAGGAGAAATGCGTACCATCACGTTTCCGACTTTGATAAAGATCGGATTGTAGCCTATCGCGACTGCTGTTTATCGTATCGCGACATTGCTGCTCGCCTTGGTCGAGTTCCAATGACTGTTAGCAGAATATGGAATCGGTGAGATCAGGAGGGTAATACGGAACGCCGTGCTGAATCCCAACGGCCTCGTATCACTAGCAGTCGAGATGACAGGCACCTTAACCGCATGGCTGTAACGGATCGTGCAGCCACGTCTCGATCCCTGAGTCAACAGATGGGGACGTTTGCAAGACAACAACCATCTGCACGAACAGTTCGACAACGTTTGCAGCAGCATGGACTATCAGCTCGGAGACCATGGCTGCGGTTACCCTTGACGCTGCATCACAGACAGGAGCGCCTGCGATGGTGTACTCAACGACGAACCTGGGTGCACGGATGGCAAAACGTCATTTTTTCTGATGAATCCACGTTCTGTTTACAGCATCATGATGGTCGCATCCGTGTTTGGCGACTTCACGGTGAACGCACATTGGAAGCGTGTATTGGTCATCGCCATACTGGCGTATCACCCAGCGTGATGGTATGGGGTGCCATTGGTTACACGTCTCGGTCACCTCTTTTTCGCATTGACGGCACTTTGAACACATTTCAGATGTGTTACGACCCGTAGCTCTACCCTTCATTCGATCCCTGCGAAACCCTACATTTCAACAGGATAATGCACGACCGCATGTTGCAGGTCCTGTACGGGCCTTTCTGGATACAGAAAATGTTCGACTGCTCCCCTGGCCAGCACATTCTCCAGATCTCTCACCAATTGCAAACGTCTGCTCAATGGTGGCCGAGCAACTGGCTCGTCACAATACGCCAGTCACTACTCTTGATAAACTGTGGTATCGTGTTGAAAGTGCATGGGCAGCTGTACCTGTACACGCCATCCAAGGTCTGTTTGACTCAATGCCCAGGCGTATCAAGGCCGTTATTACGGCCAGAGGTGGTTGTTCTGGGTACTGATTTCTCAGGATCTATGCACCCAAATTGCGTGAAAATGTAATCACATGTCAGTTCTAGTATAATGAATACCAGTTTATCATCTGCATTTCTTCTTGGTGTAGCAATCTTAATGGCCGGTAGTGTATCAGTAACTATAGAATAGTATCTAGCTGTTAGCCACTCTGCTCCTTTTCGTCATTCACTCCCGATTTTGAGAATAGTGTACTTCATCCGTCTGACGTCTTTCCATGATGATACCGATTATTCCAATCGATCACCTGATTGACTGTGATTACATCCCGGAGGATATTTCATCCACAACGTTTGTGAAAATTGCAACACCCAGAATTAATCAGCCAGATACAATCGGATGATTTGTAGAACAGTGCGTTTTTACTAAATGATTAATATTACAGAGGAATGATATACGCGTGGGAATAGGTTCAGTATCGCAGTATCTTGTGTGACTGGAAAAGTGACTGTTTAGCTCAGTCAGTGAAGCACGTGATTAAGTGCGATTGGTTCAGAGCAACTGATCTACATGGAATGACTTTGTCATGAAGACTGCCGTGGAACGTATGTAGGCAAGCTGCGATTCCATGCCTGTGCCATTAAACGCGCAAGTCGTCGAAGTGGCATCACCTCGAAAGACTTGCACCAGGCGATCAGGACTACCCACCGGGAAGCCCTCGCCACACGACATATTTTTAATTGTACAGTTAAGCCCTACTCCACACTGATTTCAAGCTAGTTGCAAATAGAGATAGAAGAGAACAATAATATTATTTATTTTGCTTCCTTATTACGTGCCGGCCGGTGTGGCCGTGCGGTTCTAGGCGCTTCATTCTGGAACCGCGTGACCGCTACGGTCGCAGGTTCGAATCCTGCCTCGGGCATGGATGTGTGTGATGTCCTTAGGTTAGTTAGGTTTAAGTAGTTCTAAGTTCAAGGGGACTGATGACCACAGCTGTTAAGTCCCATAGTGATCAGAGCCATTTGAACCATTTGAACCTTATTACGTTTTGGCATATATATTGTGGTAGCAGACTAATCTCACCGAAGTCCCAGGTCGAGACTCGGTTGATAAGAGGGACTTTCGTTGTGAGCTGCTGAATCGAGCGAAGTGAATGCGAAATTGTACATGTGGTGTCACACCGATCTGTAATGTTGCCCGATGTGTACTTTACCTTGAGACTCGAGACGGTTTGTTTGCGAGCAAATCCAACGAATGTAATGTCATGAGAATAACTGTAGTGGTTACTATGGTGCGTCTTTGTCGCATATTGGGTTTCGATTAGTGGTCTATATCCGTCGTTTCGGTGACTTTATGGGTCCCAGCAGACAAATGGTATCGGCAAGATTAGTATTTTTTGGTTTCTCCGCATCAGAAATCGTAATCATTTCTATAATACTAATTATATGTATAATTCCATACGCCTAGCTTGTGATAAGACGTTCATTTCATTTACATTTTACTGTTGAAGTTATCACAAACGATTATGCATTCATTTATCCTTGATTATTTCCAAAAGGTATCTGAATACTTAAACATACGCTCAGTAATGACCCTCAGATCTAAGGAGGACCTTTGTAAACAAGTGAACAATGTGTTATTAGTAATAAACCACTAGAGCATCCTAAAAATTGAGTTGAAATGTTCCAGCATAGTTCCTACATTTCTAAAAAAAAAAGGATGTTTTTAGAATGAAATTTTCACTCTGCAACGGAGCGTTCGCTGAAATGAAACTTCCTAGCAGATCAGAACTGTGTGCTACACCGAGACTCGAACTCGGGACCTTTGCTTTTCCGGGGCAAATGCTTGATAGAGCACTCGCCCGCGAAAGGCAAAGATCCCGAGTTCGAGCCTCGGTCCGGCACACAGTTTCAATCTGCCATGAAGTTTCAAAGGATGTATTTGTTTATCGCATTTTCATTACCCTAATTAGGGGAGGTGTTGCAGTGGATAAGACACAGAACTCGTATTCAGGAGGTGCTGACTTAAAATTCCGCTCTGGCCAACAGATTTTCCTAAATTAGTTTTTAGAACGCCGAGGTGATTTCTATGAAAAGGCCACCACCGGTCTCCGGCCTCATCCTTGTCCATCAAATCTTCGTCTTTAATGAGCACCCAGTTGACCAGCCATGAAACCCTAACTTCCCTCCTTTCTTCTTCTTTTTTTTCTCTTCTTCAAAACATGCGAGTCGTCCCTTTCAATGTGGGAGTTACTTCAATTTCCCGTGTGAAGTGCTTATTGATTTCCATCGATTGTCCTTATCTTATCCTCCTTTTCTGCTTTGTTACCTTTATTCCACGTCTTCACACGGTCGATACGATAATTCCCGTTATTTTGCTTCCAAGTTAGCAGAATTTCTTCAGTTTTTCTACTTTGTGATCACCACTTGTGATGTTGTGTTTATCGCTAATCTCATTTCTGTTGCTCCTTATTACTTTCGTTTTTCTTCGATTTACTCCCAATCCGTATTCTATGTTAGGTAGCCTGTTCATTTCATTCAATGTGTCCTGTAATTCCTCCTCACTTTCGCTGAGGATAGCAATGGAGACATTAGCGAATGTTATCGTTGATATTCTTTTACTCTGCATTTTAATCCCTTTCCTTTCTTTTATTTCCGTTATTGCTTCTTCGGAGTACGGACTGAGCAGTATGGGAGAACAACTGTGACAGCGTCTTACATCCTTTCTAATGCGAGAACGTAGTTCTTGGTATTAGATTCTCATTGTTCCTTCTTGATTCTTAACATTTGTATGTTACACGTCTTTTCCCATAGCTTACATCTTTGTTTTGAGTTTTCTGTACGTAAAATATATCCTTCCGACGATATTTTCTTTTTTTATTTCTTATTTCTTCACATTTTTGCATTAGCTATGTCTCTTAGGCTTCCTTGCACTTCGTATTTATTTCATTGCTAAGTGACTTTTATTGCTGTATACCCTGTCTTTTCCCAATCATGTTTGCACTTCCTTATTTTTTCGATTAATTAAAGTACAAGGTAAGCACAAAGTCTTGCTCTGAATATAAAAATTTATATCAGGGTAACCGTTTGACGTAATAAGTTACATCTGATGCCGTTACATAGGTTAGTGTTAGTTGTTGTGACCAATAAATAGATGGCGCTAGTGTTCCACAACACCGACGCGGTTTGTTAGGTCGCGTTAGTTGCTGGCGAAATGGCGTAGAAACAGGAGAAAGCGCAATGTGGATTTTGGTTTCACGAAACGAAATCGCCCATCAGTGTTCAGCGTAAATTTTTGGCTTCTTATGGGCGCAGCCCTCCTGACGTTAAATCAATAAAGCCATGGTATGCAAAGTTTAACGAAACAGGCAGCGTTGAAGATCGTCCTCAAAGTGGCAGGCCTCGTGTGAGTGATGCAACTGTTGATCGTGTTCGGCAATCGTTTCAACGGAGTCCGTCTAAATCAACTCTTCAAGCAACACGTGAACTTCAAATACCGCAAGCAAGTGTGGTGAAGATTCTTCATGAAAAGCTTTTGTCGCGTGCTTACAAAGGGCAAATCGCGCAGGCCTTGCAACCGAATGATTTGCTGTCACGTGCTGAATTTGCAACTGAGATTCTCAACAGGATTGATGGCGCTAACGATTACTTAAATCGCATATGCTTTACCGATGAATCCACCTTTCATGTCAGTGGAATGGTAAATAGGCATAATGCCCGTATATGGGGTTCAGAGTCACCACATGCTACTCTACAGGTACAGCGAGACATCGAAAAAGTGAATGTTTGGTGCGGCCTCATGCATAACAAGGTTTTTGAACCGTTTTTCTTCGCGGGAAACCCCATTACCGCTAACATTTACTTAGACGTTTTGCTCCAGTTCATTGACCCACAGTTAGAAGAATATCAACCATGGATACTTTTCCGGCAAGATGGAGCACCCCCCGCCCCCCACAGGGCTTTGATAGTGCGTGATTTCCTCTATGAAACATTTCCGGGTAGGTGGATTGGAAGGAACGGTCCAACACCGTGGCCACCCCGCTCTCCAGACATTACGCTCCTTGACTTTTTTCTGTGGCTATATCAAGGACAGAGTGTTCGTCACACCAGTTGTTGACGTCGACGAACTGAAGGCTAGGATACAAGCTGCTGTGGGTACTGTGACAGAACACATGTTACGAAATACCTGGAGGGAACTGGAATACCGCCTCGACATTCTCCGAGCTACCAAGGGAGCACACGTTGAGATTTACTAACGTTAAAGTGGTCTTCAAAAGACTAATAACACTAACCTATGTAACGGCATCAAATGTAAATTATTATGTCAAACGATTATTCAGTAATAAATTGTTATAATCAGGGCAAGACTTTGTGCTCACCCTGTATTTCTTCTATGGCAATATTATAAAAAGAGCAGACTACTCACTGTACAAGAGGGGACTTTTGAGTTGCAGACTTCTCTTCGTGGTGAGTAGAGTTTCCAACTATTTCTCCTGTTACCTATGGTTTTTTCCCATTTACCTCTTTTGTATCTGTATTTGTCTGGTCAGCTTCTGTGATGCTGTTTCTCCTTATGTCCATTCCAAAACTGCCCACTGTGGTATTCGTTATCACAGTGCCACAGCCTCAGAGAACTCCAAACACACGTCATCATTCCTCACTACTCCAGTAAACCTCTTCTTTCCACTTTGATTTTCTTAAACCCTGTTCTACTCTTCATCATTACTGAATTGTAATATGAGTCCATACCTGGTCCTGGGTACGCCGTACAACCCAATATTTGATTTCAGAATCTCTGTCTCGCCTTGCTGCAATCTAACAGGTATCTTCCCGTGTCTCCAGGTCTTTTCGAAGTATACCTCCTCCTCTTGTGGTTTTTGAACAGCGTATTTGCTAATACTTGCTCATATTTATTGCAGACCGCAATTAGTCATTCTTTTCTCTCATTCCTATTACCGAGCCCATATTCTACTGTAACATCGTCTTCAGGTCCTTACCTCCCACTGCGTTCCAGTGTCATGGTTATTAGATTTTCATCTTCTGCTTTTAACGTCGACGTGTAAACCTGAATTACAGTTGTTGTTGCAGTTAGTTTTCTGTCTATTCTGATAAGAATAATTCTGTCACTGAATTGTTCTGAGTAACTCATTCTCTATTCACCGTTATACCATCCTCTGTTGCTGTTGATATTACTGTATATTCATCTGACAAGAAATCTTTATCTTCTCTCCATTTCGCTTCACTGGCCCCCACTAAAACTAGATTCTACCTTTGCATTTCTCTTCCATATTTTTCTAGCTTCCCTACCACACTACGACGTCTGGACGTTTCGTTGGTTATTCAGTCTTCTTCTCATGGTATATTTAGGGTGTTTCACAATTTCTATTACAGGCTCCTGGGTTTGTAGAGAGAACTTAGTAGATAAAGTTTTCCTAAAGATCAAATTCTGCGAATATACCGTTTGGATGGAAACAAGTTTGAAGATCAGACCACTTTCAAATCTCCCGCTTCACGGTACGTACACAAAGTGAGAAGAGGCCCCCGTCGTCAGTGCCTGTGGCATTATGACACTACATACCATTTTGGTGCGACAACAGCGGCTGCGATAAACTTCAACGTTCAAACTATTTGTCTTCGTTTTGTGCGGATCATGAAGCGAGAAGTTTGAAAGTGATCTGATCTTCAGATACACTTTAAATGCACATTGTACAGCTCCGGACATAGATTCCTTATCAAAACTTTGTCTACTAACTTATAATTCTCCTCTAAAACACTTAGAATGTTGTTGTTGTGGTCTTCCGTCCTAAGACTGGTTTGATGCAGCTCTCTACGCTCCGTTGTCCTGTGCAAGCCTCTTCATCTCCCAGTAACTACTGCAACCTACATCTATTTGAATATGGAACTTGTAATATGTGCTGCAAAACACCCTGTAAAGAAAATTATTGTGACTGTGCTCAAGCTTCAATCCCCTTAAACGTATAATTTCACTCTATCTGGAAATGCATTTAGTCCAAGTTTGGTTAGTTTATATAAAAATCTATGAGAAACACTATGGTCAGAGTTGTTGAATAAGAGGATTAGACCATTCATTGTAGGGATACTGGCAATAAGAGGGAAACTTCAGCTGCAGAATGTGACATACGGGATGCTCAGAAAAAGTTTGAAAAGCTTGTAAGGGTAATTATTTATTTCTCATTTCTGCCACCAGTCACTTTTTATTTTATGTTTAATCTAACATAATACAATGCGTTTCGAACATGTTCTGTTCATCTTCAGGCGTTTATACATACATATAGGGAAATGTTACTTAAAAATAAAGTCTTAAACTAGATTAATGTAGAACACTTCGTCCATTGTTTGTTGCTGTAGCTGCTTGCATTAGATATGTGTTACGAAAATAGTGTGAGACATCATCTTGCTGCTTCACTTGCATCACTGGTATAATGGCGGAGCTGTTGATTAACATTGCACTATTGCACATTGTATTTCGTCACTGATTGCCAACGTAATTCACTGCACAAATCGCTTCAACATACATGTTATGCATACAACACAAGATGGCGGACTGTAGCATGTGAGACTGTAAGGGTGTTGCAGGGGAGGCTGTGCTGAGAAGTAATTGTTAAATGTTTCCCGAGTTATTTAGCATTGAAGTTAGCCAATCAGGTCAGCGTGCGCGCACATTCAAAGCAGCCTGCCAGAGGCGTTGTCGCCCAACGTGTTCTTTGTTTGGTTAGCTGGAACTCGAATTTGATTGTTCGGCGACTTGGTTGGCTGAATTTAGTGCTAAATAACTCGGAAACGGCGCAACTCATCGATATTTTTTTCTTAACAATTGTTTCTCAATACAACCTACCGTGCAACACCCCTACCAAGCTTTCCAGACTTCTTCCTACCCTGTATATACATACCAAGGGGGGCGGGGTGGGAGCTAAATTGGGGTACTTGCCCCATCCTGGAATCTGTTTATAAGCAGAATCCTCTCATGTTCCTAGCAAGATTACCAGCAACTCAACAGCAGTGCGTGTTTAGCATTGCTGAGCCCGATGAAAGACACTGTGATGTTCTTAGGTTAGTTAAGTTTAAGTAGTTCTAAGTTCTAGGGGACTGATGACCTCAGATGTTAAGTCTCATAGTGCTCAGAGCCATTTGAACCATATAGCTGTCGCTATATAGGTATCTTCGATTTGGAAAATTATGTAGATTCCTAGATGCAGGAGCGATTTCGGTGCTGTTCTGCATCAAGTGCCGAAACAGTGTCCCGAATCTTTTCCCTGTCAGTTTATGCACATACACTATAGACGATGAAATGCAACTGTGATATAAATTGGCGTTTTATTTGGGTATAAATGTGCAACCAGTCGCTTTTCTGATCTATTGATACCATTTGTTTTCCGTATCTTTCACTAGTTTTAAAGCCACTGCCGGCTCATCATCAGATGGGCGTGTTGCAGAAAATTATGTGAACCATGTTCTGTGTTCAGCTAGACACTGTGCTCCTGTTGATTTTATTACCTCGTGGCATCCCAGCGTCTAACTGCACATGGTCCAGACAGTCAATTATATCAAAAAGAGTAATCGTAGAAATATCCTCCCTCTTGGATATGCGCTAACAGAAAAATCGCAGTAGCAAAAAATAATTAACATTGATAACCGATACAACCACCAGAATGTTGGATGCAAGCGTGTAAACGGGCATGCATCATATTGTTCGGATGCCAGGTGTCAGTTTGTTGTATGGATTTTCATGCGTGTTGTACTTGGTCGGTCAATAAAAGGACGGTAAGGCCGGTCGTGGATGACGCTGGACTTGTCGCCCAATGATATCCTATGTCTCCTCAATTGGAGCCAGATCTGGTGATTGAAAAGGCCAAGGCAACATGTTGACTCTCTGTAGAGTATGTTGAGTTACAACAGCATTATGTGGTCGAGTGTTATCCTATTGGAAAACACCAATGGAATGCTGAAACTTCCTGGCAGATTAAAACTGTGTGCCCGACCGAGACTCGAACTCGGGACCTTTGCCTTTCGCAGGAGAGCTTCTGTAAAGTTTGGAAGGTAGGAGACGAGATACTGGCAGAAGTAAAGCTGTGAGTACCGGGCGTGAGTCGTGCTTCGGTAGCTCAGTTGGTAGAGCACTTGCCCGCGAAAGGCAAAGGTCCCGTGTTCGAGTCTCGGTCGGGCACACAGTTTTAATCTGCCAGGAAGTTTCATATCAGCGCACACTCCGCTGCAGAGTGAAAATCTCATTCTGGCACCAATGGAATGCTGTTCGTGAATGACAGTATGACAGGTCGAATGGTGAGATTGCATGGGATTACCACTAGAGTGCACCTGCTGTCATATGATACGGCTGCCCAGACTGTAACTCCAGGTGTAGGTCCAGTGTGTCTAGCGTGCAGACAGGTTGGTTGCAGTCCCCATCACTGTCACCGAGGCAAAACCTGCTTTTATCAGAAATCACAACAAACCACCACCCTACCGTCGAATGATCTCTCGCTAGACACCACTGAAGTCGCAAATGGCGGTAGTTTGGGGTCAGTGGAATGCACGCTGCAGGCGTCTGGCTCTGAGCTATCTTTAAAGTAACCGATTTGTAAAACTTCGTTGTGTCATTGTGATGTCAACTGCGGCTCAAATTGCTGCTGCAGATGCAGTAAGATGCGCCAGAGCCATAACCCGTACACGGCGGTCTTCCCTCTCGATAGTGCCATGTGACTATCCGGAGGCCGGTCTTCTTGCGTCGTAACATTTCCGTGACCACCACTGCCAGCAATCGTGTCCAGTGGCTACATTCCTGGCAAGTCTTTCGGCGATATCGCAGAAGGAACATCCAGCTTCTCGTTTAAACTGAGATAGCTGTTGATAATGGCATCATGTCACCTTGAAGACATTCTTCACTAACAGCAATAACCACGTCCAATCTCAAAGGTAAATAACACGACTGTTACAGATGTATTTAATGCAAACCTGATTTGCATCCTCATAGTGGAGCTGCTAGCACCACTCGTATGCGAAATTTGAATAGATATCGTCTTTCAGGTGTTGAAACACGCCTATCAACTTTTGTTTATGTCGCACAACTCCTTGGTGTTACGATTTTTTCCTCTTCAGTGTATTTCTGCTGATATCCATGTACGTATGTATGCAGCTGTAGATGTTACCAGCAAAACTGAATTTTTTTGTTTTGAGGACCGGCGTTGAAAATTGCGCTACGTGATGGATAAAACGGATATCATTTCGTACTAAAGCACTTTAAAATATTTTACATGAATTTTTTCTAGAATTGTATGGGAACGAAATGCTTTCTATGTCGTCTTCCAAGAACCTGTGAACCGCAAGCTAAATGATGCACATTGTAGCAAAAACTGCGATTTCACCGAATGAAAAATGATTGTAGCGCTTGTACAAAATGTACAGTGTATGAAACAAATGTATATACACTGGACATACTTTGAGACGCATTTTTCCTGACCGGATATTAGAACAATAACTAATGCATTAATGTAAAGAATTTCTCAGAAATTGTATTCGTTGTAGTGCTACGCATAAAATACAGTGGGTCACTCAAAAATTAGGTTCTCATGTGCATTCCACACCGCGTCTAATGACAAGTACTCGCCTTATCCCATCCATCACGCGACTGTGGTGTTAGTTTCAAAGCACAACACGGTAGAAATAGGAGCGTGTCATGGAGGTATAATAAGGGGCGTGTATGGTGCGCATGGAGTTAAAAAAAGAAGGGAGTTATCACTACGTCACAAACATGAAGCCGACGTCCACCATCCTACGTAGCCCAAAACATTACCTCCATGGTAGTGCGCCCAGTATATATCTATGGTCCAAGCCATTGTAATTAATATCTGTGGTGTTTGAAAAACAGTGAAAGGCGTATTTCGTTGCCGGGCATTTTGAACAGCGGTTTTTTCTGTTAGCTTTTGTTTCCGTATTTGTTTCTGAGTGGGTTTTGGTTGTATTGACGCTTTGAGGTTGTTCTATAACGGAAGTCCAGAGATAATTTTTGGTGAGTAGCAATGAATGTTTTATCGTTTTGTTACTGGTTTTGTTATAGGCAGTTATGTATCACATTCTGCATTATAACTATATAGGGATAATGCTGATTGCAGTATATACAATTTATAGCAAAAGCTTATCACATTAGGAAACATTTTCCTGTGTATTGCACTGGGAAGTTTAATCATGTAGCTTCAGGTGTGATTGGGATTTCGTGAATAATTGCGAAATAACATTTTCACTGCTGTATTAGGTAACTGTATAGTGTGAGTCTACTCTGTAACAGAGGTACAATATTGTAGTCCAGTTTGTGATAGTCCACCGACAGCCGAGTGGTCAACGTGACGTGACAGACCTTCCTGTGGAGGATCCGGGATTGATTCCCGGTGTGCTGTCCCCATGCCCTCCGTATTGCATCCGATGATGAAAGTCGAGAATGACACGGCGATGGGTCGACTACCTCGTTGTCTTCAGGACCTGACCGCGGGGTTCAGGTTGTGATGTATATAATGCTGTGGAGTGGAGTATGTAAGCACGTATTAGTCCTTTGCCTGTGCTATATATCGAAAGTTGAGCTCGCGAAACTGTAAAAGACAGAAACAAAATTATTCTGTTCTACGGTGGTCGTTGTGCATCGCAGTGCCTAATTGGGCTATGTAGCTAAGACTGAGATTGCGATCCATGTAATATTTAGAAATTAAATTATCCGCTTTTGAACTAGGCACTTATGTATCATATTCTCAACTTCGTCATGTTGTGACACACTTAATTTCTGGAGCAAAATTATTCGTTTTTAAGGTGACATCTGTGTTACTCGTTCCGTACATGAGAACTTGAGCTAAAGATTATATGGTGACACTCGGAATATTGAAATATCTGTGTTTCGCATTAGGTAGCCTATTTGGGCTATACAGGGTATAGATGTCATTTATATTGTGATGCACAAAGTGTTTATCAAAATTATTCTCAACTGACTTAAGGCGGCGAACTCAGTGTGTCGGTTCTTCTGAAACTAGGAAAGAAGCGTAGGTGACAAAAGAATTCATTTAGTTTATTTTAAGGAAGTTCTATTTTTAATTCTGGATCTTTATTACAATCTCATAAATATTTTCGCAAGCGCCTATATTAAATTTTTGAGTTTGGCAATTGTTGAATGGTTTTTGCTTAAGACGGCCGAGGTCAATGTAGGGCATGTGGAGGGGAAGTGAGAGTAAGTGACCATGTATCCTGACTGTGCTAAAATTAGAAATGAAACATAATTTATTAATTTTTAATTTATTTTTAAAATCATATT
Source organism: Schistocerca serialis cubense (assembly GCF_023864345.2). NCBI lineage: Eukaryota > Metazoa > Arthropoda > Insecta > Orthoptera > Acrididae > Schistocerca > Schistocerca serialis. Next base: position 362,948,182 of record NC_064638.1, read on the forward strand.
TCTGGCTTGAGTGACATTTGTTTACTAAATCTTGGTTTACATTTAGAATTTCATAAAAATTTTCACAAGGTCCCATATTGAATCTTACAGTCAGCATTGCACGTAGTGTTACAACTTTAAGTGAAGTTTTTTCCGATGTCCACATAGTATTCATCAACGAAAATACTCGTTCTGAAAGTGCATTCGTCCCTGGTAAGCAGAGTACATATTGGACGATGGCCAGGCAGTTTGAAAGTGGTATGTGCTGTTCATTAAGTTCGTTGAACATCTCTAACCACCGTTCCTCCGTGCTGCTCTTCATGTCTTCCCATCTCTTCAGAACATCATGACTGACATAATCTGAAATGTAGTTTACCTCGTCAAACAATCTATCTTCAGCTATTGTAGTTGCCGTCGTTGGCATCTGCACAGTTAATTGGTGGTACGTCTGCTGCACATCAGCCCATTTCAGACTATTTTTATCTCAATACAGTCATATGCTTTTAATTCATTGTACTGATGCATATACTTCTGTAGGAACTTGATGCAGCTATATAGAAGTTACGTAGGCCTATACGTATATCCCATAAAACAATTTTTGTCGATTTGCCCTCTCTCCACAAGAAATCTTAACTCATTTCGTACGCTCAGAGGAATATAATCGTTTTCGAAACGCTTTGTGTACTTGTTTTGAGATCAATAAACAAGTGTGAAACTACCGTAAAGGACATTTTATCTCCTTCCATCATCTTCACCGGGTCATTAAATAAAGCGGCTGGTATATGTACAAATTTTAACCAAATCTCCGAACATTCATTGAAAAAGAATGCGTGTAGCACAGCTGGGCATTTTTCTTGTGGTAGAAAGTAAGATTTCAATGGTACATGCATTTGCAGGACTCTCTCTACTGGACGCAAAAGTGCAAGCTATCGTGTTTTACTATATCCCAGCATTCTTTTGTATTGCATTTCTGCTTCTTCGCATGAATGTTTGAGAACTTCTACACACAATGTGTGTGTATGAAAGTATGAATAAATCTTCGTAACAATATATTCGACGTCCACTGGTAACAAATCTCCTGATGTTTGTATAGCGTTGTGTGCAATATGTGTTGGGCACCCCACGCCAACTATTTTTCTCCCTAAGCCCTCTTGAAGTTTGAAGAAAACATTACATTGTCCTTCACATTGAACTCCGCCAAAATTTGTATTGGCATTATCTGCACAAATTCCCATGACTTTCTCCTTAAGCTCATGTTTTTCCAGAATGTTCATTAAAGAATCATATATAATAACTGCAGTTTCACTAGATAAATTCAGGATATCTTATATTTTTCCATTAATTCCAGTCATTGGATGAAAGTACCGCACTAGTATAGTAAATATTTTGAGGTCTTTGTGGTTTGAAATGTCTGTACAGATACAGATAAATGAAACTTCTTTAAGTTCTGTCTGTAGGTTATCTAAAGAAAAAGGTGCAATCACATTCTTTGTTATTGCTTCGCACTTAGTTTTCCCGCAGCGAAACTTATTTTGAAACACTTTTTGAATCAATTTAGAAGTGCATTCCATCAATCTAAAACTCTGATTATAACTTATCGTGTGGAAAGCCCACAAACGTTTGGCTCTTGCAAGTTCTTCGTAGTCAGCGAAGTTTTCCTGACGGAAATAATTTGAGAGTGATGATGTACCTGCAGCAGTCTGCGCCCTTTTATGTTTGTCAGATGTTAAATGACTTTGTATATCGTGTTTACCTCCATGAGCAACGGAGAACACCGCATTACACTTTATGCACCACACTTCTGAAGGTGTTGTACACTTCTGTAAAAATGGGAAATCTTTTTGCAAGACCTTCGTGAATTGACAACTTCGCTTTTTAACGGGCGGCGGCATTACTAAGTAAAAGAAACGAATAACTTCACGGACCTCGGCGAAGCACGCAAACACAAATCAACAATGTCGAGTCTCCGCGTGAACTAATTTACAACCTAAACAATCGCCCATTGAACTTCGGCATCACCCGAAATGCTTCGTCTGGAACCTATTGTTTTTGAGATCGTTGCCAACCTCAGAGAACTAAGATTGGTCACCCCGGGCTAACAGCAAATGGTGTTTCACCTAGTCGTACTATATATTTATTTCTTTTTTTATGTACACTAGACGAGGAAAGGTACTATACATCATCACACTTATAAATCCTAAGTTCATATCCTGATTCGTAGTTCTTAGGTACGTGGGAATAATCTGCAAATGGTGGAATGTGAAATTTACCGAAATGCGGGACAAATTAGGAACTTTGCGGGACACTTTTATTAAGTCTTCCAATGCGGGACGGTGCGGCAGAATCCGGGACGGTTGGCCGCCTTAAACTAACTGTATATAACATTCTGTACCTGATCAATATAGTTGCCATTCAGACTGCGTTGCAAGCTGGAGTGACGATACACACTTTCTTTTGAAACTATTTGTTTTGTTTTTAAGTTATTCCCTATTTATTTTCAATGAATAACAAGAAAGTCCCCGACCGAACTTTCCATTTTCTCATGGTAGTTACAATATTTCGCAGTGTGTAACTTGTGTAATAGTATGAAGGCATAGTTGCCATACACGTCCCATGGACAGTCAGTACGGTAATTGCATCACTGCTGTACCTTACATTTACTTTATTTCTTTAACTATCAACATCGCCATTTAGCCAAGTACATACATTTTCTTCTATTGTTCAAGACCATTGATTGCTTTTTGCTCTTGCACTCTTACTTAAATGGTACAGATGAATACTTACTTGAAAAACGTATTCTTCAGTTTGAAAACTAAGTCTTCCCACGTTCACAGTTTAATTATTGAAATCGTTTTTACTGTTGTGTTTTTATATATTTGCCACCAGAAATAAATAAGGAAGCTCATGGTAACTGGCCCCAGGTGGTAACTGGGCCATGGTTGCTTCCCCGAGTATAGGGTGGATAATTAATTTTTATAGTCTTGTCGGAACTCAATGAAGTGCCTCATCTTTGTAAAATAAAGCACTGAAACTCATTTACATGCATATATGAAACAGGGTTACTGTGCCATATGCTTGGTGCAACTATACCATAAGGCCTAGCTGTCCCTCAGAAGATTGATGTACCTAACATTTTTAAAGAATAATTATAATCGACTGCAGTTATTTAGTTGAAAGTGAATTAAAAATAAATTTAAAAGTAGTCTTCATAACAATCTACCTTTGAAGAAGAGTTGCAAGGGCCGGCCGAAGTGGCCGTGCGGTTAAAGGCGCTGCAGTCTGGAACCGCAAGACCGCTACGGTCGCAGGTTCGAATCCTGCCTCGGGCATGGATGTTTGTGATGTCCTTAGGTTAGTTAGGTTTAACTAGTTCTAAGTTCTATGGGACTAATGACCTCAGCAGTTGAGTCCCATAGTGCTTAGAGCCATTTGAACCATTTGAAGAGTTGCAAGGGTGCAGAATGAAAAGGATGATGACGACGATGATGATGTTTAATTTACATTACTGATGACCTGAACTAAGCGCTAGATGATGTGAAAAATGGAAATGAGACTAACTGTAATGCGGCAGTTTTACTAGTATTCATTGCTCGCTTCACATCAAATCTTTGTGTTAATGGGTAATGAGAAAGGAACGTGCATCACAGAAAGTAATGGCGATCTTGGTATCATCTATATCCAAAAGATGAAGATGAGCTGACAAATTTAAGTCCAACAATGTGCAAAAACGGATTTGGGCTGTCATCAGATGTGCTTAATATCACAGAGTGTTACATCAAACAAAACAAACTACAGTCAGGATTAGAACGACTGCACATAGAATATAATTTTTTTTTCTTTCAGGGGAAGGCATTCACTTTCTATAAAGAAACGTCTAAATATCATATATGCTGCAGTCAGGCAGCAACAACCGGTCGAGACAGAAACAGCAACAGGGAAGTTACCGATTACGTGACTCTTACGAGTTCCTAACTAGGAGCGAACTGCTAAATTTAATCTTTATGCTTTCATAATTTAGATTCTTGAGTTTCTGCGTGTTAATTTAATATCTTAATAGACACAGTTCTCGCGTTTTTGTTTGCATCGGAAAGTAAACCGATTTTGTGGCATATTACAAGTTCCTAATCAGGAAGCGAATTATATAGTCTCACCTGAGTGCTTTAGTAGTTCGGTTTTTCAATCTCTGCGTACTAATCTAATTTATTAGACACAGTTCTTCTCGCTGCTGCTACGGTTGCAGGTTCGAATCCTGCCTCGGGCATGGATGTGTGTGTGATGTCCTTAGGTTAGTTAGGTTTAAGTAGTTATAAGTCTAGGGGTCTGATGACCTCCTCACGTTAAGTCCCATAGTCCTTAGAGTCATTTGAACCATTTTTGAACAGTTCTGTTTTTGAAAGGGTCTACTGTAGAGTTCCGCAGCATCTATCGATAGTCCGTTTGTCTGAGTAGTGTAGTTTTCCACGGTCTTTAGTATGGATAGGGTCTGTGATGGTTGTGTGCGGATTCGAGACGAGTTGGTGACACTTTGGTCTCAGACCCAGACTGTGATGGCTTCGTTTACACAGCTTGAAGCTGCAGTGGCCCTCCGATCGGTCATCAACGGAGACCAGCCCAGTTACTGCTCGCATTGAGGTTGACCCCTCACTTGCGATCGAGTAGGAGGTCGCCTCAGGGCGCAAAGGGCAGCGAGAGACTTCCCAGGGGGGCTCCGCAGTTAATCTGACAAACAGGTTCCAGATGACACTGTCGCTCAGACAGATGCAGTGGCCTGTCCTGTATCAGAGGAAACCGCTCAGCCTGCAAGATCAGGGCAGTCACAACGTGTGAATTATTGGTAGTTGGGAGCTCTAATGTTAGGCCCATTGTGGGGCCCCTTAGGGACATGGTTGCCAAGGAGGAGAAGAAAGCCAATGTGCACTCCGTGTCCATACCGGGTGGAGGTGATTTCCCTAAATCACTCCAGGCAAATGCCGGGATGGTTCCACTGAAAGGGCACGGCCGACTTCCTTCCCCATTCTTCCCTAATCCGATGAGACCGATGACCACGCTGTCTGGTCTCCTTCCCCAAACCAACCAACCGGGTGGAGTCATTTCAGATGTGGACCGGGTCCCTCCGGATGCCATGAAGAGCACAGGCTACAGCCATCTATAGGCGGTAGCTCACGTCGGCACCAATGATGTGTGTCGCTTTGGATCAGAATAGATTCTCTCTGGTTTCGAGCGGCTAACAGAAATGGTAAAGGCTGCCAGTCTTGCTTGCGAGATGAAAGCAGAGCTCACTATCTGCAGCATAATCGACAGGACCGATTGCTGACCTCTGGTGCAGTGCGGAGTGGTGGGTCTGAATCAGGGGCTCAGACGGTTTTGCGAGTGTGTAGGCTGCAGATTCCTCGACTTGAGCCATAGGGACGTTGGGTTTTGGGTTCCGCTGAATAAGTCAGGAGACCACTATACGCAGGAGGCGGCTCACGGGTAGAAGGGGCTTCGTTGCGTGGACTGGGCAATTTTTTTTAGGTTACAGAGGGTCTCGAGAAAACACAAAAGGGCTTCAGTCTCGAAGGGTGCAGGCGGAACACAAGAAGAACGTAGATACAGGAACCATCGGTGAAACAGCTGTAAATTGTCGTAGCTGTGTTGGGAAAGTACCAGAGCTCCAAGCGCTAGTAGAAAGCACAGCTGCTCAAATCGTTATAGGCACTGAAAGCTGGCTAAAGTGGAGATAAGTTCAGCGGAAATTTTTGCGAGGAACCTAACGGTGTTCCGAAAGAATAGGCTAAACACATTTGGCGGTGACGTGTTTGTTGCTGTTGGATGTAGTTTATCTTGTAGCGAAAGCGAAGTAAAAAGTTCCTGAGTTACTATACGCAAAGGTCATTCTTGACAACCAGAATAAAATAATAATTGGATCCTTTTACTGACCTCCCATTTCAGATAATACAATTGCTGAAAGGTTAAAAGAGAACATGAGTTTAATATGAAACACATACCCGACTCGTACAATTATAGTTGGTGGTGACTTTAATTTACCATCTAGGGCCTATATTTTGGCGAAAATACATGTTTAAACCCGAACGTAAGCATAAAATATCATCTGAAATTGTGCTAAATGTATTCTCTGAAAATTATTGTCGTAGCGAGATTGAATATTGTAATCCCCAAATCCCCCAAAAATAAACGAAAAATATACCTATTCAAAAAAGCAGACAAAAATTCACTTGGCGCCTTTCTGAGAGACAATCTCCACTCCTTCCAAATTGACAATGTATGTGTAGACCAGACGTGGCTTGAATTCAAAGAAATAGTATCGACAGCAACTGTGAGATTTATACCAAGTCAATTAACAAACGACGGATCTGATACCCCTTGGTACACAAAACTGGTCAGAACATTGTTGCAGAAATAACAAAACAAGCACGCAAATTTAAACGAACGCAAAACTCCAAGATTGGCGATCTTTTACAGAAGGTCGAAATTTAACGCGGACTTCAATGCGAGGTGCTTATAATAGTTTCCACAACGAAACTTTCTCTCGAACCGGTCAGAAAATCCAAGAAATTCTGGTCTTACGTGAAGTATGCTAGTGGCAAGGCACAATCAATACCTTCTCTGCGCGATAGCAATCAACGACAGTGTTACCAAAGCAGAGTTACTGAACACAACCTTCCGAAGTTCCTTCACCATTGAAGACGAAGTAAGTATTCCAGAATTCGAATCAAGAACAGTTGCCAATATGAGATAGAAGTAGATATCCTCGGAGTAGCAACTTAAATCACTTAATAGAAGCAAGTCTTCTGGTCCAGATTGTATACCAGTTAGGTTGCTATCAGAGTATGCTAGTACTGTATCTCCATACTTATCAATTATATATAACCATTCGCTCGACGAAAGATCCATACCCAGGGACTGGAAAGTTGCACAGGTCACACCAATATTCAAGAAATGCAGTAGGAGTGATCCACTAAATTACAGGCCCGTATCACTAACGTCGACATGCAGGGATTTTAGAACATATATTGTGTTCGAACATTATGAATTACGTCGAAGTGAACGGTCTATTGACACACAATCAACACGGATTTAGAAAACATCTTTCTTGTGAAACACAACTAGGTCTTTACACACACGAAGTGCTGAGTGCTGCTAACAAGGCGTTTCAAATTGATTCTGTATTTCTAGATTTCCAGAAGGCTTTAGACACCGTACCATACAAGCAGCTTCTAGTGAAATTGCGTACTTATGGAATATCGTCTCAGTCATGTGACTCGATTCGTGATTTCCTGTCAAAGTAGTCACAATTCATAATAATTGATGAAAAGTCATCGTGTAAAACAGAAGTGGTTTCTGGCGTTCCCCAAGGTAGTGTAATAGGCCCTTTGCTGTTCCTTATCTGTATAAATGATTTGGGAGACAATCTGAGCAGCCGTCTTGGGTTGTTTGCAGATGATGCTGTCGTTTATCGACTAGTAAAGTCATCAGAAGATCTAAACAAATAGCAAAACGATTTAGAAAAGATATCTGTATGGTGGAAAAATTGGCAATTGATCCTAAACAACAAAAAGTGTGAGGTCACCCGCGTGAGTACTAAAAGGAATCCGTTAAACTTCGGTTACACGATGGAGCAGTCAAATCTAAAGGCCGTAAATTCAACTAAATACCTAGGAATTACAATTACGAACAACTAAAATTGGAAAGAACACATAAAAAATGTTGTGGGGAAGGCAAACCAAAGACTGCGTTTTATCGGCAGGACAGTTAAAAAAAAATGTTACAGTTCTACTACAGAGACCGTCGTCTCTTTTAGAATATTGCTCCGCGGTGTGGGATTCTTACCAGATAGGATTGACGGAGTACATCGAGAAAGTTCAAAGAAGGGCAGCGTGTTTTGTATGATCGCGAAATATGGGAGAGAGAGTCACTGAAATGATACTGGATTTGGAGTGGGCATCATTGAAACAAAGACGGTTTTCGTTGCGGCGGAATCTTCTCACAAAATTTCAATCACCAACTTTCTCCTCCGAATGTCCGCTTGCTTAGCTGGATGGTAACGTTCTTGCCTGCCATGCAGCGGGCTTGAGTTCGATTTCCGGTTGGGTTGGAGATTTTCCCCGCTCGTGGTCTGGGTGTTGTATTGTTCTCATCATCATTTCATCATCACCGGCACGTGAGGCGCCCAATATGGTGTCAACTGATTTAAGACTCGTATTCGGCGGCCGAACTTCCCCGTATGGGGCCTCACGGCCAGCAATGCAATACGATCATGCCCGAACCCCGAAGGCGATACCCCTGCCAATAAATGCCATACGATAATTTCACCCCTTTTGATTTCATCCATCCTCTGAATGCGAAAATATTTTGTTGGCGTCGGTCTACATCGGGAGAAACGATCATCATAATAAAATAAGGGATATTAGAGCTCGCACGAAAAGATATAGGTATTCGTCTTTTCCGGGCGCTGATCGAGATCGTAATAATAGAGAATTATTGTGAAGGTGGTTCGATGAATCCTCTGCCAGGCACTTCAGTGTTATTTGCAGAGTATCTGTGCAGATGTAGATGTAGATGCTCGTTCTAATCAGATCGACTTGTTGGTAGTCACTGAGACTGAGACTGTGAAAGAAATAAACGAGTGGCAAAGCCAAGACAAATAACTTACATAGCTGATAAAATATCATTTTCTCATGGTCCTTCTAAAACTAAAGCTGTTTCAGCAGTTGGCATCAAATGCATATGTAAGACTAGTTCTTCTGGGTATGAAAATTCTACAGTATTATTATTCTGTCGATCAATTGATGGCAAAATGATGCCAGCGCTTTGAATATTTGAAGGAAATTATGTAATGGAAAGCTGAATCAACAGAGATGCCTACACATACTGCAGCCACATCAAATGAACACAGCTGGATGATGTGGGGATTTTCCTGTACGATCATTTCACGAGTGTACCGTGAATATCAGGAATCCGGTAAAACATCAAATCTCCGACATCGTTGCAGCCGGAAGAAGATCCTGCAAGAAGAGGACCAACGACAACTGAAGAGCTTCTTGATACAATAATTTATCGTTCAATGTGACAGAAGTGCAGCCCTTCCTCAAATTGGTGCAGATTTCAATGCTGGACTATCAGAAAGTGTCAGCGTGCGAACCATTCAACGAAATATCATCCATATGGACTTTCGGAGCCGAAGGGCTACACGTGTGCCCCTGATGACTGCACGACACAAAGCTTTACGCCTCGCCTGGATCCGTGAACACCGACATTGAACGCTTGATGACGGGCCAGACGAGTCTCGTTTCAAATTGTATCGAGCGAATTTACATGTACGGGTATGGAGACAACCTCATGAATCCATGGACCCTGCGTGTCAACAAAGAACTGTTCAAGCTAGTGGGACCCTGCGTGTCAAAAGGGAACTGTTCAAGCTGGTGGATGCTCTGTAATAGTGAGGGGCGTGTGCATTTGGAGTAATATGGAACCGACCCCTGATACGGCTAGATACGACTGTGACAGGTAACACATTCGTAAGTATCCTGTCTGATCACCTACATCCATTCATATCCATTGTGGATTCCGACGAAATTGGGCAATTGCAGCAAGACAATGCGACACCCCAAACGTCCAGAATTGCCGCAGAACGGCTCCAGGTACACTCTTCTGAGTTTAAACTCTTCCGCCGGCCACCAAACTCCCCAGATACGAACGTTATTGAGCGTGTCTGGGATGCCTTGCAACGTGCTGATCATGAGAGATCTCCATCCCTTCGTACTCTCACGGATTTATGGACAGCCCTGCAGGATTCATGGTGTCAGTTCCTTCCACCACTACTTCAGACACTAGGCGAGTCCATGTCACGTCGTGTTGCGACACTTCTGCGTACTTGTGGATGCCCTACATGATATTAGGCAGGTGTACTAATTTCTTTGGCGCTTCAGTGTAGATTGACTGATTCCAGATACCACAAAATCTTGAAGTAACTGAGCCCATGTGACAAGAATTATTTCATTTTTCTTTAATTCAGGTATTCGGAGAACTTTCCAAATAGTACCTTTCAATGAGAAAGCTTCCTTTCAAATAAAATGCTACTTTAAATGTTATCACGAATAAAACGTAAGAAACCGTAGGATTTAAAGTAAAAACCATTAAGTTCAGGTTGTAAAATCGTGACCCAGTTACCAGTGCTTTCTGACTTTTAATCGCAAGCACTCTGCATCTACAGAAATCATAAGTTCACCTAATTGCAAAGTTCATTGTACACTTCAAGCTACTTTCTTGAACTTCGTTTCGCTTCATGTCATGATTATTCGATAGAAACGGAGCTACGTTTGCGGTTACTACATAGATCTCACCGTTCCGATCATCGTGTAAGCTAACTATATTCTTATGAAACATAAAATTTATAGATCCGTTCGGAAACATGCCTGCAGGTTTTTACAGTATAATGAGCCGGATATAAAACATCCCTGCTCTTCTCCTTGAGATTGGGAACGAGAAATACAAAACAAAAAAATAAAAACGAAACAAAAATTACTCCTTAATCGATGACAGGTAGCCTGACAGTTGCCAGCCGTCAACCGCGAAATGCAGACGGTACCCGCGACGCTAAATGAAAGATAGTGTTCACTAACACAGCTGGAACACTCATCCTGTTTACATGAGTTCCCACAACCGGATTTCGTAAACCGATTTCCCAGAAGCGCTTCCGCAATCGATTTTCGCTCCCATGTAAACGCAACCGGTTTTGAAACGTGCTTGGTATGTCAGGCTTCGTCTTGTTTTTAAAAATTTGCAGCTAATATGGACGGAGCGGCTTTTTGTACAGTGAAGGATAATTAGAGATATTAGACTGAAGATGCTTACACCTCGTCTAATTGAAGAGAAGTAGCGATTGTACTGACTAAATCAAACTGTAACAGCAGTTTTCCAGGCGCCGTATTTAACTGGGCTAGAGAATCCCCTTCAGACTTCAACATGTAAACACGACAGCGAAAAACGGTTTTCGAGATTCGGTTTTCGTCTTTCGGAAGATGTGTCGCGTGTAAACGTAGTGACTGAGACTTTGTCAAATAAACGCAAACAAGAGACGCACGAAGCAGACGCGTTAAACGCAATTTTTACTGTCAGGGATCCAAAATTTCATTATGATATTTTCATATATTGTTGTAGTAGAACGTTAAAAATTTCGGGACGAGAGCCTAAAATTTCACATAAACTTGTGTCTAAATGTAAGAAGGCTAAGAGAGAAATATAGCTTTCTCGAGTTGCTGAGACCAGTCCTGACACGTGGCTATGTGTGTAAAAGATTAGTAGCAGTCCCTACTTTTGTGTATGAAGCGAACGAAACTGCGCCATGAAATCGAGCGTTTGTGATAACATAAGTATTTAAAATGATGCTTCACATCTTTATACATGCTTAATATGGCGACAAGTTATTAATATACAGATTTTGTAATAACAACTCTCTTATTACCAGTGGAAAATTAAAAACGACTACCTGACCGAAAAGTTCCGGATTCAAGAATGTTCGTGTTTTCGACATTTTATGGGCTGGGTCACATCCACGGTACATACTTATATTGTAGAGAGACATTTCCAACGTTATTTCACTGTAAATCGCGGTGCAGTGTGACAGTCAATTATTCGGGTCTATTTAGTTACTGAGTTGTTTCTCAGTTACTCTCATATACGGACATTTTCTCAGTGATGGGTCGACTGAACTGTTCATGTTCGTTAGCTCCATATGGCGCTGTGTGTAACTCTATAACTGCTTGTCGACATCATCATCCTTAGATTTGGAACGCTGCCTACTGTTTGGGAGAAATGGGAAAGGTAACAACCCAGACTTTCACTTTAACGGATCACAGAAAATAATTTGACATAAACATGAACAACCAGATGGAGGTGAGAACCCCATACCTTCTGATAACAAATCCAGTAACTTTGCAGCTGCGACACACATGTAGAAACGAATTACTTGTTCGTATCCCGGGCATCGCTGCTGTCGTGAAAGTACACCAGGAGTTTCTCAAAAGAACTACACGTAATGTTGCTAACAGAAGTAAAATTTGAAAGAAGCGTGTGGGATTTTTGACAATTTTATATGAACTAACATAAATACTCATTCATATACAGGGTGGTCCATTGATAGTGACCGGGCCAAATATCTCACGAAATAAGCATCAAACGAAAAAACTACAAAGAACGAAACTCGTCTAGCTTGAAGAGGGAAACCAGATGGCGCTATGGTTGGCCCGCTAGATGGCGCCGCCATAGGTCAAACGGATATCAACTGCGTTTTTTAACCCCCATTTTTATTACATATTCGTGTAGTACGTAAAGAAATATTAATGTTTTAGTTGGACCACTTTTTTCGATTTGTGACAGATGGCGCTGTAATAGTCACAAACGTATAAATACGTGGTATCACGTAACATTCCGCCAGTGTGGACGGCATTTGCTTCGTGATACATTACCCGTGTTAAAATGGACCGTTTACCAATTGCGGAAAAGGTCGATATCGTGTTGATGTATGGCTATTGTGATCAAAATGTCCAACGGGCGTGTGCTATGCATGCTGCTCGGTCTCCTGGACGACATCATCCAAGTGTCCGGACCGTTCGCCGGATAGTTACGTTATTTAAGGGAACAGGAAGTGTTCAGCCACATATGAAACGTAAACCACGACCTGCAACAAATGATGATGCCCAAGTAGGTGTTTTAGCTGCTGTCGCGGTTAACCCGGACATCAGTAGCAGACAAATTGCGCGAGAATCGGGAATCTCAAAAACGTCAGTGTTTAGAATGCTACAACAACATTGATTGCACCCATACTATATTTGTATGCACCAGGAATTGCATGGCGACGACTTTGAACGTCGTGCACAGCTCTGCCACTGGGCACAAGAGAAATTACGGGACGTCGACAGATTTTTTGCACGCGTTCTATTTAGCGACGAATCGTCATTCACCAACAGCGGTAACGTAGACCGGCATAATATGCACTATTGGGCAACGGAAAATCCACGATGGCTGCGACAAGTGAAACATCAGCGACCTTGGCGGGTTGATGTATGGTGCGGAATTATGGGAGGAAGGATAATTGGCCCCCCATTTTATCGATGGCAGTCTAAATGGTGCAATGTATGCTGATTTCCTACTTAATGTTCTACCGATGTTACTACAAGATGTTTCACTGCATGACAGAATGGCGATGTACTTCCAACATGATGGATGTCCGGCACATAGTTCGCGTTCGGTCGAAGCGGTATTGAAAAGTATATTTCATGACAGGTGTATTGGTCGTCGAAGTACCATACCATGGCCCGCACTTTCAACAGATCTGACGTCCCCGGATTTCTTTCTGTGGGGAAAGTTGAAGTATATTTGCTATCGTGATCCACCGACAACACCTGACAACATGCGTCAGCGCATTGTCAATACATGTGCGAACATTACGGAAGGCGAACTACTCGCTGTTGAGAGGAATGTCGTTACACGTATTGCCAAATGCATTGAGGTTGACGGACATCATTTTTAATGTGGTATTTACAGGTAATCAGGCTGTAACAGCATGCGTTCTCAGAAATGATAAGTTCACAAAGGTACATGTATCACATTGGAACAACCGAAATAAAATGTACAAACGTACCTACGTTCTGTATTTTAAAACCTGCCTGTTACCAAGTGTTCGTCTAAAATTGTGAGTAATATGTTTGTGACTATTACAACGCCATCTATCACAAAGCGAAAAAAGTGGTCCAACTAAAACATTCATATTTCCTTACGTACTACACGAATATGTAATAAAAAATAGGGGTTCCTATTTTAAAAAACGCAGTTGATATCCGTTTGGCCTATGGCAGCGCCATCTAGCGGGCCAACCATAGCGCCATCTGGTTTCCCCCTTCAAGCTAGACGAATTTCGTTCTTTGTAGTTTTTTTTCGTTTGATGCTTATTTCGTGAGATATTTGGCCCGGTCACTATCAATGGACCACCCTGTATACATCAATGAATAGCAATTAAATATTTGTGTGGTCTCGATAGTTACATGAAATGTACACGCAGTTGCGAATACGAACAACGATCAGCTGTGTAAGGGAATGACGACAATGAAAACTTGTGCCCGACCGGAACTTGAAGCCGCATTTCCTGCTTTATGCGAGCGGTCGCCGTAACTGTCGTAGCTGCCCGTGCGCGACCCATGGCCAGATCAAAGCTTCCATTTCGTCGTTCCTGCGTCACAACCTGTACTCGTACACACAGACGTAATACCCGCACAGGGGAGGACATTTTAACTGGAAGTCACTGCCTGGTATCGGCGGATACATACGATACTGCATTGTCTGGATTATCAAGAAGAATGAAGCAATGCTCCTTCGGACATGCATGTAAGAACAACGATGCAGTGTTCCTCCGAACATGTATGCATGCATGTACGAAGGAGCTTTGCTTCGTTCTTCTTAACAACACAGGCACTACAATATCGCTCTTGTCAGTTGTTGTAAGACCTTTTTTATGCATAATACTGTGTATTTAATCTCACAATCATTGGTGCTATTTATTGTCTACTAGCAATAATAGCTCCTGAGGTGAAAGCTAGATTCCTGAGATGTTATGCTTGAAGGTTCTTTCATCCACTGTAGGCTGTGTGAGGAGCTGCGCGCAACAATAAGACGGTGTCGTTGCATTCAAGTTTCCGAATGACACCAGTTGAAAGATGTGCACTGGACTCAAAGCTGCATGAAGTTGTTACGAGGGTGATCCCAAAAGTAAGGTCTCCAATTTTTTTATAAGTACATAGACCTGTTTATTTCTACAGTGGTTTACATCAGTGTACAGCTTGAACATTTAGCTGTTTTTCGACATAATCACCATTTCTGTCGATGCATTTTTGTAGACGATGTGGCAGTTTTTGTATGCCTATGTCATACCAGCTCGGCGCCATGTTGACCAGAAAGTTATGAACCTCTTCTTTCACCTCGTCGTCGGAGATGGATCGCTGGGACCACAATTAACGCTGATAGGTACTGTGAGACTCTGAAAAGACTCAAACGGGCAATTCAGAACCGGAGAAGTGGAATGTTGAGCAAGGGCGTACACATTCTCCATGACAGTGCTCGCCCACACATCGCTCGGCAAACCGTTGCTCTCCTGCAACAGTTTCAGTGGAACATAATCACCCACCCATCCTGTAGTCCTCAGTTGGCTCCCAGTGACTATCACCTGTTCCCTAGGTTAAAAGAACATTTGGCCGGAAAGCGATTCACCTCCGACGACGAGGTGAAAGAAGAGGTTCATAACTTTCTAGACAGCATGGCGGCGAGCTAGTATGACATGGGCCTACAAAAATTGCCACAGCGTCTACAAAAAAGCAGCGACAGAAATGGTGATTATGTCGAAAAATAGCTAAATGTTCAAGCTGTAAACTGATGTAAACCATTGTAGAAATAAACAGTTCTACGTACTTATAAAAAAATAGGAGACCTTACTTTTGGGATTACCCTCGTCTGTTTAAGTGGTGCCACAGTTTTTTCACGGGAGTATATATTTTTCAATATATTAGGTTAATCAGGAGGAAACGTACGTGGTTTGATGGGTGACTGTATTGGTGATTCAGAACAAAAGTCTTCAAATGAACCATATGCCTTTTTCTTAACCGTATCCGACATAAAGATGTTTGAAAATCACGGGCGTAAGTCTCGTGTCTCTCCACCCCACCACTCACGTGCAACTACAATCAAACCATCATTATGCTACTTAGCGTTCTCTTTACTGACCATTTCAATGCGCACTTTCCGTACGGCCAGTGACACAGTACCTCACTGAAACATACCCTAAGTGGTAGAATGGTCACCGTGGAGTCATTTCTTGGCCACTGATGTCACTGATCTTACTTCATTAGATTACTGTTTGTGGGGTTGGATTAAGGGCGAAGCCTAAAAACGCAGAGTGGACACAAAGGAGGAACTTCTCGCCCGTATTTGATAAGCATGTGTTCACGTGAAGGACCGTCCGAATGAGCAACTCAGCAGCTGTCTACAAGAGTTGCAAAATGCATTGCAGTTGATGGTGGAGTGTTTGAACGTCTTGTGTGACGAAATGTACACGATTAAACAAATCATCATGTTTCAATTTCTATCACGTGCATTTGTCTTGCTCCACATTGTTTTCATTCGTTTCTTCGTAAACTGTTAAGAACAGAACATATGTTCACATGACGTTTCTTGTTCAGAATCACTAATACTACCACCCCTCAAAGCATTTGCCTTTCCTCCTGACCCACCGTACACGCTCTATCTTTTTATGGCGACCAACTGAATTAATGTTAGCGGGCACGTTTCATGCTACTGCAGGTGTTGTTTGCTTCTGTTTCTGGTACTTAATTAATTTTATTGTTACAAGTTATTATAGCGTTTGGAATTGGTCATCATTACACAGTGTGTTTCAAAGTCATTGAAAGTACTGCCACAAGGAAAGAGACTAAACCGGACACCAGGAAGTGTTTACGCTCGTTAGTGTGTAACGTGTTTGCAATATTTTTGGAAGATGAAATGAAACTCATCGGTTGGTATTAAGTTTGTAAATGTCACTTATTTGCGGCATAACAGAGTTGCCGTGCAACTGACAAAACAATAACAATAGCGAACCTGCAGTAATCATCCGAAAGGGAAAAGGAATTTTGTAGTGTTACGGGAAAACTGAGATTGTTGAACATTGACTGTAATGCAGGGAGCTATCAACACATTTCACAGTTTACGTATTTTTGAAACTCATGGTACAGTGTGTGGTGTGCCGAGCAGTGATTTGGGACACATCGAAACGCGAGAGCCCTGCTTCACTTTCATCGCAATATGCTGCAATATGCTGCACATGCAACTGGGGGTCTCAGAAACTAAGGAAGGTGACTCAGTGGCAATACAATGAACTCGCATTCCCAAGAGCTTCACTTCAAATCTCCAATGGCTGTTCACGAGGTTATTCGTGGATGGTCCTTTTAAAATGACAGGGACAGTTTCGTTCCCCGTTCTTTCCAATTCGAAATTGAGCTCCGTTTATAATAACCTCCTGGTCAATGGACGTTAAGCCGTGATCGTCAGTTCCATTTTGGGTTAAAAGAATCGTGTTGCGCCACAATTTTTAAAAAAGTGGGATTTATGGCATTTAGAGTATATATTCCAAAAATTTTACTTGTATTAATCAACGGTAAGCTTGATCCTAGAGGGCAGTACTTTAAGTAGTTTCAGAATGTGATGCACCATGATCAGCATGTGGTAGGGAAAATGGTTTGGTGCCACCAGATACAATTTAAGTTTAACGGAATAATGTACCGACATAATCGGAATAGTGTACGGACATAATTGTATGTAATAGAGTGCGCACAATGGAAATGTCGTTGAGAAACAAGAAATCCATTTACATGGAATTGCTATACGGTTTGGGTTATCATCATGGGATCTAATTAGATATTTGTTTTAGAGGTATTATAATTATTAGCCAATCGTACCTAAATGTTCTACGGACAGCCATCTTTAGAAATTTTGTTTGCACGATGTATTACGCAACCACATTTTGCTGAGACGTAGCAACGTGCTTCGATGACAGTACACCAGCGCAGCGAACTGTTCGACATGTTATCGCTTTTATTGCTCATTCTCCGAAATGAGAGAGGCTGCACTTCTCCTTAAAGGATTTAATACACCGTACAAAAGTAGAAACTTTAACAGAACTTCAAAAATCAGTTGATACAAAACATTGGACATTCATAATGGACAATTAAAAGCCCTTATCAAGCCCTTATTACACAACGAGTAGATTTCTAGGGCACTTATGGATATTTTTATCAGGCGTATGACCTCACCAGCTAAGTCATAGACCTAATAGTTTGCGAATACACTGGACAGGTTACACGCCGAGTATGTGACCAAAATTTTAATTTTTGTTTGGGACAGTGGACAACATTTTCCAAGAAATAAGATAAGAAGAAATAAGATGGTTCCATTTCACCAGACCGACCAAGTTTTTCGGGAGATTTTCCCTTGGTTATCAGGTGAATGCCAGAACTTGAAATTCCCTCCAAATATTCCCTATTGGGATACCCTCTGCCCCACTCCCAGCCTGCTGGCATATTTGGCTGAAAAATGAAAAAAAATTTGGACATAAAATTTGTAAAAAAAAGAAATGCTCTCTAGACAATAGTCCACCCGATCATTGAGCAATACAGGGTGAGACAAATGCTGATCTTGCATCAGTTCACCGTAATCAAAACTGAATAGTCTGGTGGTCATAGCTTTAATAAACTGTACGAAGTCTATCATGCTTACTCTAGTCTAAATTTTTCTTCTCGAAATATGCATACACGTTTTGGCATTCTTTGTACATCACTTCTTCGACAACGAAGCAAGACACAAGGACAGAATCATTTTGGTGCGCAGTAGGGTGCAGTCGAGTCCGTAATCAGCGGAAGTTGGGTAACGGGCCCCGCGTATTCCACACATCACGGCTATTCTTATCTGTGCGCACCGGGTGTGACTTCCGCGGAAACAGAACTCGTTTTAAATGTTCTCGCACAGGTGCGAGCTACTTAGTGAGGCTCTGCTCGGCGGTAGCTGATACGTCCGTCCACATTCATACACGCTGATATCTACTATGGTTAGCATAAATCAGGCAAAATGACGGCAATAAAAATTACTCGGAGAAAAGCAAAGAATTTAACACAAAAGCACCATAGTAAGTTTGGAACGGTCACGATTGTAGTTCTCTCGCGGATTTTTTCGTAGGTAAGGTAATTAAACCTGAGGGGGATTCCCTCTGCCAGTTCCATACACAACCTCAGCAACTGTATCAGAAAAATAACCCTGTTCACCGACTGCTTCTGAACTTTTTGCTTGGGAAAAGGGAACCTCGTAGCATGGCTTGCCCGTTCACCGGATCTGATCCCCTTCGATTTTTTTCTCTTGCGAAAGTTAAAGTGTTTGTTTACAAGGACATGCTGACGACGCCAGATGATATAAAACGACATATTACTGCTGCCTGCGCAGAAATTTCTGATGAAGTGCTTCAGTCTTCACCTGCAAGACTGGAAGTTTGTATTGAAGCTGATGACCGGTATTCTGAACAGTATCTCTTAAATCCAGTTCTCTTCCTCTAGAGTCTAAAGCATCTGTTCACTCACTTTCTTCCGCAAGTTAGTGCTAACACATGGATCAGACAACTGCAGGTATTTTCAATTATCGTGCTGCAGTTGCTTATGGACCACTTGTACTAGAATCCCGAAAAAAACACCACTGATATTCTAATTTACAGTGTGTATTTTAACCTCAATTGCCATTTTTTCGTTTAAACAAATTGCTCTTCTGAAAGAAATGCAAATTCCACTGATTATAAAAATCTGTACGACTTGTTGAAATAAATATACATACTAATGATTCTTAAAAGTAAGTGTTCAGTATTGGGCCTTTGATTACACTGCATTTATGTGAAAACGGCACATCAGTAGTACCTCCTACTCCAAAAATGTTCAGAATGCAAGATACACTCCGTATGTCACTTTGACGATGTAACGTATGGCAACATTTCTCAACTCAAAGCCCGCTTCACGGACGCTTATCTTCACCATCTAACAGGTTACCTCGTGCATTAGTATTTCAGTGTCCACAAAACTCCTATGGATATCATAGAGGGAGATGTTTTGCTAATCCCACTCCTCTTCCACAGATTTGTGCCGCACAGAGAAAGAACATCATCATAGCAAAGGATGGGATTATTTTTTTATTATGGAACCCGTAGACATTCAGGATACCTCCCTCGGCTAAACTACTCGAAAATGTACATCGAAACTACGATGTTACCCGGCTAATAGACAGAGAAGAATTTATTCGCTTAAAAGGAGTGTATTCTCACGGTTTTGTTTCTCTTTTGTTATTTTAATCTTCTCAAGAAAGTAAGAGAAACCTCTCATGGACTCTTAATAAACCCGTCAATCGCCATGGTACTGTGTGGAAGGACCATAATCATTTACATTAGCGATTAATGCTTAACCATTTTATCGATTTTTCTGTACTCATTTTTACGGTTCCAAACTCAGTCGGTAAAAACGGAACTCTTATGGGATCACTTCTTGTCCTTCAGCATGTCTGTCAGTCCGACTATTAAGATCCGTTTTTTTTCTCAGGAACGCGTAGAGATATCAAGCTTAAATTTACGTTAAACACTAGTCTCTAGTCTCTTGGCGGTGTCAAAAATTAAAGTTTGTAAGTCAATGCAATCAAAAGCTTCGGCCCTGTACGCCGCATATTCTGATACTCATCAAATACTTTAGTGGACTACCTGTATACGTACATGTTGGGCCTCGTGGTATAGTGGTAAAATACGTGTCTGGAAACCTAAACGAGGCGGGATCGAACGGTGGATGGACCGTGCCTTCATCTCTAAACGATGTGAGGAGTCGCCAGAAACAATACGTGGATTCGGATTCCACGCTAAACTGTTGGCCCCCTTTGTTAGAGACTCGCAAGTAGCAAAAATGGCGTCCAGTCGAAAGACATGCACCAAGCCACTTGAGCCATGTGAAATTATTATTAATTATGTCATTTATTAAGTTTTTTTTCTTGTAGAAGAGGTAAGTCCACAAAAACATTTTACGTACTTTTTAGGCTGATTTTATTTACAATTTCCAGTACAATACAGAATAAATGTTACATGACAGTTCAAGGTACTTTTTAGCACAGTTTCAAATATTTTTAGAGACGAATTTATTCCTTCTTTATTTTCTAATACCATATTTTTAATTTCCGTTAGGAAATTTTCCTTGGGGAAACTAAAATGCTGACCACACATAACCATTAGCCAAATTACAGGTACTAGTATAGCTGCTTACTGTGATTTATAAAATCTGCTGATGAACACTTCTTGAAATGTATGTGCATTAAAAATTAACTGGCAGCACAGTATCGAATTTTTCCATCCCATGTCTCCTAAATGTATGACTACAGTCACAAAAATGAGCGCTGCGATATTAATTACGTATTGCATTCCGTTTCGATGTTTTTCAATTCATAGAGCGCTGTTACTAGTGGTACTTACCTATGAAAAGTAATGTTTTCTCCTCTGACGTGTTTCGATTTGCATCCGCAACAGCAGCAATTCAGCACCACGTTGTTACTAATATATAGATGTGTGCAAACATGGCTAAAACGTGTAATATTAAACATTGTGTCTTAGCGCAAAGTGTAAAGAATAGCATCAAACGACGGTACTAGTTTGATTTGACGTTGACGACGTGTGCAATACTATATGCGGCGCGCACACAGCGCACCAGACAACGGCGAGGGAG
Source organism: Schistocerca serialis cubense (assembly GCF_023864345.2). Classification (NCBI taxonomy): domain Eukaryota; kingdom Metazoa; phylum Arthropoda; class Insecta; order Orthoptera; family Acrididae; genus Schistocerca; species Schistocerca serialis. Next base: position 362,969,487 of record NC_064638.1, read on the forward strand.
CAAAGCGTGGAACCCAGTTTTGTAAATGACCACGGAACCTCCGTTCGTTAGGGCGTGACATGCACATCCGCGGACTTCCGTGTTTCAGGGGCAATTTCCTGAACCACGCCAGTGTGACTGCCTGAACTGAAACGCGCTTGAAACACACTGGAATATACCAGCCGAAGTATTTTGCTAGGAAACAGCGGTTTAAAACTTACATTGACAGTACTGTTCAGCAGATCATTTGCTTTATCCATCCTCCTAGCAGAGGTATAGCTCTGCTGATCCTTGAACATGTGCATATTTACTGCGTGTTCAATTTTTTATATTCCAGTTTTTGCCTACCTAAGGTTTGTGAATAGTGCTAGCTGCGTCACACAGATTTCCCTATTATCTCTCATCGCTTACGTACTTTCAATGTCCACGTATGGATGTAGTGTCATCACACTTTACGCTGTATTTGAATATTTAAATAGCCTGCCGGGTCTACTAAATTGATTAGAGGAACTGTCGCCGGAGCTGGCCGTGGTCGTTAGCACGGACGGGTTGTGGTCAGTGTGTGTCGGGATCCGCGTATGCATTTAGACAGTGCAGTAACAGAATGTAAATCGCGTTATGCCGAACGTGGTAATGCTTCTACTAATGTTTTGTTGGTTTGAGCATTTTGAGGAATAAGTATCTGAGTTGCATTCACTAATAAATGAACAGTTTCGTTGCCTGCAGAACAGTTTCGTTGCCTGCAGCGTTTGTGTACACGAGAACATGAATTTTTAGCAAGATATTTGTTACTGTATCATGGCGAAACTTCGGTGACATTACTATTCCTCAACTGTGCTTCTTGCCGTCCCACCGGAGGTTCGAGTCCTCCCTCGGGCATGGGTGTGTGTGTTGTTCTTAGCATAAGTTAGTTTAAATTAATTTAAGTAGCTTGTAAGTCTAGGGACCGATGACCTAAGTAGTTTGGTCCTTAAGAATTAACACACATTTGAACATTTTTTGTGCTTCTTGTGTGTAAACGTTTGCTGACTCTTTATAAACTTTACCGCAGTACTAGACCGCATAATATTCCGAACTTACTCATATAATAAAGAACAATCAACAATTAATTTTGGTCACACAGATGTGATTAATCAGCATCAAATGTAGAGTGCAGTTGGTTTCACTGAAGAATTCTCAGACTGTAAGAGAGTTTCTTTTCTTTCTTTTAGTTTGTCTTTTGCTGCCTACGTAGCTCACAGTTTCAGGTACAGTCTGTTGCAGTGTGGACAGTGGGTGGTTGCAGCCTGTGTACCGTCGGGAGGGGGCTGATTCATATAAACTGTGTGATGCTCTGGTTACACACAGATGATCTGGTTGCATACAAATGCACCACACACGTTTGATTTCGTAATGTGCCATTTACTTTACACAGGCAATGCGGTCAGATGTCATAATCAAAAAGCAACAGTAACACATCATTAATTACGAGAGACGCTTAGAATATTTCTTATGAAGGACATAGGCGACGTACATCGGAATACTGATCGATTGTGCGGTGTCTTGCCAGATTGGATTGTCAGGGATGATAACAAATAATCTGCAGCTGTCTAGGTGAATGTAAAATTTTATATCATCTCACAGAGGGTTTCTCATTGCATGTCCGATTCGTGAATGGAGCAGGAAGAACAGGTGTGGTCCAATAAAAAGTGCCGTCAGGCATGTGTCTCAATGATTTGCAGAGTGTTGAAGCAACTGCAAATACAGGTGTATACAGTGATGTCAGAGTGACTCAGTCTTGACAACAAGGTTAGCAATTGGCCAGTTCCCTAAATGAAGAAATCACCATGGCATGCACGTGGACTGAGTTCAGGCAATCTTGGAATATTAAGAGCAGTGTGAGGACGTGGCAGTATTTAAAATTTTAAGGGGTTGGCAAGTTCCTGATTACGGAACTAATACGTCACTACTGTGTATGGTATATGGACTTAATAAAATTTGCTCAAATTGCTTGTTCCAACGAAAGCAGCCCTAGCTACAAATTATATTTCTAGTAAAGTGCGGAATTTAATTTTTGTTTTGCAAAAACTATTTGCCGAATTTCAGCTAGTAAATTGTTCTCGTGGGTATCGTAAGCCTTAGCGATTAGGAAAAAGAGGGAAAACGCTGTAAATAAGGACAGTAATATTAGAAGTAATAAGTGGTAGGAGAGGACTGCAAAAATTCACAGCGTCTAAAACATAAACTAAGAACCTGTGCGAAAGTTATTTACTGCAAAGTTATTTACGCCCAACTAATCTGTAATAACGTAAAAACTGCGTTTTTATTCTAACACGCCTTCATCAACAGTGCATAAAATATTGTGACACTAATTTGCGAAATATTCCGATTAACTGGATGGCATCACACAAAATGTTTACCTCAAACGTACATGAACTGCAGTTGTATATGAGGGAAACGCAAAAGTAACTAGAATTCCTATATGGAAAGATACTAAGCGCATTAACAGCTGGTAGTGTTGTTTTTCTTATAAATTAAGCTTGCCAGTAATGCGTCCCTGACAATAAAATATTCCCCTTGTGTTTTCCAAACAACGTGCTCTTTAATAAACTGGAGGTCCTCATTCGCACTCATATCTTTCTTCTAATTCACCATCTCCAAATAATTGAGTCACCCCCCCCCCCCCCCCAGGGGCTCAGCATTGATTTGCTGAGTACGGGCTTGGCGACCCCAGGGTCCTGAGCTGGGGACTGGTCAGCGCCGCCAGTCTCCTGTCACCGTAACCCCCGGACATGCTTCAGCGACCACCGCATGGCGCAGCGGTGGAATGTTGTGTGCTGCGGGGAATGGTAATCTTGGCTTGACCGCCTGGATTACGAGGAAGGTAAACCTCTATAAAAACACCTCAATCTTACGGTGTGCTGCGCGCCTATAAGATGCATGGCTGTTGGGGTGGAACGGTCGCAAGCGGGCAACCTCTGGGGCACCTGCCACACCCCAGTTGTATAAGGCTTACTCAGGCACGCGGGGCTCTGTCTGAGCGGACCTTTAGTTCCCTAGCTGCTCGTGGGACCACAATGGACCCTTCGACCTCTAGGTTTCCCCCTATCAGTGGATTGGGTGGGCCACTGGTAGGAAAACACACCCAATCGAAAAAGCGACTTCGTGCTGGGAGTCCTCCAGCGCCTGGTGTTACTAGAGATTTATCAGACTGTCGTAACAGAGCACATGCTGATATCCAGAATGTGTTTTTCATTGTCAAACGGAAGGAAGGTAGCTTTGAGAGAGTTTCTCCCTTTTACATCCACAAGGGTCTTGAGGGAATTGCAGGAACACTGAAATCTGTGAAGTGTCTGCGCAATGGGACTCTGTTAGTTGAAACTTCTAGTTCCCGTCAAGTCACTTCTCTTAGGAAAGCAACCTGTCTCGGAGAGTACGCTATCGAGACCGAGCTCCACTCCACTTTGAACTATAGTAAGGGTGCTGTGACATGTAGGGACTTGGTGGATATCCCCAAGGACGAGTTGAAATCTGAGTGGGCTGACGAAGGTATTGTCGACGTGCAGCATATTATGAAACGAGTCGATGGGGACCTAGTAAAATCCGACTCGTTTATTCTCACGTTCAATTGCCCGAGACTCCCAGAGCATGTTAAAGCGGGTTTCTTACGTTTGCCAGTACGGCCATATTTCCCCAACCCAATGCGCTGTTTTAAATGTCAGCGCTTTGGGCATACTACGTTGGGGTGCAATGGGATAGCCACTTGTGGTAAATGTGGTCAGCCTGCCCATGAAGGAGCCGATTGTTCATCGCCCGTGAAGTGCGTGAATTGCTCTTGGAGTCACCCTGTCTGGAGCCGGGTCTGCCCCATCTATCTCGAGGAACGGAAGATACAGGAGATCAAAACATCTAAGCGCATCCCCTATGGTGAGGCCAAGAAGCTCTTTAAGGCCAAGCAGCCTCCTGTGTTTACAACATCTTTCGCTTCCACTTTGCAGAGTCCGGTACAGTTGGCCACTGTTGCTACACAAACGGAGGTTGCTAGTGTCAGCACTAATACCTGCATTTGCCAGTGCACTTGTGCTGCTGCGGTTGTTTTGCAACCTGCAGCTCTCCCCACAACGTCGGACAAGGCCGTGGTTGCTTACATTGGGGTACTTCCTGCACCTCCCCATATGGCACCTTCTGCCCAGGCGAGTAAAGCTCCAACTGTTGACAAGGTTCTGCATTTTAACCCCCCCCCCCCCCCCCCCCCCCAAGACGAAGACGCCGAAGGTGAAGGTTTTGCCACCTGAGGAGACTAGTCAGGGTCAGTCCGATGACGTTGCCATCGTACTATCTGGGTCGCCATCGGAGCTGATGGACATTGATGTCGACCGAGGGCGATCTTCTCGCCCCAGGAATAAATCTCCGGCCAGTATGGGCTCTCCTCCAAAGCACAGGGGCAGGGTGAAAATTCAGCCACCCTGATCACTGGCTCCCATATTACAGTGGAACCTGAATGGGTTCAGGAAGCATGTGGCCGAATTACAACTCCTTGTACGAGAGCGCCCCTTGTGCTTATGTCTCCAAGAGACACATTTCCGGGCCACTGATGCTCCTTCTTCACGGGGCTATACCGTGTATCGAAAAGATGATCTGATGGGGGAAAGGGCAAAGGGTAGTGTTGTGGTTTTTGTCCATGACATGCACCACTCATCTGAGTTCCCTCTCGTTACGGACTTGCAAGCAGTTGCAGTTGACCTTCTTGTGGGGCGGAGGCTCACAATCTGTTCCGTTTACTTACCGCTTCAGGATGCAATAAAGTCTGAGGCTCTCACAGACCTTATTACCCAACTCCCCCGCCCATTTCTCCTTCTGGGGGACTTCAATGCTCATAATGTCTTATGGGGCTCTACGACTACTTGCCCTATGGGTCGCATTCTGGAAAGCCTCATGGCGTCCGAAGAACTGTGAATCCTCATCTCTGGTGCTCCCACTCATTTCTGTACTGCTTCTGGGTCGTCGTCAGCTATTGACCTTTCCTTTTGCTCTCCAGCACTCGCGGATTCTGCTCTGTGGGAGGTTGCCGCTGACCTCCATTCTAGTGACCACTTCCCTCTTTGGATTCGCCTCCTGGATGAGACTGTGGCATTACCAGAGCCGCCCAGGTGGCACCTCTGCAGAGCTGACTGGACACTTTTCAGCGATTTAGCTGTTTTGGAACACCGTGCCAGCGTCCACGAATGGGTCGACCATGTTACAGCCGTGATCTCCCATGCTGCTGAATTGTCGATCCCACGGTCCTCAAGTCATCCCAAGAGGCGCCCTGTCCCTTGGTGGACCACTGAGTGCCGCTCAGCCATCCGAGCCCGCCGTGCAGCTCTGCGCCGCTTCAAGTGCCGTCCCTCAGCTGACAATCTTGCGGCCTTTCGGGTGGCAAGGGCCAAGGCGCGGCGAGTGATTAAAGAGAGCAAACGACGGTCATGGCAATCGTTCCTGAACTCCATCTCCCGCTCCACTAGTTCTACAAAAGTATGGGAAGCCATCAGGAGGATTTCCGGGAAACGCAGCCAACTACCTGTCACGGCGTTGCTGCATCAGGGTTGTCTACTCACGGCGCCGAGAGACATTGCCCAGACACTGGCCATGTATTTTGCCGAATCTACTGCCACTATTAACTGTGATCCAGATTTCTGCCGCTACCGCACTGCCATCGAGAGGGATCACTTGGACTTCCGGTCTCCAAATCCTGAACCCTGCAACTGCCCCTTCACAATGTGGGAACTGGATTCGGCGCTGTCTGTGGCTCATGACACTGCGCCAGGTGATGATCAAATCCTGTACAGCATGCTGCAGCACTTGTTGCTGCCATCCAAGGAAGTTCTCCTGAATTGTTTTAATATGATATGGTCATCCGGCACGTTCCCTGACTCGTGGAGGGAGGCGAGTTTGGTTCCCCTCCTCAAACCGGGAAAGGACCGAATGCATCCCAGTAGTTATCGGAGTATTGCTTTGACGAGCTGTGTCGGGAAGTCATTCGAACGCATGGTCAACCGTCGCCTGGTTTGGCTGCTCGAGACCAGGCAGCTCCTTAGCCACTCTCAGTGTGGCTTTCGGAGATGTCGTTCAACTATAGACAACGTGACCCTGCTTGAGGCGGCCATCCAGCAGGCCTTCCTACGTAACCAGCATTGTCTAGGTGTATTCTTTGACATTAATAAGGCGTATGACACTACTTGGCGCCGCCTTATCCTCAGTCAACTCCATCAGTGGGGCTTTCGTGGCTATCTCCCCATCTTCATTCGGTCCTTTCTTTCCCGCCGCCTCTTTCGATATCGGGTTGGTAATGTGCTATCTGATTTGTACGTGCAGGACAATGGTGTTCCTCAGGGAAGCGTTTTAAGTGTCACCCTCTTTGCCGTCGCCATTAACAGTATCACGTCCACTATCCGGAGTCCTGCCCAGTGCTCCTTGTTTGTGGACGATTTTTGCTGTTTTCTGTTCTTCCTCCAGTCTTGTCGTTAGCACACTGGACTCGCATTCGGGAGGACGACGGTTCAATCCCGTCTCCGGCCATCCTGATTTAGGTTTTCCGTGATTTCCCTAAATCGTTTCAGGCAAATGCCGGGATGGTTCCTTTGAAAGGGCACGGCTGATTTCCTTCCCAATCCTTCCCTAACCTGAGCTTGTGCTCCGTCTCTAATGACCTCGTTGTCGACGGGACGTTAAACACTAACCACCACCATCCAGTCTTGTCACTGCTAGTCGGCAGCTGCAGCTTACGATAAAGCGATTAGAGGCATGGACTGCGAAAACGGGTCTTACCTTTTCTGCAGACAAATGTGTGTGTGTTCATTTTAATCGTTCTCGACGTGCTTTTACCTCACCTGAATTGCGTCTGAGGGACACCATTCTTCCTTTTAGAGACACTGTGAGGTTCCTGGGCCTCACTTTTGATTCCAAGTTGTCGTGGTTGCCGCACCTTAAAGACTTCAAGGTGCGGGCCCTGAAGGCGCTGAATATTTTGAAGTGTCTGAGCCATCGGTCCTGGGGAGCAGATCGGGCGCATCTGCTGCAGTTTTATAGGGCTTTCGTCCGGTCGCGTCTTGATTATGGATGCACTGTGTATGGGTCAGCGAGGCCTTCGTATCTGAAGATTCTTGACGCAGTACACCATGAGGGTATCAGGCTGGCTACTGGTGCCTTCCGTACCAGTCCCATCCCCAGCCTGTGTGCTGAGGCAGGGGAACCGCCGCTCGCCATCCGGCGGAAACTCCTCATGGTGCGACGGGTGTGTCAATTCCTTGCCTGTCCTACCTCCCCTGCATACCCTACTGTTACCCGACCGCCTATGGAACGTCTCTTTTACAGTCGTCCAAGGGCAACGAGACCATTTGGGATTCGTGCCAAGCATTTGCTTGAGTCCCTTGGTGTGGAGCGTGTGGCACCCCAACTCCAGGGTTTTACCCGCCTGCCTCCCTGGTTGCTCCAGAGGCCCAGCGTCCTTTTAGACTTGTCAGAGTACCGGAGGAGCTGCACTCCTGCGTTTGTTTTTACCTCCTTATTTTACGATATTTTAAACCAGCATGCCGAGCATGTACCAGTATTTACGGATGGCTCTAAACAGGGGGACTCTGTTGGTTGTGCTGTTGTTTTCCCTGATCGAGTCGCCAAGTTACGGCTTCCTGCAGCGTTTACCATCTTTGATGCCGAATTGTTTGCGATCTTGCGGGCATTGGAGCAGATGAGATGTGTTCCCAGTCTTAAGTTTCTCATCTGTTCTGACTCCCTGAGTGCCCTTCAGACCATGCAACACTTGTACCCAGCGGATACGGTCGTCCAGAACATCCATGATGCCCTACTCCGCCTGCAACGGCAGGGGAAGGAGGTTTCTTTCTGCTGGGTGCCGGGGCACGTGGGTATTAGGGGAAACGAACTGGCGGATGTGGCTGCCAAAGATGCATGTTCCCTCCCTCACGTTGTTGAATGTGCCGTCCCCCTCCATGCTGTTACCTCCCTTTTGCGTTTTCGTGTTATGCGTCAATGGGAAGAGGAGTGGCTGGCAGTCGGTGAAAATGAAGCTGCGTCTGGTCAAGGCCACCACGCGGCCATGGCGTACGTCCTACCAGTCATGCAGGCGGGATGAGGTTCTCCTCTCGCCTCCGCATCGGGCACAGTCCCTTAACGCACGGCTTTTTACTCCGGCGGGAGGACCCCCCAATCTGCAGTGCTTGTGGCGTCCAGATAACTGTCCGCCACATTTTACTTGACTGTCCTTTATTCTCTGACCAGGGGGCGGTGGTTTCCTTGCCACCGGATTTGCCCTCTATTTTGCAAGACGACGCATCGACTGTGGTTAAGGTCTTACGGTTTTGTGTCCTGTCCAATTTGTTGCCTCGGATTTTAGGGAGAGGATTTTAATGTGCTGCTGGGTGACTGGCTCACCCAGGCTTTAGGTAAGAGGTCCGCCAGTCACGATTACCTACTTGTTTCACTTCGATTGCTGTTCTCTTTTCCTTGTGTTTCCTTTCCTTTTTTAGTGTGTTTCTTCTCCTCTTGTTTTGCCTCTGTATGTGAGGATTTGTAACTGCGTCAGGTCTGTGTCTTTTAGCCGTTCTCCTTGTTCGCTGTCCGTCTTCGTCCCTTCACTGCATGTGTTCCTGTTTCTATGCGTTTGGGCGCTGATGACCACGCTGTTTAGCACCCGAAAACCTCAAACCACACACACACACACACACACACACACACACACACACACACACACACACACCGTAAACAGAGATATTCTATATGACTCTCAAATTCTCAGTTTATTTCTTGAAAAGAAAAAAATTGAAAATGTGGTTATAAAATGTTAATTTTGTGGCCGATGTCAGATTTACGTAAAAAAGCTACATTTGAGCCAAGACTATATGCATCGAATATGAAAATGTGCAGAAAAGACGTGGCTGAAAACTGTAATACCAGCTTCTATTTAGCTGTGGCATATAATGGTGATAATGATGGCGATGATGCATGTAAAAGTCAGCAAGAGGCAGACTGCATCTGACGTTTCCGTGTGACTCTCACGTCAGATAGCGACAAATCTAGGACGAGACCAAACGAAAGGCGTAAAACAAGAATTTCTTTTAATGTGCCGTTCTGTCACAATCCAGTGTGTACAAACGTCTTACCTGTAAATTAATAAATAAGGAACTTAACCTACCCATCATCAGTCTCACCATTCTGCAAACTAAATGTAACTGAGAGAATAACTACCAAAATTGTCCGCTAATTTATTCTGACGAAATTCTAACGTAATTTTACAGTCACCGCCGTCGAGTAGAGTGCTTAGTGAGTTGTGAATCATTGTCGTGAATGGCTTTAAAGGGTTTAAATGCCTTGAGTCATTTACTTCACTTGGCACTAATTGCCTTGTTATCACACCGTTTGGCAATCAGCTAGTCATTGGTTTCAATTGCTCGCAGAGAGCCTCTCAAGTAGCGGTACCCAGGTGTCACTGAAACTGATCATGCAATATATATCTCCAGTTATCAGTGCACATTCTGAAAGATCCATCTGTAGTACAGAAAAGACGGTTTCACAGGAGGAGGAATGAAGAAAGATTAGGACTCAGTTTCCTCACTGATGAAATCAATAGAGACTGAACTTTACTGGAGGTCTCTACAAACTGAAGAGAGAAAGGTCATATGACAGCAATGTACAGATGGCAGTAGTATTCAAAAATGGTTCAAATGGCTCTAAGCACTATGGGACTTAACATCTGATGTCATCAGTCCCCTAGACTTAGAACTACTTAAACCTAACTAACCTAAGGACAGCACACTCATCCATGCCCGAGGCAGGACTCGAACCTGCGACCGCAGCAGCAGCGCGGTTCCGCGCTGAAGCGCCTAGAACTGCAAGGCCACAGCTGTCGGCTCTTATCTTTCAATAAGTACAGATTTTACTATTCATGTGTGTCATGGGCATTTTCACCTGTTAAGTGTTCATTTTTTAGTGTTCTTTCCTAACATGAAGACTTGTGTCCAACACTACTGAGTACGTATCCTAGGTGACAAGTTTCCGGGTGCACACGGGTGGGGTGGGGGTGGGGGGACGACGACGACGACGACGATGACGGCTCTGTGGGGTCTTCCTCCGAGCAAGAGAGAACGGAACAATAAAAAGTATCAGTATAGACAATTTAGGATAGTAAAACTAAAGAACAGTGGCGAATGAGATATCTTTAATAGGCTTTCAGTCTGGTTTTGTACGCCTGTGAGAGCGCATGCTTACGTGTATACTGGCCAGATGTAGATGCAGTAAAATCATTATTCACTTTTCATATCACCTACTACTTCAGTCAGTGCGAGTCCTACGACGGGTACCTACAAACTGTTGATGGCATTGATAGGATGACTGTCAGGGTGAACGCTAGTTTTACAGCGCATCACATACATCTTACAAGGGTTCCTCAGAGAACATGATTCGCTCGGTTCAAGCAATTTGTCGGCTGTACGAATGACTAATGGTCGTAGGCGTGTTGGTCTCGCAAGTCAGGATTTACGCGTTACCCGGCAAACATGAGAGTTCATGTATGGCGTCGACGCGGTGTGACAACAGATCCACCGTGTATAGCATGTGCAATGCGGCGGGTGATGGTGACTGATGACGCAAGTGCGTGGCCTGAGCTTCTCCCAAAGAGAAATTCACGTCTAGTTTCCAGCTTCATTGTCTCATAACAAAAAAAAAATAAAAAATAAAACGTAAAATCAGGAATTTAATGTCCCTTCGACGACGAGGTTATTAGAGATGGGGGGCAAGCTCGAATCAGGGAAGCAAACAGGTAGTATACTTCTCAAAAGAACCATCCCGATTAAGAGAAATCACGGCTAACCTATATGTGGATGACTGAAGAGGGATCTGAAGCTGTCTTCCTCCCGAATGGGGTACCTCGATCGGTGTAGTCTTCTTAGGGGATGGGAGAATCTGACATCGTTGTCCTTTCCCCGAAAATACAGTGATGTAGTTAAAGATGTCAACGAGCCTACGCATCACAGACGTCAGGAGCAGGAAAAGCGTGAACTGAACTGTGCAGTCTTACACCGCACGAGTGCCTCGATGGTAAGCTTGTTACCGTCGCTGGCTGCAAATTCCGAGGCCTCGGATTCAACTCCAGCTGACCATCTCGGATATTTCTGAAATGAGATATCTTGGTATTGTGTCCTATGTCAGGTTAGAAAGTGACTGAATAAATAAGCTTTAACTGAATTTTCTGTTGGTGCTTGGCAGAACATGATAACAACATTACATAGGGAACACATCCTGATATCTCCAAAGTTAGTTATTTGGTCACGAACCGTCTTTGGTCTTCTCATGCCACCGTCAGTTTACAATCGAATGCCGCAAACACAGATAACGTGCGACTAAACAGGTATTAGTTATACAGAAAATACAAAAATGGTGATATGTAGCGCATTTACGAGGGGCGTTCAGAAAGTAAGCTCCGATCGGTAGCGAAATGGAAACGACTATGAAAATCCGATAAAGCTTTGCACAGAGGTGTTGGGTAGTGTCTCTAGTATAACCCCAGTTAGCATCACGTCGCTCTTCTCATTTATGAGCTCGCAGTGAGTGCGTAAAGATGTCTAGAAAATAGTGTCTGCCGCCAAGTACGAAGGCCTAGTGAGAAATTTCGCCTGAAGCTATGCAGCTAACATTACATAACTGTCGTGCTGTTTCGTCTTCACGACAATTCTCAGCCGCATTCTGCAGGGGCAATGAAGATGCTCCTGCATCGTTTTCAAATGGAAATGTTAGATTACCCACAATAAAGTCCGCAATTGTCTCCCCCTGAGTTTCATCTCTGGTCACATGAACCGCTGTCTTTGAAGACAACATTTTGACACAGACAACGAGGTGTAGGCCAGCGTGGAGAATTGGCGGAAAGCACTGGCGGCTGCCTTCTATGATGAGGCTATTGAAAAGTTGGTACAACGCTATGACAAAAGTCTAAGTCAGAACGGCGACTACGTAGAGAAGTAGCTGAAAGGTGTAGCTAATTGTTACAAGTAAAACATTTCTGATGTTCACTGTGGTTTCAATTTGGCAATCAATCGGAGCTTACTTTCTGAACAGGCCTCGTACATAGGAAAGTATTAATTTTACGTAAACCAGGAATAGTTTACATTAATTAAAATAGGAAACAAATGATTTTTTTGAGTGGAGATGTTTCTTAACAGGTGGTGAAAAATAGTTAAATTTACAGTTTTGTTCTAACAGAATTTGATCATTTAATGCTAATCTAGCATTCTGTATCATATGTTCGCTGACTTCCATTGGGGCCATATTTCTGGTTTTCTTTTAACAGAATGTAAAACTTCAGAATCTACATCACATGAGTGGCTTTTTGTTAAAACATGGTCAGCAAAAGCTGAATATTTCTTTTTTAATGTCCAGCTTCTTTCATATCCAGATGACCTATTTGCTCTCTCTCTTTTTTTTCAAGCATTTATCCCAACTTGCGGGTTCTGCTGGTTAATCGGATGTGGCATGTTAATTTTAAGGGGTGGCCGGATGCCCTCCCTATCTCCACCCCGTACCCCCCGGGAAAAAAGTGCGAATGTGTTCAGATGTCTGAAAGCTGTGAACTGAGGCAGAACGTGGGGACCAGACCAGTATTCACCTAGTAGGATGTGGAAAACTGGGGAAAAACCACATCCATGCCGGCCAGCACACCAGCCCTAAGCGTTAATCCGCCGGGCGGATTCGATCCGGGGCCAGCGCGCCTACCAGAGTCCAGGAAGCAGCGCGTTCGCGCTCTTTTTTTTTTGTTTTTTTTATATATATATTTTTTTAAATTTTTTTAACGCACGACGCTTGCCACTTTTTTTTAGTCGCCACCCCTTTTTTTGTTTTTCTTTTCTTTTTTTTCTTTTTTTTCCGGTGCCACTTTTTTCCCTTAAAAAGCCCATTAGGAAAATGGAACTAAAAAAAATAAATAAAAAGAAAAAAATAATAAAAAAACCTTAGTGCCACCGCCACTTTTCATCCTATAACAAAAAAAATCTGATCCACTTCAGGCGTTGGCTCCTGAGGAAATCCACCCCAGAGAGCTGCCTATAGACCAGGGGAGGTATGGGAATCAAGGTTAGGGCTATCCGTTGCCACTTTTTCTTTTTTTTTATATGATTACATTGAGGGAGCGTGTACAAATGAAAAGTCTAGTAACTAAGTGTTACAAGTAAGTGTTACAACAACAAAGGTGGCATAAAAGAGTAATAAAAAAAAAATATAAACCACTGATGTAATTCTAACTAAAAGGTTCTTCAATAATGTAACTGGTTCCACTTGGAGCCTTGCCATCGTTATTTGAAATCTCCAATAGCGCCTTTGAAGGGCATCTGCAACGGAGGCATTCTGCTTCGCTAGTGCCTCAAGGAAAACAGTACCCTTGCAGCAGCTTGTCTCTTCCTTTGGTCATGGCTGACAAGGCAGAACGTTGAGCCGTTAGTGTGATGCGGCACAGCACATTAACCACAGCCTGGCACTCCCCAGCTGAGTGGGGGGTTAACGAAAACGCTGCGTAAATAATTTGCGAAGAGCGTACGGTATTTCGGTGTGCGTTCGAGGGCATTGTGAGCATTTTGTAGGAACCACCAGTAATCAAGCTGCTCTCTCTCTCCGTCGCTAAAGATGTAGGCGACGGTAAGTCCTTTGAACCATGTAAGCGCATGATTTTTGCAGCCGGAAAGTAAGTTTCATCGGGACAGAGTAGGGTCTGTGGGTCAATCATATCAGGTGTGACCCGGAGGTAACAAGCCAATATCTTCTGTGTTAGTCGCCAAACTCCGGACGATGATGCGCAAGTAAAACGATGTTCATCGGTATCCAAAAGGTGACAATATGGGCAATAAGGGGAGTCTGCCAGTCCAATAGTGTGAAGTCGCTGGCGTGTGGCATATTTTTTGTTGGCGATCTGATACCACTTCGAACGCACCGTGGATGACAGAAAGTGGTGGTGTATCGTTTTCCACACTCTTGGCCAGTGAACCGTAGGGTACTTGTTTTCCACCACGTTATGGTGAACAGCCCGCAGAAGGTTGGTATAAAAATCTTTCGCCTTTGGTGGACGTGTGGCGGAGAGGTTCAAGCTGACATAGCTGTAATCAAGAATGAAGGTCGACACATGGGAAAGCTGTGGTGCGACGTGCGCAACCGACACCGGCGGGACGTTAGAGGCTGGCATCAGAACCTGTAGTAAACGACCCGTGAGAGAGGTATATTGACTTTTCCATCGTTTGCTCATGTTGCTCATGTAAAGGGCAGCTGCTCTCGCCCTGAGGTTGACCAATCCCAGCCTTCCTTTGTGCACTGGGAGGGTAAGAGTGTCGTATCGTACTTTAAGGATATGACCTGCGGAAACGTAGTAACTGAAGGCCGCCTGAAGCCGGCGACCTATCGGCAGCGGTAGTGGGAGGACCTGTGCCACGTGGTTGAGTTTGGATGCTACGTAGAGGTTCAGGTATTCAACACGTTGTAGCTGATTCAAGTCCCGGAGCAGGTTCTGTCGCACCATTGCGCGTATGATCTGTAATAACCGTCGGTAGTTTGCTGCAGCTGTTTTACGTACATCTTTCTTGAACGTGATTCCCAAATATCGCAGATCAGAAACTGGTGGGAGGGGAGCGAGGGCTTCCGGTCCGAGACCACGCCCAATGTCCAACGCCGCCGACTTGTTGATGTTCAGAAGACTGCCTGCGGCCTGTCCGTATCGCTCAATCCAGGTTAGTACCCTTTGAACTTCGTCATTGGAACGAACCAGCAGTAGCAGGTCGTCAGCGTATGTCCTATAGCGAAAGGTGACGTCCCGCAGCGTGATACCAGATAGGCGGTGGTTAAGGCCCCCTAGGAGTGGCTCGAGTGCGATTGCATAAAGGTAGGTAGAAAGGGGACAACCCTGTCGTAGAGACCTCTTAATGGGTACTGGTCCTACCGTCCGTCCATTGACCTGGACGTGTGAGCTGGCTGCGGTCCAAAGACGCCGTAGGGTGTCGATGAGGCCCGGGGGGAATCCCATACAGTCCATCACTCGCAGGAGGAAGTTGTGGTGCACTCTATCAAAGGCACGGTTGAAATCGACGGAGACGATCGCCGCTCTCAGACGGCACGCAGAAGCGATCGCTATTAAGTCCCTGCAGTCACCGGTGGCCATGTGTATGTTGGCTTCTCCCCCCTGCGACGTCTGTTCTGGAGCGAGGATCATCGGCAAAGTCGTCTTAATACGGCTCGCCATAATCCTGGTGAAAATCTTGTAATCGGCGTTCAACATTGTAAGCGGCCGATAGTCGTTAATCGATAGCCCTCCACCTGGCTTGTGTACTGGTATGAGGAGACCCTCTACAAACGCTGGCGGCACAACACAGTCTGGAGACATAAGTTCGCGGAACATTATAACCCAACGAGGCATCATGATGTCACGGAAAGTCCGGTAGAATTCGATGGGCAATCCATCAGGTCCAGGAGATTTATTGGCCGCACCTTTGTCCACGGCGTCTTCGACTTCTTCGAGTGAGATTTCCTCTGTTAGTGCATTCACGGCAGCCTCGTCGATAGTACGTGTTATCTGCTGTAACACTTCAGTAGTGGCCTCGTCAATGACGGTTCTTTCCTTGTAAAGATGACGAAAATGATCCTCCACCGCCTTTACTATGGTTGCTTGGGTCGTACATAAGCGACCGTCGTGTGTCCTGAGTTGTATGATTAAATGTTGACGTTGTCGGCGCTTATCCGCCACAACGTGGTGCATAGTGGGTTCCTCTGCAACCGTTCGGTCGTGCCGTCGCGAGCGGACTACTGCACCTTCTAGTCGACGCTTCGTCAATGTTAGTATGTGAGCCTTGATTCTGCTTTGGTCATGTTGTCTCTCCGGGGAAGGGGGTAAGGCGTCGAGGTCCCTGAGTGCCGCGTAGTAAAAATCGAGGGTCTGTCGATGCCACGCAGTCACGTCCTTGCCATATCGCATAAGTGTCCTACGGATTGCTGGTTTGGCACAGAGGAGCCACCACTCCAGGGTCGAGGTGTATCGTGGGTGACGGCGTTCACAGTCAGTCCACATTGCTGCAACTTGCCGACGGCAATCCAGGTCCTGGAGATGAGTTATGTTGAGCTTCCAAAAGCCATTGCTGCACCAGACTTGTTGGGGGCGTAGGTGTATAGTGCAGATATAGGCACTGTGATCGGAATAGGCTTGAGGCCATAATTCGGCGTCCACCACACCTTGTGTGAGATCTTGTGACACATATATGCGGTCAAGTCGGCTGGCCGAATGACTAGTAAGATGAGTGTGGCCAGAGCGGTTACCGTGGACTTTTTCCCACGTGTCGCACAAGTGAAGTTCTTGCATCATCGCACCCAGTTCCGGACAAGGCATGTAATGTGGGATTTGGTCCTTGGGGTGAAGTACGCAATTAAAATCGCCGGCGAAGACGCTGTGGTCGTATCGTCCAAGGAAAAGGGGAGCGACATCTGTGGAGTAGTATCTGGCGCGGTCGTGACGTCTTGTGGTACCCGACGGCGCGTAAACATTAATGAATCGGGTGTTGAGTGCCGTAAATGCTATTCCCCGCGCGGAGGGAAGAAACGTGACGTCGGTAACTTCAATACCTTCACGCACTAATATTGCCACTCCGGTGTCTGCAGGGCTACCGGGCGTCACATGTGTGGCGTAACCGTAAAAGTGCGGGAGTGCAGTCGTTTTCACTTCTTGTAGGAAAGCAAAGTCAACTCCCATGGCTCGTATGGTTTCTTTCAAAAGTTGGATCTTGACAGGAGAACTGATCATGTTGATATTCATTGTCGCCAGGCGGTAAGCCTGGCAACGCGTTGTTTGGGCGAGGTTATCCATGTTGAAGTTGGAGAGAAGCGAACATCGGAAGTGATGTCACCCCCCGCCAAACGCGGTCCTCCTTGTGCTGCTTATGCTGCATGATCCGGCGGCGCCTCAGCTGGCCGCGGGTCGGGATCTTGTGTCTCGACGTCCTCGGCCCACGAAGCGGGCGCGGATATCTGTTCATGTTCCATAGCCTCGGAATGGTTGGTAGTAAGGGACCGGGCGACTTCGCTGCCTGCACTGGTACCTTCCCGCTGCTAA
Source organism: Schistocerca serialis cubense (assembly GCF_023864345.2). NCBI lineage: Eukaryota > Metazoa > Arthropoda > Insecta > Orthoptera > Acrididae > Schistocerca > Schistocerca serialis. The sequence goes on from NC_064638.1 coordinate 362,986,561, forward strand.
CTGTTTCTGTCAATGGGCTGATGTTCGAAAGCTGCATGTTGTTCTGTCTGTTCTGCAAGGTTGGAGTCAGTGGAAACAGCCTCAGCTTCGCGGCTGGCTTCTTGAGGGGTCAGTTGTTCTTTCGCGGCCGAATGCGAACCGCTGTGTTCCGACACGGTCCGACGGCGGCGCTTTCGGCGTTTCGGTGATCGCTGTTTCCGTACATGGCCTTCATTGTCAGAAGACGGCACTGACTCACGCTCCGCCGGAACAAACGCTTCGGTCGGTACAATAAGGGAATCAATTGCCATCTTGCCGGCGTCAATGTCTGTCGCGTTCGGTAGCTCCAGAGTCGTAGTACTATTTTCCACCACTGGCCAGGTCGGCGGATCATCCAGGTTTTTGTCCGTGGAAAGTGATTCTTGTACCGCTGAAGCGGTCGGCCGTGTCTGTTGTGTGGAGAACGTCTTGAGCGCCGCCGCGTAAGTCACGGGTAGAACAGTCTTCGCCGCTGGTGGTGCAACGTCCTTCGGTGGGAGTTGTGTGATCCGACGCTGGAGGCACTCGGAACGAAGGTGTCCTTCTTTGCCGCATCCGGAACACGTCTTCGGCTGGCCGTCATAAATAACTATGGCCCGGCATCCTCCTATCTGTAGATAGGATGGCACGTGTCGTTGGAGATCTATGCGCACTTGGCGTACTCCATTGAGTACTGGATACGTCTTAAACTGGGTCCATTTTTCGGCCACGTGTTCGTGTACCGTGCCGTAGGGGCGGAGCGCCGCTACAATTTCTGCCGCCGGGAGTTCAAATGGAAGTTCGAATATGCGGATAGTCCGCAGTCCCATTGCGGCATGGCCGACCTCGACGTTGCCAACATTGCCATCTGCGTGGCAGAAGCGGAGTTCTTGTTTCATCTCACGAAGCACCTTGTCGCATGTAGTTTCGTTTATGAGCTTTACATAGACCGTGCTACTGACGATCGAAAAGTGAATGCCGACAATGTCGGCAGCCGGGATCTTGGCTTCCTCTTTTAAAAAGCGTTCGACTTCGAGCGCCTTTGGTCGGGTAAAGTCGTTCAAAATGTGAATTTCAAGGTTGATCTTCTGTATTGGTTTGCCATGGTCTTGTAGCGCTACGGCGTCACGTTAGTGTCGGCTGAAGAAAGTAAACAAGGCGCGCGGGCTCTCTCTGACAGCGGAGAGCACACACCGCACGTCTGCTTCGCTCGGCTGCGAGAGCCGCACTAAGTGCGAATGTGTTCAGATGTCTGAAAGCTGTGTAACTGAGGCAGAACGTGGGGACCAGACCAGTATTCACCTAGTAGGATTTGGAAAACCGGGGAAAAACCACATCCATGCCGGCCAGCACACCAGCCCTAAGCGTTAATCCACCGGGCGGATTCGATCCGGGGCCAGCGCGCCTACCAGAGTCCAGGAAGCAGCGCGTTAGCGCTCTCGGCTATCCTGGCTGGTCAGGTAAGATATTTGTTACAGAAACAAAACTAACACAGAAGCCATCAAGGTGGCGTCAATTCGAAAGCCTTTTTGCACAAATTTCTGAGCTACATGACATATACAGCATTTATTTTTATAATTCTGAGAAGCTATAAATATTGTTGAGAAGCTATAAATATTGTTGAGCACTTGTGGAAGACTATGGTGTCCAGCAACTGTTGTATGCCGATAGCGATGCGACGTTACATGAGTAATTATTCGATATAGATTTCCAGCCAGATGTACCCTCAAAATGGTTCAAATGGCTCTGAGTACTATGGGACTTAACTTCTGAGGTCATCAGTCCCCTAGAACTTAGAACTACTTAAACCTAACTAACCTAAGGACATCACACACATCCATGCCCGAGACAGGATTCGAACCTGCGACCGTATCGGTCGCGCGGTTCCAGACTGAAGCGCCTAGAACCGCTCGGTCACTCCGGCCGGCAGGAGCTCTTGGAGGATATTCGGCCAATGGACTGAACTGCCTGTTTCTCCGATTTAAGGGGGGTGAGACGTCAAACTGGTCGACTTGGAGCAGGAGAGGCACCACAGGACATTTTAATTTCCAATGTCTATAGTTTTACAAATAAATTCATAAAACTTTGTCAGCATGAACAGGAACGATTCAGGGTTCACACTCATAGCAGTGGGAGTTCAAAAACATAACAAAATAATTTTTTTACATGAGAAATTTCATCATTTTTTCACTAACTATTGGCTGCAGTAATTGCTATAGGTACACTTTTCTTCATAATCAAGAAAGATTCTTCGATGAATTTTGTACAGCATACAAACCGTACTTACTCTAGAATTTATTTAATTTTTGAAAAAAATGAATGAGCTGTTACATTTTAAACTTCATGTTAAGAAAAAACTCAAATTTTATAGCTAATTATCTCAATTTTTACCACAGTTTTTAATAGATTTGGAAAATTCTAGAGTTTTATACACGTGTTGGTACAATTTGTATGCTGTACAAAATTCATCGAAGAATCTCTCTTGAGGACAGGTTCAGCCGCCTACTGGGAAAGGTTTTCCCTGTCCTTCGCGCCCGGGGGCACCTTTCCTTTGCGAAGTATTGGAGCTGTGTGCGCAAGTGTATCTGTTAAGCGAAGGTGACTGTAAATGTGTGTGTGTTGTGGAGTGTCACGTTTGTGTTGGACATGAGAAGACAAGCGAGAGGGTGAAATCTGGTGTCGGCACATAGCCTGCTACTCTCGAAGAGTATCAATGGGAACATCGAGCTCCACGTCCCCATCCGACATGGGGATCACCGTCAACAGGACATCAAAGAATCGGTGCATTCATCTACGTACGGCCGCTGGCAAGCATTGTGATGAGAAGCAAGACTTGGATTTGTTTCCCAGCTATCTTCAGACGTAAGGAATATGTTCCATGGCGAAGTTGGAGAGAAGATTTGAGTGACTACTTAGGGGCAGACTAGCGGCCAGTGGAGGCGCTCCAGTTACGAACAGAAACGGCAATTACCCTGGGCAGCAGCGCGAGCAGGCACGAGGCGCCAATAAAGCTCTGGAGCACGCAGTAATGAAGTGCCGATATCCAGCAACTCTCCCGCACTTTTGACAGCGTGGAGTGTCACGTAGAAGCGCGTGGTTGGTATAAAAGAATTTTTCATTTTCAAACATTCATACACACGAAATGGTACGGCTTATTCGCTTCAAACCTTCTGCTATTATCCGTGAGTTTCGTTAGGGTTACAAGGACTCGATATGTGCTCATCGAGTAGCACGGCAAACAAGGAAACGACATTCACACTCTTCTCAAACTTCATATAAAATGTCAATGGTGATGTATACTGCACCACAGCTGCGATTCACTGTGGCGATGATTAGGGAAGGGATGGGACATACATTGTATCTTCCAATGCCCCCCCCCCCCCTTCCAGCTTAAATCTGGTGATCGTGTTGGCCATCTGCACCACACGTCATCAGCATCTACGTGGCCAAGGTGTCTTCGAGGCTAATGCGTGTTTAGCTAGTCCCAAACACCCAAGTGTAATTGGGTAGGTGCACCATTTTGTTTCTATCAATATACATTGTCGATTTCATTATCTCCAGTATCATTGGCAGGGATACTTTTATGATGGGTGTCAAATGCGTCACTCCAGCCTCAGCTCTTCCAACAGCTGAAGAGGCCCAGAGGCTTAAATTCTCCCCCTCTCCAACAGAAGTACGTCAACTGGATGGTACGGAACTTCAGATATTTAAATCCAAGTCAAGTAGTACATTACAGGAGTTTACTGCTCTAGATTCATTCTATCAGACATATTCACACCCATCTTGGAAGATACTGTAGATGTGTTGTAAGTGGCATTCAGCACAAGCCACTCGACAAGTGCCAGAAATTCCTGCATGTAAGAGACTTACGCAGTCGACCAGTAACACAATTAATAGTGAGATAAGTGCTGTGTCTTTCTGGTCAATCACTAATTCATCACCAAGAGACTAAAATACAGGCTTCATAATATGTTGTCAACGATAGACAGCAGCAACGTACCACATTTACCAATCCAGTCCCTTTCCCACCTCCGCGCGGCTCCCCCCGTCGGGGGTTCGAGTCCTCCCTTGGGCATGGGTGTGTATGTCGTCCTTAGCATAAGTTAGTTTACGTTAGATTAAGTAATGCGTAAGCTTAGGGACCGATGACCTCAGCAGTTTGGTCCCATAAGACTTAGCATAAATTTCCAAATTTTCCTTTCCCACCAAAACAACATAGGTTATTGACATCACACTTACAAATTAAACACATAGCTACGTATTTACCATAATAGCTCACTTAACAAAATAAAAGTAAGTACTTACTTAATACACTGAGGATAACTTCATCATACAAACACGAGCTTAGTGAAGTTATTTTGTCTGGTCGCGTACGAGAACTGGGCAGAAAATGCTGGAGATGTCTAGTCTGTAAACCGGAAAGTCAGTAGAGTTCATGGTGGGTGAATTTGCCATTCCTGGAAAAGGTATTACAGCTGCCGCACCGGGTGACTAAGACTAAATCTCTCCTCTAGCATTGTAGAACAGTGTGCAGAAATTTACGTAGATTCTGTTTGTAGGTATTACATGCATTACTATTATTAGTAACTCGTTTGTACATTCCAGGAAGTGTTAGCGTATTTTGTGTCAAATAAACGCACCCCGGTCATGTTTGCGGACTGCGTTGCCAGTGATTCATAAGGCGCGATGTGGAGGGCCCATGTAATTCTGTGAAATACCCTGTAGTTGCTTCTTGTGACGTACTGTTCGCCCTTCAGTTTGCAGACCTATGAAGGAAGTAAGTGCATGAAGACAATCCGGCAACCTACCTCCCATCGCGCTTCTACTGCACACATCTGCCCCCTCCACCTGTTACATCCCTGGAACACAATTTACCCTTAATACAGTTCTACTGCACTTAGATGTAGTGCATACATTTAATACTTTTAACTTCTTCATTTAACGATAAAAATTAATTTTATACCATTAGAATAATAGTTTTAATAAAAGCGATTTTTCTATTCCCTTAAAGCAGGAACTATTAGTCCTAGAGAAAAAATGAATAAGACCTTTCTTGTGGGAAATTTCATGAAGCTTAATTTTGTACTAGAAACATTTTCGTTAGAATCCGCGGTTCCCGAGTTATTCTAGAAAAACATCAGGAACGGATGAGGATGGCAAGAAGTCGGTCGGCTTGTCGAAATATCGCGCCTTCTGGACGACGCCACTCGGTTGAATACCCGAGATGTATTCAAAATTTCCCCAGGACGGAAAAACTTAAAATCACACATCAATTTTTCCTTGCCAATCACTTTCCCATTTAGACTAATTTAAGACGACTTGCATTCAGCAATTAGTTTACGATCATTCGATGTGACACGTACTACTTGCCTTTAGCAGTTGCTTCAATCTGGCGATACTAGCTAATGCACATTGGAAGTCAGGCTTCAAATTTATTAGGTTTCTTGTTTTATTTTACGCTGCTAGTCAACAAGAAAATATACTTTCGGACTAGATGATATGGTGAATGGAATCTGTGTTCTTAAATCTTTTTCAGACAGTAATAGACAATCCACATCTATCTCTTGTCAAAATGTTGACAGTTCTGTTATACCAAACGTGTGTTTTTAGTGCGGCGTCTTCTTGGAGACGAAGGCATCCTGGCATTAATTTGGGAATTTTCCAAATCAGGAAAATAGTTTCTAATAAAATTTATTACTGATACCAAGTGTTGACTATTATGACTGCATGCGCAGGAAAAGAGTAAAAATAGCCTGGACTACTTTTGGTAAAACAAATGTGGCTTTAAAATTTAAACTTTTGGTGTGCCTGAAAACCAACCTTTAAAATCCATATCTGTTAGAAATTTAAATTTACAACAGTGAGGCATTGATTTTAATGTTTAAAACATACAAAAACAGGAAGTTGCTCAACGAGCAAAGGAGAAATGCAAGACGAGAATTACTGGAAGAGAGAAGGTAACAAACAAATCGATCAAGGAACAGACTGGGATGGCAGATGTATTTATGACTATAATAGCAAGTAAATGGACGTGAGCAGGATATATAGCCACGTGAACAAACCAAGGATATTCGAGTCCATAAAACAAGCTAAACAAAGAAAGCAAAACGCAACAGAATTCCAGGGACACACAGCACTGGCCGCAAATACACACACCAACACCATTTCTACACAAGGGCACAACACTGCAGGTCATATATAGAAACAAACAGACATGAAGAAATGATAACATCCTCAAGAAAAATGGAATAAAACTAGGTTGCTAAAGTAATAACTCAATACAAAAATATTTAAATAAGGAGGATGACACATGCACACATCTATCAATTTTAGTGAAACATGTGTGATACTTTCTACTTAGGACAGGCCAGAAGAACATTTGAAATAAGACGTAAAGCACAAAAAAGAAAAAGGAAAAGTAGCACTAGCCATTCACCATTTACAGACCGCCCACCCTACAACAACAGAAACAGGAATGAAAATTACCAAATTATCAGACTAATAACGAAAAGAATGTCAATAATACAAGAAAATTACCAAATCCAAAAGGCATCACAGGAAGGAAACACATAACAAATAACCAATAAAACACCAGTAACCAAAAGCTACGTAAACCAACAAAACCTATAGTAGATAAATAACAACCTCTCTACCACAACAAAACATCACATAAACCAGGCAGCATACCCACTCATTATCACAAACCACAGTATCATGATAAAGTAGCTTCAACAAAGTAATAATTTGTCACACGGAAGGTAAGACTATCACTTTTCTCTCTCTCTCTCTCTCTCTCTCTCTCTCTCTCTCTCTCTCACACACACACACACACACCCCCATACGCGCGCCCGCGTGCCCGGAAACAACAGGAAACAGCAAGCGCTGCCACAACCACAGAAACAAAACAAAAGATATTGGCATCCCGCAACATCAAAGCACAGTACAGTTCAGGAAGTACACTACTGGCCATTAAAATTGCTACACCAAGAAGAAATGCAGGTGATAAATGTGTATTCATTGGACAAATATATTATACTAGAACTGACATGTGATTACATTTTCACGCTATTTAGGTGCATAGATCCTGATAAATCATTACCCAGAACAACCACCTCTAGCCGTAATAACGGCCTTGATCCGCCTGGGCATTGTGTCAAACAGAGCTTGGATGGCGTGTACAGGTACAGCTGCCCATGCAGATTCAACACGATACCATAGTTCATCAAGAGTAGTGACTGGCGTATTGTGACGAGCCAGTTGCTCGGCCACAATTGACCTGACCTTTTCAATTGGTGAGAGATCTGGAGAATGTGCTGTCCAGGGCAGCAGTCAAACATTTTCTGTATCCAGAAAGGCCAGTACAGGAGCTGCAACATGCGGTCGTGCATTATCCTGCTGAAATGTATGGTTTCGCAGGGATCGAATGAAGGGTAGAGCCACGGGTCGTAACACATCTGAAATGTAACGTCCACTGTTCAAACTGCCGTCAATGCGAGCAAGAGGTGACCGAGACGTGTAACCAATGGCACCCCATACCATCACGCTGGGTGATACGCCAGTATGGCGATGACGAATACGCGCTTCCAATGTACGTTCACCGCGATGTCGCCAAACACAGATGCGACCATCATGATGCTGTAAACAGAACCTGGATCCATCCGAAAAAATGACCTTTTGCCATTCGTGCACCCAGGTTCGTCGTTGAGTACACCATCGCAGGCGCTCCTGGCTGTAATGCAGCGACAAGGGTAACCGCAGCCATGGTCTCCAAGCTGATATTCCATGCTGCTCCAAATGTCGTCGAACTGTTCGTGCAGATGGTTGTTGTCTTGCAAACGTCCCCATCTGTTGACTCAGGGATCGAGACGTGGCTGCACGATCCGTTACAGCCATGCGGATAAGATGCCTGTCATCTCGACTGCTAGTGATACGAGGCCGTTGGGATTCAGCACGGCGTTCCGTATTACCCTCCTGAACCCACCGATTCCATATTCTGCTAACAGCCATTGGATCTCGACCAACGCGAGCAGCAATGTCGCGGTACGATAAACTGCAATCGCGATAGGCTACAATCCGACCTTGATAAATGGTACGCATTTCTCCTCTTTACACGAGGCATCACAACAACGTTTCACTAGGCAACGCCGGTCAACTGCTGTTTGTGTATGAGAAATCGGTTGGAAACTTTGCTCATGTCAGCACATTGTAGGTGTCGCCACTGGCGCCAACCTTATGTGAATGCTCTGAAAAGCTAATGATTTGCATATCACAGCATCTCCTTCCTGTCGGTTAAATTTCGCGTCTGTAGCACGTCACCTTCGTGGTGTAGGAATTTTAATGGCCAGTAGTGTAAGTTTATCTACACGTCATGAAAACGAAAAAAAATCGTTGCACTGTACTAAAATCGAATCCCTATTAGTAACAGAACGTTAGGAATGAAACCAACGAAAATTCCGAGTAAAAATAGTTATTTAATACTACTTAACTCTAGTAATTTAAAACATAATGTTTATGATCTTGGCAAAAAGACATGTAAGAAAAATCATACTGTTACAGTCACCACTGAAGAAGCATTAATGTACAGCGAAACATTTATATGCCTAAGTCAGTCTTTTATTACAGTCACAAAAGATGCTATGTAACCTATATTACAAGGAATTCATTGGCTGATTCCAAGAAATAAGAAGGAACACAAAGCAACAGTCTACCCTTGCAATGCCCAATGCTGTTTATGCTTACGTCAGCTAAATGTAAAGAAACACAAAAGAAAAAATTTATTAGTTTGAAAAACATCAGTTTCCTCGTTATTTTAAATGCTTGCTGTTTATCATGTACTGATAGTCTAGTATTTACTTGATTACACTGGTATTTTTCACATAAAATAGTTACCATAATTTGTAACAACATACGGAGGTATGTTAACAATATACAACTAATTGTCACGCGGCTTCACAATGAACACTGCTACTACCCGCTGATTTAGGTTTACCGTGATTTCCCTAAATCGCTTCAGGCAAATGCCGGGATGGTTCCTTTGAAAGGTCATGGCCTACTTCCTTCTATAATCCGATGTGATCGATGACCTCGCTGTTTGCTCCCCTCCCTCCAATCGACGAATCAAGAGCATTGCTGCTTGGCATTCATCCCACAGAAATTTTCATGCTTTGAATGCAGGCTGTTTGCAGGAGTGCCTAATGAGCGATATTTTTAACTTTTATTTGAATCGGAAGTGGTAGCCAGTTTCTTACTTGATGTTACATTGGAGCTTTTACAATGCCTTTGCACCAGAGGACATATCTGCACTCTTAGCTCTACACATGGAAGTAAAGTAGACGTGAAAATTATTTTTGAATCTTATATTGTGATTGTGCAAAACACAGTTCAGCTGAAACTGATTTTTGTTATCAGCAACGAAAACCATTGAAGAATAGCTGCCGGAAGTGAGAGTAACAATACCAACATCCATAAAAAGATCTCTGCAGAGGAACACAATAGTCTCCGTACTAATCTAAATTATTGTTGTATAGGGGTACACTCTAAAGAGTCTATTAGTTCATTTGTTAGTGTGGAAACAGTTGACGCCCACGAGGTAACCAAGAACAAAAGCTCGATAATGGGACTCTTTCTCTTTCTAATGCACCAAATATTTGTGCAAATCTGGAAGAATAAAATACTTTTGTGGGTGATACAACATTTTTGTCAAGTGCTGTGAACAGTGATGGACTAGGACAATCTGTAAACTAACCTTCAAAGAAAATGAACAGCTGGGAAAACTATGCCCAGTCAATTACGAATAACAGTAAGGAAGTCATTATGAATTTTCATTCACACCAAAACAAGAACCCAAATAAACCAACTACTTCCATTAACGAAGAGTCGTACAAAGCAGCAGAGAAACAAAAGTTGTGGGTGGATGGCTGAAAGATAGTCTAAAATGGGTTGATTTTCTTGAGGATGTTAATGGTAATATAAGTATAGGATGTACTTCTGAAACATTTTGACACAGTTATGAGAGTGTACTGAGCTTCAATTTGCCCTCATCTAAAATATGGAATAATATTCAGAGGAAACTCTATGGCAGCTTTCAAAATCATCAGAATTCAGGACAGGCAGTAACATTAGGGATTCATATCTGTGTATCTGTAGAGCATTTAATACACTTCCCTTACCATCCATTTATATTCTTCAAAACGGATTAAATAGAAAATCACGAGGACCTGTAACGAAATCGTGATGCTCACAAACAAAATACCAGAATTAACGAAAACCTTCAATTATTATAATTAAAAAATTTCGTGACTTTATAAAAAATGTAACTTTATAACAATTATTATTAATTCCTGACTTCATTGGCGCATTACCTCAGTCTCTAGATTAATTCCTACGACAACACCAAAAATAATTTGTTTACGAGTCCATGCGATAAGGATAAATAACTATTCGCCAGTATTCTAGCCACTTGTTGTAAGGCCTGAAATACCTCATGGGTATTTGAAATGTTGCGGCAAGATCTCGTAAGCCAGCTAAAGTTGGTAAGGAAAAATGAAGGAAGATTAGTGTGCAGCGTCCTGCCGTCATGCAAGTCACTGAAGACGGAGCAGTACCTCAGATGTCATTGTATGTGGGATGAAGTTGGACGTGGCCTTGTTGATGCGCCAGCCTGGCATTTGTTTTTAGTTTCAAGCGGGGGGACGGGGAACTGAATTTTCAATGGGAGGACGGGGACTCATAGACTGATCGTATTGAGTATAAGTCATGTTAACCGCTTTGCCTCATTGCTCTGTGTTAAGGTTGGTGAATGTCATACAGGTAACAGGTGAAAAGTAGAAACTGGTACGTTGATTCCTCATATCTGAGAATGTTGTTATACTAATTTACAGCGTTATTAAATGTGTATTGTAATTAATTATGCATACATAAAAGTGAAATTGGCTTACTGTTAACGTAACTAATAAATTAATAAAATGAAAGAAAAATGAAGACCTTGGAAGGTAAGAGAGGAATACTGGCGAAAGTGAAGTTGTGAGGACAGTTAGTGTGTCGTGCCTGCAAAAATCAACGTTCTGGTTACGAGCCCCGATCGGCATACTACACTCACGCTCATAAATTAAGGATAATGCAGATACATGGTGAAACAGCGCTCTGGTGGGCGGTTTTCGGGTTTAAATCACCTCGGGGTATGACCATGCGGTGCATTTGACCTGCGGTCGTCGCACGGTGGCACTGGCAGCAGTCCACATATGCAGAGGTGTGTTGGTGCATGTCAGAGTACGGTGCAGCGTAAGTGTGCAGTCGTTTTCAGGCGTGCTAATGGTGACTATGTGTTGAAAATGGCTCAGAGAACACATATTGATGACATTATCAGGGGTAGAATACTAGGGCGACTGGAGGCTGGTCAAACACAGCAGGTCGTAGCACGGGCCCTCCATGTGACACCCCTCCATGTGACACAAAGTGTGATCTCAACATTATGGCAACGATTCCAGCAGACAGGAAACGTGTCCAGGCACTACAGTACGGGACGTCCACAGTGTACAGCACCACAAGAAGACCGATATCTCACCGTCAGTGCCCGCAGACAGCCACGGGGTACCGCAGGTAGCCTTGCTCGGGACCTTGCCGCAGCCACTGGAACAGTTGTCTCCAGACACACAGTCTACGGACGACTGAACAGACATGGTTTATTCGCCTGGAGACCTGCAAGGTGAATTCCACTGACCCCTGGTCACAAGAGATCTCATAAAGCCTGGTGTCAAGAACACAGTATATGGTCATTGGAACAGTGGTCCCATGTTATGTTCACGGACGAGTCCAGGTATAGTCTGAACAGTCACTCTCGCCAGGTTTTCATCTAGCGTGAACCAGGAACCAGATACCAACCCCTTAATGTCCTTGAAAGGGACCTGTATGGAGGTCGTGGTTTGATGGTGTGGGGTGGGATTATGATTGGTGCACGTACACCCCTGCATGTCTTTGACAGAGGAACTGTAACAGGTCAAGTATATCGGGGCGTCATTTTGCACCAGCATGTCCGCCTTTTCAGGGATGCAGTGGGCCCCATCTTCCTCCTGATGGATGATAACGCACGGTCCCACCGAGCTGCCATCGTGGAGGAAAACCTTGAAACAGAAGATATCAGGCGAATGGAGTGGCCTGCCTGCTCTCCAGACCTAAATCCCATCTAGCACGTCTGGGATGCTCTCGGTCGACGTATCGCTGCACGTTTTCAAACCCCTAGGACACTTCAGGAGCTCCTACAGGCACTGGTGCAAGAATGGGAGGCTATACCCCAGCAGCTGCTCGAGCACCTGATCCAGAGTATGCCAATCCGCTGTGCGGCCTGTGTACGTGTGCATGGTGATCATATCCCATATTAATGTCGGGGTACATGGGCAGGAAACAGTGGCGTTTTGTAGCACACGTGTTTCGGGACGGTTTTCTCAACTTATCACCAATACTGTGGACTTACAGATCTATGTCGTGTATTCCCTATGTACCTATGCTATTAGCACCAGTTTCGTGTAGTGCCACGTTGTGTGGAACCACATTCTGCAATTATTCTTAATTTATGAGCATGAGAGAACTTTACTCTGTCAGGAAGTTTGAAGGTGTTCATTAATTGGCAATTCCAGCAGATATCTTACAGTTGGCTATGCAGACCTCCCACTGCCTGTACATGTCCCACAACATCTTGAGTAAAATTGAACAGTGTCAGTCCGAAGGTTTGTCTGAACACCAATGAGTTTGTGTTGCTTGAGACTTTCCCGGCGACCTAGCTGCAGAAAATGTTCTTCGGCGAGAAGTTCGGATGTCGTCGTGAAATTTCCTCAACCACTGAGCTTTCTAAGTGTGGTCATAGAGAAGGTAATACACTATTACTTCTCTTTCAGTTCGAAAGCTGTCTCATCTAGCCAGTTATCGGGAACTTACGGCACAAAACACAATTCGACTTGCAATTTGTCGTACATAGGGTACAGTACTATCAATTTGCGCACGTATACACTGAGGTGACAAAAGTCATGCGATACTTCCTTTTATCGTGTCCGATCGCCATTTTACCAGCGTAGTGGAGCAGCCCGACGTGACAGAGTCAACAAGTCGTTGGAAGTCCCCTGCAGACACGTGGAGCCGTTCTGTCTCTGTAGCCGTCCATAATTGTGAAACTGTTGCCGGTGCAAGAACTGACCTCTCGATTATATCCAATAAATGTTCGACGGATATTATTTCGAGCGATCTGGATGGGCGAATCATTCACAGGCAAACTGTCCAGAATGTTCTTCAAACCAATCGCGAACAACTGTGGCCCGGTGACATGACATCGTTGTATGGAAACATACGGTCTATAAAACACTGCTTACGGTCTCCAAGTAGGCGAACATAACCATTTCCAGTCAATGATCTGTTCAGTTGGACCAGAGAACCCAGTCCATTCCATGTAAATACCCCTCATTCCATTATGGAATCACCACCAACTTGCACACTGCCTTGTTGACTACTTAGGTCTGTGGCTTCGTGGGATCTGCGCCATACTCGATACCTACCATCAGCTCTTACCAACTGAAATCAGGACTCATCTGACCAGGCCACGGTTTCCCAGTCATCTAGGCTCCAATCGATATGGCCACGAATGTGGGAGAGGCGCTGTAGGTGATGTCGCGCTGTTATCCGTGGTATTCGCGTCCTTCGTCTGCAGCCATAGCCCATCAACGCCAAATTTCGCCGCACTCTCCTAAAGTCATGGGCACACGGACAGTGCATCCGAACGTTGAGCGTTGAGCGTGCCGAGTTTCTGACGTCATAGCGCGGAATAACACGTTCGGGTGTCTTTACGAACGTGCAGAGCAATATGTAGCATGTCAGATATTCTGAGCGTTGACCAATGAGGTGGCACAACGCCACCTACGTCACGTGCACGCCATCTCCCTTCAGCACAAAGTTGTGGGCCGCCGTATTGGCATTCATTCCAAGCCTATACGTATACTCGCCGTTTCTGAGCACCAGAGAGAATCACTCGAAAACCCGTTGTTAACTGTGTGATTCATTGCAATAAAATAATGAGAAACGTCATATTCGTGGCAAAAGAATTGTAACTTGCGTATTATGAGAGCATGCCCTTTGAAGGCAGCGACACACTGAGGATTCAGCAAAAACGCATTGTTCTTGGTACAATTTGTTATAATTAAATTTCAATTAGTAACAAAGCTACAATTAAAGCTTTTAGGAAGTAGAAACACGCGAGGCTGGTTTATGCAACTGTGTTGTTGGTTTAAGATAGTGACTAGCGTCACAGAATTGCGTCGTAGCGCGTGATGGTTCGCGTCTCGCCACGGTCAAATTTTTTTCTGACATTGGCGTTTTTAATAGGTTCTGATGTCTTATTAGTTTAGTATAAGTATATACTATAATATTTGATGTTATGTAAACATAAATTCACCTTTATTCGAGGAGTGAATCTATTCGATTGGCTTAATCTACAGGACAACTTGCGCTACTTGTATAAAGCTATTTTGCTCCTCTTTCGTTTACGTTTCGTAATTCACATGATGCAAAGATTCTGCCACTGGGTAGGAACAGTGATCAAGTAATAATGATCTTGGGGTTTTACCAAAATGTGGGAATGATGAAATATTGTTTATCTTTTTTGGAGAACTATTGCAAATTTGTATCGCAGTGTTTGTAATGGAACTTTTATAAGCCTGTGTCCTTACTGTTTGGGCATGGTACTTTCCTTTTCCTCTTAAAACATGTACATGGATATTGAAGTTTTTATTTGTGTATGTTACATATAGAACAACGTGACTAGCATATGTGCAATGGAGAAGATGTGCGCTTTAATAAAGCTAACATGGGAATTTTAAGCGCGCGCGTTAGTTTGGATTCCGTAGAAATGTTGGAACACGTGAGGCAATACTGACCTTACGACTTATCTTACAAGAAAGATTAAGGAAAGGCAAACCTACATTTCTAGCATTTTAGTCTCAGAGAAAGCTTTTGACAATGTTGACTGGAATACTCTCTTTCAAATTCTAAAGGTGGCAGGGGTAAAATACAGGGAGCGAAAGGCTATTTACAATTGGTACAGAAACCAGATGGCAGTTATAAGAGTCGAGGGGCACGAAAGGGAAGCAGTGGTTGGGAAGGGAGTGAGACAGGGTTGTAGCCTCTCCCCGATGTTATTCAATCTGTATATTGAGCAAGCAGTAAAGGAAACAAAAGAAAAATTCAGAGCAGGTATTAAAATCCATGGAGAAGAAATAAAAACTTTGAGGTTGGCCAATGACATCTGTATAAGATGAACATGCAAGAGCAGTTTAACGGAATGGACAGTGTCTTGAAAGGAGGGTATAAGATGAACATCAGCAAAACCAAAACGAGGATAATGGAATGTAGTCGAATTAAGTCGGGGATGCTGAGGGAATTAGATTAGGAAATGAGACACTTAAAGTAGTAAAGGAGTTTTGCTATTTGGGAAGCAAAATAACCGATCATCGTCGAAGTAGAGAGGATATAAAATGTAGACTGGCAATGGCAAGGAAAGCGTTTCTGAAGAAGAGAAATTTGTTAACATCAAGTATAGATTTAAGTGTCAGGAAGTCATTTCTGAAAGTATTTGTATGGAGTGTAGCCATGTATGTATGGAAGTGAAACATGGACGATAAATAGTTTGGACAAGAAGAGAATAGAAGCTTTCGAAATGTGTTGCTACAGAAGAATGCTGTAGATTAGATAGGTAGATCACGTAACTAATGAGGAGGTGCTGAATAGAATTGGGGAGAAGGGGAGTTTGTGGCACAACTTGACAAGAAGAAGGGACGGGTTGGTAGGACATGTTCTGAGGCATCAAGGGATCACAAAGTTAGCATTGGAGGGCAGCGTGAAGGGTAAAAATCGTAGATGGAGACCAAGAGATGAATACACTAAGCAGATTCAGAAGGATGTAGATTGCAGTAAGTACTGGGGGATGAAGGAGCTTGCACAGGATAGAGTAGCATGGAGAGCTGCATCAAACCAGTCTCAGGACTGACGACCACAACAACAACAACAACGTGATTTACGAACTATAAACATCCCGCAACTGACGCTGGAGTGTGTTGCGATCGCATATACCACGTTGGGGCCCACGTACCATATGTACAAGTCGCATCATTTTTGACAAGGGAACCTCCCCATCGCACCCCCCTCAGATTTAGTTATAAGTTGGCACAGTGGATAGGCCTTGAAAAACTGAACACAGATCAATTGAGAAAACAGGAAGAAGTTGTGTGGAACTGTGAAAAAATTAGCAAAATATACAAACTGAGTAGTTCATGGGAAGATAAGCAACATCAAGGACACTGGGAACGCAGGGGCGCCGTGGTCTCGTGGTAACGTGAGCAGCTGCGGAACGCAAGGTCCTTGGTTCAAATCTTCCATCGAGTGTAAAGTTTAATTTTTTATTTTCAGTTTATGTGACAAACTCTTATGTTTTCATCACTTTTTTTGGAGTGATTATCACATCCACAAGAAAACCTAAATCGGGCAAGGTAGAAGAATCTTTTTACCCATTCGCCAAGTGTACAAGTTAGGTGGGTCGACAACATATTCCTGTCATGTGACGCACATGCCGTTACCAGCGTCGTATAGAATGTATCAGATGTGTTTTCCTGTGCAGGAATCGGTTGACCTATGACCTTGCGATCAAATGTTTTCGGTTCCCATTGGAGAGGCACGTCCTTTCGTCTACTAATCGCACGGTTTTGCGATGCGGTCGCAAAACACAGACACTAAACTTATTACAGTGAACAGAGACGTCAATGAACGAACGGACAGATAATAACTATGCAAAAATAAAGAAAGTAAAATTTTCACTCAAGGGCAGACTTGAACCAAGGACCTCTCGTTCTGCAGCTGCACACGCTACCACGGGACCACGGCGCTCCTGTTGACAAATTGTCCATCATGTTGCATATGTGGCCCATGGACTACTCAGTTTGTATATTTTGCTTATTTTTTCACAGTTCCACACAACTTCTTCCTGTTTTCTCAGTTGATCTGTGTTCAGTTTATCAAGGCCTATCCACTGTGCCAACTTATAACTAAATCTGAGGGGGGTGCGATGGGGAGGTTCCCTTGTGAGCATTCAGCAGGACGTTGAACTCGGCACGCTCAACGTTGACGTTCGACAGCACGGTCCGCGTGCCGACGGCTTTACGGATGCGTCCGTCGTACACCCCACATTGATTTCTGCCGTTATTCCACGCATTGTAGCGTATCTGTTAGCACTGACAATTCTACGCAAACGCCTCTGTTCACGGTAGTTAAGTGAATGCCGTCGGCCACTGTGTTGTCCGTAATGAGAAGGAAAGCCAGAAATTTGGTATTCTCGGCACATTCTGTCGATTTCGGAATATTGAATTCCCTAACGATATCTGAAATGGAATGACCCGTACTTCTAGCTACAACTACCATTTCGCGTTCAAATTCTGTTAATCCCCGTCGTGTCCATAATCATGTCGGAAACTTTATAACGTAAATCACCTGAGTACAAATGACAGCTCTGCCAATGAACTGTCCTTTTATACATAGTGTACGGAAAACTACCGCCATCTGTATATTGCTATCATACGACCTTTGCCCCATCAGTTTGTAGAAACCTCCAGTAAAGTTCAGTCTCTATTGATTTCATCAGTGAGGAAACTGAGTCCTAATCTTTCTTCATTCCTCCTCCTGTGAAACCGACTTTTCTGTAGTACAGATGGATCTTTCAGAATGTGCACTGATAACTGGAGATATATATTGCATGATTAGTTTCAGTGACACTTGTGTACCGCTACTTGAGAGGCTCTCTGAGAGCAATTGAAACCAATGACTAGCTAATTGCCAAACGGTGTGATAACAAGGCAATTAGTGCCAAGTGAAGTAAATGACTCAAGGCATTTAAACCCTTTAAAGCCATTCACAACAATGATTCACAACTCACTAAGCACTCTACTCGACGGCGGTGACTGTAAAGTTACATTCAATTTCGCCAGAATAAATTAGCGGACAGTTGTGGTAGGCCACAGCTAAATAGAAGCCTGGTATTACGGTTTTCAGCTATGTCGGTTCTGCACATTTTCATATTCGATGCATATAGTCTTGGCTCAAATGTAGCTTTTTTACATAAATCTGACATCGGCCACAAAATTAACGTTTTATACCGACATATTCAATTTTTCTTCTCAAGAAATAAATTGAGAATTTGAGCGTCATATAGAATATCTCTCTTTACAGAAGGGTGGCTCAATTACTTGGAGATGGTAATCTACAGAACGCTGTAGGGTATCAGTGTAACCATACATGTGTCAGTATGCATGAGAAACTGTTGAGTTCGTTTGTAAGATGGCAAGAACTATGCCCCTTACATGAAGTCATTAAAGATCACCTAACTCACGTTGAGCAAACAGTAGGGCTGAACAAAAATGACTAACAAGGCACAATGCATCTTATAGAGGGTATAGTGTGGACATATTGGAATAATTAATGTCGGGTGATGGTTTTAAAGTAATTCACACGACATGAAAACTTTGTGGGAATGCATCGATTTACTGGAGGCTAGTTTATCCCAGGGAAGTATTCAGAATTGACCGTGGCCGGCTGGGGAGCAACGAAGGGAAGCGACAATAGGCAGCTTAGGGTGGCTCAAGCTCTGAGAAAGCAGTAACGGGGTGCGGCCTCCAGCTGCCTTAAGATGAGTGACAGTGAGTGGGTGGTTGACCCCATGCTGGTGTACCGGGAAGCAGACGGAGAACTTGTATGCCTGTTGATAAATGTCCGTCGTCCCATTTTAAGTGAAACATGCGAGAAAGCCGTGCAAAGCTATGGTGGAGCGGTCAACAGAGGTCAAAAGATGCGTGTTTGTGACTGTAGCAACTTCATGCTGAATTCACGGTCCGCAGAGTCTGAAGTAAATCAGGTGAAGAGCTGCAGAATGAAATACGGCGGCCTCGGATGGGAACGTAGGACCAAGGAATTTGAAGTACTCTCCTGGGAGTCAGAATTTCGGAAAAATTGGTGTTTTGTGCAGATGATAACCTTGATGGCTGGCCTGGGAGGAGATAAATAGCAGAAGTTGAGAGGAAGGGAAATTTTGTGGGAATTTGTTCACTTCCCAGAGCAGGCATTGGTCGGCGCTGGGAAGCGACGCATAATTAACGCGACTTGCGCTGCAATTGGCGTAAGTGGTTTTGCTGGAGGGGAAACTGAGGCGAAGAGCGGACTGGGAGAAGTCTCCATAGTGGTCTTCCGTTCCCAGCTTGCCTAGAGGGCGGACGTGGTGTTCTTTACTCAGCTTGCCTGAGAGAGAGTGAGCATCTCTGCAGTTTAGGATTTAGCAAACGGAACGATTGAGCTTGGAGATAGAAAGTTTTTGTTCAGCTGCGTACTGAGCAAGATAGCTAGAAGTGAATAGACGAGCGCAGCCTTGCAGCACCGTGAGGTCGGCCGACGTCCGCACAACGACGCCGCTCCGCCACGCTGAATTCGGTGATATTGCGCCTGCTCCGGCCGCTGATTAATTTGTTGGATCATGTCGGCAATGTTTCCACGAGGGTTTCATGGGCCGTGTATTGTAGAATTCTTCTCGCACTTCGCATTACGCCTGGGTCAGTCGATAAGAATTACTTTTGATTTAGCGCGCTTTACTCTATGCAAACGCAATTTATTACCACTGCCTGTTAGGAGAGTCATGTAATATGATGATTGAAGTCGTGAGTTAAAATAAATCTGTCCTAATCGACTGCATCTGTTTTCAATCAAGTAGTTGAAATCCCAAGTCACTTTCTTCATTAATTTCATGTTCAACATTTGCATATGGCGTTCAGTGGCTGAACATAACATCAATGTGCACTCCTTTTTAATTAAAAGGGATCAATTCTGAGTCAATTAATTTCAACACTGCCAACGCAGTTCAATCAGGAGTCATAGGGCCTTATTACTTTCTTTGTGTTATCGGACATTGCGGCAGTTTTGAACTCTCTGTTGATTTGTTAGTCAATTACCTGGGGTGAACACACACCAAAACCAGATAAGTGAGGGATGGTGTGTTACACGTTACCTAGTCGCGACGGACGGCAACTCGTTGCACACTCGCGGTGCGGAAGTGAGCCTGGGGTACGTGAAGCGGCACTCAACCGGTTGAGCACAGCCTTGTGACACGAACGGGTTCGTCTGGAACGGCACCGACGAGGAAGAACCGAACGGGAGACACGCGATTGTCGTGCGGATCACGGAATTCTGTCGGGTTAAGACTCCGCTGGTCCATAGCACTCATTTCAGTGTATTGGCGGTCGTTGGACGATGTTTATTGAGGCGCATATCGTTCCCGCCCACATTTGCCATTAACGGCATTGTCTGCACCTTGCATCGTGACGCCACTTTCTTGTTTTGGTTCCATCTGATTATCATCGACTGGCAGGGAAATGTTCGGCGAAGCACTACTCGTTCATCATTTTGCACAAGTTGTTGAAGAAAAGGATGTTCGTGAATGGTATTCATCGTTGCGGCAGCACTTGAGCGGCGTACGACTCCAAAACGGAAGAACAAATTGATGAACTAATACGGCGTCATCGCTGAAGTTAACCCGTCGTAGCACTCGTACTGAATGAAGTACTAACAGGTACAGATAGTATAACATAATTTTATTGCACTTACGTTTAACCAATATACACGTGAACGTCTGCTGTCAAAGCCATACAAAACCAGACTTAATGACTACTAAAGATATCACACCAGTCACAGTTCCTTTGTTTTTTTGTCTATAACGACACTTTTTACTATTCCGTTGCTTCTTGCTGAGCAGAATTCCCCACACATTGTATCAGTGGTTCGTAATATCTCGTTAACAAAACTCTTGGTGAAACAAGACTGTACATCCCAGTGTATATAGAAAAATTTATTCTGGAAACAATCCGGAGCTTCTATAAATATGGTATCTCGTTAACATCCCAAATGTGCAGCCGCCTGTGAGGTGGGGCACCAAGCCTCTAAGCATCTAAGATTTATCAGGGAAATTTCTCAATCCTTTTTTGAACTCGCTTTAGCTAATGTCTGATCGAACTCGTTATAACATGTTACGGCATTGTGTGCTGATTCGTCTCGAACATGATGTACTTATAATAATTTACATTTACTAAACGGTAATTTGTTTCACTGCATTGCTTACACAGCTTGATTAAATTTTGATATTAAGCCGAGAAGGAATATAAAAACAAGTTTTAGAAACGATAGTTCGATATGGAATTAAACTGCATTCTATGTACGAGGTACATAATCTTCTAATAATGGTGCGTAGCAGGAGAGAGATTTTGGCATCGAATGACTACACAATTAGTTAGGCATGTTTCAAAGCAATGATAACCCGACGTTGCAGCGTTTTTAATAATATGGACTCGAAAAAAATCTGACAGACAACAGATATTCTTTTTTCTGTCTTTGAACGAATTATTAGGCAACGGCCTTGCTGCAGTGGCTACACCGGTTCCCGTGAGATCACCGAAGTTAAGCGCTGTCGGGCGTGGTCGGCACCTGGATGGGTGACCATCCAGGCCGTCATGCGCTGTTGCCATTTTTCGGGGTGCACTCAGCCTCGTAGTGCCATTCGAGGAGCTACTCGACCGAATAGTAACGGCTTCGGTCAAGAATACCATCCTGGACTCGCATTCGGGAGGACGACGGTTCAATCCCGTCTCCGGCCATCCTGATTTAGGTTTCCCGTGATTTCCCTAAATCGCTTCATGCAAATGCCGGGATGGTTCCTTTGAAAGGGCACGGCCGATTTCCTTCCCCATCCTTCCCTCACCCGAGCTTGCGCTCCGTCTCTAATGACCTCGTTGTCGACGGGACGTTAAACACTAATATCCTCCTCCTCCAAGAATACCATCATAACGACTGGGAGAGCGGTGTGCTGACCCCACGCCCCTCCTATCAGCGTCCTCCACATGAGGATGACACGGCGGTCGGATGCTCCCGGTAGACCACTCGTGGCCTGAAGACGGAGTAAACGAATTATTAAGAAAACACAGATCAAAGTTACCATTCCTCTAGGCTGAGGATTGCGAGTCTCTCGCAACCACAGATCTGCGGCAAACAGGAAAGGGAAATGCAGCGGGCAGGAAGAGGCAGCCCACAAACAAACGGTGACCGCAAAGGAAAGAACGACGGAATGTGCGAGTGTGACTCAGTCAGAGGTAGAATTACTTTCTTCAACCATGAAACAAATTCGATATTTACCAGTTTTACGTAATTACATTTAAGTAGTCGTCTTCGAGTTGTATGACCTTGAGCCGGCCGGGGTGGCCGAGCGGTTCTAGGCGCTACAGTCTGGAACCGCGCGACTGCTACGCTCGCAGGTTCGAATCCTGCGTCGGGCATGCATGTGTGTGATGTCCTTAGGTTAGTTAGGTTTAAGTAGTTTTAAGTTCTAGGAGACTGATGACCTCAGAAGTTACGTCCCATAGTGCTCAGAGCCATTTTTGTATGACCTTGATCGAACACGCATACCAATCGTGGAAAACGTATTAGAGTTCACTTACTTACTTATTCAGAATTGTCCCTACGTTTTCAAAATCTGTTTCAGTAACTCAAAAGAATTACATTGTTTCCATAACAATTATTTATCTCTGCAACGTCATGTGCGCTGCTGTAGAACTTGCGTATAGATTAAAATTGTGTGCGGGCGGGACTAGAATCGAAACCCTTGCTATTTGCGAGTAGTGATCTTACAGATTGAGGTAACCAGGCACGACTAAAAAGCCTCCTGCACAAGTTCAATTCGACAATTACGTCTCTCCTAAGAGTGGAAGACATAGATGTTCAATCTGTGCATTGAAGAAGCAACGACGAAACTAAAAGAAACCTTCAACAGTGAGCTTAAAATTCAAGGTGGAAGGATATCATTACGTTCACTGACGACGTTGCTATACTGAGTGAAAGTGAGAAGAAGTACCTGTTACATGGAATGAGTAGTCTAATGAGCACATGCTACGGATTGAGAGCAAATCATTGATAGACGACGGCAGTGAGGAGCAGCGGAAGTGAGATTAAGATAAACTTCATATTAAAGCTGAGGACCATGCAGAACACAAAGTGAAGGAATGCTGCTTCCTAGAAACCAAAATAACTCATCAACGGACGAAGCAAAGAGGACAAAAAAGCAGACCAACACAGGCAAAGAGAGCATTCATGTCCAAAAGAAGTCTACTAATACAGACACTGGACTTGAGGGAGAAATTTTTGAGAATGCTCTTTCGTTGCACAGCATTGTATGGAAATGTATAGCCTGGAAAAGAAGATAGTGGAAACGTTTGAGACATAATGCTATGGAAGAAAAATCCATAGTTCGCTTCGGTAGCTGCTACTGCTAGTCACTGTGCATTGAAATTGTGGTGTACCGTCGTCATGGCGTAGTAGAACTAGCTCAGATTTCCTGACTTCCATTCGTCTCTCTTATTTCTTACATCTGGGGTCAGCATCATTTCAGTTATACGCAAGCCACGTGTCTAAATTTGAGTATATTGTGCGCCGCGATGTACTCAAATAGTGTTTTTTTCAAAACAGGCGTTTTCTCAACAGATTAAACAAATTGGGTAACTCATATGCTGTACAAAAAGTATCTCTCTGACTAAGGCCGTATCGAGCAAGAGGCAAAGGAGGACATATGTCCTTTCCTCACCTGCCTAAAAAAAAGATATTCCTAGGCCGAACTCATATCCTGCCACCCCAGACGCAGAGACGTATCAAATCAGTATCGGCTAAAACGTATAATCAAATGGTTATTGAGGGCACCAGATGAGCCATTTGTAGTGAAATTTCAAAACTATTTCATTCAAGACAATGCACTTTTCTTCTTTTTTTCCTCTTGTTAGATGTCTGTGGCGGAAACCTCGCTATTTTCCGCACTCCGAAACAAATATTGCAACTTCAGCTATTTGCACTGCTCTAGTGACTGCACGTTGTAACAATATAAACATAATAATAATGACAGCGATGCTTAAAATTACCTAGCGTTTTCGACGATTTCAGAGCAGTTAATAGAGAGAGACCACTACCAGAAGTCTAGGTACTTCTGTTGTTTTATGCGACTCTATCCCCGTATACTGTATGCTGGATGACAAACACCCAACAGAATTACGGCCGTAATAGCTTTTGTGTTGTTTGTTCACAAGTTCAGAAATGATATCTGGTTCTGGATCGGCAGAAGTCGGTAACAGTCGATCGATTTCGGCCCGCTCATGCTTTTTGTGTCCGATCACTGCCAACATTGGGGATCTAAAAATATGCTTTGCGCACTAAAGCCGTTACAAACGAAGTGTTTGCCATGCCATGCCGAAACAATGCAGTACCAGCATTACACCGGCCGGCCGATGTGGCCGTGCGGTTCTAGGCACTTCAGTCTGGAACCGCGTGACCGCTACGGTCGCAGGTTCGAAACCTGCCTCGGGCATGGATGTGCGTGATGTCCTTAGGTTAGTTAGGTTTAAGTAGTTCTAAGTTCTAGGGGACTGATGACCATAGATGTTAAGTCCCATAGTGCTCAGAGCCATTTGAACCATTTTTGAACCAGCACTACACCGCTCAGCTGCCCACGGTCTGCTTCTGCCGCACCCCTCCCCCATAAGAGAATTCGTTCAGGGCATTGTGAGTAAACTATAGTCATCATTTGCAGGCCACGACAAAACTGATTTTACCGCTGTGCACTGTGATCGGCAATGTAAATCAAGATTATGTTAACGCCGAGACAGTCTGACTGCTTCCTCTTAAGAAATGTATTTCGATGCACTAAGGGCATATAAAATCTTGTGGTAGGTTCCTTGGATGTATAATGACCAAGTCAATGATGACTCTGCGGGTCACGTGTTGATCGCCAGTTGACAGTCGCTTACTCAGAACAGCAGTAGCTGTAGCTGTCTCAGAACAAATCTATGGTAGTCACCTCCCGTGATTCTTTGGTGACTAAGAATATGACCGTGAAAAATTAAGATCAATTATTTTTCACAATTGATGGCACTCTTATCTCCCATACTGGCTGCCACAAATCACCAAACACTTATTAAATAAATATTGTATTCGAAAAGTGTGTCCAAAATAGGCTCGTAGACCCCCCCCCCCCCCCCTACCAAGTGCGAAGTTCATTGTTCGCTCACAAATGGAGAAATCAGTAATGAGATTCATCGTCAGCTCGTTTCTGCTAATCGTGAAACTTGCTGCGAATGGGCGAAACGTGAGGCAATGGAGACTAGAGTTTCGGTACGGAAAATGTTGTGTTCTTGGTAAATGCAGAAATGTCAGTGTTGAAATTGACTGAACACTGAAAGAAATATCAGAGTTGACAAGCGTTTAACTATCAGAGAATGTGATGAACAATAACTAAAAGTGTCAAGAATATTTCTTTATCTAATGGATACAGGCAAATAAAATTATCAGAATTAGTACACATGCTGAATGGCAAAAATTCTGGCAGAATCTGTGGTACAGACTGTTCTCGCGCATTATAAAGAACAACAACGCGGTCACTGAAACTTAGGTAGCTTCCCACATACTTCAGAACAAGCAATAGGCAACGGAGTAGCGCTGTGCACTCTCACCAACACAAAAATTTCAAAATTGCAGCTTCAAACCGTAAATTTATGGCATCCGCTGCTTGTGGGGAGGGAAGAGAAATAAGAAGGAGCGCTTCAAGTCATTTTTTTGTCTCGAGGGAATATAGCACAGCAGATTTCGGTGGCACAGTCGTTAACTTGTACACGGAGAGCTCAATTTCTTTCCAAGGCAGGTGACGATGAATAGTGATGAAGTGTTTGACGGAAGTTGTAGAACATTTGTGTCGCGATGGAATAATAACTGACATGTTGGCTCATGAACTGAATACACATTGCTGGCAAATCTTCACAGAGTACGAACATTTCTAAACATGCATCAAATTAATACGGAAATATACTAAATCAGAAATATTTTCTGCGCTTCGTATCTTTCATGTCGCAATAACCCACATAAAGAGACAATGTACTGTGGTTTGTAGTAAACAGGTCAGCATAGTAATTTGTTCAGTATGTCCGGAAGAGTATTAGAGTATGATTTTCCCAATTTTAAAGAAGTTTTTTTGGATCTGTATCTACTTGTAGATGAATATTAAATAATCTTTTCTCTGTTATTGGGCTACTGACTTCATTATACCATAACCAGTTTCAGAATTGGATATTGACACTTCAATATGCATAACCAGTTTGAATAAAAGTGATCCCACTCTCAGATACTCATCGTACGTTTCAACTCTTGAGTCCCAAAACTTACGTTGATGAACGTTTGAGATTGAAACTACTGTTTTCGAAATCAGTTATGACATAATGAAAAATCAGTAACCGAGAAGCCATGGTAGAATTATTTCACCTTCGGAGAACTCAAAATTCTGCATCCTTCTGTACAGCTGACCGGAGCACTATACTGTCTTATATCGGATTTGAAATACGATCCCTCTCAAACTGCTCGACCAGTTGACGTGTGGTTCACCGTGGGAAACATTCTCGCCACAAGTCCATCATTCTGTTAGCTTCTCGATAGCATTTTTGCAACCACAAACAAAATTTCAAAACAGCATACTATTATTCGTTGCAAACTGAAGCCATTTTGCGTAGGTGGCCGTTTACCCGCAACGCTTTATTCTGGCATGTTATAATATCCAACGTTCTCATGTGTTTCATTTTTGACCTGCTAATCAAGTGTTACATTGTCACGATTTTATTTTTAAACTATTCATAGAGGAAGCGCTTGAAAAATACAGAAAAAAGCGTAAGAGATAAGGATAATAATACAGGACAAAAAGAAGAGATATGCTGAGATGTGCTGATGATACAGCTATTTTATCTGAGCGTGAACATCATCTTGGAGCTATGTTGAGTATATTGGAAAGAGATGTGGGAGAAGAACAAAGTATGAAAATAAATACATGTAAAACACATGTGATGGTCAGTGACGAAGCACGGCACGCCAAGGACTGGATTCTTTCGAGATGTGGCCCTGTAGGCGTAACCTGAAAATCAGATAGGTAGAGATAATCACAAATGATGACACCCTTAGAGCAGTTCTCGAGAAGATAAGTTTGAGGAAATCCTTTTTAGAAAGAAGGAAAGAAAATTTGGGTTTCACGTGCAGTGGACGACGAGGTCTTTAGAGACGGGGCAAATATTAAACTGTGAAAGCAAATCTTCCGCGTCCTTTTCAAAAATTTCATCTCGACATTTGTCTCAAGCCATTTAAGAAAACTACTAAAACGTAAATCTGGATGGCCATACGTGGATTTCAATCGCCGTCCTCCCGAATTCAAGTCCAGTGTGTGACACATTGCTCCCCCTGGTTCAGTTTTGAGAAGCGAACGCTGCCATTCGTTTTCATGAGCATTTGCAGAAAATGCTGAAATACTGAATTATTGTGCCTCGTTTTCTCTAGATGAAATGCCCGCCCCAATAGGTGAGTGGTCAGCGCGTAGGATTGCCACGTACGGGGGCCCGGGTTCGATGCCCGGCTCGGTTGGGCGATTTTCTTCCCTTAGGGACTGGTTGTTGTGTTGTCCTCACATCATTTCATCCCGATTGTCGACGCGCAAGTCGCCCAATGTGGCGTCTCACTCAATAACACTTGCACTTGGGGCCAACTTCCCGTCAGGGAACTCCCGGCCACTGATGCCATACGATCGTTTCCATTTCTCTTTGAAATGTATCCTTTTTTATGTCGTATATAGATAATTATGTTAAATGTTTGTGCATTGCAATGTAGACTATTAACCATCGCTTGAGACGCGAGAGACTCCTAAGAGCAAAAATAGAGGGGTATGGAAAAATAAATCGCGGGAACTTAAGAAGTCCGAGGATAATTCTAGCAGTAAATGTGTTTCCAGACATTTTTACCCAATCAAATCAAAGAATATTTGTTTTGCAGCATATCTGTATAAAACTGGAAGGAGACTGCGCAAATTCTGGATAGGTCACTTAGTAAACTGTCGTCAGCTGATGAATGTATGACTTTAATATTAATCCGGTCGTTTGATATCTGTAAAATATAGGGTACATGGTCATCTAATGACAGGCCACAGAATGGCACATCAAAAAAATATCCATAACTTACAAGTAAAAACAGGTACAAGATCATCGAGTTGCACAGATGAACTGGCAGCCTGTCGTTTCCACAGTGATAACAGCACCAGGAAACAAAATTTTGCCGTTTGGCGACTATAGTATACCCTTAGTAGCTTTACAAAGCGTCAAGTAACAAAAGAATACTTATATGCTACAATTTTTTAAAAATACGTAAAGACTTATAAACAGAACGATCCAAACGGCAATATAAAAATATAGATAACTAGCTGTTAACCGGCCGCGCGTTGTTGTGGCTCAGTCTAGTTAAATGGAAAAGAAAGAAATGAGAAAGCACGCGTTTCTAATACGCATAGGCATTAGACATACGTCTTAATTTCCTTCTCCCCCAGTCTCTGTACATTTCGTCCTCCCCCTCTCTTCGTCCATCTTCTCTTCCATCCCGCTCTCCTACCCGTCACCTCCTCCCTCAACGTCTCTCTCTCTCTCTCTCTCTCTCTCTCTCTCTCTCTCTCTCTCTCACACACACACACTTTCTCTCTCTCTCTCT
The DNA here is from genome assembly GCF_023864345.2 of Schistocerca serialis cubense. NCBI lineage: Eukaryota > Metazoa > Arthropoda > Insecta > Orthoptera > Acrididae > Schistocerca > Schistocerca serialis. Next base: position 363,015,211 of record NC_064638.1, read on the forward strand.
CTCTCTGTTTTCTCCTGCACCCTCTCACTTCCCCTCTCTCCGTCCATCACCTCCTCACCACTAGCTCGGTCGATCTCCTCCCCCCTCTCCCCCTCTCTCTCCCTCTCCTCCCGCTCCCACTGTCTCTCTGTCTCCTTCTTTCAACTTTCTGTGTCTGTAGACACACACACACACACACACACACACACACACACACACACACACACATATATATATATATATATATATATATACACTCCTGGAAATGGAAAAAAGAACACATTGACACCGGTGTGTCAGACCCACCATACTTGCTCCGGAGACTACGAGAGGGCTGTACAAGCAATGATCACACACACGGCACAGCGAACACACCAGGAACCGCGGTGTTGGCCGTCGAATGGCGCTAGCTGCACAGCATTTGTGCACCGCCGCCGTCAGTGTCAGCCAGTTTGCCGTGGCATACGGAGCTCCATCGCAGTCTTTAACACTGGTAGCATGCCGCGACAGCGTGGACGTGAACCGTATGTGCAGTTGACGGACTTTGAGCGAGGGCGTATAGTGGGCATGCGGGAGGCCGGGTGGACGTACCGCCGAATTGCTCAACACGTGGGGCGTGAGGTCTCCACAGTACATCGATGTTGTCGCCAGTGGTCGGCGGAAGGTGCACGTGCGCGTCGACCTGGGACCGGACCGCAGCGACGCACGGATGCACGCCAAGACCGTAGGATCCTACGCAGTGCCGTAGGGGACCGCACCGCCACTTCCCAGCAAATTAGGGACACTGTTGCTCCTGGGGTATCGGCGAGGACCATTCGCAACCGTCTCCATGAAGCTGGGCTACGGTCCCGCACACCGTTAGGCCGTCTTCCGCTCACGCCCCAACATCGTGCAGCCCGCCTCCAGTGGTGTCGCGACAGGCGTGAATGGAGGGACGAATGGAGACGTGTCGTCTTCAGCGATGAGAGTCGCTTCTGCCTTGGTGCCAATGATGGTCGTATGCGTGTTTGGCGCCGTGCAGGTGAGCGCCACAATCAGGACTGCATACGACCGAGGCACACAGGGCCAACACCCGGCATCATGGTGTGGGGAGCGATCTCCTACACTGGCCGTACACCACTGGTGATCGTCGAGGGGACACTGAATAGTGCACGGTACATCCAAACCGTCATCGAACCCATCGTTCTACCATTCCTAGACCGGCAAGGGAACTTGCTGTTCCAACAGGACAATGCACGTCCGCATGTATCCCGTGCCACCCAACGTGCTCTAGAAGGTGTACGTCAACTACCCTGGCCAGCAAGATCTCCGGATCTGTCCCCCATTGAACATGTTTGAGACTGGATGAAGCGTCGTCTCACGCGGTCTGCACGTCCAGCACGAACGCTGGTCCAACTGAGGCGCCAGGTGGAAATGGCATAGCAAGCCGTTCCACAGAACTACATCCAGCATCTCTACGATCGTCTCCATGGGAGAATAGCAGCCTGCATTGCTGCGAAAGGTGGATATACACTGTACTAGTGCCGACATTGTGCATGCTCTGTTGCCTGTGTCTATGTGCCTGTGGTTCTGTCAGTGTGATCATGTGATGTATCTGACCCCAGGAATGTGTCAATAAAGTTTCCCCTTCCTGGGACAATGAATTCACGGTGTTCTTATTTCAATTTCCGGGAGTGTATATATATATATATATATATTCGTTTGACGCTTATTTCGTGAGGTATTTGACCCGGTCACTATCAATGGAGCACCATATATATATATATATATATATATATATATATATATATGGTGCTCCATTGAAATAAGCGTCAAACGAAAGAACTACAAAGAACGAAACTTGTCTAGCTCAAAGGGGGAAACTAGATGGCGCTGTGGTTGGCGCGCTAGATGGCGCTGCCATAGGTCAAACGGATATTAACGGCGTTTTTTGAAATAGGGACCCCCATTTTTTATTACATATTCGTGTAATACGTAAATAAATATGAATGTTTTAGTTGGGCCACATTTTTCGCTTTGTGATAGATGGCGCTGTAATAGTCACAAACGTATAAGTACATGGTATCATGTAACATTTCGCCAGTGCGGGCGGTATTTGCTTCGTGATACATTACCCGTGTTAAAATGGACCGTTTACCAATTGCGGAAAAGGCCGATATCTTGTTGATGTATGGCTATTGTGATCAAAATGCCCATCGGGCGTGTGCTATGTATGCTGCTCGGTATCCTGGACGACATCATCCAAGTGTCCGGACCGTTCGCCGGATAGTTACGTTATTTAAGGAAACAGGAAGTGTTCAGCCACATGTGAAACGTCAACCACGACCTGCAACAAATGGTGAAGCCCAAGTAGGTGTTTTAGCTGCTGTCGCGGCTAATCCGCACACCAGTAGCAGACAAATTGCGCGAGAATCGGGAATCTCAAAAACGTCGGTGTTGAGAATGCTACATCAACATTGATGGCACCTGAACCATATTTCTATGCACCAGGAATTGCATGGCGACGACTTTGAACGTCGTGTACATTTCTGCCACTGGGCACAAGAGATATTACGGTACGATGACAGATTTTTTGCACGCGTTCTACACTCCTGGAAATGGAAAAAAGAACACATTGACACCGGTGTGTCAGACCCACCATACTTGCTCCGGACACTGCGAGAGGGCTGTACAAGCAATGATCACACGCACGGCACAGCGGACACACCAGGAACCGCGGTGTTGGCCGTCGAATGGCGCTAGCTGCGCAGCATTTGTGCACCGCCGCCGTCAGTGTCAGCCAGTTTGCCGTGGCATACGGGGCTCCATCGCAGTCTTTAACACTGGTAGCATGCCGCGACAGCGTGGACGTGAACCGTATGTGCAGTTGACGGACTTTGAGCGAGGGCGTATAGTGGGCATGCGGGAGGCAGGGTGGACGTACCGCCGAATTGCTCAACACGTGGGGCGTGAGGTCTCCACAGTACATCGATGTTGTCGCCAGTGGTCGGCGGAAGGTGCACGTGCCCGTCGACCTGGGACCGGACCGCAGCGACGCACGGATGCACGCCAAGACCGTAGGATCCTACGCAGTGCCGTAGGGGACCGCACCGCCACTTCCCAGCAAATTAGGGACACTGTTGCTCCTGGGGTATCGGCGAGGACCATTCGCAACCGTCTCCATGAAGCTGGGCTACGGTCGCGCACACCGTTAGGCCGTCTTCCGCTCACGCCCCAACATCGAACAGCCCGCCTCCAGTGGTGTCGCGACAGGCGTGAATGGAGGGACGAATGGAGACGTGTCGTCTTCAGCGATGAGAGTCGCTTCTGCCTTGGTGCCAATGATGGTCGTATGCGTGTTTGGCGCCGTGCAGGTGAGCGCCACAATCAGGACTGCATACGACCGAGGCACACAGGGCCAACACCCGGCATCATGGTGTGGGGAGCGATCTCCTACACTGGCCGTACACCACTGGTGATCGTCGAGGGGACACTGAATAGTGCACGGTACATCCAAACCGTCATCGAACCCATCGTTCTACCATTCCTAGACCGGCAAGGGAACTTGCTGTTCCAACAGGACTATGCACGTCCGCATGTATCCCGTGCCACCCAACGTGCTCTAGAAGGTGTAAGTCAACTACCCTGGCTAGCAAGATCTCCGGATCTGTCCCCCATTGAGCATGTTTGGGACTGGATGAAGCGTCGTCTCACGCGGTCTGCACGTCCAGCACGAACGCTGGTCCAACTGAGGCGCCAGGTGGAAATGGCATGGCAAGCCGTTCCACAGGACTACGTCCAGCATCTCTACGATCGTCTCCATGGGAGAATAGCAGCCTGCATTGCTGCGAAAGGTGGATATACACTGTACTAGTGCCGATATTGTGCATGCTCTGGTGCCTGTGTCTATGTGCCTGTGGTTCTGTCAGTGTGATCATGTGATGTATCTGACCCCAGGAATGTGTCAATAAAGTTTCCCCTTCCTGGGACAATGAATTCACGGTGTTCTTATTTCAATTTCCAGGAGTGTATTTAGCGACGGAGCGTCATTCGCCAACAGCGGTAACGTAAACCGGCATAACATGCACTATTGGGCAACGGAAAATCCACGATGGCTGCGATAAGTGGAACATCAGCGACCTTGGCGGGTTAATGTATGGTGCAGCATTATGGGAGGAAGGATAATTGGCCCCCATTTTATCGATGGCAATCTAAATGGTGCAATGTATGCTGATTTCCTACGTAATGTTCAAAAAATGGTTCAAATGGCTCTGAGCACTATGGGACTTAACATCTATGGTCATCAGTCCCCTAGAACTTAGAACTACTCAAACCTAACGAACCTATGGACATCACACAACACCCAGCCATACGTAATGTTCTGCCGATGCTCTGAAAAGCTAGTCATTTGCATATCACAGCATCTTCTTCCTGTCGGTTAAATTTCGCGTCTGTAGCACGTTATCTTCATGGTGCTATTTTAATGGCCAGTCGTGTATTTCTTTACGTACTACACGAATATGGAATAAAAAATGGGGGTTCCTATTTAAAAAAGAAACACAGTTGATATCCGTTTGAGCTATGGCAGCGCCATCTAGCTAGCCAACCATAGCGCCATCTGGTTTCCCCCTTCAAGCTAGACAAGTTTCGTTCTTTGTAGTTTTTTCGTTTGACGCTTATTTCGTGAGATATTTGGCCCGGTCATGTGCAATGGACCACTCTGGAGATATATATATATATATATGTGTGTGTGTGTGTGTTTTTCTTACAGTGACGTGTAAACATCTGAAGTAAATTGGTCGAGTATTTTTGAGATTTTTGGTAACAATGTTACTCCAATATAAATATCATTTATAAACTATATATATTATATATCTTTTAGAGATTTTTGAAGATAACGTTTCCCCTTTACATATTACATATATGTCATGAGGTGACAAAAGTCATAGGATACCCCCTAACATCGTGTCGGACCTATTTTTACCCGGCATAGTTCAGCAACCCGACGTGCTATAGACGCAGTAAGTCGTCGGTAGTCCCCTGCAGAAATACTGAGTCATGCTGCCTCTATAGGCGCCCATAGCTGCAAACGTCTTGCCGGTGCACGATTTTGTGCACGAACTGATCTATCAATTGTGTCCCATAAGTGATCGATAGGGTTCATGAAGGAGGAAGTGGATGGTGCAATCATCCTCTCGAATCGTCCAGAATGTTCTTCAAACCAGTCGCGAACAATTTTGGCCCAGTGACATGATATCGTTGTTTAGGAACACGAAGTCCACGAATGGCCACAAATGGTCTCCAAGTAGCCGAACGCAACCATTTCCAGTCAGTGATCGGTTCAGTTTGACCCGAAGAGCCAGTCCAGTCCATATAAACACTGCTCACATCATTATGGAGCAACCACCAGCTTGCACAGTACCTTGTTGACAACTTGGGTCCATGGTTTCGCGGGACTGGTCCATACTCGAACCCTACCATCAGCTCTTACCAACTTAAATCGGGACTCATCTGACCAGGCCATGGTTTTCCAGCTGTCTCGGATCCAACAGATGTGATCACGAATCCAGGAGAAGCTGCAGGCGGTGTTGTTCTGTTAGCAAAGGCATTCGGGTCGGCCCTCTGCTGCCATAGCCCATTGAAACCAACTTTCGCAACACTATCCTAACGGATAAGTTTGTCGTAAGTCCCACGTTGATTTCTATGTTAGTGAACACATTGTTGCTTGCAAGTTTGCACTGATAACTCTATGCAAACGCCACTGCTTCCTGACGTTAAGGTGAAAGTCGTCGGCCACTGCTTTGTCCGTTGTCAAATGCAATGCCTGAAATTTGGTATTCTCGGCACACTCTTGACACTGTGGATCTCTGAATACTGAATTCCCTAACGATTCCCGAAGTGGGATATCCCATGTGTCTAGCTACAACTACCATTCCACGTTAAAAGTCTGTTAAACCCCGTCGTGCGGGCATAACCATGTGGGCAACCTTTTCTCATGAATCACCTGACTAGGAATGACGGCTCCACCAATGAATTGCTCTTTTATATCTCGTGTAAATGATGCTACTGCCATCTGTATATGTGTATATCGCTATTCTGTGACTTTTGTCACCTCAGTGTATATTTATATAAGTGGCGCTCCTGATAGTATATAAAACCACGAACGTGTTCGAATGCAACGTTGCGTCAAACATTGAAGGCAATCCGTGAAGAACTTTCGGAGATTCACGATTTTGTACAAACGAACATTTACATTTATATTTATTTAGATCAACTGGCGGCTTGTGTTCACCAGTAGGGCTGATATAAAGACCTTGAAAAAATTTTACATTAAGTAAAATACGAGAATTTTAAAAAATGTACAGGCATTTACAGCATCCTCGTTCCACATTAACAAACGTTGCAATTTATGATCCTCAGAGTAACATAAGAAAATAAAGGCAGAATTATGAGCGCCAATGTAGCAGACCTAAAAACCGGTGACAACTGTACATCAGTGAAATTTTTTAAATGTACGAACATATACAAATTAATCATTTCGTATGTTGTTGTTGTTGCTATCTTCAATCCGAACACTGGTTTAATGCAGCTCTCCATGCTACTGTATCCTGTGCAAGCCTCTACATCTCCGAGTTGCTGCTGCAACCTACATCCTTTCGAATCTGCTTACTGTATTCATCTCCTTGTCTCTCTCTACGATTTTTAGCCCCCCCCCCCCCCCCCCCCCTCATATTTCCCTCCCGTACTAAATTGGTGATCCCTTGATGTCTCAAAATGTGTCCTAACAACCGATCCCTTCTTCTTGTCAGGTTGTGCCACAAATTTCTTGTCTCCCCAATTCTATTCAGTACCTCCTCATTAGTTACGTGATCTACCTCTCTAACCTTCACCATTCTTCTGTAGCACCACATTTCAAAAGCTTCTAATCTCTTCTTGTTTAAACTGTTTATCATCCATGTTTCACTTTGATTCACGGCTACACTTCATACAAATACTTTCAGAAAAGGCTTCCTGACACTTAAATCTACACTCGATGTTAACAAATTTCTCTCTATTTCGGCCACACGGTTCGCGCAGCTTCCCCCCGTCGGGTGTTCGAGTCTTCCCTCGGGGATGGGTATGTGTGTTGTCCTTAGCGTAAGTTAGTTTAAGTTAGATACTTCGGACATCATCAAATATTTTGCTGCCCAAATAGCAAAACTCATCTACTACTTCCAGTGTCTCATTTCCTGGTCTAATTCCCTCAGCTTCACCTGATTTAACTCGACCACATTCCATTATCCTAGTTTTGCTTTTGTTGATCTTCATTTATATACTCATTTCAAGATATTGTCCATTCCGTTCAACTGCTGTCACAAGTCATTTGCTGTCTCTGACAGAATTTCAAAGTCATCCGCAAACCTCAAAGTTTTTATTTCTTCTCCCTGGACTATAATTCCTACTCCTAATTTTTTTTGTTTTATTTACTGCTTGCTCAGTATATAGATTGAATAACATCTGGAATAGGCTTCAACCCTACACTTACTCTCTTCTCAGCCATTGCTTCCTTTTGGTGCCCCACGACTCTTATAACTACAATTTGGTTTCTGAATAAATTGTAAATAGTCTTTCTGTCCGTGTATTTTACCCCTGCCACTCTGAGTTTCAAAGAGAGTATTCCTGTCAACATTGTGAAAAGCTTTCTCTAAGTCTACAGATAATATAATCGTAGATTTGCATTCCTTAATCTATCTTCTATGAGAACTCGTAGAGTCAGTATTGCCTCGCGTTTACCTACATCTCTCCGTAGTCCAAACTGATCTTCCCCGATTTCGGCTTCTACCAGTTTCTCCATTCTTCAATAAAGAATTCATGTTAGTATTTTGCAACCATGACATATTAAACTGATAGTTTCACACATATCAGCACCTCCTTTCTGTGGAATTGGAATTATTATATTCTTCTTGAAGTCTGAGGGCATTTCGCCTGTCTCGTACATCTTGCTCACCAGATGTAAAAGTTTTTTCATGGCTGACTCTGCCGAGGGTACAGTAATTCTAATATGGCGTTCTAAAAAGATGGAGCATGAAGAACGAAAATTACAGTTTATTGCTTACATTACTTTCGGTGCCCCAATACATGTACCGTTCAGAGAGTAACAGAGGTAATGTATAAAATCGCCAAAATGAAGATTTATACCGGACCAGCGGAAGTATGACACCTTGGAATATGCAGAATTAGTCAAATTTAAAATCAATTAGAACACGAAGAAAGCAAAGGAAGTTTGATAGGTGCTGTGGTGTACAAAAAATTACTTAGCCAATATACTGTTAGAAATGTACTTCTTGTTACATCTCCATTATCTGGATATCTTACCGATTTTTCTACGTATTCGCTGTTCAAATTTAAATATTTGTCGTAGCGCTTCACAAGTTTCCCTATCCCTTCTGCAGGCTCAGTTGCCGCCAAGTTGTTGAACGAGTCACTAATATCTCTTTCAGTTCGTTGTCCTTTCTGCCCAAAATATCCTTCATTTTGGGAAAATATGGTAATCACACGGGGTATGTGCTGACTATGAGGTGGATGTTCAGAAACTACCCACTGAAATTGCTGAAGCAAATCCTTCAACATAGCAGAATATGGTTGGGCGTTTCCATGAAGAAGCACGTCCCGATAGTTGACAAGCCAAGGCGTTTGTGTCGAACGGAATGACGGGTGTCTGACATTAGGCTGTCGTGTTTATAGTTTATCCTCTAGGCATAAAGTGACAAGTAGAAAGTTCTTTAGATCACGAAGCATTGTGGACATAATTTTTTGCTGCTCAGAATTTATTTGGTTTTTGATGTGGATCGTAAATGAAGCCATTCCACTGACTGACACTTTGTGTACTTTTATGCGAAACTAAGGTCGCACTACCAGTAGCAGTTGATTCAAGAACTCGTCATCCTTGCCATACCGAGTGAGAAAAGTCATTCCAACTTCAATTTTATGTTCATTTGTCAAAGGTTGAGGGGGAAGCCACTTGACATACACTTTTCTATGGCCCGAATCACCACTACTAATTTGATAAAGATTCTATAGTGACATCTCAGGGAAGAACAAGTTCAGTCCATCATTGGCGAAATGTCTGTCCTGTTGAATTTTGTTCCTCAGTCCTTTATTTCAATTCTTCATCACGAACGTTCGTTTGTCTGTAATTAAAGATGATGGACCATTTTCGAACTAAAGCTTCTTTCTTCATGTTTTCATGAACTTAGGTTATCTGTTTGTAAATTTCGAGAAGCTGGACTTCTTTGCATTCAGAAACTGTATTACACAACTTATCTCTCTTGCCTACATCATTAATATTGCCCCACATTTTAAAAGCGCTCAGATAAGCAGTAAACGACCGTTCCTTCTCGCTGTTAGCGTGATACTCGCACTAACGATTAGGAAAGTCTCTGATAAGGCGGCGGGAATGGTGGGTCAATTGCGTGGCTGTTTATATCAAAACGATTTTTACTTTTAGAATGACCCTCATTTGTACCGCGTAAGACGTGTATTTAGATCAAGAGAAATACTAGACGATGTTGCAAATGAATATCTCCTATCAAGCATGATCCTCGGACGGGACGTTGGAGAAGGAAGGATGAATCCAGCGTGACCTCTTCTATTCGCACATACTGATCTCACCATAAATGTGTTAACGCGACGGAAGAATATAATAATCGCTTGTTTATTGAATTGTGCTATTGTTAGGAAGAGTCCTCGTGTTCATCTGATAGCTTTCCTTCGGAAAACTCGGAAAACCGCTAGAAAGATCGTGTCAGGTGTCGCCGGGCGCCCTTTCATAAATGTCAGCTCTCTGCTTTTTCCAGAGTGCACGTCTGCTGTGCGAACAGGCGTCGGGTGACGCTATCAATAACTTCTCAGCTTTCTGCTCAGGTCTGCTGACTCATTCCGCTGTGTCAGTTGTGCGCCATTATCGTCGCTGTTCTGCTAATTGAGGTAGGAGTGTGTCAGCCAATATGTCGTTGTGTGTCCCAACCTAGCCAGTCTACCAAGACCAGACGGCGCGTCGTACTAGTTAGCTGACGAGATACTGGTGCTTGTCCTAGCGTTCAGGAACGTTTCGTCGAGTTCTGCATCTATACCCACCGTGTGGCTTGTGGCGCTACTTTGGTATCACTGCCCCTCCCGTCTCCTTGCACCCCCATTCCCCCCCCCCCCCCCCCCTTATTTGCTCTTCCAGTGAGAAATGGTTCGCCGGACGAACGATTGCCGGTAAGTATCCGTTTGGGCTCAAATCTCTCTAATTTTATCTTGATGTTCCTTTCGGGAGAGATACGTAGGAGGAAGCAATACATTAGTTGTGTCTTCTAGGGACGTACGGTCTTGGAATTTCAACAGGAGACCATACCGTGACGCCGAACACCTCTCTCGCACTAAAGTTGGCTGAGCATGTCTGTGACTCTTTCACGTTTACTAAATGAACCTTTGAAGAAACTTGCTGCTCTTGTTTGGATCTTACCTGTTTCCTCTTTCAGTTCAAATGGTTCAAATGGCTCTGAGCACTATGGGACTTAACATCTGAGGTCATCAGTCCCCTAGAACTTACAACTACTTCAAACTAACTAACCTAAGGACGTCACACACTGCCACGCCCGAGGCAAGATTCGAACCTGCGACCGTAGCGGTCGCGCGGTTCCAGACTGAAGCGCCTAGAACCGCTCGGCCATACCGGCCGGGGCTCTTTCAGTCCTGCCTGGTACGGATTCCATACTGACGAGCAATATTCAAGTATCTGTCGAACGAGTGTTTTGTAAGCTACCTCCACTGGGAGTAGACAACGTTTCCTGATAATTGTTCCATTGAATCTCGTTCTCGAGTCTGCCTTTCATGCGATTACTTTTATGTGGTCCTTCCACTTTGAATCGCTCCTAGATATTTTATGGAAGTAACTATTTCCAGTAATTGTTCTGCAGTCATGTAATCTCACAATACTGAGTCTCTCTGTGAATTTATACGCAGTACGTTACATTTGTTTATGTTGAGGATCAATTACTGCGCCAAGGGTTCACTGGTGTCAGAAGAATGGTGATCATCATCTTTATCATCAGTCATTTGATGTCCACTGCTGCAAAAGGCCTGCACTAGGCATTCCCATGATCTACAGTCGCTCCTGCGAGTCTTCTAATGTACTCTAACAAGATTCCATTAGGTCGTCATACTGGTATTTTGTTCTCTTGGAACCCTGCGCAGATCTCCAGTCTGTGACCTGATCCCATTTATTTGTTTCTTATGTCTCCTAGCAATTCGTCTCTCCTTTGCTATCCGAGCGATCCTCATCTTCTGAATGGTTGTCACATTTAACATCTATTGTAAACTCCCTCTCTTCATATTTAGCTGATTCCTAATTGAAACAGTTTTGTTTGTGGCGATCGAACGTGGGGAGGGGATGAATGACAGATAGATCGGGATTCACACGAAACCTGATCGTGTTGTCTAGAACGAAAGCGAATATTAATGTTCTTCAATTTTAAGTGAAACCGCAGCAATAATTAAACATCGTAGATAATAACCGCTTGGTTGCTCTTGTAAATAATTTATTTCACGACCAATTTCGCAGCCTAGAAGCCACATCATGGGTTAGATCTGTTAAATTAGAAATAGCTTTCACTACAATTGTGGTCAGGTTATAGTTACAATCAATACTGAGGATTGGAGCGAATTACTTGCGTGTTAAATTATGACATTAAACTTGCGACATGGACGAGACCTAACATTCCTTGTCTATGAATAAGGGGCGCAATTAGAGAATCGTCAGATAAGCAGAAAGCATGGGTCCACGGTTCCTCAAGCGAGTCTAATTTATTTTAATAACTGTAAGAACCAACAAGAAATATCCGCTCACCCTAATGTGATACAAGTCCAGTATGGCCTGGGACACTCGATCAAAAATTAAAAACACCTACCGTGAATTCGTAATGGACGACAGTAGGCCGAACATAACCGGTTAACCATTATATCGAGAATCGCAATCCATCAAGAGAGGCCAGAAGTTAATAAAAATGTGGAAAGTATCGGCAAAATTAATTTCTAGGCACTCATGATGGATTGTGACGCTGTATATAATGGTTGACTGGTTACGTCCTGCCTGCTGTCTTCAGTTCCGGATTCGTGATAGCTGTTTTTAATTTTTTATTCGTCGTCCCAGGCCATATTGGACTTGTATCACATAAGGTTGAGCGGATATTTCTTGTTGGTTCTTACAGTTATTAAAAAAAAATTAAGCTCGCTGGAGGAACCATGGACACATGGTCTCTGCTTTCCTGACAGTTCACTAATTGCGTCATTTATTCATATACAAGAAAAGTTGGGTGCTGTTGTGATCTCCCCCTTCCTTCCTGGTTCCATCTATTGTCCACATTAAACAATGTCCAGTCCAAATAACTAATGAGCAAAGCCTTTTATGAAGATTTGAGAAGAGTGAAGTTTACAATAAACTTTCAAGTTTACTTAGCTTGTCATGTTAAGATAGCTCCAGTTCTTCTTGTCTAGGGGTCTGATTCTTGAAGCTGAAAAGCCCACATCAGGTCCTCACGGTTGGTTTGAACTAAATAAATTTGAAGATTGTAATTGCAGCATTTTCTACGTAAATATATTTTCTCACATTTTAGTATATCATACAGTATTTTGATTTTACACATTAACAAAGCCGAAATTACATTGTTCACATAAAAATCCAAAAAGTATGTTCTGATCAAATCAGAGGCTAGCTTACGACTCTCACAATCTGCAGAAATAACAACATTCCACAGGGTTTACAATTTTCTTGTTGTTGTTGTTGTCTTCAGTCCTGAGACTGGTTTGATGCAGCTCTCCATGCTACCCTATCCTGTGCAAGCTTCTTCATCTCCCAGTACTTACTGCAACCTACATCCTTCTGAATCTGCTTAGTGTATTCATTTCTTGGTCTCCCTCTACGATTTTTACCCTCCACGCTGCCCTCCAATGCTAAATTGGTGATCCCTTGATGCCTCAGAACATGTCCTACCAACCGGTCCCATCTTGTCAAGTTGTGCCACAAACTCCTCTACTCCCCAATTCTGTTCAATACCTCCTCATTAGTTATGTGATCTACCCATCTAATCTTCAGCATTCTTCTGTAGCACCACATTTCGAAAGCTTCTGTTCTCTTCTTGTCCAATCTATTTATCGTCCATGTTTCACTTCCATACATGGCTACACTCCATACAAATACTTTCAGAAACGACTTCCTGATACTTAAATATATATACTCGATGTTAACAAATTTCTCTTCTTCAGAAACGCTTTCCTTGCCATTGCCAGTCTACACTTTATATCCTCTCTACTTCGACCATCATCAGTTATTTTGCTCCCCAAATAGCAAAACTCCTTTACCACTCTAAGTGTCTCATTTCTTAATCTAATTCCCTCAGCATCACCCGACTTAATTCGACTACATTCCATTATCCTTGTTTTGCTTTTGTTGATGTTCATCTTATACCCTCCTTTCAAGACACTGTCTATTCCGTTCAACTGCTCTTCCAAGTCCTTTGCTGTCTCTGACAGAATTACAATGTCATCGGCGAACCTCAACGTTTTTATTTCGTCTCCAAGGATTTTAATACATACTCCGAATTTTTCTTTTGTTTCCTTTATTGCTTGCTCATTATACAGATTGAATAACATCGGGGACAGGCTACAACCCTGTCTCACTCCCTTCCCCACCGCTGCTTCCCTTTCATGTCCGTCGACTCTTATAACTGCCATCTGGTTTCTGTACAAATTGTAAATAGCCTTTCGCTCCCTGTATTTTACCCCTTCCATCTTTAGAATTTGAAAGAGAGTATTCCAGTCAACATTGTCGAAAGCTTTCTCTAAGTCTACAAATGCTAGAAACGTAGGTTTGCCTTTCCTTAATTTTTTTTTTAAGATAAGCCGTAGGGTCAGTATTGCCTCACGTGTTCCAATATTTCTGCGGAATCCAAACTGATCTTCCCCGAGGTCGGCTTCTACCAGTTTTTCCATTCGTCTGTAAAGAATTCGCGTTAGTATTTTGCAGCTGTGACTTATTAAACTGATAGTTCGATAATTTTCACATCTGTCAACACCTGCTTTCTTTGGGACTGGAATTATTACGAGGGCAGTTCAATAAGTAATGCAACACATTTTTTTTCTCGGCCAATTTTGGTTGAAAAAACCGGAAATTTCTTGTGGAATATTTTCAAACATTCCCGCTTCGTCTCGTATAGTTTCATTGACTTCCGACAGGTGGCAGCGCTGTACGGAGCTGTTAAAATGGCGTCTGTAACGGATGTGCGTTGCAAACAACGGGCAGTGATCGAGTTTCTTTTTGGCGGAAAACCAGGGCATCTCAGATATTCATAGGCGCTTGCAGAATGTCTACGGTGATCTGGCAGTGGACAAAAGCGCGGTGAGTCGTTGGGCAAAGCGTGTGTCATCATCGCCGCAAGGTCAAGCAAGACTGTCTGATCTCCCGCGTGCGGGCCGGCCGTGCACAGCTGTGACTCCTGCAATGGCTGAGCGTGCGAACACATTCGTTCGAGATGATCGACGGCTCACCATCAAACGACTCAGTGCTCAACTTGACATCTCTGTTAGTAGTGCTGTCACAATTGTTCACCAGTTGGGATATTCAAAGGTTTGTTCCCGCTGGGTCCCTCGTTGTCTAACCGAACACCATAAAGAGCAAAGGAGAACCATCTGTGCGGAATTGCTTGCTCGTCATGTGGCTGAGGGTGACAATTCCTTGTCAAAGATTGTTACAGGCGATAAAACATGGGTTCATCACTTCGAACCTGAAACAAAACGACAATCAATGGAGTGGCGCCACACCCACTCCCCTACCAAGAAAAAGTTTAAAGCCATACCCTCAGCCGGTAAAGTCATGGTTACAGTCTTCTGGGACGCTGAAGGGGTTATTCTATTCGATGTCCTTCCCCGTGGTCAAACGATCAACTCTGAAGTGTATTGTGCTACTCTTCAGAAACTGAAGAAACGACTTCAGCGTGTTCGTAGGCACAAAAATCTGAACGAACTTCTCCTTCTTCATGACAACGCAAGACCTCACACAAGTCTTCGCACCCGAGAGGAGCTCACAAAACTTCAGTGCACTGTTCCTCCTCATGCACCCTACAGCCCCGATCTTGCACCGTCGGATTTCCATATGTATGGCCCAATGAAGGACGCAATCCGTGGGAGGCACTACGCGGATGATGAAGTTATTGATGCAGTACGACGTTGGCTCTGACATCGACCAGTGGAATGGTACCGTGCAGGCATACAGGCCCTCATTTCAAGGTGGCGTAAGGCCGTAGCATTGAATGGAGATTACGTTGAAAAATAGTGTTGTGTAGCTAAAAGATTGGGGAATAACCTGGTGTATTTCAATGCTGAATAAAACAACCCCTGTTTTAGAAAAAAAATGTGTTGCATTACTTATTGAACTGCCCTCGTATATTCTTCTTGAAGTCTGAGGGTATTTCGCCTGTCTCATACATCTTGCTCACCACATGGTAGAGTTTTGTCAGGACTGGCTCTCCCAAGGCCGTCAGTAGTTCTAATGGAATGTTGTCTACTCCCGGGGCCTTGTTTCGACTTAGGTCTTTCAGTGCTCTGTCAAACTCTTCACACAGTATCGTATCTCCCATTTCATCTCCATCTACATCCTCTTCCATTTCCATAATATTGTCCTCAAGTACATCGCCCTTGTATAGACCCTCTATATACTGCTTCCACCTTCCTGCTTTCCCTTCTTTTCTTAGAACTGGGTTTCCATCTGAGCTCTTGCTATTCATGCAAGTGGTTCTCTTTTCTCCAAAGGTCTCTTTAATTTTCCTGTAGGCAGTATCTATCTTACCCCTCATGAGATAAGCCTCTACATCCTTACATTTGTCCTCTATCCATCCCTGCTTAGCCATTTTGCACTTCCTGTCGATCTAATTTTTGAGACGTTTGTATTCCTTTTTGCCTGCTTCACTTGCTGCATTTCTGTATTTTCTCCTTTCATCAATTAAATTCAGTATCTCTTCTGTTACCCAAGGATTTCTACTAACCCTCGTATTTTTACCTACTTGATCCTCTGCTGCCTTCACTATTTCATTCCTCAAAGCTACCCAATCTTCTTCTACTGTATTTCTTTCCCCCATTCCTGTCAGTTGGTCCCTTATGCTCTCCCTGAAACTCTGTACAACCTCTGGTTCTTTCAGTTTATCCAGGTCCCATCTCCTTAAATTCCCACCTTTTTGTAGTTTCTTCAGTTTTAATCTACAGTTCATAACCAATAGATTGTGGTCAGAGTCCACATCTACCCCTGTAAATGTCTTACAATTTAAAATCTGGTTCCTAAATTTCTGTCTTACCATTATATAATCTATCTGAAACCTTTTAGTATGCCCAGGGTTCTTCCATGTATACAACCTTCTTTCATGATTCTTGAACCATGTGTTAGCTATGATTAAGTTATGCTCTGTGCAAAATTCTACCAGGCGGCTTCCTCTTTCATTTCTTAGCCCCAATCCATATTCACCTACTACGTTTCCTTCTCTTCCTTTTCCTACTGTCGAATTCCAGTCACTCATGACTATTAAATTTTCATCTCCCTTCACTACCTGATAATTTCTTTTATCTCGTCATACATTTCATCAACTTCTTCATCATCTGCAGAGCTGGTTGGCATATAAACTTGTAGTACTGTAGTAGGCGTGGGCTTCGTGTCTATCTTGGCCACAATAATGCGTTCACTATGCTGTTTGTAGTAGCTTACCTGCACTTCAATTTTTTTTTCATTATTAAACCTACTCCTGCATTACCCCTATTTGAGTTTGTATTTATAACCCTGTATTCACCTGACCAAAAGTCTTCTTCCTCCTGCCACCGAACTTCACTAATTCCCACTATATCCAACTTTAATCTATCCATTTCCCTTTTTAAATTTTCTAACCTACCTGCCCGATTAAGAGATCTGACATTCCAAGCTCCGATCCGTAGAACGCTAGTTTTCTTTCTTCTGATAACGATGTCCTCTCGAGTAGTCCCCGCCCGGAGATCTGGGTGAAATATATTTGGAAAACGCTTTTGGCAGCCTGTGCATGACTTGACTGGCAAATATTCGCACGGGCAGCGCAGTAGAATATTTTATTATTTCTCTCCACATACCCCCGTGATTCTGAAAGCCGCACCTTACCCTACTGACCCGTCCACATATATCGTGTTAATTACACGCACACTCCGCGAATAAACCGGTTAATCAGGCACTGTTGCCTTACCATTCGGCGGAAAACTTCCAAAGTCATGTTTTATCGACATCTGCAAACAGTTCCATATTTTTGGTGCGACTCGACTACATACGATCGTTCCTCGCAAAAACTGAATACGACTGCCCTCGCCTACCATTAAGGCACATCAGCGGCAGCGCTTGGGCGTTGTTGAACGAAACAGTAATACAGGTCCTGCCAGAGAACCAGCGATGCGTTAATGGACTAGACTGGCCACGTTATACCACTATAAATAAAAGTACTCCTTACACTGTGCCCCACCATCATAAGTCAAAACTTGTGATACACACTCATTATTAGTTTAACTTTTTAAAACACATCAGACGCTTAGTTTTGAAAACCCTATTTCACTTACTAAAACCACTTTTTTTGCTAAAATGTTTATCAGAGCGAAAAGAAGATTCCCTACAAATTACCCAATGGAATTTTGCCCGAATTTTCATAAGTAAACAAAGAGTGGGAATTGGACAAAATGGATATGAAATTGACCAGCGTGTAGTCTACTTTTGCGAAACAGGGTTTATTTCCTTGAAAGTAACAGGGTAATTAACATAATTAGTGACTTGAGGGGAAATTTTTGTCCGAATTTTCATAGCCAAACGAAAAGTGGGAAATGAAGAAGTGGGGTATCAAAGTGACCAGAGTAAAGTCTACTTATACAAAAAATATTTAATATCTTGAAACTAATTGCGGTAACAAGGAAAAAATAATTAGAAATTTGAAGGAAAATTACACAGTGGATTTTTGTCAGAGTTTTCATAGCCAAATGAAGAGTGCGATATGAAAAAAGCGGGGTATCAAACTGACCAGCTTGAGGACTAGTTTTGAAACAAAAAAAATGTAGTTAGTGATCTGAGGCAAAACTTAAATATCTGAAGAGCAAGCTGCTGCTAGTTGTATAAATGAAGTATCAAGAAGTTCATCTCTTCAAGATCTATCCATTTCTCACATAAAAAGTTGCATTGGTGTGATGTTTAGTTGTGAAAATGGTTTTCTTCGAATGAAGTACCTAATCCAGGACATTTCGAGAACAGAAGATGCTAGGAAAGCAAAAAAGATCATGCTTTCACAATAAAACTTTAAAATAAAAAGTTTTTGAAGAAAACGGACAAATGTTTTGTGCAATAATTTGTCTAAAATAGAGAAATAAAACAGATTAGAGATAGGGCTATGAGTGATTCTGGAAATTATGTACAGCGAATGAGGTGCCGATTGAGAATGAAGTTCGGTGTTTAACACTGAATCTTACAATTAGAATTTCAGGGAGCAGGATATTTCTCTGGTGGATCATATAGATCTTGCACTCTGTAGCTGTGTGACCTTGACAGGCTGGTCCCGGTTGAGGTTCGAGTCCTCCCTCGGGCATGGGTGTGTGTGTTTCTCCTTAGGATAATTTAGGTTAAGTAGTGTGTAAGCTTAGGAACTGATGACCTTAGCAGTTAAGTCCCATAAGATTTCACACACATTTGAACATTTCTACTTCTAAGTTACTCAAGTTAGCAGTTATTCTAGAGTAGAATTCTGGAATATTTACTTCGCCCTCTTTGGGGAACGAGTTTTGGAAAACCGTGTTTACTAAATCTGCTTTAGCGGCACTGTCATCAGTGACGTAACCGTTGTTATCGCGCAGTGAAGGTACTGATTGCGTCTTGCCACTGGTGTGCTTCACATATGACCAGAATCTCTTTGGGTTTTCTGCCAGATTAGAGACAGAGTTTCGTTGTGGAAACTATTAAAAAGCATCTGCATTGAAGTTCGCGCTCAATTTCGATCTTCTGTCAGATTTCGGAAATCTTGTGGGTTTTCCGTTCTTTTAAATTTGGCATGCTTTTTTGTAGCTTCTGCAAGAGTGTTCTGACCCGTTTATTGCACCAGGGGGGATAAGTACCATCGTTTATTTTTTGACATATTTCTACACTAGTTCCCGAAGGTGCAAGAAAGTTCAATTTTTCAGTTTAAAAAACTTTTCTCCTTTCAATATCGGGAAAGAGAATGCACATTTCCAATCGACACCTCATTTGCTGTACGTGATTTCGAGCATCATTCAACGACACGTCAAACGTTTCTCTAATCTATTTTATTTTGTACTTTTAGAAAAATAATTTCACAAAACATTTGAATTTTTCATGTAATTTATTATATTTTTGTATCTACCTGTATTTCTTCATCGCTGTGAAGTCCAAAAATTAATACAGATTTTTGATCAAACAGAGTTGGCATTTTTTTGGCGGGTGATTGGTGGCAGGTATCTATTATTTCCGGTCTGGAATACCTGGGAAATTGTAAATGCAGAATGTGGAAGATAAGAAGGTCGCATTTGGAAATAAAACTTAAACCTTCCAGATTTTGAAGGTCAGTAAGATGCAAAAAAAAAAAAAAAAAAAAAAAAAAAAAACGGCAGCACAATCAATTTTTTTTATATGTAACAGCCACCTGTAAGGGCTGTTATTGTAGTCTGCTGCGTAGTATTCCGTTCTACATTTACGAGTGTAGATTCATAAGTCTGGTAAATTTCGAAGAAAGAATGGATCATTTTTGTTGCGTCGTGGTGGTTGGTAAGCTTGATTATTCCAAGGATCGTATAAAGAATTTCAACAATGTACAGTTCATTGTTGACAGCCATCTGAATTGATCAGTATGTCACCTGCGACTGAAACTGGAGGAAACCGTGTTTCGTGCTGATATTAAACACTATCATTTGAAGGATTACACTGCTGCACAAATTAAGACAGAACTGAATAAAGTTCGCGTGGACTTCACGCCATCATTGAAGACCGTTTGCTTTTTGATTACTGAATTTAAACGTGGCCGGACAAACACTGAAGAAGACGCACGCTCCGGCTGTCCAATTCAAGTCACCACGAAGAAAACGATTGACAAAATCCTTGATATGGTAATTTAGAACCTCCGAATAAAAATTCGCGAGATTGCTGAGACTAGGCATGTCAACAGAGAGAGTGCATATTATTTTGCATGGAGAACAGGTTACGAAGAAGCTGTTTGCGAAGTCGACTAAAAGCACATCCGGCACATTTCTGGCGATGTTTAATCACATTCCGTACGTCGTTTTGCGCCGATTTATGACTGATGACAAAACCTGGATCCATCTTTATACATCTTGCTCGAAAGGGCAGTCAAAACAATGGACAAAGGCTGCTGCAGGTGCACAGGCGGCAAAGACCGTTTTGTCAACTGGTAATGTGATGGCCACTGTTTTCTTATGATTCCCAGGGAATAATCCTCATAGATTACTTGGAAAATGGCAGAAACATAACTGGACATTATTATGCTTCATTGATGGAGTGTCTGTAACCTGCTCTGTCTGAAAAAAAGACCAAGGTTGGCACGAACCCCAAAAAAGTGCTCTTTCACCCGCATAATGCACCATCCCACACATCACCGACAACAACGGCAATAGTACATGAATTGGGCTTTGAATTGGTTCCTCATCTACTCTGTTCACCAGACTTAGCCCCAAGTGACTTCTTCCTGTTCCCTAACTTGGTTCAAATGGCTCTGAGCACTATGGGACTTAACATCTATGGTCATCAGTCCTCTAGAACTTAGAACTACTTAAACCTAACTAACCTTAGGACATCACACTACACCCAGTCATCACGAGGCAGAGAAATCCCTAACTTCAAATTTTGGCTTGCTGGGACGAAATTTGCTTCAAGTGAGGAATGAAATAGTTACAGTCAACGAGTGTTTTGTTGAGTTTGACAGAACCAATTTTTCCGGTGGGATGATAAAGCTGGAGAATCGCTGACCTAAGTATGTATCCCTCAAAAGGGCCTATGTCGAGTAGTAAGACGAGTTGTTTACGAAGAAACATTTTTTCCTTGCTTTGTTACCAGATTTATCTATACTACGAAAACCTGCTTACGGTGTATCGCGGAGGGTACTTCCTGTACCACTATCTTCCCTCCCCGCCCCCTTTTCCCATTAACGAATGACGAGTGGGAAAAATGATTGTTGCTAAAGTTCCGTATGACATTTTATTTCTCTAATTCTCTCGTCTGATAACTTCTCAAGTTACATATAGTAGGAAGTAGTATGTATTTCGACTCCTACAGAACATAAGCTCTCCGACGTTTCAACAGCAAACTTCGCTGTGATGCACAGCGCCTCTTTTGCAGCATCTGGAATGAGTTCAAATTACCTTTACATTTGTCGAATTTGTTCCGTTAACAACGACATATTGAGCTGTATCAGTAAGGTAGTCCTGTATTCAATCACAAATCTGCTTCGATGCTCGGTAAGCTCGTATTTTGCTAGCTAAACGACAGTGAGCGCCTTCCGGAATTAAAGGAACACTGTAGCAAGCTGAGTGGCTTTGTCTCATGGACTGACAGAGCGAGCTGTGATTCGCAAAATCATTTTTTGCGAGATCCATATTGATTTTTGTAGAAATGGTTTTTGATTTTTGTTTTTCAAGAACGTCATAATGTATGAGCATAAACTGTGTTCTGTTGATTCACAGCAAAGAGAACGTGTGGCCGCTTCTAAGTGAATGCACACTGCGACCGCTTAACTAAACATAACCTGTCTGCCACATCACTTGGTCGTATTATAAAATATCGCTCGTAGTTGTCATTAAGCAGAACTGAACTGTAAGAAACGCCTATTCCCATCCGTACAAGACGGTGTGGCCATAGAAACGCGGCGTAAATGTCATGAAATCTGACCGACGAACAAAACCATTTCGTGTTGCATCATGGGTGAAGATCTTTAGTTGGTAAGCAGGCACAGACGAGGGGAGATTAGTTAAGTTTGGCGCGTGTCCAGAAAGCAGCAATTTTGCAATATTCGAATTCCGTCGTTTAAATTAATTTCGTAATAGACAACTGAGTTTGGTCCTCCACAGCAACATTTTTTAAAGAAAAAGCGGTTTGTCACTGTGGAACATCGTCTTTATGCAATTTTATGCAACGTGTGACGCCGATCGTTTAAAATAGTGTTGCGCCTTTTTGAATATTTTAGCAAATCAGTTACAAGACTTGGGCTTACCCAACAATTAAGTCTCTTCAAAAACCATTCCGATATTGCGTAGAAATTTACCAGAAGTATCAGTCTGCCCTCGTATTCTTTTACACACACAAGAAAAACTCATCCCTTTCGCTTCTTCAATTGCTGCTGCCAAATGCCGCTTAGGCTATCTTGTCGTAAGGGTGCACAAAAAGAGAGGAACCTACTATTGGTAGACCGGAAGTTTAGGCATTACTCATCATTAAAATAGGCTAGAAAAAGGTAATATAAAAAGATAAAATAGGCAATAAAAAGCAATACAGAAAACCTTACACTATGCCTATTTGTCTACTAGATTGTCTATTCAGACAATTACGCAATAAACATATTTATGTTAACATGGTGTTGTATTATATTTTTAAAGTCACTGAAGTTTTAAACAAAACTGTAATTTACCTGGCGGAAAAATAAAAACGTTCCTCGAAAGCCTATGCATTACAATGTTTTATTCGTTCACTAGTTGCGCATGACAACCACATGTTTTCTTCTCTCTTTAAAAGAAATTGTGGAGTCATATTGAACTTACTGTCAGATAATACGTTTCTCATCTGAAAAAATAACCTCTCAATATCTGCAGAGATAAATGAAGCAAATCTAAAACAGTGAACCATCGTAGGGTCCATTCCTACTGCAACATAATTGGCATATTGCACAATTTTTGGAATGTTTCTACGTTCGTCAAGATCATGATGTTTCGAAAACACCATTTTACACTTTTTCCCAACTAATTGACCCCACTTCCCTGGCAATGCCTTCGTCAACGGCTGCCATGTTTCTTCATACCGTCAGAGCACTTCTGACAGAAAACTGAACTCGGCCGCAATGGAAGTAAAGTCATTTCTCACTTCCGAAGATTCGAAAAACTTCTTTGCTGCTATAATTGAAGATTCTTATACTCCAGAGCGATGACCACCTTAGATATATACTCGTGAAATTTGAAGCGTAGTAAACTGTTATTAAAATCAGTGTCCCCCATGTCGTTACAAAAGATTGAGGGGGCAGAGGTACATCCGATGCAGAGTCTTTAAGTATCTGAATCCCTGACGCAGCTTTCACAAAGATCTCTGTAGTGCAAAACTGAAAATCAATTTGTCGGCATCCGGAAACTAGCTTCACATCTCTTCAGACACCCTGTGAAAACCACGTGCTACTTAGATCACGTGAAGCATATTTGGAAATAGCAATTTTTAAAGTTGTCTCAGTCTTAAATGTTATGGTGCAGCGCCTGAGGTGAAAAGCAATGCATTGCCATATTGATTGTCATCAGCCCCCAGTAAGTGTAATGAACTGGTAAATAACTGTCCAATAGTTAAAATACTAACTTCTTTTGAAAATGTATGTTCGTGTGTGTTTGTACTGATGTACTGGGGATTGAAATATTTCTTTTCGCAGTTCGTGAACAGCTCACATATTTTGCGCAGAAGTAGTCTATCGTCGGCAGCAAATACGTCGGATTCGAAAGTATGAATATAACTGTGCAATTTCCGGCGTAAAGGAACACTGAACTTCAGCATGTTACTGGCTATCTTGGACAAGTACGTTACAATGAACTGCTTTGAAGCAGGTACAATCCGACAGGAATCCAAGTAAACACAAGTGATAATTAAAACCCTTACCTACTGTTACCACTTTTTATGACGGTACTTATTGTTGTTTGTAATAATAAAGGAATAAATGATGATCAAAAGGGCAACTAGGGGCAATTATTTCGGCCGTTGGACATTTATATAAAAAAACATAAAAGTGCCGCGCCTCAATCACAAAGACGTAAATCATACAGATTCACGTCCCAACTGAATATAGATTAACATACAGTAACGGAAAAAAATCGCAACACGAAAATGAGTTTGTGAAATAAACGAAAGTTTGGTGTACGTGTTTTTACATCTGAAAGATGATGTCTATTCAGATTTCGCCCCAGTTGCATAACAGTGGAGCTAGTAGCGTCACTACGCGGATGGAAATCAAGTTTGCCTTAAATACCCGCTGTAACGGTCGTGTGGTTGGACGTGGTAAGTTGATGTTAGCCAAGAATGCCTTTAAGGTGACAGTTGCTACCATCACACCCCACTGAGTTTGAACGCGGTCATGTAATAGGGCTACGAGAAACTGAATACTCCTCCTGCGATATTGCCGAAAGACTTCGCAGGAATTTAGCCACTGTACATGATTACAGGGTAGCTGTGGTCGAGATAATGAACGATCACAAGAATCGAGAGGGAAGACCATCGTGTTCGACAAATGTTGTGGCGTATCGTATTGCATCTGCAGCAGCAATTTGAGCAGTAGTCGGCACCACAGTGACACAACGAACTGCTGAAAATCATTTACTTTAAGGAAAGCTCCGACCTAGACGCCTATAGCGTCCATTCCACTGGCCCCAAACCAAAGCCATTTGCAACTTCAGTGGTGTCAAGCGAGAGCACATTGGAGGGCAGGGTGGAAGTCTGTTGTGTTTTCTGATGTAAGCTGGGACTGCCTCGGTACCAGTTATGGCCGCGTTGCGTAGAAGGTCAGTTGAGCGCCTGCAACTAATCTGTCTGTGTGCTAGACACACTGAACCTACACCTGGAGTCATGGTCTGGGGTGCGATTTCGTATCACAGCAGGAGCACTTCTGTGGTTATCCCACGCACTCTCGCAGCAAATTTGTACGTCAATCTGGTGATCCGGCCTGTTGTACTGGCATTCATAAACAGCATTCCAGGGGGTGTTTTCCAACAGGATAACGCTAGATCACATACCGCTGTTGTAACCCAACATGCTCTACAGTGAGTCAACATGTTGCCTTGGCCTGCTTGATCATGTGATCTGCCTCGAATCGAGCACATTTGGGATATTATCGGACAACTCCAGTTTCATCCGTAACCAACATTAACCGTCCCTGTATTGACCGACCTAGTGCGACAGGCAAGGAACTCTATTCCACAAACCGACATACGGCACCTGTACAACACAATGCCTACACGTTTGCATGTTTGCATTCAACCTTCTGGCGGTTACACCAGTTACTACTGTACCAGTATTTCACATTTACAATGGCTCGCGCTTATATTAACCTGTGATCTTGCAATGTTAATCACTTAAATATGTTACCTTCACAAATGTATTCCCAAAATTTCTTTAGTCTACGTTAATTATTGTATTTAAATAGGCATTCTGCCAAAGGTTCGGTCTTTGCTAATAATCAAGCACATTGCTGGTGTTGTAAAAGTTGCGACTAGCGCCGTAAACTATTAGTTTATGATTATAATCAGGGATGATGCAAAGACGAGCACGGGGTTATATGCGCATGCACATGTTCAGTCAAACTCTAACCATACACTGAATTACTGTGACAGTTCTAAATGTACAGTACACGGCGGGCCTTCAACGTCGCTGTTGCGCCACAAGGAAGGTGGCGTCACAGCGCATCACCAGCTTCCTAATGCATTCGTCATGGAAGCGGCTGCCATTCGCGCCTTGAGCTGACCTCCACGGGACGTCACAGTTGCCCCTGGTTGCAAAATTCTGGATACTGAGGACAGAAGAGAAGCCCTCTGCTCGATAGACCCTGCGTTCCGAAAGGAACGACTATATTTCAGAGACTGTACATCTTTCCTCGTTATCCATGTTACGAGAGCAAATTAAATCTAATCGTCAAGCGTGACCACAGTGTCGTGTGTTAAGTGAGTTTGATACCTATTTACCATACAGTTAAGGCACTGTGAGGCACTAGTAATTAAAGGATAGGTTGAGGACTGTAGGTATTTCCTCCGATTTAACAAATTGATTGTGTGCGCCATGCTATACTTCAGCTAAGATGGAACATCGAGGGATTTTGGGAAAAGCTCAACAGTTGTTCACTCCATCTGAAAAGTAGGAACCAGAAAGTTATCCACCAATGTTAACAACCTGGGAAGAGGTTTCAAATGGTTCAAATGGCTCTAAGCACTATGGGCCTTAACATCTGAGGTCATCAGTCCCCTAGACCTAGAACTACTTAAACCTAGGTAACATAAGGACATCACACACATCCATGCCCAAGGCAAGGTCCGAACCTGCGATAGCAGCAGCGCGGTTCCAGACTGAAGCGCCTATAACCGCTCGGCCACAGCGACCGGCTGGAAGAGGTTTGAATCCGACTGTGGGATTATGTAAGGTTGGAGATGCCACAGGGTTCTTTTCTGGAGCAGTTATTTTTCTTCATAAATGTGGTGTATCAAAAAGAATAACCTGATTTTAGAGTGTAATAATTACGAAAGAGGGTCCATGCCAGACAGGAGATGTGCGTTGATTGAATGGGCTTGGTAACAAATCGCCCTTCGATGCCCGTCCGGCCGGTTTATATTCCTGTTCAGTCAGTTGAAGTTAGATGGCGTTCGCTCAACAGGAAGCATATTGTGACAAGTCACTAAAATTCGAAAGCTACAACTGACATTCGATAATTGGCTGGTATTCGCGCCACATGATGTCCCTCGTTCGCTGTACGATGCGACTTTTATCTTGACCACCGAATTTACGAAAGCGTTTTAACGATTCGATCGCAACTAAATATTTGTGAGAACGTACTTTCATTGCTGTCAGTTTCAGTTCAAAAATGACTCTGAGCACTATGGGACATAACTTCTGAGGTCATCAGTCCCCTAGAACTTAGAACTACTTACACCTAACTAACCTAAGGACATCACACACATCCATGCTCGAGGCAGGATTCGAACCTGCGCCTATAGCGGTCGCGCGGTTCCAGACTGTAGCGCGTAGAACCGCTCGGCCACTCCTGCCGGCCCTGTCAGTTTCAGTCTTAGCAATTTAAGCCGAGCTCTTAGATTCCTGCCTAACCACACCCACGGATGTCTTGACATATTCGGAATAAACAGCAAAGCATTTCTGGCAAGCAAGACTAGAAATACGATTGCTGCATGTTTCACTCATAGTTACTTAACCTGTCTTCTTAGGTTCCTGCCTATCCACAGCTTTGCAAATCGTTACATATTCGGAACAAACAGGAAAGCATTTGCGACAAGCTATAATTTAAAATCCATTGCTACTCTTTTGACTTGCAGCAATTTGAGCTGTGTTCTTAGCTACCCGACATAAACACACCCTCGGAAATCGCGACATATTCGAAAAAAAAAAACCACTACAAAATATTTGTGACGTTCAAGAATGCAAATAACATTGATGGTCGTTCCACTTGCTAGAGTTCTATCTTTCGTTTATACAGGGTGACAATTATTGAACTATATGAAATAAAATCGTCATAACTCCTGAACGGTTTGCATTAGGACGTTCGAACTGCACGTGTGGTCGCGGGGCGTGATAGGAGTTAGTATGCTCATACGCACGTTTGGTTCAGCGACGAAGTCCATTTTCATTTGGAAGGGTTCGTCAATAACCAAAATTGGCGCATTTCGGGGACTGAGAATCCGCATTTCGCGATCTAGAAGTCTCTTCACTATCAGCGTGTGACTGTGTGGTGTGCAATGTCAAGCCACGGAATAAGTGGTGCGATGTTCCTTTATGATGGCTTGGTGACTACCGAACGGTATGTTAAGGTTTTGGAAGATGATTTACCCCATTATCCAAAGTAATCCTGATTTCTACAAGATGTGGTTCATGCAAGACGGAGCGCGACCTCATTGAAGCGGGAGAGTATTTGATGTCCTGGAGGAGCACTTTTGGGACAGCATCCATTGGCATGGGCCTAGATTGGTCACCACATTCTCCGGATCTGGCCACATGGGACTCCTTTTTGTGGGGCTGTATTAAAGGCAAAGTGTATACGAATAACGCCAAAACCATTACTGAGCTGAAAACAGCCATTCAGGAGGTCATCGACAGCATCGATGTCCCAGCACTTCAGCAGGTCATGCAGAATTTTGCTATTCCTCTGCGCCACATCACCGATGGCAGGCGTATCGACCATGTCATAACCTAAATCCGAATGACTGTAGTAACGTTTACATGATGACTAAAGTGTAGTTTGTAACCAATTTAGGTTTTCTTCATATAGTTCAATAATTATCACTCAGTATATATGAGTCACAAAATCAAAGAAACTCGTTCCTGAGACAGCACGCCCGAATATTGCAGAACATACTTCTATTACATGATAAGACAAACCAGGATCTGTGAAGATGAGGAAAAATGTTAGCATGTAACAGGACACAAATCTACTTTCTTCGACTCCACAACCACACGTCTTTAACTACAACACTACAATGTACAATTTAG
Source organism: Schistocerca serialis cubense (assembly GCF_023864345.2). Classification (NCBI taxonomy): domain Eukaryota; kingdom Metazoa; phylum Arthropoda; class Insecta; order Orthoptera; family Acrididae; genus Schistocerca; species Schistocerca serialis. Next base: position 363,043,694 of record NC_064638.1, read on the forward strand.
AGCATTAGTATTATTTGCATTAAATGTTATTTACCAACGATGTGTCGTTAATTGACATTAATTTAACAGATCTACCAAGAGTGACGTATCTGATAAATCTTCAATGTGCTATTGCCTTGAAATGGCATATTGTTGTAACACATACGTTACAATACAGAAATAAAGAAATGCGATGAAATCCAATATGGCGTCTGCAAAAATGGTTCAAATGGCTCTGAGCACTATGGGACTTAACATCTGTGGTCATCAGTCCCCTAGAACTTAGAACTACTTAAACCTAACTAACCTAAGGACATCACACACATCCATGCCCGAGGCAGGATTCGAACCTGTGACCGTAGCAGTCGCGCGGTTCCGGACTGCGCGCTTAGAACCGCTAGACCACCGCGGCCGGCTGGCGTCTGCAAAGTAGCGAGCGAGAGAGCCTGTACAAGCTTCCGAATATTAAGTCACTCATCTTTTTGTGTACTACAGTTCAGCAAGAGTGATTCTGTGGTTGCAATCAAACGTCAGTCTCATCGACGCGTTGGGATTGATCCACCTTTGCCAAAAAGCATTCGTCGTTGCTATCATCAGTCTGAAAAGGATGGTTATGCAAAGTTAAGAACCTAGGTCGGTGGAAAGGAATCAGCAAACGTTTGTGCGGAGTCTACGAAAGTCTACTCAACGCTCAAGCAGCGGAATTACAATTCCTCATATGACTGTTTGGCAAGTGTTAAGACGACGTTTGGTCTATGAATTGCAGACTACAATTAGTGCAAGCTCTTCGGACTCGTGATAAACCGAAACATGATGACTTCAGTAATACTCTGTTGGAAGACATGAAAGACGACAGATTTTTATCACGGTTATTTTTCATTGATGAGCATTTGCTGTTAGTGGTAAAGTGAACTACAGACTGTGTGCCTATCAGGTCTTCAGGACTTTCATGCAACTGTTGAGAAATAAAAGTCACTCACCTAAAATGAACTTTTCTGTGTAATTTCTTATGAAAATACGTATGCCCCCTTCTTTTTTGACGAAACACAGTAACTGTACTGAGCTATCCTGAAATGCTGGAGACTTGGCTTTTCCCACAACATGAAGAGGACTTTCATGCCTTCATATTCCAACAGGATGGAACTCTATCGCACTGGGGCAACATTGCACTATAATTCTTCAATAACAAGCTGCCCTGTGCGGCTGGTCCTGGCGCAGGTTCGAGTCCTCCCTCGGGCATGGGTGTGTGTGTTTGTCCTTAGGATAATTTAGGCTAAGTAGTGTGTAAGCTTAGAGACTGATTACCTTATCAGTTAAGTCCAATAAGATTTCACACACATTTGAACATTTTTGAACAAGCTGCCCCAACACTGGATAAGGCGCATTGGACCCCCAAGACACTGCTCCACATCACTGACCTCAAAATTCTTCAAGCTTGACTTCCTGCAGTTTTCGTCCCCCCTTTACCTCGTGACACGTATGAGCCGAAGAACAGAATAATAACTGCAATGGATTGTTAGACAGCACTCCGTCTTCAGGCCACAAGTGGCCCATCAGGACCATCCGACCGCCGTGTCATCCTCACTGAGGATGCGGTTAGGAGGGGTGTGTGGTCAGCACTCAGCACATCGCACTCCCGGTCGTTATGATGGTTTTCTTTGACCGGAGCCGCTACTATTCGGTCGAGTAGCTTCTCAGTTGGCATCACGAGGCTGAGTGCACCCCGAAAAATGGCAACAGCGCATGGCGGCCCGGATGGTCACCCACCGCCCGACAGTGCTTAACTTCGGTGATCTGACGGGCACCGTGTATCCACTGTGGCAAGGCCGTTTCTTAGACAGTGTGGTCAGGAACAGTCTGCATAGCTTGTAAGGTTGTTGCAGGGTAGGTTGTGCTGAGAAATTGTTGTTAAGAAAAGAATTTTATATTTTGCGATGTTTTCAGTGCCAACAAGATTTCAGCAGAACTGGGAAACTTGAGTGATAAATTCCAAGAATTCAAATCCAAGTTGAAAGTTTTCCTTGTGGCACACTTCTTCAAATGGTTCAAATGGCTCTGAGCACTGTGGGACTTAGCATCTGAGGTCATCAGTCCCCTAGAACTTAGAACTACTTAAACTTAACTAACCTAAGGACACTACACACATCCATGCCCGAGGCAGGATTCGAACCTGTGACCGTCTCGGTCGCGCGATTCCAGACTGAGGCGCCTAGAACCGCTCGGCCACACCGGCCCGCTCTCTTTAATGTGTTGTTTACTTGTTTACTCCCTCACTTTTGCGTTTTATTAATTCTCTTGTTCATAAATTGTCTAATCAGTATTCTGTGAACTATTTAGTGTCTCGTTTAATGATCACGTAGCGTTTGCTCGCATAGCTCCATAGAACTCGATAAATAAATAAAATAAAAGTACGTTGATTTACACTTATTAAGAATAGAGGACGTGTGTTGTAAGCATATTAAAACGAACCTCTTAGTCTGAGCATTTACAAATATTCATATGTTTTCCCCCTCACACAGTTGTGAATTTGACTTAGTTTAGGACACTGTCTATCAAACATATACAGACGGTAGATGATAATAAACGGTCAGTTTCAAGATAAGGGACTAGTAGTCGCAAATAAGGTGGTACAAGGTCTTAAGTGGGCAAAACGTGTTTTTGCAAATTGCTTATGTTACGTAACAAACCACTGTCAGTCGCATCGCCGTTGATGACACTACTCTACGCAGTGTCCATAGTGGATTTATCACTAATTACAGTTGTGGCTGTTTGTCGAAGATGCAGCATTACCTGCATTTAATATATATTGCAGCAGGATGTAGTGCCAGGAATCAGAATGAATGTACAGAGATGAGTTTCTGGACATGCGTCACCCTAACTGGGACGTATTTTCTTCGCTGTTGATAAGAATTTACTAGAATCTGCGTTGTTCAAGCAACAGAAGGCAGGCCAATATTCTGCATTACGAACTGTACGTACTGTATACATTGAGGTGACGAAAGTCATGGGATAGCAATATGCACATATATAGACGGCGGTACTATCGCGTACACAAGTATAAAAGGGCAGTGCGTTGACAGAGCTGTCAATTGTACTCAGGCGAGTCATGTCAAAACGTTTCCGACGTGATTCTGGTCGAACGACAGAAATGAAAAGACTTTGAACGCGGAATGGTAGTTGGAGCTAGACGCATTCAATTTCGGAAACCGTTAGGAAATTCAATATTCCGAGATCCACAGTGTCAAGAGTGTGCCGAGAATACCAAATTTCAGGCATTACCTCTCAGCACGGTCAACGCTGTGGCCGACGCCCATCATTTAACGACAGAGAGCAGCTGTGTTTGCGTAAAGTTGTCAGTGGTATCTGCGTGAAATAACCGCAGAAATCAATGTGGAACGTACGATGAAAAAAATGTTCAAATGTGTGTGAAATCCTATGGGACTTAACTGCTAAGGTCATCAGTCCCTAAGCTTACACACTACTTAGCCTAAATTATCCTAAGGACAAACATACACACCCTTGCCCGCGGGAGGACTCGAACCTCCGTTGAACGTATCCGTCAGATGAGTATGGCGCAATATGGCGCTAATGGGCTATGGTAGCACAGGACCGAAGGGAGTACCTTTGCTAACAGCACGACATCGGGATCAGCGAGTCTCCTGGACCCTAGACGACTAGAAAACCATGGCCTGGTCAGATGAGTCCACATTTCAGTTTTTAAGAGGTGACCAATGACACAAGTTGTCAACAAAACACTGTGCCAGCTGGTGCTGGCTCCACAATGGTATGGCTGTGTTTACATGGAATGGACTGTGCCCTCTGGTCCAACTGAACCGATCACTGACTGGAAATGGCTAACCTCGGCTATTTGGAAACCGTTTGCAGACAAACAAGAGATAAATTTTTATGAATGACAATGTGCCATGTCACCGGGCCACAATTGTTCGCTACTGGATTGAAGAACATTCTGGACAATGCGAGCGAATGATATGACCACCCAGATCGCCCTGTATGAATCCCATCGAACATTTATGGGACACAATCGAGAATTTACTTCTTGTACAAAATCCCGCACCGGCAACAATTTCGCTGTTGTGGACGGCTATAGAGGCTGTATGGCTCAGCGTCTCTGCAGCGGACTTCTAACTTGTTGGGTCCATACTTCGTCGAGTTGCTGCACTACACCGGGCAAAAGGCTGTCCGACTCGATATTAGGAGGTATCCCATCACTTTTGTGAAGTTTGGAAATTTGTGGTGAGGTCTTGTAAGTAGGCTGTTTAGGTTTTTATGTTGGTAACGTCACGTAGCGCTCTGTATGAAAATCACTGACTGTGCTGTGTGCAATCTGTGGCTGGTTTGCATTGTTGGAATTTGCTATTGTAGTGTTGGGTAGTTGGCTGTTAACAGCGCGTAGCGTTGCGCAGTAGAAGGTGAGCCGCCAGCAGTGGTGGATGTGGGGAGTGAGATGGCGGAGTTTTGAGAGCGGATTATCTGGACGTGTGTCCATCAGGGACAGTAAATTTGTAATACTGGATGTCATGAACTGATATATATATTATGACTTTTGAACACTATTAAGGTAAATACATTGTTTGTTCTTTCATTTGCTAACTATGCCTATCAGTAGTTAGTGCCTTCAGTATTTAGAATATTTTATTTAGCTGGCAGTATTGGCGCTCGCTGTATTGCAGTAGTTCGAGTAACGAAGATTTTTTTGAGGTAAGTGATTCATGAAAGTTATAGGTTATTGTTAGTCAGGGCCATTCTTTTGTAGGGATTTTGAAAGTCAGATTGCGTTGCGCTAAAAATATTGTGTGTCAGTTTAATGTTGATCAGAATAAGTAAAGACAGTAATGTCTGAGTACGTTCAGTTTTGCTCAGTTGTTTGAAAATCAAATAACTTAAGGGGTTGTTTGTGCTGCAGCACAGTTATTCATAAATTTTTCTTAAGGGGACGTATCAGTCTTATGGGACCAAACTGCTGTCATCGGTCCCTAAGCTTACACATAACTTAATCAAAACTTAAACTAACCTACGCAAAGGACAACAAACACACCCATGCCCGAGGGAGGACTCGGACCTCCGATGAGGGAAGCCACGAGGATCGTGACAAGGTTCCTCAGACCGCGCGGCTATTACTTTTGTCACCTCATGTTAATGTGAGTAGCGTAATCAGTAAAAATCCTGAACTTGATATTGAAATATATACTTCGAAGAATAGAGCGTGGAGAAAACTGGTATTGCAGCAATTATATAACTCTCATGAATGAGAGCGCACACTAGAGCCGAACGAGTACATACCCAGAGTTCACTTCTATCAGTGGACTGCGTTATAATGACTGCATTGAGAGTGGCGGCCATTTCTTTCACCTGTTACTATGAGCGTGAGTTGTTGCTGTAAGGTGTCGCTTGTTTATGTTAGTAAGGATCTAAATATTTATTTCCCGATCTTCAGTTCCGTATGACGAAGTTCTCAGTTCAATTCGTTAACAGTGTTTGGGGGGACCGAGTCCTGCTTAGTCTCGAATGTATCTGATAGTACCACCACGGCCGGCCGCGGTGGCCGAGCGGTTCTAGCCGCTTCAGTCCGGAACCGCGCGACTGCTGCGGTTGCAAGTTCGAATCCTGCCTCGGGCATGGATGTGCGTGAAGTCTTTAGGTTAGTTAGGTTTAAGTAATTCTAAGTTCTAGGGGCTGATGACCTCAGATGTTAAGTCCCATAGTCCTCAGAGCCATTTGAACCATGTTTTTGAGTACCACCACGGTTATTTCACGAGATACTTGTGACAGGAATTAACACACTATTGGCCATTAAAATTGCTACACCACGAAGATGACGTGCTACAGACGCGAAATTTAACCGACAGGAAGAAGATGCTGTGATATGCAAATGATTAGCTTTTCAGAGCTTCCACACGAGGTTGGCGCCGGTGGCGACACCTACAACGTGCTGACATGAGGGAAGTTTCCAGCCGATTTCTCATACGCAAACAGCAGTTGACCGGCGTTGCCTGCTGAAACGTTGTTGTGATGCCTCGTGTAAGGAGGAGAAATGCGTACCATCACGTTTCCGACTTTTATAAAGGTCGAATTGCAGCCTATCGCTATTGCGGTTTATCGTATCGCGACATTGCTGCTCGCGTTGGTCGAGATCCAATGACTGTTAGCAGAATATGGAATCGATGGGTTCAGGAGGGTAATACGGAACGCCGTGCTGGATCCCAACGGCCTCGTATCACTAGCAGTCGAGATGACAGGCATCTTATCCGCATGGCTGTAACAGATCGTGCAGCCACGTCTCGATCCCTGAGTCAACAGATGGGGACGTTTGCAAGACAACAACCATCTGCACGAACAGTTCGACGACGTTTGCAGCCGCATAGCCTATCAGCTCGGAGACCGTGCCTGCTGTTACCCTTGACGCTGCATCACAGACAGGAGCGCCTGCGATGGTGTACTCAACGACGAACCTGGGTGCACGAATGGCAAAACGTCATTTTTTCTGATGAATCCAGGTTCTGTTTACAGCATCATGATGGTCGCATCCGTGTTTGGCGACATCGCGGTGAACGCACAATGGAAGCGTGTATTCGTCATCGCCATACTGGCGTATCACGCGGCGTGATGGAATGGGGTGCCATTGGTTACACGTCTCCGTCACCTCTTGTTCGCACTGACGGCACTTTAAACAGTGGACGTTACATTTCAGATGTGTTACGACCCGTGACTCTACCCTGCGTTCGATCCCTGCGAAACCCTACATTTCAGCAGGATAATGCACGACCGCATGTTGCAGGTCCAGCACGGGCATTTCTGGATACAAAAAACGTTCGACTGCTGCCCTGGCCAGCACATCCTCCAGATCTCTCACCAATTGAAGACGTCTGGTCAATGGTGGCCGAGCAACTGGCTCGTCACAATACGCCAGTCACTACTCTTGATGAACTGTGATATCGTGTTGAAGCTGCATAGACAGCTGTACCTGTACACCTCATCCAAGCTCTGTTTGACTCAATGCCCCGGCGTATCAAGGCCGTTATTACGGCCAGAGATGGTTGTTCTGGGTACTGATTCCTCAGGATCTATGCACCCAAATTGCGTGAAAATGTTATCACATGTCAGTTCTAGTATAATATATTTGTCCAATGAATACCCGTTCATCATCTGCATTTCTTCTTGGTGTAGCAATTTTAATGGCCAGTAATGTACAATATTCAAGTATTCTTGGAAAATGTGCCCTTCAAATTTTGACAGCAAATGTCTCCACGATTTACAACGCCTCTCTTATAGTTTCTGCCTCTGGAATTGAATGAGCATCTCTATCGTCATTTCGCGCTTACTAAATTAAATCAGGAGCAAACATACTTGTCGTCCATCTACGTAGGTTGGAACTTAAATAGTGCCAACACTGCTGTGGAGACACTATGCAATGGAATCTACTATTGTCGCTGATAGCACACGTTGTTGAGATACCTACCTTACCTCCGAGCAAATGGACTCGCCCGTCCCATGTCACCGGCGTGCGCACAATCGAGGGAAATACAGTCACTTGTGAGCGAGCGGTCTAACGTAACGGTGTCACAATGTTTTCGAAACAGGAACAACGGAGTTGGATCAAGATTGTTTGTGCCAGAGGTCGTACAGCACGACAGCGTCATCAAGGTCTTTAAGAGGCGTGCGGGGAATCGGCATTGCCGTACAGAACAGTGGCACGTTGGGTAAAAGCCTTCAATGAAGGTCGGCAAACTGTGGCAGACATGCATCGGGTAGGTCGTCCTAGCCTCTCTGAAGAACAAGTGCATGCTGTTACCGCACTAATGGACAGTAACCGATGCCATACGATTGGTGAGGTTGCCCACGCAACCGGACTAGCGCATACGACTGTGCTTCGCATCCTGAAGGAACGCCTGGGCATGCAAAAAAATTGCATCACGATGGGTTCCGCATGACTTGACGGAAATGCAGAAATGTATGCGTTACGACGCTGCTCAGACGCACTTGGAGCTCTATGAGCGCGAAGGAGAAGCTTTGTCTTATGCCGTATCGTAACACTGGATGAGACATGGGCCACATCGTACGAACCAAAACTGAAACGCCGAGCGAGGTGGCGCAGTGGTTAGACACTGGACTCGCATTCGGGAGGACGACGGTTCAATCCCGCGTCCGGCCATCCTGATTTAGGTTTTCCGTGATTTCCCTAAATCGCTCCAGGCAAATGCCGGGATGGTTCCTTTCAAAGGTCACGGCCGACTTCCTTCCCCGTCCTTCCCTAATCCGATGAGACCAATGACCTCGCTGTGTGGTCTCCTTCCCCCAAAAACAACCAACAACAAAACTGAAACGCCATTGCAACGAATAGCGTCATTATGGATCGCCGCGAAAGTCGAAAGAGAGCCCCAGTATGGTGAAAGTTATGGTGATTCTAGTATACGACTGTGATGGTGTTATACTAACGCATTACGTTCCTCCACTACAGACCGTCAATGCGCAGTATTACTGTTCGTTTTTGGAGCATCACCTGTGACCAGCTTTTCGAAAGAAGCGGCGACACTTTCTGCGCAACCCACCCATCATTTTGCACCACAATGCACGGGCGCATACAACGCAAGCTGTGCCATCCACCATACTCCCCGGACTGAAGTCCTTGTGACTTTGATTTTAAAAATGGCTCTGAGCACTATGGGACTTAACATCTATGGTCATCAGTCCCCTAGAACTTAGAACTACGTAAACCTAACTAACCTAAGGACAGCATACAATACCCAGTCATCACGAGGCAAAGAAAATCCCTGCCCCCCGGGAATCGAACCCGGGCGCGGGAAGCGAGAACGCTACCGCACGACCACGAGCTGCGGACGACTCTGATTTCAAATGGTTCAAATGGCGCTGAGCACTATGGGACTTAACTTCTGAGGTCATCAGTCCCCTAGAACTTAGAATTACTTAAACCTAACTAACCTAAGGACATCACACACATCCATGCCCGAGGCAGGATTCGAACCTGCGACCATAGCGGTTGCGAGGTTCCAGACTGTAGCACCTAGAACCGCTCGGCCACCCCAGCAGGCTGACTTTGATTTGATTCAGAAGATGAAGGAACTGTTCCTGAGATTCGACAGTCAGTAGACTGCTCCATTCGCACCATCAACAGAATAGGCTCTGCTAACGGTATATTACGCCTTCCACATCGCTGGCAACGGGTTCTACACAACGCTGGTGACTACTTCGAAGAACAGTAACAGGTGCAAACATGTAACTCTTTTGTATCGGTTGTGAATAAATAGTTGCTACTATTTAAGTTCCAACCCTCGCATAATCTCTACCCCCTGCGTTACTCCTACCTTGTAAGGGCCCGAGACCCACGATCAACAATCAGGAAGCTGTCTGAAGAAGATTATGTTAGATACAACGGTTGGACAAAAATATGGAAACACTGTGAGACATGCACACTCGAACATAAATGCAGATCCTGGCCTTGCCTGCAAGTTGCGCTGTTAGATGCGACTACGAACGACACTTGCGCCATGTCCTCAGTACGTTACAAGTGTCAGGCGTGGTCAGAACAGTGTTCTGTCTAGTTGTGACTGGGTGTTGTGTGCTGTCCTTAGGTTAGTTAGGTTTAAGTAGTTCTATGTTCTAGGGGACTGATGACCATAGATGTTAAGTCCCATAGTGCTCAGAGCCATTTGAACCATTTTTTGTGTAGTTGTGAGTGCATATGTCGGAGCTGAGTGACTTAGAACGTGGGAAAATTGTTGGCGCTCTGTGGCGGGTGCTTCCGTAACCAAGGGAGCCCAAGTGTTTGGTGTTTCAAGAGGCACCGCATCGGAGATTTGTACAGCATACGGGGATAGCGGAAAAACATCATCCGATAAGTCACAATGCGGACGAAAGTGTGTTTTGAGTGATCGTGACAGATTGGTCATTGGAGTGGATTGTGACCAAAAATAAGAGGACGAGACAGCTGGAATAGTCAATGGAGAACTGAATGTCACACTCTCGAATACTGTCAGCACCAAAAAACACGAAGGGAGCTCCATAAGCTGGGAATCGCAGGATGACTTGGACTTCCAGGACCATATGTCAGCGATGCAAATGCCTTTAACAGGAAAACTTGATGCGGTAGCCATAACACCTGCTCTACGGAGCAAAGCAGGAAAGTAATTTTTTCGGGTAAGTCTTGTTTTACACTGCTTCCAGCTTTTGGCCGAGTTTACATCCCAAGAGTGAAACATGGTTGAAGTCGGTGATGATTGGGCAGCCATATTTTCATCGCATGACTGCCAAGGATTAAATGACTATTTTGACTGATCAGATCCCTCCCATTGTACAATGTTTGTTCCCCAGTAGTGATTCTATGTTCTAACAGGACCCCTTTTCACACAGCTCGCACCGTCCAGGACTGGTTTTGTGAAGATTAGGAGGAACCATCACATCTCCCCTGACCGCCACAGTCACCGATCTAAATATTGTGGAGTCTTTGTGGTCTACTTTGGAGAGAAAGGTGGGTGATTACCATCCACCTCCAACATCATTTCCTGAACTTGCCACCATTTTGCAGGAAGAATTGCATAAGATTTCCCTGGGAAGCCATTCAGGAGCTGTGTTTATCCATTCATACGGCTGGAATCTGTTTCGAAAGCCAACGATTTGGCTTCACCGTATTAGGCAGGATAAAGTGTTGTGATTTTGGTGTTCCCATATTTTTGTCCATCCCTGTATTTCCTACGTGGGTGAACGTCTTCTTTGATTCCTCCCTACATACGACGCAGTTGTATATATGGAAATCGCATCGCTATAAACTAGTGCCAGGGTCGGGAAAGGATGACGAAACAAATAGGAAGCGCCATTTCCAGAGAAAACTTTTTCCTTCAGATATTTAAGAAAATCATGGACAGTCCAAGTCTGGATGGACAGACAGGGAATCTGTATCGCCGACCTCCCGACTGCAACTCCTCTGTGTTATCTTGCATCACCTCAGTCGATGCTGAAATACAGGAAGAAGATGATCGATGCTGTTTGTAAGATGCGATGACCTCACCCCATAGGAAAAATAATCATCAAAATCTGAACTGTGAAGCAACCTAAAATTCTAGTTGCCCACCTATTTATAAACTGAAAAACCGATTGTTTACGAGTACCTGCTCTGAAAATAACCTGAGTCAACAGAATTTTGTATCTACCCTCCGAAACTTCAAAAACATCCAAGACAATATCCGATAGAATTTAGAAAAGGTGACAAAATTACGTGAATGACATACAGCACTCTTAATAATTACATGAACACTGGTGGGATTCACCACACATCTGCCCACTTTTGAGTACAACCAGAATCTCTAATACTATGACCCGTAGCAATACAGTATCAAAGCTTTTAATACTGTGTAAACACTCCCCACGTGTTTTGACAACCGACATACATGATTTTCGCTCACGGTAGGAAATACACCAATGGTGAAATAGCAGCTTTTATATCATTGGTCGGATCTCAGGCAATTATGGGGGTCACCGTAATTTATGCGCGCAGCTGTATTTTCCCACGTGTTTTGACAACTGACATACATGATTTACACTCACGGCAGGAAATACACCAATGGTGAACTAGCAGCTTTTGTATCATTGGTCGGATCTCAGGCAATTATGGGGGTCACCGTAATCTATGCGCGCAGCTGTATTTCGCGACAAAATACTCTTATTAGTCGCTATCACATTGCTGCACTCATGACAACGCATAAAATCACCTAAAATAATGCGGCTGCAATAATTTTGACGTACAAGGAGAAATAGTTCTAATGAGAGGAAGAAGTTTGTATTTACTGGTATTTCAACAATGACTAGCCGCGCGGTTTGAGGCGCCATGTCAAGGATTGCGCAGCCCGTCCCGCCGGAGGTTCGAGTTCTCCATCGGGCATGGGTGTGTATGTGTTGTTCTTAGCATGAGTTAGTTTAAGTGGTGTATATGCCTAGGGACCGATGACCTCAGCAGTTTGGTTCCCCTTAGGAATTCACACACATTTGAACAATAACTACCGTGCAACTATTAGTTCACAAATGACAGTTTTATTTTTGAGAACAGAAAGCAAACATAAATAAGCAAAGAACTGATCTGAGTAGAGTCCATAATTCTACTACTTTTAATAGAGAAAGCGAGTTTTTAGATCAGACACTAGCGTTCGGCGAAATACGTTAACTTTTCGTTGCATACGAAGCGTTGCACTGGGCAGGACAGTGTCGGCGGGTTACGATGTTGTGAGCAGGATAGGCGGCAGTTCCTCTCGTTGATCCGGCGAAACGCGAACAGAGTCTCTGCACAGCTGTATTAGTAACCCAGTGGCGATTAATAAACCACAAGATGCTGGTGTGCGACCGTTGTTGACATGTCCCCTCTTGCAAAGCACATTACGTAGACAGCGTTCGTTTATACACTTTGTGCACTGCCCGTGACGCTTTTCATCCATAATTACACATTTCGTCGCATTCATATAGCCGTAGCCATAAATACACAGTTCATAGAATTGTTCTTTTACGTGATGCACGCCGTAAACAATGTCTGCTCTGTTCTCGCAGTTCAAACTTCCGAACGTCACTGAAAGTCTGGTATACTGCACAGTTCATTAAAGTTTCCACTTTCACGCTTGATAGAATGTGAAAGACAACAGTTCCACTACCCGAATATCAATGTCAGACAAGTTCATTGGCATAAAAGAACTGTTCGTGTCGGTCACAACAAAGTCTTGTTAGGGGCACTTCCACAGTCAGGTTTATTTCCTCCTTAAGTTCGCTGGCGATGGCATTATGTACCGCAGTGGTAAAGCGAATTGACATTCTCATTATTCGGTATCACTCTCCATACAATTCCGCGTGCTTTTCATAAAAAAGTAGTACCTTTTTCCCGCGTACGCTTCACAGACGCATCGTCCACCAGACCTTCTACTACACATCCTTGTTCGACTATCGATATCGCTGTCGCTGTCTACAGATGTTATATCATTGCCGTAAATTACATAAATCTTTATAAATGTTCCTGACTGCATTTTTGACAGTTAATAATACACCAAAAAAGAAATTTACAAACTTTCCTACAGTTAAAAAGCAAGAAACATATTTATTCATTGGCAAACGAAATAATCACAATTACATCTTTACATTTAAAACCACAGTGTTACGTTACATCATCGTAATTACATAAGCCCGTAGGAACAAAAGAAATTAATTAGAAAACCAAAGAAAAACGTGGCAAAAATTTGTATTTGCGCAATTATCAATGCCTTCAAAAAGGGTTGACTGCTGACCCTGAATATAAGCAATTGAAACGTAACGCGCATTTTTATTCGACCACGCGATCGCCGATTAGTCACGAAGATCAGTTAAAACTATAAAATATTGAAGTGTAACGACCACATTAGTCTGGTTTTGGGCTAGGCACATCCCTGATGGCGATTCGCTGCATATATACGAAGGAAATGTTCTTTCAGAGAGGAGGCAGCTTTCAAAACTCTCGAAAGGAAGAAGAGTTGGGTTAACATTGTGTCGATAACGGGGATATTTGAGGTGGAGCATAAGGTCGGATTAGCTTGTTAAGGATGGGGAAGGAAATCGGCCGTGCCCTTTCTGAAGGACCGTGCGCGCATTTGCCTGGAACGATTTAAGGCAAACCACGATAAACCTGAATCCGGGCGACCGGATGGAGATTTGAACTGTTATCCTGCCGAATACAACTCCAGTGTGCTAACCACTGCTACACCTCTCTTCAGAACTCTCATACCACCAATTATTAAGTTGTTTTCCAGATTGGCTCCTTTAGCAAGTGAGACTAATAGCAAAGAGGTAAGACTCTGGCAAGAACTGGATGAACTGTAACTAGTTTGTAAAGTTACTACAAGAGCGCCACAGAACTGCTAATCAGTGTGCACTGATGATGCGGCAAATCGTAAAGAATCTTTGCCGTCCATCTCTTTCTCTCGCTGCGTTACGGAAAATACTATACAGGGTGGTCCATTGATAGTGACCGGGCCATATATCTCACGAAATAAGCATCAAACGAAAAAAACTACAAAGAACAAAACTCGTCTAGCTTGAAGGGGGACGTGATGACTGGCTGTTGTGTGATGTCCTTAGGTTAGTTAGGTTTAAGTAGTTCTAAGTTCTAGGGGACTGATGACCATAGATGTTAAGTCCCATAGTGCTCAGAGCCATTTGAAGGGGGAAACCAAATGTCGCTGTGGTTGGCCCGCTATATGGCGCTGCCATAGGTCAAACGGATATCAACTGCGTTTTTTTAAATAGGATCCCCTATTTTTTATTACATATTCGTGTAGTACGTAAAGAAATGTGAATGTTTTAGTTGGGCCACTTTTTTCGCTTTGTGATAGATGGCGCTGTAATAGTCACAAACGTGTAAGTACGTGGTATCACGTAACATTCCGCCAGTACGGACGGTATTTGCTTCGTGATACATTACCCGTGTTAAAATGGGCCGTTTACCAATTGCGGAAAAGGTGAATATCGTGTTGATGTATGGCTATTGTGATCAAAATGCCCAACGGGCGTGTGCTATGTATGCTGCTCGGTATCCTGGACGACATCATCCAAGTGTCCGGACCGTTCGCCGGATAGTTACGTTATTTAAGGAAACAGGAGGTGTTCAGCCATATGTGAAACGTAAACCACGACTTGCAACAAATGATGATGCCCAAGTAGGTGTTTTAGCTGCTGTCGCGGCTTGTCCGCACATCACTGGCAGACAAGTTGTGCGAGAATCGGGAATCTCAAAAACGTCGGTGTTGAGAATGCTACATCAACATCGATTGCACCCGTACCATATTTCTGTGCACCAGGAATTGCATGGCGACGACTTTGAACGTCGTGTACAGTTCTGCCACTGGGCACAAGAGAAATTACGGGACGATGACAGATTTTTTGCACGCGTTCTATTTAGCGACGAAGCGTCATTCACCAACAGCAGTAACGTGAACCGGCATAATATGCACTATTAGGCAACGGAAAATCCCACGATGGCTGCGAGAAGTGGACCATCAGCGACCTTGGCGGGCTGATGTATGGTGCGACATTGTGGGAGGAAGGATAATTGGCCCCCATTTTATCGATGGCAGTCTAAATGGTGTAATGTATGCTGATTTCCTACGTAATGTTCTACCGATGTTACTACAAGATGTTTCACTGCATGACAGCATGGCGATGTACTTCCAACATGACGGATGTCCGGCACATAGCTCGCGTGCGGTTGAAGCGGTATTGAACAGCATATTTCATGACAGGTGGATTGGTCGTCGAAGCACCACACCATAGCCCGCACGTTCACCGGATCTGACGTCCCCGGATTTCGTTTTGTGGGGAAGGTTGAAATATATTTGCTATCGTGATCCACCGACAACGCCTGACAACATGTGTCAGCGCATTGTCAGTGCATGTGCGAAAGTTACGGAAGGCGAACTACTCGCTGTTGAGAGGAAAGTCGTTACACGTATTGCCAAATGCATTGAGGTTGACGGATATCATTATTGCATTAATGTGGTATTTACAGGTAATCACGCTGTAGCAGCATGCGTCTTCAGAAATGATAAGTTCACAAAGGTACATGTATCACATTGGAACGACCGAAATAAAATGTTCAAACGTGCATACGTTCTGCATTTTAATTTGAAAAAACTTACCTGTTACCAACTGTTCGTCTAAAATTGTGAGTCATATGTTTGTGACTATTTCCCCCTTCAAGCTAGACAAGTTTCCGCCTTTGTAGTTTTTTCGTTTGACGCTTATTTCGTGAGATATTTGGCCTAGTCACGATCAATGGACGACCCTGTATACTATTACGCGGTTATTTTACAACCCCCATTTTGCTGTTGTTCGTTGGGAATTTAATGTTTTTATCGTATTACGATAAATAAACTAGAATTGTTATAAATTGTTTAAAAAATATTATCTTCTCACTTAGATCAAAACTCAAATAATCAACCATAAAACTATTTTCATTCATATGAGCATAGTAGCAAACAGTGAGAAGTACGCTCAAGCACAGTCATAAGACAAAAAACAAAAAGGCGAAAAAATGATTACAGTTTTAGAAAAATTGGATGATTTATTTCAAGAGAGAGAGCATCACAAACTGAGAAAGCCAATAATGCGGTGGTCCACCTCTGGGTATCAAGCTGACTGATGCCCTCCCTACAGCCCGACAACCAGGACGGATGGTCTGGGGTGCCATTTCTTTTCAGAGCAGGACCCCTTTGGTCGTCATCCGCAGCACCCTTATAGCACAGCGGTACGTCGACGATATGCTATACCCCGTTTCATTGCCGTTCTTGGCAGGCCATCCTAGGCTCAAATTCCTGCATGGTAGTGGCCACCCGCAAACGGCGAAAGTTTCTACTGCTTGTTTTCGTAGTTGCGAACCCCTAACTTGGACTACAAGGTCAGCGGATCTCTCCCCAATTGAGAACGTTTGGGGCATTACGGGCACGATCCTCCAGCCAGCTCAGGATTTTGACGATCTAGCTCGCCAATTGTACAGAGTTTGATACGACCTCTATCAGGTGGATATCCAACATTATCAATCAATGCCAAGCACAGTAACTGCTTACATAAGGGCCAAAGATGGACCGACACGTTATTGACTTACTCAGATTGCGATGTTCTTTCAACTGAATAAATCATCCAATTTTTCTGAATTTGTAATCATTTGTTTTTCTGTACATGTACATAACATCTACTGATTTCCGTCCCATTCCAGTAATTCTTTTATGGTGCGACGTTCATATTTTTTAAATATTTTTTGTTTGTCTTAGATTGTATTATAAGGTGTGATGTATTTGTGTATCTATCAGATGCGGTAGTTTTATCGCACGCCTAACTTTTTTTTTTTGGCGTGTGTTCGAATCTGCAACTTCGTGATTTGTTTCGAATAGTATATTTTATTGCAGCTTACAAACAAAGCGATATGTCTCACTGCTATAAATTGTCAGATAGAACAAGCAAATATTAGATCCTTTGTTCCGCTTTTAAACACATTGTACATTATAACCCTAAAATGTCTTTCAATATCAAGCCCGGCATTCCTGCCCTCATATAACTCGTCGCTTCTTGGTCGTATGGTCATAATGGCCAAATGCCTAAATAAATAAATAAAAACTTCTCCCTCCATGTTTGGAACATTTTGCGTTGTGTAGTAGGTGTTACATTACATAAGTCGTATTTCACGGAAGTTGTGGCGAGGGGTCTCTGGGCTGTGTAAAGAAGTCGGGATGTACATTTTATTGAGGTGTAGTTCTGTGAAATGACTAATATTATGAAATATTATTCTTTTACAGTGGTAATAACGTGAAATCTCGTATTGTAAATTGTATTTGTACAGCGTACGTAAATTATCCAAATTTCGAGCGAATCCTCTTCTACCGTTGTGTCAGCCGGCATTTAACTGTTAATAATATCACAGATTATTACTGTTTGCATTATCTGCGAATTCCAGCGGACGTCCAGAGAAAATTTGAAGTTCCTGTTACTGCTGTAAATGTTATAGATTTTGTGTTATAAATGCAGCCCAAATGTGCTGGTGGTCTCTTGAGCCTTCCACGTTCCTGCACATATACAAAACAATCTTAATTTAAAGCAGAACAATACATTCGCGTGAAAATATGTATCCGGTCGCATTGACCGAGCGAGTAACTGTCAACAGATAACAGCCTAGCATTTCTGCAATACAACGACGAATCCGTTGTAAAATGCGGCTCTGTGACTGAGATAGAGGCACACACCCCTCTGAGCGTTGACTGGGTCGGTGCCTATGGATCGTGATGAAGCTCGCCGGAAACTGTACTCGCGGCAAAAACTCCGAAAACACTTGATCTCCTGACACCTCTTAAACGAGCTGACTAACGAAATAGATGAGGCTGCTGACAAAAAGGCGTCTAGTGTGAGTCGTATAGAAAAAGTGCCAAAAGTAACGTGCCACTTTCGCAGTACTCAGTTTTCACTCAGGAGAAAGTAAGATACAGCTATATCTTGTATGTGCAAAAGATTGCAATTCCATCTGGATTATCTTGTACAGACACGTTAAGTTCACAAATGGCATACGTAGTGTGTTTCGCGAGGAGCAAAGAGAAAGAGCTGTCAAAACAGAGAATATTAGGGACAAAAGAGGGAAGTGGAATTAATATGCACGAGATTCATTCTAAAAGTACAGAACATTTTTAGCTGGCGTGTTTCGCTACTAGTATGAGTAGTGAGCAGGAACGGTCGTTTACTATTTATTCCTGCGCTTTTGAAAAAACATGATAAAACTAACGATCCCGCCAGCGAATGTTCGAAGTGTAACACGGTTTCTGAATGCGAAAAGACTACAACATCGAAATTTACGGACAGATAAACGAAATTTATGGCAATGTGATGTTTGAAGCTTCATTTAGAAAATTGTGCATCATGTGTAATGGCGGACAGAAGAATATTCATGATGAACGATCATGCTGACATTCAGTTATAGCTAACAAAGTCATATCAAGTATCGAGGAACAACAAAATAGAAGTTTCGCTGTTCAATGACTGCGCCTGTGCTTTCTTGAAATTAAACGACCATTATTTCCTAAATTGTTAGTGATGACTTGGGCAATAGAAAAGTGTGTTGCAGGTGGGTTCCTCAACCTTTGACGTATGAACACAAAATTGAAGTTGCAATGATTTTACTCACTCGATACGGCAAGTTCCACTGTTCAAATGTGTGTGAAATTTTATGGGACTTAACTGCTAGGGTCATCAGTCCCTAAGCTTACACACTACTTAACCTAAATTATCCTAAGGACAAACACACACACCCATGCCCGAGGGAGGACTCGAACCTCCGGCGGGACCAGCCGGATACGGCAAGTATGACGAGGAGTTTTTAATCACATTGTTACTGGTGACGAGACCTGGGTTTCGCATAAAAGTTCACAAACAAAGCGCCAGTCAGTGGGATGACATCTATCATTCACAATCTCCAACGAAACCAAACGAATTCTGAGCGCTAGAAAGGTTGAGAGCACAGTATTTCGAGACCTGAAGGACGGCATACTTATGCATAGAGGATAAACCATAAATACAGCGGTCTAATATCAGCAGACCCTTCATCAACTACGCCACTTGGATGTTATCTACCGGTATTTTCTTCTTCTATTTGCGCGGAAACCACTGTGGAAATAAGGAACTCAAAGAGGACGTTATTGACTGGTTTGACAGCATGACAGTAGCTGCACATGCAGAAGGCGTGGGAAAGCTTGTGGATGCTACGACAATTAATTAAATCTGACTGAGACTACTTAGAAAAATAGCAAAGATCTCAAAATACTTCGTAAATTAAGTTTTCTTTCATTAGCCTGAGTAAAAATGTTTGGAGAAACAAGCGTTCTTTACTTCAAGGATGACCCTCGTAGTAAGGAACGATGACTGTATTCATAAAGCATATGACTCAAATGTTGCTACAGTCTTCCCCCAGCTTCTAAGCTACGCAATTGCAAGGACCTCCACTAATAGTTGCTGAGCACGAAAGAGCAGTGCCTGTGTTACTAAGCCGACCGCAGTGGCCGAGCGGTACTAGGTGCTTCAGTCTAGGTTCGAATCCTGTCTCGGGCATGAATGTGTGTGATGTCCTTAGGTTAGTTAGGTTTAAGTAGTTCTAAGTTCTAGGGGACTGATGACCTTAGCTGTTAAGTCCCATGGTGTTCAGAGCCATTTGAACCATTTTTGATGAAATCACCGTTGGCGAAGACATCAAGCATGAAGGGCTGCAGGTGGTTCTCTGTTGTTAGCGTGTCTTCGATTGCTACCACAGGCCCCATGCAAGCGCAGAATGTCTCCCATAGAGTAATACTGTTCCCACCAGCCTGCGTCGTGGCGCGCTGCACGTTTCAAGCCGCCGTTCGCTCTATGAAGGCGCGTGTGGAGACGTCCATCGACCTAGCGTATCAAAACCGTGATTCACCCGAAGAGTTGACAAGTTTCCATTGATCGACGGTTGAATTTTGATGGTCCCGCACCCACTGCAATCGTAACTGGCGATGTCGTTGTGTCAACATGTGTAGGGGTGGTCTCCTGCGGATCTCCATGTTCAACAATGAACGATGAACAATATGCTCCGAAACACACGTGCTTGTGCGTGCACAAGCATTATGCTCTTTAGGGAGAGATGCCAGAGATCACCATCTACCCTGCTTTACAGAATACACAAGACTCCGAACCCCATATTCTGTGAAGAGTCGCGGAAGTCCAACCATTTAGAGCCTAGTTATAGTTTCACTGTCCTATCTCTTCCCCAGATGCTCACGATAGTAGCACGTGAATATTCGACTAGCTTCGCCGTTTTCGAGCACAGGCTCTGCGTAATAATAATCTGCTCTTTGTCAAAGTCGCTTGTCGCAATGGATTTCCCTATTTGCAGCCCATATCTACGCTAGGGTGAAGCCCAATCCGTGTCTGCTACGCTTACATACTTTAGTTGCCGTGTCGCTTCATCGCGACCAGGCGGCATCCAATCTCGCGGAGGGCAGTGGTCATAATGTTTTGGCTCATCAATGCACGCAGCGTGCGAGTGCAGTTTGATAACATATGGAAGTTTTGGTCTGGTCGTGATTCGTGCACTGATAGCCGAAGCGTTAGGCAACCGTTCACGCAAAGCGGAAAATCCAGGTTAGAGTCCCGGTCTGGCGCAAATTATCACTGTCGTCACTCCAATACACAGCCGAAGGTGGATCATATTCGCAACAGCGAATATATTTCCTGTCGTTTCTGCAGTTGTGACAACTAGATGCGTGCGGCAACGGTTGCAACAGGTCGGATGCAATGCAGATGCGGTTTTCCTTCTTTCTTTTTCTTTAGCCAACCATATGTAGTTATGACACTTGTGTCCGTCATTGTGTGTTACAATATTAAAACAACAAAAACACTCTGCAAGCAGCTACTAAAATTTGTATGTATAAGTCGCGATACGTTTCTTAGCTGTAATTAATCTCTACATGACAATCTTTCTCAGATAATACGTAGATTTTTCCATTAAAGAACCCTTATTAACATTAATTTATTGCAAAACATATTCGCTGTTGTCGAATAGATGCGCAAATACCGGTCGTTCTCGTCCAGTTTGCACTGTACATCGTTTTCACTTCTTAATAGATCACAATTACTGACGAAGCTTGTATTCTATATCGTTTTAATCATAGGTTTCAAGGATTCCACCAGGACCTTACAACGCTCATTCCGAAAGCACTGTGTTAATCCATATATTAATGTTGTTCACCAACGGTACATCCATATGCTATTCTGGTGAGGTCAACGTCTCGCTTTTTAATAGACAGTTATTACTATTAGATTGGTGCATAAGTTCGTAGCGTTTTTGTTTTGCCTGTGGTTATTCCGGTTGCTATGGGTTTATTTATCGATTGTCATTTTTTATTTGTAGCTCAGCGTTCCTATTTGAGTTTACATATTGCCATTTTGTGATTTGGAGATAGTGAGTGGAGCTGTGGACGCTAGAAAATGGAGTTCTAAGTGTAGAAATCGGAACGTTTCCAGCGTGTTTTCTATTTGAGTTCAGCATAGGGGTATCAGCAGCGGAGGCAGCTAGAAAAATTTGCGCCGTGTATAGCCTACGTATATCGGACTGAGCACGACAAGAAAATGATTTTCTCGCATGTCAGTGTACTCGAGAACCGGCAGATGTGATGAACTGCGATCATTCCACCATCGTGTGACATTTGTATGCAATTTGGAAGATTCAAAAATCGTGTGTACAGGTACAGCATGCTGTAAGTGAAAAATCACAAAAAATAGCAGGTGGCCACATGAGCATCTCTGCTTGGTCGGTATCAACTGGCTCGTGAACATCACCGACCATTCCTATCCTGTATCGTTACTGGTGACGAGAAATGATGTCGTTATGATAAAATAAAGAAAGGAATGGTAGAGTCCCAAAATAGCAGCAGCTCCCCGGATGAAGAACTGCGCGCATCCGCAGACGGTAATGTTATGCGTCTGGTGGAACAGGGACGGTGTAGTGTACTACAAAGGTTCGAGTCCTTTCTCGGGTCCTCGGGTATGGGTGTGTGTGTTGTCCTTAGCGTAAGTTAGTTTATGTTAAATTAAGTAATGTGTAAGCTTAGGGTCCGATGACCTCAGCAGTTTGGTCCCATAGGAATTTAAAAAAAGAATTGGAGAGAGAGAGAGACT
The DNA here is from genome assembly GCF_023864345.2 of Schistocerca serialis cubense. Taxonomy (NCBI): domain Eukaryota; kingdom Metazoa; phylum Arthropoda; class Insecta; order Orthoptera; family Acrididae; genus Schistocerca; species Schistocerca serialis. The sequence goes on from NC_064638.1 coordinate 363,065,882, forward strand.
TTTGCAGACGCAGTCCAAGAATGACGACATAACGACTAGGAAAACTGCGTGAAGTGATGCTATCCCACGACGACGTCCGCCAACATTCTGCTAGACTGACAAAGAGCACTACACAGGAGTTGGGTTGGAAAGTCGTTTCGCATCCACCTTATTCATCTTATCTTGCGCCCTCAGATTTTCACCTTTTCCGCTCTCTATCGTACAACCTTTAAGGAACTTCCTTTCTGGATAATTTGGAAGATTCAAAAATCGTGTGTACAGGTACAGCATGCTCTAAGTGAAAAATCACGAAAAATAGCAGGTGGCCACATGTGCATCTCTGCTTGGTCGGCATCAACTGGCTCGTGAACATCACCGACCATCCCTATCCTGTATCGTTACTGGTGACAAGAAATGATGTCGTTATGATAAAATAAAGAAAAGAAAGGAATGGTAGAGTCCCAAAATAGCAGCAGCTCCGGATGTGGCTCGACGAGTTCGTCGCCCCAAATTTCTGAAATTGCGAAATCGAAAAGTTACTCCACCGTTGGGGTGATGTAAATAGCGACGGAGGATATATTATTAATCGTTAAAGTCTCTGTTATGGTACGTAATCATTGGGATTGGACCGTAGATCAATGAAAATGTGTCACTTGGTGAAATGACGGTAATTTCCAAGAATGATTGCCTCTCAATATCGCGGGGTCCAAACGATGCACATCGAGCGTGCGATCCTAAATCGATCACGCGACTCTGGTGGCGGGCGCTATGAGTATGTTTACGGTCGTCACTACAGCAACGACAAAATAAGAGCGTTACAAAAATACTTGTGATTGCAAAGGAGACGACTTACCTTATTCTTTGTGGGTGTTGTCGTCATGTGGAGGTCCATGTGATGTGTATGCTGCGGGAACAATTCCCTTTTTGCCATTAATTCGCGGAGGTGTGTTACTTAGAACAACTAAGGGAACGACGGAAAACAGATAAAAATGACGATCACAAATAATTCATCATAACGCCCGCCACAAGTCGCATGATTGATTTAGGATCGCACGTTCGATATGCATCGTTTGGACCCCACGACTTCGAGAGGCAATCATTCTTGGAAATTACCGAAATGACACAGGGTCAATGGTTGTGTCCCAGTACATCATCATCCTGACAAGCGGCTACTCAAAACACTTTCCATGCAACATAGGCCGGCCGGAGGGCTCAGTAGTACACTGTGGAGACATTCAACTTGGCCTCCACAGGATCTGTGGTAATGGTCAAAGAAACAATGGTAGCTGTGGCCTATGTGAACATAACTGTGGACCACTTGCATCCCTTTATGCTCTGTGTCCTCCCCAATGAGGATAGCATCTTCCTTCTGGATAACTTTACATGTCACAAGGCCAGAATTGTGCCACAGTGGTTAACTCTCACAGTACCAAATGAAGTGTGGGTGGTTACTTTATGCCCACCTATTCAAAATTTGTAATCTAATCATGTGCTTTATATTTTAAAATTTTGAAAAATATTTATCGTTTCAATGAATTCTTCTACCAGATTCATAATTGTTTAAAATTTTTTGTTAAAACATATCATGCCGTAAGAACTACATTTTATAGGTGACACAAACAACTTATTACACCAGAGAACTGATGATAATCCACTCTGTCTATGAATAAAATCTCTCTGCTCCAAATTCCAGAAGTGGGAGGGGGGGGGGGGGGGGAGAGTATTGCCCCTTCTTACCCCTCCTTATGTACAACTATTCATTCTCGTGAATCTGCCTTTCCCCTTTGATACAACTAGTCCATACGTATGTCATGATTTGTTCTTATTCTGTTGAGGTTGGTTCATATTTTCCAGGGTAAATTGAAGTCCAGTGTGCTTTCTATAGAACAGAAAAGGTCGTAAGCATGTACTGGCGAGGCCTCTTTCCACAGTTCTGTCATAGTTGTACTTTGGCTCAAATATGGAGGGGTTGTAGTGGAGTGCAGTTTGTCAGTTTCCACACCTTCAGTCAGTTAGCAAATCGAGAATAAATGTTTACTTTGAACTTCAGAAGTTTGTTCTGGGTACATATTTTCATGTTAATCTTTGTTAGATGTTGCCTACACATTAAAATTCTGTCAGTGTCACACTGAGTTATGTTGGAATTTCATTGTAGGAAAGAACAGTGTTCTCACAACGTGCTATAAGTTTGGTGCTAGGATGAATCACTGAGCACTGAGGCAACACATTGTTAAGTTTCACTTGTTTTCTTCTTCTATTTCTTATGACTTCAGAATGGTCTGTTGTTGAGCAGCTTATCAGTATTTGAACTACACTTTGACAGGGTATAATGCAAATTAGAACATACCCCCTAGATAATGCCAAGTTTGGTCATTTCTGGAATCGTGCCTCTGCGTAGATGGTCAGTGCAAGTACTTGGTCTATGCAGCTTCTGCTTGTTCAGTCTTAATTAATACGAGAGGACCTACAAGATTATAAATTACCCTCTCCAGTAGTTTCTACATAATTCTGAGCAGAACAATCAGGCAAAGTGTTTGGCATGTTATTTACTTGATTTAAGGATGGTGATAACTTTTGCTTAGTGGAGGACCAGAGGTATGTTTCCTGAATCGATAGCATTAAGACTGAGGGTCTCCCCTGTTTCATTTATTTCAGGGTAACAGTAATTTACTCAATCAAAATAGGTTGTCAAAAGGCGAGTTATTATCAGATAATGATATTTAGCTTTAAATGTCTTTGTTTTATGTCTGTGAGATTGGTCTGCTAGAGTGGTGGAAGTTTTCACGATACGATTTGCGATAGTGTAACAGTGTTTCGCGATACTGTTTAGTTTAAAATGTTCACTGATTTCTGACTTACAGTCTGCATGATAGAGACCAGTCTTTCCTTCTTGATCTTGATTGTTTCCAGCCATTTTGTTTGCTCTGATTTGTCTAGGCCATATACAAATTCATCTACGCTGTGCTTCCACCTTCAAGGAATTGGCTGTACTGTTCCTCTTTTTGTTCATACTAGCTCAGAATGTATTCCCATCTAAAGCCCCTTGGGATGCTGTCATTTGCAAGGGTTATTGCAGCATCCATAAAGGTGAAATTTCATGTAGGATGGAGGCTTAATGATCTTATGGGAATATTGGTTCCTATGCCTAATACTACAAGGTAATGAAAATTATCCAACACTTTACAGTAGATTTACTAAGATAGACTGTTGATATTTGTTGTGACAAAATATTTACAAGGATTTCTTTCAGTTTTCTAACTGCCAACAGAAAGGTGTTTTGATATTTAACACTGAAAACAAGATGAAAATTGTGTGCATCAGCCACTAGGTACTCTACATTTTGGGTTTCATACTCTTTATTTTCATTGTTTATGTGGACTATTAAAATCTCCTATGTAGATGACAGGGCAAGGTAGAGAATGGAGTATGTGATTGATCCTGTTGTTACAGGGAGGTTTACCAATATACTAACAATAAAATTGTAAAACTGTCATGTCTGTCTATCCAAATATGGTGATCTCCAAAACTACTTGACGAATTTGAATGGGGTTTTCATAGGTAACTTGAGCATAGTTTGACGAAATGTATAGGCTTTATTGCATCAAAATTGGAACACACAAAATATATCATAATTTAAAGTTTTATCTAAAATCGTCTGCTCAGTTTCGTAGTTTCGATGTTTAATCATCACTGCGTAGTAAACCAAAGAGCCAATAGATGGCTATGATAGTTTTGTGGACACAAACAACCAATAGATGGCTTTGTTAGTTTTTTTTAATTCAGTAACTGATGTATTTTCTAAAGTTAAGTCAGTGATAGAATTAAGCATCACAAGCTTATTTTTACAAAATACGAACTAACTTTGCATTTACTTGGCTTGAATACACATACTTAGTGATTTCATTTTATATATTAAAAACTTAACAATGGTTTGTTTCTTTTGATAGACGTAATTTATATCCTTGCTAGGAAAAACGAATTTATTAGGTTTTCTTTGTGATTTGACTTAGCACATATTACATTTTGAATTTGTTTTGTTTATGAATAAAAATTCCCAGAAAGCAGATGAGTCATTCTGAACACAACAGAAGCCTGATGGCTATGTGGTCTTAAGAATCCCATGATTGTGAAGAGAGACATGCTGCAGCTTCAGAACATTAGGCTTTAACTTGTTATTTGGTAACTCCTTCTGAAAGAGAGGTGTGGTGTGACTCTGACCAAGAGCATCATGCATTATCTCACTCTTCAGAACCATTGAATCACAGAAGCTTAAAGTTACTTCCCTACAACATAACATTGTAGAAGTGGAAATTTTGACTGGGAGTAATGCAGCCAAGCTATTTTTATACACAGAACCCTGTTCATTAAAACAAATTACCAATTTGTTTTAAACATGTACAATTCCTGAGGAGCTTATATTATGCCTTGATCATAAACAAAGTACAAGGCCAGACACTGTGTTGCGGATGTGGTCCTTAGTGTCTGTTGTTTTTTTCCATAGCCAGCTCTATGTGGCTCTCTCCCATGTTACGTTCATGTCCCCAATCGTACTACCTCAAATGTTATATACGAATAAGTTATATAAAACAAAAATAAACTCTACACATGTGAAATCACTGGCACAGCTATAAATGAATACCCAGATAACACTATGTTTCTAAGCTACTTGTTTTAAAATTCTTATAAACTTGTTACTGCTACATAATGAAATTCATACAATGATTATTAGGCTGTTACCAAACTATAAAAATTGTTTATGAATATTTATCATATCACTGCATTTCATGTATATAGATGTTTTGTACTATATAGAACTCATTGAATTTTATATTTAAAATTCAATTACTTGTGTTAAGAAATTCATTGTTGGAGTAGAAGAAGGTAGTAAGTGATAAACTATTGCCAGTAAAGCTTATTATACTGTGCTTTGTAGCTATACTTTCTGTGGTTGCTGGCAAATTAAGTAAAAAATGTGTTTCTGCATAATGCATGCCTTTTTGAGCCAAAAGAAGTCATGATGTACATTTTTCTTACTGTGTTCATGCAGTGTACTGACTTGCTGGTATAATAATCAGAATTCAGTACATTTGGTTAAGGAATAAATATGCAGAGAATTAGTGATTAGCTTACCCAATTCTGCGAATGGTTTCTGCTGGATTGTCTGAAATACACCCTACAAATAACTTGTATTGACTCTATGTGGACATACAGATTCAGCTTGGCTTGAGACAGGAGTTTCTCTAAAATATTACTGAATTAAAGTAACCAGGATTACTACCTCGTTGTTCCATTTTTGTTTTGTTTTCATCTGTCACTAACAACTGTTGCATTACCGTTAACTTTACACCATCTATGTTGGGCTTTTTTTAAATTTTTATTTTATTTTTATTTTATTTTTATTTTTTTAAGAGTTTATAATCTCATCTTCAGCTTGAAATTTTCCATTGCTAATAATGAATGGCATAGCATCCAAGAAATGCTTTTTTTTCTCTTTTCCCCTCATTGTACCCTCCTCAGATTTAGTGGTAAAATGGCTCAGTGGATAGTCCACCAAAAACTAAACGTAGATCAAGCATGAAAAGAGGAAGAAGGTATACTGAACTGTGAAAGGAGGTGCAGAATAGAAATAGTGAATGGTCCAAGTTCAAGTTGTTCAACATCGGGAGAACTGCAAGAATCACTGTTTGTGATTGTATGGTCAGTGTGTTGGACTGCAAAGTGGGAGATTTGTGTTCAAATCTCTTTCCTGTCCCCCGCCCTTTCCTCCCTCCACAAAATACGGACTTTCTGTCTGCTTATTGACATGTCTGTTCTCCTTCTGCAGTCTTGGCAGTTCTCATATGTACATTGGTTATAGAATATGAGTCATATGGTAAGAATATATTACCGTCGCAAATACATGTGATGAATAGTGAGAGCAGGCAAGATGCCACATTGACCTCTCAGCAGAATATATTACCATCACAAACAAATGTGATAAAAGTAGGCGAGATGCTGCATTGACTTCTCAGCAGAATATATTACTATCACAAATAAATGTGATGAATAGTGAGAGCAGGCGAGATGCCACATCAGCCTCTCACTTAAATGAAAACAACAAATAAATGTGTGTGAACGACAGCAAAGGAATTCAGGAGACAAAACTTCCAGTACAGAATGTAAGAGTCTTACTGGTACTTGTGTAGAATAATTACAATATACATAAGTCTCGAGGTCTCTTCCTCACACCTCACTCTTTCATGCAGACATTACATCATGACACAGACACAAATTTGAATACAGTGAACAGACATGTCACTGTCACTGATGGACATTTTGTAATTGTATGAAAAGGAAAAATATGGGGCACAAGGGAGATCTGAACACACTCCAACACCAAGAGCACATAACCATGACACTGTAGCTATTCAGCTTCACCCAGTGTTGCATATCTTGAGCTTGGACCATTGCCTGCTTTGGTTTTGCTTCTTTTTTCACAGTTCAGTACACCTTCTTCCTGTTTTTGTGTTTTATCTGTGTTCAGTTTTGGATAGGCTATCCATTGGGCCATCTTACCACTAAATCTAAGGGGTATGTGATGGGGAGATTCCCTTGTCAATATTACTAATATCATACACTACTGAATATCATTCATAAGACCACATGTAAGCGTTCACAGTAAGAACTGTTTGCAGTACACAGCAACTAGATGAGCTGAAATTTATACACAGCTTTGGGTATTTTCAGACATATTTTCTGTCTATATGTGTTGAAGAAAACACAGTGGACAACTCACATAGCAAATGTGTCTACTGAGCTTGTCTGACACCTATTTAACAGGATTAAGGTTCACAGAATTTGGAAATTGGAGAAGTTGTTGAAAGTTTTGGCAATACTCTTGCAGCCATTTGCATTGACTTACACCCATGCTGAAAATTCCCATCTTCACAGGGAAAAAACAGTTATCATTTTTCAGTGGATCTGTGAACAAGTTGGTCTAGGGTGCTTTCCACAGAGATTGTTAGCCCATGAGAATGCCATAAAAACAATCCACGGGTTATAATGCAGTGACGTGCGTTGAGCCTGTGAAGTGAAAATTTGGAGCAACAGAGACTAGCCGTCATCAGTTAGCAGCAGTTTGGAACAATAGAGACTACCCATCATCTGTCAGCATCCATACATGTTTGAGACTGTCTGGAAAATTCAAGTCTTTCCTCCACTTCAATGTTGTTAGCATGTCTAGATTAGATTAGATTAGATTAGATTAATACTAGTTCCATGGATCATGAATACGATATTTCGTAATGATGTGGAACGAGTCGAATTTTCCAATACATGACATAATTAGGTTAATTTAACAACATACTTAAGTTAATATAACAACTTTATTTTTTGTGTTTTTTGTTTTTCTTTATTTTTTATTTTTTTAATATTTTTGTTTTGTTTTTTCTTTTTTCTTTTTTTTCTTAATTTATATCTAAAAATTCCTCTATGGAGTAGAAGGAGTTGTCATTCAGAAATTCTTTTAATTTCTTCTTAAATACTTGTTGGTTATCTGTCAGACTTTTGATACTATTTGGTAAGTGACCAAAGACTTTAGTGCCCGTATAATTCACCCCTTTCTGTGCCAAAGTTAGATTTAATCTTGAATAGTGAAGATCATCCTTTCTCCTAGTATTGTAGTTATGCACACTGCTGTTACTTTTGAATTGGGTTTGGTTGTTAATAACAAATTTCATAAGAGAGTATATATACTGAGAAGCTACTGTGAATATCCCTAGATCCTTAAATAAATGTCTGCAGGATGATCTTGGGTGGACTCCAGCTATTATTCTGATTACATGCTTTTGTGCAATAAATACTTTATTCCTCAGTGATGAATTACCCCAAAATATGATGCCATATGAAAGCAATGAGTGAAAATAGGCGTAGTAAGCTAATTTACTAAGATGTTTATCACCAAAATTTGCAATGACCCTTATTGCATAAGTACCTGAACTCAAACGTTTCAGCAGATCATCAATGTGTTTCTTCCAATTTAATCTCTCATCAATGGACATACCTAAAAATTTGGAATATTCTACCTTAGCTATATGCTTCTGATTAAGGTCTATATTTATTAATGGCGTCATACCATTCACTGTACGGAACTGTATGTACTGTGTCTTATCAAAATTCAGTGAGAGTCCGTTTACAAGGAACCACTTAGTAATTTTCTGAAAGACAGTATTGACAATTTCATCAGTTAATTCTTGTTTCTCAGGTGTGATTACTATACTTGTACCATCAGCAAAGAGAACTAACTTTGCCTCTTCATGAATATAGAATGGCAAGTCGTTAATATATAATAAGAACAACAAAGAACCCAAGACTGACCCTTGTGGAACCCCATTCTTGATAGTTCCCCAGTTTGAGGAATGTGCTGATTTTTGCATGTTACGAGAACTACTTATTTCAACTTTCTGCACTCTTCCAGTTAGGTACGAATTAAACCATTTGTGCACTGTCCCACTCATGCCACAATACTTGAGCTTGTCTAGCAGAATTTCATGATTTACACAATCAAAAGCCTTTGAGAGATCACAAAAAATCCCAATGGGTGGTGTTCGGTTATTCAGATCATTCAAAATTTGACTGGTGAAAGCATATATGGCATTTTCTGTTGAAAAACCTTTCTGGAAACCAAACTGACATTTTGTTAGTACTTCATTTTTACAGATATGTGAAGCTACTCTTGAATACATTACTTTCTCAAAAATTTTGGATAAAGCTGTTAGAAGGGAGATTGGACGGTAATTGTTGACATCAGATCTATCCCCCTTTTTATGCAAAGGTATAACAATAGCATATTTCAGTCTATCAGGGAAAATGCCCTGTTCCAGAGAGCTATTACACAGGTGGCTGAGAATCTTACTTATCTGTTGAGAACAAGCTTTTAGTATTTTGCTGGAAATGCCATCGATTCCATGTGAGTTTTTGCTTTTAAGCAAGTTTATTATTTTCCTAATTTCAGAGGGAGAAGTGGGTGAGATTTCAATTGTATCAAATTGCATAGGTATGGCCTCTTCCATTAACAGCCTAGCATCTTCTAATGAACACCTGGATCCTACTATATCCACAACATTTAGAAAATGATTATTAAAAATATTTTCAACTTCTGACTTTTTGTTCGTAAAGCTTTCATTCAATTTGATGGTAATACTGTCTTCCTCTGCTCTTGGTTGACCTGTTTCTCTTTTAATAATATTCCAAATTGTTTTAATTTTATTATCAGAGTTGCTGATTTCAGACATGATACACATACTCCTGGATTTTTTAATAACTTTTCTTAATATAACACAGTAGTTTTTATAATTTTTGATAGTTTCTGGGTCACTACTCTTTCTTGCTGTCAGATACATTTCCCTTTTCCGGTTACAAGATATTTTTATACCCTTAGTAAGCCATGGTTTGTTACAAGGTTTCTTACGAGTATATTTAACTATTTTCTTGGGGAAGCAGTTTTCAAATGCATTTACAAAAATGTCATGAAATAAATTCTATTTTAAATTGGCATCAGGTTCACGGTACACCGCATCCCAGTCTAACTGCTGTAGGCTTTCCCTGAAATTTGCAATTGTTAAATCGTTGACTGAATGTACTACTTTGGAGGACTGTTTAGTATTGCTGAATGGAGCTATGTCATATATTGTAACTAGCTGTGCACCATGATCAGAAAGACCATTCTCAACAGGCTGAGCATTTATCTGGTTAGACTTATCTTGGTCTATAAAGAAGTTATCTATCAGTGAGCTGCTATCCTTTACCACCCGAGTAGGAAAATCAATAATGGGTGTCAAATTGAAAGAACCGAGTAATACTTCAAGGTCATTTTTCCTATTACCCTCTTTCAGAGAATCTACATTGAAGTCCCCACAAATAATAATTTGCTTCCCCCTGTCTGACAGATAGCACAACAAGGAGTCCAAATTTTTCAGAAATAGATAAAAATTTCCTGGTGGGGACCTATATACAGTTACAATTATAAATGTGCCTTTATTTAATTTAAGCTCACAGGCACATGCTTCTATATGTTTCTCTACACAAAACTTTTTTGTTTCTGTACTTTTTGCACAATGATAACTTTTGACAAATATGGCAACTCCTCCTTTCTCCATATTTTCTCTCATTACATTTGCAGAGAGCTTATAACCACTTACATTTACCTTATCCATATCAGTAACAATGTGATGCTCAGACATGCTATAGCTCTGTTCTGAAGCATCATCATCATCTTATATGTTTGTAACTCTTGTTCAAATACCCAGTCTATGAAGTTTTTAAAAAACTCTCAGATTATCATAATCACATGGTCCATGTATAGTTATAAAGGTACAATTATGAATTTTTTTTAAATTTTTTACCACTGTAAACTTGAAAACACTTTTAGCTGAAGAGTAACCATTGTCAGCTGCCACCTCATTTCCAGCTCATCATTTCTTTTGCCATGCACTCAGCACATTCATGTGCAGTCCACATTGTTTACTCCCCTGATAATTAGCACCACAAATACTGGGTTGTTGAAGTATGCCAGGAAAATGAAGTGGTGGGTCATAGGACAGCCCACAGAACAGAAATTTTGATGCACATCAGCAACAAATGGGCACATGGTATTGAAATACTACAGTGCAATTAATAAAGCAAACTTTTTGCACAAGGATAGAAAGCTGCTCATTTGTAATGCACAAAATGTAATTTTAATGGTAGATAAACTTCTGTGTACCGGCTGAAGATAGAGTTTCATGTTTTTCAGTGAAATGAAATGATTGTATGGCATTGTTGACCGGGAGACCCCATTCGGGGGAGTTCGGCTGCCGTATTGCAAGTCCTTTTTAGTTGATGCCACTTGGGCGACTTGCGTCTCAATGATGATGAAATGATGATGAAGGACACACGACACCCAGTCCCCTGCCGGGAATCGAACCCGGGCCCCCTGCGTGGAGTTAGGTTCATTTTCCTTTATGGATTAGTGTAACCATCAGGCAGAAAACAGCATACTGCCAGCTATTAAAAACATACCAAACATCAAGTGTAAGTTACTTATACAGCACCATGTGGCAAGATACTCAATTAATGCAAGACACAGAACTGTCATCACATAATGAAAAAATGCAGTTGGGAACCTTAAACAAGTTAAGAACAAAATCTGTCAAACACACAAGAAGACCTACATCAAGACACTGTGTTTAGCAGATTCTACATTCAGAGAGCTATTACTAAAAATTATCATCCATAGGCACATACCAGCTACCGCATCAAAAGTAGACTCCTTCTTTAGTGCCATGTGAAAAAATGAAGCCAGATTGATGAAATGTTTAGGAAAAACTGGCAACTGAATGTCACAGAGAATATGCACTGTGTGGCCTCAACAATAACTTTTGGAGGTCCATAACTAAATAAGTGTCTGCTGCCATGACATACCACTTGCAGCATTTACAAATAATGCTGGTTAGGCATAATATTTCAGCAAATGACCACATTGCCATCATCATGTGTGCTGATGATTGTTAATCTTGGTTGATTTTTGTAATCTGTACTATATGTGTTGCAAGTGTCATGCTGCGATGACGAATGTTATATTTAGTTGTGGACCTCTGAAGTTAAAATGGAGGTACAAGTTACATATTTCCTGTGATATTCAGCTGGCAGTTCCTCCTAATCAACTCATTAATCTAGTTATATTGTCTCACACAACACTAAGGATGTAATCTATTAGGGATGCTGCAGGTGGCATAATGTGACACGGAATATTTATTAAGCTATTACCCTCCGAAGTTTAGGTGAAGGACGCACAGTGGATATTTCCTCCCATATTCAGTTTATGAGTTCCACTAATTGCCTTGTTAATCTGGCTTTACTTTTTTCTCACAAAACTAAACGAGGAGTTTACTACAGATGCTGCAAGTGACGTGCTGTAACAGCATATATTTATGTAGTTATGGACTTCCAAAGTAAACACATAGACCACGGACACTGTAGATCATGGAGTGCTTCTGTAGATAAATTACTTTTGTTGTATTTGTTTCTTTAAACTTGTGCAGAATGCTTACTATGGCTGTATTTGAGTGATTCATTCACTAGTTGTGGTAAGCAGAACATTTAAGTTTCCAGAAATTGTTAACTTGGCATCTGTAAGTATTGTAAGTGCAGTTTCACAGATGTTGCATTACATGTGGAGCAATTTTGTTTATGATTTATATTCCCGAAATATGATTATCCACTTGTGAATGTAATAACTTTATTTCAAATCTAAGTCTCACATCTTCAGGTGTCATTGTTGATAGAGTGGGTTTGATTTTGAGTATTTTACTAATTGCATTACTGGTTAGGTTGAGCTCAAGAACTCTGCATGAAGCTCCCAAGTGCATTCATTGAAACCCTCACCACCAGGCAGTGAAAACAAATCGGGAAACAAACCTAACTTCAAGCCAAAGGAATCCATACAATGATGAGCTCACCCTCATTGTGACAGATATGAAGATTATAATTACATATATTTATATGTACATTAGAATGCAACTGAGCACAAAATAGATTTAAATTAAGACATTAAAAAAGCAACTCCACATTTACATCCAGAGAACCATTTGATAAAGAGTTGCTGTGTTATCCTCATCAAATGGCATCCATTGCATGTGGTAAGAGATGGACATAGGGTCAACATACTGCTCTTCCAACTATTGTCAGCTTCCCAGACCTTGGAGACACTACTACTCATTCAATTAGCCCCTCAGTTGTCATCACAGTGCTGAGTGCTGTCATTCCATTCTTCTCAACCTCTTGTTAGTAAAACTCCATAGCTGTTCTATGCATTGAGCCCTAGCCTTCCACATCACAGTGACATGGTAACAAGTCTGATTCTTAACATGCTACTTAGTATTCTTAACATTCTACTTAGTAATCAAGTTAGTAATAGTTCTTCTCACATTAATACTTTACAGACACAAGACTGTTTAGGTTCATATATTTGGTAAGGTTTCATGTACAATTTCCTCAACAAAGCTGAATGAGTGAAAGAACAGAAAATGACAAGATTTACTTTGCAAAAATGGTCCATTGCTCCTTAACCTTATAGGATTTGAAGTATATTTAGCTCCTCTTTATGCCATAGACAGGTTCTTTTATTAGTGGTGTATTGTCTTCTTATTTCTATTGCCATGAATGGCTACTGCTGAGTAGCATTAATAGAGAGTAGTCTTCTTTTTATCAAAGCACATAAGCCAAAATATATTTTTGGAAGCAGTGGTAAATTTTTCACAGCTGCCATAACACTTTGTGGCAGGAGATTCTGGGACTTACTCTGCAAATGATTCTGATCACACTTTTCTGAGAATTTTTGAATAACAGAAGAGTTCCTCAGAAAATAACTCCTTGTGGCATAGTGGTGGGCATGATCTGTTATTCTGACAGAATAGTCCACCTCTCCAGAACAGCATTTTCAATGTCATTAGCTTTTACATGAATTAACTGATGATGAATGATATAAACACTAATGATAAGCAAGTATTTGCTCTTGAATGTACTCATATATTTTCAATTAATAATTGCTCATTTGGCAGGTATCAACATAATGCCGAACATTAACAGATGCACCTAAGTGGTAACAGCAGTCTTCAATACTACTTTCCACATTGCAAGCTGATGTCCAGAGCAGGTGGAAAACAGCCATGTGCGGAGTGTGAAAAACATGAAACCTGCTTGAGCAATGTGGCACTACATTCAGAGAAATTCTGGATTTTCTGCAGGTATTACCTATGTTTGTCTTGTCTATATGGCCAAAGGTTTGCAGATAAAAAGAATCACATTAATTTCTTCATCATCTATAATATAAAATTATTTTTTCCTGGTGATGTACACATGTTAAACCATTTTTAATAGGACAGCCAGATAAATGATGAATATGACGTCACTTCCTTGTTGTCTCCGTCTTATCAACTGCCAGCTTCCTGAGACCAGCTTCCTCACTTGGTGCAGAGCATCTGCCAGTGTGGCACTGCATTATATTCTGATGGAGTTAAAGGGCAAAATTGACAGAATAATGTTGTTTTGTGTGGCAATGATGTTTCTTTTGTAATGTTTTCACAAACATTCATTTTAAGCAAAGTGAATAAGAATGAGAAATGAGAACAGAAATTGTAACAAATTTTCACATTTTGACGCTACCATGTTAATTAGGTGAAATGATGTGTGACAGTTCTCTGCAGTCTAAAGTTACTTAATATGTTGCCAGTGATTTCTGTTGTATGTGAAGTGAATATCAGATTTCAGCTATTCATTGTTTTATTGCATTTTGGAAGGTGTAACATAAATTCCAACTGTAAAAATAAGTTGACACTGAACTAATGTAAGTAACTTCAAATCCTTCCAAAAAATACCTTTTATCAATAAACTCAGCTACATCTGTTACATTTTCTATCTGGTACATTTGCTTCAATAATTTTGCTTTACAGAACACAGTTTCAGTCTGTACCTGCATTATGTTTCAATCACATACCAGCACATTAACTGAATTTGTGTTCATTGTCAACAAAACTTAATTTTTACTCTCTCTGTGACTATACCAGTCACATATCTTAAAATGGCTCAAGATCTAGTCCACTTATTAATGGCTCTCACAGTAAAGGAAACTGTGACTCATGCGATTGAAATTGATTCTCTCAGTTTGGAAATTATTGAATTGTGCATTATTTATTGAATTGTGCATTATTTGTTCATTTTTGTTAGAATATGCTGGTGTTTATGTTGGTATGGATAAATAACAATTACATCATTCGTAATGCTTGTATTCATATATCAGAACAACAAAGGGACAACAACGGAAAGACATACTTGGTGAACTGACAGTGACATTTCTTTTCCCTTTACTTAATAATTCAACATTATCAGTGAAGTTCACAATTTTTTGTTTTCAATTTTGTAGTACAAAATCTTAAGGCCATTACTTTCTTGGAGTCATATGTGATGATTTTCTACAGTCAAAGATCCACTCATTCTGGTTGAAACCCGACACACCAAGTGTACAAAACAAAGACTTGGCTGGTCCCCTGGAATCCTTCTTTGATGATTCTTTCTTCTGGTAGCAGTCAGACTTGAAGTGACCATACTTTGTGTAACTTAAAACATTCTTTGTCTTCTCATTTTTCTTTGGAAAAAAAAACTGTTCTGTTGTCATTTGAGGTATTATTCCACAATTTCCTTTAGCGACTTCGCTTTGATGTTTTCTGAGCTGAAATTTTTATCTTTTTGAATAGAATGCCTTACCTAAGGTAGATGAACTTTTGGTAAACCTATTAGCATAATGTCTATCATTAGCCCATCATCAACTGGTTTGCTCATGCTCTGCAGTTTGTCGGCTACATCCAGAATATGAATAATGTAAAAAATTTGGTATCCAACTGAGGATCCCAGATATTCATTCATTGAGTTTTATTCATACCAGCAAGATAATTTTCCATGGTATTTCAAGCTTCCCTTGCCTTTCTTGTGTTTTATACATGTACATAAACATTCTTTGTACTTCTGTGTAATTCAGTATATCTGTATAGTAAATAATCATTGACTTTTTCGCTGTTTCTATTACTGTAATAATTTTATGCACTGTTCTAAGTTTTCTGATATTGTAATACTTATGACAAATTTTGTATGAAGGGTATCAACAATATTAAAGCACAAGAAGACTTTATAATCAATTACAAATTTGAAAACTTGGGAAAAGGCAAAGAAAAACTCAAAATAATGAGATAATAAATATGACAGAGATTGTTATACTGGTACTTCTTTCAACAAGGAGATTGAGGCAGACTAGGACAAAGGAAATGTTTAAATTAAAGATGTTAGTCACGCAGAATATGCTACTGTCCACAGTCATGAGTAGCTTCTTTTCTCTGTCTTACAGGTCTCTCCTGATATGTTTCTGACGCGACTTTCTTCTTTTATTGTTTGATAATCAAATCCACATCCTACTTTGATCTACTTTCAGTACTCTATAAAGAGAGCATTTATTTTAAAAAACAAAAGGTTTTTAGTATGGTGGACTTCTACCAGTCCTTCACAGTAACAATCAATAAGTAAATGCTAATCAAGAATCTGATATTCTATTCAAACATGCATAATATATACAGGGTCTTTGTTATTGGGATTATTCACTGATTCTCATGTGGAAAGAAACCATATATTTATTTACATAATCCATTAAATAAGTGGCAGCCAACTGAAAATGAGACAGATGGAAAAAAGTAAGTAAACTGTTTGGCCTCAACAGCCAGAGACTGTGGTTGTGTGTGTGTGTGTGTGTGTGTGCGTGTATTATTTCTGATGAAGGCTTTCATGGCCAAAAGCTTACTTTGAGAGTCTTTTTGTTGTGCCTATCTGCAACTCAGCATCTCTGCTATGCAGTGAGTAGCAAGTATCCTTTTTATAATACTGTCATTTCATCCTGGATTTTCCATTGTTTGATTAAGTAAACTGTTTATTATTTTGAAAGTAATTACCATTGCTGTTAATAAATTTATCCTATTGTAAGAGAAGATGCTCATTGTTTTCATGGACAAAATGTTTGTCATTGCCTGTGGAATCGTGATTGGGCCTAGACATGCACCTGTTCATCCAAAGCAAACTGATGGCCACGATGTCTTTCTTCAGTGCACCAAAAATATGGATACTATATTGGGAGAGATTAGGACTGTATGGTGGGTGTGTAAGGTCTTCCCAGTCAAACTTATATAGAACAGTCAAAACAGCGGGCGCGCTAGCTCCATGAAAGTCATGATGACCTTTTCCTTTGACTGCAAAAGGCTGCTGCTCACTGGCTTTCTGGAAAATGACTCCACAATTAATGCACATTAGTACATGGACCTTTGCAAAAATTGAAGTGCACCATCAAATCCAAATGCCCAGGAATATTAGCAGACAACATCATTCTGTTGCAGGATAATGCCTGCCCACGTGTTGCCAAGGTTGTTTTGATTATGCTGCAGAAGTTTTGCTGAGAAGCCCTCAAAAATCCTCCACACAGTCCCAACCTCTCCCCACGCAATTTCCATATTATTGGAGCCTCAAAGAAATACGTCTATGACTTTTAGTTTGCTTTGGATGAAGAGCTGCATAACCAGATACACAATTCTGTAGGCAAGCAGAAACATTTTTCCATGAAGGCACTAACTGTCTTGTCTCACAGTGGAATAAATGTATTAACAGTTTTGCTGATTTCCCTACTTACTTTTTCCCATCTGTCTCATTTTAATTTGATTGCAGGTAATGTAACACTGGTATGAAATGTAGTGATTGTGTTTGGTACGGTCTATCTGTAATTTTTTGAAACAATAAACAGTTTCATCTAATTTCCATCCAATTGAAATTTTAAAAATGTATGCTTTTTGTTGGCTTACATTCAGAGTGCAAAATAGAAAAAGCAAAACACATTTAGAGATTTGCAATTTGTCAGTAAAACGTGCTTTGGTGTGGTATGTGATTATTTTGTGCCTACAAATAAAACAGAGTTTTATCAGTACATATTTCATCACCTATTCCTTTAACTAACTTTTGACAGCAACAAAGATTTGTTCATTTCTCTTTGGCATATGAGCTAAGGGTGTGATACGTACAACTGCCACACATTAGATTAAGTGGATCCTAGCATGTAAAAGAGTTCTTAGTGTTACAGAACATTATCTGAGAGGTAGGACTATGTTAGACTATCTCTGTAGACCACTTTAACAATTAACTATTATTAGCTATGAACAAGTTGAGATGTTAACCTATAGTATAAAATTGGGTGGTCCACAGTAAGAAATGGAATAAAAAAACTGCAAATAAAATAAAATAAATTTCATTAAATCAGAAGATAAAATGAGCAAAATGTGCAAGAATATAAAGTAACAATGTAAAACTGTGAAAGAATTTATTGAAAAATCTGCAATTTAAATGTTAAATGTTAAACCAGCAGCAGCAAAATATTTTCTGTTGACACATAAACACACATCACGCTCCTAGCCCATGAATCCCTATAAGAAGCAAAACTGCCAGAAACAGAGAACATGTCAAGAACATTATTAATACCATCACTAATTTATTTGATCAATTGTTCACATAATATATTCTCCAGAGCCTAAATAAGCTGCTGAAGAACGTTTACTACACACTTATGTAGCATTTCAAATACTTTTTTGTTCAAATTTGGCATGTTATTGGTGGATAGCATCCGTGGGCATGTTACTTTTCACTGTAAAATTTATTTCAGTCAATGTTTTTAAAATTGTTTAGTGCCTGTACCAGTTTTGGCTGTTTAGTCATTGTCTACAGGTCAGATGTTTTGGTTGTCCAGTGGCTGTATCAAGACATACTAGGAGTCAACATTTCATTAAGTCTCCTACTACAGTGCCAAAGGTAACACCAGTTACCAGCAGATCACCGAAATTAAGAGCTGTTGGGCTTGGCTGGAAGGTGGATGGATGACCATCTGGGTCTGCTGATCAAGCGAGGTGCACTCAGCCCTTGTGAGGCCAATTGAGGAGCTACTTGGTGGAGAAGCGGCAGCTTCGATCCTGAAAACTTTCAATGGCTGGGAAAGTGCTGTGGTGACCGAATGCCCCTCCATATTCACAGGCACTGCAGTGACTGTTATGAAATAAGTGAAATGTATTTACAGTTCCAAACATGGACTACTGTATAATGTACAGGGTAATGGAAACAGTGAAAATTTGTACTGGACTGGAATTTGAACCTGGATTTACTGCTTATTGTGAACGGTCACTCCAGCATTTGGCTATCTGATCATGGCTCATGGCCAGACACAAGCTTTCATAAGTCATCAACAAGTGTCTGCAGGTTGTACTTGTTCATCCATTATGTGTATTCCCATACAGTGGAGGCATTTTACTTGAAAATCGCTTTCTCAGTGTCGGTGTGTAAGTATGATATTGCAGTGCATGTGTTTTAACTGAATTATGATGCAAAGTTCCTTTGGACATGCACGCATGTCCAAAGAAACAGTCACTACAGTGACTACAGCCATTATGAAATACATAAAATGTATTCGCAGTTGTGAATATGGACTACCATAAGCTGTATAATGGAATGACGACAATGAAAATTTGTGCCAGACTGGGACTGGATCCTGGATTTCTCACTTATTGTGAGCAGTCGTCTTACCATTTGGCTATCCAAGTATGACTCAAGGGCAGACCCAAACTTCCATACGTCATCAGCCAGATGTCTGCAGCCTGTACTTTTACATCCATTATGTGGTGGTGGTGGTTTTTGGGGGAAGGAGACCAGACAGCGAAGTCATCGGTCTCATTGGATTAGGGAAGGACGGGGAAGGAAGTTGGCCGTGCCCTTTGAAAGGAACCATCCCGACATTTGCCTGGAGCGATTTAGGGAAATCACGGAAAACCTAAATCAGGATGGCCGGACGCGGGATTGAACCGTCGTCCTCCCGAATGCGAGTCCAGTGTCATCCATTATGTATATTCCCATACAGGGGAGACATTTTTCTTGAAAGTTGATTGCCCGGTGTTGGCAGATAAATATGATATTGCAATGCCTGTGTTATTACAAATTATGATGGTTCACAATTGCAAATATGGGCCACCATCAGCTCTATAATGGAATGACGACAAGGAAAATTTGTTCCAGAATGGGACTCAAACCCATATTTCCCACTTCCCTAAGCGCCTGCATGCATGCACACATGTCTGAAGGAACTTTGCGTCGTAATTGGGAATAATACAGGCACTGCAATATCGCATTTATCCACCAAACCCAGGAAAGAAACTTTCAAGTAAAATGTCTGCCCTGTACAGGAAGATACATGATAGATGTACAGTGCTGGTTGCAGATACATAGTGGGCAACATATGGACATTTGGGTCTGTCCATGAGCTTGCGCTCGGATAGCCGAATGCTAAGGCAACCACCTGCGATAAACGGGAAATCAGGTTAAGACCCGGTCCAGCACAAATTTTCAATGTCATCATTCCATTATGCAGCTGACGGTAGTCCATCTTCACAATTATGAATGCATTTATGTTCGGACAATGTCCTACTAGAGTCCTCAACAAGTGCAAAAGTTAGTATTCTAAAAACATCACATTGTTAATATTACATGAATAGTGCTTTTCATTACAGCTCTGAAATATTTTTGTATGTTGTATCAAAATCTAAATCTACATACATACTCCACAAGCCACCACATGATTTATAGCAGTACCTCTACTAGTCATTCACTTTCCTGTTCCACTCATGAATGAAGTGAGGTAATAACAACTGTCTATATGCCTCCATATGAGCCCTAATTTCTCTTATCTTGTGTTCCTGGCCCTAATGCAAAATGTATTTTGGTAGCAGTAGAATCATGGTGCTGTCAGCTGCAGATGTTGGTTATCTAAATTTTTTTGGTAGTGTTTCGCCAAAAGAATGCCATGTTGCCTGCAGTGATTCCCATTTCTGAGTTCACGAAGCATCCCTATAATACTTTTGTGTTTATTGTCACTAGCAGTAACAGATTTAGCAGAAGACTCTGAGCTGCTTTCCTATCTCTCTTTAATTCAACATAATGTGGATCCTGAACACTCAAGCAGTATTCAAGAGTAGGTTGCACTTGTGTTCTATGCATGGTCTCATTTATAGATGAGCTACACTTATCTAAAATTGTATAACATTTGTACATCAGAACATTTCATTCTTATTTTTGTTACATATTCTTTACATAAGTTACAAGATGACTGTTGAATAGGCAATTATTGTCATAGTTACTCAGACTTAATTGAAATGGAAATGTGAACAAATGTAAATGTGTGAATTAGTACTCTATAGTAATACAGACACTAAGTTTTTGATGTTGACACTACACTATGACTACTGTCTTCCAGTATTTTCATATCACATCGTACTGATTTGTGTAACCTTATCTGTATTTTTATGTATTCAGAAAACCAAAATGGGAGAACAAAACAAGGAAGGAGTTCGTCTGTCTGGATATTTAGAAAAGAAAGGGGGTATGGTAAGTATGTCTCTCTGCATACAAACTACAGATAAATGTGTCTATGTTGGGAGGGGGAGTGTTAAATAAGTGTGTTTTTTTGTGGACAATTTCCCACAACAAAGACAGAGAATGTAATTGTGAGTATTTTAAACAATTACCTGTTTTGCCCTTTGTCAGATAAATTCATCCTGATTTACTTTAATAATTTGTTCAGTACCTCTAAAGTCATTGTCATTTGATTGAAAATGTATGTTCATATCAGATCATGAATCCACCATAATTCCAATATAAACATATTATAGTGTAATTTATTTAATCAAAAGTAATTGTATTCACAATCTACTGTAGCTATACTATACAGTGTTGTATTCATTTCATAATGTTGTATAGCCCTTCATTCCCATGTGGAAATCTTTGGGTGTTACATTGAGTCAGGAATAAAGAATATAATGTTTCACACCTATAATTAGTTTCATTTGATACAGAGGAGGAATGTCATGGAAAACCTCAGATATAGTGAATCTTGTGCAATGTGGGTACTAAAAATGCTTACTGACTAATACAAATATCAAAGACTGTCAGGTAGTATTATTGATCTACTATCAAGAAGATGGAGATTATTTGTTTTTCCACATCATTACGGGTGCCATGACATTGATATCCTGCACCAAATCAGAATCAAATCAACTACCAATACAGTGGAGCCACACAACTTCCGCAAAACCAAAAAGTGCAAACTATCTTACTAGTCTAGATGAAAAATGATGGCTGTAGGTCAACAATTACAGCTGATTTGTACTTCAAAATGCTCACCAAAATTGATGGTCTAAGGATATTCCCCCTCCAAGACCACATTTGTCCTCACAATGCTGCCTATATCAAGGATGATGTTTAGCATTTCCAATCTCACATCCAGTGACTATTACTTTATTTTGCACAAGAAACAATAGCCTGGTGAATGACAGTTTGAAGATGATGAATGTTTCAAGACTGTTGGTGAGAATTGGGTTGACGATCATATTGCACCATCACAAAAGTACTAATGAATATTGGCTGTGTGTAAAAGTGAAGTAGATTTATAGGAAACTAAAACTGCCTTTAAAAATTTTTTCTGAAGAATATATGTTTTATGCCAAATGACCCTTACTTTTGAATACACCTTGTAATTACCCACTTTGCTTACAAGAATACCATCATTTTCATGAATAACTCGTCACAGCCCTTGTTCAGTTACACATTTAAATTCGTTTTAAATAAATAAAATGTACATAAATATGTAGAAATAATTCATCAGGCCATAAGAGGTAATTTAACTGAGGATACGAAACAATAGCTGTAGCTACATTTATCTTACATTTTTGCTGACTCAGGCATTAGAAATTCAGTATTAAAAATTTGCAAGCAACAACATTTATAACCAAATAACATGGAAAGAAGGGAGCAAATGAAGACTGAGGAGACTCATGGTATTCGTCTGTAGTCCCTGAACTGTCTTCTAACATGACAGTTTGAAACTAGTTTAGAGTTGGAAATGAAGCTAAAATAACATAAGCAAAATAATGCTTCAATAAATTACACAAAATAATAAATGATATTTAACAGGTGAGGAACATATCACACTGTGTAATGTCTATTAAGAAATACTATGCAGATTAAAAATGTGTACTGTACTCTGACATGAACTTAGACCCAGGCCTTTATTACCAGTTGGACTATGTAGGGCACAACTCACAACACTTCACAGCTACAGATTTTCCTGTACGTATCTCATATATTCATTCCTCATTCCAACAGACTGTTTTAATCCTTTGTGGAGCTATATTATAGTGCACATGCCACTGCAAAGTGAATGATTTGTTGTGGAAGTATCCCTAGGCTACTTGTAAGTTACTATATTCTTTTTCTACTGTAGAGTCAGAAAAAGAAGTTGCCTGACAGTGCCAGTGAGTTTAGCAAGGCTGCTTCCTGAATTTACATCAAACAGTTACATAATCTGATTTTATACATGTGTATTACAGCTCAATAGGTGACTTATTTTTGCCTGCAGTAGTTTGTGCTTCACACCTGAAAACTGGCAACAGCATTATCTGCTGTCAAAAATCATCTCTCATCAACTATACTACAGAACTGGCCTAGCAATGTATGGAGCAAACCTTCTTTGCTGTCTTGCCTCAATAGCTCAGATAGTAACAACATATCCCACAAAAAACTAGGGCCCAGGTTCATATCCCAGTGTGAGATAGCAAACAACTGTAATCCCCCTGTTAAGTTTTATAAGAAGGTATAAATAGCTGCAGCATTAATTATTCATTTTGGAAACATGAATCTAGAAAATCTCTCATTTTAGAGTTTAGCCTCCTGCCAATGACAATGTCATTAGTGATGACTAACTACTGCTAGTGATAGCATTCTTGTGCCGTATTAACCATGTTAGGTACTTTACCTTGTTAATGCTTAAAATAGATACAAAAAACAACTTACCCAATAATAAGGAAATCCAATATACTTAAAATAACTGGTAATATATTAGCCATAATGTTTAGCTATAGTTCAAATGACATTGTGTGTAAAAAGTAAGAATTTTTGGATTCATTTCAGAAACTTATACCTGCCTGGAAGCAATATTGGTTTGTTCTAAAAGGCCAGCTGCTGCTGTATTACAGATCTGAAGCTGATTACCTAAATATCTCTGTACACAAGGGCTCTATAAACATGGGACTAGCATCTAATGTACGTCCAGGACTAAACCGACCAAATATAATAGAGATCATCACTCGCACTCAGATCGTCACACTGGTAATTGCCACACAGATATAAATGCAATTTGGCAGATTTTCTACATAAAATAACTAGAGGAACATGTGGCCCTGTGATATGATGATTTTGTATTAAATTTGGCTGTTACATTGCACATAGGCAGTGTTTTACACATTGTTTCTTGTGTTTGTGATGAAACTATGTTGAAATAGTTGTCTGCATACCACTACACTACAGTGCACAGTACTATTATAAATTATGCCAAGTAATAATCATATTTTTTTGCTCATCTTTTGTAGAGAACCAAAGATCGCAGCACACAAGAACAATGGCTTCAAGCTATGCTGGAATCAATGGCAGTTCCCAAGTCTGCACGAAACAGCACTGTGCCTATGCATATGCGATACTCCTTAGACAATTTACCTGTTGTATCGAAAGATGTAAGCAAAGAAGAAAATTGTTACCATTTACCATAAAATTATGATTCTACAACCTTTAGCTTTTATATTCAGTTAGTATTTACTTTTTGAATGTCTTTTCCGTTGATCCCTAATGCATACCTCTCTTGCCACATTTTCTGTTTGTCATAACTTATGACAGATTTACCTGTATTGTAAAACCTGAGAATCATTGTCCTTGTTCAATGTCACTGCAACTATTCCAGAGCAATACATAAGCCTTAATCAATCAATGATCTATACTTCTTACTAGAAGATTCAAGTAGCATATTGCAGGCACTTTTACTGGTGACTCAGGGACCAATACGAGATCCCAACTGGCGCTCACAAGTGAGGCAAGTATGTTTCACCCTGAAAGAGGGGTTCATCACAGGCGCTTGTCTACATGCTCATTTCACAGCTAAGTTGCTGAGCCAGGCGCAGCCTTGGAACTTGCTACCATCCTGAATGAGTTTCATCTATCTGATGCAGTCAACAGCGAGCTCCTCCCATTTGTCAGAGTCAGTATTAAACTTATTCTTATCACACTCGACTAAACTTTGAAGTGCAATGCATGTCTTCCAGATGGTCTCTTGGCAAGTGCTACATCACTAAGTAGTGTGCATCAGAAAATATGGGGGTGGCTCCTAAAATCTAAGTGTCCTAGCCACCACAAGTGATTTTCCTTGGCAGTAGCGGTGATAGTGCATACACATTATTCCTCTACGTTAATGAATATTTAGTAAGCACCTCATATGAAAGGTGTTTAGCTTACATTCTTGTTTAGCAGAAGTTAATCTCCAGGTCTCAGCACCTTACAAGAGGGTGCTTAGCAAGTGAGAATGTTAGGTGAGTATTTTTGTGATCATTGTCAGGTGTTTGTTGTTCCATAATCTTCTACGGAACTTCCTGAAAGTATTCACTGTTTTGTCAGTTCTCAACATTTATTTCATCATCAAAAGAGAAAGAGACCTTCTGACACTAGTCAGCCAAGGTAGCAGAATTTGTCAAATACATTCAACAAGGAGCCATCCAATATTATGGCAGCCATATCCATGCATCCTTGCACTATAATCACAGTCTTTGTTGCATTCACAGGCATAGAGAAGGGTTTACACACAGCAGGAAATTTGTCCACAAGCCTTTGGAGATCATCTTGAGTATGTACTACAAATGTTGCATCAACAGTGAATAAAATGTTGCTTGCAAATAAGTCCTCATGATAGCATTTTGATTTGAGCAGCAACATGATGTAACGTTTCCCTTCAGCCCTGCTGTGTAGATGGATGCCCAGGTTTTTCACCAGAAGCAACTTTGCGTAGTAACAAGAATAATATACCAAACAAAGTAGGGGCCAGTAAAGAGTTTTTGATGGTGTTGAGCCACAGTCATGCAATATTTTTTAAGAGTCAACAACCATTTGACTGTGTATTACTATATTTATCTTCTGTGCTAATCCAGGATGTGGCTTTTATGATGCTCCAAAGCAGGCTCTGAACTGCCTACATTGGTATGACATAATAATGGTCTAGTAACTTTTATCATTGTACTTGAGAACAGCATAAAAGCCCAAATCTACATAGTACAGAAGTTAAATATAGTAATACACAGACAAAAAAAGAAAAAAAAGAGAAATAGAAGTAGGGGCCAGTACACAGCCTTGACAAACTCCTCTTGGCACAACAAAAGAATCTCAGTGCTTCATCCAGACATCATGGCATGCTCGTAAGTGACGTGAAAAGTTCTTATCATCTTCAGGAGATTTGGAGGACACTAGTATACAGTCCCTCCTTGCTGACTGTCAAATGCCTTATTTAGGTTGAAGAAAGCAATGAACAATGGGATCATCTGCTCAAAGCATTTTTCCTGAGTTTACTGGAGCATGAAAATTGTGTCAATAGTAGATCCCTGAGCCCATAACCTACATTGAGATTCAGAGTACATACTCTCGCAAGCTACCCCAGTGTGCCTACCACCACATGGGTGAATGCTTTCCGCCAACACTTGGCAGTGAATTTCCACAGTAGCAATTGCAATCACTTTGTGTAGAGTGATGATGTTGGCATCATGCATGTTCTGTGGCACAGTACCTTCAGCCCAAGATTTCAATAAGAGGTTGTAGACCACTGGGAGGAAAAACATCTACTTGAAAATTTCTGCATGGATGTCATCTTTACCAGAGCATTTCCCAACCTGAAGTCACGTAACAGCTCCTTGAAGCTGCTCTTTAGTAGGCACAGCATCCAGCTTGTGGCAAGCTGAAAACTGAAAAATTTCTACAATTGCGCATGGGCTGATGTTGCAGGATGTGAGTAGAAGTTGGAGTAATGTTCTACCCACCACTGCAGTTTTTGATTACAATCTGTGATGACTGTTCCACAGCTCTCATTAAGTTGGACAGTCTTCTTACAGGTGGGCCCAATGGCCCTTTTGATACCCAAACACTCACCATCGATGTTCCTGGCACTGACACATTCCTGTATACTTGCACAACCTGTCTCCCAGTAAGTGTTAAGAGTGGTACACTGAATGACTGCTTTTACTTTGCTTGGATCAGCACTGAAACTGTTTGATTGCCAGTTGAAAGTTACCTGATGTTTAGAGTCAAGGATGAGTTTCAAGACATCAGTATTCTTGATAAACCAATTCTGGAATTTCACTTTTGAAGTACCAAATGTAGTGCCAAACATAACAGTAACAATGACTTCGTCTTCTGTCAGTTGAGGTAAGCACAGCTGTCAGTGTCGTTGGTCTGCTGCTGGTTGACAAATGCAAAGTCAAAATGCATTCTATTCTCCCAATCACACTTTCAGTGGTGCACAATAGATCATTTCAAACAGCAAAGCCAACACTGTGTTGTTTGGGGCTGGCAGTGTCTTCTCCCTCCCAGATAAATGTGTAATTTTCCTCTTGAACTGAGCCGTCATCTGGTAGCCTGATTTCCTGCACGGTTGTTACAGCATATTAGGCCTAGCTAAACTGACAATATTTATGTGTGAAAATTGTTGGGAGAAAATTAATTCAAATTTGATCTAAGATGTACATATACTTTTCATTGATTTTTAAATAAAATGTATCCTTTGACAGTGATGGTATTAATAGAGAAATGCATGTAGTAACTTGTTATTGCTAACAAACTGTTAAATTTAATCAAATTTTGCACATTAAATCAAAAATCAAAAATAAAAGTTGCAAGTAAAATATCTGAAAATGTTGAGGTCAAAACATGAACTCAGTAAGAGGTTTCACTATCTCCAGTTTTATTAAATAATGTTATTAACAAAGTAATAATTGAAAATGTAAAATGATTATTAATGGAGCACAGTTAAAAGGGAGGAGTTCTGTCTTCCAAAGACCAATGTATTGAATAATCTTGGCACTCTACTAACCACTGAAAACTACATAACAACTGAAATTGAATCAAGAGCTCAAGAGATAGCAGCTGTTAAGAGCTCAGACAAGATAACTTGGCTCATGTGCAGAAACTCATTGTCGTTCTCGGTGCTGGGCAAGTCTGCCCTTCTGTTCTGAAGGGGCAACTGGCTCTGTTTGCTATCACCTACTGAGCTGTGCATTTCATATGTTATGTATTAAGAAGCATCCTCCCCCACCTCAGTTATACCGTTGGAATGGAAGCCTGTACTCAGCGGCTGCACTGCAATTTTTCTCAAACAAATTTGGTAAAAAAGTGATTCTCTCATATCTCATAACCTCATTTGTCATCTTCATGATGAATTGGCTAACATTTCATTAACAGTTATACTTATTTTGATATTTCTGTATTAAGTAAGATACTGCTTGAAATTTTAATAGTTTGCAATGGAAAATATAGGTCACCATGCTTTTGCAGTTGGTGGACATTAGACCATATATTGTTGCATACAAAATGTAGATAACATATGGCATTTTTCTTTAAATTTGAGACAAGATTTACATCTGTCTTCAACCTCGAGAAAATGGATTGTATGTAGTGCTCTCATTTCTGATTGCCTGTGCAAGCAATAGAAGGTGAAATATTCATAACATCCCTCATGTCTCATAAATGGTTTGTGATGCTGAAATGAATTTGAGACAACTGATTGCACACAAAGCAGAGAGTATTTTCTCATGTAGTTAACATGAGCTATTGACCTCACTTGTCATCATTTGCCTGTTTAATAAAATACTGTTTCAGGATTCTGTCACAGTTCTAATAGCACTGGGCTGTTAGTGAGGTGAAACTGTGTAAACACCACAGTGCTTTTGCAAAAGAAACTAATTTTATCATGTCAACAAGATAAAGATAAAAAGTCAGGGGAAAATAAATCATTCCTTCTGTTAGGATTTCAGTGTAATTCCTGCCCAAGATGCTGGATGCCATGTGTGCATGGTGTGTTCTTGCTTGTGTATATGAATGGTGTGTGTGTGTCACTTTTACTGATGAAAGCTGTGGGACAAAGCTTTATGTAAGTGTCTTTTAATTGCATCTGTCTCCAATTTAATGTGTCTTCTTTATGGTAAGTAGCAATCTGTCTTTTCCTAAATTGTTGTTTTTAATAATAATGTTTGATTTTTCAAATTATTGATCATCCTGGTATATCATGTGAATACAATCATTTACAGACTTGCTAGCTATAGCTTAGGAGGTCTGTGAGATAGGCATTTGCGTGAAGGCTTAAGCCGTAGAAGTACACTTCCCCTACTGCAGTATCCTATTGGCAAGGGGGCCCCCACCACTACCATTGTCCCCTCCACTACTGTGCCATCTGTGCAGCTAGGGGCCAAGTAATATTGTATGTACTCTATCATGGCTTTATGAGAGTTTGTGAATGCGAGATACTTTCTAGCAAAGCTAAAATGTCATAAGCAAATCATTAATAGCCTTAATGAAGCAGAGTAGGAGTGAAGTATCCAGTCATAAAAATAATTCACCATTCACCACTCTATAGTAGAATTTCTGAACATGCAGTACTATAAGTGTGTGTGTGTGTGTGTGTGTGTGAGTGTGTGAGTGAGTGAGTGAGTGAGCGAGCGAGCGAGCGAGAGAGAGAGAGAGAGAGAGAGAGAGAGAGAGAGAGAGAGAGAGGGGGGGGGGCGGGGGAGATGCATGTTAATAGCTTAACCTGTGATTATTTTGTATTTTGTTCCATTTGTACCACATTCCACATGTAGATTACCAGATACTCAGTATGATACTAAACAACAACTGCAAAATATCCAGCATGCTAAATGAGAACTATCTAGCATGATCTTTGCACAGTGTAAAGATTTGTTAAAGTCATTTGCATACAATGTATGAAGAGAGAAAATAATATTAAAAATAAAAGTTTATAGAATGTTTGTCAGGGAGTCTAAGCAGGATAGATGAAGAATAGTTTTCTTAGGATCTTGGCGTTTGCCATGAGACAACTTCCAAATTCAGTGGATTAATTTTGTATTTTTAGTCATGATTTGATTCTACCTTCCTTCCTTCCTTTCTATGGATGTACAGTGACTGTAAATAATGTCTTTGTGGCCTTTATGGTCAGCATCAACAGAGCATCTTCAACAGCTGCAAAAAATCAATCTTTTTCTTTCACAAGTAGTGCATAGTTCACTCAACTTTCAAAATAGTCTTAAAAATGCAAACAGAATTTTGTTTGTTGTATGAAAATAAAATTTTTAAAATCATGTTCCCCAAATAGTCACATTGAGTAACGTAGAGCAGTAATTAGCATACTGGACTCATTCTGGAAGGGCGAAGATTCAAATATTCATCCCACCATCCCCATTTGCTGAAATTGTTCTAGGCAAATGCTGGGGTGGTTTCTTTGAAAGGACACAGCTGTTTTCCTTCCCCAATCTTGCAACAATCCCAGGTTGTGCTCTGTCTCTAATGACTTCTTTGTCGATGGAATGCTAAAACCTAATCTTTCTTCTCTTACTTCATTCATCCTACTCCCACGCCATTTTCCTTGCATTTTCTTCCTCCTGTTGTCTACCATTTCCTCTGTCTGCTCTTCCACATGGTCATCATCATGGATTGCACAAATGGACCGTTGCCAGTGCTTGTGTTGCATTCCTTTGTATTTACCGGCCCACCCTCGGCATTCTTATCGCATGCACATGTTGCCTTCCTCCCAGCCATCAGTTACTGTTCCCCAATACTTCCTCCCACTTCCCACCTTCTTGACTCACCCACTCCACCCAAAACAACCATTCACCTCAGTCTAGATGCAGAATTGCAGTCCTGGTACAGTGTAATAGGCCAGCACAGAGGTGTGTGTGTGTGTGTGTGTGTGTGTGTGTGTGTGTGTGTGTGTGTGTGTGTGCGTGTTTGTGTGTGTGTGTGTATTTGTAATGTGCTCTAGCTCAAGAAAGGATTTGTCAGAAAAGTTGTAAAGATTTTAGTGCTTATGAGGCTAATGGGTGAGTCATTACCTTCATTATTTAAAATAATGTGTCTTTGTTTTAATGACTCCCACTGTATTATGTTACATATACCTCTGAAATTCTCACCCTGACTAAAATCATGTTTAATACAGAAGATTTCCAAAATGAATGATCAACCAGAGGAAGTCTCCATTTATTAGGAAACACCATACTGATAGATACATGTGCAAAAGCTGCAGAATTGACATTCAGTTTGGTTTGTACAAACCAAGCTCAAATTTTTCTTCACAGCATGGTTATCACACTCTTGTACACATGGACATGTGTGTGCATGGAGACACACTCAGTCCAAGAAAGGAAATGGGGTCAGCAATCAGCTGCAAATCCAATCTGTATTTTATTGCAAATCTGGATTTCAACTGTTGAACAGTTATCTTCAGTGCTAAAATACAAGAATCAGTATTTGAAAGATGTAAAATAAAAATAAAAACCACATTGTTCAATAGTAATAGTAGTGACAACATAAGGTAACATACCATTTAAACCAAGTAAAGTAGGCTTGTCAAATTTGTGACAACACATGTTACTATAAGATTTGAACACCTCCATAGCCAGATTTTAAATGAGGCTGTTGTTTACAGATTAGTACAAGCAGCCACACCTTACATCATATGGGTATTCTATACTAAGATTACCAGCTCAATTTTTTGTATAATATTCATATTAAAATTAGAAACTAAACCACGTAGACTTTATTAGAATTAACACTTTTGTCATGCAACAGATTACATGTCAAAACATTACAGTTTACACAGAATTAATGGAAAAATTGGCCTGCTAAATAGGGGTGGGAAAAAGTTTAAAATACTATAAAACATTTTTTCTTTAAAATTTTATCTTGATAACAGCCTTCAGTAACTAGTCATGCCTGTTGACTATCTCTTCAGTGTCATCTTTTAAAATAACATACCTATCCTAATTAATGTAAAAACATCACCTCAGTTGCATTGCCTTAGATGCAAAGAAGAAAAGATGTACACAAATTGCCTTATACCTGAACTATTAAGAGATCCGTTTAAAATGTAATGGATGAAACTGACATTAGAACATTTACAAGTATTATAATAGCATAAAATTAGAAGACAAATAACATCCACAAGTAATAATCAATTTTGTTCTCACTTGGTGGACTGCCAAATGTTATATAAGAAGGAAACCTGTTAGGCATGCTACATCCCTCCTGCATTATGATGCAAAGGTGGCCACCAAGAAGCTCCCAAAAATGGTTGCTTTTCATCGCCATCTGCTCACTGAGCAGGCAGAGACCAGAGGATTTCAGATGGCAAAAAACCTCTGTCTCCTTCAGGAGGTCCATAAATCTGCATTTTTCAGATCTATGTAGCAGTCTCACATCTGACTGTAAGGATGTGACACCAAGTGTGCTCTCAATAAGATGGGCAGCAAAATTAGTTTTTTCAACTATGTCTCACCTATCCAAAGCCACAAAATCACCAAATCTGATTTCAAGTCTTCTTCCCGTCTGTCCTACATAACAGGTGTCACAGTCTGAACATTTAATTTTATACACACCTGATTCATGATAAATACTGCTTCTGTCAACACTGTTAGTTAAAATATGCCCAAGATTATTTGTAGTTTGGAATGAAACCACTACTTTATGCTTTCTAAAATCTGATGCTGCTTGTGCACTAATTTTACCATTATCAGACATAGGTATTTATTGTTGTCTTCCAATTTATTGCTAATACCAGGTCTTACATCTTGTTGGTACTTAGTTGTAATTTTACTATAAATTTTCTTACATAATGGGGAGGAAAATCATTTGCTTTAACATATTTAATGATATCTAGCTCTGTTTCTTGCTCAGCTTTTTAGGCTGGGAGCATGAATAGACAATTGATAAAAAAAAACTGAAGACTGCATTTTTATGTTGGCTTGGATGGTTTGAGTAATAGTTTACAATACTATTTTTCATAAAGATCCTAAAACTTTGTTTTTAGTTTTCGTTTCTGATATTCAAATCTAAAAAATTAATGGAACCGTTCATTTCTACTTCAAATGTTAACTTGATTTTATCAAGTAATTCACTGAAGCTAGTGATGATTGCATTTTCCATTATTTCATTGTAAACTGTAATGTTTTGACAAGTGATCTGTTACATGCCAAAAGTATTAATTGTGATAAGGATTACTTGGTGCAGTTTTTAATTTTAATATCAATATTATTAAAAAAACTGAACTGATAATTTTAGTATACAGGGTGTTGCTCCACCCTTATGATATAAACTGCGGCTGTTTGTACTGCTCTGTGAACAACAGCCCCAGTTAGAATCTGGCTAGGTACATCTTAAAATCATACAATAGCATATGTTGTCACCACCCTGAAGAGTCTACATGAGTTGGTTTAAACAGTATGTTAACTAATGTTGTCACTATTATTATACAATGTGGTTTTTATTTTACATTTTTTTGAAAACTGATTCTTGTATATATCTTGCATTTTTGCTCCGAGAATAGCTATTCATTAGATGGAATTCAGATCAGCAATAAAATACATACTGGATTTGTGACTGATTGTTTAACTCCTTTCCTTTTTAGAAATATACCTTAGTCCCTCTGACTTTCAATGGAATCAAACTATCTCACACTCCCAGAGTTACTATATGGCCACTACTGAGGCTACAGTATCCACAGATTCAACCTCTTAATCCTTCTTTAGTGAAATGAAGCAGGCAGAGGAAATAAGTATACAAAACTTAAAAAACTAAAGCATACTGCATGACAGCAATCAAATCTCATGATTATCTGATCAAATTGCTTTCCTCAAAATACAGTGGTAATTATTGTCAAAAACTTGGTGACACAGTAATAGAACAATTTGTTCTATATGAGATGACGCTTTAAATTATCATTATCATAATCATCACCACACCACCACCACCAAACACAATGAATGCATTGTTGGTGCAGTGATTACTCATTTTTCTCTCTCCATTTGTACAATTTGGGTGAAGAATCTGCACATAGTATTAGTTAAGAAGTAATGTTGGCAAATAATGAGTATCAATTTACATCAGTTACAGGTACGAGGCGTTAACAAAATCATAATTAATCTTGCTACCTTTCCATACAACTAGCATATCATATACTAACAGCAAGATTCTTAAATGCATCAAATTCCCATACTTATAACAGCAAAGTTTACATTTTTTTCTGTATGCATCTTGTTCCTTTGTATAATTCTAAATTCACTTCCAGTACTTTTTATTTTTAAAATATAATTTTTTTAAACTTGTGACATGAGTAGACTTGCTTGTAACACTTCTCCTACCGTATTTTCAGGTACAAACTGCTGACAATAACAACTGTGCAACAACTGTAGGGGAAAGCAAGGATAGCATTATAGCCCGGATAAATAGACTGGGAGGTCGATCATATGGAACAGGAAGTTTTGAATCTGCCATTCATCGACACAGCATTTCCCATCGAGCAGCGCAGGAGACTGAGAATGGTGCAGAAGTGGACAATAGAATTTCCCAAGATGGCAGCTATGTCTCTGAATATGCATACATAGATAATAAACTCTATCACAGATCACAAAGTGATAGTATACAAAATATATCATCTAGTGCTGCTGTGGTAAAAAATATATCTGAGGATGAAGATGATGATGATGATGCATATGAACAACTTCCAGTTGATAGTTTAAAAAAACAGGCACAACATGAGCAGAGACACACTGACTCTTTAGAAAGAGAGCAACATACTGTTTCAACAATACAGGGAAACAGACCTCCTATACTGGAACCAGAATTACCTCCACGTTCACCCTCCAAACGTAAACAACATGTTTCTGATGCAGAGGAGGACTTGGAATATGCAGAGTGTTATGAAGAGGTGGGGCTTAATGAAAATAAACAAGGGAGTGGGAAAGAAAAAGCAAAACTCAAGAAGAAAAATTCTAAAAAGGTCAAGAGCAAAAATAAGGAACTGAAACAGGAGCCGTTAAATAAAGAAAAGAACAGCAAAAATGGAAAGAGCAGTTTCTTTAAATCAGTTTTTGGGCACTACCGCAAAAAAGCAGAGACAGAAAAAATAAGTAGTGGTCCAGATCAGGCAATAACAGATTTACCTGAAGAACCTGCATATGAGTCCGTTGAATGCACTCCTGCCATACCTGCTCCTGCTGATGTTTCAGAGACTGATTTGTCAGAAGTATCACCAACCAAAGGAGTTTGCAAGAGAAGTTTACTGCCAAGTATCACCTTAACAGAACTGCAACAGAAACTTAAAACCTATGATGACCACAAGGTATGAATACATTAAAATTACTTTAATGTAAATGGATAGATAAAATCTACTTGTTCACTTACCGCACGGTAAGTCTCCCTTACCTGTTCAGGGTGACTTTTCTGAACTGTACCCCTTACCCTAAACCTCTCCAGTCCTTTTCCTTCACCCCTCTTCCTTTCCCTTCAACTCTTCTGCCAGAAGAAGGAGCCACTGGCTCCAATAGCTTGTAGAAGTTAAACCCTTTTGTGTATGTGTTCCCCTGCCACTGTTTGGTGAGTAGATTTTTTTATCATTATACTATCAATAATTGATTATTCTCATTATTAAAATTACTTTTTTTCATTTAGTTGGTCACACTCATCCTATTACCTAAGTGAGCTGCTCTTCCTTTTTAACCTTCCCCAACCTACCTTCTCTCCACTCTGATGGACTACTGCTAAGTAGTGTGTCACTTTTCCTTTTACGTGTGTCTGTTGGCAGTACTATACATTTTGTCTTCTGAAGGCTAGTGCTGTTAGCAATCTCATAATAACATAGTACACTTTTGAAATCTGCCTCATCAATTATTAACATATTCACGAACATAGAGGTAAGCTCCACAAGCATCAAAACTTTCAGAGATAATAAGAATACATCATTATGTGCTGGTTATAAAATCATGATTATCACCTCTGAAAATTTTAAATTAGACTCCTATGAAAACCAATTAAAATCTATTAGTTTTTTCTCACAAGTGTGAATCCTACTACAGAAGTTGTAACAATGAAGTATGCCTCAGGGGTCATTTTAGTTCCGCATTTAAGCCACTATCCTTAGTAGGTGTTGCAACTCAATGGAAAGATAATGAGGACAAAAAAAATCCTTCAGGGAACACTTTTCAGATTTACTGGTTGCCCTGAGCTAAATAGATCCTGCAGAATGTATAACGTCACCTGGGAGAAGTCACTAATCTTCAACAATCCATATCACTGATTTATGAGTATTACAAGTGGCAGTGAATGTTCAAAAATTGGTAACAGTTTGTTCATTTTATCCATTTACAAATTCTCTGATAGGTTCTCATTCAACT
Source organism: Schistocerca serialis cubense (assembly GCF_023864345.2). Lineage (NCBI taxonomy): Eukaryota > Metazoa > Arthropoda > Insecta > Orthoptera > Acrididae > Schistocerca > Schistocerca serialis. Next base: position 363,101,788 of record NC_064638.1, read on the forward strand.
TACTGTGAAAGTCCCCCTTCCGTTCCACTTGTTAAGAAACTTTAATGCATACCGCATACTGTTAGCTTCTACAATGCATTGCTAAGGTGTCAAGTTCTCGAGAGCCTCTTAATAACAAAAAATGTACGTTACCCCACGTGGGCACCACATATACTGTCACAGACACTATTCATTGGAAAGTGTTGAATTACCTGCATTTCTATACCATTTTCTAATATGAATACACATAGATATATCTCTTTCTGGAATAAAACCATAGGTACTCAAGAAGAGAAACTGGATGCTGCACAGCCAGCTGGTGATGTTTGGACATTAAAATAGATTTCAGGGACATGACACACAAACCCAGTTAAAGTTAGGGAACATCTTGGAGTGGACAGCCAGCTGTTACCTTATGGGACGGACTTAGAAACTAGGCAGTTCGTTAGGCACTTTCAGTGTGGATTCATAAGATATTGTATTGTACTGCATGGTATTGTTTTATTGACCCTCTTCATCATTTTGGTACATAGATGCAAAGTGATATGGGACAAGTCAGCATTATGAGAAGATGAGAGAACATGAATTAATGTGATGATTATAAGCTGTGTATCTGTTACAAAGTTTACGTACAAGAAAGCAGCAAGCAAGCTATTGTTGATAACTTGGGCAATAGTTGTTAAAGTCATGGTATACATTTATTGTGATAAATCATCATTCAGGTTGAAGATGCTGAAGAGATGTAAAGATAGATTAGATATTTAGAGTAATGAGGCTCAGAAATATTTTATCTTCAAGGTATATGGTTGTTTGTCATGATAATTATATATTTTCCATTCAATACTTATGATTATCACTGTTGTATGAGGGACTACAGTGTTGTAAAGTGTGTGAGAAAAAAATAAATCTTTTGTGTTAAGTTGTCCTAAGAAAAGCTGTTAACATACTTACAATCAGTCAGAACCTCTTATGCTGAAACTTTGTACAAATACTCACTTTTAATTGATATGTAATGTAGTAGTAATTACATTAACTGTTAGTAACACAGAAAGAAAGACATCTGCAGTGCTTATACAATATAATGCATGTAATATGAAGGTGTTTCTTTCAGGATGCTGAAACATCTAATGCAGACAATAAAGGCAATAATGGTATTCCAGACGATGAGCACACTGAAAAATCATCAGGTTTGTCTTTCCCAGGATTGTTCTAAAAACTTAAATGGCAAGAATTACATGTGATAAATTACAGTTAGACAGTTTCTCACCCAAGGAATAACTTGATCAACATTTACACTTTTCTGTCAGGTGTTTCTTTTACTAAAGTACACAAACATTAAGCACATGACCAGATGCTGTGTGGTGTGGGAGTGGATGCATAGCTGTATTTAAATACCTGGGCAACTAGCTGTATTTAAATACCTGGACAACTAGTACAGATGTAAAGGGAATTTGAATGATAGCATTTTGATGAATGACTACCATGCATGAATAATTAAGCAAAACTTTTTTATGATTCTTTTTTGTGAAATATGAGCTCCACAAATACATCAACTATATTTTTATCCAGAGACGAAGGCACAATTTTTCCTTCACATTTAACATTTGAATTCTTAAATGAAATTTCAGTGGGTAGCAGTCATTATCACACTTTAAAAAACAAGTAGAGCAGCCATCAATATAGTAATTCACGTGATACTCCAAAGAAATAGCACTGTTGGACATTGCACATTCTTGCCTGCCTTTAAGCTGAAAATCTGTTTGCTCAACCTTTTGAGAGGGATGGAGGCAGGATGATTAGGATCACACTTTAAATAGGATCTGAAAAATTGTGTGCTAGTCATGCTTTAAGTGCTTCATCAGAATAAAAGTTATGTTAAATGTCATAAAAATCATAGGGTCAACTGGGGTTTCATCCATAGACTCTTAAGTTATTTTCTTGATCTTAACCAAATGGTTTACTAATAAAAATATTATTACAAGGATAAGGAGAAAAGTGCTACAGTAGATGCAGATAAAACATTCAGATCAATAAAATATTGTTTTTGTCACATTGGTAGTTACTGATCAAAAACAAAAGTGTCAACTCAGTCTGTGAAATAGTTTTATGTATACTGATACTTTAAGTATTAATGGATGAGCTGGAATATCACGATCAAAATTCTAGGTTTTTGTGAATGGAAATTTTTTATAGATTTAAAATTGGCAGCTCAATACAAATATGATTGTTCCAAAACAGTCAAGTGATCACTGATTTGCTACTGTGTATGAGACCACTTCATGACAGTAACAAAATAACAGATTAGTGAGTGGAAAGCAATGATCCTTTGTCAAAAAATGTGAAGTTAATTTCATTTGCACAAAAATTATGGCCTGTGTTTTGTGGTATTGATTACCTTGCAAGTAATAAAGAGAGTAAATATTATGCAAGTCTGCTGAATCAAATGTATGAAGAAGTGTATGAAAATAAGCCTGGATTACAAAGGAACAAATTTACTTACATACCAGAAGGTTCTGAAATATGAACCTGTCAACTTCGTCTATTTGGCACCTTCTAATTACTTGTTCCTGCTTCTAAAGAAATTTATAGCTGAAAAATTTTCAAATTGATTGAAGAAGAGGAACAGACCTAGGTGGGTACTTAGCAGACTTTACAGAATTAAAAATCTAATAGGAAATGTTGGTAAATTGGAAAAAGGTTGGTGAAATTGCCTTGACCCTAAAAAGGAATATGTCTGGTAAAAATTACATATTTGATGTAATAGGTTCAGTCTGTTACTGCCAGATCAAGAACTTTTCATCGTGCCCTTGTACATAATATATTTGAAGAAATTCATGTTACTATCTTGAGCTGATTTTAGTGAATAATGCTTTATTTATGATTAGTTTTGGTAGGAAGTGCCATTTTCAAGTCAACCTACATAACAAAAAGAATATCACAAGAAAAATGGATGTGTACAATTATTTTTAAGTAAATGACTGTCATAACAGTAATGTCAGGAAAATGGAGTATAAGTACTCACATAAAAATATATTATAATAAAAATGTCTTGACAGGATAGGATGACATGTAAAATGACATATTCAAGTCAACAGTTGTCTTTGTCAAGACAATTTGCATCAAAACTGGAAAGAAAAGTGCCAGCATGTGTATGCATTGCACTACATATGTGTGGAAAACGAACCCACATTAGGTCATAGGACTAGTGTCGTATGATCCATAATCTTAATAAAATGAAAATGAAACACATTAAAAAAACCTGATTTGTGCACAGTATACATGCTACATAAAATGATAGAGTACCTTCTATACTGGTGCCATATGTTCTCGACATGACATAACAACACAGATCTGTATGACATACATCGATAGGTCTAACATTTGCAAATGGGGCTTCTGATGCAAAGCATGACAACAAAACTGTTACAAGATGTTCATTTCAAAGAGTATACTGCCTAGTGATTGTAATATGACCTCTGTCACAGAGCCCAATGTATAATATTTTAGAGTGACTTGTATGTGAGAGAATGGATACATCTCATGATTCATCTGAAACAAAGTATCTGATAAAAACCACATTTACTTAAAATAACAGAACTGAACATCTGGTCATGACAGTAACATTTGCCTAAACCAAGCACAACTGAACAGTACAAATATTGCATCTTACAGTTTGTCATTATAACAAAACAGTTTTGTTGTACAACATAAAGAACAAAATCACTATATCCAACTAAGATGTTTTTATTATATTGAGTTTTCTTGATATTACTGTTCCAGTTGTCATTAACATAAAATTAATCACCCACTTCTGTTATTTCTTATGGTAGTCCTTCTGTTATGTAGGTTGATCTGAGAATAACAGCTCCTGATGATCAATTGTTATCAATAAAGCATTATTCACTAAAAGCAGCTTGTGTTAGAAATTGAATTCCTTCAAACATAGTATAAACTTTATACTAAACTTCCACTGACAATCTCATTAAAGGCATTTGATGTAATCCACTTCACTGCTGGCTACATAAAGGTAAGATGCGTAGGTTTTTGTTTTGACCAGACATCCATTACTTCAGAGTTTAGACTGCTTGATGCAATCACAGATGATAGAGAGTGGTCCCTTTTGTGGCATGAAGTGGCAGCAGGGAAGTGGCAGCTCTGAGTTGATTACATGCACTATGTTCCATAATATTTAATAGACACCACATTTCTTGAACAAACAATATCAGGTGCCTTAAGCAAATAAAATATTTGTTCAAATTCTAATAACAATACAATACTGCTCCAAAATTTCCTCAAAAGAAGCTTTGCTGATACCTACACAACAAAATCGGCACAGAATATACATAACTGTTGTGGTGGAGACCCACCACATTTGTCAACACTTCCAAGTTGACTGTCAGGTAAAACTACAGTCCTTTGCCTAGCCACAGTCCTGAACATGTGTGTCCAACTCAGGCCCAAAATTCCATGGCTGTGGTGAGTGTCCTTCCACCTCAGGCAGTGCAGCGACAGCAGCACTCCCTGTATGGCCCAGCAGTATCACTTGACACAGCTGTCAGGACATTGATATCCAAGCTGGCACCACTGAAATTGCAATACACCTGTAGTGATTATTATGCATTCTGAAGACAATGACAGTGTACACTCAGAGTTACATAATGCAACATTCTGCATCCTTTTTCTTGGGTGGGATGAAAAAGATTTCTTAGCAATATCTGTGACACCATAATATTTTAGCTGCTCTAGGATAATGGTGTCCTCTTGGGTAAAATATTCCAGGGGTAAAATAGTCCCCCATTCAGGTCTCCGGGTGGGAGCTACTCAGGAGGACGTAATTATCAGAGAAACAAAACTGGTGTTCTATGGATCGGAGCAGGGAATGTAAGATCCCTTAAGCAGGTAAGTTAGAAAATTTAAAAAGGGAAATGGATAGGGTACAGTTAGACATACAGGAAATTAGTGAAGTTCGGCAGCAGGAGGACCAACTAGTTCCACAGATGGGGAAATGAAAATTTAACACTCATTGGAGACTGGAATTCGATAGTAGGCAAAGGAAGAGAAGAAAAAGTAGTTGGTGAATATGGACTGGAGATAAGAAATGAAAGAGGAAGCTGCCTGGTAGAATTTTGCACAGAGTATAACATAATCATAGCTAACACTTGGTTTAAGAATCATGAAAGAAGGTTGTATACATGGAAGAGACCTGGAGTCACTGGAAGGTTTCAGATAGATTACATAATGGTATGACAGGGATTTAGGAACCAGGTTTTAACTTGTATGACGTTTCCAGGGATAGATATGGACTCTAATCACAATTTATTGCTTACGACTTGTAGATTAAAACTGAAGAAACTGCAAAAAGTGGGAATTTAAGCAGGTGGGACCTGGATAAACTGAAACAAACAGAGGCTATAAAGAGTTTCAGAGAGAGCATTAGGGAACAATTGACAAATATGGGGGAAAGGAATACAGCAGAATAAGAGTGGGTACTTTTGAGAGATGAAATAGTGAAGGCAGTAGAGGATCAAGTAGTTAAAATGATGAGGGCTAGAAGAAATCTGTGGGTAACAGAAGAGATATTGAATTTAATTGATGAAACGATAAAATATAAAAATGCAGTAAATGAAGCAGGCAAAAAGGAATACGAATGTCTCAAAAATAAGATCGACAGAAAGTGCAAAATGGCTAAGCATGGATGGCTAGAGAACAAATGTAAGGATGTAGAAGCATATATCTCTAGGGTAAGATAGATATTGCCTACAGGAAAATTAGAGAGACCTCTGGAGAAAAGAGAACCACCTGCATTAATATCAAGAGCTCAGATGGAAAACCAGTCCTAAGCAAAGAAGGGAAAAGCGAAAAGGTGGAAGGAGTACATAGAGGATATATAGAAGGGTGACGTACTTGACGGCAATATTACGGAAATGGAAGAGGACCTAGATAAAGATGAAATGGGAGATATAATACCGCATGAAGAATTTGGCAGAGCACTGAAAGACCTAAGTCAAAACAAGGCCCAGGGAGTACACAGCATTCCATTAGATCTACTGATAGCCTTGGGAGAGGCAGCCATGACAAAACTCTACCATCTGGTGAGCAAGGTGTATGAGACAGATGAGATACCTTCAGATTTCTAAAAGAATATAATAATTCCAATCCCAAAAAAAGCAGGTGTTGACAGGTTTGAAAATTACCAAACTATCAGTTTAATAAGTCATGGCTGCAAAATACTAACAGAAATTCTTTACAGATGAATGGAAAAATTGGTAGAAACTGACCTCAGGGAAGATCAGTTTGCATTCCGTAGAATGTTGCAACACATGAGGCAAGACTGACCCTACAACTTATCTTAGAAGATAGATTAAGGAAAGGCAAACTTACATTTCTAGCATTTGTAGACTTAGAGAAAGCATTTGACAATGTTGACTAGAATACTCTCTTTCAAATTCTGAAGGTGGCAGGGGTAAAATACACGGAGCGAAAGGCTATTTAAAATTTGTACAGAAACCAAATGACATTTATGAGAGTCAAGTGGCATGAAAGGGAAGCAGTGGTTGAGAAGGGAGTGAGACAGGGTTGTAGCTTATCCCCAATGTTATTCAATCTGTATATTGAGCAGGCAGTGAAGGAAACAAAAGAAAAAATTGGAGTAGGAATTAAAATCCATGGAGAAGAAATAAAAACTTTGAGATTTGCTGATGGCAGTGTAATTGTGTCAGAGACAGCAAAGGACTTGGAAGAGCAGTTGAACGGAATGGACAGTGTCTTGAAAGGAGGGTATAAGATGAACATCAACAAAAGCAAAACACGGATAATGGAATGTAGTCAAATTAAGTCGGGTGATGCTGAGGGAATTAGATTAGAAAATATGACACTTCAAGACTTTGACTTCTGTGTGGAATACACATACCCAGGTAGTCCATTAAGGTTATGACTGGATTCCCCATTGTAATGAACTGTGTTGCATCACATCATCAAGAGAGTTATGTAAATACATTTCATAGCTTGTAAGTGTTTAAAAGTTAGGGAATATGTTCAGTACCTTTGTTAACATTCAGGTGCCTAAGAGATGTCTGGAGCAAATTATGTAGTGTGCCTGGAGGGAACCAGAACATGAGAGGTATCAGTTGAGGGTGAAAATGGCATGGCAAACAGATCTGACAAGTGGGCAGTGGTAGCAGAAGATAGGCAAATTTATCAAACAGTAAAATCTGAAGTGGGTGTTTTTATGGCACTGCCTTATATGAATAACAAATGCAGTTACAGTTTGCTTACAAATGTTGTGCCAGTTAAAGTACATTTTGCCCGTGAAAATATATCCCAGAGAACTAAATAATTCAGTTGCTGGCTTTTTTATAATTAAAAAGAAAAAAAGATGAGAGAGAGAGAGAGAAATAAACACATAAAACCTGTATTAGTTTTACACAGACACAGTTTCACCATATTTGTTTACAATGAAATAGTACTCGAGATGTTGGTAATTTCCACTTTAATTTTTGAGATTGGATAAACAGTGTATTTTAGAGCAAGATATTCCAGGTTGCATGTTAACAACTTGTTTTCACTTTCATTTGTAGTCATTACAATTACCTGTCAAAATAAAAAATTATTATGACCTCAGAAATTATACAGAATTCTTATGTTTACCTTTCCAATTTCATTTATGAATTCATTTTTTTCTGTTTTTGTAAATACATCAATTGGCACTGTCAGTGTTGGTATTTAGGTCAATTTAGAAAGGGCTAGATTAACTTCTGAAGAAGAGAAATTTGTTAACATCGAGTATAGATTTAAGTGTCAGGAAGTCGTTTCTGAAAGTATTTGTATAGAGTGTAGCCATGTATGGAAGTGAAACATGGACGATAACCAGTTTGGACAAGAAGAGAATAGAAGCTTTCGAAATGTGGTGCTACAGAAGAATGCTGAAGATAAGGTGGGTAGATCACGTAACTAATGAGGAGGTATTGAATAGGATTGGGGAGAAGAGAAGTTTGTGGCACAACTTGACTAGAAGAAGGGATCGGTTGGTAGGACGTGTTTTGAGGCATCAAGGGATCACAAATTTAGCATTGGAGGGCAGCGTGGAGGGTAAAAATCGTAGAGGGAGACCAAGAGATCAATACACTAAGCAGATTCAGAAGGATGTAGGTTGCAGTAGGTACTGGGAGATGAAGAAGCTTGCACAGGATAGAGTAGCATGGAGAGCTGCATCAAACCAGTCTCAGGACTGAAGACCACAACAACAACAACAGATTAACTTCTTGGAGACTTGAGGAATACTGTCAGATATTTGATGTCAATTCCATGCACCATCCAGCCATTTTTCAAGATTAAGGATGGTACACAGCCAGATATGACTCATGAAATACTAACTCTCAGGCAGTTTTTCTTAAATCTTATTTATATGCAATCACCTGTAACAATTTAGTTCACATTTATTTATCTGTTCATCATGTCTTTCTGGTAATTTCGAGATTCTTTGATGAAGAAATAACAGGATGACAGGATTCAATGAAGAATTAAGAGGATCACAACATTCTTGTAATGTGTAATTACTAATGTGGGAGGATTGCACTCACTACAGTTGCAGGTTCGAATCCTGCCTCGGGCATGGATGTGTGTGATGTCCTTAGGTTGGTTAGGTTTAAGTAGTTCTAAGTTCTAAGGGACTGATGACCTCAGATGTTAAGTCCCATAGTGCTCAGAGCCATTTGAACCATTTTGTGGGTCGCACTTTCATTCTGTTACCTGTATAACTAGCTTTTTAACTTTTTAATCTTTCACATTTATTCTTCAGTTAACACCATAATGAGCTGCTTCAGTATACTGATTTATATAAATGCTTCTGTAATTACTCTTTGATTATTTGATATGCAGAGGAGTTGTGACTAAATATAGTAAATACATTATTACATTTGGTGAGTCTAGTTTATGTTTTATTTGTTACTGTGTTTTAGAGAGCAGCCCTCCCAGTCTGCCCCCACGCCGAAGTATTGAGAGACGATCAAGTTCTCCATGGCATGATGTTCCTACAAACAATTCACCTGTGGATGGTGATAGCAACAAATTAACACTTAGTCAAGAACAGCAGGACTCACTGCTTGGCACTCCTCAAGGCTTTGCACTACTTAAGAGCAAGTGGCAGGCAGCAGAAAGGGGTGGTGAGTGGAACCCAGAGTTACATCACCTTAAGTTGTTGCAGTCACCTGATGAAGACGTGAAGAAAGAGGATTCTGATTCTATGCCCAGTCTTAGCCACTTATATAGTAAGGTTGACAAGAAGTCAAAGACAAGTTTGGATAAAATGGACTCACATGAACTAAACTTTCAGCCTGGAGAACAACAGTTAATAATACCAGTGTCACCTTCACATAAAATACCATTCACGAGGACTGATGTGAGAGAGGAACAACTAGATGGGGACTATGGTATGATGGATACAAGTAGAGAAGACTCAAAGAAAGAGGAAGAAGACAATTTTCAACAAGACAGTTTAATGAGCTGTCTCTCAAGTGACAAAGAATACATCATATCTCGTGACTCATTGCAGGATAAGTCTCTGAGTTTAGAGTTACCTGCTGATCAGAAGAATGAGAGGCACATTCAAGAACTGAATAACAGGAACTCTAATGATCTAAATATTCTTCTAGCACAACTTGCTGAAATTACTACAGCTCCCCTGTTGACACCAGGAGCAACTAGCAGTCTTGTAAACTATCCATACTCAGATATGAACGACAAGGTATACACGACACAAAACTAAATACAATTTCATTAATTAATATTAAACATGAACTAGAAATTACCTGTCATTTTATAAAAATGCAGAAAGCAGGCTATTTTGGCATTTCCTTAACAATTGGCTGTGATTTATTACAATGTATACTTAACTATTTTAGACATAGTGCAACTGTGTATATTTATTTTGTTAATTTTTGTATGTATTGTTATCACACTATCACTTTTTATACATAATTAAAATGATATGAACTAAAGGAACAAGGAAGTATATATTACTAGTGCTGACTGGCTTAACGTATGAAAGGTTTTCTCCGCTTTGCCTCTCTCTTCTTCTTTTCTTTTGTGTGTGTGTGTGTGTGTGTGTGTGTGTGTGTGTGTGTGTGTGTGGGTGGGTGGGTGTGGGTGCACGCGCATGTGGACACATATGCTTGTGCAGGAGCACACTACTTTAAACAAATAGTTATTCAGTCATAATTGAAGTGTGGGTTTGAACACAGAGTGGTGCATAAATATTTAACTCTGTAAAATATTACATTTTAAAGAAAATGTTCAGAATGTACTGAAATGCAGGAAACTCCTTACCCATTTAAAAAAATAAACAGCTTGACTGTTTGTTTGTGAATGGATATGGTTTGCTTCTTTCTGTAATGGTAGACCATAGGAAGCACACAGCATACTGAACAAAATATAAACTTTACTTCTGAAGACACATGGTAATTTCATAGCATTGTTTTTGAATTTTGTAAATATTGTGAACTTGTAAATTAAGGAGAACCTCATTATGTTTTAGCCATACAGTTTTAGTATAAGAAGCATTACACACTATGGAAAATCCAAGATGCAATAATGACAATATTATGAAAAGGATAGTCGTTTCTCGCCATAAAGCGAAGATGCTGAGTCACAGAGAGGCACAAAAAAACTTCGGAATTAGACAAATGCAACTGATATGACCACAGTCTCTGGCTGCCAAGGCCAGACTGCCAGTCTGGTTCCTTTCTGAATGACATAGGCTATTTCTTTCACTGTTCTTGTCCAGTTCAAGTGTGTTTCCCATCTTCAGTGCCATTGTTACTTACGCGATATTAAACAATAATCTTCCTTTCCTTTAGGAAAAGTGCAGTCTTTCAAAATAAGTCAGCACTGAAATATGATTAACAATCACAGGTGGAAAAAAATCACAAACAAACTGTGTAAAATAGATTTAACAATGAAGGGGAATGTATGCTGTTAAAAATCTGCAGTTGCACTATTTTTACAGAACACAATTAATCATCATCCCCAGTACAGAGAGAGAGAGAGAGATTACAGCAGAAATAATGCCCAAGACCAGCAGAATATAGCGAAGAACTTTGATAGCACATGTTAATGGGAATGTTTCAAAAGTTACTATACCAAGAGCTCATTTAACGGATCAAATCAGATGGGGCATAATAGAAGAAAGTTTAACAGAAATTACTGTGCATACACAGTATTTAAAATCAGCTTATTCCACAGTGTCCTAACAAATTTCTCTTTAATAAGCCCCTTAATTTATTTCTCGCCATTTTTACACTTCATATTTGGAGATTCTTCCTTCAATGACTAACACAGTTATTTGTAGTTAAGAAGTTTCATAATAGTTATATAATTGAAATTGTGTTCCAGTCCCAATTGGGAACCCTAATTTCACCCACCATGGTTTCCTTTGATAACTTCTGGCTAATATAGTAATTAGCACATTCAGTTCATTGTCCCAACAACAATCTACCACAATTTTGCTATTGTTAGGATAATATCCCACCCATCCCCCCATGAAACATTGACCTTGCCATTGGTGGGGAGGCTTGCTTGACTTAGTGATACAGGCAGCTGTACCACAGCTGCAGCCACAACGGAGGGGTATCTGTTGAGAGACCAGACAAATGTGTGGTTCCTGAAGAGGGCCAGCAGCCTTTTCAGTAGTTGCAGGAGAAACAGTCTTGATAATTGACTGGTCTGACCTATAAACCAAAATGACTATGCTGTGCTGGTACTACGAATGGCTGAAAGCAAGGGGAAACTAAAGCCATAATTTTTCCTGTGCACATGCAACTTTACTGCATGGTTAAATGATGATGGCATCCTCTTGCATAAAATATTCTGGAGGTAAAATAGTCCCCCATTTCGATCTCTGGACAGGGACTACTCAGGAGGATGTCGTTATTAGGAGAAACAAAACTGGCTTTCTGTGGATCAGAGTGTGGAATGTCAGATCCCTTAATCGAGCAGGTGGGTTAGAAAATTTAAAAAGGGAAATGGATAGGTTTAAGTTAGATATAGTGGGAATTACTGATGTTTGGGTTGCAGGAGGAACAAGACTTTTGGTCAGATGAATACAGGGTTCTAAACACAAAATCAAATATGGATAATGCAGGAGTAGGTTTACTAATGAATGAAAAAATAGGAACACATTTAAGATACTATGGACAGCATAATGAACACATTATTGTAGCCAGGATAGACATGAAGCCCTTGTCCATCACAGTAGTACAAATTTATATGCGAACTACCTTTGCAGGTGATGAAGAGATTGAAGCAATGTATGATGCCATAAAAGAAATTATTCAGTTAGTTGAGACAGATGAAAATTCAATAGTCTTTTGGGACTGGAACTCGATGGTAGGAAAAGGAAGAAAAGGAAAAGTAGTAGTTGAATATGGACTGGGGGTAAGGACTGAAAGAGGAAGCCATCTGGTAGAATTTTACACAGAGCATAACCTAATCAAAGCTAACACTTAGTTTAAAAATCATGAGAGAAGGGTGTATACTCAGAAGAGGCCTAGTGACACTGGAAGGTTTCAGGTAGGAACCAGGTTTTAAATTATAAGGTATTTCCAGGGACAGATGTGGACTTCTGACAACAATATATTGGTTATGTGCTGTGATTAAAACTGAAGAAACTGCAAAAGGTAGGAATTTAAGGAGATGAGACCTGGATGAACTGAAAGAACCAGAGGTCGTAGAGAGCTTCAGAGAGAGTTAGGAAATGATTGACAGGAAAAGGAGAAAGAAATACAGTAGAAGAAGAATGGGTAGCTTTGAGAGATGACAGAATGAAGACAGCAAAGGATCAAGTAGGTAAAAAGATGAGGGCTAGTAGAAATCCTTGGGTGATGGAAGAGATACTGAATTTAACTGAGGAAAGGAGAAAATATAAAAATGCGGTAAATGAAAAAGGAGAAAAGGAATACGAATGTCTCAAAAATGAGATTGACAGGAAGTGTAAAGTGGCTAAGTGTGGATGGCTAGAGGATAAATGTAAGGATGTAGAAGCATATATCAGTAAGGTATAATATATTCTGCCTACAGAAAATTAAAGAGACCTTTGGAGAGAACCACCTGCCTTAATATCAGGAGCTCAGATGGAAACCCAGTCTTAAGCAAAGAAGGGAAAGCAGAAAGATGGAAGGAGTATATAGAGGGTTTATACAAGGGTGATGTACTTGAGGGCAATATTATGGAAATGGAAGAGGATGTAGATGAAGATGAAACGAGAGATATAATACCACGTGAATAATTTAACAGAGCACTGAAAGACCTAAGTCAAATGAAAGCCCCCTGGAGTAGACAGCATTCCATTAGGATTAGTGATAGCCTTGGGTGAGCCAGCCTCTTCCACTGGTGAGCAATTTGTATGAGACAGGTGAAACACCATCATACCTCAAGAAGAAATTAATAATTCCAATTCCAAAGAAAGTAGGTGTTGACAGGTGTGAAAATTACTGAACTATTAGTTAAATACATCACAGTTGCAAAATACTAACGCGAATTCTTAATGGACGAATGGAAAAACTGGTAGAAGCTGACCTCGGGGAAGATCAGTTTGGATTCCATAGAAATGTTGGAACACATGAGGCAATACTGACATCTTAGAAGATAGATTAAGGAAAGGCAAACATACATTTCTAGCATTTCTAGACTTAGAGAAACCTTTTGACAATGCTGACTGGAATACTCTCTTTCAAATTCTGAAGTTGGCAAGGAACCAGATGACAGTTATAGCAGTGGAGGGGCACAAAAGGGAAGCAGTGGTTGAGGAGGGAGTGATACAGGGTTGTAACCTATTCCTGATGTTATTCAATCTATATATTAAGCAAGCAGTAAAGGAAACAAAAGATTAAAATTTAGAGTAGGAATTAAAGTCCAAGGAGAAGAAATAAAAGCTCTTTGAGGTTTGTCGATGACATTGTTATTCTGTCGGAGACAGAAAATGACTTGGAAGAGTTGTTCAGTGTAATGGACAAGTGTCTTGAAAGGAGGATATGATTAAGATCAACAAAAGCAAAATGAGGATAATGGAAGGTAGTTGAGTTAAATCAGGTTATGCTGAGGGAATTGGATTAGGAAATGAGACACTTAAAGTAGTAGATGAGTTTTGCTATTTGGGGAGCAAAATAACAGATGATGGTCAAAGTAGAGAGGATATAAAATGGAGACTGGCTACAGCAAGGAAAGCATTTCAGAAGAAGAGAAATTTACAGAGTATAGATTTAAGTGGTCAGGAAATCTTTTCTGAAACTGGTATGGAGTGTAGCCATGTATGGATGTGAAACATGGATGATAAATAGTGTTGACAAGAAGACAATACAAGCTTTTGAAATGTGGTGCTTCAGAAGAAAGCTGAAGATTAGATGGGTAGATCACATAACTAATGCGGCGTTACTGAACAGAATTGGGAGAAGAGGAATTTGTGGCACAACTTGACTAGATGTAGCGATTGTTTTGTAGGACATTTTCTGAGGTGTCAAGGGATCACAAATTTAGTATTGAAGGGAAGCTTCGAGGGTAAAAATTGTAGAGGGAGACCAAGAGATGAATACACTAAGCAGATTCATAAGTGTGTAGATTGCAGTAGTTACTTGAAGATGAAGAGGCTTGTACAGGATAGAGTAGCATGGAAAGCTGCATCAAACCAGTCTCTGGACTGAAGTCTTAACAACAACAACAGGATAATATCAAACAATATTAAAAAGAACTGTGCTAAGCAAATTTAAATTTAGTTTGGGTATGTTGCACAGTTGCTTCTGTATACCACTGTGAATAAATATGTAATTGGTCAATTCTTTCACTTTACAGTAACACATGTGAATACTGGCGTAGTGTGCAAGTACCATGTTAATCATTAAAATTGCAGAACAAAAAGGTCAGAAAATTATGAAATTTTAGCTGCTGTGCATATAAAATATAGTAGGAAGAATACATGACAAAATTTCTAGCTGTCATTAAATATGTCTGCTTGTGTCTGTATATGTGTGGATGGATATGTGTGTGTGTGCGAGTGTATACCCGTCCTTTTTCCCCCTAAGGTAAGTCTATCCACTCCCGGGATTGGAATGACTCCTTACCCTCTCCCGTAAAACCCACATCCTTTCACCTTTCCCTCTCCTTCCCTCTTTCCTGATGAGGCAACAGTTTGTTGTGAAAGCTTGAATTTTGTGTGTATGTATGTGTCTGTTTGTGTTTCTATCGACCTGCCAGCGCTTTCGTATGGTAAGTCACATCATCTTTGTTTTTTTATATATATATATCTGTGTGTGTGTGTGTGTGTGTGTGTGTGTGTGTGTCTAGAAACAGTCACACACACTGTGGAATGTTTGCTGTCATTCATACTTGGGCACATGTGACACCTTCTTCTCTTGGTAGGGAATGGTAGCTGGTCTTGTTCTTCACATCCTTTCGTGTGCCGGTACCAGTTCCTTTCTCTGCTAATTAAAGCATAAATTTTGTTTTAGATTTCAGACTATTTAAGAACTGTACATCCTTTGGACAGCATAGTTGATTAGTTAAGCTCTTAACCAGATTCTTCAGAAATTCACATCTTGCAAAATCACTACAAGAGCTCAGTTTCTAAAGCCTATATGAATTCAGAGCAGACACATTTACCAAATGAAAGAACACTGCTTCAGGCCAGCTTCTTGTTCTACTGTCAATGTTTTAATTACTACATAACTGATTACAATGTAGATTCCACTTTTTGTATGGTTGTAAAAGATTGTAATTTATGGCTTTTTCTAAGAGTTTATATTAGTCTTCCCATCATTATGCACCATGGACATGACTACAGCAGATTGTGATTTGGGTGGAACATGCCACACCATTGTTATGTCTTGCATAAAACCAAACAGGTTTAAAGCTACAGTTCTTTATTTGGTAAAAATTGTGGGGAATATTTGGTTTGTTCTTTCATAATGTTCCTACTAATGTCAACCATTTTCCAATAGAATTCTTGCAAGAGGCATGGTGGTATATATTGTCAACAGTTATATTTGTGCACCTTATACAGGAATAACAAGATGCTGCACGATATCTGAAGGCTTGTTCAATTTGTTGAAAGGAACAGTTGGCTGTGTGCCTACATTTATTAGTTTGCAATATAAAATGTTGTAGAGTCTAACGAAGCAAAATGTTTTATGCCTTATTTCTTTGGTTCTTTTTGCAGATATTGTCAGAGGGATAACACTCAAAATAGAATTAATTGCTCATCAATTGTCACATCTCCTTCAGGAATATACAGCTTCAAACATTTATCTTGCAAGTTCACACTTCTCAGTCTCTTGTGCTGTTATCATCAAAGCATATACAGGAATCTTCTATATGGAATAGTAACTGCAAATCCATCAGACCCATCTGCATCCTATTTGTCTCTGCTGCTATAGCAGCAGACACGTTTGGTCACATTGCTGAAATATGGAGTGAAATAGATGGAAACACACAGTAACAATGAAACACTGAGGACAACAATGGTATTAAGTAGCACTCAAGAGAAACGCACACAAAGGAAGAATTTCTCACCATGTCAAAGATCAGCTACAGAAGAAAAAACTCTCAGGTTACATCAACCTGACACAAGCAGTGAAGGATTTACGAATCATATGCACATCTGAAGATCACGTATACTTTTTTTGATAACCTATTTTCACTGAAGGAAATCCTTCAAGTGTTGAGTTTTGAGTGTGATCTTATTAATTTTAAGGTTCTCATTCATTTCACTTTTTTATTGAAATATTTATACTAATCTTGAACCTGCACAGGAAAAAAAGGGAAATGCTATAATTAACAAAGTGTTGCAATGGTCACTTCCATAAGTTCCAACAATCTACAGAGCACCACACTTAGTTCCTAGGATACACTGTACATGAGTGTTTTCTATCTGACGACTTCTTGATTGTGTGATTGATCCAATGATAATTTCAAATGGCATATAGGATCACTTTTTCTTAAGAGAAAAGGTATGTTATTTTGGTAATATGCAGCTCTGACATCAAATCACTGGAATTCTATTCTACATCTTTTAATGCATATAATTTTCTGCCCACACCAAATTTCATTGCCTTTAATTTCTAAAGAACTCTCCTGTAGCTCCTGCTTTCAGACAGGAACAAACAATTCCATATTATCTTATATTCTTATCTCTTTAAGGTTTGTCAAGCACAAAATATTTCACCGTTTAGACTATCCAAACAAGAAAATTGGGAGTTGAGAAATGCTCATCTCATACCATCCAGATTCTTACTTCTTAACTCTTCACTCAGTTTTAAATAATTATTTCATTTCTTGATTGATGACTGATTAATAACTGATTAATGATTGATTAATTGGAGAATGTGATTGATTTAACATGGAATTTCCTGCAGATAATCCTAGCCAAATGTCCGTTTAGAGCTATTTGATGTAATGTTTGCAATCAGAACTCTCAAAGTATTAAGAAGCAATTAATACTCTCTAATTGTGACCACTTCTCATCCTTGCACATTTCTTTCTAACATCAGAGCCTATTTTGGCAGCCCAGACTTTAAAATATCCATGTGCTTTAAATCAATGTCCCTCTACTGCTTAGATTTTTACAAATTCTTGCTCCATTGCCAAATATCCTAATATTAATATCACTGCTTTTATAATATTCTACTATCCTGCCAATTCATTGAATTCACAATAATCACCAATAACACTGATGAAATCAATGCACTACAATATTACTCTGGTGTCAAATAATTAATTGACAACTTCCAATAACGGAAATGGTAAAATTAACAAATCGCCATACTTCCTGAGGTGTTGAGTGAACGATAAGCATGTAAACTAGACTGCAAATTTGCAGTAATGTGGAACAGTTGATCAGTCAATACGCACATAAAAATATGGGAAGTTGCAGTTTGCTCACAAATATTGAATAACTTGTTCGTGTTAAACATTTCAACATTTCTTCATCATCAGGCAATTACTGGCATAGAAAAATTAGTTAAAATAACCAAGTACTGATTCACTTAATGTCACTATTGTTGTAATGTGTATTAATTATGTAGTTTGCATTTAGGCTAAATAACACCTTGTTCCAGGCACTGGCAATATTATCATTAAGTGGATAAGTATTATCATTAAGTGGATAAGTACGTGCTTACATTAAATAACGTGTTGCATGAGGAGGCTAAGTCAAATAATAGTGGTTATGAATCAAATATTTAATATTTTTAGAAGTAATCATAGTTAAAAAAACAGGCAGTATGGTTATATATTACTTTATTACGTTCCTTGAGTTCATTTTTCTAGAACCGCTGTAGTGCTACTTTCCAAATGTGAAATCTACTCTGTGTATGCTTTCTCACTCTCAAAACCTTTCTCATTCAACATATTTGATTGACTTGCCTTCATCACCTTTTTTGATATTTGCTATAGTCTTCTGTAGTACACATCATCCTTGCATTCAACCACAAGCATGTTGTTACATTTTTTAAATGACATGCAGAGTTTGTTTATTTCACAATTCCAATTTCGGTCTTAAGGCCATTATCAAGTGGTACTGCAAAAGATTTTGCTTCAACACATCTCAGACTTTAAAAACCTCTATGGACTGTAACAATATAATTAAAAAGATAGTTACTACTCACCATGTAGCAGAGATACTGAGTTGCAGAAAGGCACAACAAAAAACTGTCAGAAAGTTAGCTTTTGGCCAACAAGGCCTTTGTCAAAATTAGACAACATACACACACTCACACAAATGCAACTCACACACACAAGTACAGTCTCTGGCAGCTGGAGCCAAACTCAAAAATCCTCTAACATGTACACATTTGATTATCAGAACTGAGCCTTTTCACTGTAAAAATACAGCAGCATTGACCAAGCATGAAGCTCTATACAGAGTGAAATGATATTAATTACATGAATTATTGCCAGTGTTGACATCCTTAACACAAATCACAGTAAACTGAATTTTGCGTATTTTGTTAATTTATTTTTACACCAACTGTCTCCGTTCACATGTAAACAGTACGTAAGAACAACAGTGTACTGTAGTTTGTGTTAATGATGTTAGCGTTGGCAGTAGTTCATGCAATTTACATCATTTCATGGTGTAAGGAGCTTCACACTCCTTCAATGCTGCTGTATTTTTATAATGAAAAGATTCAGTTTGGACGGTATGTATACATACCAGAGGATTTATAATTTTACATGTGCTGAAGCACACAGCACCACTAGATAATGGCTGTACTACTACTTACTGCCCTTAAGGCCAAAACTGGAATTGTGACATAAACAATATCTACAGTTATTGGCGGATATAAAGCCCTCTAAAAAAATTCTACATGACTGTGAACCCCAATCATGACGAGTTAATTGTGTTGACATAACTTTTTTCTGTATTTCTGTATTTCTTCCACTATTGTTTTCTTGATGGGATTTTTTTTTTTTTTACCTTGCAAAATCTTGATAATCGTACTATGGAAAAAATATATTGCAAGACAGTCAGTTTTCTTACAACCTGTGATAGAAAAGTAGCTCAGAGGATTTCATACATCACCTGAAGAACTTGGACTTATCGATATTCTGGTAAGCTTTGATGTTGTTTTCGTATTCATGCAAATTATGCTGGAGGAGTTTTTACAATACATTGCCATTAATTTGAAAGAAAACTGTGTTCCACTTTAAATATTTGCTTAACACTAATCTATGTTTTATATTTAAAAACTAAGATTTTGCATACACTGCCATTGTTGCTTCGTGAAACTCTCTGTCTAACAGCTGGTTGACCTGTGGCTTCCCAGTCTTTAGTCTCATGGAACTGCTACACTTTATGTATTTCTGTATCATTCTACAACTCAGTTCACCATACAGGTGGAGAAATGTACAGTTACACTTTGTAATGGGAAATGTGTATGAAAAATATTGATTATTTGGTCATTGTGTTTATTGAAAGCCTGTACATACCAGCATTCGAGCAGAACTGTGTACTGAGAACCAGATTGGACCAGAACATTTAAAAGAAAAGTTTAGTTATTTACACATCAACTTTTGCTTGAACAGTATCCTGAGTAAAAGATTTCATGTGAAACTTTGACCTGGACTGGTGAAACAAAAAGTGGCCGTAAGAAAGATAACCCAAAAATAGTCTTTCTGTTATACATAAGCAATATTTTATCTTAGATTGGAACCTTAAAAACACAACATTTTTCTCTCATATGTAACAGACTTCCAAAGTACTAGACACACAATTAGAGTTGGTGAAACTTACCGTACAAGAAGCTCATTTAATCCTGTTTTGCTCTTGAAGAATCATTATGTTGACCTAAAGACAAAAGTGTTGACTTATTCTGTATATTTTGGTCCCTGTTACCATATGTAATTCTTTTGAGATGGCGTACCTAAAGCAAATAAAATACTGGGTAATTCTAAATGACGGACCCATTTTCAAAAATTCATATGTATTCGTGTACAAATCCAAAACAAACAAGCTTTATACAAATGAAAAGGGAAAGTTTCAAAGTTTTAGGTGGGTGGAGGCGAGCGGGTGGTGATGTTTTCAGGAGCAGCCAGTAGATTTTGTGCAGCAATAGGGCCTTCATTCTGTTTCACTGTCAGTTGTGTGTGGGATAGCGAATGTGGAACA
Organism: Schistocerca serialis cubense; assembly: GCF_023864345.2. Lineage (NCBI taxonomy): Eukaryota > Metazoa > Arthropoda > Insecta > Orthoptera > Acrididae > Schistocerca > Schistocerca serialis. Next base: position 363,122,417 of record NC_064638.1, read on the forward strand.
CAAGGTTTTCTGCATTATTGAGTTTGCAAAAAGTGAGTCGCAAATTGTAATGCAGCAGGCATTTCATACCAAATTCGGTATTCAACTACCAACTCACAAAAGCATTAGCTGTTGGTTTAAGCAATTTAAACAGACTGAGAGTGTGTGCAAAGGAAAAAGCACAGGCCAATCATGTGTGTCAGAGGATGATGTTCGACAGATTCAAGAAAGTTTTGTGCGCAGTCCCAGTAAGTCTACCAACAGAGGCAGTAAAGAACTTAGAACACCCCCAACCAACTGCATTGAAAGTTCAGAGACGGTGTTTGCTGTACAAGCCCTACCAATTACAAATTGTGCAGGCTCTCAACCCCAATGACAAAGAGAAGCCTCTCACATTTTGTGGTTATGTGCTAGCAAAGATGGAGGATGACGCATTTCTACAATGTGTAATTTTTAGCAATGAAGGACATTCCACCTTAGTGGAAAAGTCAACAGAGACGGTGTTCACATATGGGGTTCAGAAAATCCGCATTCACCACTGCAATATGAAAGAGACTCACTGAAGATCAATGTGTTCTGTGCCGTACCCCGTACAAAGGCTTATGGGCCATTTTTCTTTGCGGAAAGTACTGTAACGGGAATCATGTACCTGGACATGTTGGAACAATGGCTGTTCCCTCAAGTTATGGAAGATTTCCAGGACATAATTTTCCAACAGGATGGAGCTCTGCCCCACTGGCACCAAGATGTATGAGGCTTCTTGAATGACTCCCTTCCTCAGTGCTGGATCGGTCGCAGGGGACTTGAGGACGTGGCTCTGCACTTCTGCCCACCGAGATCTCCTGACCTCACACCCTGCGACTGTTTCTTATGGGGTTATGTGATGGAAGCTGTTTACGACCCACCTCTACCAACCACTCTGAACAATCTGTGGAACCAGATCATGCTGCTAAGATATGCTTTAGGGTGTGTGGGATGAGTGGTTTGGCTACTGCAGTGATGTTTGTAATGCTGCCAACAGTGGCCACATTGAACATTTATAATATTTACCACATATCTAATTATTAAATAATTATTAAAAACTAATTAATTACAAATTATTAAATTTATTTAATTGATATCAGACATTATGAAAAAAAAAACTTTGGAACTTCCTCTTTTCATTGGTATAAAGCTTGTTCATTTTGGATTTGTACTTGAGTAAATACAAAGTTTTGAAAATGTGTTCATCATTTAGAATAACACTCTATTTATCCAGCAGCAGTCAGCAGCAAGAATATTGTGTAAAGCAGATAAATGTAATCTAGCAGAAGTCTTTTTAACGACTGATAGTCACTTCCTAGGACACATATTTTCCAATGGTTTTTGTTGCTGACAGTGAAGTTTCACTGAATTGTGTATTTTCACAAAAACGATAAAAATAAAAATAAAATTTCATCAGTATTCTTCTTTCTTGTCCAGGGTTCAGAGTGGTGTTGGGTAGCCATTCAATAAATCTAACATCTAACATGGGACAAGTAACTAGGAATCCGCACCAATTTGTTAGGAAGATAAAAATAAACTTCTACAAATTATCTACATTTTTATATTCAAAGACTGAAAATATTGGGCAAATAGTGGTGTATATTGTAAAGCTGCATGACATGCAGTAATATTTTGTCAGCAGGGATCTGTCATTGCCAATGTACTTAAATATTTTCTTCAACAAATTGTCAATACAATCAAGAACACATTAAGCTACCATTAGCAGCTACTCAATATAACTGAGGAACCAGTTGTCATCCACCCCCCCCCCCCCTCCTCAATCCCAAAGTAGCAGTCTAATTGAAACTTGAAACTTACAGATTAATACTGTGTCACAGTTTGACTTTTACCAGCACCCCATTTCCTACCTTCCAAAATTCACAGAAGTTCTCCTGCATGTCTTGCAGGTCTAGCACCCTAGAAGAAAGGATACTGCAGAAATATGGCTTATCCATAGGCTGGGGGGTTGTTTTCAGGATGAATTTTCACTCTGCAGTGGGATTTGTGCTGATATGAAACTTCCAAACAGTTTAAAACTGTTTGCTACACCAGGACTGTGGCTAAGCCATGTCTCCGCAGTAGCCTTTGTTCCAAGAGTGCTAGTCCCACAAGATATTAAGATGTTGCAATAGAAATTCCCTGAAGTTTGGAAGCTAGGGGATGATGTACTAGTGGAAGTAGCACTGTGAGAATGGGTCATGGGTCGTGCTTAGGTAGCTCAGTCAATAGAGCACTTGTCTCTGAAAGGAAAATGTCCCAGTATGGCAGTTTTACTCTGCCAGGAAGTTTCAAATCAGTGAACACTCCATTTCAGAGTGAAAATTCATTCTGGAAACAAGCCTCTAGGTTGTGGCTAGGCTGTGTCTCCACTATATCCTTCCTTAGAGGAGTGTTAGTCCAGCAAGGTATGCAGTACAACTTCTGTGATGTTTGGAAGATATGAGATGATGATGTACTGGTGGAAGTAAAGATGTGAGGATGTGTCGTGAGTCTTGCTTGGATATCTCTATTGGTAAAGCACTTACCGGTGAAAGGCAAAAATCTCATGGTTGAGTTCCACTCTGGCAAACAGTTTTAATCTACCATGGGGTTACAAACCAGAGCACACTGTGGAATGAAACTTAATACTGGGGGCAGTTTAATTTTTTCCTTCAATACTGCAGATTTGTTTAAATACTGTCTCACAAATATATACTTTAAATTCTGCCACCAAAAACCCAAACATCTAGTTCTGTTATGTGAATATATATTTGTGTTGTGGAGACAGGTAAAGAGGAACTAGGTCTCCCTCTCTCTCCTTTCTCAATGAGATTAATCTGAATATGGTTTATTTCACTATGGAAGTGGGGATAGATGACAGATTACATTTTCCAGATGAGCTAGTCTTCAAGAAATCTTGCCCCCCCCCCCCCCCCCCCCACACACAATTACCTACACCAGGATTCAATTATTGTCCATAGTAAAAGTGTGGTGGTGTAAAAACATAATCAATAGAGAGTGAAACGTGTAAATTGAAGCTGTTCGATGTAGAACTGGAATACCTCACCAATTTTTTGTTCAAGAATGGGTATTCATTTGCTGACAAAAACAGTATTAACACTATCATGTAAAGATCATGACACTGTACAGCCATCTGCAAAATTCATTAAATGTGTTACTGATTGCACAGGATGCAACTTGCTGTAGTCTGCAAACTTATCCAAAATATACAGTAACACCAAATGTCAACCAAAGATTGTCACAAATTGCCAAAAAAATTGAGATTTACAGGACACCATGTAACTGTGGAGATGTACGTGGTTACTACAAAAAGAATGGTGGAAAAATGACTAGGAGACCATATTGACAACTGTGCAATGGGAGAATCATGGGAGAATCAGACAGATTATCTGTTGTGGAATACATTTTGCACTCAGGAGGCTGTGATTCCATTCGATAAGATTCAGGTCCTGACTGCTGAAAGAGGGTACTACAATAAGCCATGTAGAGAGGCAATAGCGTTACTAAACATCCTAATAATGTTAACGAAAAGGAGGAGGGTGTGAAACTGAATAGTGTCTGGATAATAACGAAGATTATGTGTAGCAGTCCTCCACCATGAGGCAACAGTAATAGAGGAAATATCAACTGACAATGGCTAACTGCACTTGAGTTTAATACAAGACAAGTAATCAAAAACTGCTGATATGCAGAGACTATGTGGGGGTAATCCAATATTTCAATGTAAAAATGTGTTGGTTGGCTCTTGAATATTTTCTAAGAACTTATCTTCCATAAATTGTGACCTCTGTAATAAGAATTACACACTGAGGTGCTGACTTCATACATGAAGTGGACATTAGTTATCTCCAGTAGTAGGTGGTGTGGATATCAGGAAACCAGAGTAATCTCTCAGATTTTCTTGGTCCAGTTGCTGAATAGTGTGGTTCCAGACATTCTGCCAAGTTATTTATTCTATTTTATGCACAATATTTTGACAGCTGAGTCAGTCATCTTCTTCAGTTGCTGTGAGTTTTGCTGTTATATGTACCAGCACTTCTCGAAACTTAGTTGCCACAAGCTTAAATTCAAACTAATTCAACATGTTACCACATCCAAGGAACAGCAGGTATTGCAAGTATTTACATTTGCAGAGTGGTTGCCATGGGAACTGTCCTTGATACTCTGTTTTGCTTGCATGTTCTGGGCTGGCCTACCTCTGGCCCAATTATAGGTGGTAATTACAAGTCAGACTAAGAAACCATTGGACATGGTAGTGGAGTTAGCTGATCATATTCAGCATGCTCTAACTCTGCTGCCTGTCAGCATCATAGCAGTCACCCACTGTAACAGTGTGTAACAGCCTATTATTACACAATTGGTCTCTGATTGCTCATCCAGTAAGGTAGATCCTACAAGCTGCATAAAGTGAGTGAGCTGCTAACACATCACACTGCTAGCCACTATACAAGTGGATACTACTCATTTTCTCATATTCATTTGAAAGTCAACTCACTGCCATTTGATGATACAGCTCAGTCTTCTGCAACTTGTTGGCTCCAGAGAAAGTTTGTGGTTCAGGCAAGGAAATGTATATCACCTTGAGCATGCCAAAAAGCCAACAGCATCCAGATGCAGGTGCATCCATTTTCCAAAGAGCCTTTCAGAAGGTTCAAATTGAAATTCCTTGTGATGCATGTTCAGACTAACATGTTTTTCCATGTCATCTTCTACACAATTACTTATCACCAACATCATTCACACTGTCAGATGCAGATTGATTTTGGCTTGCTATGTGCTTTCAATTGGGATTTCACTGTCACGGTATCATACAGCCTATCATTGGAGCTCACTTGTTGTGTTACCAGCTGCTACTAGATTTTGCTGGGTTATGACTGATCAACGTAACATCATAACTAGTTGACCACCACAGGATTCCATCAGGACTCTACTGTCCTGTATTAAACTTATTCAAGAGATTGGCAAGTTTTCCAAATTACTGGGCCAATGTCTGACAATTACTTGGCTCCTTGGTGCACCACAAGAATTATACCACAGCACAATGTATTACATTAGAACTACACCTGGTCTGCCTGTTTCATACCAAGTGATGCCTTTTGCCAGACTACTTAATTATAGTAAAGGGTGACTTCAATGGAACATTGCATAAAGGTATCATCTGGATCTCAGGCAGCCCTTGATTATTGCAAGTCCACTTACAGTAGTTCCAAAACAGATTGGCACAAGGTGACCATTTGGCACTTAATACATGCTAAGTGCACAGATAGTACCAAACTGATATTAAGTGCCACATTTGAGAGAATGTGGTGACGCAATTGTGTTCAGTGATCTGAATTGTGCCCAGTGGTGGGGAAAGCTATTCCGAAAACAGCCACTTTAGCCTTTTGAGAGTTATTTATTATATTCAACTTACAAAACGTTGCACAATCATGGCAACAATCTATCAACTCCATTCTTTGAAGACTTTCCATTTGTTTTGCCTACTTGTACAATGTTCTTGCTTCTCAGCCACAGAAGAGCAGCACCAAAGTACTTAACAAGAGTTTTCCAATGCCTTGAACATTTTAGTACACTAATTTTCAGTGAACCACAGGTCACATTCTTGGGGCACTTTATTTCTTCAGCAAGATCTTCACTCTTACCAGAAAAGGTGGATAATACCACTCAAATTTGCCAGCCAGAAGCAATTAAAGAGCTACAATGCTTTCTTGGGGCACTCAGTTTTATCATTAGCCTGTACCTCAGACTGCAGCACTGTAAAAACCACTGATTGCTGCACTCACAGGTTCCAAGACAGAAGGAATTACTCCCATTTAGTGGACACAAGAAATGGATATGGCATCACTGCTGATTCAGCATTGCTTCCTCATCTTGTGCAAGATGTGTCACTTGCACTGGTGCTGGATGCCAGTCACTTTGCTACTGGAACGTAACATCAAGTTAAAGATGCATAGCAGCCATTCACATTTTGTTCACACAAGCTCTTCTCACAGCAGAACAGGAGTGCTTACAACCACAAAGAGTTATTTTCAATGTATGAAGTAATACGGTACTTTTGTCCTCAGTTGGATGCCATGTTATATTCATGGACTATAGGACTTATCTATGCATTGTGGCAAAACAACAATAAGTGTTCATCATGCCAGTACAATCAATTGGACTTTATTCTGCAATTCAACATACATTGTACTAAATAATATTTTCACGAAGTTGCCTCTCTCATATTAGGAGCATCTCAATCTGCATCAGTTTTCCAGAGCTCACCATAGAGCAGAAGGGGCCTAGCTTTCATCTCAACAAAAGTTCAGGATCCTGTGGTCCTGAGAAACATATCATATAAATACGTTCATCAAAACACAAAGAAAATTATATTTACTCCTAGTGAAATTTCTTACTCTTTAAACTTTATTATTTCATGTACAAGTAAATGTAAGATATACAAATACAAAGAAATGGTAAACAACCAGCTTTCTTGCAGAATATGAAATACCTTGTGCCTCTGTACAGCATAAACTGCAAATATGTCCTTTGTTTCAAATACATTGTTTAAGCTGATGATGGTGACTTTAACAGAATTGCTACAATACTAATATATTATACAGGTCCATCAAAACCAGCCTGAAAAACTTGCAAGGGTGATGCAGTGTAAGCTGACTAACAATTGTTAAAAAAAATTCAATACATTACGCCATTTCTGAGTTAACTAGCATTGAAGTTAGACAATCAAGCCACTGTGCATGCCAAGTGACACATCAGAGATGGTGTTGCAAAATATGTTCTTCATTTAGTTTCGTAAAACTGAACAAGACAGCGATACAAAAATTAGATGAGGATGGTAGTAACAATTGCACTCAAACCAAAGTCTGAGCAGTCTTGTACAATATCATCTATGCTTTGAGAACAACTGATAGTAATCGTATCTGGTGGACAGCTTAATTTGCATGTGTAAGGGCCTGATTCACTAACTTCAATGCTAATTAACTCAGAAAGAGTGAACAATTATTTCTCAGCACAACCTACCTAGACAGCCTTACAAGCTTTTCAGACATTTTTGCACCATCCTGTATAGTGCATTATGAACATTTTTTCTTGTTATTACAAACAAGTGACAATAGACTTCCTGACTTCAGTTGGCACTGATGGAGCCCATACGGCGGCGGAGACATTCAGAACCTGATTATGATATTCCTCGGCCACATCAACCCTTATTAATTCAGCCACTTTCTGATGCTGAAAGGTAAGTCTTGAATTGTTTGCTGTTGTATGATATGAAAATATTCTTGTACATTTCATCACAGAATGAAATAGTCAGTTACTGATATTGCTACGGGTCTATTTACAAGTACAGTTACTATTTGAGAGACAAATTAATAAAGCAGTTAGAGCAACTGTAATATCAGTAACTAAAAGTCTTTGTTTCTGACAGATATTTTAATCCTGCTAATCTACAGTTTTATTAGCACAGAATGATCATACTAAACAAACTGTCAGTCATTGCTTTTCATTCTTCACTATAAGCGTGTGTTTTGCACCTTTGTACGTGATAAATTATACACGCAACCTGCTCTACTAATTCAAGAAATTAGATCTTAAACATTTTAAATGCAGTTAATGGCACTTCTACTTCGCTGGAAAGTACTGTTTCATACTCAACTGATATATCATCAGAAATGAAAAACATCATAAAGAGGAGCAAAATTGGACAATGTATTTTTGAACAGTAACTCCTTTGGTACATGTTTTCAGTTTTCATTTGTCAAACACTCTATTGTTTACTCAAGAATGTCTGTAATTTTATGTTCACCTTCTTCACACAGGACAAACTTTCAGTTACCGCCAAGGCACCATTCATAGAAATGACATTTTTCATTAGTATCAAAAAATTAAATTTTGTTATCTAGCTATCTAGCTACAGTTCTGAAAGATGACATCTCTCTCTCTCTCTCTCTCTCTCTCTCTCTCTTTCTCCTCTCTCTCTCTCTCTCTCTCTCTCTCTCTCTCTCTTCCCTCCACATTGTGGATCTGCTGGCTGATAGCACAATCACAATGTACAAAGACCTTTTGTGTCCAAATGTTAGTTTGTTTGTAACCAAATATATTTCACACATTCATATAACTAGAATCAGAGATTTTTATTTTTTCTGATCTTTGCTTGTGTTCATTGGTTCTTTTGTAGATACTAGATGCACACTGTATATGTTTCCAGTTGTTGATATGTCACATTTAGGCATTTTACTGTACATAAACATTTCTTGTTGCACACAGACTTACTCAGTTGATGTAGGAGTAAATCTGGATTGTGTGCATCTAGTGTCTGCATAACTATCAACAGGCGCATGAAAAGAATAGAAAAAAAGCACTGATAATACCTAATAATGAATAGTGAAAACATGTTTGGTTGAAAAATAAACATTCAGTTGCAAAAGATAAACAACTGTAGTATTGACTGAAGAACGATAGCTACATCTGTCAACAATATTTTGGGATTAATCATCAGGCTAACAGCATTGCATATAAGTGAACAACAAAACTCTAGTTTGTGGAATAAATGAACAAGACACATAATCTAAAGAGAAAAGGAATGTCTAAAAGGTACAAAGAGAATTTGCATAATTCTATGATAATTATGCAGGACAACACCATGGCCTTGGAAGTTCATGTTCAGTTTCAGTTGTTGCATTTTTTATTTTCTGTTTTTTACATCACTTAGTGATAATTGTGAAGCAGGCCTCACCATTAATAACAAACAAATGTTATTTCCCAAAAGTCCTGTCCAGTAATCCTGTTCTGGAAAAATAATTAAAAACTCTTATTACACCTTGTTACATGTTCCCTTTACCTGTCTGAGGTCACAGTACACCTGTATGAGTACAACACTGAACTGAAAATACACAATTTTTACATCACTGCATAGATTTAAAAAAAATGGTCTTAATGCTTCTACCTGTCAGTAATAAAAAAAGAATCCACGTCAATTCAAGTGAAAAATTAAAATGGAAAGTACATGGTCCAGCATATTTAAACCAGAAGCTGACCAAGAAAAAAACTGGCTTTGTCTTAAATCTATGACTTCCAGTCAAAGACAAAAAAGCTCAGAATATTGAATTTCCTGCATTGCAATTTCATTGTCAGTAAATCAGGAAAAATTTCAAAAGAATAAAAATGTGTTCAGTTTTCATTATTATGAAATAATATAATTTATCATGTCATAATAATATTTTATATATTATTATTCTGTTACAGATCACCAAATTTGGACAAGAAGCATAGAGAACGCCACCAGTATGAGGATGCTGTTAGCTGCAATTTAAGCATTAGTCCAGATTCACTGGAACCAGTTCCGAGTCACTGATAAAGAACTATTTAGTTGTGTGTAGTGTAAATTTGTAAATGCTCAGTTGCATTGACTGAATTCAGAGACTGTATAAAGCTAATATGATTGTAAATAATGTATGTAATCATGTATTAATAGTATAGAACATTAAACTTGAAATGAGATATTTAAAAATAAAAGCTGTTCTTTATATTCATAGTTGCAGTCATTTTGGAAGCTTATTTTATATAGGAGAGCAGGAGCAAATTCCCCCAAAATTCTTTGCTCTGCCTTTTATTACAATGTTACACATAGGAAAAAACTCAAATTTTCTACCATTTTAAAGGAAACTTTATTGGTAGAAAAAATGGCCGAAGTTGTGGCACCATTAAAAGATTATAAATCTGTGGACTGAAATTTTATTTTATGTTTTTTCTTTCAGATGTGAGAATACAATTAGGTGTAAACAGTGCAAAACAAGAACATGAAAAACATAATTTTGTGTAATTAATTCTATAAATCATTTTCTTATTAAGGACTAAATTTGATATCCTTATCATCCAGCTCATGTTACAGAAATCTCCTAAGAATTCTGGAAAATTAAATTCAGTAACAAACTTATCTTTTCATAAATCCCATATTTCTATAATGAGATCTTTATTTCTTCTTGTGATTCTTGTTTGTTGTAATCATACTAAATATTTATTAATAAAAATATTATTATTTAAATGTTTGAATATCAGAATGAATACAAAAATGGAATATGGTATTTTTCACAAAAAAATAAAAGATAGTTATTGAAAAATGTAAAGGACAGAGCAACAACAACATATACCTAACTAGTTAGTACTTGTTGGGTCACAGCACCAAAATGCATTTCTTACAAATAACTAGACAGAGCCTCCATCATCTGTCATCACTAACAGTTGCTTCACAAATATTTCCCAGTATCCATATAGCTTCTGACTAAAACAAAGTTAAAATTCCTTTTGTCAATCAAATGGCAGTTACATACTGACTTTTCTTTGTGAAACATTTACCTTTGTTATCACAAGCTTTATTCTCATTATCTCACAACTACAATTGCTATACACTACTTGAAGATGTGAGACTATGGTTTCCATTAACTGTACTCAGCCAAATGTATGAATCAAGTGCCTTCTCTTTGAATGTTTCTGTTAAAACAAGTTCTTGAATTTACAATGATGTAAGACTGTCAAGCAGTTCCTAAGTTTTTAATGACCACCTTACAGCAAACTACATTTGTTGCCTTTCTTAGTGCACATTATGGTAGTAGTATTGTGGGACTGCACTTAAGACAGGATGGTGAATTTACACTAATTCTATTCACACCACCACTGTCTCAAACAGCAGATGATTGAGGATGACAAAAGCAACCACAGTAACATAGGTGCCCAAAAATATGCTTAACTTGAGAGTTGAGAACTCTTTATTTATATTTAGGTATGAAAAGATATAATTTGTCATTACACTGCATAGTTAATTTTTTATCTTCTCTATAAACAATAAAATTAAATGCCCACCAATTCAAAGTTTCTACTCAACAACATGGTAGTTTGTGACTGCACTTGCAGGAAGTAATTTGAGGGCATTATGAAAGCTTCTCTGATTTTATGTCTGTGGTATACTTGATGTTTTGGATGTTTACACATTTTACACACGATATATCTTCAGTTATATCCTTCCAAAACATGTCTCACTCTATTGGCACTAGTCCTTTTGTCCAGTGGTTGGAACCCATTATTTGCAGATTTTAACATCTTCTAGACATTCAAAATGATGTCCACAGAATTTTTTCTTGCTTTTTTTGAGAATGAGAAAAAATTACATAAAAACCAGACCTGGACTGCTATGCATATGGTTGACTTATTTGGCTCATGGAGTCCAAATGAATTTCGCTGTCCATGTGATTGTATAGTCAAATGTATTATCTATTGCAGCAGTAAGTCATACAGTTTAGCCTTTGGATTAATTATTCAAAAACTTTGGACAAGTAAATCATTCATAAAGGTGGTCTTGAAAGCAGGTCTCTAATAGATAATAACATGGCTACTAGCTTTCAAAAGTCTCGAGACACTTCACTGTCACAATGGACTTGTTATAAGGAAAGATATAGGAAGATCCTATCCATTTATCTCTTATTGACAGCAATAAAGCTTGCATACAGTGGAAAGCTCTTTGATTTAAGTGTTGCAGTATTGCTCAATATTTTTCAACATCTGTCTGGCATGCTTCACTGTGACAATGAAGAATTCACAAAGAATGTGTTTCTACCAGATTTTTAAAATTTGTTACACTAATTACTTAAATCTGATTAATACTTCTGCAGAGTTTGTTTGTAAATTTATACATTATTTCCTGAAAACATAGCTGTTTTCCAAAAGGACATACATGTTTCACAGAAACAGTAAGTGAAGTGTTCAATACATAGCAGAATGCAATCATAAAAATATCACTATGAAACAGACTGCAGCTGTCATTTGTTTTTGCATTTTGTGTTTTGTAAAAATTATCTATGTCAATAAATTAAATACTGTTAGGAATGACCAAAATGAAAAATAATGCTTAGCTATTGAAACAAATGGTCTCTCTGATGTTGTTCTAAAACATCTTCAAGATGAGTACACTGTTCTAATGCTGCCTCATATTTCAAATGAAGTTGCTGAATTGCTTTCTCCTTTTTTGCAATTGCTGCTTTCACCCTGAAATGATTGTAAACAGAAGCTACTTCAAATAATACAGACTAATGTGAGGCTATGTAGAAATAAAGATGATATACATGTAACTAATTTACCTTTTATATAATTCTTGAAACTCATGCTCTTTGTCAGCAGCTGCAGTCCTAAGTTCCTTTTCTTTGGCAGAAATTTCCATTTGGTGATATGCTCGCATTTCAGCAATTTGTTCCCTTAACTGAATGTTTTCTTCCTCCAGAATAATTATTTGTGATAGAAATTCTTTTCTAATAATCTCTTTGACATTAGCTCTTTCACTTGAAAACTGCTCAATAAGCTGCATTAAAAAAGATATCCAGTTAGCATATGCCTAGTGTCTCTGAAAACATACTTCAGAGCAATAAAAGATTCTGGTAACAGAATTTTACTTTAAACATTGTTTTATTGATTTACATCTAAATTTATACTGTACGACTCACCACACGGTATGTAGCATAATTACAGCAGTGTCCACACCCCACTCCCCCTCCCCCTCCCCCAAAAAAAATCCCTTCTTCCACATTCCATTTATGAATGATTTGCAAGAAAAACAATTTTATTCAAATTTAGTTTCTCAATTTTAACCGTGACAATCATTATGCAACATTGCGGGATGTGGTGCATTCTTTTCCATGGGTTACCTGTTATTGTCAGTGGATGGTGATATGTCGGTCACTGGTTTGATTCTCACCCCTGAAGTTATTTATTATTTGAAATTTCTGATTTCTGGAAGGTTCTGGGACTTGTTTATGATGTACTGTAATTTGGCAGAATATTCATGTATGTACAGTATAAATAGGAGCACAAACTATAGAAACTGGCATTTAAGCTGCATATATACTTTGTGTGTGCTCAATAAAATAATTTCTTTCAGTGCGTATGTTGACCACTCTGCTTTAGTAGCTGGCGCTTGATTCCACCTGCCTGGGTGTTAAAATGACTGTTTCTGGGACAGAGAGGTATCCTTATGCCAGATTGAATATTTCCAGCAGACTGACAATGAGGGGTCAGTGTTCTGGCCAGCCTGGATGTGGTTTCTAGGCAGTTTCCTACATCCATCTGTGTGAATATTGGGCTGGCACCCAAGTCCCACCTCACACTTTATTACACTTGCATACAAATTTGCTCTATACACATACAGATTGGGTACATTGCTTCTGTCCTTAGGGGTGAATAGGAGACTGATGGCCTGAGCTATTTGGTCTCCTTAAGCACTTATTCAGCATCAGCACTTGAGTCCACATTCTACATGATATAGTTTTATGGAGAAGCTGGGTATGCTAGATACAAGAATGCAGTGGCTCCAATAAGTCTATGCAAAACCCATTGCCTTCTCTGGCAAGAACGGAACACAAACAGTACACCCCTCTTGATAGTTTGCATTGTCAAGGCACCAATGGATGCAAAGGAACCAGTGAGTCATATACACTTCAGGCATCCAGCAGTAGCTCTGAGACCGGCCATGGTCCAGTTATGTGGTTAAAGGGATGTGAACATGTCATGAATATTCAATTCAATTCAATTCAATTTTTATTATCACATAACATGCCTTATACAATCAAAGATTGTGACATAGGTGACTTGTCAGTTTTTACACTATATATAACAATACTAAAAATAGACAATAAACTAATAATATACATGGTGTAACATGAGGTATTTTAATTACAATTATAATCCATTGTTACCATTCATGAAATCTTCTACACTATAGTAACATTTATCTTTCAGATATTTTTCCAGGTCTCTTTTGGTGCCTTTTATATTTGGGTCATCCATATCTTTCCATATTTTATTTACAAATTTCATGCCCATATAGTATGGGGTTTTTTCATATGATTTTAAACGGTGGGTAGGTAACATGTAGCTCGTTCTATGTCTTGTATCATATTGATGGAAGAAGAAGTTGCCCTCAAAAAGTTGTGGGTTTCTTTTCGTGAAAGTGAGAGTTTCATAGATGTATATGCTTGGAATGCTCATTAGATCCAGTTTTACAAATAAAGGTTTGCAGTGTTGCTTTGGTTTTGCTCCCACCATTGCTCGGATGATTCTTTTTTGTAGTCTAAAAGCTCTAAGTAAATTTGTTTTTTCAGACCCCCAGAAAATTATACTATACCTAATGACTGAAACAAAATATGCATTATATACAGTTTTTCTTACAGCTAAATCAGTAATACTATACAAGATATTCATAATATATACAAGGCTATTCAGTCGACCCAGTATGTTATCCACATGGCGACTCCATAACAGGTTTTTATTGACTAACACGCCAAGGAATTTGACACAGTCTGCAGTCTCTAATTTTTTGTCCATATACCTTATTTCACTTATAGACTGTGCAGATTGTTTTGTGGTAAAATGAACAATTTCTGTTTTCGTAAAATTTAATGTCAAGTTATCGTTTTTGACCCATGCCTCCACTTCCCCAAGTGTTTGTTCAATATGACGAATTAGGTCTACCTCATTTTTACAACAGACTACAGCTGTTAAGTCATCTGCATAGAGGATAGTATCAGACTGGACCTGACATGGCATATCATTAATATAATATAGAAAAAGCAGTGGCCCTAATATTGAGCCTTGTGGAACACCTAATTGAGTGTTTTTCCAGCCAGAGAGAAATTTCTTGCCATTGATGTTAATAAGTACTCTTTGTTTTCTGTTTGCCAAGTATGATGACATCCAGCTAAGAGATTTGCCTTGAAAACCATAGCGTGCCAATTTTTGGAGAAGCAGGTCATGATTTACTGTGTCGAAGGCTTTGGACAGGTCACAAAAGATGCCTGACACACACATTCTATCATCAAGACATCTGCTGACTTTTGTGACTAATTCATTTATTGCATGGATTGTGCTGCGGCCTTTACTGAAACCATATTGATAGCCTAAGATAATGCTGTTAGATGAATTGTGATTTTCAATCTGATCACATGCAGCTCTTTCAAATATTTTTGAGAAAATTGGTAACAGTGAGATTGGCCTATAGTTGCCCAATTCATCTTGTTTGCCTTTTTTGTGTATGGGCCGAACTTCTGCATATTTTAATCGATCTGGGAAACATCCCTCATCAAATGATTGGTTGATTATGAAAGAGAGTGGATATGCAATACTGTGACGGACTATTTTTATTATTTCAGTGGGGACCTCATCCCACCCCGCAGATTTTGAATTTTTTAGGGACATTATGATTTTGATGACATCTGAGATGGAAACATGAGAAAACTTAAAACATGTGCAATTGCTATCTGTCATATGAATAAAAATAATGGAAACTCCTCAATGGAGCAATGTGTAAAAAAAGCAAAAGCAAACTACCCGTCAATATCAGACTGATGTGTGGCACACAGACACAAATAACAGAAAACAGTATTCATTAGCTTGCAAGCTCTGGCTCTTTTTCTAGATATAGTACACACATTCACACACAACCACGTAGACCCCAAGCACACACTCCCATGGGCACACTCCAATTCTTTCATGCAGCCTCTTGAGTTGGACCCTTTCAACTGGCTTGATTAGTACATCAGCTAACTGATTAATACTGTGATTGTGTTTTAATCCAAGATCTCCACTGAAGATTCTTTCTCCAGTATAGAAGCAAGAGATTTATATGGGCTTTGATTTCTGGTTATATTTTGGATTTTTAGAGAACTTCGCTGTACTTGCATTGTCAATGTAGACTGTAGGAGATGTCAGTTGTCTGGAAGTTTCAATCAGTTCATAGATAATATTTTCAGGTAGAAAATTTGCTCCATCTCTTGCTGACATTACTTCTGCTTCCATAGTGTATGTTGCCACTGTCTTTTGTAATTGACTGGTGTGTGATAGAGCCCCATGACTGAGATATGGACTATACATATTGTGTCCTTGTCACCAGCATAATCAGCATCACTGTAGACATTTCAACATTATTTTTTTCTTGTAGGTAATTACATAACCCATTGTATTCTTTATGTACCTAAAAATTTGTATCACTTGATTTCAGTTTCGAACAGTAGGATCTTCCATGGCTCTAGCTGCTTTGTTCATTGCAAAAGAAATGTCAAAATATGAGACTGTAGTTAAATAAATCACACAATCCACTGCCTCACAATAAGGAACTTTGTATGGGATCTTGTCTCTGAAATTACTTCCCTGACATTCAATTAGAGTAGAAACTCCATTACACTCAGCCATTCCAAATCTTTTCAGGATTTCCTTTGTATAGTCTCGTTGGTTCACTGCTGTTAACTTGTCTTCATTTTGCTGTATCTTTCTATACAAAAATTTTTGAGAGACCCTTGTATGAAACTCCAGCTTCAAGATTTTCATGAACTCCTCAATCTACTCTGTTGCTTCCCAAAACTAAACCATCAGCGATGTAGATTGCAACATATAAACAATTCTTGTTCCTTCAATGGTAGAAGAGGCACAGATCAGCGACATGTTTTTAAACCCAGCTTTCATGATGAAGTCTGTGAAATGTTTGTTGCAACAATGCACTGCCTGTTTGAGACCTATAGACTTTTATTCAGGTGACATACACATCCAGTATCATCTTCAAAAACTTCAGATTGTTCCATGTACATTTCTTCCTTAAGTACGCTGTTCAGAAAAGCTGTTTTGATGTCAAACTGGGTTAGCATTTCTTCTGCAGCAGCCACTGCCAACAGGATTCAAGTAGTATCATAATGTGCAACAGAGCTGAATGTTCCTTTATAATCAATTCGCTGCCTTTGTATATGTCCCTTGGCCACAAGTTGACCCTTGAAGCAAACATTGCCATTTTCTGCAATTTTCTTGTGTAAGGACCATCAGTTCTGCAAAATCTGTGTGCCACTTGAGTGCTTAACTAATACCCAAGTTTATTCTCTTTCAGGGACTTTAATTCTCCTTTAATGGCCTCCAGCTGTTGATTTTTATTGCTAGACTGAAAAGCTTCAGTATACAAGCTTGGATCCTTGTCCCTGATGATAGGCATTTCAGCCATGTACACATAGTCTTTACTGGTCATCCATTCTGGTTTCTTCTTTTCATGTTTGCTTCTTTCTTTCTCACTTAATACTTGACTTCCTCCAGAACTTTGATGTCATATCCACATCTTCTTCCTCTTCACTTTCAACTTCTGTCTTCTTGTCATGGCTGAAATTTTCTTATTTATTTCACTCTTTGGAAATCTGATTATGTTGACTCTGTGGAATGGTTTCATCGTGAGCTACTTCATATTCAGTAAGCTTGGTGCAGAGATTGCATACAGCTTCAGCCTTGAATTTTACATTGTGACTTTGCACAAACTTCCTCTGAGATGGGATCCAGACCCTAAAGTCATTTCTGTAATTCACATACCCAGCCAGATCCTCATGCACTGCCTTATTGTCAAACTATGAACAAAAATTCTTGTTCACATGCACATAACATCTGTTCCAAAGATTCTCAGATGAGTCAAGTTGCCTGCTAGTCATCCATACTACAGACTGTTCTTGAACAGCTGTGAAGGATTTGTTTCCACTTGTGAATAAATTTTCATAAAATAATGTGAATCTGCCCTTTGTTCTTCTGTTCAACAAAAACGACAGCCAGTGTTGATGACTACAAAACACAAGTGGATATACTTGAAGCATCTGAAGACTGGGCCAATAACCTGTTAAGTTTATTTATTTCAAGCTGACAATAAAAGCTTTACTAATCATGGTTGCTTAGTACAATTTCTGTTTTTACCAGTCCAAAGATTCCATTGCACTTGCATAACAAAGATATGAAAAGTCACATTACACAAACATGACAATGCACTTCATATTTTTATTTTCAGTGTTAACATGACATATGTCTATCAAGCACTTCTTTTAAATGATGCCACCATAGCAGAGAAGTTTTCAATTGGGGCCAGCCCATGGAAGCAATGTGCCAGAAAAAACTTATAAATGCTGTATTGACAATAGCCATGGAAGACCAACAGGATCTCACATCACCTATAGAAATCGAGAAGGGATATGAAGATTTATGACATCTGTTGATGATGTCAGACAAAGATGACTGGAGAGCAGTGTCAAATATTTAACCCAGCCAGAAAGAACTACCATCAAAATTTCAACAAGAGATTCGTTGGTCATTGGCATGAATCACTATAAGGATGACCACAATGGAACAATGAAGTCAATAACCCCAGATATATGATGCAACTGTCATACAGAGTCCAAAGTTCATGATGCTACAGATGAAGAACAGAGGAGAAAACATCAGTATTTTTCCACTGTAGACATCTTGACCATGTTGTGAGCTACTGTACACAAAGAAGAAGAGTGTTCAGGAATTGTTAAACAAAAGACAACATAAAACAGGGCAATTCTGTTCATGCCAAGAAACTGCAGATGAGTACAGACAATGTATGGGATGAAGCTCATCACTGCATCCTGGTTGAGGTAGCTCTTCAACAAAACATAGTAACTCCCAACCATCATACAAAGATCCTAACCACTTGTCCAGCCACCAAAGTCTGGAAAGCTAACTGAGGCATTAATCTACAGAAGACAGGCTCCTGCAGATGAAAATCCTCCTTGGATGACAGTTACCAAGATACTGCATCAGGAAATCACAATGATATCATGTTGTTGATGTGGTCTTCAGTCCTGAGACTGGTTTGGTGCAGCTCTCCATGCTACCCTATCCTGAGTAAGACTCTTATCTCCGAATAATTACTGCAACCTACATCCTTCTGAATCTCTTTAGTTTATTCATCTCTTGGTCTTCCTCTACAATTTTTACCCTCCGCACTGCCCTCCAATGCTAAATTTGTGATCTCTTAATGCCTCAGAACATGTCCTACCAACTGCTCCCTTCTTCTTGTCAACTTATGCCACAAACTCCGCTTCTCCCCAATTCTATTCAATAACTCCTCATTAACTATGTGATCTACCCATCTAATCTTCAGCATTCTTCTGTAGCACCACATTTTGAAAGCTTCTATTCTCTTCTTGTACAAACTATTTATCATCCATGTTTCACTACCATACATGGCTACACTCCATACAAATACTTTCAGAAACGACTTCCTGACACTTAAATCTATACTCGATGTTAACAAATTTCTCTTCTTCAGGAACGCTTTCCTTGCCGTTGCCAGTCTACGTTTTATATCCACTCTACTTTGACCATCATCAGTTATTTCGCTCCCAAAATAGCAAAACTCCCTTACTACTTTAAGTGTCTTATTTCCTAATCTAATTTCCTCACCATCACCCGTCTTAATTCGACTACACTCCATTATCCTCATTTTGCTTTTGTTGATGTTCATCTTATATCCTCCTTTCAAGACACTGTCCATTCCATTCAACTGCTCTTCCAAGTCCTTTGCTGTCACTGACAGAATTACAATGTCATCGGCGAACCTCAAGGTTTTTATTTCTTCTCAGTGGATTTTAATACCTACTCCGAACTTTTCTTTTGTTTCCTTTACCGCTTGCTCAATATACAGATTGAATAACATTGGGGAGAGGCTACAACCCTGTCTCACTCCTTTCCCAACCACTGCTTCCCTTGTGTGCCCCTCAACTCTTACAACTGCCTCTGGTTTCTGTACAAATTGTAAGTAGCCTTTCGCTCCCTGTATTTTACCCCTGCCATCTTTAGAATTTGAAAGAGAGTATTCCAGTCAACATTGTCAAATGCTTTCTCTTAAGTCTGTAAATGCTAGAAACATAGGTTTGCCTTTCCTTAATCTTTCTTCTAAGATAAGTTGTAAGGTCCATATTGCCTCACGTGTTCCAATATTTCTACGGAATCCGAACTGATCTTCCTCGAGGTCGGCTTCTACCAGTTTTTCCATTCGCCTGTAAGGAATTCGTGTTAGTATTTTGCAGCTGTGACTTATTAAACTGATAGTTTGGTAATTTTCATATCTGTCAACAACTGCTTTCTTTGGGATTGGAATTATTATATTCTTCTTGAAGTCTGAGGGTATTTCACCTGTCTGATACATTTTGCTCACCAGATGGTAGAGTTTTGTCAGGACTGGCTCTCCCAAGGCCGTCAGTAGTTCTAATGGAATGTTGTCTACTGCCGGGGCCTTGTTTCAACTCAGGTCTTTCAGTGCTCTGTCAAACTCTTCACGCAGTCCATTTCCATAATATTGTCCATAAGTACATCGCCCTTGTATAGACCCTCTATATACTGCTTCCACCTTCCTGCTTTCCCTTCTTTTCTTAGAACTGGGTTTCCATCTGAGCTCTTGATATTCATACAAGTGGTTCTCTTTTCTCCAAAGGTCTCTTTAATTTTCCTGTAGGCAGTATCTATCTTATCCCTAGTGAGATAAGCCTCTACATCCTTACATTTGTCGTCTAGCCATCCCCGCTTAGCCATTTTGCACTTCCTGTCGATCTCATTTTTGAGACGTTTGGTTCCTTTTTGCCTGCTTCATTTACTGCATTTTTATATTTTCTCCTTTCATCAATTAAATTCAATATTTCTTCTGTTACCCAAAGATTTCTACTAGCCCTTGTTTTTTTTACCTACTTGATACTCTGCTGCCTTCACTACTTCATCCCTCAGAGCTACCCATTCTTCTTCTACTGTATTTCTTTCCCACATTCCTCTTAATTGTTCCCTTATGCTCTCCCTGAAACTCTGTACAACCTCTGGTTTAGTCAGTTTATCCAGGTCCCATCTCCTTAAATTCCCACCTTTTTGCAGTTTCTTCAGTTTTAATCTACAGTTCATAACCAATAGATTGTGGTCAGAGTCCACATCTGCCCTTGGAAATGTCTTACAATTTAAAACCTGGTTCCTAAATCTCTGTCTTACCATTATATAATCCATCTGATACCTTCTAGTATCTCCAGGATTCTTCCATGTATACAACCTTCTTTTATGATTCTTGAACCAAGTGTTAGCTATGATTAAGTTATGCTCTGCGCAAAATTCTACCAGGCGGCTTCCTCTTTCATTTCTTACCCCAATCCATATTCACCTACAGTACTGCATTTCCTTCTCTCCCTTTTCCTGCTATCAAATTCCAGTCACCTATGACTATTAAATTTTCGTCTCCCTTCACTATCTGAATAATTTCTTTTATCTCATCATACATTTCATCAATTTCTTCATCATCTGCAGAGCTAGTTGGCATATAAACTTGTACTACAGTAGTTGGTGTGGCCTTCGTGTCTATCTTGGCCACAATAATTCGTTCACTATACTGTTTGTAGTAGCTTACCTGCACTCCTATTTTTTTATTCATTATTAAACGTACTCCTGCATTACCCCTATTTGATTTTGTATTTATAATCCTGTATTCACCTGACCAAAAGTCTTGTTCCTCCTGCCACCGAAATTCACTAATTCCTACTATATCTAACTTTAACCTATCCATTTCCCTTTTTAAATTTTCTAACCTACCTGCCCAATTAAGGGATCTGACATTCCACACTCAGATCCATAGAATGCCAGTTTTCTTTCTCCTGGTAGGGACGTCCTCTTGAGTAGTCCCCGCCCGGTGATCCGAATGGGGGACTATTTTACCTCCGGAGTATTTTACCCAAGAGGATGCCATCATTATTTAACCATACAGTAAAGCTGCATGCCCTTGGAAAAAATTACGGCTGTAGTTTCCCCTTGCTTTCAGCCGTTCGCAGTACCAGTACAGCAAGGCTGTTTTGGTTAGTGTTACAAGGCCAGATCAGTCAATCATCCAGATTGTTGCCCCTGCAACTACTGAAAAGGCTGCTGCCCCTCTTCAGGAACCACACGTTTGTCTGGCCTCTCAACAGATACCCCTCCATTGTGGTTGCACCTACGGTATGGCCATCTGTATAGGTGAGGCACGCAAGCCTCCCCACCAATGGCAAGGTCCGTGGTTCATGGGGTGGAATGACATCATATCAATGACTAAACTGTCTGTTATATCTAAGAATGACACAATAAATATATTACCAATCTACGGTTTATTGACACAACACTGAGAAGAATAATTCTGTCACCAAGTGCCAAGTTGTAGATGAACAGTTTGTGAAAAATTATATAAATTGATGGTGGTTATACCAATGTCCACGAAGTGCAAGTAAAATACAAAATTCCAACGGAAATCATAAGTCTGTTGAAATACTACACTTAATGAATGTTGAAGTCCAAGTACCAGTAAAGCATTTGGATTCTAACTCCAGAGTGCAGATGAATCAACATTGAACAGTAGGTCCATTGTAATGTAGCACTTCTATGTTGTAGTGTAGAAACATAGCACCTTGGGAACTGGCTTGTAGATTTCAGTAGAAGCATTACATAATGTTCCATAGTTAATGGAACTGGCAGCTGGGGTCACTGTATATTCTGGGCAGCCTACCGCTGAGTGTTATGAGTGTTACAGGTGGCCAATTGCTACTTTGACCCATACCAAACCCTACAATGTTTGTCCAGAGTCACCTACAAGGTTAAAAATGATAATCCTACAGTGAGGGGACAAAAGTGCAGAAAGGTCTTCCACATTCTTCATATGAAGTCCTATCATAGTCCTGAGGTTCAGGTCAATGATAGGGACTTCCAATACAATAAGCATGAAGACCTGCACAATGACCACTTTGTCTCAGTGGAACTAAGTTCATTTGTAAATCACACTGATCATGAGAATATAACAATATAAGCAGCAGCAGCACAACTGACTATATCCAGAACCAGGAAGCTATAGCCCACTGCTGTTCTGCCAGGAGAGTGAACAAGTCCACATGCTGTGCATCATCCACCATGGCATAGTGGTTGTAGTATCGCAATGCACTGAGCTACTGCTTGTTGCACTGTTCAATGCAAACAGTTGCATAAATTTAAATATCAAGAGCAAACCTACCAGCTTTACTCAGACTCAGGGCCTGTATCTTTTATTCTAGCTGGTGGGATGTGTAATCCCAAATCAATTCATATTAATCAAATTAATTTATAATTTTATGTTTCTGATTTGTGGAAGGTCCCAAGACTTCTTTATGGAACACAGGACTTTACTAGAACAAAAAAAAATGGCTCTGAGCACTATGAGACTTAACACCTGAGGTCATCAGTCCCCTAGACTTAGAACTACTTAAACCTAACTAACCTAAGGACAACACACACATCCATGCCCGAGGCAAGATTCGAACCTGCGACCATAGCAGCAGCACGGTTCTGGACTGAAGCACCTAGAATCGCTTGGCCACAACAGCCGGCTTACTAGAACATTCTGTGTATATATAAATTGGAACAGTCTCTGCCGATGCAGGTAGTTCAGCTCCATCTGTACTTCCATGCTTCCAGTGTAAAGTGTTACTCCTTGATGATGATCCAACTAATGTAACTAGTACTCAATTCTAGGTTCTGTGTAAGGATATGTGGGTTTCCTTATTCAATTTAACAGACGGGATCCTGGGGTTATAAAAGCACTCCTCTCTCTGATGCATGATGTATTTATTGTAACAGCTGTCACTAGAGTGTTGAGTAAATCTGTGACACTCTCACTCTGAAACTTTTGGGATGTATTATTCAACTCACATTTGGACATTCCTGTTTGTTCTGTTAGCCCCTTTGGTAAGCATGCTTCAGCCTTTAGCTCTTGCAGCACAAAAAGGCCACACTGTTCCCTGTGTGGGGACTGTTTGGTTTGGAACCTAATCTCCATTTTTGAAAGATCAGTCTTTTCCTTGATCATGACACAAATGGCAATGGGCTCCATATACTCATACATTTGCAAGCACAAGTGGGACTTGCACTTGCTAATGGCTGGGTTTGCACAGAGGCACTCATCATTACTGCTGCAGTTTTCAGTACTGTGTACTGTGTGAGAGCTGTATTGCTTTATAGTGCTTCCTTGCTTTGGCTTAGAGTATATGTTTTCTCACCTTCATTTGTTGAATCTTCTTCTCCTGTATAAAGAGTGGCCATTGTTTGTTCCAGGCTTAATTGTCATCTAAACTGCTATCATCTTTTTCTAGGGAAATAGATGGACCACCAGTTTCTTGAACTACATTGCTTCACCACTGATGTTGTTTAGTCATTGAATCCCAATATTTTGTAACTTAACTTTTGGCACTTGTAATAACTCATTGGATTTTATAGATTAATTTCACAATAAACATTATGAAGAGGAGCATGTTGACAAAGCACTCATAGAACACTTTTATACAACTAAATCAAAAAATAATATTTATAAGTCTACATGACTAATTATCTACAGAGTTGTTAAGGAGATTGCTCTTTAATCTACATTTGAAAACATTCCTACTATCTGTCAGACATTTTATTTCCATGGATAGATTGTCTCAGAGTTTTATAGCTGCATACTTCACCCCTTTCTGTACCAAAGTTAAATTCATTAAAGGATAATACAGCTCATTCTTCCTTCTAGTGATGTACTTGTGAGTACCGTATTTACTCGAATCTAAGCCGCACTCGAATCTAAGCCGCACCTAAAAAATTAGACTCGAAATCAAGAAAAAAAAATTTTCCCGAATCTAAGCCGCACCTGAAATTTGAGACTCGAAATTCAAGGGGAGAGAAAAGTTTTAGGCCGCACCTCCAAATCGAAACAAAGTTGGTCCATTGTAATATGAGACACAATTTAGGTCGAATGAATGACGATACAGCTACAGTAGGCTCGAGTCGTAAGCTTAGCAGTTAAGCTTTACTAGGTAGCCATTGCTATGCGTATATATACGGGTTGTGGTGTCACCGCCAGACACCACACTTGCTAGGTGGTAGTTTTAAATCGGCCGCGGTCCATTAGTACATGTTGGACCCGCGTGTCGCCACTGTGTGATCGCAGACCGAGCGCCACCACAAGGCAGGTCTCGAGATACGGGATAGCACTCGCCGCAGTTGTATGGACGACGTAGCTAGCGATGCACACTGACGAAGCCTCGCTCATTTGCAGAGCAGATAGTTAGAATAGCCTTCAGCTAAGTCAATGGCTACGACCTAGCAAGGCGTCATTAGCAGTATATTGTCTGAAACTATAGAGTCTCACTTGTATCGTCAATAGCAATGTACCAAGGATGGATTAAAGTTAAGTATTCCAGAAGCTATGTACTTTTCTTTATAGCATTCATTACGTATCCTGTTTGAGACCTCACGCCATCCTGCGTGAACTTATAGCGCGTGCCTTTCGGCTTCCTCTCATTGTGTCTAGGCTGTCTTGTCTAGACACAACATGGGTACCTTTCCTTTTTCTCGTGCTTCGTCTGGTTTGAATTAATTGCTTATTTTGCTTTGATCTGGTAAGTGCCGTTCTGTTTGTTATAGGTATTTACGTCACTCTAAGCTGAAAATGCATTACTGTACTGCGTCATGAATTGTTTGTCGCATTCTGATAATGATTGTTTACGGCTTGTCCCTGCTCGCGGCATGGCTTGTTTTCGTGCGTGCTACCGCCGCTTACAATTAAAAAAGAGAGGAATTGTTTCATTAGCAAAACAATGGCAAGAGACTGCTATTTGTTATTACTTACACTGCTGCTTTCTTTGATAATGATCAACAAGAACCAAATAATATATTGCTTTTGACAGAAGACGTTCTGAATGAGAGTTTAGCAAAAATTTTTCTCCGTTTGAAAATCTTTGCAGACGCCTCTTTAGTACATTACATTCTGCACAGAAATTAGAGTCATCTTAGATTTCAAAAATCTAGTCAATTTCTGCCTGTATCACTATTAGGCATAAGAATAATACGAATATAAACATGATATGATATGTATATTCTTCCGCATTTGCTGTTGTCTCACCCTAGTTTCGTAGTTTATTCGGCAGATAGGATTTAAATGAGGTAGTAGCAAACACGAAAGAATACACGGCAAAATGTTTATATTCATATTATTCTTATGGTGAAGAGAATACTGTATGTGATTCACAATTCATAAAAGTTCCTATTAGCAACCATCTCTTCTCACAGGTAGGAATAAATTCAGAACGTAGTGTTGGCCATATTGACAAACATCCCAAACAGTCTTGCCAGTCGGATTTTCGTACTACATTGAAATGCTGCTACATTCGAAGATGAACAATACGGAATTTGTATTTACTTCATTGGATAATGTATAAAATGCAGTGGTCGAAACTCAGGGCGGAGAAGAAGGCTTGTCTTCCACCCTTTTTTTTAAATTTATTTACTGACGCAGAGATTTTGGCGCTAGTATTTATCTTTGTGCCTGCAAAGCAAGACTATGCAGTGCTACATATATTATATTCGACAACAGAAGTCATTTGTGGCGGCACCTACCAACATTTTTCAGAACTTCCGCTTACTTTGCACTCGATTCTAAGCCGCAGGCGGTTTTTTGGATTACAAAAACCGGAGAAAAAGTGCGGCTTAGATTCGAGTAAATACGGTATCTTTAATAACAAATTTCATAACTGACTAAATGTTCTTTGAGGCTATGATTAATATTACCAGATGCTTAAAGAGATGCATGCATGATGTATATGAGTGAACTCCAGACATAATTCCAATTACTTTCTTTGGCACAATGAATATTTTTTGCCTAAGCAAGGAGTTATCCCAGAATATTGTCCCAGAAGGCACCAATTAATGAAAATATGCAAAATATGTTGTCTTATAGAATTCTACATCCTCAAAGTTGGCAAGTATTCTTATGACAAAAGTAAAAAGTAGTAAACTCTGTTGACAGACCCTGGCGGACTCAGCGGTACTGACTGGTCGTCATGTCTTCCTCAGCCCACGGCATCATTAGATGCAGATAAGGAGGGGCATGTGGTCAGCACACCGCCCTCCCGGCCGTATGTCAGTTTCCAAGACCAGAGCCGCTACTTCTCAATCAAGTAGCTCCTCAGTTTGCCTCACAAGGGCTGAGTGCACCCCACTTGCCAACAGTGCTCGGCAGACTGGACGGTCACCCATCCAAGTGCTAGCCCAGCCCAACAGTGGTTAACTTTGGTGATCTGATGGGAACCAAAGTTACCACTGTGACAAGGCCGTTGGCTATGGCTAAAGGAGCCAAATCTAGGTGTTGTATCAGGTCTGCTGCATGGTTTTTCCAATTAAAGTTTTCATTAATATGCAAACCTAAGAACTTTCAATTTTTTACTGTGTTTATTATTTCTTGTTGGTATATTAGTTTTATAGGAGGTGGAATGTATCTGACAGTACAAAGCGAGTGAACTGTGTTTCCAGTAGATCAAAGGTAATCCATATGTACAAAACCATTCAACTTTCACAAAAACATAATTTACTATTTTCTCTGGTGATGATTCTTTGCTCAGCTTCATAATGATGCTTGTATCTTCTGCAAACAGGTCTAATTCTGCCACCTGATTAAAATGAAATGGCAGCTCATTAACACAAAGCAAGAACAGTAGTGGACCAATCACCAAACTGTGTGAGACTTTCATTCTAAATTTCACTCCATGCACACGATTAGGCATCCTTCTTTGTATTACTCGATATGACCACTTTCTGCATTCTATTTCTTAAGTAAGAACTAAACCAGGCATTTGCTGAGCTACTTATTTCAGCGGTGTTCAACCTGTCCTGTGTGCCATGGTGCCTTGGTTCATCACAAATGAGCATCTAGGGTACTGTGCAATTCATTTCATTGTTAGTGGCAAAAAAGGCAATGGTGGGAAATTTCATTTCTGGTGGCAGCCTGTGTGGTCTCAGAGGAATGGATGCAGTCATAAATTCAAAGCTACCTACATCATGTGTTACACTTAGCACCAATAGTTATTGCTGTGTTTTCAACCAGTTTTTATTATATTGTGACTTTGTTATAAAGCTGATAAAGGCAAAAAGTTTTTAAATTTGTCAACTGGAAGTAAAAAGTGGGAACAAGGAAAGTGGTAAAGAAGATAGGAAACACAAGTACAGAAACTACAATAAAACCAGTAGCTACTAGACTTTGGTTTCACATGGACTGTTGCAAACAGTGAAGAGAATCAACGATGTGTTTTTTATTTGAAAGTACTTTCTGTTGAATGTATGCCACCTAGAAAATTAAAGCACCATTTAGAAAGTGTTCATAAGAATGATGTGATCAAACCAAAATAATATTTTCCTAGAAAACTGAGTCAAAGGAAAGAACAAAAATCATCATTTTCTAAGCAGGTGAAAATCTCAAATAAAGTACTTCTACTTCTTGCAAAGTAGCTTGCCAAGTAGGAAAACATAAGAAAGCCAGTACAATTGCAGAAGAACTAATTGTACTGTGTGCTATTGACATGGTGTCTGCCATACTTGGTGAGTCCATGGCAACACGGTTTTTGCCCATTCCTTTGTCTGTCACGAAAAAAATTATAGAAAAAATTAGAGGGAGATATTTTGGTTTGAAGCTAGATGAGTCTATCGACAGCAAAAGAGATGCTCATTTAATTTGCTATGTGTGATATGAAAAAAGTAATGAAATGGTGGAAGATCTTTTTTATAAGGAAATAAATTTGTTCAAACTGGTGGACAACTTCGTGACAGACACTCAAATTAACTGGCCTCACTACGTTGGTATGTGTACTGATGGTGTGTGATCCATATCGGGATGTTATAGTGGTCTACAAGCGCTCATCCATGACAAAGCTCCTGATATTATGTGGACACATTGCATTATCTATAGAGAAGTACTTACTTCATGATATTTGAGTGTTGACCTGAACTAAGTACTTAAAACTGTCATAAATGTGGTGAACATTATTAAAATTTATCTTCAGAAAGCTAGATTTTTAGACAAATGTGTCATGATGTGGGGGCTGAACATAAATCTCCCTTATTTTATAGCATAATTCATGGGCTTTCCTGAGGAAATATTTTATTGCACATTTCTTAACTTAGGTGAGAAGTCTGTTCTTACCTGGAAGGAGAAAATCATATGAGTGCTAAGTACTTTCTATACACTGACTTCCTTTAAAGGTCCACTTATATGATGCACTTGAGAAGTTATACTCACTGAATAAGTCTTTCCAAGGTAATGAAACTCATTTCATACAACTTATCGACTATTCTTTCGGCCTTCAAAAAGAAGCTTCTTCTTTGCAAGAGAAAAATGACAACAGAGGAAAAATGGACTACTTTCCATGTTTCCAGCATTTTATAAACAACAATCAGATACGCCTTACTGCAGATATTTTTCTATAATTGAAAGACATTGATCTGAACTTCATGTTCATTTTAAAAAATAGTATTCCTGAAAACTGTGGTAGGTTTCAATGGGTTCAAAATCCCATCAGTAATAATTCTTCTTCTGAGGTCAATACTGCAGAATAGGATGGATTGATAGAGCTTTCATCAGATTCTTCACTAAAAGTAAAGTTGCCATAAATGACATCACTAACATTTTGGTATTCAGTATGAAAAGAGCTTGCAAGCTTGAACAAGAAAGCACTGGAGGTATGAATTATTTTTTCAACTACCTATCTTTGCAAGAGTCAGTTTTAGACAGTGGCTGTCATTAAAACCAAGTACGCATCAAGGCTTTGTGTGGAGGATGAAATGAAGGTGCCAAGATTTGGCAAGTTGGGTAACCAGAAGCAAGCTCAGATGTAGCACTGAGGTTCAATTTTTACAAAGTGTCCCACTGGGGAGCCATAGAAATAACAAAGTTGTTCAGGGAGCCCTAAACTCAAAAAGATTGAAAATCATGGACTTAATCCACAAAAACTTCACTTCTCTAAAACACTGATGTGCAAAACTTAAGGAAGATAGTAAATTTCACATAATATGTCAGTGCCAAGAATCATAGCTAAGAGAAACGTGGACCATACATAGAAAGAACTGCTACAGCACAGAACAAGAAGCTAACTGAAAGACATACCCAGTGAGATGAACAGAAATGCCACTTTAATTACACTGAAGTCACTATGATTTATGTTGATCCCCTGGACATTACAAAAGGCAGGGCATAGTTCTTACAGAGTGTGAGATCACCATGTGTGCTCTGCAATATGCTCCCATACTGCACAAAGGTAAATATTTTCCAAACGCCCTTCTCTTTTTCACCTTTTAGCTGTCATAATTTAAATTTTGTATTTCCTAACTGTGTCAGAAGGGCAGAAATCTTCACTTCCTGTTCCTTGATTTTTTCCAGTCTTTCTGGCATAATCTACAATTCCATGGAAGAGCTCCACTGGTAATTCCATTCTCTTTCCCACTGCAGCTGCCCTAATGAAACCATAACCTAGAGTTTTCACAAAACACTACCTGTTTAATTAATCTGCAGCAATATCTACCCCTTACCATACGTGGCTGGTTGATTGTAATGTTAGATACAATGAAACAAATGAAAAGGAAATTTTTTGTGTGGTTCTCGCGCACAAATGTAGGCATAAAATTATGATTGTAGGCACAATAAGCTCTTATACTTTTACACTGTTTTACCTTATTTCACAGGACACTAACATCTACACTAATGTAATTAGTGTTATGTTTATAACAACAAGAAACATTTAAAGGTAGCTTTTAATCTCTTATTTAAGTAACTATTTATGACAAAAGAATTCCAAGTCAAAAAATGTATGATGGTACCTTTAGCCATAGAAAACTTGCCTTAATATATTCATCAGACACTGGAGAATTTAAGACATTCAGATACGGGAGAATTAAAGACATTAGATTTTTTAAAATTTCACATTTACCCTCCTCATAATGCTTTAAATTTCAGTGACAATGTCCTTCTCCCATGCTTTGTGGAGCTCAGATATACACATATCCATAATGTTTTTAGAAACTATAACACCCTTACTGTAATTCAGAATACTGTACAGTTGTATGAACTGCAGTTGTTGGATATTCACCATGTGCTTTTCTTTTGGAGAATGGATAATCTATCAGTGTGTAGAAGTTTCTTCAATGAGAGTACTGTTATGCAGATGTTTCACTGATTTGAGTGGCCTGATCATAAATTGTAAGCCCTTATAAAACATACTTTCTCAAAACTTCTCTCTTTTCTTTTGAAAAAATTAAAATATTTTGACATAATAAATGTATCCTGTTTGTTGTTTTTGCTCTTTGCTTATTCAAAAAGGGGAGGGAATCTACTCTTCCTGTTTCTCATTACTAGTTGTTGGTTGTTAATACTGAACATCATATCATCTGAGTCCCTCCCAGTAGTCTTCCACTTTTTATTCTTTTTAATCACTGAGTAAGTTCTTCACTTAATATTACTACAACAACTTCAGTACCTGATTTTTTCACCATCAGTCTATTTTCACCATGACTATACAGTAGGGATTTGCTGTGGAGGAAAGTATTGGTGTGTGTGTGTGTGTGTGTGTGTGTGTGTGTGTGTGTGTGTGTGTCCTGCAGCTATGAGAAGAATAATAGCACAATAGCAAAAATCTAGTGAGATTATCTGGACCTTATGTGCATTCGAAATGTGGTGCTACCGGAGAATGGAAAAAATCAGCTGGCGAGACAAGGCTACAAACGAAGATGTCCTCAGAAGAGTGAAAGAAAACAGATCTCTTTGGCGAAATATACAGAAAAGAAGAATAACCTTCATAGGTCACATTTTACGGCATAACAACTTCATTAAGAGAATATTAGAAGGAATCATTGAAGGAAGAACTCGCCGAGGACGACCTAGATTAAGCTACATTCAACAAGTAATAAATGACATCGGGTGCCAGACCTATGCAGATATGAAGAAGAAAGTTGACAAAAGAACGGAATGGCGTGCTGCTGCCAACCAACCTGTGGGTTGATAACCGAAGAAGAAGAGATGTGCACTTATGCACACAACATTCTTCTGGAAGACATACTCATTTGTATGTAGAACACGTGAAGCATTAAAACCATCATCTTAACTTTTATCTACTTTTTATTAACCCAGAATTTTTGGACTGACAAAGTATGTCATTTTACATGTATATGTGCATATACTATTACATTTTATAGTGTTCCTTTCAATGAAGTTCACTTCTAATTATTTAATATGGTTAATTGTTTCCGTTTGATATTTCAATGAATCAGAAAGTAATTTTGTGAATGTAATAAATACTTTCCATTCATGGTGCATAGTGCTCCGAATCAGATTTCATGTTGTTGCATGGCACTGGCATGCAATTTCAGTTTTGTCTATTTTTGTTTTAATCAGTTTCTGGGGAAGATTTTGTAATTAATTCATTACAAAATCTAATAAAATCATTACATGACACACTGCTTCTCAAACTATATGATTTCTATTGCTGCTTAATGTCACAATAGTATGATTGTTAATCAGTGGAATTTTGGTTTCAAAATAAAATATTTTGCTTCAGTTTCAGTTGTATTCATTATAAGAAACATCTCATTAATAAATGAACTAATATGCACTGCCTGACAAAATAACTGAAGCAAGCAGAACACAGTGTCAGACATCATTGTAACTTTGTACATGTACACAGCAAATGGGCATGTAAATGATTAGAGTTACAATACTCTGTGACAGGCAGATCAGCCACCACACTGCATTAGTGTTGTTTGTGTTTAGCATTGTTACCAGGCCTTGTAGGATACCCAAGGGATGGCAACAGAGTAAGATACTGAATGATCGCTGTGAAGGACATGGAGATGTTGCATACTTGTGTAGAGACCACGTCTGCAGCATATCACAGAGTTTCAAAGGGGCCTCATGGTGGATCTCCATTTGAGCAGTTGGACTAATTGTGCAATATCCACATTTTTGGGGCATTTGGATGTGACAGTGGCTCGATACTGGACTACACGGGAACATAAATATTCAGATTTGTTGTCAATATTCCAGTCAACCATATTTGAACACCACAATGAGAGGTTTGCTATATTGTGCACCAAGCATATCATAACATCTTCATATCTACATGTGCCTTCTGAGAACAAGTAATTTGTGTCATCCCACATTTTAGTTGAAAACTAACAGCAGTGTAACTTGAGAATTACTGGTCCATGTGTAGGCTGCCATTAACACCACAACACAAAATGGTGTGTTTACAGTGGTATCATGGCTGGGAAGCATGTACAGTTGATGAATGGCATCACATTGTGTTTATTGAAGAATCACATCACAGTTCTAAAGTACCCTGGATGGCCATCTGAGGTTAGTATGGGGTCATCCTGGAGAAAGGTCCCATTCTTCCAATGTTTTTGGAAAGAACAATGGTGTTACTCCTGATGTCATGGTGTGGGGAGCCATCGAGTATGACCACATCACATGACTGGTAGTGACTGAGGAAACTCTGATGGCACAGTGGTACATCAAAGACATCCCGCATCCGCATGTGTTACCTGTCATGTGAAATTGTTACGGTGTCATTGTATAATGGGACAATGTAAATGGTCTGTGTGAGGCACCCCTGTGGCTAGCAAGATTTCCAGATCTCCTTGATAGAACATGTGTAGTGCCAGCTCAGCTCAGACAGCAATTCTATCCTGGTGCCAATATGCAAGATATCAAGGACCAGTTACAACAGTTGTAGACCAGCATGCCTCAGGAAAGCGTAAAATAGCTTTGTGACACCTTTGTCAACGAAATTGGTGCATGCAATCAGACTAGAGCAGGTGCAAGTTCACACTGACAGGTGGGCTCATACTTCCAAGTTTTTTGTAAATCTGACTTGTTTTTGTAATCACTAAAATAACATCACACACCTTCTCAACCCTTGAAGTTTCATTTCATTTCCTCTTCCCTTTCTTGGGCTTCACTATTTTTGTTTAGATAGCACAATTCCCACACCACCCCAGTGAGTAATTTAGTTCTTACAAAATTACACTACTGCAGCTTGAAAAGAGTTTGCTGTCAGATATTAGGATGATAACAACTGAAGATTTGATGCAGTCACATGAGTAAAGTCAT
The DNA here is from genome assembly GCF_023864345.2 of Schistocerca serialis cubense. Lineage (NCBI taxonomy): Eukaryota > Metazoa > Arthropoda > Insecta > Orthoptera > Acrididae > Schistocerca > Schistocerca serialis. The sequence goes on from NC_064638.1 coordinate 363,156,201, forward strand.
TTGAGCTTATATCTTTCCTACCATCCAAAACAGAACATCACCAACTGATTATTAACAGAATGAACATCCAGCCCCAGTCCCCTCCCACAAGTAACTTCTTTCCTATAAGAACACAACTAGCTAAGAGCTTCTTGAAAATTCATAGTTAGATTAGTTGTGCACACAGCATGTATAATTCTTGGACCTTTTGAAATGAGCACACCACCATTTGACTGTATTGTTGTTTATTTAATTCCAACCCAGGTTTCGACCTTTTATGCCGTGTTCAAGTGACTGAGTTTATCTCATTAAGAAACATTTCATAACATCAATCTCAAAATAGGCCATAAATTAAGAAAAATATAATTATAAATATTGAATAATTAATAAATAATTTTATAAATATTATATAATTATAAATATTATATAACCAAATAATTATAAATATAATTATAATAATTATAAATCAAGAAAAATATTTTTTTTTAATTTATGGCCAATTTTGAGTTTGATGTTCTGCATTATATGTTAATGACATAAACTCAGTCTCTTGAAAATGGCATAAAAGGCTGAAACCTGAGTCGTAATTAAATAAACAACAATGCAATCAAATGGTGGTGTGTTTATTTAAAAATTATTGTATAACTGTTGCTCAACAACATCAAAAACGTTTGCTTACCTTTTGAGATTCTGAAAGCTCTTTTTGCAGTTGTCTGATGCTTGTGTTAAGGTGGGCAAGCTCACCTTCTCTCTCATCAAGCTTCTCTTTTATATCATCACACTTACTTCTCAGAGTTGAAATCACAGTTTCAAGTTCTCTAACATCAGCTTCATACTGCTCCTTAAGTCTCCTAAAATTTAAGATGACATTTCCTTAGTAAACAGCACTTGTTCCACTTCACATAGCACAACCACTATTTTATAAACATTCTTTCCAGTTCTCTCCAACAATAAAAACTGGATAAAATATTTCTCATGCAATGTAACTAATTTAGAAAGTGGGAGAGAGGTGCTGGCATACTGGTACTTTCAGCTGGATTGTGATGCATACCTGGGGAGTCCTGAGAGTAAGAGCATTGTCCACGCAGACAAGTGTCAAGTGGTAAAGTCTAAGTCCTGGTCCAGCACACAGTTTTAATCTGTAGAGCCTGTAGGGAACTTTCATTTGGTTATGTAACTCACAGGGTAGACTGCTTTCATCCTGTTGCAGTCAACTTCTATTTAAAGCAAGCATGTAGTGCTCTTGGACATTTAATTTGATTTGTTTGCTGAAGTTCTGTATTGTGTTAGTGTTTTGCATACATGTCAGCTGCATTTATCCTTTGTCTATTACATGCTTCACTAAACTGGTGGATGATTTGATATAAACTTGATTTTCAGATTGCTAGGTTGTTCTCAACTGAAGCCAGAAGAACTTGTATTCTGATTGACAGAAATGGAAAAAAAATTGAGTTCAGTTTCTATGCCCCCCCCCCCCCCCCCCCACAATGGTGCCTTTTACACATACTTCTCTCTCTCCCCCTCTCTTTGATATATACAGTAAGCACTTTTCACCAACAATTGTCATTTATAATAAGGGTCCTAACATGCATTTCCAGTGTGTGTTATGGTGTAAAATGGAAGAATGAGATGATATTACTGCTCTTTATCCACACATGCATTGGAATCTGTAACTCTTTGATTTTATAGGATATTTCAGTTTTTCTTTGTTGTGCACAGTTTTGGCAGGAATGTGATGTGAAACAGACAGTATTGGTGGGAACAATATGAAATAGACAGTCTTGATGGAAGAGCTATTGTACATGGAGCTAATGTGTTTTTATAATACTGCAGAAGACAGAAGTATCTAGTCTTAATAGTTCATTGTGTGCAAATATTAGTGAATACAATTGTCTCAAAGTTTAGAAACTTTATTTCTTTCAGTAATCATTGGAAGCCACCTGAATAACATGATACATTCACCAATTAATGTTTCTTTGTATCAGAAATAGGATCCAAAATCAGCATCATATCCCACAGAAGACAATAAGTGCACCAAAGAAATAGAGAGATATGTAATATTTTATAACTCTCAATGTGGATGACGGATTAGATGCAACTTACAAAAAATAAATGATAAATATCTGTTTTGAAGACATATCATTGAACATCAAGCACTGAAGAGCTAATTACATTACATAAAAAATGACATATTAAAAAAAATTCAAAACAGTTATCCATAAGATGGCCTATAGATTATCACATGCCTTAAACTTTCATAAACAGAAAATATCACACCACTAACTCAACAAGAAGGAGCAGAAATTGTAGATCATACATAGACAAAAAATAGGTTTACAGAGTTAAGTAGTATGCAAGCTGTTAAATGAACTGCCCCTTCTGATTCTTATCAACAGTCAGACTGGTTCCTTACAAATGTTAGTCTGTAGTTTTACTACCATTCCTAGTCACTGATTAAAATACTGGAGTGACTCCTTATGGCTTGAATCAAATACAATACAAGAAATACTCTTAAATGTAACTTTATCGGTGAAAATAAGCAATTTTTGAAAATATAACTGGATAGATAAAAAATCTAGCCACCAAATGGTGGCAGGAGAAAATACATATAAAGATTAAATAAATGTGCAAGCTTTTCAAGACAGTGGGTCCTTCTTCTGGCACAAAGATTAAAAGGGAAGGAAGAGGGATGAAGGTAAAGGACTTGTGAGGTTTAGGAAATGGAGGGACTTACAGAAAAATTCCCCAGAACACCATCTCTGGAAAGACTTACCAATCAATGTTTCTTTCTCTTCTCTGTCCAGTAAGTCTCCCTTGACCAGGTTGGTGGTTGACTTTTCCAAACTCTCCCCATTTCCTAAACCTTGGCAGTACCTTTCCTTCACACTTTTCCTGCCCCTTCAACCCTTCAGCCAGAAGGAGCCATTGGCTCTGAAAGCTTGCACATTTCTTTAACGTTTATATGTATTTTCCCGTGCTGCTACTTGGTGAGTTGATTTTTTTAATCTCTTCAATTATAATACATTCTTAAATGGAAATGAAATACAACAGACAAAGCTCTAAAAAGTTTAATGAACATTTACATAATTATTTAAAGTAACATACAATGCCTTTGCTTCTGCTGCTTTTTCAGTTTCTGATTTCATTCTTTCACAGTCTTCTTCCAGTTTTTCAATTGCTTTTTCAATTTCTCTATCTCGGTTTCTCTTATATTCTTCTCTGATCTCTGTTTCCTTTTCCAGAAGATACAATTTCTGCATCTTTTCACAGTCATGCATCCATGCAGCCTTCTGCATTTCCAATGTTTCTCTCACCATTTGCAGTTCTGTCTGGAAATTTGAGGACAAGTGTTATAATTTGGCAAAGAAATGGTTACACATTGAAAATTATATTTTTACTGCCAACCTGATGCTTTATTTCAAGCTGTTTTACAGATTCACTCCACTTGCATTCTAGCTGCTTTATTTCTTCCAGTTTTTCTGAATTTAGGCTCTCTTTAAGCTTTCTCAACTCGTCCATATGTTTCTTTCTTTCTTTGGTAAAAAATTCCTTCTCCTTGGAAAACTCTGCAAGCAATTTGTTTCTTTGTTGTTGTTGCAATTCTTCCAGCTCTTCAAGTTGTTTTTCATACCTAACAAAAAAGCATTAATTATGCAATAAAAGTTTAGGTGGCATTACACTGCACTCAAGACAATTTACTCGTCGGAAGTCATCAATTATTTTAACATTGCCACTATAGAGTGTACAAGTCTCTCACACTGGTGTGTGTGTGTGTGTGTTTAAGGGTTGGGGGGAGTACACATGCTTGTGCGAAGCTATAGCTGCCAATGCCATTTCTCATAGAGATTCCAACCATGCCACTAATGCTAGCATAGGCTATTTGCAACATTGTGTATTAATTACTTCCACAATGAATATTTCACCATGTTTCACCATGTAGTGAAATATGTGGTATACTGAAACTTCCTGGCTGATTAGGACTGTGCTCCAGACTGTGACACACACCTAGAAAACTTTCAAAGGCTGTAGCTAAGCCTTCTCTCTGCAATTTCCTTTCTTCCATCAATCTGAATCCAGTTAAGGATGCAGGAGAGCTTCCATGAAGTCTGGAAAGTAGAAGAAAAGTACTGGCATTTGATGAATCTGTGAGAGTAGGTTGTGAATCATGTCAGAATAGCTTACTTAGGAAGAGCATTGCCTGTGAAAGGTTCTTTGTTGAGGTCCTGGTCTGGCGCTGTTTTAATCTGCCACAAAGTTTCAATGTGTATCACATTCTATTATTTTTTATTACAATCATGGATTAAACATTCCAAAAAGCACTTTTCTTAATTAGACATGAAAACTGTCTCTAGGTACACACAAGTTGCTCAGATTTTCCTGTTCATATCAAGAGGAAAGAAATATTTTGGATCTCTATGTTATGTCACACACATGATGAGTGTTTTGATGAATATGGAAATTATTAATTCCCTTGCTTTTTTTCAGTTAATGACTACGCAAAGCTTCTGTAAAGTCTCCAGATTAATCCATGCTAATTTGTGTGACATTCAAAAAGCAAGAAGTCTTCATGAAGAGATACTCATTACAGATTTAGATATCTGTTGGACAACTACCATCAGTTCAGCAAATTCTTCCCCAAAGAGGTTACTACACACAAGTAAGTTGTTATTCAGGGCTGCATATGAGTATAAGATAGGATGATATTCACTTTCAATCATAAAACAGCTAGGGGAAAAAAAAGACCAAAAAGCTTCAGAGACTTAGAAATGGTTTCTCATAACAGACATATCAAAGAGACTGTTTTATGTGCTGTTATGTTTTCATAATTTCCAATAACTGGTTTTATGTCATTTGGTTATCTATCATTTGATCTATTCTGTTACTGGCTACAAGGTTCGTTCTTTATCATGTGCTTAAATTGAAGTCTTCAGGAATAGTGTTGAATGAAAGCTCTACTTTTCTCTAAAGATCTAATTCTTTATGAATATAACTGTTCAGTAGCAAAACTGTGAGACTGACATTACACATCAACCACTTTTCTGATAGTCAGTGGTATTCAATATTATTCTTTAAAAAGAAACACTTACCAGTTTTTTGAAAGATACTGGTAAAACTATTCTCGGACACATCTGGTGGTGCTGTCAACCCTTAGTGGTAACAATCCAGTGACACTGAATCAAAACGAGCACCTATAATGTTTTAATGGGTCTTAGCAGGTTCTTTAACACATAAACCTCTCACATTTCATGTGACAATTTTTAACTCTTCAAAAATAACCAACTGTAAACTTTTTCTATGCGTGAGTCAGTTTACATTGTCAGCCATTTTTAGTTTCCTTCTGCTGTGAAGATTTTGAGCATTTCTCATTTCCTTGATATAGATTACGAGCCCATTAAAAGATAGTAGATTTTTGAGCTGAAAACTTAATAGACAAATAGAGTAAGAAACAGATGAATAGAATCCTTCTCAAATATGGTGGGATGCTGCTGCATTGGAGACAAAAACATTCTGTAAATTGATTCTGACAGACAGAATAGGAGAAAAGTGTAAACTGCATAGTATGATATGCTGTTGTTGTGGTCTTCAGTCTGAAGACTGGATTGATGCAGTCCTCCACCCTAATCTATCCTTTGTATGCCTCTTCATCTCCATATTTCAACCTGCTTAACTGTTCTCCCCCTCCTACCATATTTCCCTCCAATGCTAAACTGATGATTCCTTGATGGCTCAGAATGTGTCTTATCAACTGATCCCTTCTTTTAGCCTAATTATGCTACAAATTTCTTTTCAGTTCTGTTCACTACCTCCTCATTAGTTATGTGATCTACCCTTCTAAGCTTCAGAATTTCTCTGCAGCACTACATTTCCCTTCTTGTCTGAACTGCTAATCATCCACATTCTGCTTCCATACAAGGCTACATTCAAGTTAAATGCCTTCAGAAAAGACTTCCTTACACTTAAATATGTATTTAAAGTTAACATATTTCTCCTTTTCAGAAACACTTCTATTGCCATTGCCATTCTACATTTTATATCCTCTCTATTGTTGCCATCATATGTTATTTTACTGCCCAAATAGTGAAAAATCATCTACTACTTTTATTGGATCATTTCCTAATGTAAGCCTTTCAGCTCCACCTGATATAATTAGTTTACATTCAATTCCCCTCATTTTTCTTTTGTTAGCGTTCATCTCATATTCTCCTTTCAAGACACTGTCTATTCCATTCAGCAGAACTCAGTTTTTACTTTTTCTGAACTATAATTCCTTCTCCAAATTTTTCTTCCTATACAGATCAAAAAACATTGGGAATAAGCTACAACCCTGTCCCTCTCGCTTCTCAGCCACTGCTTCCCTTCATGCCCTTCAACTCTTTATAACTGCCATCTGGTTTCTGTACAAGTTGTAAATAACCTTTTACTCTCGTATTTTACCTCTGCTACCTTCAGAAATTTGAGGAGTGTATTCCAATTGTTACTGTCAAAAGTTTTCTCCTCTGCAAATGCTATAAATGTAGGACTGATTTTCCTTAACCTATCTTCTAAGATAACTTAGGGTCACAGTATTGCCTTGTGTGTTCCAACATTTCTCTGTAACCCAAACTGATGCTCCCCGAGGTCAAATTCTAGCAGTTTTTCCATTCTTCTGCAAATAATGTGTGTCAGTATTTTGCAAACATCTCTTATTAAGCTGATAGTTCAGTAATATTCATACTTGTTACCACCTGCTTTCTTTGGAATTCTTACATTTTTCTTGAAGTCTGAGGCTATTTCCCCTGCCTCATATACCCTGTGCACCATGTGGGGAAAAGTTTTGTCATGGCTGGTTCTCCAAAGGATATCAGCAGTTCTGAGGAAATGCTGGCTACTCCAGGGGTTTGTTTCAACTTAGGTCTTTCAGTGCTCTGTCATATTCTTCTTGCAGTATATATTCCCTCTCTTCTTTGTCTATTTCCTCCTCCATTTCTATAACATTGCCTTAAAGTTCATTTCTCTCATACATCACTTTTCAGCTTTCTCATCTTTGTTTAGTAATGGTTTTCCATCTGAGCTCTTGATATTCACACAGCTACTTCTCTTTTCTTCAAAAGCCTCTTAATTTTCCTGTAGGCAGTGTTTATCTTTCCCCAACTTTTAAACATCTGAGCAACCTATGCCTGAGCAATGTTGCTGTGCACTTACTACTTTTACATGTTTTCATGTTTCCTACATTGGTTCTTCTTGTTTAAGCCTGTATTATGGTGTTAAGTTCAATTTTCTTATGTTTTCAAGTCAGCAATTGCATATACTTTCCTGATTAAATAACATTCCATGTGAAGTTCTCAAAATAGATATTTTTTCACTGTGAAGATGGTCCATGATGAAAACCAGTAGTTAATAAATGTACTGGACAGAATAGTGTGTATCATGCATTTCTACCTGCAGCATTCAATTTTACCTCTTTGTTCTAAGACTTGAAAAGTGCAGGGGAAGGGGGACGCTAAACATTTCCTTGCACTCACTTAATGAATTTCAGAATGAAGAAATGTATTTCCATATTCTACGCCAAATTTCTTCAAAAATTGTTTAAATTTTTGATAAGATACTGACTGATTTTTCTCTTTGTATTAGATTCATTACACTTTCCATTATAGACAGCATTCTAACACTTTTCTAACAGTGCTCCATGACGAATAACACAATGAAAACAATTCCGTTAATTCTGTTATTCCTTAAGTGTCCTATGAAGGCATGTCTGCTAGCAACCATTGGTACAATCCAAAGCCACCAGTTTTGTCAACACATTGTTTCACAGCATTAAAACTATCCAAAGGTCTTGTTCTGAACCAGGGAAATAGCTCTCATAACTTTTCATGTACAGGTAAGTTGTGCATCACTATGTGATCTGCTCATCATTAGTCCCATTCATATACAAAGACCACCAGATTTCAATTAAATTGTTTTGTTTCTTTTTTATGCGATGGTTCATATTAAAAATGCATCACAAAGCAGCTGTTTTCAAATGATCAGTAGCACTGTCATAACCAAATGCTTTTATCATTTCTACTGCACATTGTTTCATGAGTATTCTATTGCTGAAGCATTTCTGATCTGTCGTTAATTTTAGGGGTACCACATATGGTGTAGTTAAACTCTCTTCCTTTTTGGGCTTGATGGTTCAAGTACCTCTATGATTTCTGTTTTGAACTGAGCCATAAATCATGTCATTTGTAATGTGAGCAGTATCAGTGTCTTGCTTCATGGAGTGCAGAGAAATTTCAAGGAAGATTACTACCTTTGTTTTCTCTCAAGCATTTTTTACATATTAAACATTGGGTTTTTCCTCAGAATTATGTACAAACAAATAATCTCTCACTCACCACTGAAAACACAGTCTGCAGCATTCTTTCTTTTTCATGTTCTCAAGAACTCTAAAGGAAGTATAGCCCCAGTACTTACCAGAATCAAAACCAGAATAATAGCCACAGTAATAACCAAAAGACAACGTGAGCAATGGTGTAGTATGAAGCAGGGAAATCTGAATAAATTGATGAGAGCAAGCAGAGAAATGAAACAGCAATGCCAACCCAAGAGCGTAACCTGCACAAGGTAGCTGCCCCTATTTACGTTCTCTCTTTGATGTGAGTCAAGTGCACACACTTCCAACTTCCACAAAATACTTAAAAAACTATAAACTTAATGTTACATACACATATCATACATTCATTAATACATAAATTTCCTCAGCTTTCTATTGCTGTTCTTGGTTTTTTTCTAAGTTAGATAGTTTGTTCACAAATAATTATTTTGTCCAAGTAAACACCTCTTTGTTCATTGAACAAATGATTCCATGTTAATCTATAGTGATTTAAAGAAGCGACAAAAAGTTTTAATCATGCTAACCAAGCTGAGATTGAAATGATCTTTTCTTGAATCACAGTACAGTACAATACTTCTCTGTTGCACCGATTTCTTTACTTTGGTGGGAAGTTACCTGTTCTAATATAGAAGCAGGCTAGAGGAAATTGGACAAATAGAAAGATCCTGACTTGAGCCCATGACTTTCTGCAAGTAAATTACTTATTTATTTATTTATTTATTTTATTTTCTTGAAGAAAAGACATTTTTTATATATTTGACACTAAAACTGCTATGTATTTACTTGTGGAGTAGTTTTGGACTTTACCCATTTTCACAAGCCACCTATTTGTATTTAGTATATGATTGATGTGGACAGTTCTGTTTATGGCATCACATTTAAATGTATCTCAGATCTTCATCACCTAGCATGATGTGATCCAGGTGATTGTGTCATGCATGACATACTAGCCTGGAAATGGTCAAACATTATTGTCTCATCCTTCTGAGGGAGCTGGCATTTCTAAATTTAATTAAAACTGATCTAACAATAAGAAATAGAAAGAAATTCTGCTCTAGATCCTTACAAAAACAATGATAATGGGGAAAGTTGTAGTTAAATTCCATGAAGCATTCTATATTTTTTCTGGTCATCTGTATAGTTAAATGTTTTCATGTTTAATGTGTTTTGTATGCTCCTATAATTTAACTTTCTTCTTTAACAGCATATCTCATTTTGTAACCCTGGCCCACCTGGCCTTTATTCTAGCAGCTTCATGTGCTGTTTCTTCCAACTGACGTCTCCTTGACTCTTCTTGAAGCAGCTGGGCCTGCTCTCTGAGCTGCTGGGCAGCATCCTGCTGGGCTTTATACATTTCCTTCTCATGCTGTGCACGGAGCTCTGACAGCTCTTTTTCATGTTGTTCTGACATACGATTCAATTCTGGCTCTAATCCTTTCACAGTCATTTCCTGTGAAAAAATATTCACTTAAGAAAGCTCAAAACAAACTAGTTCAATAAATACAGTAAGACACTGCAGATCAAAGATAAGAAGGAATATTATGACAACTATAAAAAAAAATGTGGATGGAAAATAAAATATGGAATGAGGAAACACAACCACTAACAGTATCTACATCCACATACATACTCCACAATCCACCACACAGTGCATGGCAGAGGGTACCCTGTGCCACTACTAGTCAATTCCCTTCCTGCTCCAGCAAGAGAAAAACGACTATCTATAGGCCCATGAACCAGCCCTAATTTCTCGCATCTTCTCTTCATGGTTCCTACCCAAAATGCACATTGGTGGCAGCAGAATCATACTGCAGTCAGCTTCAGATGTTGGTTCACTGAATGTTCTCAATAGTGTTCCTTGAAAAGAACATTGCCTTATGTCCAGTGATTCCCATTTAAGCTTCCTAAGAATCTTCATAATATCTGCATACTGTTTGAACCTACCGGTAACTAACATAACAGACTGTCTCTGAATTACTTCAGTGTCTGTCTCTTAATATGACTTGGTGTGAATCCCAAGAACTCAAGCAGTACTCAAGAAAGGGTCATACTAGTGTCCTATATGGTCTCCCTTTACAGATGAACCACCCTTTTCTAAAATTCTTGCAAGAAACTGGACTCAACCATTCACCTTACCTACTGCAATTCTTACATGCTCATTCCATTTCATATCACTTTGCAATGTTATGTCTAGATACTTAATCCATATTACTGTGTCAAGTAGCACACTGCTAAAGCTGTACTTTATGGTTTTTATTTCCCACTCACCTATGTTAACTTATATTTTTCTAAATTCAGATCTAGCTTCCATTCATCACACCAACTAGAAACTTTGTCCAAGACACCATGTATCCTCTGACTGTCATTTAATGATACACCTTCCCATATGCCACAGCATCATCAGCGAACAGTCACAGGTTGCTGCTCATCTTGCCTGTCAGATTATTTATGTATATAGGAAATAACAGCAATCCCATCACACTGCTCTGGGGCAAAGAAAAAATGTCATAGACTGATACAGAGGTGGCTTCGATGTCAATGAAATTTTCTTTTCATTTTATTCTGTAATAATATAAGGCAAGTGTTAACTTGATCAGCAGTACAGTTTGACTTACATGCTCTTTTAAAGTAGTGTTGTTTTATGATTTGCTCAAATTAATAAGCTGTAATGGATGACACAATAAAATTCTTTGTTTTGGAAAGTTTGTTGCCAATGAAAGTCTGAAAAAAGTTGAAGGCTTATAAGAAGTTTATCCCTTCATTTTCAAAAGTTAAGAAACAGACAGATACAGCAATACTTCCCTTGAACATTTCACACAAAATACGACCTAGAACTGCAGCCACAGATGAAAATTTACATCTACTTCTGAATCCATACTCTGCAACTCATTGTGAATTGCATGGGAGAGGGTGCATCCCATTGTACTTATAAGGGGTTTTTCCAATTCCATTCATGTATGTAATGCAGGAAGAATGACTGAATGCCTCTGAGAATTTTGTCCTCACAATTGCTATGGGAGTAGTCTGTAGAGGATTGCAAAATATTCAAAGAGTCATCATTTAAAGCTGATTCTCGAAGTTTTGCAAGTAGTTTCTCTTGGAATAGTCAAGTGTTTACCACTTTAACTTCTTCAGCATCTCTGTGACACTGTCCTGCAGGAAAAATATACCTGTGACTATTCATGATACCCCTGTTAGCCCTATTTGGTGTGAGTTCAACACAATATTCTAGGATGAGTCACAAAAGTGATTTGTAAGCAATCTCTTTTGCAGACTGATTACCTTTCCCCAGTATTCTATTGATAAATGGAACTCTGCCATGTGCTTTACCTATGACTGTGCCTAGGTAATTGCTCATTTTCATATCCATAGAAAGTATCACACCTAGATATTTGTATGAGCTCACCAATTCCAATTGTGTCTCCTTGATACCACAAGTCATAGGAAACTATTTTCTTCATTTTGTGAAGTGTACAATTCTTTATTTCTGAACATTTAAAGCAAGTTGCAAATCTTTGTACCACTTTTAAATCTGAAATATTGAGTAATTGAACAAGAAGATGTTTATTTCACTTATTTGTGTATCTGTCTACAGATAATAAACATTTTATACATGTTGTCCAAAAGCACAGGCAAAATTTATGTGATTTTGTTACTAAGAAATGACATATGTACAAAGTAATGTATGTAATTAAATAATAGAAGGAATAAAGGTAACTACTCACTGAACAGTTCAGGTGCTGAGCTATTGATAGGCATGTAAACACGATGAGAATGTTGCTAACTTTCAAATAAATCTATCTTTTGAGCTATGGAGTAGCCATACACACACACACATATATCTGCATTGTTACATTGACCCAGGTGATTATATTGTACCAGCACTATGGCTTGGCCCCCACCATGGGCACTCAGTTTCATCACAAGACATTTACTGTGAATAAATGAAATCATCAAATTCTTGCTCAGACTATATTTTTCAGAACTTTATCATATCATACAACTATATAAAAAATGGTGCATGCATGTGTGTGGTTTTTTCCCTTATCTCCTTCCAAACCACTTGATCAATTTCAACCAAAGCAGTACATATACTACTGTATATACTCGAATAATCTGCGCCCTTGAATAATCCGCGCACCCCAATTTTGAGGCAGAGGTAAAAAAAAATTATTTTTTGCTTTAATTTGTTTTATTTACAAAAAAATTGTTCCAACGTTATGATGTGTTCAAAAGTATGTATAATAACTACTGGTTTAAAGCAACGCTGCTGTACAGGTTGATACATCGTTAAAACTCAACCGATTCAGTGGTGTGCAGTTGGCCAGCCGGTGGGCGGGCGGCCAGTGGTGTGCAGCTGGCCAGCTGGCCCATTATATGGGCGGGAGGCCGGGGAACATTATCACCGCCAGCCGGGACTCTACACATACCTACAATAGCAAAAAAAGAAATGTGAATTATCTTGTTTAAGAATTTGTTAATATGGTATGTGCAATAAAATATTTTAGTCAATACCGGTACGTTTCCTCTCTTATCACTCTATTCATCACTTTCATCATCATCACTAGCAGGAGAATCATTGTCGTCTTCCCCATCTTCCCATAGAGCGTCGTCCTCTGTTCCATCCAGTGAATTTGTGATTCCACATTTTTTGAAGGATTTTTCCACCAGTGGTTGCAGAATGGAGTTCCATGCACTTTCACCCATTCACAAATCTGGGACAAATCCGGCCGTTTGATATTTCCACTAGGTGTGAACTTATGGTTTTCATCAGCCATCCATTGTGTATATCACTGTTTAAGTGCAGCTTTGAATGGCTGATTTATACAAACATCTAGTGGTTGTAGGATGGATGTTAGGCCTCCAGCGATAGTGACCACGTCAGTTTTCCCTTTTTGTAATTTGCCTCGCACTTTCTTAGGTGTATGTCCACAGAAGCTGTCTACAACCAACATGTTGCGTAAATTCAGTAACACACCAGGACGACATTGCCAAACATGTGTCACCCAGTCAATTATAAGTTCATTTTCCATCCACTCTTTCGGATTCGCTCTCACTAATACTGGTATGCATTTTACTGATATTTTCAGAACAGTTTTCCTTTTAAATATCACGTAAGGTGGTAGCTTTCGTCCATCACCAGTTACACACAACATCACTGTACATCTTTGTTTCTCACTGCCGCCAGTTCGTATCATGATGCTGGATTCTCCTTTTCTGTTCACTGTGTTGTTGAGCGGCGTCTCAAAATAGACTGGCGTTTGATCCGCATTACCAATTTGCGATAAAATATAGGACTGTTTATGGCGCAGATTTATCACATAATGACGAAAATTCACTATTTTTTCCTCATAATCGCCTGGAAGCTGCTGACTGATAGTAGTTTTCCTCTGGATTCCTAAACCGTTTCAGTTGACTTCGGTTGAAAAATCTTGATAGCCAGCCCCGGTTAGCTTTGAAACTGGTAACGCCTAGTGATCCGCATTACCAATTTGCGATAAAATATAGGACTGTTTATGGTGCAGATTTATCACATAATGACGAAAATTCACTATTTTTTCCTCATAATCGCCTGGAAGCTGCTGACTGATAGTAGTTTTCCTCTGGATTCCTAAACCGTTTCAGTTGACTTCGGTTGAAAAATCTTGATAGCCAGCCCCGGTTAGCTTTGAAACTGGTAACGCCTAGTGCTTTGGCTAAATACAATGCTTTAAGTTGGCACATTTCACTCATCACCGCACATCTGTATTGCCGCTTCTCACCTACATAATCGCAGAGCCTTCTCGAGGTCCGGATGCTTCACTTTTTGGCCGTGAAATGCCCGGCAATTACTATTAGTTTCTTGAAGCGCCATTTTATTTTTTCACCAGTTGGCCGGCCGCGGTGGTCTCGCGGTTCTAAGCGCGCAGTCCGGAACCGCGCGACTGCTACGGTCACAGGTTCGAATCCTGCCTCGGGCATGGATGTGTGTGATGTCCTTAGGTTAGTTAGGTTTACGTAGTTCTAAGTTCTAGGGGACTGATGACCACAGCTGTTAAGTCCCATAGTGCTCAGAGCCATTTGAACCATTTTTTTTTTTTTTTTCACCAGTTGTGAATACAACTCTCACTCATATCGTACTTTCTTCCTGCTGCACGGTTTCCAATATTCTTGGCTTCTTCAACAATTTTCACTTTTTCTTTAGCAGTGTATGAGCGATAACAAGAACTTGTAGCCATGATTAACAAGTTTGAAGACGTTAATACTTCACTCCAAACATGCTACTGATGCATCACAGACTGAGGCCACAACAATGCAATAGTATAATAGGATGTATTATTGGTGGCGGAGCAGTGCCAACAATGTTTCGAATAATCCGCACACCCCAGTTTTTCGTCCTAAAATTCAGGAAAAAATATGCGCGGATTATTCGAGTATATGTGGTATTTATTGTCTGGGAAGAAGTACTGCAGATGTAAGAACCACCTGTCTCCCATAGGCATGGGGGTGAAGGTGAGAAGTATCAGTAAACCCAAATATCTAGGCTGCCCTGCGCAAAGGGTAAGTTGTGAGGGTACTATTGGAAGCATTCCAGTGATTAAACATGTCGATGGGCATGGCTGAGCAGGGTGAGGAGGGAGGAGGGCACAGATAGTGAGAGGGGGAAAGGGGTCATGGACACAGGAAAGGACTGAAGGGGCTGGACATACAGAGAGGTAGAAGGAAAAGTTGGACAGATTGAGATGGGAGGCTGAGATGGACATAGAGAGGGAGGAAAAGATGGGCAGTCCTTACAAGGGGAGAGGAGGGGATGGGCAGAGAGGGAAGAGGAGAAGATGAACATGTATAGGGAGAGAATGTGACTGACACAGAGAGAAGGAAGAGGAAATGGACAAACATCAAGGGAAGACTAAGAGATGAAGAAAGAGGGGATAGCTAGAGATGAAGAATGAGGAGATAAGAAGAGATGGACAAGGAGGAGGAGAAGGTGGAGATGTACAGAGAGATGAGTAAGAGGTGATGGACAAATATGTGAATAGGAAGTGATGGACAAATAGGGAGAGGAGAGAGGAGGAGATGTACAAAGAGAGGGGAAGGAGGGCATGTACATAGACAGCTAAAGGAGATGAACAGAGAGAAGAGTAGGAGACGATGGACAGAGAGGGAGAAGATGGACAGAGAGAGGAGGAAGATCAGACAGAGAAACAGAGTGGGAGAGAATGATGTGGCCATATAGAGTTGGAATTATGAGATAGACAGAGAGAGAGGGTGGCAGAGGAGATGTACAGAGAGAGTGGGAGGATGGATGGACAAAGGGAGGGGGTAGGCAGAGATGGACAGAGAAAGGGAAAGAGGAGAATATCAGAGAGAGGGAAGTAGTAGATGGACAGAGAGAGGGTGGAGGAGGAGATGTACACAGGGAGGGGACAGGGGACGGATATAGAGAGCGGCTGGAGAGGATGGAGAGAGTGAGGGAAACAGGATATGTACAGAGAGAGAAGGACGAGATGTACAGAAAGACAGGCAGGATGAGATGGACAGAGAGAGGTAGAGGAGGAGATGGGCATAGAGGGGTGAAGAGGAGATGGGCAGAGAGAGGAGTAGGAGAGGATGGACAGAGAGAAAGGGAAAGAGGATATGTGCAAGGAGAGAAGAAGAAGATGTACAAAGAGAAAGGCAGGATGCAACAGTCAGAAAGAGGTCAAGGAGTAATAGACAGAGAGAGTGGGAGGAAGGGATGCATACACACAGGAGGAGGAGGAAGTGGTTAGAGAGAGAGGGAAGTAGAGTTGGACAGGAAGAGGGGGAGGAGGAGATGGACACAGTGTGTAAGAGAGAGAGACGCACAGAGAAAAGGGATGGAGGAGGGGATTTACAGAGAGGGGGATGAGTGGGTGAATACACAAAGAGGGTGGAGGGGATGGTCAGAGAGAGGGGAAGGGGATGGGCAGAGAGGTGAACAAGGGGTTCGACACAGTGAGGAGACAATGAGATGGTTAGAGAGAGGTAGAGAAAAAGGTGAACAGAGACTGGGCAGGGGGGGGGGGGGGGTTGAAGGAGATGGAAAGAGAGAGGGGTAGGGAGGGAGGGACAGAGAGAGGGGATGAGGAAATGTATCATGAGAGAAGGGGCAAATGTACAGAGGAAGTGGAGGATGAGATGGTCAGAGAGAAGTAGAGGAGGGGATGGATGAAGAGAAGGGGAGGAAGAGATTGAGAGAGTGTGGGAGAGGGGGGAGATGGACAGAGAGAGGGGTAGGAGTGGATCACAGAGAGAGTAGGAGGAGGTGACAAACAGAGAGTGGAGGGAAGAGGAGATGGTCAGAGAGAGGGGAGGAGGAGACTTATAGCTACAGGGCAGAAGGACATGGACAAAGAGAGAGTGGAAGATCAAGCGGGGTAGTTGGTAGGCAGAAAAGTAAGAGGAGGGGGGAGATGGGAAGAGGAGATTGACAGAGAGAGGAGGAGGAGAGCTGATGGAAGATACTGATGGTTAGTGGGCAGGTGAAAAAGGAAGGTGGGAAGGAGGACATAGACAACACAGAGAGGGGGAGGACAAGATGAATAGAGAGAGGAGGAGGAGAGGATGTACAGTGAGGAGGAGGAGGAGGAAATGGACAGAGAGGGGGAGGAGAAGATGGGCAGAGAGAGTAGGAAGAGGAGATGGCTAGAGAGAGAGGGGTAGGAGGAGATGGAAGTGCAGTGAGAAGGGTGAGGAGGCAACAGAAAGACAGGGGGAGGGGTGGAGTATTTGGATATAGACAGGGGATAGAGGAGACAGAAAGAGATGGGGATGAGGAGATGGACAGACAGAGAGAGAGGAGTGACTACCTCAAAATCTTTAATCACTCTATGATTAGACTTTGAAAACAAGACCTTTACTGAGGAAAAGGACTGATAGGTCAGTGAGTTAACAAAGGGTGGCTGACAGCTAGGATGGAGGGTTGGGGAAGGGTGATTGACAGGTAGGAAGAAGAGGCAGAAGGCACATGGGATAGGAATGTGGCACCATTGATCTCATCCTGGTCACAAATATCCTAAATATGAATGGCCAAACAGAGATTTGAACTTCCATCTTCTACATCTACATCTACATCTACATGGATACTCTGTAAATCACATTAAAGTGCCTGGTAGAGGGTTCATTGAACCACCTTCACAATTCTCTATTATTCCAATTTCATATAGCGCACAGAAAGAAGGAACACCTACATCTTTCTGAACGAGCTCTGATTTACCTTAGTTTATCATGGTGATCATTTCTCACCATTTAGGTGTCAATAAAATATTTTCACATTCAGAGGAGAAAGTTGGTGATTGGAATTTTGTGGAAAATTCCATTGCAATTAAAAACGTCTTCTTTTTAATGATGTCCAGCCTAAATCCTGTATCATTTCAGTGACACTCTCTCCCATATTTTGCGATAATACAAAACGTGCTGCTGTTTTTTGAACTTTTTCGATGTACTCTGTCAATCCTATCTTGTAAGGACCCCCACCATGCAGCAGTATTCTAAAAGAGGATGGACAAGCATAGTGTATGCAGTCTCCTTAGTAGATCTGTTACATTTTATGAGTGTCCTGCCAATAAAACGCAGTCTCTGGTTAGCCTTCCCCACAACATCTTCTATGTGTTCCTTCCAATTTAAGTTGTTCGTAATTGTAATTCCTACATATTTAGTTGAATTTACACCCTTTATATTTGACTGATTTATCATGTAACCAAAGTTTAATGGATTCCTTTTAGCACTCATGTGGATGACCTCACACTTTTCGTTATTTAGGGTCAACTGCCAATTTTCGCAGCATTCAGATATCTTTTCTAAACCATTTTGCAGTTTGTTGTGATCTTCTGATGATTTTATTAGTTGATAAAAGACAGTGTCATCTACAAACAATCTAAGATGGCTGCTCAGATTGTCTTCCAAATTGTTTATATAGATAAGGAACAGCAAAAAGCCTATAATACTACCTTGGGGAACACAAGAAATCATTTCTGTTTTACTCAATGACTTCCTGTCAACTACTTTCTCTGACTGGAAATCACAAATCCAGTCACATAACTGAGACATATATTATATAAGCACGCAATTTCACTAAAAGCCGCTTATGTGGTACAATGTCAAAAGCCATCCAGAAATATGGAATCCATCTGAAACCCTCATCAATAGCACTCAACACTTCATGTGAATAAAGAGATAGTTGTGTTTCACAAGAACGATGTTTTCTAAATCCATGTTGACTATTTGTCAATAGGCCATTTTCTTCAAAGTAATTCATAACGCTCGAACACAATATATGTTCCAAAATCCTGCTGCATATCAACGTTAATGATATGGTATTTTGTGGATTCCTAATAACACATTTCATGAATATTGGTGCAACCTGTGCAACTTTCCAGTCTTTGGGTCTGGATCTTTTGTTAAGCAAATGGTTGTATATGATTGTTAAGTATGGAGCTAATGCTTCAGCATACTCTGAAAGGAACCTAATTGGTATACATTCTAGAGCAGAAGACTTGCTTTTATTAAGTGATTTAAGTTGCTTCACTACTCTGAGGATATTTACTTCTACTTTACTCATGTTGGCAGCTGTTCTTGGTTCAAATTCTGGAATATTTATTTTGTCTTCTTTTTTGAAGGTATTTTGGAAGGCTGTGTTTACTAACTATGCTTTGGCAGCACTCATGTTGGCAGCTGTTCTTGGTTCAGATTCTGGAATATGTATTTCATCTTCTTTTGTGAAGGCATTATGGAAGGCTGTGTTTAGTAACTCTGCTTTGGCAGCACTGTCTTCAATAGTATCTCCATTGCTATTGTGTAGAGGGGCATTGATTGTTTCTTGTCAGTAACATACTACACATACGACCAGAATCTCTTCGGATTTTCTGCCAGGTATTGAGACAAAATTTCACTGCGGAAACTATTATAAGCATCTTGCACTGAAGTCCATGTTAAATTTTGAGCTTCTGTAAAAGATTGCCAATCTTGAGGATTTTGCATCTGTTTAAATTTGGAATGTTTGTTTCGTTGTTTCTGCAACAGTGTTCTGACCTGTTTTGTGTGCCAAGGAGGATCAGCTCTATCGTTTTTTAATTTATTTGGTATAAATCTCTCAATTGCTGCTGATACTATTTCTTTGGATTGAAGCCTCATCAGGTCTACACTTATATTATTAATTTGGAAGGAGTGGAGATTTTTTTGGAGGATTTGGGGTTTACAATATTTAATCTCACTGCAACAACCCTGTGTTTACTAATCCCTGAATCCGTTTTGATCTTCATTATTAACTCAGGATTATTTGTTGTTAAGAGGTCAAGTGCATTTTCACAACCGTTTACTACTTCCATGGGCTCATGAACTAACTGCTCGAAATAATTTTCAGAGAATGCATTTAGCAGGAATGCATTTAGCACAATTTTGGATGATGTTTTATGCATACCTCTAGATTTAAACATGTATTTTTGCCAAAATATTTAGGGTAAATTAAAGTCACCACCAACTATAATTGTACGAGTCGGGTACTTTTTTGAAATCAAACTCAAGTTTTCTTTGAACCTTCCAACAACTGTATCATCTGAATTGGGAGGTCGGTAAAAGGATCCAATTATTATTTTATTCCAGTTGCCAACAGTGACTTCTGCCCATACTAACTCACAGGAAGTATCTACTTCAATTTCGCGACAAGATAAACTACTTCTAACAGCAACAAACACACCACCGCCAACCGTGTTTTGCCTATCCTTACAGAACACCATTAGGTTCTTTGCAAAAATTTTGGCTGAGCTTATCTCTGGCTTTAGCCAGCTTGCAGTGCCTATAACGATTTGAGCGAGCATCAGTGCTTTCTATTAGCACTTGGAGCTCTGGTATTTTCCCAACACAGCTACGATGATTTACAAGTGTTATACCAATGGTTCCTGTATCTACATTCTTCTTGTGTTCAGCCTGCACCCTTTGTGACTGAAGCCCTTCTTGAGTTTTCCCGAGACCCTCTAACCTAAAAAACTGCCCAGTCCATAACACACAGCCCCTGTTATACATGTTGCTGCCTTCCACAAATATGAGTTCAGCTTTGTACTACTCCTCCACTTTACTCACTGAAAACAGAGATATCTTTATATCTTTTGGAATATCCACCCTGTTCACAAGATCTGTCATTTTCTGACTTCATCCTGTTCCCATGTCCAAAGAACTGCAGCAAAAAAACTTTTTGAGTTCAGGTAAAGGTTATGATTGTTGGAGCTTTCCAGAACTGCAATTCAGAAAGGGAATATATTCTACAGGAGAAATGTTTAATTGGCTTAAACAGGGAATACACCAAAAATATGTGTATCTTTGACATACAAAACACAGTCTTTCACTACCAAGCATTTTCTATTTTATCTTCTGGAATAAGTACTGTGCAACAGACACAAGAAAGTGTTTGTTGTAACAGTTACATTCTCAACTTCAATTTTTCAATAAAAGTATATGCATATGTGTTTTGACAAAAAGAGGCTAACAGAAAATGCATCAGGGTATCTGGAGTGTAATGCTAATTCAAGGTATGAGTATGAAGTAAACAGAACATCTATGTGTAAATAAACAGACAGTGACGTAGCCTTCATCGATGTACTAAGTTTTATACAGTCTATGAGTGACACAGAAGTGCAGTAGATTTCATGTTGTTCAGAGTTGAAATTGGTGGTATAGACTATGATAGCAAAACTAAAAGTTATAGTTACATATCATACAGTATTATTCAATAGAGTTGTGTTTTATATGCACAATCCCAGTACCTTAAAGCATAATTAACCAAAAAATTAATATTACCAGTAATTATACATCCATTCAGTTTTATATATTCAGAGAAGAAAGCATATTATATATATTTAGATTTCACAAGTATTTGTTACTACAAGATAATTTAATTTTTTCCATTTATTAATACAGAAAATTAAATCTACAAAGAATGGATCATTAATTCTTCTGCCAATGCCAAGAAAGAACTTTGGGTAGATGCTGAATTAAACAAATACATAATTTAGTAGAAAAATATAGCTATTATTCATAAGATGAAATAAATTTACAATACAACAGCAGACAAATGACAGCAGCTATTAATAGGATTGCATTTAGAGTAATTTGCAAATGAGAAAGTGCCCTCACTTCATCTTACAACATTTGAGTATTATCTAAGCAGCCTGATTACAGAATCAAAAAAATAAAGTAAATATGTGTGAAATACCTTTATTTTCTTAGTTTTAATCTCAATCCATTTCTCACGTCGTACTTTTTCTGCAGCTGCATGCATTTCACGTACTTTTTTAATATCAATGCAGTGTCTTTCCTCTGCAGCTTTTAGATTTGATGTGTATCTTGATTCAGCTACTTTTAGTTCTTGCAATATTGATTTACATTTCTCATTCAAGGCCTCTTTATCTGCAATAAGCTATAAATTTGCTGTAGTGAATGATTATGACCAAGGCATCTGGTACTTTTTCCTAGATATTTTGTTAATGATTGCATATTTTGGTTTGTGCGTACATGCATCCAGTGAAAATTCTGGTTTGTGTATACAAGCATCATGTAAACATGCACAAGCAAGTATGCAGAGACAGGCTTCTCACACACATACAAACAGTAAAAATTATTGTTCCTACGTCTGTGCTTAGGAAGCTAAGCAAATTCAAAATCAGCATCATCGACTGAGGCTTTTCTTTATCTATTAACATCTCTCATACCTTAGGACAGCTATTGATTTCTACTTCTGGTGGCTGAATGATGTTACATAGAACATCACACTTATTTCAGTCTCACATGTACATACATACTGCACAGGAAACAAACCCTACATTTTGCTGCCCTGCACTGCTCCTTTAATATATTTTGCATGTGATCCTGCAGACAATACTTTGAAGACAGCTGTGGAGTTTTTTGAGGGACAAGTAGTTTCAATGACCAGCATTAGTCAGGACAATAGCTGTATGCTGCTCACATGATACTCTAGTGCTGTTACTGATGATGGATTAGGAAGAGACTGAAGAAGTGTGTGGTTAACTTCACATGATACCCTGGCTTTGATCAGTCACAGGTAGGTGATATAGGGAGGCACAAGTCTACTTCAGAACTCATCAACTAAGTAGCTTAGTGACTGATCCAGAAGGCCAAAGCCCTCTGCTGAAACTTATCAGCAGATCATCCATAACATTGGCTATCCCGATTCAGTTTTAAGCTGACATAGGTGTATCCACTGGTTCCATGAATTTGTATTTATAGAACCTTTCAAATCAGACAATTGTTACATTCTCAGAAACTCATTTAGTGGATACATTAACCAGTCTCTTACTGACATCATGCAAATGAAGTACACTCTACAACTGTTATATTTAAATGGCTCTTTCCACATTTATTAGCACTGTAAATCATGTAATGATCAGGTGCAGTTTTATATTCACATGTTTTGTACAGGGTAGAGATCTCACACTACTACCTCCAAACATAAATTCAGTTATATGGTTTCAGTGAAGAGGGATAACAATAGTGAACACAGTAACAGATTGACACAGTGGCAGCATAATGAAAAGAACAATGCACATAAAATAATATCAATGAAAGAATCAATGGACGAATCACTGTACAAATCCTGATGTTAAATGGTAGATATTCAAGGCCATATTTTTTACAAAAAGATCACACAGAGATGTTGCGTGTTTGATAACTAACTGCAGGCTTCACTCTTGAGAGAGTAACACAGGGATGTTAGCACTGTGAATGACTCCCGCAGACTCAAAACAGACTTTCAAAGATTGGACTCACATACATGTTGTGTGGTCACTAATGGACAACGAACTCAACATAGGTGCTGCTCATTTATTTATTCAACCAGGACGGACTGTTTTGAGTGACATCCAACTATTGAAAGGCTGGCCACATCAACAAACTGTTATTACAGGCACTACATAATCATTTGAAAACTAGCTAACTTAAAATATGATAATCCAAATGGACTGTATACTAAGGGAGTTATGTGGTTTATGAAATATGCTATGGGTTTCAAAATTAGAATACTATATAGAACCACCTTCACTGCATCTACAATTATGGTGGTCATTTTGGAAATATTTTAATGATGATAAACTATGCATATTCTAAATTAATGGCTCAATCATTCAGTGAAGAATGTCATCTTGCTCATAAAAATTATGGCAACAAAGGTATGGTGATATAATGTCAACGTTCAGAAGCTAATAACTAAAGAGGAAAAATTTGCAGTGAAAAACTATGATGGTCTGGAATATCACTGTTAATTAACTCGTAAGTTAGTTAGTTTTGTGAAAATTGGAATATGTTACTGAAATGTTGGAATGCCAGCCTTTAAATGGAGTATGTCAATTTTTCTAAATATGTGGATTAGATTACAAGAAATTTCTCATGACATGCTGTAGTATTATTTTCAATAGGCCTAACTTTTGATTAGCAAAGCTCTAGTAAAAATTACACACGCTACAAGAATCAGCACATTAAAAATAATAACCTGAATAATAAATCTAAGTTAAATTCAGTCTAGATATTATTTTGAAATATTTATGTGTATGCCACATATAAATTACATAGGTAGCTGTGCCAAGTTAGGGAAAGGACCAGAAAAAATTACCTATTATTAGGAGTTGAAATCATGGCAGATGCAGTAATTCCAGCCCAACTTTATAGTCACTGACAAAATCCTTTATCATAAAACATCCAAAGGCAATTCATTGGTTATCCTTAAATTCCTTAGAGAAAGAATCTAGCAGCAGTCACATGAGAGGGAAGAAGGCAGCAGATGCGTAAATAGCCTCACAGTACTGGTAGCCTACTCATAAATGTGACCTCAAAAGTTGTGTACAGATTTGTTTTCTATGTGCACAAAGGACACAATATGTAAAACCAAAAATTCCTCTCCAAACACTTTCAATAATTAATAAACCAATTAACTTGGCTGCCTTAGATACAGTTGAAACACTCCCTATTTCAGCAAAAAATAGTAAACATGGTTTACCAATTACTGATCACTTTTTCATTTCTTTATTATGGTTCCTCAAGAGGACATGACTACAGAAACAGTCACCAAAGCTTTTGTGACACATCACAGAATGAAAACCTGTGGGCATGGATGTGTGTCATGTCCTTAGGTTAGTTGGGTTTAAGTAGTTCTAAGTTCTAGGGGACTGATGACCTCAGCAGTTAAGTCCCATAGTGCTCAGAGCCATTTGAACCATTTTTTTTTTTTAAATATGTACCCTGCAAGCCACTGTGAAGTGTACTGCAGAAGGTACATTCCATTGTACCATTGTTCCACTGTACCATTCTCCCTTTCCATTCACATATGGAGCATGGAGAGAATGATAGCTTGAATGCCCTGTGCACTCTGCAATTAGTCTAATCTCGTTTTTTCAATCCCTATGGGAGCAATACATGTAATATACTCCGAGATTCATCACTTAAAGTTGGTTCTAGAAACTATCTAAGGGGACTTTCAAGAGACAGTTTGCATCTATCTTCAAGCATTTGCCAGTTCAGTTCTTTCAGCAGCTTTGTGACACTTCTTCATGGGTCAGAAAGACCAGTACAGTCTTTCTTTGTATCTGTTAAATATCCCCTATTAATTCTATCTGGCATGGGTCCCACACACTTGTGTGATATTCTAGGATGGGTCTCATGGGTATTTTGTATGTAATCTACTTTGCAGACTGATTGCTTTTCCTGGTATTCTACCAATGAACCACAGTCTGCTACCTGCTTTACCTACAACTTCATACCCTCACAAAATGTTGAGCTGACCTATTCCAACTCATTGATGTTGTAGTCATAGAATAATATGTTTATTATTTATTTATTTATTTATTTATTTTTATTTTTTCATTTTGTGATGCACACAATTTTATATTTCTGAACATTTAAAGTAAGCTACCAATCTTTGCATCACTTTGAAATCTTGTCAAGATCTGACTGAATATTTGTGCAGCTTTTTTCAGACAGTACTTCATTATGGATAGCTGCATCATCTGTGAAAAATCTGAGGCTACTATTAATACTGACTGCAAGATCATTAATATACTATGTGAACAGCAAGTGTGCCAACACACTTCCCTGGGGCACACCGGATGTTATTTCCACATCTGTTGATCACTATCCTTCCAAGATAACATGCTGTTTACCACACTGCAAGATACTCTCAATGCAGTCACAATCTATACTGATAATCCATATGGTCATACTTTCAATAATAACTGTGTATGTGGTACTAAATCAGATGCCTTTTGTAAGTCAAAAAACACTGTATCTATCTGATTGCCTTGATCCATGACTTTAAGGATGTCATATGAGGAAAGCACAATTATGACTTCACATGGCTGATTTTTTTCACAGTCCATGCTTGTTGGCATGGAGGAGCTCATTCTGTTCTACACATCTCATTACATTTGAGTTGTAGGATTCAGTAGAGTAACTCCTACAGTTGTAGGTGAATTGAGCTGCTCGTATGTCTGGATGAAGTGCAGTGGTGGTGATGGTGACAGCAGGTGTTGAAAACTGTGCAACATTAAGTGCTTCTGCTGATTATTCCCTGATTAGACCAACCAATAGTTATGTCTCTGGGGACAATGATGCTTCCTCTTAACAGGTTTTGACTCAACTTTAGTTTTATCACAATCAACAAACACATTTCCTCAATTGGTGGTCGTACAGTAAATAATACTTAAAATAATTAAACATGATTTTAGCAAAGCAGTGCAATAAACAATCATTTCCTACACAGATAATGTTTTACTTGTGCAGTCAGGTGGTCCCATATTCAGACTTGCTAATTTTGGTTAATTCCCTACATTTAATCAATTTGCACAGTGTAATGAGAGACAGAGTCAAATAAAGATCAGTGCAGTTGTTCGTGATATCCCACAATGAATAAAATGCATATCCACAATTTCAAACTGTTTTTACCTAAAATGAACAAAGTTCAAATTGCCTACCATGTTAATACAAGCTCACCAGTGGCTCTCAGCTGCATAGTTTTTACCCCAAGCAAGAACACTCATAAAAGACCTTTAGACTTGCTCTGCTGTCTTCCTCTTGAATTTGGTCATGAAACCACTACTTTGGTAAAGTTAAATCTTTACGTCTATGTCACTAGCTGAAATTTTTACACTTATTTAACATACTTCATATTAAACAAATAAGATATAATTTTACATTACATTTGCATTCCAATGTTACACACATTAATCTCTACATATAAAAGACCATGTCCTGACTGACTGACTCACTCACTCACTAAGTCATCATCGCCCAACTCAAATCACTAAGGATAGAAACCTAAAATTTGCAGAGGGTATTGGCCTTATACTGTTGGCAGTGTTTAAGAAGGGATTTTTTGATATTCCATCCCTAAAGGTGCAGAATAAGGGATGTAAGATTTTATGGAAATATTTCATTATGAGCATTTTTGAAACTAATACTATGAAAATTTGTAATTGGCTTCTTTCTTAGAAATAAAAAACATTCATGTCACTGTTTTTGGAAAATCAACCTTTAAGGGGTGAAATAGGAGGTGAAAATATTTCATTGTGAAAGCATTTGTAAATCTATGAAAATTGGTATTTGGCTTCTCGGTTAGAAATGAAAAAATACATGTTTCACTAGTTTTGGAAATTCAACCCCTAAGGGGGTGAAAATTCATTTACATTAAAAAAATTTTAAAGCTCAATTTGCGAAAACTGGTACTTCATTTACTGGTTAGATATAAAGAAATATATGTCAGAGGAGGAAAGTTTCTATGGAATATCTCCATAAGAATGCAAAATGCATGAGTAACAATGATCTTAGACTCTGGCTACCAGAATCATTTTTTGGCCAGAAGTACATTTGGAAAAGACCTTGCTTCTATGGCCTTAATCAGCTTGAAATGTTTAGAAGGTGTTGCAATTTGTGAACTACATAAAAATTCAATAAAAGAAACACAAAACGAAAAAGAATCTATGCAGGCCATACAGTCCACGTGAGCAAACCAGCAGGTGGTAGCTAATGTTCTATGCAGCTGATATTATGTCTTTTAGACAAGCAGGAATCGGGAATGCAGGAACCTAGTCTAGTTCACAACTTAATTCTATATGCCCTGCACAACTACTTTAGTCAAATGACACGCTCACAACAGTACTATAATTTCTTAATAATACGCATAAATAAAAGAAAATAATATAAACTATTTATGCAGAGGCTAATCTTTTGTTGTGTAGTTGTGGCTGACTTTCTGTTTTTGCGCACAACAATTGTAGTGAATTGTTTATGTTTATAACTAATTCCTTTTTTGGTGTAACAGTATATCATATAGGCTCTTTCTACAGATGCCTTCATTTTCCTTTATATCTCACATCATTTTTTTCCTGAAAAGGGTGTAATCATGAATATTTCTTATCATAAATAACATCTATACATAAACTTTAATATCATTTCTAAATTATCTGTAGTGCATTGTTAGTGATAACTTTATAGGAATCCTCATTCTGTTGTAATTTTTTGTGTTTCTTATGGAGAATATATAATTTAGTGTTATATACACTCAGAACCTCACCACATGAACAGCATTCAGCCATGCAATGTGTTTAATCACCTGGGATTTCCCGGAAGTAGTTGTGCAGCTGACTGTGGACCAGCTGTCCCAATCTTGCTTCTGGCATATATCTCACTCACTTTATATAGCCATCTCATTTGGCAGGTATATGTTACTCAACTCTGCCAAGCCTATGGCTGGTAGAGTTACAGGTGGACTGTCAGATAAACCTTCCTGGTTGATAAAGTCTTTTATTCATAAAAGTTACAGTAGTGAAATCCAAGCTGGAGAGGCAGTTGTTGGCCCCCATGGCATAGGTGACCATGGCCACTGAAGCATACCAACAACAGCTCTTACATGGCTGGAGGACAGAATGCAGCACAATGGTGGCTGGTGATACTGTACTGCAATCAGCACAGCAGCAGAGTGCTGAGGCAAGGTCATGACGGCTACTGGTGATAGCTAGCAGGAAGCAGCCTCAGCTGCTGCACTGCTTTTCTAACTTGGCCAAAAAAACACCGGAGCATGCCACATTAAAATGTGGCCTCCAGCAGGGCTGCTGGTAATGTTATGTACTCACTCTGGAGGATGAACAGCAATGACATATATCCACACAGGATGGTGGTGACTGGGCAGCTAGATGGCCTAGAATGGAACTCGTGGCCCAATGGGAATGTGGCTGTTGGCAGATGGTAGCCACCCAGATGGCCTGACAATGCAAAGGCACCAAGTAGACCGCATACAGATTCAGCCCAGGCAGAGGTCTGCAGTTACTGGCTACAAAGTGTGATGGTAATGGCTGGCTGTTTCATCTTGCAACTGCAAGTGGACTTCACCTTGTCACTAGCATTTAAAGTTAACTGTGTAACAGAGCGTGTTGGGCACAACTGAACACTACTGAGACTGAGAATCTAAATTGGGTGATCTACATATGAGCTGGACTAGTTAGTGTTTCTCAAATGGCAGAACTCCTGGCCTGTAAGTTACAACAGGTTCAAAAATGGTTCAAATGGCTCTGAGCACTATGGGACTTAACATCTGAGGTCATCAGTCCCCTAGAACTTAGAACTACTTAAACCTAACTAACCTAAGGACATCACACACACCCATGCCCAAGGCAGGATTCGAACCTGCGACCGTAGCGGTCGCGCGGTTCCAGACTGTAGCACCTAGAACCCCTCGGCCACCCCAGCCGGCGTTACAACAGGTTGTGACTGCAAGACATAATCACTAGGAATCTATGACTTTATTTGCTCTGGTTTCCCTGTCTGGTCAGCTCCTCCAGAAGACCTGTTGGTGCTGTGTTGTGTTACAAGTTCCACTTTCATAGATGCTGCCTGGTATCTTCTCCTTACATTAACCCGCTCTACACAAACATGGAGCTATGCAATTCATCAGTTTGAGTGCCATGCACCTCTATTCTGTGAACTGTCCACACATTCTTCAGCTTATCACAGGTTTGGACATATTTTGTGGAGAATCATTTAATCATGGAGCTGGCTTGATGGTCAGACTCTCACTATGCCATCCAAATGAAGCAGAACTGATCAAACAAGAAAATCATTATCTTTGGAATATAAACTCAATATTATCAAAGACTTCAATACAAAAACAAAAATTTGTAATTTGGTGAAGAAGTTTGATCTACTTTAATCAACAGTCAGAACAATTATAAAAGGTAAAGAAAAAAAATCTCAAATCTGTGAAAAATGCTCAATCTTTGAATTCAAGTATAATATATAAAGTTCAGTATTATCATTTAGATGGAAACATGTTAAAATTATGGTGTGATAATCAAATAAGAGTGAAAAAATTGTCCTGTTGTTCAGAACACAGTGTGCTTGAAGCTAAGCTGATTTTTAAGAGAGTGAAAGAAGAAAATGGAGAAGCGGACAAAGATGAAATGTTGACAGCTAGTAACAGTTGGTTTTGCATGTTCAAAAGTAGTTGTAATTGGTGTAGCAAGTGCTTACAAAGAAACTACATTGCTCTATCCAGAGGTATTCAAGACAATGATAAAAGAAGTGGCTATAGCAGGTAATTCATATTCAACAAAGATGAAACTGATTTATTCTGGGAGAAGATCCTTTCCACACTTTAAAGCTGTCATAAATAAACTGACAGTGATGATTGACACAAATACAAATAGTTATTTTAAATTAAACCCTCTCTGAGTTTCTCACTCAGAAAATCCAAAAGCTTGAAGAAACACATCTAAAGCTGAGTTGTTCATGATTTGCAAGTCAAATACTAAAGTATTATTGCCAATTAAAATACATCCCATTTAAAGTGATGCTATTAACTCGACAATGCAGAAGGTCATCCTACTGTTACTATAATTAATTTCAAACCATGTGTTTAAGTTGTATTTTTGCCATCAAATATAACCAGCTTGTTTCAACCAATGGACCAGGGAGTCATTCAAATGTTTAATCCTTATTACCTGAGACAATCATTTGTGCATCTACATGAAGCTATGAGGCAAAACAACAAGCTCTCTGTTAAAGACCTATGGAAGCAAATCAATGTTTTAGATGCTGTGGGAATTACAGTAGAATCTTGGAATGAAATTTCACAAAAAACTTTAAGTGGTATCTGGAGAAAACTGTGTCCATTTTGTTTTTCACCATTGAAACCCACGGGAAATCAGCAGCAGATGCGGATCAAATTGACAATGTGACTGAAGAAGTGGTTGATCTGGTCAGACAATTAAGTTTAGAGGTGGATGATGATCAAGAACTTCTGGCTTCACTCAATCAGGAGTTGACAATTGATGAGCTTACAGAAATGTGTGAGCAACAGCAGAATATTGAGTAACCTGATTCTTTAGATGCTGTTGAATCAGAAGATCAAATGAAGGTTGTAGTCTTGATGGAAGCTGAAAAAGGGTTACAAATTTCCTAAAAAGGACACTCCAACAAAATGCACATTTCTGCTACGAAACAGGGAGTAGAAGATTTATTACCATGCACTGAGGACACTTTGCATAAGAAGAAAAAAAAACATTGACTCATCAGATGACACTGACAGATTTTATGAAGCTTTCTACACCACAAGAATTTTGGTTTGTATTGTTGCAATGCATAATACTGTACTGTAATATAATTTTTCTAATTGTTGAACATTTTATTAAACATTTTTCTTTTAAATTACATTGTTTTCTTTAGTCCTTGGTCCCAATTGAACATAACTTGTATGTATTTATATGCAATACTGGACCCCAGCTTATGCATATTCGGCTTATATGGTTATGGCACAGTCTGGTTGTGTGATAGATCACAGTATCTTGCAACTGAATATGCCCTCTTATATCATGACACCTACTTATTAAGCTAATGTGTGGTTCCCTCATCGTGATGTCTTTCCGCTAAATTGATGCAGGAGCAATTTTGTACACCAGGCAAAGCTATGGGGCAATGCTTCTCTCCCCTTTAAGAGATATGGTTTCTGGATTGTGACCTGCTTACATTTCTATACATGCTTAAAGATATATGTACAAGGAGAGAAGTGTGATGGTCAAATGAGGGCTGTGTAATGCTGGAATGGGAACAGGGAGGCTGGATGGGTGAGGTCATTGACTGACAAAGGTTAAGGCCAGGAGGGTAACAGGGAAAGTCCCACCTGCGCAACTCAGAAAAGCTGGCATTGGTGGGAAGGATCCCTATGGCACAGGTTGTGAAGCAGTCATTGAAATGAAGGATGTCATGCTTGGCAGCATGCTCAGCAACCAGTGATCTACTTGTTTCTTGGCCACAATTTGTCGGTCACCATTCATGGGGACAGACAGCTTATTTGTTGTCATGCCCTTGTAGAATGAAGCACAGTGGCTGCAACTTAGCTTGTAGATCAAATGACTGGTTTCACAGGTAGCCCTGCCTTTGATGGGATAGGTGATGTTTGTGATCAGACTGAAGTAGGTTGTGGTGGGAGGATGATTGTTATATTCCATCCTGGATTTTCCATTGTCTGATTTTGCCAATATGAGTAACTTAGACATTGAAGCCTCAGTGTAGCAAAGTAGCTTAAATCACTTAATAAAAGCATGGCCTCTGGTCCAGACTGTATGGCAGTTAGGTTTCTTTCACAGAATGCTGATATATTAACTCAATACTTAACAACCATGTATAACCACTTGCTAGTCAAAAGATCTGTACCTAAAGACTGGAAAATTGCACAGTTCACAGCAATACTCAAGAAATGAAATTGGAGCAATTTGCTGAACTACAGACCCATAACACTAAAGTCAATTTGCAGCAGGCATTTGGAACATATACTGTGTTTGAACATTATGAATTACCTCAAAGAAAACAATTTATTGAAAAAGAGCCAATATGGATTCAGAAAATACTGTGCTTGTGGAACACAACTAGTTTTTTATTCTCACAAAGTAATGAGTGCTATTGACAGGGAATCATAAATTAATTCCATATTTTTAGATGGCAAAGTCATCTGATAATCACAAACAAATTGCAAAATGATTTAGACAAGATACTGGTATAGTGCAAAAAGCAGCAATTGACTTTAAATAAAGAAAAGTGTGAAGTCATTCACACGTGTACTAAAAGGAATCCACTAAATTTTGGTTGCAAGATAAGTCATACAAATGTAAAGGCTGTGAATTCAACTAAGTACTTAGGGATCACAATTACAAATAACTGAAATTGGCATGATCAGATAGATAATGTTGTGGGGAAAGTGAACCAAAGATTATATTCATTAGTGAGAATTCTTATAAAATGCAACTAGTCTACTAAAGAGACTGCCTACATTACACTTGTCTGTCCACTTCTGGAGTGTTGCTGTGCAGTGTGGGATCTGCATTAGATAAGACTGATGGAAAACATCAAAAAAGTTCAAAAAGGGCAGTGGAGAGAGTGCAACAGATATGACATGCAAATTGGGGTGGTAATCATTAAAACAACAGTGTCTTTCATTGTGGCAAAATCTCCTCATGAAATTTCAATCACCATCTTTCTCCTCTGAATGTGAAAATATTTTGTTGGCACCCACTTACATAGGGAGAAATGATCATCATAATAAAATACGAGAAATCAGAGTTTGCATGGAAATATTTAAGTGTTCGTTTTTCCCACACACTGTTCAAGAGTGGAAGAACAGGGAAATAGCTTGAAAGTGGTTCAATGAAGCCTCTGCATGGCACTTAGTTTTGAACTGCAGGGTATCATGTAGATGTTCTTCAATTCTACTAACACTAATAGCCATTTCACTCATCTTTGCAGTGGTATGAGATTTAAACTTGGGCAATACACCTGATTTTACTTGTAAAGGAACAATTATGTGTTTACTTTGATATCTTCTGTTCCAGCATAACATCAAGTGCCAGCACAAGGATCAAGAATGGAAGAGCAGAGAGGGCTGTGAGATGATGTCAGCCAATAGTACACTGGCAGACCTTCTCTAGGACGACAACGAAAGAGGAGTGGCCTCTACATGAAAAGAATATAAGTGCTGCTCCACCTGGCTTTGGCCTGAGTTCAAGATAAGCAGTCCATCAAATACTACAGCAATGTCTTATGAACTGTATTGTTTTACATGGATGGGAATTGTACATACCAAAGAACATTGATTATTTGCATGTCACCATTTGCTTGCGACACGCCTTTGTGAATATGCAAAGTTAAGTATTGTCATTTATATTACTGTAATAAACTTTATTAATACGATTTGCTTGAAATTTTGCCTACTGATCCAAGAAAGCAGCTTTCCTAGACATCTTATATTGGACAGGTGGGCAGAACACAACAGTGGCGACAAGGTGTACCACGAACTACGAGCCAACAGCCACCACTGCTTCCCTGTTGTGACTTCTCGTGGGCTATTGTTTTGCTAGCGCCTTAATTCTCTATTGTCTTTTAATTTCAGGTGTGTTTCCTTGCTTTAACAGTCTCTTATCATGTTTTTGCTAATCCATGTTTTCAGGTGGGTGTTGCAGAAATTTTCCTGCTTGCCTTGTCTGTTTATTGCATTTGTCTCTTCCACCCTGCCCACCCCACCTATCCCACCCCCTGCTCTGATGCTTCAGTTGTAAGCATTAGATGCAATGCAGTTGATGCAGATGTTCCAGACCCAGCAAATATCTACACTGCTAAACATGGTGCAGCAGCTACTGTCCAACAATGTGTGCCCAACAGACCAAGCATCTACCATAGTTCCGAGTGCTATACTGTCTTTTCACCAGTTTCATGAACAAGAAGAGGAATGGCTTGAGTGGTTGCAACAGTTTGAAGCCCACATAATTCCTCATAATGTACCATGTAATGTGAAATTGCCTTATTTGTTGTCCGCAGTAGGATGTGCAGTGTCTTGCCTTGTACAAAAACTCTTTCCTAATGCAACTCCGAGTGAACTTTCATATGATCAAGATGTGGATTCGCTAACTAATTATTATGACCAACAAGTGAATGTGGTAGCAGCTAGGTACCAATTCTTTAAGTGCAAGAAATGGTCAGAGCAAATTTATTGTGAATGGGTCTTAGATTTGCAGTGTATGATGAGGAAATGCAAATTCAAACATGCTTGTGGTGCTTTATATTCAGATGTTATGTTGTGTGATGAGACTGTGTACAATGTAACTGATGTCAAAGTCAGAGAACAGATTTTGAAACAGTCTGATCCATCATTTCAGCAAGTAGTGCAAATACTAGATCAGCATGATTCAGGTGCCCTGTCAGCCAACAAATTTGAGCAACCAGTAATTTGTCGGGTTGAGTCGTACCTTGCTAGCGACCGGCCCAGTAAGCAACAGTTTGCATGTCTCACGCTGTGTAAGCAATTTTCCATGCCACGTAAGCAGCTCACTAAAAAGGCGGTTACACAGGTGAACAAAATTAAGTGCCCTTGGTGTTATTCATGGCAAAAATGCCAAGACTGCCCCTCCCAACAAGTATAGTGTTATGTTTGTGGTAAGAAAAGGACATGTACAATCCATATGTTTGCAATGGAACAAACAAAAATTCAGCCCACTCACAAAAATCTAGTCACATGGCCCATGTAGTTAATGCAGTATATTCAAAGCCTGCAACAGGCATTAGCAAAACTAGCAAGCAGGCAGTTTATTCAGTGATACACCAGTCCAACAAACTTTTTGTTCACTTGTTTCTTTGTGAAAAATGTGTGAACTTTCATTTAGACAAGGGTGCCTCTGTTACTCAATACACTTATGAACTGTTAAGCTCCCCATCCATGTCTAAAAGTAGCAGGCACCTGACGGTTTGTAGTGGACAAGACATTCCTGTTCTCAGAAAATCTACTTTGCCTGCCATGTATCACTCGCATACGTGAACAGTGACTTTTGTAGTGCTACAATCATGTGATTGTCAGAACATATTTGGTCTTGATTCATTGGATTTGTTTGGCTTTAACATTCAAGACAATGTGTTGTCAGTGACTGCATTCAATGCCAAAGACAGTGTAGCTAGCTTACTGAAAGACTTCCCTGAATTCTTTTCTGAAGGTTTAGGCAAGGCTAATAATTTTATTGCACATATAACCACGAAAGACAATGATCAGCCAATATTTTGCTGGGTCAGAACTGTTCCCATTGCATAATGTGACAAAGTCGCTGCTGAACTTTAAGAATTGAAAGATAGTGGAGCTACTGCACCCATACAAGTGAGTCAATGAGCAAGTCCATTGGTTTTGCTCCCCAAGCCTTCAGGTTGCATTCACCTCTCTGTTGACTTTAAGTCAACGGTCAACCCATGAACTGTGATTTATACTTACCCATTGCCACGCCCAGGGCATCTGATGGACAGATTAGGCAATGGTCACTATTTTTCAAAAATTTATTTATGAGATGTGTATCTTCAAATACCACTCCATGAAGAATCTCAAAATGTGTGTGTAGTGAATACTCATTTGGGCTTGTTTAAATATTTGTGTTTGCCTTTTGGCAGTGCTTCTACACCTGCCATTTTCCAATGGTATTTGGAACAGCTGACTGCTCAAGTGCCAAACTGTTCAAACTATTTGGATGATATTGTTGTTTAAATATTTGTGTTTGCCTTTTGGCAGTGCTTTTACACCTGCAATTTTCCAATGGTATTTCAAACAGCTGACTGCTCAAGTTCCAAACTATTCAAACTATTTGGACAATATTGTTGTAGCAGGTTGTGCACCTGAAAATCACATTGCAAATTTGCTTGCTTTGTTTCATGTGCTATCTGATGCACAACTAAAGTGTAGACAGGACATATGTGATTTTTTTAAAACCTGGGTTGCACTATCTTGGTTATGTCTTAAACAGTCAAGGTGTACATCCTCTTCAGTTGCATTTGTTAGCCATAAAAGATATGCCAGCTCCTCACAATGTCACAGAATTGCAGTCAGTTTTAGTGAAAATGAACTGTTATATACAGTTCATACTGGATGCTGTAAAAATTGCAGCTCCATTTTTTTGCTTGCATCACAAGAATGTCCTCTTTGTTTGGACAGATGAGTGCCAAGAAGCTTTTTGAAAACTTAAAAATTCACTGCTTAGTGATTGATGTTTGGTGCACTTTGATCCTAAAACCAGCTGTGTTATAAGTTGATGCTTCTTCTTCCAGAATTGGTGCAGTCCTTTCACACAGATTTGGTGATAACAGCAGACCTATTGCTTTGACATCAAAAGTGTTGTACAATGTGCAGCGTAACTATTCACCAATAGAGAAAGAGGCATTGGCTATTATGTATGGTGTTACCAAATTCCACCACTATTTGTGTGGCAGTCCTTGTTTCATCCGATGAAGATGTTTCCTGTATGAATTGCCCAAAAATTGCAAAGATGGGCTTTGGTGTTGTCTCAATACCTGTACAACATTGTGTATCATCTGACGACTAAACATGGTAATGCGAACGCACTTTTACGTCTTCTGATTGGCCCTGATACAGACTTTGACGCTTCTGCTGCATCTTGTTATCGCATCAATGCTCAGGATTCTGAACTGCTTCAATCTTTTCCACTGAACATAGAAAAATTGCACAGGCCACGGAAGCTGATTCAGGTTTGAACATTTTGTTAAAATACATTCGCACATCTTGGCCTTGTTCCTTGCATAGCATAAAGAACTTGGTAGTGTGCCAATACTTTGCATGTCAGCATAGCCCCGCTAAATGGACAGGCGTGATTCTTGTTCAAAATGCCAGGGACAGTCATGCATGTTCATCCCTAATGCTTTGCCAAAAGAAGTGTTGCAGTTACTTCACCAAGGGCACTGGGGGATTGTTCGTACGAAACAGTTAGCATGTCGACACTGTAATTGGCAGGGTGTGGACACCCAAATAGAACATATGATGTCACAGTATAATGCAGGTGCAGAAAAGCAGTCTGCTCTGCCACAAAAATTCTTTGCTTGGCCTAAGTTGCAATCACCATGGCAACGTGTACACATAGACTTTGCAGAACCTTTTTGGATCACACATTAGCTGATTGTGGATGACTCATATAGCAAGTTTGCTCTTGCTGTGCCAATGACCTCAACAACATCATGTAGCACAATTCAGGTGTTGTACTCTATTTTTTGCCTCGAAGGTTTACCTGAAGTCATAGTGTTGAACAACGGCCCTCAGTTCACATCAAATGAATTTGAAACATTTTGTGGACACAATGGCATACTGTATCTAAGTATGACACCATTCCATCCACAGTCAAATGGCAAAGCGCAATATTTTGTCAGAACATTCAAGTAGCAAACGGCCAAACTTTGCTCTGCACACACCAGGGATCAAGGGATCAATCGCCGGTGGAATTGCTGCATGGCTGCCACCATCGGGCACTGCTCCACCCTCCTCAGCATCCAGCGCCAAAGAAAGGCCACAAGTATCACTCTGCACCATGTGATATTCTGTTTTTCAGGGTTTTTAGTGGCAGCAGATGGTGGGCGTGAGGCAAGATCGTTTGTCAACTTGGCGCATGCATGTATCTCATTTCATTCCCCGACGGATTCAACACTGCCATGTGCATGGCGATCCTTCTGTCTCTCTTCACTCAGATTCATGGAGCCCGAGGACAGTGCAGCCTCAGCAGCTGCCAGAGGGTGTCATCACGACACCACTGGATGACCCCATGGAGACGGAGCCTACGCCTCGTCCGCCTCCTCTTGTCCTACCGATGGAGCTGGACTCGCCCTTGCCTCAGCAGCTGACACCTTTGACATCTTGTTATTGGCCTCAGGAGGTGAACATGTACCCTTCTGGTCATTTTCTGGGGGACATTTCCACCAGAGCAAAGGCCAGATGGCAGAGTATGACCAGAAGCCTGACATCCTCTGCAGCCACGGCTCCCGGTCCAGCACAGCATCCACATTCCTGCTTCCTCTGCCATTGTCACACTCCCTACACAATGACAGTCCTCTGCTTTGGAAGGCAGGACTGTTCCAGTGTAACATCAAGTGCCCACACGATGGTCAAGAATGGAAGAGCAGAGAGAGCTGTGAGACGATGTCAGGTAACGCTGGCAGACCCATCTTTAGGATGACAATGAGACAGGAGGGCCTCTACACGAAGAGAATATAAGTGCCACTCCACCTGGCTGTGGCCTGAGTTGAAGACAACCATCCTCTGAATGCTACAGGAATGACTTATGAACTGTATTGTTTTGCTTGCATTGGAGTTGTATATACCGAAGAACATTGATTATTTGCATGTTGCCATTTGCTTGTGACACACCTTTGTGAATATGCGAAGTTAAGTATTGTCATTTATATTACTTTAATAAACGTTATTAATATGATTTGCTTGAATTGTTTTCTAGCCATCTGAGAAAGCAACTTTCTTAGGCACCTTATATCAGATGAGTAGGCAGAACACAACATCCTCAATTTCAGTTCCTGCCTCATCCACGAGTGTCTGGACTCTCTCTTTGGTACCACTAACAGCCTTTTCATCCAATCAGAATTTCTACAGGTTTTGTAAAAAATCATTCAACAATATTCTGCTACCTAGTCATTGAAGGCTACATGCATTTCCTTCTTGAAAGCATTTCATTCAGCATCATAGCCTTATGAGTTGTTTTATGCCTATTCTGCAGTATTCCTTATTCCTTTGGAAGTTTCTTTACAATGACTGTATACCACAGAAGATGTCTCCCATCACGAATCATTGTACTAAGTACTTAGGTACATATCCATCCAGTGTATGGTTAACCATTCCTTTAAATGTGGCCAATGTTCCTCTATTTGTCCCTGTCCTGAACTAAAAGTTTCAAGTTCCTTATTGAAATATGACACTACTGCTCCTTCACCAAATTCACAGAATATATAAGTCTTCCTACTTGTTTCAGTTGCCATTTGTACTTTGGTAATCATTGTTGCCACAATTTCCTCATGGTCGTCAATACTAGTTTCAGTGTGGACATCCTCAAAGAGCACAGGTGTATTTGTTGTCATCATTAGATCCAATATATTACCATCATGAGTGGGGTTCTGAACTATTTGTTCCAGGTAGGGTCCAGAAAAGGCACTGGACATCTTGTCATTCCCACCATGAACAAAACAGCAATAATTGTAGTTGATTGTTGTTGGATGATAAAAGTCTTCTTTGATTATTACAGTATGATTGGAGAACTTACACACTAGTGAATGCGATTTTATTTAAGTTCTTGGATATACCAGGATGTGAATCCGGTGGTTGATAGAGGGACCAAATTATTATTTTATGCTCATCACTGACATTTAGTCTCACATGCAGCTTCAGTTTTTGCCTTAGTGGATTTGAGTTTCTTGTGTACTGTGACAAATACATTATCTCCATTTCCCATCAGCCTATTCTTTTGATGTTCTCTTATATTTTCCCCAAATATCTCACTGCTGTCAATTTTCGGTTTTAACCAGCTTTCTGTGCCTATTGTTATGTTTTAGGAGCACTTTCAACATTGTCACTTTGTTGCGAATTCTTCAGTAGTAAACCACTATGATTTTAATACTCTCACCTGTGGGGCTATTTCTTTCGAGCTTATACTTATCCTTCTGGATCTCTGAGAGCTATCCTTATCTGGACTGGATACGGAGTTCCCTAATCTAAAACCTTTTGTGTACCCTGCACACAGTCAGCTATCTGTATAGCAGCCTCTGGTGTGTAGTGGATATCTGACTGATTTAGGGGACCCTAAAGCTCTCACCACTCTGGTGCAGGTCTAAGATGTCACAACCTAGCTTGTTGCAGAACCTTCAGTCTTTGGTTCAAGCCTTCAACTTGACTCAGAACCAGGGAGCCACAATATGTTCTGGGAACAATGTTACAGAGTATTAGCTTTATTGAAGCTCTTTAGGGAATGTAGGTTTTCTTAATCTTCTCTGCCAGTCAAAGGAATGATCCAAGTATGACCTCAGAGGCCAAACAACAGGCATCATTTGTCCTAACATACCTCACAGTCTGCAATTGGTTGCACACTGTACCCTCAATGGTTGCCAGAATAGCTCCTTCAACGTGCTGAATGAGGCAGGCATACACACTGAGTGCACATGATGTTCCTACCTGTCCCTTGCTGTTATTTCCTTGAGAGGTCCCATTATTCATCACGTGTTTGAGGTGCCAAAAATTAGTGGATCACTACTCATTTTTGGATGCCTACCCTTGATACAGGATGCAGTATGATTCCCAACAGGTGAACTGAGTTTGACTGGCTCAGTTTCAGTTTCAGTGGAAGACAGCACTTCGAATTTAGTGGTTACAGGTGCTAGGTGTATTTAGGTGTATTATCTTGGGTTCTCCCTGGTTCCTCCACTGCAAAGGGCAACTAAACCTACTACAATTGA
The DNA here is from genome assembly GCF_023864345.2 of Schistocerca serialis cubense. Lineage (NCBI taxonomy): Eukaryota > Metazoa > Arthropoda > Insecta > Orthoptera > Acrididae > Schistocerca > Schistocerca serialis. The sequence goes on from NC_064638.1 coordinate 363,196,840, forward strand.
CAGACCACTCACAGAAAAGTGGACCAGTAGTGGTATATCCGGTGCTTCCTGGAGAAGAGACAGTTTCCACAGGAGAGGGCAGTACCTGATGTACCTTTTGTATATATTGTACCTGACTGTTGGTAGCCATCCCAATACATTCATTTACAGTGGCTTCTAACTGTTTACCAGTAGTCAGGATGATTTACAGCTGCTTGTGAATAGCTACTAAGTCTTTCCATGCCTGAGGCCACCATACACAGTGAAGCTGCATTGGTGCTGATACACTATTTTACAGAACACTAAACAAATAAATTTGAACTAAGTTTGTCACTGATCTTTTAATTTATGGATCCAGTATGCTACAAGTATTATCAGTAGCCTTTGGGAACTGAAGCTATTAACAGTCAACATGAGATATCTATTACAACAGAAACATCTGGTGTAAAATTTAATGTTTCACTGAAATGCTTTTGAGGTTATAGCCACTAACAAATTCGACAACAGAATTAATTTACAATAAATGCAGACATTATACACTCCCATTAAATGAAAAAGCTAATGTGACATGATACGTTAGTAACAGGCAAGCAATACTGCTGGTGTTGCTAGGCAAGTTAAAGGGAGTCAAAAGAATGCAAACATTGCAGATTATAAGTCTGGACAATGAGTGCTGCTTAGGAATCTGACTATAAAAAAGGGAAAGATTAAAAAGTTCATCTCTCTTTGGGAAAGTAGTTAGAAAATATTTTCACCCCTCTTTTGGAAGGTTCTCAGCAAATATTATGACTGAACTCACCAATCAATACAGGCAGAAATCAAATGAAACAGCTACCAAGACCCATACAAGCCAACCACACGTCCTGTAGCTGCACAGCAGTCAGCAAAATACTGTTGCTTGTTGGTACTGTCTACGATTAGCACCTTCAATGACTGAGCAGCTGACAGGTGTGAGAGTGATTGTATTAAGACAGTTATCACTAGTTGCCAGAATTGCTATTAGTTCTTATCAGTAAACCCATTATCCTTTAAAGATTTGAACTCCTGTGTATAAAATAGCTTCAAACATACAATTACATTACAAATATGTCAATGTTTAAAGTATCTGTTGTTAAGCATGTAAGTGAGAAAAAATTTTGAAAGTATACAAAATTATGCTTCAAGTTTACTGGAAGTAACTAAGTGCTCTCATTATGAAACACTAGCTGCATAAAGTCTCAGTAATTTGTGCTCCATTTTAAACAGAAAGCTAGTGTTTCATGCATCTCAATGTTTGTTGTTGTTGTTGTGGTCTACAGTCCAGAGACTGGTTTGATGCAGCTCTCCATGCTACTCTATCCTGTGCAGGCTTCTTCATCTCCAAGTACCTACTGCAACCTACATCCTTCTGAATCTGCTTAGTGTATTCATCTCTTGGTCTCCCTCTATGGTGATCCACTGATGCCTCAGAATGTGTCCTATCAACCGAACCGTTCTTCTAGTCAAGTTGTGCCACAAATTTAACTTCTCCCAAGTTCTATTCAGTACCTCCTCATTGGTTACGTGATCTACCCATTTAATCTTCAGCATTCTTCTGTAGCAACACATTTCAAAAGCTTCTACTCTCTTCATGTCTAAACTATTTATCATCCATGTTTCACTTCCATACAGGGCTACACTCCATACAAATACTTTCAGAAAAGACTTCCTGACACATAAATCTACACTCGATGTTAACAAATTTCTCTTCTTCAGGAACGCTTTCCTTGCCATTGCAGTCTACATTTTATATCCTCTGTACTTCGACCATCATCAGTTATTTTGTTCCCCAAATAGCAAAACTCATCTACTACTTTAAGTGTCTCATTTCCTAATCTAATTGCCACAACATTACCTGATTTAATTCGACTACATTCCATTATCCTCATTTTGCTTTTGTTGGTGTTCATCTTATATCCTCCTTTCAAGACACTGTCCTTTTTGTTCAACTGCTCTTCCAGGCCCTTTGCTGTCTCTGACAGAATTACAATGTCATTCGCAAACTTCAAAGTTGTTATTTCTTCTCATTGGATTTTAATCTCTACTCCAAATTTTTCTTTTGTTTCCTTTACTGCTTGAGCAATATACAGATTGAATAACATTGGGGATGGCTCCAACCCTGTCTCACTCCCTTCTCAACCACTGCTTCTACTTCATGACCCTTGACTCTAATAACTGCCATCTGGTTTCTGTACAAATTGTAAATAGTCTTTCACTCCCTGTATTTCACCCCTACCACCTTCAGAATTTGAAAGAGGGTATTCCAGTCAACACTGTCAAAAGCTTTCTGTAAGCCTACAAATGCTAGAAACATAAGTTTGCCTTTCCTTAATCTATCTTCTAAGATAAGTTGTAGGGTCAGTATTGCCTCACATGTTCCAACATTTCTACAGAATCCAAACTGATCTTCCCTGATGTCAGCTTCTACCTGGTTTTCCATTCATCTGTAAAGAATTCGTGTTAGTATTTTGCAGCCGTAAATTATTAAACTGAATGTTCAGAAATTTTTACACCTGTCAACACCTGCTTTCCTTGGAATTGGAATTGTTTATATTATATTCTTCTTGAAGTCTGAAGTTATTTCCCTTGTCTCATAGGTCTCACTCAGTAGATGGAAGGGTTTTGTCATGGTTGGTTCTCCCAAGGCTATCAGTAGCTCCCATGAAATGTCATCTACTCCCGGGGTCTTGTTTCGACTTAAGTCTTTCAGTGCTCTGTCAAACTCTTCACACAATGTCATATCTCCCATTCCACCTTCATTTACATCCTCTTCCATTTTGATAATATTGCCCTCAAGTACATCGCCTCTGTATAAATCCTCTATATACTCTTTCCACCTTTCTGCTTTCCCTTCTTTGCTTAGAACTGCTTTTCCATCTGAGCTCTTGGTATTAATATGAGTAGTTCTCTTTTCTCCAAAGTTCTTTTTAAGCTTCCTGTAGGCAGTACCTATCTTACCCCTAGTGATACATGCCTCAACATCCTTACATTTGTCCTCTAGCCATCCCTGCTTAGCCATTTTGCACTTCCTGTTGATCTCATTTTTGAGACATTTGTACTCCTTTTTGCCTGTTTCATTTACTGCATTTTTATATTTTCTCCTTTCATGAATTAAATTCAATATTTCTTCTGTTACCCATGGATTTCTACTAGCCCTCGACTTTTTGCCTACTTGATCCCCTACTGCCTTCACTATTTCATCTCTCAAAACTACTCTTTCTTCTTCTACTGTATTCCTTTCTCCAGTATTTGTCAATTGTTCCCTAATGCTCTCTTTGAAACTCTCTACAACCTCTGGTTCTTTCACTTTAACCAGGTCTGATCTCCTTAAATTCACACCTTTCTGCAGTTTCTTCAGTTTTAATATACAGCTCATGACCAACAGAATGTGGTCAGAGTCCACATCTGCCCCTGGAAATGTCTTACAATTTAAAACTTGGTTCCTAAATCTCTGTCTTACCATTATATAATCTATCTGAAGCCTTCCAGTGTCTTCAGGCCTCTTCCACATATATAACCTTCTTTCACGATTCTTAAACCAAGTGTTAGCTATGATTAAGTTATGCTCTGTGCAAAATTCTACCAGGTGGCTTCCTCTTTCATTCCTTACCCCCTATTCCATATTCACCCCCTACTTTTCCTTCTCTTCCTTTTCCTACTATCAAATTCCAGTCCCCCATGACTATTAAATTTTCGTCTCCCTCCAGTATCTGAATAATTTCTTTTAGCTCATCGTACATTTCTTCAATCTCTCTGTCATCAGCGGAGCAAGTTGGCATATAAACTTGTACTACTGTGGTAGGCATGGGCTTCATGTCTATCTTGGCTACAAAAATGCATTCATTATGCTGTTTGTAGTAACTTACCCATGTTCCTATCTATTTATTCATTATTAAAGCTACTCCTGCATTACTCCTTATATGATTTTATATTTAGAACCCTGTATTCACCTGACCAGAAGTCTTGTTCCTCCTGCCAGCGAACTTCACTAATTCCCACTATATCTAACTTTAACCTATCCATCTCCCTTTTTAAATTTTCTAACCTACCTGCCCGATTAAGGGATCTAACATTCCACACTCCAATCCACAGAATGCCAGTTTTCTTTCCCCTGATAACTACTGTTTATAGTACAGTATCTCCTAAATTATGGGTTGTACAATGATATAATTCTGCAGGTAGACTCAGTGGTATATGTGGATGCTGTCTCCAAACTCTACTGCAAATAGAAATGGTAGTAATGAAGTAATAAATTAAAATGTCATGCCTGATGCTGAAGTCTGACTGCATGAACAGCCAAAATATTGTAAGAAATTTTTTTTCCTTTCATCATTTAGTGGGGACTGTCAGCAAGAAAATTTTTTGTAAAGGTTTGAAATTCTGTTGTAAAATTTGTTAGAAGTTGCTAAGGGCTCTCATTTTTAGATACTGGATGAACATAATCTTGGCATTCGAGCACCATCAATTAGACTGCCTCAAAGACAAAGTAACTGTAGTAATTGTGTTAAGCTTTCAATGCAAGATTACATCTCTTAATGACAGCATTTTAAATTTTCCATTCAGTCAATAATTACATGATTCAAAGAAATATTAGTAGCCTCACACAGAAACAAACTGTGCTGAATGACTTTTGATTCCCCTTACGCCACATTGCTGGCACACTTATCTGAGAGTTGTGTATGCTTACAGCTACATATACAGTACAAAAAATTTAAGTTAGCTTTATATTATCTGCTTCTCTGTAGACTCCATCACAGGCATGTAGGAATATCTACAAGTTTTATATTCACATTAACATTGGTCTAACTTAGGACTTTTATAACTGAATCTCTATGCTTTCCTACAACAACTTGTTGCTGAAGAGCCCATTTCTATATATTCCATATGTTGTTTCAAGATTGATTTATTGTGAGTATGAGTCACTAGAGAAGGATATTCTGGCTATTATCGTACCTATAGTAGAAAACCTCTCTCCCTTTTATCATTTAAGTCATACAGATAAAACTGATCACTTTTGCTGTGTTTAGCCTATTCTTAGACATGTGAAACAGATCAATCTAGTTCCTATTTATTTTATTAGTCTGCTTTGAAGAAATTCATTTCAAATCCAACAAGATATTGGGAATATATATAGCTAGTAAGGTGACTCCACTATGTGCTAGAATCCCACCTTGCAGCAGGTTCTCCGCTATGTGACGTATGTGACTCATAACTGGCCAACTTACCTCACCCACCTGTTGGTGAACAAGTTCAGTTTCTGGAAATATACTCAGTTTTCATTTGTTGATGATGTCTTCTTTTGGACACTGAGACTGATGCATGTTGGGTGGTCATCCCAGCAGAATTGTGCCAAGGGGTATTGAGCTTGCAGAACCAAGGACACTGGAGAATGTCACACATGAAGGCATTAGCTTGCCAACATGTGTACTGACTGGTGATCAACAGCAAAATCGAAAGAATGGTCTGTAGCTGAATGATATGTGCATGGTACCAGACAGCACCATCACACCTTTCAGACCCTGGCCTACTCGCCATCTCCCCTGGGACCATATCCATCTGTTCTACGGCCCCATTTTTGTTATCAATGTGGTAACTCATTGTAGGTGCTTACTCAAAGTACCCACATGTTGTGTTTATAACATCCATCATTACCGATGTCACCCCACCACCTTGGCCCAGGTCTTTGCTATCAAACAGTTGCCTCAAACATTGGTCTCCAACAATGGGATGCAATTCACAGTATCTGCCTACAAGGATTTCTGTGAGAGCAATGGCATGAGATATATTTGCAGCCCTCCAGTCCATCCTTCCTCAAATGATGAAATTGAACATCTCCTTCAGACTTTTAAGCAGCAGATGAAGAAACCAGCCCGAATCCTGTTTTTTTAGCACTTATCAAACAATGCCAATTCACAATTGTAGCCCCACTGAGGTCCTCCATGGATGGCAACCACAGATCCTGCTTCAACTTCTGCTGCCACCCTATTCAGAGTCCTGCTCATGTCCCTGCCATTGTTATGAACCTGGCGTGCCTGAGTGGGCCTGCTCCTAGAGGTTTACTGAGGTGTGGGTGCCAGCAACAGTGGTGGTGACCCATGGGTGGCAAATTATGTTGATCCAAACAAAGAAGGGACTCAAACACTGCCACCATGACCAGCTCTGGCCTCGAGTGCAGACACTCCATTGGCCGCCATGTCCCGCACCCTCTTCTGGTGACAACGTGGAACCATGGCCAGCATCACTGGCAGTTGCCTACAAGTCCCAATGCTGAACCAGTAATCCTTTCTGCATCCACATGGTTTGGGGGAACCAATGGCATGCTCATCACCAGTGATGGGACCAGGTCTTCATTTGTCCCTCCATTCCACCCACACTGCACCATCTAGGGCATTTCCACCCATACATGAAGCCTTTTGGTGGAAAGGATCTGATATCTGGCTCCATGGAAGGAAATGGACCTGGATGTCCATTAGAGGGCATAATACCACTACAGTACTGCACTTGCACTGCAAGCTTGCCACCCATCTCACCACGTGAATACACTGCCCAATAATGTTCTTTGCAGCCAATGTAAATACGGCTGCCCAGCAAATGGCCAGTTAGCACTGCACTTACGTCTGATATTGTCAATTACTATCATCACTGTTCTATGGACTATTTAGTAGCAATCTCACTTAGCACTTCATGTTTCTCTCTGGTCACAATTCAGATTGTAACTCTCTTTGCTCTCGGCCTTTGGATTTAGTTGTGGTTAGGGACCCACTTGAATCTCGTTGTTGGATAGGTTGCTTTTGATTTGTCCTTGTCTGTATCCTGTCCACCATCAGTCAGGTGTGTTTACTCAACTAACACTTGGTGTCATGTTCTCTTCTGCCTTACATCTTCATCCATTCTTTCGTGGGTTCTGACATATGCACAGATGTCTGGCTACTCGCAGTTATGGCAATGTTATGATGGATTAAATAGTATTAGTTCATGTCATTTTCCCACCATGCCAGGAAAGGATTTATTTAACTAATATTTTGTCATTCTTATTCTTAACATGTTTTCATTCAATTTTCAAAGAAAAATGTAGGAATTAGTGTTAGTATTGAAAATTTATGATGTATCTGTTTCAACTAAATAACTAAAAGCTCACAAAAGTGGATCAGGTGCAAGTTTCAACCCTTAGTATTCTATAGTCCGCCCTTAGGGCGTCAGTGTAGTAACTCCTCAATTATTGTACTCATACAAGCTGTATGAGTTTGATCTCATCTTCGTTTATCCACTACCACCAGTCCAGTCCAGCAGGCTCTGTCATGTTGCCAAGCCACAGCCACTGCTTTTTGGACAGCCAGTTACATAAATGCTATTGTTTTTGAATTGCCTTCAAAAATTTTATATTGCACTTGAATGTAACACAATCGACAATTTATTTTTTCTTGTATCCTTCTCCCATTAGGTGCAAGCCACTAATCACAGCAAAAATCATCATGCCACTTGGACCATTTTGAAGGGGAAGGAATGTAAATATATAATTACTATTAATAAAAAGCTTGCACTAGTCTTGATGCCTTCAGATTCTACTATCCAGATAGGGCAGGGAAGCAGGGGCTCACAAGCAGTACCGAAGTGTTGATGCTGCAGTGTCAGCACTGATAGTGTGATGCTGCACAAACAACCAATCAGCAGCAGCAGAAAAATCATTTGAGGTTTGCCGATAGTGAGATTTGAAGGCTGCTCACACTCTCTACTCCTGGCCTCAATCAATCCTAAATCTTGACATGGGTTATGCCTCCCCAGGGCCCATGTATCCTTCTCTGAATAAACCATTTGTGTGTTAAGCATGCATTCTTATTAGCCCTAAATCTTCCCCCCATCCTGACATCAACTGCCTAACTTTGCTATTCTGTAGGGATTCACAGGATGTTGTCACACTCACACCTTACAAAACTGTAATTTTCCCAATCAATTGTCGGATAATGAAAGTTTCCTCCAATGATGACAGTATGACTGGGAAACATACATACTACTGAAATGATGTTTTCTCTAATGTTAGCAGTTAAATCTGGCAGTGAGTCTGGTGGTCACCAGAAGTATCCATTTACAAGTTTATGTCCGCTCTCAGTACTGAGTCACACCCAAACAATCTTGCAAGCACTTTCACATTCTATCTTAGTGGATTTGAATTTCTTGTCTACCGCAATGAAAATATTACCTCCATTTCCCATTGGCCTATTTTTGATAGATACTTAGATTTAACCCAAAAATCTTGATGTTGTCAATTTCGGGTTTTAGTCAGCTTTCTGTATCTAGCATTGTTGTAACATGGACACATAACACAACCATGAATGTTAGTACAACTTATTATACTGCGGCATGTACACCAACCACCATAACATACACTGAACATAATAAGATAAGGCAAATGTATGCAAGCAGTAATAACATGATAACTGAATGTGAGTGTAACATGGCAGGGTTTAAATAAGAATTCGCCTGTGGCAGGCTTTATCAGAAGTTCACAGTATTCCTCTTTCAAGGTACACTCTCGCAGACGACAATACATGCTAATGCACATAGCTTTCAAGTGTGTGCACAGTATTTCAAGCATTACATTAGCTTCACTGCTTTTTATGACTGCTTCGGACTCTGCCACTTACTGAGCAAGGTGGCGCAGTGGTTAGCATACTGGACTCGGATTCAGGAGGGCAACGGTTCAAACCTTCATCCGGCCATCCTGAGTTAGGTTTTCTGTGATTTCCCTAAATCACTTCAGGCAAATGCCGGCATGTTCCCTTTGAAAGGGCATGGCCGATTTCCTTCCCCATCCTTCCCTAACCCAATGGGATTGATGAACTTGCTGTTTGGTCCCCTCCCTCCAGACCAACCAACTCTGCCACTTTGTTGTGAATGTTCAGCAGCTGATACAAGGATTTTAGTTGTTTAATCTGTGGAGGCCAGTTCTTTAAGCAGTGCACTAACATTTCAGGGTTTCAGACAGCTGTCATTATGTAAGGTGACTGGAAAGTCATCAAAGCAAGAAAAGACCTCATCTGCACTCCCCACACAGTCTGCCACATATGCATCAGTCTCTGATGTGTAGTGTGCATCCAATCCTACAATTCTCAACTTACACCATAGAAAGTAACATGTTGTGCAACTCTTCCTGGAACATACTCTCTCAGAATTTCAACTCTCTGTGATGTATAACGCCTCTACAGTATTTCGTTAATGGTCTCGTGCTGACTAAATGATCCCATAATGAAACACGCCGCTCTTTGTACGATCTTCTCTGTCTTTGGTCAACATGGTATGGCTTCAAGACTGATAGCAATACTAGTTGAACTAGTGTTACACTTTTTTTGTGGGTGAAATAAATTTACTTAAGGTTATTCCAATGAATCGCAGGCTGGAATCTGCTTTTCTTACAATCTGTTTTATGTGGTCAGATTGCTCTGTATGGTACTTCTAGGTATTTCGTAGTAGTTATTGTTTTCACTGATTTGTCAGCAGTGTTATAAACAAACAGCATTGGATATCAATATGTTATCCAGATTTTAGGGATTAATTAAGTATTCAATACGAATTCAATACTTTAGTTTGTGACACCCACACATATCTAATGCAGTGTAGACATTTCTTGCCACATCTTAGTCTTGTAAAATTGACTATTGATTTTTTGTTTGTATGCAGTAACTATGAATAACTATAATAAAGTAAATGTTATTGTTTTTATGCAGTAACTAGAAATGCCTTTCAATAAGGTGAATGTTGTTAGTTGAATTTAACATGAAACTGTGAAATTAAAATGATGAAATTGAATTATTTATATATGGCACAAATTATATTTATTTGTGCAAAAAATATATTAGTGGAAAAAATTATTTGCATGAAAACTCATTAAACTGTTATTGTGTGAATGTGGGCAAGTGATGGAGCTTAATACTAGTGTAAAAATCTACATAAAGTATCCGGGCACAGAACAATATGAAAACATTGATTTGCAATGAAAAAAAGCAATTTCTATAAAAAAAATGTATATCAACTAAAGAAACTGAGAAATTTGCTATATGAAGAACTATATGAAATTACTGTGATGTATTGAAGTTCCATTGTGATTCATTTTGTAATAATGAAATATACTGTAATGATTGTTACAAAACTATAAACATATACATGAAAGAGGCCACAGGAGGGTTGAATTTTGAGGATGGTTTGTGGAGGAGACTGTTTGTGACTGCTTTGTGTATTTCTTGAAAAAAATGAAAGCTGAAAAAGTGTCAAGTGTTCTATATTGACTGGATCCAGACCTAATCACCCTGTGACATAAAGACAAATATTTAAATTGTTTTGAGACTTAATAATTTAATAGTTTTATACTCATTGTTGGCATGTGGTGCTGTAATACTGGTATGTAGCAGCTCATCATACTGAGCTTATTTTACTACTATAGTGGAAATTCCTGGATGGAACAATATGTAAAATAAGGAAAGGCAATAACTCAGCCACAGAAGGCTGATGTGTGGAGCACAAAAACATGTATACCAACCTATTTATGGGGTATCTGGAGGTATGATGAGATGAAATGGGAGATAAGATACTGCGTGAAGAGTTTGACAGAGCACTGAAAGACCTGAGTCGAAACAAGGCCCCGGGAGTAGACAACATTCCATTAGAACTACTGATGGCCTTGGGAGAGCCAGTCATGACAAAACTCTACCATCTGGTGAGCAAGATGTATGAGACAGGTGAAATACCCACAGACTTCAAGAAGAATATAATAATTCCAATCCCAAAGAAAGCAGGTGCTGACAGATCTGAAAATTACAGAACTATCAGTTTAATAAGTCACAGCTGCAAAATACTAACGCGAATTCTTTACAGACAAATGGAAAAACTGGTAGAAGCGGACCTCGGGGAGGATCAGTTTGGATTCCGTAGAAATGTTGGAACACGTGAGGCAATACTAACCTTACGACTTATCTTAGAAGAAAGATTAAGAAAAGGCAAACCTACGTTTCTAGCATTTGTAGACTTAGAGAAAGCTTTTGACAACGTTAACTGGAATACTCTCTTTCAAATTCTGAAGGTGGCAGGGGTAAAATACAGGGAGCGAAAGGCTATTTACAATTTGTACAGAAACCAGATGGCAGTTATAAGAGTCGAGGGGCATGAAAGGGAAGTAGTGGTTGGGAAAAGAGTGAGACAGGGTTGTAGCCTCTCCCCGATGTTATTCAATCTGTATATTGAGCAAGCAGTAAAGGAAACAAAAGAAAAATTCGGAGTAGGTATTAAAATTCATGGAGAAGAAGTAAAAACTTTGAGGTTTGCCGATGACATTGTAATTCTGTCAGAGACAGCAAAGGACTTGGAAGAGCAGTTGAACGGAATGGACAGTGTCTTGAAAGGAGGATATAAGATGAACATCAACAAAAGCAAAACGAGGATAATGGAATGTAGTCAAATTAAATCGGGTGATGCTGAGGGGATTAGATTAGGAAATGAGACACTTAAAGTAGTAAAGGAGTTTTGCTATTTAGGGAGTAAAATAACTGATGATGGTCGAAGTAGAGAGGATATAAAATGTAGACTGGCAATGGCAAGGAAATCGTTTCTGAAGAAGAGAAATTTGTTAACATCGAGTATAGATTTAAGTGTCAGGAAGTCGTTTCTGAAAGTATTTGTATGGAGTGTAGCCATGTATGGAAGTGAAACATGGACAATAACCAGTTTGGACAAGAAGAGAATAGAAGCTTTCGAAATGTGGTGCTACAGAAGAATGCTGAAGATAAGGTGGGTAGATCACGAAACAAATGAGGAGGTATTGAATAGGATTGGGGAGAAGAGAAGTTTGTGGCACAACTTGACTAGAAGAAGGAATCGGTTGGTAGGACATGTTTTGAGGCATCAAGGGATCACAAATTTAGCATTGGAGGGCAGCGTGGAGGGTAAAAATCGTAAAGGGAGACCAAGAGATCAATACACTAAGCAGATTCGGAAGGATGTAGGTTGCAGTAGGTACTGGGAGATGAAGAAGCTTGCACAGGATAGAGTAGCATGGAGAGCTGCATCAAACCAGTCTCAGGACTGAAGACCAGAACAACAACAACTGGAGGTATCCTTCCTATCCAGTCAACATTTAAAACCCCTTGTCTGGTTCAGATTCATTGATGACTTTCTCTTTATCCAGATTATGGGCAAGAAAAACCTTTGCTTTTTCCTCCATAACTTCACAATCTATGCCCAAATCCGCTTCACATGGTCCTTCTCTACTCAATGAACCACCTTCCTGGATGTCATCTACATCACTCAGATGGTTCCGTAAATACTTCTGTTCATATAAAGCATGCCAACCACCAACAGTAAAAAGTCTCTCTTCCTTACAGCCACAGCACCTGTGGACACCACATCTGTAGTGGAAAGCAGGAGCTGTCAAAATACAATGATAACATTATTGGAGCCTTTATTGACAAATAGTATCCTACCCAGCTCATCCACAAACAGGTCTTCTATGCCATCTTCTCCTCTGACATCAGTAAATCTGTAAACCAGGCACTAATCAGCCTTTCTCTAATCACCCAATATCACTCTTACCTCAAAAAAATCAACTACAACCTTCACCAGGGCTTTGACTACCTCTCATCGTGCTCTGAGATGAGGGATATCCAACCTCCATAACACAGAGTAGTCTTCTGTGCCCACCCAACCTACAGAATCAGAATTTCCTTGTCTGTCTCTGTTCCAGTCCTGCACCCCACTAGTCATTTCCTTGAGGTTGGCCCAGGTGCAAGACATGTCACATACACCCACATATCACAGTCCAGTCACAGGGATTTCCTACCCAATAAAAGGTAGGGCCTTGTATGAAAGAAGCCATGTTATATACCAGCTATACTGCCATTTATTGCACAGCATTCCATGTAGGCATGACTAGTAACCAACTATCTACTCACATGAATGGCTGCTATCAAACTGTGGTGAACCACAAACTTGAGCTTTCAATTGCCAAACATTCAGCACATTACAACACAAATGACTTCAATAGCTGTTTCACTGTGGGAGTCATTCAGATACTATCTTCCAGCATAAGATTCTACGCATGCAGGTGGGAATTGTCTCTCCTTGATATCTGCACTCTCACAATCCCCATGGCCTAAATCTCTGCTAACTTGTTTCTTGTTTCCCACCACCACACCTTACTTTTCCCCTTCTTTCATCCACAACACTCTTTACCCATCCAGATCATGCAGTGCCTTCTCCCAAAGCTCTCCGCCCCCCTCCCCCCATGTGGGCATTCTCTCTCTCTGTCTATCTATCTATCTATCTATCTCTATCTCTCCCTTTCCCAGCCCTCTCCAGTTCTCTCTCCCCTCTCTGCCTACCTCTTCATCATCTCCACCTTTCTCTCCTCCCTTCCTCTCTATTTCTTTTTATGCTCTATTCTCTGAACTCCCTTCATCTTGTTGGGCAGTCACTGAGTCATGTGTCAAAAGACCTGCCTCACTCTATCCCACTACCCCCTCCTTCCTTTGTGCATCCTTTTCTACCCCCTCTCCCCACCACCATCAGCCCAGGCAACTGCTTTAAATAATCAACAATAAGTCTTGCCATGGCTGCGGGACTGTACATCATCTGTGTGGTTTTGTGCTCTTTTACTAGAAAAAGAGCAAGAGCTCAAAAGCTGGTATTAGTGTAAATACTGTTTTCTCTTTCATGTTTCTAAACTCCACCCATCAGTCCACTATAGGTGAGTGGCCACTTACCCTTATTTTACATATTATTACTGTTGGTTGATTTACATGTGAAAGTACGCTTCAATCTTTTTGCCTTTATATGCAATAAATTGCATTTGTTAACATTCAGGTTCAACTGCCTGTTTCTGCACATGTCCTCAATCCTCTGCAGGTCTTCCCGCATTATGTTAAGTTCCCTGGTGTTACTACTTTCTTATAGCCAACAGCATTGTGAATAGCCTAGTGGAGCTTCCAGTATGTCCCATTAGTATACATGCATACATTGTTAACAGTAACAGACCTATCACACCCCTAAGGAATGCCACTTATTTCATGGCAAATTGGAAGAAAACTTGTATTGTATGTAGAAATGGAAAAGAAACTAGTGTCTTCCCTGCTTCACATAGAAGAGAAATTTCATGACTTGACATGTGATGAACTATGTTGAATGGCTTACCAGTTAGCAACAAGGAATGAACTACAACAGTCATTTAGGGAGGAAGGGAGTAGCCAGGAAGAGTTTGAGTGGATCTATTTTTGTGACATCGTAAGAAATGGATAAGAATTAATTGTTTTTATGATATGAAGCATGAGATATTGTAAGACCACAGGAAATGACACTCCAGTGTAATCATCATTGCTGAGGGAAAAATCCATATACATGTGGAGTCTTCTGAACATGGAAGAACTAAAATCATGAGAGTCCAATACTAGGCCTGCATTGGTTGCTAGTGATTTGTTTTTCTCTCCTGCATCATTTGACACTACACTGAATGTGGAAGAATTAAAATAACACAAGGGTCCAATACTAGGCCTGTACTGATTGCCCTTAATTCATTTTTCTCTCCTGCAGTTTGTCACTACGTTTGATTTGATTTTCATTTTGTTCCTGTTGATTACATATTTTACAAAGGATGTACTAGTAATATAGGACAAGTCAAGTGAACTAATACAAAATTGTGTGAGCATTTTATACATCATGCAAATAATTATTTTCTATGAACAATTGATTGTGGAAAATACACTCCTGGAAATTGAAATAAGAACACCGTGAATTCATTGTCCCAGGAAGGGGAAACTTTATTGACACATTCCTGGGGTCAGATACATCACATGATCACACTGACAGAACCACAGGCACATAGACACAGGCAACAGAGCATGCACAATGTCGGCACTAGTACAGTGTATATCCACCTTTCGCAGCAATGCAGGCTGCTATTCTCCAATGGAGACGATCGTAGAGATGCTGGATGTAGTCCTGTGGAACGGCTTGCCATGCCATTTCCACCTGGTGCCTCAGTTGGACCAGCGTTCGTGCTGGACGTGCAGACCGCGTGAGACGACGCTTCATCCAGACCCAAACATGCTCAATGGGGGACAGATCCGGAGATCTTGCTGGCCAGGGTAGTTGACTTACACCTTCTAGAGCACGTTGGGTGGCACGGGATACATGCGGACGTGCATTGTCCTGTTGGAACAGCAAGTTCGCTTGCCGGTCTAGGAATGGTAGAACGATGGGTTCGATGATGGTTTGGATGTACCGTGCACTATTCAGTGTCCCCTCGACGATCACCAGTGGTGTATGGCCAGTGTAGGAGATCGCTCCCCACATCATGATGCCGGGTGTTGGCCCTGTGTGCCACGGTCGTATGCAGTCCTGATTGTGGCGCTCACCTGCACGGCGCCAATCACGCATACGACCATCATTGGCACCAAGGCAGAAGCGACTCTCATCGCTGAAGACGACACGTCTCCATTCGTCCCTCCATTCACGCCTGTCGCGACACCACTGGAGGCGGGCTGCATGATGTTGGGGCGTGAGCGGAAGATGGCCTAACGGTGTGCGGGACCGTAGCCCAGCTTCATGGAGACGGTTGCGAATGGTCCTCGCCGATACCCCAGGAGCAACAGTGTCCCTAATTTGCTGGGAAGTGGCGGTGCAGTCCCCTACGGCACTGCGTAGGATCCTACGGTCTTGGCGTGCATCCGTGCGTCGCTGCGGTCCGGTCCCAGGTCGACGGGCACGTGCACCTTCCGCTGACCACTGGCGACAACATCGATGTACTGTGGAGACCTCACGCCCCACGTGTTGAGCAATTCGGCGGTACGTCCACCCGGCCTCCCGCACGCCCACTATACGCCCTCGCTCAAAGTCCGTCAACTGCACATACGGTTCACGTCCACGCTGTCGCGGCATGCTACCAGTGTTAAAGACTGCGATGGAGCTCCGTATGCCACGGCAAACTGGCTGACACTGACGGCGGCGGTGCACAAATGCTGCGCAGCTAGCGCCATTCGACGGCCAACACCGCGGTTCCTGGTGTGTCCGCTGTGCCGTGCGTGTGATCATTGCTTGTACAGCCCTCTCGCAGTGTCCGGAGCAAGTATGGTGGGTCTGACACACCGGTGTCAATGTGTTCTTTTTTCCATTTCCAGGAGTGTATTACACACTGCATTTTACTGGTATAAGTTACAGTAAATGCTTAAACTAGCGGAATGAATGGAACTAAACCCCCTGTTGGCTTCTGAGTGTGGCACAGAAGCCATTTAATAACTCACACTTACACATGAAAGAACACAGATGTCAGTGTCACTACCATTTCAAAAATTCTTTGGTATTTTCAGTTGTGTTTCACTCACAGTACTGTATGGTTTAAAAGGGAGTGATCGGTAAGCTGCACGCTATGTAACTTCTTCAGCAGAAGATTCATAAATCAAGCACACATCATTTCCCAATGACTGTTATGAACTGTGGAAAGATAAATGGTTTATTAAGAATGCCACACTATCACAAGTGAAAAAAAGCAAAATTTTTAACAGCATAATTTCTTCAAAATGTTAGGGAACTAAAACATCATGTGAAACCAAAATTATGAGTTCTCTTATTTCACAAATCAATTAAAACTTTTGATGAAAAAATAAGTTCACAAAATGATATGACATAGTGTTATACACTTTCAAGTGTTTTACAGTGTGAAAATCACAAAAATTGATTTTCTCCCTTTCCCAGAGTAGACACTCAGGCTACTGGAGCACTGATTGCTCAAGCGTGCCTCAGTAAAAGTCGAATACCATTGCTGCATAGGTTCAAAGGGACTACACTACCATGTGTTGGCGTTTCATGGAACTGTGTGCACAAAACAGTTCAAGTGTGCATAAACACCAATGCACATCAATAGACTTCACCATCGATGACATAAAATATTACACTACTCTTGGACAACAATATGAGTTTAGTCTTCCCACAGGGAAGAATATCTGTGACACTCTAGTCTGCTCAGTTTGCTATTAACAACTGTTGTATGTGCATATATTATTGATGTATGTTCATAATTGGTAATAAAGTGTGCATTAACTGCATTTACTCGCTTTCTGCATGTGTTCAGCACTGCAATCATTACGCATTCTGGTTCCTAAAATGGGAGTGTGTAACTAATAGTGCATCCAAACATTTCTCCTCAGCTTACTCAAAGTTTTGAATTGTCATCAGTTTAAATATTTATTCTTTACATTAGACTGACACCTGACTTTTACTGGTCGTTATTTTACAAATTAGATGAAAGCAAGAGCTTATTTGAATTGGGCTATTCAAACTAACATTTCGGTTAAGGACAACTTAACTCATTTTTCCATTTGATATACCTAAAGTTACCTGATCTATGAACTTCTGATGACGTAGGACAACATCTTCATAATCTTTTTTACAAGAACGTATCTTCAGCTCCATTTTGTGTTTTGATTGCTTCAGGGCCTCTTGTTGCTGAGATATGGCTTGGCGTGCCAGTAAAAGACATCGGTCACGGTCTTCCAACTGCAGCTCTAGAGTCTTCACATGTTGTGTTAATCTGGCTTCATCTTTACTTGTTGTCTCTTCTTTTGCTTTATAATTATTCCTACATGAAGAAAGAATGTTAAGAATATTTTAATATATTTCACAAAAAAAAAAAAACAATGAAATTATTTCAGTTATATACAAATCTGCATGCCTAACTGCTGCGCCACTCTTCCCCCCTTTCCCTCTGTTTCTCTCTCTCTCCTTCCTTCCTCTAACACCCATGGAGAGAGTTACATTGTGGGTAGCATCAATTACTTGGTGTGAATGTTTAGAGTGGCATGGCAAACTTGGCTGGAGTGGACATTAGGATGTAGTCAGGTCAGCCTCCTTAATTCTAATTAAGAAGTAATTAAGGGCTTTCCCACCAGTCACCTGTCACAGTTAAGTGTGAAGAACGTCAGTTTCTACTTGCTCTGTCTCTACTAATGCATTCCTTTCCTTGGATGCATCCTTATGTTCTCTCCTTCATACTTGGAGTCACAAAACATGATGTAACAGGTGTGGCAGTGGAATGGGTGATTTGGTGACCCAGATAATAGCACATTACATTAGGAATCCGAAAACTAGAGTGGTGCCATTTGGACAACAAACCTTTGCCATTGACCCTGACACCAATATTCAGTCAAGATGGTGTCATGGCCCTCTGAGCAATGCACTGTTGTCACAAAGGCATTTAAAAAAAATAACAACAGCTATGTAGCCGTAAAGAGGTATTTTGTGCTCATTACAATTTCACGTCATGCCCCCATTGCATCGGTACATACTATGAGAAAAAGTGTACAGAACTTTGAGGGAACAAGTGATACAGTGCAAAAGAGGGGAGGAAGTGCAAAATGCTAGCAAACACTAGAAGTTGCTGCAACAGTGGGAAAAGCCTTCAGGCAAAATGACATGTGTTTTGAATGCAAGCATGTGCTGCAACTTCACATATCAGATCACAAAGTACAGTGAATGGCACACTCAGCTGCAATACCACCCACACAAAATTCAGAGTGCAAAAACTTAATGTGGACGACTTCCCAAAGACACTATGCTTTTGCTGGGAATTGTTGGAATTTGTGAGCAACGACCCAGGTCTGTGCGACAATCTGCTCATGAATGATGAGGCCAAGTTTCATGTGCCAGTCTTTTGTTAAAAAGCAAAACTGTAGATATTGGTTGTGTGAAAATCCTGAAAGGCTTCATCAAAAGACATTTCATAGTCAGAAAATTGTCATGCAGTCTGGTGAATGATTGTTTGGAAACATAGGGCTTTATTTTTTTAAGACAATCACAGAAGTGCTGTTATTATGAATACATAATTCTATGTTCATTTATTGAACCATTTCCTGGTGCGATAGCTTGCTGATCTTCCTGTAACTGCAAACACATTCTTCCAACTAGATAGTGCCACATGTCATACCTCGCAGCATTCCATTAATGTGCTACAGAACATCTTCCCTGGTCATCTCATCTCCAAGAATGGGGGTATTTCCTGGTCGCCAAATCCCCTGATCTTTCAGTGTGTGATTTCTTCTTTTGGGGTCATTTGAAACTTCAGATCTTCCAATGTGACCCACCACACATCATCCAAGAACAGAAGAATCAAATTTGGGAGAAAGTTAATCAAATTCCAGTGCAAGTCCTACGAGATGATGTTTAACTTCCATTAAATACTCCAGCATGTGAGAAGGAAAATGGTGGCCACTTAGTGAAGTTATTTTCAAGTGATGGGCATTTTAAAGTGCAAGCATTGTAAATTCATCTTGTATTTCTTTTATAACACTGTGAATAAATTTATATCACTGGTGGAGTTTTCAAAATTGGCCATTTCACTGATGTATCTGTTACAATGGGTGATCAATGAAGAAAAGTCATATTTCCACAGTAGACATAGTTTACATCATCTAAATTGTCTGTAGCATTCACAAACAATGTTTTGTATTGTGTTCAAACACATTTTTCACTGTTTATTATAACCATCAAAGTATTCTATATGCAATTACATAATAACTAAAGAACAGTTATATAGCTACTAAAATTTGTGAATTCTCAGCAGCCACAAGTGCATCATTTGAGTCATACATAACTGAGTAATTTGGCTAAGCATAAATACTATTTTAAACAAATATAAAGAATACTATATATTATTCCATCTATTCAATGGATAACTGAACAAATCCCTTCCACCAACTTTCAAAAATAAATGAAATCTCAAAAAATTAGGAACAAAATATTCTTCTTCTTTCTCTTCTAGTACATTTCAAGCATTAGGCATTTGCCAGTTGTGATGTCCATCTTTTTCTTGGTCTGCCTATACCTGAAGAAAAAGTTATAAAATATAATTCAAAATATTCTAGAATTCAAACTGAGTAATTATTTCACGTCTGCCATACCTTAAAGTTTCCTCGAGGTAAATTCTGTCTTTCTGCCTTTCACTGAAAGTGCACTGACTTGGGCCAATGAAATCTTTTACTTCTGTACTACTATATTCTATTTCATCTAGATAAGATATTATATCTCTGAAACAGAAATGGAACACTCTTAAACAAAGTTCTCAATTTCTTAAAAAATACTACCTGTTTCATGAAACAGTTACAGAGACTCCCATCCAAAACAAAATTAGAGAAGCACTTTACATAAAACAAAAGTTATTTTTTATTAAATCATGACATTGATTACAATGATGAGATACTAACTACCTCCACATACAATGAGGTGAGAAAAGTCATGGAATAGTGATATACATATATACAGCTGGTGGTAGTATTGCATATGCAATGTATAAAAGGACAGTACATTGGTGGAGCTCACATTTATACTCTGGTGATTCATGCGAAAAGGTTTCCAACATGATTATGGCTGCATGGCAGGAATTAACAGACTTTGAATGGGGAATGGTAGTTGTAGCTAGATGGATGGAATATTCCATTTTGGAAATCATTAGGGAATTAAATATTCCAATATCCACTGTAACAAGAGTGTACCGAGAATACCAAATTTGAGGCATTACGTCTCACCACAGACAATGCACTGGCCAATGGTCTTCACTGAACAACTGAGAGCTGTGGCGTAAGCATAAAATTGTCTGTGCTAAAGCTCGGTCCACACACAACGATCTATCAGCACAGATGTCTGTACATGCAAAAGATCGCTGCAAATGTGGTGTGTTCACACACGACATAAACCCCAACCTACTACTCGCCCGCCATCTGTCGGTGTAGAAAAGAAATATCAGTGGCAAGCGACTACTCCCCCCGTAACCATCAAAAATTTAATTCAGTTATTTTGAAATATAGAAATGGAGGAAATTCTGTTGTGGTCTGTGTTCGCAACTTGTGTTGCAAAAAACATTCAGACTAACTGCAGGAAACAGAGAAAGCGGTCAAAATGGTGTAGACAGTGGCTGCTAAAGCGAAAGCAGTTTTCTCATGTAAATTTACTGCGAGAGTTGCAGGGCGAACCTAACGACTGGCGAAATTATTTGCGGATGGATGTCGAAACATATAATTATCTCTTAAAGCTTGTAACCCCTCATATTATGAGAAAAAATACTTGTATAGGAAGGGCAATTTCTCCTCATGAACGGCTGGTGGTAACATTAAGATTCCTAGCAGCAGGAAGGAGCTACAAGGATTAGGAATTTTCAACTGCAATATTGAAACAAGAGTTGAGTGAAATAATACCCGCAATTCTTCAATTAGAGCATTGTATGCTGCTGTCTTTTTGTCTCGGTCACTATATTCCTTACTTTAATCTTCTACAAACATGGGTACATTCTATATATTTCAATGAATTCACTTACAAACTCTCAAGAACACTGACGAGTATCAGCCATTTTAATGCCCTGTGTGCACAAATACAAACACTAGACTGAGCAAACAGCTGTTTCGCACCAGATTTGCGGCAATCTCCTGTCCACATGCTCCAACTTGTCTGCGCAGATGTGGTTTGAACCCACAGATTTGAGAGGTTTTGCTCAAACCTCCAACTCCAACTTCCAGGTTTGCACACACCTCCGGTTGGTGCAAATCTTCTGTCCACACACAACGATCTGTCTGCGCAGATGCGATGTGCGCAGACATTTGCGCAGACAGATTGTTGCGTGTGGACGGGCCTTAACAGAAAAGTAATACTGGGTGAAATAAACACAGAAATCAATGTGGGACATATGATGAATGTATCCGTTAGAGCAGTGCAGCAAAATTTTGTGTTAATGGGTTATGGCAGCAGACAACTGACTCAAGTGTCTTTGCTAACAGTATGACATCACCCGCAGTGCCTTTCCTAGGCTAATGACCATATTGGTTGGACCCTACATGATTGGAAAACCATGGCATGTTCAGATGAGACCTGATTTCAGGTAGTAAGAGCTGATGTTAGGGTTTGAGTGTGTTGCAGACCCCATGAAGCCATGGACCCAAGTTTTCAACAAGGCACTGTACGAACTGGTTGTGGCTCCATAATGGTGTGAGCTACATTTACATGGAATAGACTGGGTCCCCATTATGTTTGGCTTCTCAGGGACCTTTTTCAGCCATTCATGGACTTCATGTTCCTAAATAATGATGGAGTTTTTATGGATGATAAGGCACCATGTCACTGGGCCACAATTGTTCATTACTAGTTTGAAGAACATTCTGGACAATTCGAGTGAATGATTTAGCCACTCAGATCACATGACATGAATCTCATAGAAGATTTACAGAGTATAATCAAGAGGTCAATTGGTGCCCAATACCTGCACTGGCAATACTTTCGCAATTATGGATAGCTACACAGGTAGAATGTCTCAACATTTCTGCAGAAGACTTCCAACAACTTGTTGAGTCCATGCCAAGTCAAGTTGCTGCACTACACTGGGCAAAAGAAGGTTTGACAATATATTAGGATGTATCCCATGACTTTCATAACCTCAGTGTAAACACCATAAACTTTATACTGAGGAGGAGAATATTTATTTCATCTGTGCAGTAAGTAACCTTGCTATTTTATTGCTGAATGCTGAAAAACTGAAACTTCAACAGATTAAAGACTCTATATTCTATTATTTAGATACATCTATAAATTATGTATGATTGTCAGTCAATAATGTACAACTGTGCTATATATCTGTTCACAATTATGTCCACAAAATTGCTCCAAGAATTGAAAAAATAACAGTAATTAATATATACAGACCTTCAGCTATCTCTTGGCCTCAACAGGTCATTCTGATATCACACCATCCTGCCATACATCTCAGCAATTTTAGCAGTCACCATACTCAATGAAAGTACAATGAAAATGATGAAAGCAGTGAAGCTACTGTAAAATGGGCAGAAGACAACAATGTATATTTGGTGTTTGTCACAGCACGCAGACAAGAGTATAATCTTGATCTAAGCCTTGTAACGACTAATGAGAGTAAACCACCTCTTCCAAGTTTCCAGTTAGTTTTACAAGACCTCCCACACAGCCAACACCATCCAATCTTGATTGAAATTGGGACAAGTATCCCACTCATATCATACTTTCCATGACAGAGATGGAACTTCAGAGAAGCAACACGGGATGCATTTGCTAACAATCTGGACAAATATCTTGGTTGGATTTCCACCAAAGCAAATAACTATGAGAGGCTTGTTGGAGCTGTGATAAGTTTAGCAAATGAATTTGATGCCTAGGGGCTACTGTAAGCAATATATTCGAGGCTGAAAAAAATTTAATTAAAAACAGTATGATTGATCTCTAAAGAATGGTGAACCAGGAAAAGCAGATAAGCTACTACATAACTATAATCCAGTCAGATGTACTAGATGAATACAGACTGCTGAGTCACCCGATTTTCAAACAACAAGTAGAGAAGCTGGGTGCATTCAAAATAAAAGTAAGGAATAACACTCTTCTAACATCCAATAGGATTGTGTCACATTTACTGTCTACATCAAGAGCACCAAGGGGTAAAACTCATACAAGATGTATCAGATGAAAATTTACAGTGTATTTAAAATAGCTTGAATGAAGACATAATTCAATTAAGTCACAAAAAAAATACAATGGTGAATTCTATGAACAGGCTGATGGCTTGCTATGGACTGATCCCTATTGCCAGTTGCAGCTGACGTTTTTATGGAACAACAGGCTTTAAGTAGTGATCCTTTGAAGCCTTCTTGTAGGCTCTGCTATGTGGATGATAAATTTATTATATGGCCACACAGTGAAGAACTTCATGCGTTCCACAGTTTCTTAAATGGAATTCACCCAAAAATCAAATTTACCTTGGAGGCTGAGAGTGAGGTCAGTCTCTCCTTCCTAAATGTGTTGGTATACAGGAGATCTGATAACACTCTAGGTCACAGCCAACCAACACAAACAAGTATTTAGATATCACTTCGCACTACCACCCAACCCAGAAGCAAGCAGTATTCAACACTTGTCCTCACGTCACTTCCGTATCAGCAATGACAACAACCTGGAACTGCAGTTTAATTTTTTAAAGAGGACAATGAAGGCAAATGGTTATAATAGTTGTTCAATCAACATGGCTTTTAGGCAGAATATTAATCATGCTAAGAAGAGTAATGAGGAACCATCTCCTCACTCTGTTAGGTTACCATTCATTTCTGAGGTCACTGATCACATAAGCAGAATTCTAAAGAAAAATGGTATCCAGACATCTTTCTTAAGTCAAAACAAAATAAAAGATTTTTTCTGATGAAAAATGAATGCACCTGTTTGCCTCCACAATGCAGGCATCTATCAAGCGACATGTGGCAAAACAGGAAGAAATGTTAAAGAAAGCATCAAGGAACATGAATAGCACATGCAGCTAAAACAAAGTGTAAAATCGACAGTAGCAGAACATCATGTGGCTCTGACATTGATTTTAATAATGTGCATGTGCTGGCTAAGGAAACTAACATTTATAGAAAAAAGGTCTGAGAAGCAGTTGAAATTTCCAAGAATGTACGTTATTTCAATGGAGAGGATGGCTATAGGCTTCCAGCATCATGACTCCCCTTCATCAAGGAAGTAAATATGTGGCAGTGGTATGTGAGTGAGATAAAAAACTCGCTGCAAGTCACCTCGGCGGACAATAATATTTTGGGTAAACATTCCCCCTCTCTTTCTCTGTCTGTTTCACATCTAGCCAATGATAATGGCCTATCAATAGTAGCAGGAGGAATTTCAACCAATAAGCCTACTGAAACATAACAGTCCAATTAAAACTAATAAAAATGCATAAATTTTAACCATAAACAGTAGTTTCTGACATAGAGGTGTATGGAAATATGTACTTGTGAACTGTTAATTGGTAGGAACATTTTATATGATATTAGTCTCCTGTAAGTAGTAATATAACAAGTGTATTGTTAATATTTGATACTTAAGCATTTATACTTGCTTCAACTTATATAAAGATTAGAATTCACTCATGTATTTAATATATAACAATCTAGGTAATCTTTAAAATGTGACATTTGTTTTAGGATGAGAGTTTTAATTGGTAATTAATCAAAAAATGATTCTCAACAATGCCGAGGATTGTTTAGAATATACACATAGGGGTAGCCATACTGGCATAGTAGTCAGTCTGGTTTTCTATTTTAGACAAAAAGCATGTAGTTTGTTATGCATGATTTATTTCATTATTGTAAGTATATTACAACTTGTTTTAGATTTTTCAAGATGCTTTTAATTAATTTGAGATTATAATAAATGTTTAGTGGAAACAAAAAACAGGATTCATTATTTAAAAAAGTAGCTTTATAGAAGTTTTTTTTTTTTTTTTTTTTTTTTTTTTTTTTTTTTTTTTTTTTTTTTTTTTTTGCGGTTACTGTTTCCGGACTTATGCTGCAACAGAAGATTGCCAGATACGATGAGTAAAATGATAAAACGACCCCTAAGAATGTTATACTACTCCAGCATAAGTGTGGAATAGTTCCTTTCTATCCAATGATGATGTGCCACCAATAGTATCCATATGAGTTTAACCAATAACACCCCTTCTTCTGCATCAGTGCATGAATGTTAGCCTACGACCATGGCCCACCAATGATAGCCACAAGAATTTTAACACATACTCCCACTTCTCCAGCACAAACACAGGAAAACTCCCTTTTATAAGAGAATGTGACACTGGTCTCTGACAGTATTCTAGCAATAGTGGCCACCAAAACATCCTGAAGAAGACCCCAGCAGAGGGGCTGAAATGATGATTATTTTGGGAGGAAGTATGACATGGCCTAAAAACCCAGAAGATTTTATCTTTAGTGACAATGGCAACAAAAGCCTGCAGACTTACATAAAACAAAAGGTGCACATTTTCATCTGTCCAATAGATTGGAGCACGGAGCCCTTGATGTCTATTTTGTGGGAGAAAAACTTCATCAAAATATGCATCCAAAATATCTTTGGACCATGTTATATGGAACACTTTCTTTTAAGAAGCACTTGACATGAACCTCTACTACATTCAAATGTAGAAACAACATTCTCTATATGCTCTGTGCCACTAGTTGGGAATCATCAGCAGACTCAGACTGGTGCCCTCAACAGCAGAGTACTGTGTGTGTCTGTCTATCTTTATAGTTTATATGTGAAGAAGATAGATGTAGTGTACAACTTAACAAATCCAGCATATTGTTAGTAGGTCAATATGATCCACCTCTGACATACTGGTTACCTATCTTTAATCACATTCCACCTGTTGATATCAGATGGAACAGTGGGCGATTGGAAACCCCAGATTTCCACAGCTGAATGACATATTCCCTGTGGGGTGAAAAATCTGACTATCCTGAAACACATCCAAATGGGCCACGGAAGATGTACAGACAAGTTCCACAAGTGGGGTAAATCTTCACCACCATCTTGTGAGTGCAACATGAAAAAACAGACAATAACTCATGTATCAACATGTTTTGTAGATACCAACAAGGATCCATTTGAAGATTTACTGATATTGTCAAGAGGCATAAATAAATATGTAAAAGATCTTGATGTCTGCCGACAGCTATCATTTTTGTTATATTATGCTGGAGAGTGGTGTGAAATGCTGATATTTAATAGTTTAGTAATCTTCAATTTGTAAAGCTATTCTTGTGATTCAAAAACTCATAATGTTTTCTGTAAAATAAATAAATACAAATAAATTATGTATTATGGGATGTAAATCTCAAATTTTATTTTGGGGAATACTGTTCTTTATACAATAATAATTCAATAAATAATGTCCCAAACTTTTTACTGTTCTTACTATATACAGGGGACATCCATTTATGTGCTTCAAACTTGACATTTCTTCTGCACATGTGGGAAGTTTCAAACTGTTCCAGCAGTTGGCAGAGTTTTAGTGAAACATCAGACTGGAATCCATGCAAGATACTCATTGCAAGAAATGGGCTATAATTGGTTGTGGGGAAAAAAAGCACGATGAACATCCATGAACATTTGCATGCTGAGTGTGGTAATGATGCAGTTGATAAAAGTGCTGTTGGGTGATGGGTAAAGAGATTAGTATCAGGAAAGACAGAAACTCAGCTCAATGTTCAGGCATATTTGGGACATCAAGTCACAGCCACTGCTTCTGACATGGTGAATCACACTGACACTATTATTTGTGCAGATAGGTGCAACACAACTTGACAGATATTGGTGAGCATTAAAAGAGCATGAGCAGCAGCTGAGACTTTTGGGTTATTTAAATGAGTGCTGAAGATTGGTTGCACAAATGCTCACAACAGTCTACAAAACTTTTAAAAAAGCCGTTTCATCTGAATTTTTGGGGCAGTTCGAAGATGATGTGCAGGCTTTTTGTGACAGACCATTACAGGTGACAAAACCTGGGTGCATCACTTTGAACCAGAGACAAAAAGCAATCACTGAGGTAGTACCATCAGCAATCATCAAAATAATAATAAATTCACAGCAGCTCCCTCTACTGACAAAGTCATGATGACAGTATTTTGGAATAGTGGTGGCTAATGGATCTGTTGCCAAAAGGCTCAACCTTTAATTCAGAGGAATCTGTGAAGACTCTGTATAAACTCAAGAACTGTTCAATCATGTTTGATCTGACAAGAATCCTAAAGAAATCTTGCTTCAATACAAAAATGCATGCTCACACACAAGTCTCAGAATCCAGACACACATCATCAAATGGGGTTGGACACCATTGCCTCATACACCCTACAGTTCAGATCTGACACCTTCGAGCTTCCATCTGTTTGGGCCACTTAAGGATTCTCTAAATGGGACACAGTTTGATAATGATGAAAATGTAATGTATGCAGTGAAAACATGACTATGAGCACAGACAAGAGGTTCTACCAACAGGGATTCCAAGTCTTACCCAAAGCTGGAGTAAGTCCATAGAAAATGATGGAGACTATGTCAAAAAGTAGTACATATGAAAGAAACATTGTTATTGTCATTAAATACGAACTCTTAAGAATAAATATGTTACTATGAAAAATTGTTCAACAACATATTGTTTACTGAATGAGCTTCATATTTTCTCTGCTCTTCCAACACCTGTTCAGGATACCTGTAACACTCTCACATTGTATAAAAATACCTAAATTTTCACATGTTTAATGTATGCAATTGCCTGAATTTAGCAGCAAACTATTTATGTGTATGAAATTAGAATTAAGTTAATACCTTCAGCTGCTGACGGGCGTTGATATATATAAACAAGGACAGGTGAAAATGTGTGCCCCAACCAGGACTCGAACCCGGGATCTCCTGCTTACATGGCAGATGCTCTATCCACCTGTCTCACCGAGGGCACAGAGGACAGTGCGACTGCAGGAACTATCTCACGCACCGGTAGACCAACATTCTCACCTTGTATCTCGCACACCTGTAGACCCACATTCTCACCTTGTATGTCCACACACTACATTCGTAGTGTCCCACCCGAACATACTCATTACTCATGGAAGACATTATTACCAAGTCCCATAAGAGTTCAGGGAATATGTGTGCATCTGCACAGAAGAAGAAGGTCATGGCCAGTATTGCCAGAACTATATACTTATATAGATATGAAGTCTGTTTTTTCGAACATGTCCGAAAGAACAGACACCGTATCCATATAAGTATATTTATGTGTATGGTTATCCAATGTCAGTCAACAACTTGTTCATAAGACTGTCTTGTTGTATTCTATAACAAACCATTGCTGTTTTTGTACGTAGGCAATGAATCATTTAATGCTGAACAAAATATTATTACTATTATTATTATTACTACTACTACTACTACTACTACTACTACTACTAAGTGTCTTCATGTTTGACTAGTTCTTCATAGTAGACTGTACAAGAGTGATGTTGAGAGAACATTTTATGGAAGCACCACTATTTTCAGCATATGCATTGGATTACCATTTGGTTACCATTACATGACTCTCCCTGTCGCTCTGTCCCATAAAGCTATAGCTTTGTTCCTATACAGTTGGAAAACATGACTTAGGTCCATAATAATGAAAGCTATAGTAATGATAATACATACTAGTGTCTACAATTCTGGCAACTGAAGACACAAGGTGCTGCATTATTCACAAAATGAAAATGATCAGTACACCTACTGTCAAAGGACTGAAACCCATCAATTTTCTTTGTAAAAAATATATAAGCTGTACACTACACTTTCAGTTTATGTCTTGTATTTAGAAAGGTTCTATAACTGTACAAGCAGTGTAAAGTATGTTCCATTAATATTCAAAAATCTTTCTTTTTTTAGATGTTAGTGCTGGACAATCAAGTGATACTACAGTCAGATATCAAATTCTGATCTTATCTTCATGTAACTTGCTACAGTCAATGTACTAACTACAATGATTCAAAATTTTGTTCTCCTTTATGTTAAGTGAAGAAAGAAATAAAAATTAGTTTGACCAAGGAAAACTAATGCTATTACATGTTCCAAAAGCACTTAACAATGGTAACAAAATATATTAAAGACATTAATAAAGATGACTGCTAAACTGCAACTCCACAACTAAAATGAACCTTATTATTTCATATGTATAATTTTTCTTTAAAAATGCCAGTAGTGTAAGCTAACATGTGCTCTGAATACTGTGGATGCATTGATCATTGTGGCACTTACTATCTATGGTGTGCAACTGTCTAACATGAATAGACTGATGTGAACTGGAGAAGTAGAGTATCTCATTTTATGTTCTATTCCACCACATGTTGAATTTTTCCAGAGAATAGATCAAATGTACTTTCAACTGAATATTCAATAAACACAGCATTTGTAACCACAGTAACACTACACAACAGAAAGATAAAACTGTGTTCATGCACTCAGAAATGGAAATGCATTTTTCTTAATGATAATAAGGAATCGAAGAAAAAGTGTAGAAAGATGGTAGATGCTTGGAATATTACAATAAGCCATTTTTAATTTAAAATACACAAAAAATAGGAAGGCAGTGGAGTACAACTGACTCATCAGCAAAATTTGCAAAACAGTTTGAATTATCACTGTTATTCGAACAGTTTGGCTGATTTTCTCCAAATAAATTTACTGTTCCATGTTATAGTGCTGTTATTGAACACTTCTTTGCTATCATTTATATTTGTGATTTGGTACATACTAAAAAGCCAACAAAGTAAAATGTTCATGGTTTATGAATAGCCATATCTTTCAATCCAATATTTTTTCACCTAATATCAGCCCTAATTATAAATTCATCAGTACAATTTTCAATATATGAACTACAATTACCATGTCTTCACAGCCTAGATTAAAAACCCAGTAATTTTCCTCTCATCTCATGTTCACCTAAACTGAGCAGTTCCATGATGAAATAACAGACAAATATTACACATATAACTAGGTAAAATCCAGACTGATTATAATGATACTTTGTATCAAAGATATATTAGCTTTCATTCACAACTTACAGGTAGGTTTCATGACAACACTGACCGCATTTACAGTAATCTTGCCTTCCCAACTTATTTTTCACAGTAATCTCGCAAATGCTTTGATATGCCTATAAATTTCAAATCTGTGTGACCACTCAAATATGAAAACATTTCATACATCCCTCTATTTAAATCTCCTTCTGTACCACCATCAAGCAATATTTTCACACAAAAAAAGCAAAGTGTAAAAATTCTCATCCTACAGGCACAAAATGCAAAGTGCTATAGTATGTACAAATGTGTGTAAATATTCTCAACTACATACACAGGGAGCCAGTTAGATACTGAACAGATGATTTAGGGCTATTAGGCAGGTGGCACTTAAATATTAGTAAAGAAAAGCTCAACCTGCTTGTAAAGCTGGTAGTAATGAAATTGTCAGTTATTCAATCTGTTGCCATGTTATGCTATTGACATAGCATGCAAAAGAGAACATTATTTGTCACTACCTTTAAGAAACCATTAGGAGCAGCTTTATCAAAGAATGAGTTCGCAACAGTTTTCATCATTGATCTTCACACTACTAGTTTTTTCCCCTTGTTGTTGTCGCTGTGGTCTTGAGTCTGAAGACTGGTTTCATGCAGCTCTCCATGGTCCTCTGTCCTGTGCAAGTCTCATCATCTCTGAATAACTATTACAACCTAGATCTTTCTGATTCTATTTACTGTATTCATCTCTTGGTCTCACTCTATGATTTTTATCCCCAAAATTTCCTTCCAATATTTAACTGATGATTCCTTGATGTCTCAGAAGTTTCCTATCAGCCGCTCCCTTCTTTTAGTCAAGTTGTACCACAAATTTCTTGTCTCCTCAGGTCAATTCAGTGCCTCCTCATTAGTTACATGAACTACCCATCCAATCTCCAACATTCTTCTGTAGCACCACATTTCAAAAGCTGCTATTTTATTTTCTCCTTGCTGTTTTATGATTATAAAAGTGTAATATACCCATAGGAAAGCCTCTTCAGAAAAGAAAGTAATACATGATTGTGTGCTAGCACTTAACATTAAGGTATTCAGTTTAAAACTTAGTAATGAAAGAAATTTTTATCACAAGTATTTTCCAAGGAGAAGGGAACTGGTGGTACAAATGTTCCTGGTGATTATTTGTAGCAATGCCCTAGGTTAAATTTCCAAGATCCCTTTAGTGTCTCATGAAGTTAGGGCATGAGAGATTGTTAATTATTTGTTGGAATGGAACATTAAGTTTGATGGCACCCATGGAGACAATCTACAAAAGTAGAAATTTTGCTGGTACCATTTTTCAAATATTCTCTTATTTTGTTTCCACATTCTCACATAACAACACAAAGTCTGCACTGCATAAGCACTTAGCACAATCACCCACAAGACCCAAATACACATGACACTTCACAATACATTGGCACAAGACAATAAAAAGCAATCTCCGTTAAAGCCTTGTCCAGGACAACGAAGAAGGATTGCCACATTGCCCCCTACACTTGATGGTTGTGTGTATGACTGGCTACAAAGTGGTTCTAGTAGAAAACGTATCGACCACTAGTCAGGACTAGATCATGGAGATAGATCCCAGAAAGAAAAAATAAATCCAATATCGCACTATAGCACTCCACAAATGACAACATTTTGCAGATTCTTGAAGAAGTTTTGGATATTCAGTGCCAACTGTTGTTCCAACTGACTGACTACTGTGAAGTCCAACTTTATCAGTGACTTATCATTATTATTAATTTCATAGTTTTTTCAAGAGAGGAGGGTCTGGCACATGCTGTGGTGCTCAAAAATAAGACTTTTTATTTCTTACAAAAGATAACTGTAAATTGTAGATACCATATGAGTCTCATTGTGACCTATCAAATCAAAGCAGTTTGTCTGGCAATCTAGTCAGTCCAGTTATATTACTGCCACCTGCATATTGTTACATTTTAAGAACTTGGAACCTTGATATCCAGCAGTCGCATTTTATTTTGAAATTTTGCAGACTTCTGCTTATGTTTAATTTATACTCTCATACTGCTGTCTATCTTTGTTTGACATATAACAATATTATGAGAAAGAAAATTGCTACTCACCATATAGCAAATATGCTGAGTCGCAGATAGGCACAATAAAGACACTTCTACAGTTAAAGCTTTTGGCCATTGGCCTTTGTTAACAATAGACAAACACACACACACACACACACACACACACACACACACACACACACACATACACACAAACACACATACACACATGCAAATGCTACTCACGCACATGACTGCAGTCTCAGGCATCTGAAACCACACTGTGAATAGCAGCACCAGTGCATGATGGGAATGGTGGCGACTGGTGGGGGGGAGGAAGAGGAGGGATAGTATCGTGGGGGTGGCGGACGGTGAAGTGTTGCAGGTAGACGGAGGGCAGGGGAGAGGTTCGGGCGGGGGCGGGGGGGGGGGGGGGGGAAGTAGCAGAAAAGGAGAGAAATAAAAAGACAGGGTGTGGTGGTGGAATGACAGCTGTGTAGCGCCAGAATGGGAACAGGGAAGGGGCTGGATGGGTGAGGACAGTGACTAACGAAGATTGAGACCAGAAATGTTCTGCCCACTATCCTTCCCACCCCTCCCACAGTGGTATTCCACCGTCCACCAAACCTTCACAATATACTCGTCCATCCTTGCACAACCCTGCTCCCAATCTGTTACCTCATGGTTCATACTCCTGTCCCATACATCCTCCCACCACCACCTACTCCAGTTCAGTCACTAACATCACCTATCCCATCAAAGGCGGGGCTACCTGTGAAACCAGTCATGTGGTCTACAAGCTAAGCTGCAACCACTGTGCTGTGTTCTATGTACACATGACAACCAACAAGTCATTTGTCTGCATGAATGGCCACTGACTAACTGTGGCCAAGAAACAAGTAGACCACCCTGTTGCTGAACACGCTGCCAAACATGATATCCTTCATTTCAATGACTGCTTCACAGCGTGTGCCATATGGATCCTTCCCACCAACACCAGCTTTTTCGTTAGTCACTGTCCTCACCCAAAAAGCTCCTTCCCTGTTCCTACTACTAGCACTACACAGCGTGTGTGTGTGTGTGTGTGTGTGTGTGTGTGTGTGTGTGTGTGGGTGCGCGCGCGTGTGTGCTTATATGTGTCTATTGTTGACAAAGGCCAATGGCCGAAAGCACTGTAAAAGTGTTTTTGCCGTGTCTATCTGTGACTCAGCACCTCTGCTATATGGTGAGTAGCAACTTTCCTTCTTGTAATATTGTCACATTCCATCCTGGATTTTCCATTGTTTGACATATGCATGTGTTTCTCTTACAGCCAACCTCATTTGCACTCCTTTTCCTTACCCTGCTCCTCCCACTTTTTCCTTATGTTTCTCATCCCTGTACCTTAAATCAGAATCCCCCTCCTCCTTCCCTTTTTGCAATACATAGTACACTCTTGCTTTTTTATAGCTATACTGTACATTGTATGTCAGTCTTATCTAATTCCCTGCCTGATTCTGAATGTGTTCCCTTGTCATCTAAGTGACTACTGTGCCATAGAATGCCACAAATTTCTCTGGCATCTGAATCTACTATACCACAGTTCACTATTTGTGTTAAATTCCTTTCTTTAGCTAATATGACTGCCATAATCTACATGTCTCCATGACTCAACCATCTTTCTATACATTTTCCTTACTGTTTGTTCTGATTAACTTTTGAGATCTGAATATTTTGTCTAAAAGCTCACGGAAAGTGTAAATTTCTTCATGTTTTTATTTGCCTTTCAATAAGACTTCTACAGTCCACTTCAATCAGTACAGTACATGCAAAAGTAGATTTTTCTATAAATAACAACAAATACTGCAGCTTACTTTAGTTTTCCTTGTGGTAGATATTCCTGTCCATTTACATTATTTTCCACTCTTCCTTTTGCAGTACCATCTGAGATCTTCAAATTGATTTCTAAAACAGTTAAATCTTTGAAATTTCAGTGTTCCAAACATTTGTTATGTTAAAACTCGCAATAATAATAAGATAAACTTTTCAGTAGCTGTACATAAAATAAGAGGAAGGTAACCATTCACCTATAGCAGACCAATGAGTGGAGCACAGAAACACACAACAGGAAACAGCATTCACACTAGCTATCAAGCTCTTGCTCTTTTTCTACAAAAAATACATGCATTCACACACACCCTCACAGTTAACCACATGCATACTCCTGTGGTCATGGGAGACTCAATGCCATGGCCATGGGAATGCATGTTTTGGTGTCTGTGTGGTTGTGTTTATGAATGTGAGTACTTTTGCTGGAAAAAGAGTAAGAGCTCAAAAGCTAGTGTAAATGATGACTGATTTTTCCTGTTATACGATTCTGTGCGCCATGCAATGGTCTGCTATAGATGAGTGATTGCGTTTCCTTTATTTTACATTTTGCTCCATCCAGAAATGTCCATTATTGTTATACATTTCCAGCAGACATGGCAGTTGTGAGGTTGAACACAGATATCCGTAAACTAGGGGAGAAAATTGCAAAATTTCAATAACTCAGGAAAGCATAAAGCAATTTAAAGGAAAACTGAATGTAGTATTACCACTGTGGAACTGCACAAAACCATCACATATAAATCAGCAGCATTACAATTTACTTGAATTTGATTGCATCATCATAACATAGTAGACAACAACAAACCTAAGATGGAAGCTGCCAAAGTGGAACTCAGAAAACACAGTAGAGATAGCCAATATGGTCAATGACCTCGTGATTATACTGCGCAGATGAGTTTAAATCAAGGATCATAGGCAGGTTAGAGGCAAACAAAATTCTAGTAGAGCTGGTAAGATAAGAAATGTTCACATTTCTGTTGTTTGTAGGCTGTGACAATACTTTCTAAACACAAGGCCAGCATGCAGAAATTTCAGTCAAGGACACCAGAATGTAAGAAGATTTGGGTATAGCACCTGACTGACAATGAGGTCATCAGAGTTGGAGCACAAGCTTACGATAGCCAAAGATGTGGGAGGAAGTCAGTCATGTGCTTTACAAGGGAATTGTCCTGGGATCTGCCAACTGATTTAGGTAAATACAGTAAACTTAAATCTGGGTGGCCAGAAAGGGATTAAAATACCGCTGCTCCAGTGCTTTACTTACTCTGCCACTTTGCTCAGTCTCAGTCAAGGATGATGCAAACTGATTATTAGCATTTGAAAATATACACTGCAACAGTCCAGACACATACATCTTTTTATTTCCAACTAAAATAGTAATTTCAAATACCAGCCTAGGAGAATATTAATTTGAAACTGTTGCTGAATGGTGGTAAAAGGGTGGCAATTGGGGAAAATGCTTTTACTAGTAATTTTGAAAAAAAAAAGAAAACGTTTCATGTAATCAGAAACAAATTTCTGAGCCACCACCCAGTACTGAGTTTTGGGCAATGCAGTACCTGCATGTCTAATGTGAAGCAGTGGAGGCTTGGAAATTACAACCTGCAGATGATTGCCAAAAACCAGACTAAATTCAGTCTTGTACAGTCAGTCATTGCTTCCTATTTGTTCTGGAGTGACTGACAAATTTGTGCCATGAGAACTATTGCAGTTAACACTGATAGTTAAAAAAAAAATTATGACTAAGCAGTACTGTGCTTGTAATAATATTGGAAAAGTATATGTTTTTAATTTGGTTATCAGTGGTTTATCATACACTATGGAACTTAGATGAAAATATTTTCATTTTGTTTTCAGCAATTATTGCAGTGTACAGTTCTTAAATTACTGCAAGATGCTGAGAAAATTATTTACTCTTTGTTTTGTGATTTAGTATTCTTCAGTTAGCAGCACATTTGTTTAGAGGATGTGAATTATAGGATCCCAGTTATCATTTTTATATTGATAAATTAAACTTCTCAGGAGATTTCTGCTTTAGGGCTTCAGCAGTGCATCACCTGAGGTAAACTATAATAACTTAAATCATTTGAATTTTAAGGCTCAGGATTGGAGGCAAAGTTAAAGACACTATTAAATAAATTCAAGTCTCATTTCATTTTCATTTTAAAGATAGAGGGTAACCACAACATTCAAATAACATACTTTTGTTGTTAAAGGTGTAGTTCACTAGACATATATTACATAAAATGAGGAAGCAATAAGTGTGGCAGTTCTACTGCAAATTTATTATGATACATTTTGCTGATCTAAGCACAAATAATATTAACCAGTACAGTGATCAGGTCCTGTTAATACAGAGCAGATACTTAGTTCCTAGGAGCTGTTTCTCTTTTGTTAATATATACAATGGCTCATACTACATCCGTATAGGTTCTCCTTCTTGACGGTACATCATGAGTAGTGGTCAAAAAGTAACAGGAATTTTT
Source organism: Schistocerca serialis cubense (assembly GCF_023864345.2). Lineage (NCBI taxonomy): Eukaryota > Metazoa > Arthropoda > Insecta > Orthoptera > Acrididae > Schistocerca > Schistocerca serialis. Next base: position 363,233,643 of record NC_064638.1, read on the forward strand.
TAATTTTGTGAGATTTATGCATTCAGTTCTCAATTTCTTTTTCTTTTTTTCTTTTTTTATTATCTTTTTGGAGCACAGATTCCTAACATATGTTTGCATTTTCAGCTGTTTTGAATATTTAGTTTATTGTTGACAGTTGAAAAGGTTATATGTGTTTTCAACTGCTCAACAAATTTTTACTTTTGAAAAAGATGGATCAAAAAATTTGCATTAAATTTTGCTAGAAAAATGGAACAAAGTGCAACATTGCATTCAAAATGTTGACTGTGGGTTTCAGAAAATCTACTATGAGTGAGACAAGAGCTTGATATAAACATTTCATGGAGGGCTGAGAAGACATTGAAGATGATGACCGCCCAAGACACCCTAGCAGGTCAATTACTGATGACAGTGTAGGAGAAATGATTCTGGAAAATGGCTGAATCACCATCAGAGAGGTTGCTGATGATGTTGGCTTACCCTTTGGCTCATGTCAAGCAGTTTCTTGGGATGCCTGGGCATAAGACATGTAGCAGCAAAGTTTGTTCTGAAAATGTTGAATTTCAATCAAAAACAACATATAGACATCATTCAGAAATTGCTGAATTGAGCTGACAACAATGCAGAACTTCTAAAGAAGTTATGAGATGTTATGAAACATCGGCACACAGGTATGATGTCGAAACCAAGGCCAAGTCATCCCAATGGAAGCTGCCTGAAGAGTCAAGGCGAAAAACAATTCAACAAGTTTGAACACATGTGAAGGTTCTTCTCACTGTTTTCTTCAATTACAATAGGACAGCGCATCATGACTCCATGCCTAATGATCACACAATCAATAAGGAATACTACCTGGTACATGGAAGTTATGCACTCTTTGCGGTGAAGCAATCTAAAGAAAGCAACGAAAAACCAGAGTTCCCATAACTTTTTGATCACACCTCATACACAGAGCATAGCAAATGAATGAATGAATGGATGAATGACATAAGGAATAGAACTATGACCCCATCTTAGCTATAGTCTGCTCCTGTGTTGCAGCCACTGAAAGAGTGACATCAGTGAGTACTGACTGCAGAAGAAGATTTCATGGAGGAGATAGGTATTAGGAGAAACCAGAACAATGTCTACCATTCACTGATCATACAGAATTGAGTATTTGGAATGGGCATGCCAACATGAATACTGGACTGTGCACTTTTTTGTCTACAGATGAGTCCTCATCAATATTGGAAAGTAATAACAGATGTATTCCCCCTCGGAGATGTCTTTGGACAATGTAGTGTTGTTTATGGAGCATATGTGTATACAAATATTTCCATGTATTTTCCCATTGGGAACTGTGATTGCAAATTGCAGACATGATGTTCATGATGCTTATTTATGTCCTTATGCTCATAAAACAGCTGACTGTTTCATTGCAGAAGATGCTAAAGTGAACAGAAATCATATCTTAAACATCAAATGATTGGACGCATTTAGTGGCGAGCTCAGCTCCTGTCCTGAATCCTGGAAAGCATGACTGTGAATCGATCGATTGGTGAATGCTCTTGAGAGGCCTATCATTGCTCACAGTCTCATGACCAGACTTTTACTATGTTCTAAGTCTATTTGTGTATTCCACAAGACACTGTACACTGAGTGGCAAAAGGCACACAATGTACCAAATCACTTTGTTCTGTTCCATTTCTGGATGGTACATTAGAAGGATTGTCAGCATGGTTCTGTATATGTACAAATTTCTCCACCTTTTCCCTCATGGCCATTAAATGAGTCATGGAGGAAATAATATATTTCCTAATCATATCAGAACATGGACTCTCAGGATTTTGAAAGTAAGGCTATTAGCATTGGACTTTTTTTTTAACATTTTTGTGACAAGTTTCATGCCAGCTAAACAAACTTTTGATAAAATGTGCACCTCTTCTTTGAATATTCTCTATCACTTCTATTAATCCAGCTTGTAAGGGAGTCACAGAAATGAACAACACTCAACAGTTGGTTAAATTAGGTTTTCTTAAGCAGCCCCCTTCCTTAAGATCAGATCTCCAAGACAAATGGTATTCATTTCCAACAGTGCTCATAGATGAATCATCAATAGAACCACACACTGATAAAATATTTCTGAGGGTAATCATTTCTTGTATTTTTTCCTATGTGCTTCATAGTTATAGAACACTTGCAAGGTGAGGTGCCATCAAAATGCAGAGTCAGAGGCGAAAAATTCATTTCATGGCAACAAAATGCACAAAATCTAAACCGTTACAGTAGCAAGTTAGGCAATACCACCAAATGAAAGATAAAAATGAGACTAGAAAATGTATCTAAATGTCCACTCAATAGGCAGAATAGTAATAAAGATATTGTATATGAAAACACTTATCAACATAAGAAATTTTATAATTTCTAAATGCTTTCAGTGATTTGAAGGAACCAAGTGCCATAGACAGTGCTTGAATAACTCTTTTGAAACACAGTTTCAGAATTCTTATTAATGTAATACATTTTGAATTATGAGCCAGAAATGTTAATTTCAAGAAGTAAAAAATGTATCTGAATCACAAATCACCGTATGTAGCAAACACTATGAGACAGTATATTATTGTAGCTACTTGCAAACATGTAACTTTCATTATGTTTAGTAATAATTAATAACAAATAAATGTAAATGTACTACCTCATTCATTAACATGTAAATAACAAGGAAACTAAGGAGCAAAAAAATTAATGGCACCACAGGAAAGCTGGTGAAATTAGCTCTTAATTCATATGTAATAAGTGTAGTAGCAGTAAGTTAAATGTAAATTTGAGAATTTTGCAACAACACATTGTGTCTATTTAAGGGTGGTGGCTACAATGGCTGTGGACAATTTGCTTTAAGAGTTGGCTCTGAGTGGATTTATGGCTGATTAGTTGGAGGGTTGATTGCCATTTAAAATCACTGAAATTTTTTGAGCAATGGTTTCATGGACTTTAAAAATTTGTGCAGAAGTTCCAAAAAATTAGAAAATTTCAACAGTTAGTTTTGTAGAAAGTAACTATGAGCAACTACACGTAGGGACATGCAAATATTTAGACAGCTAGATTGATGAACTTAAATATTTTAGCTGATCGCATTTTGACTTGTGAATTTGTATACAGTTAGTGTCATGGACTCTAACTTCGAGCTGCAACATTGTCTGAGCTGCAAATTTTTCAACAGCTAGCTTTTTGGACTCCCAACTCTGAAAAGAATATCACTGGGACTCTTAAAAATCTTATGATGATTAGCTTGGTGAACTGAATTTTGACTTGTGAATTTTATGAGAATTAGCTTCAGGAACTTTAACCTTGAACAGTAATATGATGAGTTGGTCTTAACACACTTAGAATAAAAAGTGACTGTATCTGTTAGTGTGTTTCTTTCACCAAACTAAGGGTTAAACAATTTTTTTTATTTCTAGACATTAATGGTCCCCTGCCCTGAATCAACTGCCAGCAATCATCCAAACAATAATCTGATAGTGTTTAGACCATTTTTATTTATGCCAGTGACCATAATCCTTCCTGCACTTAATAATTATTAAGGAGGTAACAGAACCATTAATTGGGTGCTTAAACAAATATATGACTTTCCTCTAGACACCAACATAAGCCAGTGAACATTAAATTAGTCATACATAAACCCTCCGACTTGCCAGAATGCTGTAGGGTTTGAAATGGAGGCAAGATCATCACAATTTCTATTTTGCCTCTCAAGTCAAAATTTATGCAAGTAATAGTTGACCTGACAATAACATTCCAGTCGACCCATAAAAATTGGATTTTGACTGCTCTGTTTTGGTAATGACAATAATAATTTTTACATTTATCCACACTGATCATTTTCAATCAACAGTCCACCATTCTAAAAATTGTGAAGAGATCTCGGTATCTTAATTATAGTTTATTATGTATTTAATAATTGTTATACATCAAAATAAATAATGTTTTGTTTACTATCAGTATATTTATGAGATACACTGTAAGGAATGTAACTAATTGTATCAAGGCAGAAAGCAACTTAAACAGGTTACCAGACTGTAGAGGCACTGAGTGGTGTGTGGTCTCATAAAAAGAGTTTTTTAAATAACAATAAGGGCCACTCTGGCTGCCGTAACCTGGATTACAATATCCTTGCTCAATAGCTGAACTACAATAACCAAGATACTGTTATGAACCTATATTATGATTAGAAATGATTCTACAAAGTGAGCAGTTAAAATGCTTAATATCATTGTTTAGAATTACATCTTGAATTATTGGTCTCCCCATCAGGCCTCACTCTAATTGAGATTAACTCCATGAGCACTGATATCTCGTCAGTTTCCCATGCAGTGTACTAATTCCTAAACTGGAATAAGGAAATTGTGATAAATCATTAGAAATAATAATCCTGTCAAATTTTTTCCTTAATATACACTCCTGGAAATTGAAATAAGAACACCGTGAATTCATTGTCCCAGGAAGGGGAAACTTTATTGACACATTCCTGGGATCAGATACATCACATGATCACACTGACAGAACCACAGGCACATAGACACAGGCAACAGAGCATGCACAATGTCGGCACTAGTACAGTGTATATCCACCTTTCGCAGCAATGCAGGCTGCTATTCTCCCATGGAGACGATCGTAGAGATGCTGGATGTAGTCCTGTGGAACGGCTTGCCATGCCATTTCCACCTGGCGCCTCAGTTGGACCAGCGTTCGTGCTGGACGTGCTGACCGCGTGAGACGACGCTTCATCCAGTCCCAAACATACTCAATGGGGGACAGATCCGGAGATCTTGCTGGCCAGGGTAGTTGACTTACACCTTCTAGAGCACGTTGGGTGGCACGGGATACAGGCGGACGTGCATTGTCCTGTTGGAACAGCAAGTTCCCTTGCCGGTCTAGGAATGGTAGAACGATGGGTTCGATGACGGTTTGGATGTACCGTGCACTATTCAGTGTCCCCTCGACGATCACCAGTGGTGTACGGCCAGTGTAGGAGATCGCTCCCCACACCATGATGCCGGGTGTTGGCCCTGTGTGCCTCGGTCGTATGCAGTCCTGATTGTGGCGCTCACCTGCACGGCGCCAAACACGCATACGACTATCATTGGCACCAAGGCAGAAGCGACTCTCATCACTGAAGACGACACGTCTCCATTCGTCCCTCCATTCACGCCTGTCGCGACACCACTGGAGGCGGGCTGCACGATGTTGGGGCGTGAGCGGAAGACGGCCTAACGGTGTGCGGGACCGTAGCCCAGCTTCATGGAGACGGTTGCGAATGGTCCTCGCCGATACCCCAGGAGCAACAGTGTCCCTAATTTGCTGGGAAGTGGCGGTGCGGTCCCCTACGGCACTGCGTAGGATCCTACGGTCTTGGCGTGCATCCGTGCGTCGCTGCGGTCCGGTCCCAGGTCGACGGGCACGTGCACCTTCCACTGACCACTGGCGACAACATCGATGTACTGTGGAGACCTCACGCCCCACGTGTTGAGCAATTCGGCGGTACGTCCACCCGGCCTCCCGCATGCCCACTATACGCCCTCGCTCAAAGTCCTTCAACTGCACATACGGTTCACGTCCACGCTGTCGCGGCATGCTACCAGTGTTAAAGACTGCGATGGAGCTCCGTATGCCACGGCAAACTGGCTGACACTGACGGTGGCGGTGCACAAATGCTGCGCAGCTAGCGCCATTCGACGGCCAACACCGCGGTTCCTGGTGTGTCCGCTGTGCCGTGCGTGTGATCATTGCTTGTACAGCCCTCTCGCAGTGTCCGGAGCAAGTATGGTGGGTCTGACACACCGGTGTCAATGTGTTCTTTTTTCCATTTCCAGGAGTGTATATAGAGGACTCCATGCATAGAAAAAAATAAGGTTTCAACTGTCACTGGAAATGTATTTTTAATATCCCAACAGCAGAGGATGTCAATAGAGGATGTGAGGCACTACAATTAGCATCTGCCTAGTGCCACCAGAAGCATGGTCACAGTGTTATGTGGCCTGACCCAACAATGGCAGCACAGAGCTAAGCGAGAGACTGCAGGCCAGTGTTTTTATAGTATGCACTATGACCTCTTTCAGTTCTCACCAAGCTGCTGTAAAAACAACCCTGCTTTGGACTTCGACTTCTGGCTTGTGTTCTTGGTGTTTATTCAGTGCTCTGCTCTTGACAACATTGGCTTTGTCTACAGATTACACTTTTGTATCAGGCCTAGGCACTTTAGTAATGATGAGTTCTTACCTTATCATGTTTATGGCAACATAATCACCTACAATTCCTGTGTTGTGGACCCAAGTTTATGGAATTTTGGCAGCAACCATCATCACTGCTGCAGCAGCACTTTCAAGAGCAATAGTCTGCAGTTCAAGAACAGTGACACAGAGAGCAGCAGGCAGTGATTCTCCAGCTTGTACCTCAGTAGCAACAAACACATCAGTTGGTGGCAGTGGCTACACCCCCACCACCATCTGCTGCATCCTATACAGTGAGCAGTGCTTTACTTTTGTTTCTAGTAGTCTTTGATACGATATGATGCAAAAATTGAAATCCTTTTTGGATCCTAGTGAATTGTCTTTCCAAGACCTCCGTATTCTGTTAACTAAACACTACAATCAACAGTTGGACCTTGTCGTGGTTCAACTCCAGTTTAATCAGTGTCATAAACAATATAGACAGTTGTATGCAGCTTGAGCTACTGACTTGCAGGGTCTCACCTGCAAGTGTAATTTCACATGTCAGAACTTGAAAGTGTCCTATGCAAAATTATTGATTCGAAAAGTGCTTGTGCACCTTACCTCTGACAGGTTGGTCACTAAAAAAGATTAGGTACGTCTGATCCTAGCCTTGGTGAAGTACTTCAGATTGTTTAATCTTTTGAGGTTGTTTTGGGAGCTCAGCAGCTTTTTGCAAATGGCACTTAGGTTTCCCATGTTATTAGTCATCAATGTGAGTACCTGTTAACTGATGATTCTGACTCAGCATCTTGTACTTCTGCCCTTAAGTTTCATACAAGTTCACAGACATCCAGATTGGTGATGTTTTGTGAGAGACTTAAGTATGTTGCTGATTCTGCTCCTTCCTCTGCATCGCAAGACCTTATTCGTGATGTTCCAGTGGACCAGTAACGCCCTCCCTCCTCAGTGTTGCAACATATGTCACTCATGTCAGTGAACCTTCAGTTCTGTCCAGAATCCAGCAGCGAGCATAACAGATGCCAATGTCTGCATTGTGCAGCAAATTGCTGGGTCTGCAGTTAGTGCAGTGACCTTGGTGTCAGCTGTCAACAAGTAACCCACTTCCCACAAGCTCAGCAGCAGCATGATGGCAATGCTGCAATACATAAAGTCACAGCTGCAGAACTGGCAGTTTCCTTGCCACCATGGAAACTCACTTTCACTTTGATGCTGTTCTGCCAGTCCATGGAGTTGCTGGCAGCTAGACACCAGCATAGCCTTGTCTTTAATCAAGGAGGACACATTCACAGGCTTTGCTCACATCTTTTGTGACAGTTCTGGCACCATGCCCTGTCTTACTGCTGCAGATCCATTCCTCTGCTCAGAGTACTGTTGCTGGCAGCTAAGTAAAAAAATGCTCAATTCTGATTAATCTTCTTAGTTGTGCACTCACCTACTGCTGCTAACATTTTCAGCTCAGATGCCTTGACTAGTTTTGGATTTGTAATGGAGAACCAAGCTCATTTAGTGTCAGTCAAAGTGCCTTTCTCTGGTCTTTATGTTCTGTGCATGTTGTACATGGAGAGTTTCAAACTGATGTTGGGTGTGCTGATAACTTTACAGTCCACATTTCTACAAAGCCTTCAGCAGTGCCTAAACTTTGGCAGACTCACCCACTTCTCTTTGTAGTTTGTGAGGCTGTTCAGGTAGAACTTGTATGCCTTCAGGACCAAGGTCTCCAGTTTCCAGCAGTCAAGGGGTGACACCTATGATGGTCATTAAAATAGTGAATGGCTCATTACATATTTGTGATGATTTTAAGTTCATGGTTAACTCACACTCTAACACTGATCTATACCCACTGCTTCACCAAGAGGATTTATTGGCTAAACTAGCTCAAGGTAACAAATTTATTGAAAGGATGTGTGCCTTTTAACAGCCACATGTTGAGGCTTCATGGCAGTTGCTAATTTTAAATATGCGATTTGGGTTTTACAGGTATAGGTATAACTGCATGCTGTTTGGGGCTGAGAGTGGACTAACCATTTTCCAAAAATATTTGGAACAGTGGATTCAAGATATTCAACACTGTCTCAACTACTAGTCATTTTACCACTACAGAGGTGATGCACATGAAATGTCACAAGAATCTTGAATTTCTTTTTCAATAGTTCCAGAAAATGGTTTGCACTGACAAATGGAAAAGAGCAGTTTCTTTGTACTCAATGTGAACCATATGGAGTGTATTCTTAGTTATAAAGGTATCACATCCACATGCAACCATGTTGATATGATCGTGAAGACACCAGTGGCAACCAACCTTCAACAGTTGCAGGCATTTCTAAGGAAAATAATGTATTATACCAAGTTTATTCCTCAAGTGGTGCAGATCACTCACACCCTCAATTAGTTGTGGAAGAAGGGTGTCAAATTTGTATGGTTGGCTGCCTGTCAACAGACTTTCCAGCAACTTAAAGATGGTCTCAAGGTGGCTCTGTGTCTAATGCATTATATGCCTAGTATGCCATTGCCATTGGTGATGGATGCATTCAGAAATGGCAGTGAAGGCGTTTTGTCACAGAATTTGTCATATGGATTAGTGCACTCAACTGCTTTCATCTCTAACACATTAAATGCTGTGCAGTTCAATTATTCCCTGACTAAGAAAGAATGTTTACTGATCATTTATGGAGTCGAGTAGTTTAATGTATATTTGTGTGGTAACAAATTTCACTTGTTGACTGAGCACAAACCCTAAATATCCTTGTTCAGGTGTTGGTCTAAGCTCCTGGTGAAGATGGTGCAGAGCCTGCAGCTCTGGGCACCGCTTTTGAGTGGGTAACATTATGAAATCAATTTTTATCTTAATGCCCAATAAATCAATGCAGATGTCCTGTCTGTCCTTCTTGGCTGTGAAACAGAATTTCATCATCAGGAAATTGTTTTGCCCTGGGTCCACAGCTGCAAATAACTTTGGACGAATTCCCACCAACAATGCATAAGGTCAGCTTGGCGTCATGTCATGTAGCAACATAGTCCAGAGCAAGGTTTTGTCAGCAGTCCAAAAACGGTGGCCAGAGCTCATTTCCTACCAGGCTAACCCAGCTTTTCAAAATTATTTTGCACTGTGCTACATGCTTAGTACCATGCAGGGCATCTTAACACTGGCCACAGGGGTCCCTGACTGCCATGTCATCATTCTGCATCCACTTCAGTCCTGTATCCTCCATTTCCTTCATGCATCACATTGGGAGATGATGCACTTGAGGCATTGGCCAGTCAGCATGTTTATTGGCCCAGCATCAATGTGTGCTGGTCCTGCCATGCCTACTCCCTCAATCAAGCATTTCCAGCTCAATGCTTCTCACCATAGCCTCATCCCAATCATCTATGGAGAGAGTCCACATCATTTTCAATGTGCTCTATGGTTGCTGGTGGTGAACACCCTCTCAAACCTTCTGTTTGTTGCACATATGCCATCCTACACCACCCCTGATACCATCCGTGTGTATGTGTGTGTGTGTGTGTGTGTGTGTGTGTGTGTGTGTGTGTGTGTGTGTGTGTGTGTGTTTGCAAGTTGGAAAATGAAATGAAGTCCCATGCATCTTTACAGAGCGTAGGGGAACGATGCGGGAGACCCGCACTGCCTTACTAGGCAAGGTCCTAATGGAGGTGGTTTGCCGTTGCCTTCCTCCGACCGTAATGGGAATGAATGATGATGATGAAGACGACACAACAACACCCAGTCATCTCGAGACAGGAAAATTCCTGACCCCGCCGGGAATCGAACCCAGGACCCCGTGCTCGGGAAGCGAGAACGCGGAGCACTCAAAAACAAGGTTGTAAGAGCCCATATGGAATTAATAGAAATGAATGTGGTCAAAACAAAGAAAATGTGAGAAAAGAAATAAAGGCAATCGGAGGTGAGATAGCATTAGCCCCCAGTCTCATAAATTTGAAGAACGTGGCCCAGAGGAGTAACAGTGATCTGGTGATACAAATGGAGTGAAACAACAAGCCAGACCACAATGATATTTTATTAGTGACTGGTTTCAATTTCATATAGATGTCACCTTAGAAAATAAGCACCATCTGACTGCAGTAAAGATCGTGTTGCCGTATGAGCATCTGAGGAGCCACCAGCAGCACCCATTTGGTACTCATTTGCTACAAGAAGTCAAAACCGGTCATTAATAAAATATTATTGCAATCTAGACCCTTTTTTCAGCCCAGTTCACCCAAGATCAATTGCACAGTCATACTAGTTCACATAATGGAAAATAGTATTAAAATTGTTCAGGTGTTTTAAAATTGTCAAGGAAAACTAAGTAAAACTAAAATAGATTCACAGGATTATGTGGCTGGCTGATCACTTACAAAAAGTGCATGAACCAGCCACTCTGATAACATATTAAAAATGTTGCCCTAACTTTTTAAGGAACATGTCAGACAAATCACAAAACCTTAAAATGTAAGAACATTCACTTGATCACCATTTAAAATAGAGGGCAAATCTGTTAGTAAATGGGCAGCTGGACTATGGTCTGAAAATAAAGACACAGTCTAGGAAAATTTGGTGCACTGTGATCTACAAGCCATAAACACAACACACTGGAGGATCCTCTCGCTGGAGCAAGAAAACATGCTTTATAAGGGTGTGGCCTATGCAAAGATGAATAAGGAGCACATCATCCTGCATCTGTGACAGGAAGAAGGCACACCATGGTTGTGTTGTACATATCACTGGATGCAGCTTATTATCCATCACTTCCAGCCACTCTTCTTCCCGTCTTTGCATCGGTCTGCAGCTCAACAGTGAGGCAATAGCATGTAGGGGGATGGCACATTGAAGTATCAGGATCATCGTGTTACACATCGTTGGCTGCCAAATCTGCTCTTTTGTTCCCAGTAATATCCACGTGACCTAGCATCCACCAGAAAGACACATCCTTCCCCAGTCTTCATCGGTGGAGGACAGATCCCGGATATTCTGGATAACTTTATCTGGTGAGTACAAGCTTTGTCAAAAGTGAAGGGCACTCAGGGAGCCAGAAGAGACAAGGAAATTTAGCACTTGTAACAAATCTCATCTGCTCTGGTGCCTGCAAGATCAAGTATAATTTCACATCAAAGACAGTAAAGTCTTCAGGCAGGCAGATCTTGAGGACATGATCAGGGAAAAGAACAGAGCAACCAATGGAGTCTCCCTGTTTAGACTCATATCTAAACACAGCTGCAAAATTGTGATGCCCAGTTACAATATCATAGAACAATTTATTAAAAACTTATGCCTCTCAAATAATGCACTAAAATTATTCAGGCCCTCTGGAGTAACCAAGGTGACAGGCAGCTAAAACCCTGGATTTGGTGTTTTACTTGCTGTGATTTCATCACTTGCTGCACACAGAATCCAAAAAGCCTTGTTGCTCACGGGTGTTCAAGTGATGGATGAGCAGTAGTATGGTAAGGTGGTGAATTGGGAGTAGCAAGGAAGTTACATGCCTGGTGCACCATGAGGAGTTGCTGCCAGACAGTGAATGGCAGTTCTCCAGCCTCAGAATACAGTCTGGGTATGGGGCTGGTCCTGTAAACACCTGTGGTCAGCCTTATCCCATCATCAGCGATCTAACTGAAAGCTAGGACCCAGAAGGTGTTGAAAATCTTAAAATGTTTCAGGCCAAGGTCTTGAAAAGCAGACAGCGTGTCTCTGCTCCAGTTTTATAGGGCTTTCACACAATTGCAGCTAGACTAGGGATGCACAGTGTATGGATCAGTAAGATCTTCTCATCTGTAGATGCTACCATTTGTGCCCTTGAGAGGATTTTTGTCATCAGGGAGCACCTTGCAACCTGGTGTTGTACAATGGGTCCCAATTTATGTCAACTCAATTCACAGCATTCTATCACTCTAATAGCATCAACCATCTGACCACCTCCCCTTTCCAACCTGTCTACACTGCAAAGGCTGAGCAGATGGTACACGTTTCAAGACTCAGATGGGAAATGCCTTGCAGATGTCGGCAACTGAAGATGACTTCCAGGGCTTCCTCATAATGTATCAGTCCAACCCATGAACAGCCGGGTTTGCTTATGGAGTTGGCCATGAGCCAGTAGTCTTTGATCCGCTGGCAGTGATTCTACCGTTCCATCCCCCTCCCCTGCAGACACCATTGCCCAGGACATTTTCATTCCTACATGCCAATTTTGGAAGGGGGCTAGATTTAATATCCCTGTCAGTAGAGGGAATCAGTAGTGAATCTGAAGCACTACAGTTAGTATCTGTCCCGCACTATCAAAGGCACGATCATATAGTAACATGGGCCAAGCAGACAGCAGCATGGAGCTAAGCAAATGACCACCGACCAGTCTGCTGTAGTATATTTATGAGCTCTTTTTATTCTCACCTATTTGCTGTAAGGATAATGACCCTGCTTTGGACTTTGATTTGCTGGTTTGTGTTCTTGGTGTTTATTCAGTGCCCTGCTCATGACTTTGGGTTTGTCTACAGATTATGCTTTTGAATCAGGCTTGGACACTCTAATATTCAATTTAGGATTAGGAATTAATGAACTGGTTGCACTCAAAGTATTTCTATGAAATGTAAAATAACTGGCACATCAAAAAAAATTAATTTTTCCAATTTTCCTCTTTAGTTGTACGACATTGCATACAAACACCCCAAATTATAGTTTCCAGCACTATTGCAAATATTCCACATTTGTTATATACAAATCCACTTATATGTGCTGCTAAGTATCCCCATAAATGTTTCACCTTTAAATATAACACCTTGTTGTTACTGTATATGCAACAAATTTTCATAAATAAGTAGTGAAACAACTGTAAAAATTTGAAAAATCTTAATATTAGCCACTCTAACTACTGAAATATTATCAATAACAATAATTTAGTTTACTGTTATGTTTGGTACCTTTCAGTAAATTTGTGTTTGACAATAAAGTTTCACAGAGTCCTGACAATGGGGAAACCACAAAAGTAGCACATGCAAACTGTACTACAACACCAGCAGTACTGCAAACGACAAACAGCTACATTAACAACAGGATGTGCTATTAAGAAAGATAAAGGAAATGTACTGATGATGTGAGTCTGAGAAAAGAAGATTTTTTAACACAAAAGCGTATTTACACTTTGGTTGTCCAATGTCATAAATTATTATTCTTTATCTGAAACTTGTTTAGGACAAATAGAATAATAAATTATGGCAAAGTGCAGCCAATGTGGAAAAATAGCTTTGTGATATACACAATTGGGAACTAATTGAATAACTGTCGAGTTTCAACCATTTGCATTATGCCACGGATTATTGTTCATGGCCCTAATGAACTACAACAACAGATAACAACAGAAAAATCCTTAATCACAAAAGAAAACAATGCTTACCAGTAAGATTTGATGCTGATGTTTGAACTGAGATGTCAAACGGTGTGTCTTCCAAATTAGAATTTATATTTTCTGATTGTTCCACACTGCAAACTCCTGAAGCAGTTCCAGGATTCTTGTGTTTGTTGATCTGAAGGCAAGCAGCATTGTCATATAGGGAGCATTCAGAAGATTGAAATATTACTACAGTTTTTAAATTATTGCTACTATTTCCAACAGCATTGTCACATACTTGAGAAAATTCTTTCTCGTGATCTCTGTTGGGCAGATCTAAAAAGTGACACAAATTTTCAACGTTCTTCAATTGCAGAAAGGTTCCTTCTTGGTCATTACAAGTAGGTTCTTCTTGGTGTTTATATATATTAAGCCCTGAGCAGTGCATATTAGTATGTGTTTTTGCATACTGTATTTCTGTGTGTGATTCACAGCAACATACAGGAGAAGCATCCAAATTATTGTCTTGGTGTCCACTGAAGATCTGCAGATATGAAGAGTGCATATCCACTTCTTTCATCTTGGATCTGGTTCCATAAGAAGCCTGTTGTATGTTGTTTCCCAGAGCATCAGCATTAGAGTCTGAAGAAGAATGCCACTGCACAGGGGGTTCATCTTGTGATAACAGTACAGCATATTCTTGGGTTGATGCCTCCTGTAGGTTGTCATTACAATCCGCACATGAAATATGGTTAATATCTCCATTTTTTAAATAATGTAGATGACATTCCTCATCACAGAGGACTGATTTTGAGGGATTTATTTCAGTCTGTGATTTTCTGCTTGTAGGTGGCATTACATGCATAATCCACAGAAAGGAGAGAGGCATAAAAATCTTGGTTATCAACTGCCTTTTCACAGTATCTTGACCTAAACTATAATGTGAGTGTAAACCATATTCCTTGCTTTTTATGACTGTGGAATGTGGTGCTTCCAGCAACAGTTTCACTGCAAAATTAAAAAGCAACAATTGAACTTTGTACTGCACTGCACACAAATAAAACACAATTTATGTATTAAAGTGAAGATAAATTTTATAATAAAATAATCTGGACAGTTAGCAGTTCATGGAACAATGGTTTTATTTGGACAATGAAATCTTTTCAGCAGGAATTGTTAAACAAACCAAACTGTCCTGAGTTATTACACTGCAGTCCCATGGGTTCTGTTGAAAATGCCAACTTTTGACTCATGTCTGGGTAGAACTCTACAGGTGTCATTGTGGTTATGATGTGTGCCTTACGTGCACTACAGATTGCTACTATGAGTAACCGATCAAAGCAGCAAACTTCTGTGGAGTGACATGAAGTTTTCTGCTTTTGAAATACAATTGTGATGTGCCTATTGTAAGCTGTTGTAAAATATAATGGAGGCAGTTTAAGGCAACAATGGTACTGACAAAAAATAGCCAACAATATTGCAGCTGCACTTGTATTTTAACAACAGTTAAGTATTCTACAAAAGTAATTCACTTTAGGTAATAGGAAAGTATGGTGTACATCAGGCATGCTTCAAAGACTGAGCTCCTCATCGTCCTGAAGTTGTCATGTGCAAATTGGGATAAAACAAAATTTTCGACAGTATCAGTGAGACTGCAGCACAAAACCCAAAAATATTCATACATTTCATCCATGTCCTATTACCATTTAAGAAATATTTCATGTCAGCAAAACTATGGAAGTCTGTTACACTCAGACAAAGTTCAGAGATTGATTTCTGCTAAAATATACCAGGATCATCTGAAATTAACGTGAATTTTGCAGAGATGCTTGAAAAGTTGCTGTGGAATTTTCTGTATATAGAATAGATTAATATTTATCAAAAACAGAAACATTAACAATGAACAGCAGTATCTATCTTTCAATAACTGAGAAAAGTAAATCCTGGAACAGTGCAGATAGATGTTGAACACATAATTATAAGAATATCAAGCAATATGAATTCATGGGAAATCCAGGATAAAATATAATACATATATGAAGATAGATCACAATAAATAGTGGAGGTTCTGAGCATTACTTACCTTCAGAAAGTAAAAATCTTAGAACTTCCAAATGCCACAATCACACATGAAACTATCCTAGCTTTAGAACTATCAGTTCCTCCACAAGGAGGAAAGAAGAATAGGTTCAGCAAGGTTAGAAAGAAGGAGCAAGTCACACAGACCACATAATAGGAGGCACCCACCAGTTATGAGAATAAGGTGGACAAAGATGAAAGGGTCAGATATCAGAGAGAGTAAGAGGTCAAAGTCAATACATTGGTAACTGCTGTGCCTGCTTCAGTGCAGTGAGAATGAGAGGGGGGGAGGGGGGGGATGAAGGAACTAAGATGAAAAGTAAAATTAAATAATAATGATCAAAATAATAATAGTGAAAATTAGAGGAGGAATTGTCTATCAACTGAGGTTAACTCCAGAGGAGTGGCTTGAGGTGTGGAGGTGTGTTCAAGGACAAGTTACCATCACCAGTGCTCAGGGAAACCACTTTCAGCAGTGAGGTTTCAAACGGCCCTTATGATGTAGCACGCTGTCAGAGCCTTCAAGCATGGTGAAGAGCATTCTCCATTCCTAGATAATGGGTGTGTCCAAGGTGGACTGTTCTTTTATGTCCATTCATATACTCAATTAGTTTGCTAATTCTCATTCCTATATAAAACAATGTACAGTGGCACATAAATTGACACTCTGATTAGGTACAAGTTTTTAATACTAACACTGAACCTTGTTCATCAAGTTCTAAGTTTCTTGACATCTGATGAGGGCAGTAACTGATATGGCATAATAAATAAAGAAAACTTTATTACATGATTTAGACAGTTTTATTCACATAACTTTCCCAAATTATCACCCTGAACTCTGTCATCCTCCCCACTCCTAACAATTTCTGCATATGCACTTTCTACATGCTTCTCAAGATTCATAAACGCAATGTGACTGGTCACTATAACCAAACTAAAAGAATTTCCATTCTTATAGATCAACACCTTTGACCTATTGTTGACCCACAAAGATATTAACCACTACCCCCACTAACTCTCCACAATTCCTTTTCTGTTATTACCTGTGTTCTGCTTGTTAGGGTGGATTCTGCCAATATCCCAAATGCCCGGGTCTTGCCAGCCCATTTACCTCCAAAACCAGAACCTTACCAATAACCATGACTAGCTGCTTTCTCATGCACAACTACTTTCCTTTGAAGTTATCACCTGCAAGTAAATCTGCAAAATAGCATGGGCAATTGAATGCCAATCTATTTACAGCCTATCTTGAAGAATCCTTCTACACATTCAGAATGCTAAATATGTCACCTAGTTCATGTTAATTGACAGCATTCTTATGATCTAGACTCTGGGTTAGGATATTTTACCCCATTTCTTCCAGAACCTTAACATCATTTTCCCCTTCATTTCACTTGGTTGTTCTGGGGCTGGGCCTGGCAAGCCATTTTCCTTAATGTTGACCTTAATCACATTGATGATATTATAAAAACCTTTGTTCACATCAAACCTGCATATCATTGTCAATATCTCCATTCCAACAGCTGCCATACATTCCACATGGCCAATGGTAGATGCCATATTTTCAATGACAGTCTTTCTTACATTATAGTGAAGGTCTTACTGAAGTATTTGCGCACCAAATCTACCTTCCCAGCCTTGTCCAGAAACAACTCTCCCATTCCCTGTCGCTACACATGCTAACACTTCTCTCACACCTGTCTGTTTTTTACACAATGCCACCTAGGAATGGAACAACTAAATCATGTTTTCTGCCAGTTCTACTATCTTCCATCATGCACTAAAATTAGAAATGTCGTCCTCGCAGTCCTTCCCACTCCTTTCAAATTAGTATTTGCCTCTGAAACAACCTACACAATATACATATTCATCCTGTGCTCCACCCCCAAACCCTTGTCTTATGAGTTGTACCTCTGTGGAAGAGCTAAGAGCAAGACCTGCACTATATAACCACACAGCACCTACTGTTCAGACCTGTCGCTGACATTTTCTACACCATCAAAGGCAGCACCATCTGTGAAAGCACTCACATCATGTTCCAACTTCACTGTGATAGGTCAGTGCAGGCAACTAAAGACTTAACAACATAGCAGAAAATTCTGTCTACATTCTGTCCCACTGGATGTTCTGGTGCACTGGCCATGAGATGGTGTTCTGTTTTCAGCCTAGTGCACATCCACGTTTAGTTCTGGGGGTTCCACCTTCAACCTGTTCCCCCTAGAAATAACCTGAAACATTCTGTCTTGGGTCCAATGTGCCTGGCTGTGAGCTGACATTCTGTTTCGGTTTGGTGCGCCTGACAGTGATCTGGGTTTCTGTTCTCGATATGGTACACCTGGTCCTCTGTCTGGGGTTCATTCCTCATGTCCACATTCTAAGTTCTTCTCCTTGTTGGGATTTGATGCTGAAACTGTTGCATTTTTAATGGCTGCAGTGCAAGATTCGAGGCTTTGTTGAGTTGGTACATAGTGTAACAATTCATGAGATTTTCCACCATCTTTATGCGAAGTAAACAAGGTGAATGGCCTCTGAACTTGTGTAGTAAGCAAAGATACAGAAGGTGTAGCACACTTTCTTAAGTTTAATATTAGCTTTGCTAATGTGTGTTTGCTATTTTAAGTTATCCTGGATCCACAGGCCCAAAAATCTTGTTTCTGATGCAGAGGATATTTCATTTGGCACCTCTGGGAATCAGTTCCTCCTTAATAGATGCTTGATATAAGCACTGTTTATAGTGGCCATACTTCATAAGGAAGGTCAAATTCAGTTTTTTCATACCACATTCCTCACTTCAGTAGAGGGGGGGGGGGGGGGAGGGGGGGGGCTAGCTTCCTACTCTTCACTCTCTCAGCTACCTATGCACGAGAAAAAAATTATAAACTTTATACATGGCCAATTATAAATACAATGCACATCACCTAAATTACTGTAAAAAAATGAAATGATCGTATGGAATTGTTGGCCGGGATGTCCCAGATGGTTTCAGCCACCAAGTGCAAGTCTAATTTCATTCAGCACCGCATTGGGCCGGTGATGAGGATGAAATTAGGAGGAGGACAACACAACACCCAGTCCCCGGGAGGAGAAAATCTCCAACCCCACCAGGAATTGAACCCAGGCCCAGTGCATGGGAGGCAAGCACGTTATCACCCAGATAAGCAGGCTGCCCTAAATTACTGTAGATTAACACTCTATAACTTCCATCCTTGCTGTAAGCAACAACAGTGTATTATATAAGTCATAAACCTGATGATATACGAGGGCCGTTCAGAAAGTAACCTCCGGTTGATTTTAAAAAATACACCAAGTTAAATAAAAATATTTTAATATATACATCTTACAACTACATCTTTGCACTATTTTTCTACATAGTTTCCATAGCGATTGAGGCACTTATCGTATCTCTTCACAAGCTTTGAAATTCCTTCTGCATAAAAATCACCCGCTTGTGCCTGGAGCCAGCCTGTGACCGCATCTTTGAGCTCTTCGTCATCATCAAACCGCTGTGACCCAAGCCATTTCTTCAAATGCATGAAGAGGTGATAATCACTTGGTGCCAGGTCTGGGCTGTAAGGTGGATGGTTGATAACGTCCCACTTGAAGGACTCAAGAAGGGCCGTTGTTCTGCGAGCAGAGTGAGGATGGGCGTTATCGTGCAAAAAAACGATACCGGAAGTCAGCATACCACGGCGTTTGTTCTGTATAGCCCGTCGTAACTTTTTTATTGTTTCACAGTACACGTCTTGATTAATGGTCGTACCACGTTCCATGAATTCAACCAACAACACCCCTTTGGCATCCCAAAACACCGTTGCCATCAGTTTTCTGGCAGAAAAATCTTGCGAGGCTTTTCTTGGTTTGGTAGGCGAATTTGAATGTGCCCACATCTTTGATTGTTCTTTTGTCTCAGGGTTCACGTACTTAATCCAGGTTTCATCACCGGTCACGATTCTGTTTAACAATGGTTCTCCTTCGTCCTCATAACGTGACAGAAAGTCTAATGCAGAGGCCATTCTTTGAGTTTTGTGGTGGTCGGTAAGAATTTTGGGCACCCATCATGCACAGAACTTACGGTAACCCAATCTTGCTGTCACTATCTCGTACAAGAGAGTCTTAGAAATCTGTGGAAAACCAGTAGACAACTCCGACATTGAGAAACGTCGATTTTCACGAACTTTTGCATCAACTGTCTGAACGAGTTCGTCAGTCACCAATGATGGTCTACCACTCCTCTCTTCATCATGAACGTTTTCTCATCCACTTTTAAATAAACGTACCCATTCACGGACAACTCCTTCACTCATAAATCTTGGTCCGTACACGGCACAAAGCTCACGATGAATAGCTGCTGCAGAATATCCTTTGGCTGTAAAAAACCTTATGACAGCACGCACTTCACATCTGGCGGGGTTTTCTATTGCAGCACACATTTCAAACTGCCACAAAAACTAAACTAGCGCAGGTACGACGTTCACTCGACCACGGCTTGATGCCGACTGACCTGCTGAGTGCGTGAACGCACAGATGGCGTCGCTACTCCCCCCACAACCCGCACTGTGACCAATCGGAGGTTACTTTCTGAACCGCCCTCGTATCAACATGATGTATTCAGATGGACTATCAATGGAATTTCAAACTTAAGGGGTACAACATGTTGGGATTTCATGATTTTGAAGGAAAATCCTAATCTTACACTTACATGTACTTATTCTGGTAACTGCGGCAATTTATAATGCATGAAGTCTCATGCATAATTCCTGATTAAACTATGTGAAGCCATGAACAGTCAAAGTCTCGAGCCTCCTTCTAAAATTATCTCCTAATATGCGCTTAATTTTTTAAGCAAGTAATTTTAGTAAATACATTTTATTCAAGAACAATAACATCAACAATTAGTAAATTTTGTAAAAAATAAATTACAATACTGTTAAACAATACTACGTGTGATTAAATAAATAATATAAAATAAATTATTAATTATGACATAAGCAATGAAAAATTGTGGTTCATTGGCTAACTGAATAAGCGTCAAAACACAAATCCAGTGGTCCAAGATTCAGTACTCAAACAGTTCCCTGTCACCGAACCCTTCATTCACCTCTGGTAATGATTTGTTGATGCAAAAACTGTCAAGTGTCACTGTAGTTTGGAGACCACATAGAACTATGGTACCCACATAACTGACTGAATAAGTCAGTTCTAAGGTTGCAGAAGTGTAAGGTAGTATCACTACTAGGAAGTATCAATATAAGAAAATGCCTGGTAGAGCACTGTGGTGTTTTTAACTTTCACGTCAAGGACAGATTCAACTAATGTATCATTTTAATATGTTCTGTGTTAAACATTCACTTTCCTTGGTGTTTTCACAAAAAAATCTTTCAGGAATTTTTGAAATCTATTCCCTATTAAATATCATTTTCAGTTTTCAAAACCACAAGTGTGTTCTCTCATTCTTAGATATGTAACTTATAATAAATTTTAATCTTGAACTTTTTAGCTGGCAAAGCACTGTTTTCTGCTGAATTAACATCTCTGTGGTATTTTCTTTTCATACACACAAGCTTGCTTCCATTAGTGAATTGTGTATTGTTTTTTTCATTTGTCTACTTCTTAGTTCTTGAACATTTGCCTTTGTAATGTTAAAAAGTTGTAAACGGATTCAGAAATTTGACAGCTATCTAAAGTTATAGTTTTTCTTTTCATAAGAAGTTGTTAACAGCATTTATCTCATTCAGAGCTACACCTTAAAATATATTATATTTTTTTGACATATTGCTTAACTAAAGTTTAGGCTTGTGAATTGTTCAGGATAATGTCTAAACACAGCAGTCAGTTCTTGTACACCATCTTGTCTCAGTCACTGACTTTAAAACTATTGCAGAACTTTGCTGACAGCAGGTTGAAGCATGAGACTGCTCCAGCATAGTGTTCCAACTCGCCTTATTTGTTCATGAGACCCAGAAAATATTAGATACAGGCTCCCAGGTAGATGCTATTTTTCTTGACTTCCGGAAGGCGTTCGATACAGTTCCGCACTGTCGCCTGATAAACAAAGTAAGAGCCTACGGAATATCAGACCAGCTGTGTGGCTGGATTGAAGAGTTTTTAGCAAACAGAACACAGCATGTTGTTATCAATGGAGAGACGTCTACAAACGTTAAAGTAACCTCTGGCGTGCCACAGGGGAGTGTTATGGGACCATTGCTTTTCACAATATATATAAATGACTTAGTAGATAGTGTCGGAAGTTCCATGCGGCTTTTCGCGAATGATGCTGTAGTATACAGAGAAGTTGCTGCATTAGAAAATTGTAGCGAAATACAGGAAGATCTGCAGCGGATAGGCACTTGGTGCAGGGAGTGGCAACTGACCCTTAACATAGACAAATGTAATGTATTGCGAATACATAGAAAGAAGAATCCTTTATTGTATGATTATATGATAGCGGAACAAACACTGGTAGCAGTTACTTCTGTAAAATATCTGGGAGTATGCGTACGGAACGATTTGAAGTGGAATGATCATATAAAATTAATTGTTGGTAAGGCGGGTACCAGGTTGAGATTCATTGGGAGAGTGCTTAGAAAATGTAGTCCATCAACAAAGGAGGTGGCTTACAAAACACTCGTTCGACCTATACTTGAGTATTGCTCATCAGTGTGGGATCCATACCAGGTCGGGTTGACGGAGGAGATAGAAAAGATCCAAAGAAGAGCGGCGCGTTTCGTCACCGGGTTATTTGGTAACCGTGATAGCGTTACGGAGATGTTTAATAAACTCAAGTGGCAGACTCTGCAAGAGAGGCGCTCTGCATCGCGGTGTAGCTTGCTGTCCAGGTTTCGAGAGGGTGCGTTTCTGGATGAGGTATCGAATATATTGCTTCCCCCTACTTATACCTCCTGAGGAGATCACGAATGTAAAATTAGAGAGATTAGAGCGCGCACGGAGGCTTTCAGACAGTCGTTCTTCCCGCGAACCATACGCGACTGGAACAGGAAAGGGAGGTAATGACAGTGGCACGTAAAGTGCCCTCCGCCACACACCGTTGGGTGGCTTGCGGAGTATCAATGTAGATGTAGATGTAGATGTATAAGCTGCACCTGAAATATGATGTGTTAGCTGATTTATACCACCAATAAATACCATAAGACTTGTTACAACCTGACAACACTGTCCTTTCAGTTTTTTATCTTAACAGCTAGATCATATAGACAAAGACTGAAACTCTATTAAATTTCTTATTCTAACAACAGCTCAAGAGGAAGACCAGGAGGCTTAGGCAAATGCACACAGGCAATGAAACAGAAACAGGAAACAAGACTGAAATGCATACAATGAAATATGACTTCAAATTAGGCATTGTATAATGGAAAGAGAATAGAGACAGCAAGGGTATGTTGGAGGAAAGAAAGGTAACACATGAGGAGAAAGATAGAGGAGATGGAATAGCACTACCAAAGGAAAGAAAATTAAAGCAGCAAATATGGAAGGTAGTGCAGTGTTTGAAATATTACCAAGCACCACAAATTGATGGAATAACTGCAGAACTGTTGAAAAATGGTGGAATTGTTCTCCATAAGTGAAAACATAAACTTATTACCTTGACATGGAATCAGGAAAAAATCCCGAAAGAGTGAATCCTAGGTGTGATGCATTTATATGTAAAGAACAGGGACAAAACTTGTTTGAATTACTGAGTAATTGCAGTGCTGAATGTAAACCATAAAATTCTCTCCAGTATTACCTTCATCGGGCAAGCTCCATATGCAGACAAGATTCTGGGAGAATATCAGTGCAGATTTCGGACTAAGAGGTCAACAACAGATCATATATTTGTGCTAGGGCAAATACCTTCATAATATCTATGTAGGCTTGGAGCAAGCTTCTGATAGCCCTGACAGGGCAGATATGCTAAATGATTTATTACTGATTGGTATACCAGGTAAGTACGTTTCACCCACTCAAACAGAATTGGCTGGCTCCAAGGCTGCAGCACAAGTGGATGGAGAAATAAGTAATGGATTCAGACAAGGGGATACCCTCTCTACAATGTTTTTCATTGTAACTCCTGCAGCAGACATTCAGAATCTTCATGTTGTTGTTGTTGTGGTCTTCAGTCCTGAAAATGGTTTGATGCAGCTCTCCATGCTACTCTATCCTGTGCAAGCTTCTTCATCTCCCAGGACCTATTGCAACCAATATCCGTCTGAATTTGCTTAGTGTATTCATCTCTTGGTCTCCCTGTAGGATTTTTACCCTCCACACTGCCCTCCAATACTAAATTGGTGATTCCTTGATGCCTCAGAACATGTCCTACCAACCGATCCCTTCTTCTAGTCAAGTTGTGCCACAAACTCCTCTTCTTCCCAATGCTATTCAATACCTCCTCATTAGTTATGTGATCTACCCATCTAATCTTCAGCATTCTTCTGTAGCACCGCATTTTGAAAGCTTCTATTTTCTTCTTGTGCAAAATATTCATCGTCCATGTTTCACTTCCATACATGGCTACACTCCATACAAATACTTTCAGAAACGACTTCCTGACACTTAAATCTATATATACTCGATGTTAACAAATTTCTCTTCTTCAGAAACGCTTTCTTTGCCATTGCAGTCTACATTTTATATCTTCTCCACTTTGACCATCATCAGTAATTTTGCTCCCCAAATAGCAAGACCCCTATACTACTTTAAGTGTCTCATTTCCTAATCTAATTCCCTCAGCATCATCCGACTTAATTCGACTACATTCCATTATCCTCGTTGTGGTTTTGTTGCTGTTCATCTTATATCCTCCTTTCAAGACACTGTCCTTTCTCTTCAACTGCTATTCCAAGTCCTTTGCTGTCTCTGACAGAATTACAATGTCATCGGCAAACCTCAAAGTTTTTATTTCTTCTCCATGGATTTTAAAACCTACTCTGAATTTTTCTTTTGTTTCCTTTACTGCTTGCTCAATATACAGATTGAATAACATCAGGGAAAGGCTACAACCCTGTCTCACTCCCTTCCAAACCACTGCTTCACTTTCATGTCCCTTGACTCTTATAACTGCCATCTTGTTTCTGTACAAACTGTAAATAGCCTTTTGCTCCCTGTATTTTACCCCAGCCACCTTCAGAATTTGAAAGAGAGTATTCCAGTCAACATTGTCAAAAGCTTTCTCTAAGTCTACAAATGCTAGAAACGTAGGTTTGCGTTTCTTTAATCTATTTTCTAAGATAAGTTGTAGGGTCGGTATTGCCTCAGGCATTCTAATATTTCTACGGAATCCAAACTGATCTTCCCCGAGGTCGGCCTCTACCAGTTCTTCCATTCGTCTGTAAAGAATTCACATTACTATTTTCAGCTGTGACTTATTAAACTGATAGTTCGGTCATTTTCACATCTGTCAACACCTGCTTTCTTTGGGATTGGAATTATTATATTCTTCTTGAAGTCTAAGGGTATTTCGCCTGTCTCACACATCTTGCTCGCCAGATGGTAGAGTTTTGTCAGGACTGGCTGTCCCAAGGCTGTCAGTAGTTCTAATGGAATGTTGTCTACTCCCGGGGCCTTGTTTCGACTCAGGTCTTTCAGTGTTTTGTCAAACTCGTCACGAAGTATCATATCTCCGATTGCATCTTCATCTACATCCTCTTCCATATCCATAATATTGCCCTCAAGAACATCGCCCTTGTATCGACCCTCTATATACTCTTTCTACCTTTCTGCTTTCCCTTCTTTGCTTAGAACTGGGTTTCCACCTGAGCTCTTGATATTCATACAAGTGGTTCTCTTTTCTCCAAAGGTCTCTTTAATTTTCCTGTAAGCAGTATCTATCTTATCCCTAGTGAGATAAGCCTCTACATCCTTACATTTGTCCTCTAGCCATCCCCGCTTGGCCATTTTGCACTTCCTGTCGATCTCAGTTTTGAGACGTTTGTATTCCTTTTTACCTGCTTCATTTACTGCATTTTTATATTTTCTCCTTTCATCAATTAAATTCAATATTTCTTCTGTTACCCAAGGATTTCTACTAGCACTCGTCTTTTTACCTACGTGATCCTCTGCTGCCTTCACTACTTCACCCCTCAAAGCTACCCAATCTTTACTGTATTTGTGTCCCCATTCCTGTCAATTGTTCCCTTGTGCTCTCCCTGAAACTCTGTACAACCTCTGGTTTAGTCAGTTTATCCAGGTCCCATCTCCTTAAATTCCCACCTTTATGCAGTTTCTTCAGTTTTAATCTACAGCTCATAACCAATAGATTGTGGTCAGAGTCCACATCCGCCCTGCAAATGTCTTACAATTTGAAACCTGGTTCCTAAATCTCTGTCTTACCATTATATAATCTATCTGATGCCTTTTAGTATCTCCAGGCTTCTTCCACGTATACAACCTTCTTTCATGATTTTTGAACCAAGTGTTAGCCATGATTAAGTTATACTCTGTGCAAAATTCTACCAGGTGGCTTCCTCTATCATTTCTTACCCCAATCTATATTCACCTACTACATTTCCTTCTCTCTCTATTCCTCCTATCGAATTCCAGTCACCCATGATTATTAAATTTTCATCTCCCTTCACTATCTGAATAATTTCTTTCATTTCATCATACATTTCTTCAATTTCTTCGTCATCTGCAGATCTAGTTGGCATATAAACTTGTACTACTGTAGTAGGTGTGGGCTTCGTGTCTATCTCGGCCACAATAATGCGTTCACTATGCTGTTTGCATTAGCTTACCTGCACTCCTATTTTTTTATTCATTATTATACCTACTCCTGCATTACCACTCTTTGATTTTGTATTTATAACCTTGTATTGACCTGACCAAAAGTCTTGTTCCTCCTGCCACCGAACTTCACTATTTCCCACTATATATAACCTTAACCTATCCATTTCCCTTTTTAAATTTTCTAACCTACCTGCCTGATTAAGGGATCTAACATTCCACGCTCCGATCTGTAGAACACCAGTTTTCTTTCTCCTGATAACGACGTCCTCTTGAGTAGTCCCCGCCCGGAGATCCGAATGGGGGACTATTTTATCCCCGGAATATTTTACCCAAGAGGACGCCATCATCATTTAACCATACAGTAAAGCTGCACGCCCTCGGGAAAAATTACGGCTGTAGTTTCCCCTTGCTTTCAGCCATTCGCAGTACCAGCACTGCAAGGCCGTTTTGGTTAGTGTTACAAGGCCAGATCAGTCAATCATCCAGACTGTTGCCCCTGCAACTACTGAAAAGGCTGCTGCCCCTCTTCAGGAACCACACGTTTGTCTGGCCTCTCAACAGATACCCCTCCGTTGTGGTTGCACCTATGGCACAGCTATCTGTATTGCTGAGGCACACAAGCCTTCCCACCAATGGCAAGGTCCATGGTTCATAGGGTGGGCAGGGGGGGGGGGGAGGCAGAATCTTCATATATCTTTTTATATACGCACAAAGTCAACTGAGATATGTGCATATGCTGGTGATGTAGAAATTATCAATAGAAGAAGAGTTTCGCTAGAGAGAACAATGTGTTAGCTTAAAAGGACCCACACAATCTACAGGCCTTGTTATCAATGAAATGAAGGCGAAAGGCATGACTCTTACATGGAAACAAAATAATAGCTTGGATAAACTATCAGCAACAGGCCTCAATTTTGAATATAAGCAGAAATTATATGAATGCATGGTGTCTGTTCCTCTGACATGTCCGAAAGAACAGTCACCACAGGCAGTCTGTAGCTGTGAAACAAACTATGTAAATTGAAGGAGGAGGGGGCAAAAAAGAAAGGAAAATGAAGGGATTACATTGTATCAGGACTTTGTGCAGCATCAGCAGTGCCGAGTCAAAATATATGGCAGATTGGGATGTGAACCCAGGATCTCCTGCCTACTAGGCAGTTGCATTAGCCACTGTGCCACCCAGACACAGTGTTTATCACAACATCGCAGACTACCCTGGCATGCCTCTCAGCCAACCCACATTCCTACCTGATGCTACCTATCCACAGTCCCTGTATATGACCTCCATGCTTGCTACTTAGAGATTCCTGCACAAAGTCGGACGTAATTGTGCATCCGCACTGAATGTGGTGGATCCATTGCTCATTGTGGCGAATCAGTTATATGAATGCATGGTGTCTGTTCTTTCGGACATAATATTTTGAGATCAATGGTTGGAAATGAATACTAAATTTAAAATGATCAATGCATATAAGGCACAGCTTCGTAAACAACTGCCTATCACATCAACATTGTGGCACTACCTTTGAAGCTTCATATTTTTCTAGAGCTCGGAGACTCATTTGTGCAGTGTGTAATATGTACTTTGATGGTTATGTGATTGTAAGTCACACGAAGTTACTCGGTTCTACTTCGTTTTAAGCTGTTGAATAATTCTTCAAAATCTTTTGGAAGTTGATCTGAAAGTTTCGTTCCTGCATTCCAATCACAAGAAAGTAATGCCTTGCCGTCCAACCACTTGCTGCATTTCTTTAAAAAAGTAATCCTGCAGATTCGCTGCCTCCTGAATTTTGGCCCTCAGCTCAATAAATAAATTTGAAATAATTTTCCCCTTATTGTCCGTCTCTGCATTGGGACTTCCATTCATTTCTGGCAAGGATTTTTCCAAGTTCCCAATAATCAGTTGCAGTTTATCTGACAGGTGACTTTTTGACAAGACGAAAATCTCTCTCCTTGTGCCATCGACTGTGGCGCATATGAACGCAAATTAACACAAATGTATAATATTTTATCTTCGTTTTTCTGGTTTCTTAATTATTCATTCAATTATTATTTATAAAAAGATATACAGAAAATATGTCCACGTGATTATATTCTAGATATCGAAAATTGGCTTTTTTATAATATACATATGTATACGAAACTGATTTTCACAAAATATTCAAACGACAGCATGATACAGCTGCACTTTCAGAAGTGCTCATTACCAAAATTGTGACTAGCAGTTCTATTTTTCAGGTGTTTCACGAAGAAAATAGTATACACTTTATGGAAAATTCACCGTACTGGTATGGATTAATGTGATGGAATTTATTACTTTTATTACCGTACGTGCATTTTTGAATAAACGTTTAATAAAAACAATTATTAATTGACCTAAACTATTAAACAGGCATTTGTATTATGTGCAGACCTCCAGTTTTAACATTCATTTAAATATTTCATGATCCGAGTGCAAAAAACAAAATATTTGACCTGAAAGACCCGCAGCTCTCTCCTCTCGTTTAACCTGACAGGTCGCAGTACAACAAGTTTGACGTGGAATACAACAATCAGAAGCAATTGTTGGCTACTCATG
Organism: Schistocerca serialis cubense; assembly: GCF_023864345.2. Classification (NCBI taxonomy): domain Eukaryota; kingdom Metazoa; phylum Arthropoda; class Insecta; order Orthoptera; family Acrididae; genus Schistocerca; species Schistocerca serialis. Next base: position 363,262,532 of record NC_064638.1, read on the forward strand.
TTGCCTAGATGTTTAATGGGTCTTACGCATGAGCGATAAATCTCTAGCTTTCTGGGGAATAATATTGTCTGCAAACGGCATGGCACTCACTCCCTTCGACACCGTCACATACAAGCGATTTACCAAGCAGTTTCAAGCAGTATTTCTATCTGAACTGTGTTGTGAATCTCGGCGATGTAAAATGAACTGCTGTGATTAGCAGTCGTGACAGTTGGCCAGTGTATGTCGACTAATACCCGGAAGGAGGAGGTCATTAAATTTGTATTGGCACGCCTTTCGTGGGGGCGCCTATGTTACATTTTTTTTATTATTATTAACACCGAGTGTGTTGCTTACAGCTATTCAGAACGGCATGTATTTCGTAAATACATCTTAAAGTCGGACTACAAATATTTACAGTACAGTTTTATAACCTCGATCTTTCTATCAAAATTATATCAGTAGCAGTGCTGCTGGCACAACTTTGACTATACATACATATTAAATGAAATGGCTAGGGACTTAGGCACAGATCTAAAAAAAATATGCTCTAGAACCTTAAATTTAATTCTCCACCTAATATTGCCTCATTCAGTTTAGAATTTAAAACATCTGACTTCAATTTTCAAAGTGGTTCGCGTTTCCTGATAAATTCTTACGTGCAGTTCTTACTCCATGGGGCCACATCAAAACGAAACAAAACTTCACAACTACGCTTAATAGGCAAGCGGATCACAAACAGCCACCGGATAATTCGTGTGTGGCGTTGCCTCGAAACAAAAGGATCTTTTGTTTACGAACGATGAGCGGTTAACGAATCATTGTTGGGATTCGCGCATACTCCCGCGATCTAGGAACAGATATTGGACCTGACGACAGACTGCTGCAATCTTTCGCTCGCGTGTGGGACTCTTAATAGTCCGAGCATTAATACAGCCCATCTTAAAGCTCAAATTTTCTGAACGGAAGCCTTTTCTTTTTCATTGTACGCCACGATTTTAGAATTCTAACCCCTGTGCGCTACTTTTATCAGCGATACATACTCGTCTGTCATTATCTTGCAGTCAGTGGATACAATGATTTCTCACTTAGTGAACTGTCTGTTTAATTCCGATCCCAAAAGGTTTGGGACATCCTGTTAAAGTATAAAAGTACCCTCTTGCCTGTAAGTAAATTTGAAATTGAAACATTCATATAAAACAACAACGAGGTTTTTTTTTCACGATGTACACAGAACTTACCGTAAGTAAGATCGATTTCATCATCTAGCAAGATGATGAGTCTTACAGTCCATGATCAATAAATAATACATAAACAATAGTGACTGATCATGGAATTCTTCGTTATGTATCAAATAACGATTGATGTGTTTGAATATAGCTTATTTAATTGTGCTCTCTTTCCACACTGTTCGATTCTTTGTTCGATAGCAAAGCGAATAGACATGGGTATAGAAACAATGGTAAAATAAGCTGCGTTACCAACCTCAAAGTGAGCTCTGCTGCTTCGCTCCACACGGCGTCTCGCGCGTTTGCTAGCCGTTGGCGGACGGGCGCTTTATCGTTGCCGAGGAAACAAACAACTTGACAAAGGAAGAGCGACCTCAGTTGCAAGTCATGTGCAGCAGCTAATGAAACGACTACAGTATTTTAATGAGCTCCACACGCAAGAGACAGGCAGCAGCAGTCGGTGACTAAGGCTCCGATCACAGAGGCCGACATTGGCCGGAGATGGCCGGTCTTCTCAAATCAGTACGCCACTATGTGCGCGGTCACACTATAGCCGAACTTATCTCATGAAGGTACAGTCTTCGGACGACAATTGGTGACATTCAAATCTGTTTGTTTTCTTAGATCACATCGACTACGGCTCTAGCACACATAGTATGGAGCGTGAGAAACTGATAAGTTTAGTCCAAGAAGGATTGAGTTTGTGGCATCCTGAGGATTAAAATATCATAATCGGACATAGTTTGGAATCCATAGGCCGAAATGGTAAGTTTATTCGAAACCTCAAATAGGCAAAATCTGAAAAACTGGTACAACCCGTCGGCTTTGACCAATGACGTCACAGGTCATTCATAGATATTAATGGCTTTCAGAATGAGGTTTTCATTCTGCAGCGGAGTGTGCGCTGATATGAAACTTCCTGGCAGATTAAAACTGTGTGCCGGACCGAGACTCGTCCTCGGGACCTTCGCAGAAGAGCTTCTGTGAAGTTTGGAAGGTAGTAGACGAGGTACTGGCAGAATTGAAGCTCTGAGGACGGGTCGTGAGTCGTGTTTGGGGAGCTCAGGTGGTAGAACACTCGTCCGCGAAAGGCAAAGGTGCCGAGGTCGAGTCTCGGTCCGGCACACAGTTTTAATCTGCCGGTAAGTTTCATTAATGGTTTTACTTTCGAGCCATAGACAATAAATCAGTTATCTGCTGTGGATAAGCGCCATAACTGTAAATTGAAATGGTTTTAAAAGAAAGCGCTAGACACTGGGTAAGATTTTTTTCGTTTGCATTGATTTAAATAATTGGTTCTTCCCAATTCATTCGTTACTTGATTTCATTCTTAGCGAGTTTGAGATAATTTGGAAGAGTAGTTTTTCATTTAGAAGAATTTTTAGTTTTTCATTTTCGTTTGCATGCATGGATTTATCTATTCCCATCAATATGGAAGACTTAAAGCAGGCTCTGGGCGTAGACACGATGGGAACCATTCGATTTTCGCAAATGCCTTGTCTTCTTGCTGATTAGGTTCGATGTCATGAATGCGGCGAACATATGCACCTGATAAATGCGTCTGCTCGTCGTACTAACGATTTATTCGTATGGAGGTGTAGCAAGGATCGACTATGGCGCTCAATTAGACGAGGAACATGGTTTGAGAAATCGAAACTAGCCTTGAGGGATATAATAAAAATTCCGTACTGTTGGCGCTTGAGGTATCCTGTATGGTCGTGTGTGTCGAATGTCGTGTGAGTGAGCGTACGGTTTTAAACAGGTATTTGTTTTGTAGGGACGTATATGGGGAATATATAAAGTGGGCCTTTGGGGGGGGGGGGGGGGGGGGTGTTATGGTCGAAATAGATCAGTGTCATTTTGGCAAAACCAAATAAAACAGGGGGTAACCTGTGGTAGGATTATGGGTTAAGTCTTCCATATTGATGAGAATAGATAAATCCATGCATACAAACGAAAATGAAAAACTAAAAATTTTTCTAAATGAAAAACTATTCTTCCAGATTATCTCAATTTCAGGTCCAGAATGTGATGAAGTAATTTTTAAGGTAGTTCCTAATCGAACGAAGAAAGTGTTGGTGAAATTAATTGAAAATTATGTCGTAGAGAGTTCTGTACTGATTTCCGATGTGTTTTCTTCGTATAGTGATTTGAGGAATAGCGGTTTTCAGCGTCTTGTTGTCATCCATAATATTGAATTCAGATCTTCATCAACTGGGACTTGTACCAATAGTACAGAAGGTTATTGGTCAGCCATAAACTCTGTTTTAGGGAGGGGATACGAGGCTTTTCGACACTACAGAGCCATTTAGATGATTATTCATGGAAGCGTAGTGTACCCGATACATATTGCCCTTTTAACTGTTTCCTTAAACGCGTTGGGAAAATGTATCGTCCAAAATTTATTAGTTAATTTCAGGTTGGGAATGGGGGTGGGGGTAACTGATAATTAAAGAGAAGGGTTGGTTTGATTGGGATGGTTAAAATATTGATTTGGATTTTTTGGCGTTGATCCGTCATTCTTCAGTTTCTTATGCTAGGTAATTTTGTTCTGTGGATTTTTTTTTACTGTTTTACGTCAATTCATTGATGTTAACTTCTGGGTTTATATATTTGTATGTATGTGTGTATGTCTGTTTTTTCGTGATGTTGTGTATCTTGTGTATGTGGGTATGCCATTTTTGTTGACATCTTTCAAGGCGAAATTTGTTTTTTTGCGGAGGACTTTGCGTATGGTAAGATTAGTTTTTTATTTTCATGTTGTACTGAATTTGTCTATTTTGATGCATTCCTTTGTCGTATTACATAGTTCTGCGTTAAGTATGGGTTTGCCAGCTGCAGTATGGAATACAAATTTTGCGGTTGTTGCTCTTTTTTCCTTTCCTACGACTAGTATCACTACGATTTTTTCGAGTCTAAACTAGCACTACTCAAGGCGAAAAGACTGACATACGTAAAATTTGTATCCTGTAAGGATGCAGACGCATGTATCACTAGGGGTAAGATAGATACTGCTTACGGAAAAATTAAAGAGACCTTTGGAGAAAAGAGGAACACTTGTATAAATATCAAGAGCTCAGATGGAAATCCTGTTCTAAGCAAAGAAGGGAAAGCGGAAAGGTGGAAGGAGTATATAGAGGGTTTATACAAGGTCGATGTACTTGAGGACAATATTACGGAAATGGAAGAGGATGTAGATGAAGATGAAATGGGAGATATACTGCATGAAGAGTTTGACAGAGCCCTGAAGGACCTAAGTCGAAACAAGACCCCGGGGGTAGGCAACATTCAATTAGAACTACTGATAGCCTTGGAAGAGCCAGCCTTGACGAAACTCTGTCATCTGGTGAGCAAGATATATGAGACAGGCGACATTCCCTCAGGCTTCAAGAAGAATATAATAATTCCAACCTCAAAGAAAACAGGTGTTGACAGATGTGAAAATTACCGAACTATCAGTTTAATAAGTCACGGATGCAAAATATTAACACGAATTCTTTACAGACTAATGGAAAAACTGGTAGAAGCCGACCTTGGGGAAGATCAGTTAGGATTCCGTGGAAATGTTGCAACACGTGAGGCAATACCGACCCTACGACTTATCTTAGAAGATAGATTAAGGAAAGGCAAACCTACGTTTCTAGCATTTGTAGACTTAGAGAAAGCTTTTGACAATGTTGACTGGAATAATCTCTTTCAAATTCTGAAGGTGACAGGGGTAAAATGTAGGGAGCGAAAGGTTACTTACAATTTATACAGAAACCAGATGGCAGTTATAAGACTCGAGGGGCATGAAAGGAAAGCAGTGGTTGGGAAGGGAGTGATTCAGGGTTGTAGCCTATCCCCGACGTTATTCAATCTGTATACTGAGCAAGTAGTAAACGAAACAAAAACAAAATTCGGAGTAGGAATTAAAATCCATGGAGAAGAAACAAAAACTTTGAAGATTGCCGATGACATTGTAATTCTGTCAGAGATAGCTACGGACCTGGCAGAGCAGTTGAACAGAAGGGACAGTGTCTTGAAAGGAGGATATAAGATGAACATCAACAAAAGCAAAACGAGAATAATGGAATGTAGTCGAATTAAATCAGGTAATGTTGTGGGAAATAGATCAGGAAATGAGACACTTAAAGTAGTAGATGAGTTTTGCTATTTGGGGAACAAAATAACTGACGATGGTCGAAGTAGAGAGGATATAAAATGTAGACTGGCAATGGCAAGGAAAGCGTTTCTGAAGGAGAGAAATTTGTTAACATCGACTGTACATTTTAGTGTCAGGAAGTCTTTTCTGAAAGTATTTGTATGGAGTGTAGCCATGTATGGAAGTGAAACGTGGACGATAATTAGTTTAGACACAAAAGAGTAGAAGCTTTCGAAATGTGGTGCTACAGAAGAATGCTGAAGATTAGATGGGTAGATCATATCACTAATGAGGAGGTATTGAATAGAATTGGGGAGAAGAGAAATTTGTGGCAGAACTTGACGAGAAGAAGGGATCGGATGGTAGGACATGTTCTGAGGCATCAAGGGATCACCAATTTAGTATTGGAGGGCAGCGTGGAGGGTAAAAATCGTAGAGGGAGACCAAGAGATAAAAACACTAAGCAGATTCAGAAGGTTGTAGGTTGCAGTAGGTACTAGGAGATGAAGAAGCTTGCACAGGATAGAGTAGCACGAAGAGCTGCATAAAACCAGTCTCTGGACTGAAGACCACAACAACAACAACTTCATTTGTCGTATACAGGTCAGCTGAATTACGGGATACTGATCCTAGCTAGACGAAAAAATAGACATGTGTAACATTGATGTCATTTACCTACACACGTCAACTAAAGAACAGGATACAAATATTATGTATGTCGCTATTTTTCGCCTTCGCTAACACTAGTATCCTATTCTTCAGCTGACCTGTACAGGTCACCTGAAGTACAGGATACACATGTTATAAATGTCGTTGTTTCCCATTTCCTAGTACTAGCATCCCATTCTTCAGGTGACCTATATAGCTCAACTGAAGAATGAGATACGAATTTTACTGCTGTTGTTTTCTCGTCGTCGTTAACAAAACTATGATAAATTTCAGTCGATACTATTAGTATCGAAGGCAAACAAACTGACCTACATAGGTCAACTGAAGTACTGGATACAACTTTAATGTGTGTCGTCTTCTTCCGCCTTCGCGTAGTTGAACTGACGTACGGGTTGCCAATGTTACGTACGTCGATTTCTCCGTTTTATTTAGCATTAATGTCCTAATCTTCAGTTGACCTAATAGGTCAACTGAAGTATGAGATACAAATGTTATGTACGCAGATCTTTTCGGCTTCACTAGTAATGCTGTTTACGTAGAAACAGAATGCTAGGTGTAGTGGATGCGAAAGAAACAACATCTGCAAAATTTGTATCCCTTACTTCAGTTGACCTATATAATTAAACTGAAGAATACGATACTAATACTAACGAAAACGAAGAAATCGACGTACGTTAAATTTGTATCCCATACTGCAGTTAAGCTATACAGATCGACTGAACCTCGAGATACAACTCACATATATGTCAACTGAAATATTCTATGCTACCGTTACTTGTATCCTTTTTTTCCTTTATTTTTTTAAGAAATTACTAGGATTCAAACGAGCGATATCCTTAACTTTGCGGTCGAAATATTACTGGACGTGATATATACGTTTGCCATCTGTTTTCTCTCTGCACTCCTTTGTTTATGAACTCTCCTCTCAGCCGTTACATCCGTGTAATAAATCATCTCTGACGAATTCTGACGTCATTGGTCAAAGCCAACGGGTTGTATCCCATTTTTCAGTAGTCCCGGCTGCGATCACAGTGGCCGACATCGGCCGGAGATGGCCGATCTTTTCAAATCAGTACGCCACTATGTGCGCGGCCACACTATAGCCGAACTTATTTCCCGAAGGTACAGTCCTCGGACGACAATCGGTGACATTCAAACCTGTTCGTTTTCTTCGGTGACACCGACCACGGTTCAAGCACTGGTAAGTTTAGTCCAAGAAGGAATGAGTTTGTGGCATCCTGAGGATTAAAATATCATAATCGGACATAGTTCGGAATCCATGGGCCGAAATGGCAAGTTTATTCGAAACCTCAAATAGGCAAAATCTTTATTGGAAATTTTGGGCATATTAAAACCTGAAAAAATAATTTGTTTAAGTGAAAAGGGTGGTGTGTCTTATATGCTTATGGCTACTGTACTGGATCTTTTTTGTGGTAGGTTGTCATTAGTTGCCTACAAATTACTTACTGGCGTTTTATGCCGGTAGGGCAGTGATTCTGTTAGTACGAAGTGATTTGAAAATGTGATGTACAGTATGTATTTCCGCTTTTAAGTGCTTTAGGTTTGAAAATGTGATGTACAGTATGTATTTCCGCTGTTAAGTGCTTTAGGTTTTCAGACTATCTTATGCTTGTGTGCTAAATGACAGTCATTGCAGGTTAACTGATGTATGTCTGCACAACTTTAAACAAATATGGCGAAACAAGAGTGTTTATAACTTGCTTTTCGAGGTCACCACCAATTATATCGAGTACGTAACAGAACATTTCTCCCATTGTCTCACATATTCGTAAAACTAGTCTGGTTGTTGCGATAGCTGAGGATAGAGTGTATAGTATTCGCCACGATCTTTACGAGACAGGAAAGCTCATTCACATGTATTCGGCGTCCCTTTGATAGTGGAAGCTGCTATACAGCACCCGTATCCAAGCACAGAGGCGCCATGGTATCTACACCACCCTACGAGGTTAAAATCTAACCTAACCATCTTGACTCTGCCAAAAACTGATGGAGGAGATCGGACGCACTATGACAAGGCTGTCAGCCAATGTCAACGGGCGACCTCTGTCGACGGTGACTGACGACCGTTGTCAGTGCCACTGTGTACACAGCCAAAGACACGCCCGGAGAGCCGTCCTTGTTAAAGCGCTGCTTCTGATGTAGGGAGTTGCAACTGGCCCGGATCGAATCCGTCAAGCTGATTAACGACGTGGCTCAGTGTGTCGGCCAGCCTGGATGTGGTTTTTGGGCGGATTTCACACATCCCAATAGATGAAAACCGGGCTAGTACCACATTCCCCTCTCAGTTACAAGATTCGCAGACGTTTAGAAATCTTGCTCATTTTCACCTGAATATCTCTACTCGCGGACTGTTGGGGTACACATAGAGTGGTGGTCTGTTAAAATTACGGAACTGAGAGCTGATGAGTTCTTTTTTCCTTTTTTTTCGTTTGCTTTGCACATAATTAGAACTGCATGTTGTTCGTATTAGTCCATTGTGTATTTTATATCCTTACAAAATATAAATTGCATTTAATGAGTAAAAAAAGTAGTTACTCACCTAACTTCTGCGCTTTGATGTAACCAAAACAGTTACTTTTGATGCAAGTATAGTTTACATGCACAAACACAAAAAAATCTGTATAGTTATTGTTGTTATTTTGTACTTAGCAGAACAGTCTTCATCATGATCAAAAGGCAAGAGTTTCTTGTTATAATTCAAACGTGTGAAAGTTGTTTAACAATAACATAAACGCGTTTTATACAAGCTCGACGAAGTACTGAAGCAATGAAACTTTCTGGCAGATTAAAACTGTGTGTCGAACCAAATTGTTCAAATGGCTTTGAGCACTACGGGACTTACCTTCTGAGGTCATCACTCCCCTAGACTTAGAGCTACTTAAACCTAACTAACCTAAGGACATCACACACGTCCATGCCCGAGGCAGGATTCGAACCTGCGACCGTAGTAGTCGCGTGTCGAACCGAGACTCGAACTCGGGACCTTTGCCTTTCGTTAGCGAGTGCTCTACGAACTGAGTTACACAAGCACGACTGAAGACCCGTCACCACAGCTTCACTTCCGCCAGTGCGTCTCCTGCCTTCCGAACTTCACAGAAGCTCTGCTACGAAACTTGCAAAACTCGCACTCCTGAGAGAAATAATATTGTGGAGACGTGGCTTAGTCACAGCCTGAGGGATGTTTCAAGAATGAAAGGTCCCGAGTCCGAGACTCAGTCTGGCACACAGTGTTAATCTGCCAGGAAATTCCATATCAGTGCACATTCCGCTGCAGAGTGAAAATTTTATTCTTACTAAAGCGATGCTTGATATTTATTTTGCATTTTTAAAATTTTACCTTTCTTTGAGGAAACTGCGTTTTTGTGGCTCTGTACGATAGATCTGTGTTGTTTTTTATTGTCAACACAATATCTCTGTTTCACGTTATAAATCAACAACCTTCAAAATAAAACCTGACTCAAACAATAAGAATTTCAATTTTGCTATAAATGCTGTTTATTTTTAAGTTACAGACAGGAGGATAACTATGTAGAACAAAAATGTTCCTTAGGTTAGGCGGTCCTTTATATGTCCACACTCAGTTTCTGAACGGTTCACCAATTTCGGTTTCTAAGTAAATCTAGTAAGACAGTGACAGCATACGCGCAAACAATGTGATCGAAGTGAAATAAAGCGCGATAGGCATGTAACACACCTAAAGCGGTTACGATCTTAATTGCCAGACAACTAGGAAACCTACTGTAGCCTTGTTTTTTTTTCTTGTTTTTTTTTTTTTAAGGGACCAAACTGCTTGGGTCATCGGTCCCTAAACTTACACACTACTTAAACTAACCTATGCTAGGAACGACGCACACGCCCATGCTCGAAGCAGGACTCGAACCTCCGGCGGAAGGGACCGGGCAGTCCGTGACGTGACGCCTTAAACCACGCGGCCACACCGTGCGGCGTAGTCTACGCTTACTTACGACAGTCAACGGTAGTTTTATAAGTCTAGGTACACATATTCTGTCTGAGCGGCTAACGTGGTGGCGTCAGAAAGATCATCCGGCCAATCCTTAAATCAAATGTGCCAAACCCGCTAATAACCATGCCGACCCAGCGCCGACGGTGGACAAAGGCACAAGAAAAAGAGGCAGCAGTCCGTGTCCGAGACTCGCGATTTGCGGGCAGATCGCAGGTATCGATCCCAAGCAACCTGAGAAATCGCATACGACGGATGGCTGCGTCGCTGCGACTCTTTTACCTGCTAGTTATTAGGTGTAGTTGCTTTCGCTATGTGCACGTGGACTCAAATGCGAAGCTCAAGGCATGGCGTTGCTAATACAGAGTGATTCAAAAAGAATACCACAACTTTAAAAATGTGTATTTAATGAAAGAAACATAATATAACCTTCTGTTATACATCATTACAAAGAGTATTTAAAAAGTTTTTTTTCACTCAAAAACAAGTCCAGACACACGAGCAATATCAACCCGATACTCCAACTCGTTCCACACTCTCTGTAGCATATCGGGCGTAACAGTTTGGATAGCTGCTGTTATTTCTCGTTTCAAATCATCAATGGTGGCTGGGAGAGGTGGCCGAAACACCATATCCTTAACATACCCCCATAAGAAAAAATCGCAGGGGGTAAGATCAGGGCTTCTTGGAGGCCAGTGATGAAGTGCTCTATCACTGGCTGCCTGGCGGCCGATCCATCGCCTCGGGTAGTTGACGTTCAGGTTTCATAACTAACCTTTTTCGTAGGACTCTCCATACAGTTGATTGTGGAATTTGCAGCTCTCTGCTAGCTCTGCGAGTCTATTTTCCTGGGCTGCGAACAAATGCTTGCTGGATGCGTGCTACATTTTCATCACTCGTTCTCGGCCGTCCAGAACTTTTCCCTTTGCACAAACACCCATTCTCTGTAAACTGTTCATACCAACGTTTAATACACCACCTATCAGGAGGTTTAACACCATACTTCGTTCGAAATGCACGCTGAACAACTGTCGTCGATTCACTTCTGCCGTACTCAATAACACAAAAAGCTTTGTGTTGAGCGGTCGCCATCTTAGCATCAACTGACGCTGACGCCTAGTCAACAGCGCCTCAAGCGAACAAATGTACAACTAAATGAAACTTTATACCTCCCTTAATTCGCCGACAGATAGTGCTTAGCTCTGCCTTTTGTCGTTGCAGAGTTTTAAATTCCTAAAGTTGTGGTATTCTTTTTGAATCACCCTGTATTATGAAGGAACAAAACTCTTACAAGATTGATGGTAGTCTTAGATGTTGCAGTGGGCAGCATTTTGAAGCTTGAGCTCAAGTCAAAATACAGGGTGTTACAAAAAGGTACGGCCAAACTTTCAGGAAACATTCGCCACACACAAAGAAAGAAAATATGTTATGTGGACATGTGTCCGGAAACGCTTACTTTCCATGTTAGAGCTCATTTTATTACTTCTCTTCAAATCACATTAATCATGGAATGGAAAGACACAGCAACAGAACGTACCAGCGTGACTTCAAACACTTTGTTACTGGAAATGTTCAAAATGTCCTCCGTTAGCGAGGATACATGCATACACCCTCCGTCGCATGGAATCCCTGATGCGCTGATGCAGCCCTGGAGAATGGCGTATTGTATCACAGCCGTCCACAATACGAGCACGAAGAGTCTCTACATTTGGTACCGGGGTTGCGTAGACAAGAGCTTTCAAATGCCCCCATAAATTAAAGTCAAGAGGGTTGAGGTCAGGAGAGCGTGGAGGCCATAGAACTGGTCCGCCTCTACAAATCCATCGGTCACCGAATCTGTTGTTGAGAAGCGTATGAACAGTTCGACTGAAATGTGCAGGAGCTCCATCGTGCATGAACCACATGTTGTGTCGTACTTGTAAAGGCACATGTTCTAGCAGCACAGGGAGAGTATCCCGTATGAAATCATGATAACGTTCTCCATTGAGTGTAGGTGGACGAAACTAAAATGAGCTCTAACATGGAAATTAAGCGTTTCCGGACACATGTCCACATAACATATTTTCTTTATTTGTGTGTGAGGAATGTTTCCTGAAACTTTGGCCGTACCTTTTTGTAACACCCTGTATATTGGGCTCTAGCCAGGTGCCGACCCACGGTTCGGTTCTGGAGGGGGTCAGAGGTCGTTACAGTATCTCTCCTTCCCAAACATAACTAGCCGCCACCCTCACTTTTAATATGTCACAGATAACGATAATAACAATAAGAGATATACCTAACATATTTTAATATAATTATAATAATTTGGTTCCACCAATGGCTAGTAAATTCATTAAGGAAAACTTCCAAGAAATTGCAGTTAAGAGAAGTGCAGCATTTGAAAAGCATTCGGTCAAAAATTTTAAGAGTACATGTTTCATGCATTTGATTTACAAAGTATAATAGTAACAAACTTTCACAACTTTGACAACATCAAAAGACTTATAATATTAAACCGATGTGCAACTTCACTATTATCAGTGATACACTTAGCACTACGATCGTGAACACAGGTCAACCAATTGTGGCTTTACCATCTTGTAAATGAGGGTAATGCGGTCGTTTTCAACTCATTTCGATAAGTTAGTCCGTTAGGAAAGTTTTCCAGAAGTGGTTAGGATGGAAGTTCATCCAAGTGCGAAGCAACTGAAAAGTATGCTGAGTCAAACATGGGTTTTAAATTTCTAGAATACCTTGTCATTTTACAGACTGTTAATTTACGTGCTAATTTAGCTGATGAACTTAAAAATTGATAATTTTAAAAATATAAACGCTTTTATAAATTTTTGTTTGGCGTGCAGTGGAGGGGGGGGGGGGGGGGGAAGGGAGGAAACAAGCCCCCCTGCCCCCTTGGATCAGCTCCTGCCTGGAGTTGGCCTTTTCGAGGTATTTAAGAAACAGCTTGACATATAATTAACCTTTTTAACTGCCAAGCAGCATTTCATAATGTTATGTGGACACTTTAACTTCAATGTTAGGGTTCATCTGTTCAAGTACTACACTGAAGTCCTTTACCATTTCATATAATCCATCTCTCCCTCTGCCAAATTACATAAACACGAGTTATGGAAGCAAGCAGTACTGCCGTTGATAACATTTCTATAGAATGGTTCAAATGGCTCTGAGCGCTATGGGACTTAACTTCTTTGATCATCAGTCCCCTAGAACTTAGAACTACTTAAACCTAACTAACCTAAGGACATCACACACATCCATGCCCGAGGCGGGATTCGAACCTGCGACCGGAGCGGTCGCGCGGTTCCAGACTGTAGCGCCTAGAACCGCTTGGCCACTCAGGCCGGCATTTTTATAGATATACCTCATCGAGATTGCGTAGCACATGTAGTTACACTATAAGACTAGTAAACGAAGAAGGGGTTGGAGGCTGGAAAATACAAAACTTAAACTAACTTACGGTAAGGACGACACAAGAACCCATGCCCGAGGGAGGACTCGAACCGTCGACCGTGGGGAGGGGGGGCGCGGACCGTGAAAAAACGCCTCAACCCCAGCGCGGCTACCCCACGCGGCTGGAAAATGTAGATGGGAAATACAGACTGAATGATGTTGCCTACACAATACACTTGGGATCAGTGAAAAACGTATTATATTCTGTAACGTAGCCCATAGTTCCCAAGAAAATCGTTTCGAAACAAATTTCAATATTGCTTATTATTCGTCCTTTTTTTTTTTTTTTTACTGTTTTGCAAGTAGTAATCTACATACATAGATCAGCTGTTACCGCTGCTAAACACATCATTTCAGTATTCATAGTAGAGCTTCACGACTAGTGACGTTCGAAATACTGAGTGAAATTGGTTGCAAAATCGCACGAGTGTGGTGGGATCATAAGTGAGGGATTGATTGCAGACAATTTCGCCAGTGATCCGTCACTCGTGTGTGGATGTCCTAAACGATGGGGAAGTTTATACGGACGATCTAAGCTCGTTCTGTCTCATAGGTATATAAAAAGAAAACCGACAAACTGCAAGGGACGGCCGGTGTGGCCGTGCGGTTCTAGGTGCTTCAGTCTGGAACCGCGTGACCGCTACGGTCGCAGGTTCGAATCCTGCCTCGGGCATGGATGTGTGTGATGTCCTTAGGTTAGTTAGGTTTAAGTAGTTCTAAGTTCTAGGGGACTGATGACCTCAGATGTTAAGTCCCATAGTGCTCAGAGCCATTTGAACCACTTGTAACTGCAAGTACGGATACCTGACTGAAAATGGAGGAAAATAGCTGCTATGAACGTGTGTCCGAAAATGCACCGTCGCCACGGTAGATAGCGCAGGCGAATGGAACTTCCTCTGACCACATGCTGTTTGTTCCTTGCGTGTTGCAAGCTGTGTGATTGACGCAGCGTACTGCAAGTAGCACAATGGTCCGTTATTCACGTCGGCACAAGCCAAGATGGTGTTTGTGTACGGCCAAGCAGATGGAAATAGTCGAAAGGTAGCACAGCTATACCAAAACAAGTGCCCTTACAGACACCAGCCACATTACACAACATTTCAAGCCCTTTTTAGCCGTTTGTGTGATCATGGGACCTTTCAGACAGACGAACGTGCACGGAGGCAGCGGACTGTGCTTACATCAGATCTGGAGGACTGGGTTCTGCAGGGTATTGAGACAAATCCAAGTACAAGCTCCAGGCAAGTGACCCGCCAGCAGGGTGTAAGCCAAAGCGCGGATTTCCCTCTAGGGGAAGGATTTTGTTGATGGGTTCTGCACCAGACCCTCACGATTATGGGATTTCTGTCACCAATCCTCTTTACCGACAAAGGCACATTTACCAGAACTGGCGTCATCAATCTGTATAGTCGTCATCTGTGGGATATAGACAATCCTTGGGGAATGGTTGAGATGTCTCATCAGCGACTGTTCAGCGTCAATGTGTGTCCAGGGATTCTTGGCAACCATATACTTCGACCGGTCATTATTCCACACCTTGATGGAGGGATGTACCTGGACTTGCTGCGGAAACTCTGCCTGGGTTGCTTGAGAATGTACTTTTGGCAATAGGACAGGTTATGTGGTTCTACATCTTCATCTACATGGTTACTCTGCAATTTACATTCAAGTGCCTAGCAGAGGGTTCATCGATCCATTTTTATACTACTCGTACTTCTCTACAATTCCACTCTCGAATGGCACTTAGGAAAAAGGAACACCTAAATCTTTCCGTTCAAGCTCTGATTTATTTTAATGTGATGATCATTTTTCCCTACGTAGGTGGGTGTCAACAAAACATTTTCGCATTCGGAAGAGAAAGTTGGTGACTGAAATTTCGTAAATAGATCTCGCCACAAAGAAAACAGCCTTCGTTTCAGTGACTGCCACCCCAACTCGCGTGTCGTATCAGTGACACTCTCACCCCTATTGTGCGACAACACGAAACGAGTTGCCCCTTCTTTGCACTTTTCCGATGTCCTACTTCAATCCTACCTGGTAAGGATCCCACACCGCGTAGCAATATTCCAGCAGAGGACGGACAAGTGTAATGTAGGCTGTCTCTTTAGTGGGTTTGTCGCATCTTCTAAGTGTCCTGCCAACAAAGCGCAGTGTTTGTTTCGCCTTCCCCACAATATTATCTATGTGGTCTTTCCAATTTAAGTTGTTCGTAATTGTAATTCCTAGATATTTAGTCGAATTGACAGCCTTTAGATTTGTGTGATTTATCGTATACCCAAGATATATCGGATTTCTTTTAGTACCCTTGTGAATAACCTCGCACTTTTCTTTGTTTAATGCCAACTGCCACTTTTCGCACCATACAGAAATTCTCTCTAGATCATTTTGTAATTGGAATTGATCGCCTCATGATTTTACTAGACGGTAAATTACAGCGTCATCTGCAAACAATCTAAGATTATCACCTAGATCATTTGTGTAAATCAGGAACAACACAGGGCCTATGACACTACCTTGCAGAACGCCAGATATCACTTCTGTTCTACTCGATAATTTACCATCTATCACTACGAACTGTGACCTCTCTGAGAGGAAATCACGAATCCAGTCACACAACTGAGACTACACTCAATATGCACGCAATTTGATTAATAGTCGCTTGTGAGGAACGGTATCAAAAGCCCTCTGGAAATCTAGAAATATGGAATCGATCTGAGATCCCTTGTCGACAGCACTCATTACTTCATGGGAATAAAGAGCTAGCTGCGTTGCACAAGAACGATATTTCCTGAATCCGTGTTGGTTATTTATCAATAAGTCGTTTTCTTCAAGGTGATTCATAATATTCGAGTACAATAAATGCTCAAAAATCCTACTGCAAATTGAGGTCAGTGATATGGGTCTGTAATTCAGTGAGTTACTCTTAATTCCTTTCTTGAATGTTGGTGTGACCTGTGCTACTTTCCAGTCTTTAGGAAGAGACTTTTCGTCAAGTGAGCGGTTGTAAACGATTGCTAAGAAATGCGCTATTGTGTCTGCGTGCTCTGAAAGGAACCTGCTTAGTATACCATCTGGAGCGGAGGACTTGCCTTTCTTAAGTTACCACACTTCCGCATTACAGTTTGCCGACACCTCAACACATTTTCCCTGGACGCTGGCGGACGCAGAGGCCCTGTAGTATGGCATACTAGATCACCGGACTGAAACCCCCTTTGTTTTTATCTCTGGAGGCAGCTGAAAAGCATTGCGTATGCTGAAGCAGTTGCTGATGTGCAGACCCTTCAACAGCGTGTTCAGACGCCTGTGAAACCACTCGGAGAGACGATGGATCGTGCTAAACAGTGTGGCAATCCATGATGCGACGCGTGAATGTGTGTCACTTTGACCATCTGCTGTGATATGGATGCAATGCAGCTCTGTACTATGTTCCGGGATGATTTGTTGTCGTTACATGCACACCGTCCATTTCTGGACACGTGTTCATAGGACTTTTTTCCTCCATTTCCAGTCAGGAATCTGTCCCTGCAGTTTGTCGGATTTATTAATGTTCACCCTGTATATGTAGGCCCAGGGAAAAACAGTTGCTTCATACGTCTGATGGTCCTTTTATCTGACTTTGGTACTCTTTTCTGCAACTATTTTATCCCAGACTGGGCCTTACGGTTTCAGTTATGCTTCGGTAGCTCAGATGGTAGAGCACTTGCCCGCGAAAGGCAAAGGTCCCGAGTTCGAGTCTCGGTCGGGCACACAGTTTTAATCTGCCAGGAAGTTTCATATCAGCGCACACTCCGCTGCAGAGTGAAAATCTCCTTCTAGTTTGTGTTTTGTAATCTAATAAACCTACACATTTTATCATCTTGAATGTCTACTGTATAAGTATGTCCATATAAACACAAATGAGGTGCGAGAGCGCTGATCATATCGCAGAAAGTATGAAACTATCACTTAGGCGTCTTGGTAGTTTCGTTTTTCCTGCACCAAATGCGCTGCTTTCGTGTCGTGTGACTTTCATACTTTTCAATTGGCTGAGGCAGCCATAGCTGAAGATAGAAGAACCACCACGAACGGAACTGGAGATGGGAGCAAACTGCAGAAACAACGGATATGCTACTGGGATTCCCACATTCCGTTAGTATGGGTAATATACCCATCCTGCTAATTTCCATGCACACAAAGGGAATCGTTGTGGATAATAGGCACAGTGACTATAGACTCACAAATAATGCCAAATAATTCGAATAAATAACAAAATATAACAGAAAAAATTTTTGTCTTTCAAGGTGTTTCGAACCGTTACCAAAAATTCACCATGCTTCCCACCCTTTCCCGTTCACCATTACACTATCAGTGATACGTCAAACAGTTTGCAAGCAATTATACCTACATCAAATGTATGTATATGTCTAATAACTGTCACTCTACGCCTTTTTTATTCATAATGTTGTAGGCTTACTTGCATTTCTTAATATGATTACTGTACATGAACAGAGAAGCGTATGTTATAAAAAAAAGTGTAATTTAACTGATTGATTTTCACATATTTATTATTTTGAATGTGAATAGCATGCGTTGTTTATAAAGCAGATGTTGCGCCATTTCGGCATAGGACAGTCAGCTAGAAACGAAGCTTTATTTTCGGATATCTTAAGCTTCATGCTATTGCTTGTCAAAAAGATTTCGACACTCTTGAAAGTGTTTCACGAAGTGGTACGTTGTGTTTCAGTACCTGTGCCGAGCCCGAATCTCGTCCCACACAGAGTGGAATGAAACATCACTGTTTCGATGCAATTAGTCCGTTCCAAGCACAGGTGGATTGAAACAGCCTTATTTTGAAACAGCGATATAGTTTCTGTGTCTGGTTCGAGATCGAATCTGGTCCGGTTATCTGAGACAGGGGCGGAATGAAACACCACTGTTTCGAAATAGTGAACCACAGCCGTTCCGAAAGACTGAAACAGTTCCACGTATCGATACACTGTATCGAAACGTAGAAACAGTGGCCAAGTCTAGTGTGAATCAAGGAAGTCGAGTGATTGTCGAAAGATGGACGAAAAAGAATTTCGTCTGGTGATTAAACATTGCTGTATGAAAGGCAAAACGCCTCAGGAGATTAAAGAGAAGCTTGATAAACATTACGATGACTCTGCACCTTCGATTAGAACAGTTTATAAGTGGTTTCAAAATTTTCAGAGTGGTCATATGTCCACAAGTGATGTTGAACGTTCTGGACGCCCGATGGAGGTTACGACTTCAGAAATCATTGATAAAATCCATGATATGGTGATGGATGACAGAAGAGTTAAGGTGCGTGAGATTGCTAGTGCTGTGGGCATCTCGAATGAACGGGTACATAACATTTTGCATAAAATTTGGACATGAGAAAGCTATCCAAAAGATAGGTTCCGCGATTGCTCACACTTGACCAAAAACGGAATCGTGTAAAGTGTTGCAAGGATGGTTTGCAGCTGTTCAGGATGAATCCGCAGGACTTCAAGCGTCGTTTCGGCACTGTGGATGAAACATGGATACATTACTAGACTCCTGAGACCAAACAGTAACCTAAACATTGGGTTACCAAGGGAGAATCTGCACCAAAAAAGGCGAAGACCATTCCTTCGGCCACAAAGCTTATGGCGACTGTCTTTTGGGATTCGCATGGGATAATCCTCATCGACTATCTGGAAAAGGGTAAAACTATTACAGGTGCATATTATTCATCGTTATTGGACCGTTCGAAAACCTAGCAGCAAGAAAAACGCCGGCGATTGAACCGCAAAAAAGTCCTTTTCCATCACCACAATGCACCAGCACACACTTCAGCAGTTGTGGCCGCAAAATCAATGGAAATACGATTCCATCCCCCCTATTCTCTAGACTTGGCTCCCTCAGACTACTGTTGTTCCCGAATTTGAAGAAATGGTTGGCGGGACAAAGATTTTATTCAAACTAGGAGGTGATTGCAGCAACTAATAGCTATTTTGTAGACTTGGACAATTCCTATTATTCGGAAGGGATCAACAAATTAGAACAGCGTTGGACGAAGTGTATAAGTCTAAAAGGAGGCGAAAAATAAAAAAGGTTTACCCCAAACACATAATTAGTTTTTATTTTTGCACGGACTTCTCAACCGCCCGTCGTATGTAGGCCCAGAGGAAAACAATTGTTACAAAGATCTGATGGACCTTTTATGTGACTTTGGTACTCTTTTTCTGAAACTATTTTATCCCAGACTGGGCCTTACGTTTTCAGCTATACAAGCTCATTGGTAGGAGGGCTGGTTTCAGATAGCTCGTATCAATGAAGGACTGTGGGATCCTTATTCTGCAGTGTGTACTACACTGTCCATTCACATTAATCTGACCACCTGTCAAAAGCTTGAATAATCACCTTTTACAGTGCGGACCACTGTCTGAGAGTGACAGGGATGTGGAGCTGTGCCGGCTAGAGATGGGCAGACTCGTTCATCCTTGGGAACTAGTTCACTGGTGATCGCTCTTTTTTGGGAACCGTTCATTTTTACTCGTTTACCGTTCATTTGTGCTTGTTATATGATTCTTATGAAAAATTAGTAGCATAGGTGACTGAAGATGGAAGGCACCAAGAGGGGGCACTTGCCTCTCCCCTGGAGTACAAGTTTTTATTCATAACAGAATTCTCACACACTTGTAATTTTCGTGATTCTGTAAAACCTCTCTTTTAGCCAACTGTAGCGTTATGTGGCTGATCGCAGTGAAATAATATAAGGTGGCGCACGAAAAACCGGCCCCGAGTTCAGACTGCTCGCCAGTTACGAACGATTTGTTGACCGCTACGAGGAGAGTAAATAAACATCTTCACAGCCGTCATTCACCCCTGTTACCTGTGGCCCTTGGTGAACTACAATTACCCCGGAACCGGTTTTGGAGAGCGCCATTTTGCCATGCACTATATACTTTAGCCACGGCGATAAGCAAATGGTTTACACACTTAGCTGTTTTCGAAATGCTTCATTGGTCTGAAAGCGAACGATCGTCCCCTTTTGATCGTCAAATAAATTTTACCGTTTCCACATTACCAACACGACTGCACTGCGTCCTGCGTCCTCCAGCACGCTTTATACAGGGTGTTACAAAAAGGTACGGCCAAACTTTCAGGAAACATTCATCACACAAATAAAGAAAAGATATTATGTGGACATGTGTCCGGAAACGCTTAATTTCCATGTTAGAGCTCATTTTAGTTTCGTCAGTATGTACTGTACTTCCTCGATTCACCGCCAGTTGGCGCAATTGAAGGAAGGTAATGTTGACTTCGGTGCTTGTGTTGACATGCGACTCATTGCTCTACAGTACTAGCATCAAGCACATCAGTACGTAGCATCAACAGGTTAGTGTTCATCACGAACGTGGTTTTGCAGTCAGTGCAATGTTTACAAATGTGGAGTTGGCAGATGCCCATTTGATGTATGGATTAGCAGGGGCAATAGCCGTGGCGCGGTATGTTTGTATCGAGACAGATTTCCAGAACGAAGGTGTCTCGACAGGAAGACGTTCCAAGCAATTGATCGGCGCCTTAGGGAGCACGGAACATTCCAGCCTATGACTCGCGACTGGGGAAGACCTAGAACGACGAGGACACCTGCAATGGACGAGGCAATTCTTCGTGCAGTTGACGATAACCCTAACGTCAGCGTCAGAGAAGTTGCTGCTGTACAAGGCAACGTTGACCAAGTCACTGTATGGAGAGTGCTACGGGAGAACCAGTTGTTTCCGTACCATGTACAGCGTGTGCAGGCACTATCAGCAGCTGATTGGCCTCCACGGGTACACTTCTGCGAATGGTTCATCCAACAATGTGTCAATATTCATTTCAGTGCAAATGTTCTCTTTACGGATGAGGCTTCATTCCAACGTGATCACATTGTAAATTTTCACAATCAGCATGTGTGGGCTGACGAGAATCGGCACGCAATTGTGCAATCACGTCATCAACACAGATTTTCTGTGAACGTTTGGGCAGGCATTGTTGGTGATGTCTTGATTGGGCCCCATGTTCTTCCACCTACGCTCAATGGAGCACGTTATCATGATTTCATACGGGATACTCTACCTGTGCTGCTAGAATATGTGCCTTTACAATTACGACACAACATGTGGTTCATGCACGATGGAGCTCCTGCACATTTCAGTCGAAGTGTTCGAACGCTTCTCAACAACAAATTCGGTGACCGATGGATTTGTAGAGGCGGACCAATTCCATGGCCTCCACGCTCTCCTGACCTCAACCCTCTTGACTTTAATTTATGGGGGCATTTGAAAGCTCTTGTCTACGCAACCCCGGTACCAAATGTAGAGACTCTTCGTGCTCGTATTGTGGGCGGCTGTGATACAATACGCCATTCTCCAGGGCTGCATCAGCGCATCAGGGATTCCATGCGACGGAGGGTCGATGCATGTATCCTCGCTAACGGAGGACATTTTGAAAGTGTTTGAAGTCACGCTGGTACGTTCTGTTGCTGTGTGTTTCCATTCCATGATTAATGTGACTTGAAAAGAAGTAATAAAATGAGCTCTAACATGGAAAGTCAGCGTTTCCGGACACATGTCCACATAACATATTTTCTTTATTTGTGTGTGAGGAATGTTTCCTGAAAGTTTGGCAGTACCTTTTTGTAACACCCTGTACATCCGCCACTACCAGTGCTGCCTCCTGCCGTCTGTGAGTGGTTATTGCAGGTTGACGTCGAACATCGGTGGTGGTCACACTAATGTGATTGGACCGAGTATCACGCTCATAGTCGTTCCGTCTGATTTGCATGCAGCCCAGAAATGTGATTGTCTTGCGGTTCTCTACTTTGTTTTCGGTACAGCCATCTGACTATGCAAAAAGGTTACCATAGGTGACCACTAGAGAACACTTCTCTGTACGGCAGCAATTCGAGATGTAAATTAATACCATGCTACTGCAAATATCAGGAAACGCTTTATTAGTGGTGAGTCAGTTCCTAACGGTTGTGAGCTCAAATTTATTACGATAAGTGACATTTTTAAAATGTTACCATTATCATTAGTATACGAGACAACTAATGCCGGAACTCAATCACATGAATCATCCCTTAGTCCTTCCCCAAAACTAATCCCTTTTTTTGTGAAAAGGGACTTTTCAGCAATATGTGGACTCTAAGTGCTCGATATAATTCAAAGTGCCACTAGTAATTTCACTGTACTGCAGATGGATCATGGATCTAGATGCAGTTCCATGTCACCCTTGTTATCGAAAACGAAGTAACGTAAAAGATATGAAAACGAGCAGAACGTTGTGCGTATGTTTGAGGATTAAAGGACATAACCCACTGTCTTGTTATGGATATGGACTCAAACCCAGTATCTGTAGGCAATGCAAACTAAGCAAAACTTTTGTGCCTGACTAAGACTCTGTAAGGTGGCAGAATAAATGAAGGTCAGATTCGCACCTTCAATGAGAGCTTTATACATTGCAGTGGGAGGGTGAAGATGGCACCTAACTTAATTCAGCGGTAATGAGCAACTTTGCCTAGCAGGATGTAATGCAAAAAGGGATGACGTTCAATCGACGGTAATTAGCACACCGTTCCTATAATGCATGTTTCAAAGGCAAGGCCACGCTGCAGGGGGTACCACAGAAACCACTTAAAAGTGGTGTCCCACACGGAAAGCCAATGACCGACCAGGTGACTCAGACGGGGAGAGTGAGTATAATGGCCCATCTGAGGGAGGACAGGAAAGAAAGCTTTTAGAAAACTGCATTCTGGAATTCCAAACGGATATGAAACAAGACCAGTGACGCATTTTCGATCATGTGTCCAGCGATGGACCACATGTAAGAGAGTTAACGTACGTATTTAGGCGTCTGGAATGTGCACAAAACGCCCGATTGGCGGAAATGTGATAGGAAGGAGAAAAGAGCCAAAGTTTCGACGCAATTTAATGGTAGGGACCTTGCGATTGGTAGAGAGTTTCCACAAAATAAGATGAACGCTCCTGATGGTCAAAAAAAAAAAAAAAAAAAAAGCTTTGACGTGAAGAACGAAAGAACCCACTGGGGAGACAGTTCTGCTGTGAGTAAGAGAAGATGGAAATTTTTATGGACTCTTCTCTGAACTGGCATCAAGTGCGCATAAAGCTCTGTACGACGCAGAGGAGTAATTTGTGTAAACACTGCGTTCACAGTGGCTGATATCCAGCTAGAAATTAGCTGCAGCAACGGTTAGCTCCAACTGTGGAAAAACGAACCAGCCAATTAGTTAATTGTCCTTGCGAGAACTCAGAGAGCATCTGAATTTTCCAGCAAAGCTGTAATTAGTTTTATAGGAATTTCAGCAGAAGAGAGCGGCTTAGCAAACGACAGCTCATCACAGCTTAAGGTAAATACCGCGTGCAGAAGCGTAAACTTGTTGGTTCACCAGCTTGCGTCCAGTGTAAACTTGAGCGACCTTGGGTAATCTTTTGCTCAATTTGTCACATAACTAACCATCCACCGTAGACTTGATTGTCATCCTAAAAATAGTGCCAAACTTTGAACTGTAATCGGACGAGTTTCGTAGTACTGACCAACACCATATATAAGTGTAGGAACAATTTTGCAAAAAAACTTCTAGTTAAACTTTAATATTGTTGTGTTTAGGATAATTTAAGCTTCTGAGAGTTAATATTTAATATTGTTGTGTTTAGGATTATTTCACTTTTTCATGTTGATGAGATGCGTTATCCTGACAACTGTTTTTGTTGTCACATTGAAAACTGCGTAAAAGCGTGTATTTTTGTGCAAATATTGCGACATGAAACATGTCATTTCCACTTACACAGTTGTCTTCAATCATAGAATAAGTAAACCAACAAAATATTGCACCTTACAACTCGAAGGCAGGACTGATCTTCGCCGTTCACTAGGCGTTAAGAAGCGAGAAGTACGTGAGTTCAACTAGCATTAGATAGTAAATCTGAACTGCAAATCCCATGATGATAATCTTTGTACTGGACTCGTATCCAGCAACTATTGTCCCTTAATCACGAAAGATGTTAAATATGTGTTCATTCGTAAGTAACAAACTTGAAACGAAGTGATTTGTGTTGAATGGGGATTCTAACCCAGCACTTAATCGGTTTATTAACTAAGTAAATCAAATTTAAATATAAAAATTTTCCAGTGGTGGCAAGATGTTTTACCCTGAAACGATGATATGAACGAATAATTTTTGCTTTCCCAGGTATGAACCAGCACCTATCGTCGTTGATTTCTAGCGAGAAAGGACGTTAAATATAGGCATCTTTCACTACTAGCGAAATGTACGCCTGCTGGAACTTGAAATAACGTGAATAAGAATTCGATGCTGACAGGAAATCGAAAAAATGGTTCAAATGGCTCTGAGCACTATGGGACTTGACTTCTGAGGTCATCAGTCCCCTAGAACCTAGAACTACTTAAACCTGACTAACCTAAGGACATCATACACATCCATGCCCGAGGCAGGATTCGAACCTGCGACCGTAGCGGTCGCGCGGTTCCAGACTGTAGCGCCTAGAACCGCTCGGCCACTTCGGCCGGCCAGGAAATCGAGTCCCCCGCATTTCGTCACTACACATGAAGAGATGTTAACTATCGAATTATTTTCCACTAGCAGCTAGGAGTGGGATGTATGAATCTTAAATGACATGATGAAATGTTCTCTCTCTTATCGGGAATCGAAACCGTCCCATACCGTTACTGATGGCAACGAATGAAGAGGCGCTAAAAATCACAATTATTTTCCACAAGTAATAATGTGTATTCATTCTAGAGCTTGAAAAGACATAATGCAAATGGTCGCCCTGGACTAGGATTCGAACCCAGACACGTGCCTTGCATGGAGACACTGAGGAGATTGGAATCTTGAGCAGACAAAGAATTGATGGTACTGTATCTTCAGGGGGCAGCAAATTCTGTGAAAGGGAAGATCCGATGTCGAATACCAATCAAGAACCAATATACTCAACATCTCAAGCTCAGACAAAAGGTGGAATAAACGTCCCGCAACGTTACATGGCACTTGCTTCATTAACTAAAATAAAGTTACAAGTATAAAAAAAGGTCATTGTTGGCATAAATTTTCGTACTGACACTTCCTTCTGTGCTGTGGTCCGACCTAATCTCTAGTCAATAGCGAACGGACATCACGTTTTATGTGAATTTCGAACTACTTTGCAATCTTACGCTGCTCGCTTGGCATTACCAGTGGTGAACAGGATCTGCTTGTACCTATTAAAAACCATCGCCTGAAGTGGGTACCGAACCGAAGTCCTAAGTATACTAACCTACCCTCGACCCACCACATCATCACAATCCACTTGTGGGCTGGTAATGATTTGGCTTAACGCCTGTGCGCCACACTGGATGGGAATTCTTATTGCCTGACTCTCAGGAGTGACTTTAGCCTGTCCAGCACATCCATTTCCTTCGTTGATCGAATAGCCATTAACTTGTGGCCTTGGCTATCCAATGCGTACACTGGACTTGCTTTTGTAATGACTGAAATAAAATCACTTAACCGCCATCTACACACATAGCCGACACTGTAGGATACCGAAGTTTTCGCAGAAATTGTTGCCTTTCTCCTGAGTTACTCTGCTACACTGCTGTCCGTGGCAAACGTCGCTCAGTGCAAAAGATAAGCCATGTTATTGAACACGATTTTCAGAAAAACTCGCCTAGTCTGCCTGCTAACAGCATCGATCTGTAAGGCGTTCAGAGATAATTTTCTTCATTTTGTAACCCGGCAGTAATAGTAAAACTGTGGCTACCTGTCCTCAGCAGATTAATTTCTGGTCGACTGGCCTACGGTCACCTTACGCTAACCGGAGATAGGCGAGGTGATAGTGACGCGTTGCGCCTGGAGCTTATGATCTATAGCGGTCGTTTCTCATATTGGCAAGCATAAGATTATTTAATATTGTAGTTTCAGCGTGAAATATTTTTGATAAACTGAGTACATTCCATGCAGTAACAACTACGTTGTAACAGTGCTCACGCAACATATGACGTGAGATATGCTAAGTTTGTATTCCGCAGTTTTTGGCAATATTTATCCGGAAAGAAGAGATTTGTGCAAATGTTCGAAGCGGTTTTGTTTGGCACTGGTTGCTATAAGTACATTTGTCAATCGCCATTTTTACGATTCCGTACGTTAATCGGTAAAAACGGAACCCTTACGGGATCACGTTGTTTTCCGTCTGTCTGTACGTCCGACTGTTAAAAACATTTTTCCTTAGAAAAGGGCACATTCATCAAGTTGAAATGTACGACACATACTAAATACTGCGGTACGTTGGTGGTGTACAAAATTGAAGCTTATAAGTCAACGCAATCAACACATACGGCCATTTATGTCACATATTCTGATACAAACTCCATCAAAACCCATAGGGTACTGTACTTCCGTTTGACGTACAATCATCAAATCTGGCAAGAAGCAAGATTTCACAGTAAAACTATAGCAAAAAAGTCCAAAAGTAGTTAATTTGTAATTATATCTCACGAAAACAAGTTTTTTGTCATTTGTTATCCGACTGTCTGTTCCTCCGTCTGCTAAGACCCCTTTTTCTCAGGTGAGGGTAGATGCATCAAGTTTTATTTATGTCACTAGGGTCTATAATCCCTTGGCGTTGTAATAAATCTACTTCCCACTGGCCTAGAATCATGAAATTGTGCAAGAACCAAGTTTTATCAGTACAAGTAAGGAAACAATCATAAAATAGTTTGTAATTATACCACAAGAAACAACTTTTTTCCTCTCATTTTTACCCGATTTCAAACCCGAATTTAAAACATTCTAGAAAGAAGAAGAATTCGCAAGACCAATATCTTGCCGATGTCAATGTCGATAACAGGCAAAAATCGTAGAGGTTCACGATTTCCGGGATGGATGAAATGTCTGTATACATAATTAAGTTTGTACGAAAACTTGAGAGCGCGAATCATCGCACCCGGTCAAATTTTTATTGGGTTGGTGCATAAGTTCGCAGCATTTTTTCATAAGTTTAATAAACACAACAGATACACGGAAAAGAGACTTAAGTCATCAATAATATACAGAGTGATTATAATTAAAGTTTAACTTTCAGACCGCTGTAGAAATAACACCACTGGTCAGAATGACGCCAAATTGCAACGGAATATTATCGGAGAAGGGGGAAAACGTATGGCAGTAGAAAAATTAATAGTTAAAGAATTTAGCAATAGATGGCGCTTTAAGCATCATAATTTAATAGTGGTCGACTACAAATGATAATTGAATCATACAACAATACCTAAGGTATACGTTTGACGTTAAGCAAACTGTATTACTCAGTGTGCATGGGTGTACAGGTGTGACACTGTTACTTACGTAAGCCCTCCACCACGGCAAGGTCATCACATCGGATGCGAAAAATCGGGTGTTAATTGTCTTGAGGCCAAAAACCGCTTAAGAAGCATCAATTACATCGGTTTTTAGTTGTCGTGAGGCCAAAAACCGCATAAACAGCGTCAATCAAAATCAAATCGGAATATTAATTTCCTTGTGACTGGCGCAAAACATGTTCAATATGATGTCCACCGTTTTCTGTAAGTTGAAATCGAGAAACAGCTGATCGAAGTGTTTCCGGGGTCACGTTCAGAATGTGTTGCGCAATGCTTGCCTTCAACGCAGCTAAGTTTACAATCGGAACACTGAACATAACATCTTTCAAATAGCCCCACAGCCAGTAGTCACACGTATTAAGATCAGGTGATCGGGACGGCCAGGCTGTAGGGAAACGGCGGCTGATAATTCTAGCATTTCCGAAATGGCGCTTCAGCAGCTGCTTAACTGGATTTGCAATGTGTGGAGGTGCGTCATAAAAATGATCCCATCCACACATCCACGCTGTTGATACCTGGAATGATGTAGTAGTAGTGGTAGTAGCTTTATTCATCCGTAGATCTCTTTTTACAAGGATATAGGACATGTCAAAGTATTTACAACTTTAAATAAATTTAAAATAAGCTAATTCGTATACACATATTCTTACAGACTTCTAGTTAGAGACAATCATTAGATTTACTTCTGGTATAAAATACTTTTTTTTTACAAATAACTTATTAAATAATGTAATGCCACACTGTTCACTCTTATCTCACTATCAGTCACTGCACACACCATACACACATTGTTTCATGACACTTCACTCACTACACACACACACACACACACACACACACACACACACACACACACACTCACGCACAAACTGGTGATCTCTGGGCCATTTTGTGTACCGCAGCTTCCCATTTGCTATACTGAAAAATTGAGTCAGCGTCCTTCCATAATGAGTTAGACGTTGAGCTCAGAAAGAGGAAGAGGAGTTAGTACTGTGATATGCATAGCTTAGGGGTAAGTACTTCTAGAAAGGAAAAAAGAAGGAAAAAACATAAAGTGAACGCGTTATGGGGAATGTTGGTTATTTTATAATCATTATTGTTATTATTATTATTATTTATTTGTTTAACATTTTTTATCAAACCCCTACTCTGTTTTAGCTAAGTAATCCTTCAATGTATAAAATGTATTGCATAACAGGTAGTTTTTAGCTGCCTTTTTAAATAAGTGTATTTTTGGTATTTCTTTAATCTCTGTTGGTAATTTATTGTACAGTTTTATTCCTTGATAGAAAATGCTATTTTGAGTTTTATGTTTATTTTTTCTTGGTAAATGTAAGTTGAGTCTATATCTTGTTGCATGGTCATGGAAGAGCTGTTTGTGCAGTAATTACCAATGTTATTTTTGATGTGTACAACTGACTGGTAAATGTATTCACATGGTGCAGCTAAAATTCCCAGTGTTTTGAAAAGATCTTTACAATGAGCTCGACTAGTATTGTGGTTATTATTCTTATGGCTCTTTTTTGGAGTTCGAAAATTGTGTTCATATTTTGTGCATTTGTTCCCCAAAAAAGAATGCCACAGCTAAGAATTGAGTGTACATACGAATAGTACATAACTAAAAGATGCTGTGTGTTACACACTGATGATAGGATTCTAAGGGCATAACATGCTAATGACATTCTGTTTTCAAGTACTTCTGCGTGTTCACACCACTTCAACTGAGAATCAATATTCATTCCTAGAAATTTTGCATTTGTTACACAGTCTATAGAGGTGCCATCTACATTTAATTTAACATTGTCATTTTTCCTCTTCAAACTGAAATTAATGGCATTAGTTTTCTTAATTTTCAATGTCACTTTATTGCTTTTTGACCAATCACAAACTTCCTTGGGAGTTGCATCTGCTTTCTCAGCAAGGAGTTCTCTTGTTTTCTCAGTGACTATAATATTACTGTCATCAGCGAAGAGAATTTTTTCACCATGAGTAACACTACTGGGAAAGTCATTGACGTATATGAGGAACAATATTGGTCCTAATATGCTATCTTGCAGAACCACTATATTAATGTATTTTGGTTCTGATAATTGTTTTAGTAAATTTTTAGATCTATTTGAAGTATGTGTTATCTCTACTTTTTGTACCCTATCTGTTAGGTATGATCGAAACCAGTCATTAGCTACCCCTCTTAAATTCCTAATGCTTCTAATTTATTTAATAGAATCTTGTGGTCGGCAGTATCAAACGCCTAAGAAAAATCCAAAAATATGCCTGTGACACACACATCTTTATCAAGAGCATCAAGTACAACTTCTGTGAAATCTACTTTGGATGACTCTAATTATGCCACTTCAGAAAACAAACTGTGATTCGCTTAAAAGATTGTATTTATTCAGGTAATTCATTAATCTGTCTTTCATAATTGCTTCTATTATTTTTGAGAATGCTGACAGCAGGGAAATGGGCCAGTAATTTTCTACGTCTTCTGCATTACCTTTCTTAAGCAAAGGTACAGCTCTTACCTGTTTTAATTGCTCTGGGAATATCCCTGATGTGAAGGATTCATTTATTATATTTGTTAAGGGGCCTTGTATAATCCCTAAGCATTGTTTCAGTACACACATTTGTACTTCATCAAAGCCTACTGACTTTTTATTTTTTAGTTTTTGAACAGTTTTATTGACTTCATTCTCTGTGGTTGGAAGTAACATCATTGTATTTAGTGCAACAGTAGTTACAGGTATTATATTTATTTGGGGGAATTTTTGCTGTAACTTCTCTGCAATACTTGAAAAATGCTCATTTACATAGTTTGCTAAGTGTTGTGGGTTATTTATTACCATATCCCCCTTCATTAGCAGTATATTATTCTACATTTGTTTGCCTCTCCCCCTTTCCTTTATTATAGCATCCCAGACTGCTTTGCTTTTATTCTCTGCATTATATATTATTTTGTCATTAAATGACTTTTTTGCAGCAATCAGCACCTTCCTACAGATCTTTTTGTATCTATGATAGAAATTTAAGAATTCTGGATCACTGCGAATCTTTTTCATGGAACTGAGGTGCTTAAGTGTTTGGGAGGACTTCTTAATACCTGCTGTTATCCATAGGTTTTTGTGAGATGGTGATACAGGCGTAGATACTTTTGGAAATGCCTTTTCAAAGATCAATTTGAACAATGTGGAGAATTTAGTGAATTTCGTATTCACATTGGTTTCCTTATACACTTCATCCCAGCTTTGTTTTTCTAGCTCTTTTGAAAAACCTTTTATTTTGATTTCTGATAGATGTCGTTTGTAGGCTTGTAGTTTAGGGAATGATTCGATGCCTGATTTTACTGTTGTTATTTAACACAGATGGTCTGATAGTCCAAGATCCTTTACAGCTGCATCACATTTTTCTCTGTCCATATTTGTGGCCGCATGGTCAATTACTGATGAAATCCTTGTAGTAATCCTTGTTGCACTATTGACCAATAGGGACATGCCAAAACTTTGAAGGATGTTTATGAAGGTGCTGCTGGATTCATTTATGATATTAGTGTTGATGTTAATTTCCACACGCAGAATTATGTTGACCTTTGTACTTGAGACTTTATCTAGAACTTCCGTTAACTTATTGAAAAAAGTGTCCACACTACCACTGGGAGATCTATACACACACAAAATGATTAATTTCTTGGTGATATCAAGCCCTGTTAATTCAATTGCTGATATTTCAAAGTGTTTGTGTTCACTTACTGTAATGACGTCATGTCTTGATTTGAATTGTGTTCCTTTTCTGATATAAATGCACGTGGGTGATTTTGAATGGATGCCAAAGAAAGATGTTTCGTAGGATTTTACGCACCATGCTCACGGGTATGTCCAATTTTCCGGGCAATTCTCCGTCCACTACACCTTTGTACACCACCACTCGTCTGCCTCTGCATTGCTTTGGCCACTGCTTCCATTGACGTCGAATCAATTCGTTTTCTCACTCTACCAGGTTGCACACCAAAGGTACCCGTCTTTTCGAATTTCCGAATCATTTTCCCGACACCTACGGCAGTCATCGGACCAACGCTTTTTTCAAAATCCTTCAGTGTCCGGAACTTCTGCAGAGCTACGTGTGGACAGTCATCATTCTTGTAATACAGCTTTACAAGCAGAGCACAATCCTGCGTTGAGACAGTCATGGCGAACGTCACAGACGCGAAAGGCGGAAAAGCAGTGTACCCGGCGTCTTACCAACTTCAATGGGTGATGCGCATGGCAGGTTCAAATGTTTCAAATGGCTCTGAGCACTACGGGACTTAACATCTGAGGTTATCAGTCCCCTAGACTTAGAACTACTTAAACCTAACTAACCTAAAGACATCATATACATCCATGCTCGAGGCAGGATTCGAACCTGCGACCGTAGCAGCAGCGCGGTTCCGGACTGAAGCGCCTAGAACATCTCGGCCACAGCGGCCGGCGCATGACAGATGTTTTCATTTACGTATTCTGACAGATACAGCGCCCTCTGTTCATGAATTTTCACACTATTTTTTTACTTCTGCCATGCGTTTTCCCCCTTCTCAGATAATATTCCGTTGCAATGTGACGTTATTCTGACCAATGGTGTTATTTCTACAGCGTTTTGAGAGTTTAGTTAGATTGTGCGACAGTAGAAATCACTTGCTTTTGAGGCGAAGAACTCGTCGAGCTACGTTTGGTGTGCAGTTTCATCTGGAAAGGAAGTTGTTTGAAGTTCGATAGAGAGCGGAAAAGTTGAAAATCTGAGAGCGCAAGATCAGGTGAATAAGGTCGATGCGGAATGACTTCTCAACCCAAATTTTGTACAGCGTTTATGGTCAGTCCTAGAAGAATGTGGGCAGGCGTTAATGTACTATAGCATCACTTCACGCAGTCTTCCTGGTCTTGTTCTTGAACTGTGTCTGCAGTAGAGCTCAGTTGTTAAAGATAAATGTCGCAAAGATAGTTACACTTCGGGGAAGCAATTCGTAGTTCACCGCACCGCCGCTGTTCCACCGGAAACATGTTGTTGCTGTTGTGGTCTTCAGTCCTGAGACTGGTTTGATGCAGCTCTCCATGCTACTCTATCCTGTGCAAGCTTCTTCATCTCCCAGTACCTACTGCAACCTACATCCTTCTGAATCTGCTTGGTGTATTCATCTCTTGGTCTCCCTCTACGATTTTTACCCTCCACGCTGCCCTCTTCTGTAGCACCACATTTCGAAAGCTTCTATTCTCTTCTTGTCGAAACTATTTATCGTCCATGTTTCACTTCCATACATGGCTACACTCCATACAAATACTTTCAGAAACGACTTCCTGACACTTAAATCTATACCCGATGTTAACAAATTTCTCTTCTTCAGAAACGCTTTCCTTGCCATTGCCAGTCTACATTTTATATCCTCTCTATTTCGACCATCATCAGTTATTTTGCTCCCCAAATAGCAAAACTCCTTTACTACTTTAAGTGTCTCATTTCCTAATCTAATACCCTCAGCATCACCAGACTTAATTCGACTACATTCCATTATCCTCGTTTTGCTTTTGTTGATGTTCATCTTATATCCTCCCTTCAAGACACTATACATTCCATTCAACTGCTCTTCCAAGTCCTTTGCTGTCTCTGACAGAATTACAGTGTCATCGGCGAACCTCAAAGTTTTTATTTCTTCTCCATGGATTTTAATACCTATTCCGAATTTTTCTTTTGGTTCGTTCACTGCTTGCTTAATATACAGATTGAATAACATCAGGGAGAGGCTACAACCCTGTCTCACTCCCTTCCCAACCACTGCTTCCCTTTCATGCCCCTCAACTCTTATAACTGCCATTTGGTTTCTATACAAATTATAAATAGCCTTTCGCTCCCTATATTTTACCCCTGCCACCTTCAGAATTTGAAAGAGAGTATTCCAGTCAACAACCAGAAACATAACATTATCTTTTGTGGATGCGTGCCAGTCTATGTACGAGGAGCAGCTGCTTTGTTGGGGCTCAACCAGTCCTTTCTTTTTCTTATGTTAGCATAAAGATTTCATTCCTCGTCGCCTGTAACAATACAGGATAGGAATCATTGGTGTTGTTCACGAGGGAATTGATGACGACCGAGCAGAAATAAATATATGGCCGTCTACTGATTTTTGTGGGCTTGGCTTAGGGCATATAGTACCAATACTCCCTATTTTTGGACCTTCGCCATTGCATGCAGGTGTTATATGATGGTGGAATGATCACCGTTCATCACATTTGCTTGTTCTCGGGTACACTGACGTGGATCATTGAGGATCAATGCTTTTAAACGATCTTCATGAAACCGCGAAGATCTTCCCGAATCAGAAAACCATTTTCTTGCCTTTCTCTGTCCGGTTGCATTATCCCCATACACGTTGCCAATGTTTATTTTTTATTGAAAATGCATTTTAACCATCAGCTGTTTATTTGTCGCATTAGTCACATACCGGTTTGGATTATTAACTATCATCCAGGACGTAGGGTAAAACAGAATCTGTTGTACCATTAGATGTGTAGAACTGAATATGTTGCGTCTTTTTAAAACTGGGGGTGAGACCATTCGCAGAATCCGAGTCAATGATACTTTTAAGAACACCATTTTCCATTTCTTCTGTTTCTTTATGTATTCTTGGACTAATTACAATACTAGTGTCATCTTCAAAAAGAACTAATTCTGCATATTGTATATTAGATTGAAGATCGTTTACTTTTATGAGGAACAATAGTGGGCATAAGATTGAGTCTTGGGGAACGCCATACGTGATTTCTCCCCAGTCATAATTACATCCCTAGACTATCTTGGTTGAATTACCAAGCACAACTTTGTGCATTCTTGTTGATAGATATAACATTATCCATTGGTTGGCTATACCATCTAGCCCATTAAACTTCAATTTGTCTAGGAGAATACTGTGATTCACACAGTCAAATGCCTTCGTTAGGTCCCAGGTAATAACAACTGGCACTATTTTATTATTTAATGCTTGTAAAATTTAGTGAGTGAACATGTAAATGGCACCCTCAGTAGAGAAACCCAGACTGTAATTTACTAAGGACATCATTGTTACTAAGTTGAGATACTATTCTAGAATACATCACCTTCTCAAAAATTATGGAAAATAATGTCAGCAATGAAACAAGTCGGTAGTTATTGCCAACTCTCTTATCACCTTTCTTAAAGAGGCTTTTAACAACGGCATATTTCAGTCTTCCTGGAAAAATGCTATGAGTTAGTGGCGCACTACATATTTCATGTCAGACTGGGCTTATTGTACGGGAACAAATCCCTAGTACTCTATAGGAAACATCATCCAAAACAGATGAGCTTTTGAGAGAATGCATAATTTCTTTCATTTCAGAACGAGAATTTAGTGATATATCCGATTGAATTTTACGAGAGTTACTTTTTCCACATTCTGTTGTGGTTTTTCTCTTGAATTGTTTGTCCCTCTGCTTTCTACTATATGATGGCTAAGGGAGATAATTCACTATCTAAAAGACAACATCAGTTGTCGTTTCTTCCAGGGATGACCTTTCTCGATAAAACAGATGCATTTGATAGATGATACATCAAAAGTTAAAATAGTTCAGCAAATTTAATTGAAACACCTAGATAATATCAAATTAATTTAGCAGTATAATTCTGCGTCACTTCAAGAAGTAACTCGATTATCACACTGTTGCCAGACATATCGTACAATGTTGCTACGTTCCAATCATCCTTGCAGCACACAGAAACAAGTTTCCACAGCTGATGTGTTTCTTGAGCGAGCTAGCAATCCAGGACAGAAGGTTGCGCTTCAAAGACGCAACAGAAACAGGCATCAAATGGACACGTCCACGAATTACTACAGGTGTAAGCAAATTTGCATAAGAGCGGCCTCCTACAAACCAGGCTGAAGTGGTTTCAATGCGACAACGCTGTTTCGTTGGCCTGTTCGAAGCCCGTGCCGGATTACTTGTGTGTTTTGCTGTTGTCTAGTACGTTAATACGCTGTTTAAGAAACAGAAGTGAGAAGTTGCCTTCCACAAAACAGCTCGGGTTGATAACATGTTTTTCTATAACCATGAGAATTGTAATAAATTTTTAATAACGAAGAAATATAAGTATACGTATTAAAATTTTAGTCAGTAAAGAACTTAAGTTAGCAAACTTTTGTGTTGGCACTTTACATGTACTCCAGAATACTTTTATTGCACATGATTCTACCTTTTAACGTAAGATCTGTTTGCGTCATGGTAGTACATTGTAATTTTTGTTTGCAGATGGTTCCAAACTGTTGTGTCCCAGAATGTGTCAGTAATTATAAGAGCACGATTACAGAAACGGGCAACGTAACCGTGTTTCAGTTTCCAAATGATAAGAACAAGGGAGCTGCTTGATGTAAAGCTATCCCAATAAAATACTTGAAACCTTCAAAATGTGCAGTTGCTTGCATCAAACGTTTTGGAGACAGTGATATAAGTAATACAGACGTTTCTTGCGACAAGGAAGGAAATATTCAAGAATTCGATAGGAATGGAAACTTGTTGAAACGCATTTCCCATGTTTACCAAAACGTTTTAACAATCCCAGCACTTCATCTCGTATTGATTCTGCTGTGAGAAGAGAGACGCAACTTAGGATATTTGGAGAAGTACAGAACCAGTGGTTGGAAAAGTTTTCAATTAAATCATACGAAGAGTTTATGAGTAAGATCAATAACAAAAGTGACTACAGCTCCAAGTGGAAACTATGTGTAGAAACTTCTTCCGTGTGTTTCTGTTTTACAGTATAAAAGTATACCCATAATTCCTGATAGTGTTGCATAAAAGGATTTAAAAGTTCAAGTTTGTATTAAATATCAAATTCTTACTGCATCACAGGTGCCATGGGTACTTCCTGGTCAGAAACTGCAGAGATAATCTCAGTTGCAGAACTTGTTGGCTAGGTATGTTGACAGAAAATTTTGATTTTAGTAATCTAACTTAAAAAGGATGACATTTTCATACATGAAGCTTCTGTATAGTGAACAAACAGAAGAGAAACTAAATAAGCAACTGGTTTTCCGCTGGAACAAATAGCGCTTATCCTCAAAAAGAAGAGAAATTACAATTGTGAAGCAATTTTCTATCCCAAATACAAGCAAAGTCTGTCAAGAAAGCTCTGTTTGCCTCCTGACGTTGCAAGTGAAAACAGGAATTATTTGGAACCAACTTGCAATAGGGTAAGTGACAGAGAGAAGCATGTTGTTGTTCAGATAAATGAAATTTATGTTCATGAGAAGCTTTCATTTCGTAATGGCACAGTAATGGGGTTTGCTGAAAATCAACCTTTTATAGTGCAAGCACTGTGCTGGTTTTCATCATTTCATCTGCATTTTGGTCATTTGAAAGAAATTGTCCAGTAAGAAATCTTACATATTCAGAGCTATTGGAGCTTACTAACATGAATTTCAAGGTGTGGTTTCAAGTACTCATAGTCATTTCTGATAATAATCATTTGAACAAAATATGTATACGTTGTTGGGCAATTAAACATCAGTTAACTTTAATACTCCTTTCAATCCACATATTTTTGTTTTTGTACGTATATTCATGTGTATGAGAAACAACTGGTTGAATGTGAAAGATGTTGACAAAACATTTAACTATACAGGACTTTGATGATCCCTTAGAAAGTGCACGTCCACAAGCAAAATTTTCGGTAATTAGAGACTGGTCCAAAAGTGAAAGAAGTAAGTTAGTTAAAACTACATCAGAACTCAGTCATAAGACCGTGTATTCCAATAACATAGGGAGACAGAAAGTTAGTTTAGTTGATAGTATTTTTCATGAAACCACTATCTCCGCTCTGAAATTAAGTAATAGTGACTTAGGTCTCTGACATTCCTTGATATCGTTCACAAATGGTAGAAAATTTTAAAATGCGCAGTCCAAAGAAAGGAACATGGAAGAGGAACCTATAGGAACTGCCATTTTCATCTGCAGATGATGAGCAGTTCAACTTCATCAGGAGTCTTCTCAAGTGGTCGGAAGTGTGGAACAAAATGAGTGTCGCATGTAATGACTCTGGAAGTTTCTTCACAAAGGACACATTCTTTGCAGTGCATCATGCAAGTAAAACTATTAATGAAATAACTGTACGCAGCTTACTGAGTGCTATATATTCTACCAGACAAATTTGAAACCGATGGGATAGAAAACCACGTAAATTCATATCGGCAGCTGTCGGGTGGGAATACTGTTTTTTCAGTGGAACAGATTTTGAACTCTGAAAAGAAAATTGGGATCAAAAAGGATTTAGGAATTCATTCTGCAAAGCATGGGTGAATGAAGTTTGAAGTCACTTCACTAGAATTTGTAAATGCGAGGGAACCTACTGAAGTTGTGACCATAGAGCAAGGTTTTTTTGGATAAAGTTGTAACCGAATATTTCACAATGGATTTCGATGTTGATATTTATGTTAAGTGGCTATGTTGCACACAAGGTCCTCAATTTTGTTGACTGTTGCTGGGGCTCCTTGTACATTGCTAGTGATACAACTACAGACAGCTATTTCAATTATCTTAATAGAGGTGGTTTGTCTGTTCTATCAGAAGTGACATTGACGGTGGGGTTATATTTGTTTAAAGTACTCCAACTATTGATCAGCCCACATTCTGAACACTCATTTCTACAGCAAAATAATCAAAAACTGTTATATCTGAGAATGTGTTGTGAACTTAAAAAAGTGGAACCAGCTCTACAAAACGAAACTGTTTGTGTGGTAGAATTTTTATGTACTGGTGTCGGACTTTCTGGCACTGTAGCACAACAAACCGAGAAAAAAAGGACGTCTCTTGGATAGATCTTTATTGTGCTGTAGCACTGAAACTGCATATTTGTGTAGGAAGCGAGTATAAATGCGAAATCCACCAAATACCGGTACGGGACGATAGCTTCGGAAAATGTAAAACAGAGATTGTGTTGACAGATGTCCTTTCGATACACTATCTGAGCGCAGGACACGTGATCTCCTCAGTAGATTAGAACACAAAATCCGAGCGCATTAAACGTTATGCAATCAGATCACTGGTAATCAGCCAATTGAAATTTCAAGGCACGAACACACAAACAACGACAAAATATTAAGCATGAAATATGAATAAAGTAGATATTTTAAAGTAATGTACAAAATGCACAGTACCAAGCAAAGCGATTCTGTAACACACTTCTAATTTTGTGGAAATTGAGGACACCGGTTTCCCTGAAAGGCAAGGAACTGTAGTCGTTAGCCGAGCTTGCAACATTCTTTAAAAGAATTATTACTGCATCACTGTTCCGACAGGCGGGTAATGTTTACCTGATTCAAAAAAAATGTGATGAAATATTTCTTTCTGGCGATGTGCTTCCTTTACCCAAATTACGACTCGTCTATTTCAACGATAACTCCTGGTCCTCCTAACTCGTGTGAATTGTTCATCGTCCACTCGACACACTTCATGACAGAAGGTAGCCCAGTCAGTCACCATACGTGCAGACAAGCCGAATTTTGTGAAAAGTCTCCCTATCTTCGGATAACACATGGAGACCCACTTGGCACAGGAGTCGGAGATATTTCGCAGCGACATTTGCGAATCATCGAACCCCAAGCACCGTTCCGCGCACTGCCCTTGAATGTGGACTGCACATTGACCATGCGACTACCCTTCTTCACCTTCCGGCGGTGCCAGCAACGAAACGAATCCTCGTTCAGTAAGAAATTGCAAGGTACCTTGCATTTGGAGTAGTCTTAACGGCCGTGGAAGCACATTATGAGCCAGCGACCAACAACAGTTTTTTTTCTTTTTTTAGTTTTGTTGTGTAATTGATCAGAGACCTTCTGCGCCCCGCTGGTAATATGTTGAGTCACGTCTTCTCGAAATTGATGCGTTCCGTTCAATTGTTCAGAAATGTTCATTAGTTCAAACAGGAAACCTTCTTCTCTCTTGGCTTAACACATTCCAGCTGCGAGGCGGGTCGTGGAAAGCACTCCCAAGGAAGTTCGAGAAAAATTGTCTGTATTTTGCGTGACGGATACGACATAATAACGGTCATTGAGGTATGTCCAAAAATCGAGTACAGAGTCTACAGCTTGTCCAAATAAGTATTGAATGGCATGTCCGCGAATCCAATTCACAGCATTGGTCTTTGTCCGAGGAAAATAGTCACGTTCCGGAAATAATAATGAGAGTAATCCGATCCGGAATGTCCCGCGTTAGAAAAGCCACAATACGACGAATCAAGTGTCAAACCTCCGCCGCCGGTCCGCAAACAAACTGATGTTCATCATTGTCTGACACTCCACACGTGGAACATAGAGGTGATTGGGCGAGGTTGATACGATGAAGGCGAAATTGATTGACAGTTAGGTACCAGACAGATTGAACATTCGTGTCAAGGTAACAGGCGAACACCGAGCGCCATACATGACGCCAGTCAACCTGGGGGAACTTTTGTTCAATCGGGTTAGGTGGACGACCTAATTGGAGGACATTGTATACTGCCTTTGTCTTGAGTAAAAGCTGTCTTGGTAAGGCGAGGCGTAGATAACTGAGTTCAAGAAAGAAGTATCGTATATAATGGAACTGGGCCGGAACATCCGATATCATCACTGGGACTGACAGTGAGACCGGCGTATAGGCCGACAGGAGGAGACCAGTGAGGCTCGTTGGGCAACGTATCCATACCGTCATCTGGGAGCTGACAAATAGGTCGCGAGCCTTATCCGGCACGCTCTATCCGGCACGTGAAACAGACTTATCCCACCTCGTTCACGGGGAAGAGTAAGGGTTGCATAGTTAACTTCGAACGACAGCCCAGAGCTGACGAAAGATGCCATCGCTGCCACCATGCGACGTGCCACAGTAAGCGGGAAACGTAGGACTTGTGCTACATGGGGAACTCGGGATGCGATATATATATTGACATATCGAACTCGTTGGAGAATGGTTCGGCTTTACTCAATCCGTAAAACGCAACCTCACGTAGAGGGCAACCGTTGCACTCCATCTTGAAGCCTGTACTACGTCTAGGCAAATGATAGTCGCCTTCGAGTGGGTCTAAATTTCATTATACGTCACAATACTCGATACGGTATCGACACTGGTCTCACGACAATATAACTCTGGTGAAAAATTCACACTTCCCTGAAACAGAAAATTTATAATCTAGGTTATAATGAATAGTTGCGTAATTAAATGGAAGTTATGCTCTTACTTCCCTGTCTACTCTCGCTACTGGAAATCTCGACATATTCGCGAAAATAGCCGATTATTCATGACACCACGTTATACAAGTCACTGCTGTGACGCAATCTAACCGTAATTTTGTCACCACAGTCAGGTTGTCTTATTGTGCTGATTGAGACTGTGCTCACACGTCCCAGCGTAGACACACCATCGGAAATCGCGAAATATTCGAAAATACAGCCGAAAACATCTTACCCACACACGTGGGAATCGCGGACTATTCTTAGAACAACAACTAAATCGTTATAACAACCAAGAATATAAACGCCACTGTTTCAATCGCAGCCTAGATTACTAAAACCTCCAAAAATTTACGATTGGAGTTGGTACCAATTCGTGGTTCCTAACAATAATTTGAGCAGTACAATAGTCAGTATAGGGTGGAAAACAGAGCATTTTGTATTTATATTGCATATGACATACCGTTGGAGACCTTATAACTGTAATTAAATAGTGCGTAAACTATAAATTATGACTTCCTTTGAATAAAGCATGGAGTGGTAAAACTGACGATGGTTTAGTACCAAAGTCACCTTGTCCCCCCCTCCCCTTTAGTGTTCTAGGATTAAATTCTGTTCTTACGTCCAAGCTGTACCATACTCTCGGATATCACCATATGAAGACCACGACATATTCGGAATAAAAGAACCAAATATTTCTCACAACTATGACGAAAAACAAGCAGCCAATATTTCTGACAATCAAAATTATTTACGAAGCCATAGCTCTACTTTTTTTCTACGCTGTACGTATATTAAGTGTGCTGGCGCGGCGAAATAGTCACATTGCTGTGGGCTGAATACATCGGATCTGCCGTGATCGCTGGATTGAGTAACTAGATCAAGTGTACTGTCCACAGATTGTGTAACAAAAGCACGTCGTACAGCGCAATCTTGGTTTTCACAATTTCCGAAGCTATTGTGCCGTATTCGATGGATTTCGTATTTATAGTTCCTTATTGCGCAAATATGTAATCTTAATGCTACAGCGCATTAATGATCTATTCAGATACTTCCTTTTTTTTTTGTCGGTTTGTTGTGCTATAGTCTCCCAAAGTCTGATACCAATATGTAAAAATTTAACCGTTAGGGTTTGCCCTACCTCATTTTTCAATGTTCAAAAATGGTTCAAATGGCTCTGAGCTCTATGGGACTTAACATCTGTGGTCATCAGTCCCCTAGAACTTAGAACTACTTAAACCTAACTAACCTAAGGACATCACACACATCCATGCCCGAGGCAGGATTCGAACCTGCGACCGTAGCGGTCACGCGGTTCCAGACTGAAGCGCCTAGAACCGCACGGCCACACCGGCCGGCCTTTTTCAGTGTTCTCAACGTGATGCTACCATACTTGCCAATATTCGTATCTCAAATTACATTAAGTTAAGGAATGACAGTTGTAGTAAAAAGCTTGGGAAATAAGAGGAAACTTCCCACTGTAACGTAATGTACAATGTTCTTGGTGTACAGTACTAAAATAAAGACAAACGTAACCACTACCATTTCGATATTTAAATATATCCCCTGTACTGTTTCTTTAATCTTATCTGATCGTTGCTGTAATTTAGAGCTGATGTGTATTGATTTTTTATCTGCTGTTGTCTCTGCTGTAGGCACATAATGTTTCTCTATTCAAGTATTTTACAACTGACAAACAAATTGTGATTGTCAAATTTCTAGATTCTATGCTAATTTCGGTAATGCTGGGCTGTTTCATCTCTTAACCCACCCAGAAACAGTCTCCTTAGATAGGAAAATTTCAAGGCGTTTTTTCTCATAACATTATTAATTCAGGCGTCATTACATTATGCTGTTGGAGGTAAACTTAAATAAAAAAGAAATTTGTAGTCTGGTAGATTTTGGCATTGCTAGAATTTCTGTTATTTCATTCTCCTTCACAACTGATATAAAAAAAGTAAATATAATTTCAAGATATGAAATCCATATAGACACATTAATGAGTGTAAGTTAGTGAAGCTACATCTTAAAGCCAAAATAGAATAAAGAACTTGTTTGCCAAAATACCAGAGCAAGAAATTTTGAAATATTTTTCTTAGAAAAAATGATCATTACCAATGTGTGTAAGTGCATAAAAAGTGCTGGAAACTGTCACTTTGTAACTACGATCGCCCTCCACTGTCACATTGTAACTACTGTATTACTTCAATAGGCATACGCTGCCTTGTTAAGTTTAAGAATTTTTCAGCATTCTTCTTTTTCTACTGACGACCTTAGTGAGAGGCATTGTAGTGCTTACCTTCTACGACATTAATAGCAATGAATAATGTGACGTGAACTGAAAAAGACAAAAACTGGCACACAGCTGAAAACAGATTCTGTTTTACTGTTGGTGCAATTACACATAATAAATGGGTGAAAATGTAGGACTGGACGGAATATTGTGACGGAAGAGGTAGTCACGGGTTATATAAAACACTTCTTGCTATATTTCGACCTTCCTACACCATTTTATGGCTAACCACACTAATTAAACCCCAGTTACGCTCGATGTTGGTCGAGCGTGTGCTGAAATCGGCAGGTGAAAATGTTTCAAATTACCAATAATAAAATTCAATAAACTATTCGGCCGAATGGGCATTTGAATAAGTGGCGACAAGTACTGTAAGGCGGACCCCACGTTACTTTATATGTATCTCACAAACGCCCATAGCGATCTGCCTTCTGTTCTCAACAAGCGACCAACAAAAAGAATGGAGTGCAGTGTAGTCAGATCGAACACTCCAACCTATTAATCGAAGAAGGCCGTGGTATAAACCAGCCGAAACATTATAAATTAAGGGCTGGGAAAATGAATTGGACAGTCCCCTTTTCGTAGTTGTCATTATTTTATTCACCTGTGAATTATCGAGGAATTCCGTGTAGTTGTGGGAAGGTTTACAATGGAACCACAAAAAGAAGTATCAATACTCGCGTAACTGAACACAAAAGGAACTGTCGACTGGGACACACGGACAAATCGGCTGTAACGGAACATGTTTTTGAAACGGGTGACCATGAAATAAAATTTAGTGAGACGAGCATGCTAGCTAAGACATCGCATTATTATGCACGTGTGTATAGAGAGGTTGTAGAGATTTTT
The DNA here is from genome assembly GCF_023864345.2 of Schistocerca serialis cubense. NCBI lineage: Eukaryota > Metazoa > Arthropoda > Insecta > Orthoptera > Acrididae > Schistocerca > Schistocerca serialis. Next base: position 363,306,746 of record NC_064638.1, read on the forward strand.
AAACACCCCAATAATTTTAACAGGAAAGAAGAAGGCTTGAAGTTAGATAAGATATGGCGATCGACTTTGTACCAAAGATGTGACAATCGATTACCTTCGATCGAGAGTATTGACGCCAGCCAGAGATAGTTTTACTGTTGACAACACGTGACGACGAGTGGTGGCGCCCTCTACGCGCTCTATATAAACAGGTCCTCCACGGCCTAGCAGCCTAGCAGACATAAGAATACTGACTACAAAATGGCATGAGCCAAATCATATAGAAAATCCAAGTAGGCAGGTTTCCCCACTGAAACTAATAAACAGAGCCCCAACAGCATCAACCAACCCCAGGCTGAGAAGGACCCGAGTCCTCAGCAGCCGCCACTACCCGAAAGGGTATGGCAATCCTTAAAAAAAAAAAAAAAAAAAAAAAAAAAAAAAAAAAAAAAAAAAAAAAAGTCGTAGACTCACCTCGGATGATGTTGCCTGCAGCTGGCAACGAAACGTCAGGGAGAAGTATTTCTACTATTGGACCACGGCCTCTTAGCCCGGAAGTTTTAATTACTGAAGACACCGGCCGTGAAAGCCTACACACTATGATTATATCGAGGAATAGTTCTTAGAATAGACTTCTACATTAAGTATTAATAAGAAAATAACTAATCATTCCATCGAAGAGTTCAATGATAGCAAGTCTGAAAATAAAAAAAATTAGCCTGGAGTGGCGTTTACACATAGTGGCCTACAACAGTTCCTGGGGATGCGAATGCGACTGTACGGTACAGATGGGCAGACAGTGCTGGAATGTGTGAAGTACATGCAGATGCTGCTCACTCGTTATGACAAACTACCAAGGTTCTTTAACAGAGCTCGTTGTTAGCTATATTCTAACTCAAACTTAATTTCTGCTGTGGTAATATTTGCTCAACAGTGTATGAACATCGTCAACACTTTTGTATCGCACACACGACACAACACCATCACATTCTAGTTAATCACAGTACACGCCCAACGCTTACACCTTTCTGTAGACGATTTAATGTCTTCGTAGCAGACAGTCACCTGATTTAGAAGCGATGTTGTTGTTGTTGTGGTCTTCAGTCCTGAGACTGGTTTGATGCAGCTCTCCATGCTACTCTATCCTGTGCAAGCTTTTTCATCTCCCAGTACCTACTGCAACCTACATCCTTCTGAATCTGCTTAGTGTATTCATCTCTTGGTCTCCCTCTACGATTTTTACCCTCCACGCTGCCTTCCAATACTAAATTGGTGATCCCTTGATGCCTCAGAACATGTCCTACCAACCGATCCCTTCTTCTGGTCAAGTTGTGCCACAAACTTCTCTTCTCCCCAATCCTATTCAATACTTCCTCATTAGTTATGTGATCTACCCCTCTAATCTTCAGCATTCTTCTGTAGCACCACATTTCGAAAGCTTCTATTCTCTTCTTGTCCAAACTATTTACCGTCCATGTTTCACTGCCATACATGGCTACACTCCATACGAATACTTTCAGAAATGACTTCCTGACACTTAAATCAATACTGGATGTTAACAAATTTCTCTTCTTCAGAAACGCTTTCCTTGCCATTGCCAGCCTACATTTTATATCCTCTCTACTTCGACCATCATCAGTTATTTTGCTCCCCAAATAGCAAAACTCCTTTACTACTTTAAGTGCCTCATTTCCTAATCTAAATCCCTCGGCATCACCCGACTTAATTAGACTACATTCCATTATCCTTGTTTTGCTTTTGTTGATGTTCATCTTATATCCTCCTTTCAAGACACTGTCCATTCCATTCAACTGCTCTTCCAAGTCCTTTGCTGTCTCTGACAGAATTACAATGTCATCGGCGAACCTCAAAGTTTTTATTTCTTCTCCATGAATTTTAATACCTACTCCTAATTTTTCTTTTGTTTCCTTTACTGCTTGCTCAATATACAGATTGAACAACATCGGGGAGAGGCTACAACCCTGTCTTACTCCCTTCCCAACCACTGCTTCCCTTTCATGTCCCTCGACTCTTATAACTGCCATCTGGTTTCTGTACAAATTGTAAATAGCCTTTCGCTCCCTGTATTTTACCCCTGCCACCTTTAGAATTAGAAAGAGAGTATTCCAGTCAACATTGTCAAAAGCTTTCTCTAAGTCTACAAATGCTAGAAACGTAGGTTTGCCTTTCCTTAATCTTTCTTCTAAGATAAGTCGTAAGGTCAGTATTGCCTCACGTGTTCCAGTGTTTCTACGGAATCCAAACTGATCTTCCCCGAGGTTGGCTTCTACTAGTTTTTCCATTCGTCTGTAAAGAATTCGTGTTAGTATTTTGCAGCTGTGACTTATTAAGCTGATAGTTCGGTAATTTTCACATCTGTCAGCACCTGCTTTCTTTGGGATTGGAATTATTATATTCTTCTTGAAGTCTGAGGGTATTTCGCCTGTTTCATACATCTTGCTCACCAGATGGTAGAGTTTTGTCAGGACTGGCTCTCCCACGGCCGTCAGTAGTTCCAATGGAATATTGTCTACTCCGGGGGCCTTGTTTCGACTCAGGTCTTTCAGTGCTCTGTCAAACTCTTCACGCAGTATCATATCTCCCATTTCATCTTCATCTACATCCTCTTCCATTTCCATAATATTGTCCTCAAGTACATCGCCCTTGTATAGACCCTCTATATACTCCTTCCACCTTTCTGCTTTCCCTTCTTTGCTTAGAACTGGGTTTCCATCTGAGCTCTTGATATTCATACCAATCGTTCTCTTATCTCCAAAGGTCTCTTTAATTTTCCTGTAGGCGGTATCTATCTTACCCCTAGTGAGATAGGCCTCTACATCCTTACATTTGTCCTCTAGCCATCCCTGCTTAGCCATTTTGCACTTCCTGTCGATCTCATTTTTGAGACGTTTGTATTCCTTTTTGCCTGTTTCACTTACTGCATTTTTATATTTTCTCCTTTCATCAATTAAATTCAGTATTTCTTCTGTTACCCAAGGATTTCTACTAGCCCTCGTCTTTTTGCCTACTTGATCCTCTGCTGCCTTCACTACTTCATCCCTCAAAGCTACCCATTCTTCTTCTACTGTATTTATTTCCCCCATTCCTGTCAATTGCTCCCTTATGCTCTCCCTGAATCTCTGTACAACCTCTGGTTCTTTTAGTTTATCCAGGTCCCATCTCCTTAAATTCCCACCTTTTTGCAGTTTCTTCAGTTTTAATCTACAGGTCATAACCAATAGATTGTGGTCAGAGTCCACATCTGCCCCTGGAAATGTCTTACAATTTAAAACCTGGTTCCTAAATCTCTGTCTTACCATTATATAATCTATCTGATACCTTTTAGTATCTCCAGGGTTCTTCCATGTATACAACCTTCTTTCATGATTCTTAAACCAAGTGTTAGCTATGATTATGTTGTGCTCTGTGCAAAATTCTACCAGGCGGCTTCCTCTTTCATTTCTGTCCCCCAATCCATATTCACCTACTATGTTTCCTTCTCTCCCTTTTCCTACACTCGAATTCCAGTCACCCATGACTATTAAATTTTCGTCTCCCTTCACAATCTGAATAATTTCTTTTATTTCATCATACATTTCTTCAATTTCTTCGTCATCTGCAGAGCTAGTTGGCATATAAACTTGTACTACTGTAGTAGGTGTGGGCTTCGTGTCTATCTTGGCCACAATAATGCGTTCACTATGCTGTTTGTAGTAGCTTACCCGCATTCCTATTTTCCTATTCATTATTAAACCTACTCCTGCATTACCCCTATTTGATTTTGTGTTTATAACCCTGTAGTCACCTGACCAGAAGTCTTGTTCCTCCTGCCACCGAACTTCACTAATTCCCACTATATCTAACTTCAACCTATCCATTTCCCTTTTTAAATTTTCTAACCTACCTGCCCGATTAAGGGATCTGACATTCCACGCTCCGATCCGTAGAACGCCAGTTTTCGTTCTCCTGATAACGACATCCTCTTGAGTAGTCCCCGCCCGGAGATCCGAATGGGGGACTATTTTACCTCCGGAATATTTTACCCAAGAGGACGCCATCATCATGTAATCATACAGTAAAGCTGCATGCCCTCGGGAAAAATTACGGCTGTAGTTTCCCCTTGCTTTCAGCCGTTCGCAGTACCAGCACAGCAAGGCCGTTTTGGTTATTGTTACAAGGCCAGATCAGTCAATCATCCAGACTGTTGCCCTTGCAACTACTGAAAAGGCTGCTGCCCCTCTTCAGGAACCACACGTTTGTCTGGCCTCTCAACAGATACCCCTCCGTTGTGGTTGCACCTACGGTACGGCTATCTGTATCGCTGAGGCACGCAAGCCTCCCCACCAACGGCAAGGTCCATGGTTCATGGGGGGGGGGAAGCGATACATCCCCACTATTCTTCCCATCCCAACACTCAACAGTGGATTTCTCACAAATTATGATACCACAAACAGAAACGCAACTTGAAGTCTTGTCTTTTCGCACTCGAAATAAGCTCCGTAATTCCGTATCGATCTCAAATGTCTGTCGTATGAAACTGGTATACTACAGAAAATAGTTAACATCTTTGCCTCCCCCTGGGCGTTGGGACCTCTCTTCCACCCTCGACGAAGTGTAACCACCGACTCCTAGACTCCGAAAGTTCAGAACGGCCACTAAATTTGTTAATGATCTATACATTTTCGTCAATCGGCGTAGTGGGTACAGTTTTATTGACATCTTGTTTCTGTATCTTTGCCCCTAAAACCACTATTCTACAAAGCTCAAGTAACTCTCTCACTGTGAATATGTGTTGACATCATGGGAAAAAACCCTCACTTCTAGAGGACATGCGATAAAAGGGCTGTATACAAGTGGATGCACCCAACTTGCGTTCCCTCAGCTTCAGTTTAACTCACTTAAGCTCTCGAACCGCTTTCCGTTGTTAAGAGAAATCACTTTTCAGTTACAAATAATACGCTGATCAGGAAAAGTTCCTCCTCCACCAACTCGTTCTTATAGGCTTTTAAATGAAATTTTACAGAGTAACTCGGTATTCTCAAAGCAGTCAACTATGGTTACTCACAAAATAGTCTGAATCATGGTTGCCAAGGCACTTATGAACTGTTTTCAGTATCACGCTCAACACGTGCAACTATTAGCCGATAACAGTGATTTTTTACCGAAATGGAGTACGTATTCAGTATTTTTACCTTTTCATGCTTCGTTAAAAATGTATCAGAATCCCAGTATCGTGAAACATATTTCTGCCATTTCAAGTTAATTCAATGGAGTCAATAGATGAAACAACAGACAACTACTACTATTAATTTGGCCACGCAGTCGCGTCGTGCTGGTAGTTTTAGAGCATTTACTCATTCTCTAGTTGGCTAACAAACTCCGACGTGAACTACTTAATTGATCAATCATCAAAATGATACTACATTTATGCCTACTGTACCTACTTCTTGTATCAGCTTTTCTGACTGGATGTTCTCCATGTATTATGAAAATTAAGTGAACAGCAAAGGTAAAGGACAATATTGCGTGTGGCGAACATACAGTGCTTCCACTTTCCAATTCAACATTAAAAAATAATGCTAATAAGCGACATAAGAGATTCTAAGATCGAATAAATAACAGTAACAATAATATTATAGTTATAATTAAAGAAGTTTGGAGCATTACATCATTCAGCTGATGATTGTCGAAAGTTGCCTGTTCACCCTAGATGAATCCTGCAGTACGAACTCAGAGATTTTGTTAAGATTCCGTTCATGATTTTCGTTTTAGTCTTTTTAAGTTGCATTACAGAAGCGAGAAAAACAGCTGATTTTACATATACCATTAAGTCACGTCTGTCACATCCCGTCAAAACATTCTGGAAAGCATTTCAAACGGTGGCAGCCACGTTGGCTGTTCCAGCCCATCACAGCACCATCAAGGTCTCTCGGGAAGTTTTGAAAGTTGTTATTTTCCATCTGTTGTTGATCACGTAACTTCCGAGTTCACTTCCCTTCTCTACACGGCCATGTGCACATCTCCATATTGCGTGTTGTGGTTTTTTTGTTATTTGTTATAAATTGTTTCGTGCCGTTATTTCTTTTGTTAAAATTTATAATTTTATAATAAATGACACATGGTTAATGGAAGCAACGAGGCAACAGTTTTAATTGTACGACTTGAGCGTCGTAAATTACTTTTCATCTTTTGCATGCCGGTACGATATTTAATATTTTGCAATGAAATGGATTGCAATATGACTACAACTTGAAGTAAAAAAAGTATTGTGGCTAGAATTAGATTCATTAGTAAGTTGAATTTATTTGTATGTTGTCAGGCATTTGTAATGTTTCAAAAAGAAATAAACAAACCTTCAGAAACTGAAACAGTGGCAAAATGCTTTATTTTGTGAAGTGTGCGTCAGGTAATGCTTTAGAGTTGTTTGTTTAAATATGTGTTCGTGACAGGCTTGTTTATTGTTAATCAGCTCTCTAGATTGTGTGTTAAACAGTTTTGCAAGCATCAGTAGTCAGTATTTATGTTGTTTCACTAGCTAACTCCAATACAAATATCCGGGCGGTGTGGCAGTGAGGTTCTAGGCGCTTCAGTCTGGAACCGCGTGACCGCTACAGTCGCAGGTTCGAATCCTGCCTCGGGCGTGGATGTGTGTGATGTCCTTAGGTTAGTTAGGTTTAAGTAGCTCTAAGTCTAGGGGAGTGATGACCTCAGATGTTAAGTCCCATAGTGCTCAGAGTCATTTGAACAATTCCAGTACAATAAGGCGCTTACAGCATTAAACGCGAAATACAAGATGTATAGGAAACTTGTAAACCCTGAAGAGAAATGTATTGAGGGAGATATGACTATTGCACAAAAGTTTGCACTGGACTGGCAACTAGACTTAACCTTAAACAAATCAGTTTTTCACGAGATATGATGGTTCAAATGGCTCTGAGCACTATGTGACTGAACTGCTGAGGTCATCAGTCCCCTAGAACTTAGAACTACTTAAACTTATCTAACCCAAGGACATCACACACATCCATGCCCGAGGCAGGATTCGAACATGCGACCGTAGCGGTCTAATTTGACGAAACAAATGAAAAAACTGGTGCTCCGATTTTCTAAAATGCTTATAAAGTGCAGTTTCCTCTTCCTCAAGCTCCTTGTATAGTGTGTGAAATTCCCTTTCGGTACGACGTAATGACATTTTTCAGACATACGCCTTTGTTTGCATTGTTTTCCTTTTCTGATATACAATCTATCGCTGGAAGCTGCAACCCACTTGAATCCAATAAATATCTTTTTTTATTTTCCAAATGTGGACTTCAGCATCCACGTATGTTAGTTACCGCACTGTGTACATGCAGTTCGCGCGTAGATGTTTAATAATCATGTTGCGAAGATTGCAGGTCTACGAAAATGAAAACAGTTGAAGACCGCCATCCGAACTGAGATCACGTGACTTGTATTGAAATGAAATGTCGTGTGGCTAGGGCCTCCCGTCGGGCAGACCGTTCGCCTGGTGCAGGTCTTTCGATTTGACGCCACTTCGGCGACCTGCGCGTCGATGGGGATGAAATGATGATGATTAGGACAACACAACGCCCAGTCCCTGAGCGGAGAAAATCTCCGACCCAGCCGGGAATCGAACCCGGGCCCTTAGGATTGACATTCCGTCACGCTGACCACTCAGCTACCGGGGCGGACCCGTGACTTGTATTGAAATGCTGTGACATGACGGAATGTGAATAAAGCATGATGTGATGTTGCCGTGATGTGGCGATGCTTTGACGCCCATTGTGAATTGGCCTTTAGCAAACGCGTGTGATACACAGAGCTAGTGAGGCGCCGATGCCGGGAACATTCTCTCATTTGCTGTAGGAACTGCTAAGACAGAAGTACAGATAACTCACAAAGTAAAAGATTAGAGAAATTAAGGTAATGTTAGAGAGGAATGACCTTCTAGCAGCCGAAAAACTAAATTTTCTCATTGTCACTGATTACATAAGATCTGTTCAGAATAATTCATAAAAATTACAGAAAAAGTCCACTGAATTTGGAAGGTTATTTCAGCTCCAGTCTCGAAAATAAGTCGAAGATCACAGATTTGTCAAACAACTTTGTGGTGATTGCAAGTCCCTTTCCAACAGCGGGAATATGTTTTTATACGGATCTCAAAATCTCACTCTGGATCTCTGGGCTACCGGATACCAATTTCAGGGCAGGCTTCATTCACTGCACCTAAAAAACACGTTTTCCATCGATTCTAACTGATAATTGTAACTATCTAAAATGTAATATCAGAGAAACATTAGAAATCTAAATAAAACATCCTGTGATTTATACGACTGCGTTAGTACGAGGTCTGTTTGAAAAGTACACAATCTTATTTTTTTTTTTTTTTCGAACTCCTGATGGATATGAATCTAGCGCACTTGCATGAGCCAACCTTGAACCTCCGTGTGCATGCGTGAATTTTCGCGAAGGTTCGGTCATAGCCCCACTCCTCTTCCTCATTTTTGTAAATGAAGTAAAGTGAAGTTGGTGAGACACTACAATTTGCGGACGTCACCACTCTTATTGCCAAAGGGGAAAATTCTGTCCAAGCAGTCATGAAGTCTGATGGTTCATCGCCAATAAGATGAAAATAAACGAAGAAAAAACACAGCGTATAGTATGCAGCCTTGGAAAAAACACATACTCTGATCATATAGAATCTTAGTCTTCACCATAGACCACAAACTCTCATGCATACTCTGGTGCCCAGTGCATGCCCTAGGTATGCAAACTCTGGTGCATAGAAACATGGTGCGGGTGCAATCGATGTTGATGTAGCATTCTCAGCGCCGACGTTTTTGAGATTCTCGGTTCTCGCTCAACTTGTCTGCTACTGATGTGCGGATTAGCCGCGACAGCAGCTAAAACACCTACTTGGGCATCACCATTTGTTGCAGGTCGTGGTTGACGTTTCACGTGTGGCTGAACACTTCCTGATTCCTTTAAATAACGTAACTATACGGTGAACGGTCCGGACACTTAGATGATGTCGCCAGGATAGCGAGCAGCATGCATAGTACACGCCCGTTGAACATTTTGATAACAATAGCCATATATCAACACGATATCGACCTTTTCCGCAATTGGTAAACGGTCCATTTTAACATGGGTAATGTATCACGAAGCAAATACCCTCCGCACAGGCGGAATGTTACGTGATACCACGTACTTATACGTTTGTGACTATTACAGCGCCATCTATCACAAAGCGAAAAAAGTGGTCGAACTTAAACATTCATATTTCTTTACATATTACACGAATATGTTATAAAAAATGGGGGTTCCTATTTTAAAAAACGCAGTTGTTATACGTTTGACCTATGGCAGCGCCATCTAGTGGGCCAACCATAGCGCCATCTGGTTTCTCCCTTCAAGCTAGACTGGTTTCGTTCTTTGTAGTTTTTCGTTTGATGCTTATTTCGTGAGATATTTGGTCTGTTCACTATCAATGGACCACCATGTATAGCGCACATAATTTTCCATGTAAAAAAAAATCTTTCAGTCCCCTTATGCTTATCGATGTGCTGAATCTATACTTCCCTCACGATAGGACACACAGTAGCGACCACCAAACACTCTCACATATACCGTGAAGACTGTTGTACAAAGGCTGGGTCAGTTCCCCTTGGCACAAAGATGTCACCATTTCGGGTCGCGACCTGCTTGCTTGCTTGCTTTCTACACCAATCTCCAGACTCTGGAATTACAAGAACATATGTAATTTCACATGGTTTGTCAGAATATCATCCCATTTTTTTCACAATACTTTTCGATATCAAACACATAACAGTATCTTACCAATCGCTTGCACAGTATAATTGTGAAGATATAGATTGGAAATTATTTCTCTACAGACCCAAAACTTTAGCGAGGTGGAGCGTGCTGTAAACCTTTGAGTAACTAGTCTGCATAGACCTTTACGTGAAACTCGAAAAAAAAATAGAGTAAACTGATATTTACACTCGCGAATACCGATGTCGGTGATATAACAGACTCCAAATCATCCTTATAATTTACAAAGTCAACTAAGGTGTTTCTCATGTCTAGAAAACTAGCAAACGTGTCCTCCACCTGTCTTTCATCTGCTAGATGCACTCAGCACTCGCCACAATCGATGTTCTCTCAACCAAATAAAGACGGGAAATGTAAAGGAGCAGTCAATCAGACAGTTTACATGCGAGGGAATAATGGCCCAGCGCAAACACATGTCAATATTGAATCTTTTCAAATTTCCACGCGAACACGAAAGCTGTCCAACCCATACTAAGTATTAGTTCGCTATTCGGCCGTCTAGAGGACGACACGGTTAAGTCAGCTACATTACTGCATCCCAACAGGCCTCTCCATTTGGACAGATCCTGCCGTTATTGGGAAACGTGAATCATTCCCGCCACAGGCCAAGACCAGCGTTCCACGCACCCCTAGAGAGAATCGTACTAGGAAATGGGTCACATACGTATTTGATCACTGTACTTACAATTAAATGTTAAAATTGCGGTCTCAGTTGAACGACGTTTGACAATGAGAGAAGTATTGGAAATACACCCGGCTGTGGCTCTGGAATTAGAAATATCTGTACCATTCTTATGACTTGACATACTCCTCCCTTTGCTAACACAGTATTCTACCTCTAAGGCACACCTTCCTTGCGACTGGACATAGTCTTTTCCTTTGTACATGTCAGAACACAAACACAGACTTTATAAGCCTGATGCTCAAGGCGAACCTATCATACATCCCCTACTACTAAGTATAATACTCCGTCAATAACTGATTGCTGGCGATAGGAAATAATACAGACCGAAAATCAATGATGGGTGGACATGAGAATGATCACAACAGTAGATGGTGTACTGATTGAGGTCGTGAGGGATGTACACTAGCTTTTCAGATCTCTAGTATTATGCTGTCCACTAGAAATGCTTTCTGGGATTGGAATCAAGTCTCTCCATTCAACCACATACCTGCATTGGATTCAGTGGAGAAGTCCTTTAATTAATACAGCCACTAGTGAATCATATTTCTGGCACTCTCATATCTCGAAACGAGTCACCTTGCACAAACCTGTCTGCCACAGTAAAATTCCAATGTCGTTTTGGGTAGTCCCTATGCATCTTGCAACCACTATCATTTCTGCAGCTTTATGCATGTGATCATTCCAATTTAAGTCGGAACTGAGTAGAAGTCGGATAAAGCTATATCTACCACCTTCCACAACCTGTGTAGAAACAGGTTAAGCTGCGACAGGACTGTGTTTTAACCATTTGATGGAAACAGGAACATTTTGCCATAGATCCGCCAACAGTGCACGATGTTTAAGGTCACTGCCAAACAAAGCCCACGAAGTAGTAGACAATACATTATGGGAACTGGGAGAGGGACGAGGATTTTGCTACTGCATTGTGGTGCATCCCCGAACTATATAAAAGTACTGCTGTTCAAAGCAGATCTGTGCTCCTCAGGGCCCATTCATGTCTATCACTCCAACATGCTACCTTCGTTATTCTGTACCATCCAACAGAGGAAAATTACGGACTATAAAAGCTCCACTAACTTCATCCGATAGAGAACTCGATAATATTTTTAACACATATCTCTCCTCCCATACATCGAAAACAAATACCGCTTCCGTGCTGGCATCGAGCACATGTGACGATCCTATTAAATATACAGCCATTGATCCAGTGCATGGATCAGTGTAAAAGTGCATCGCCTGTACTGTAGAAGCATGACCATATCCCACAAACTATACTGTAAGTCGAAGAGACCTTCCCTGTGACCCTGTGTCATTGGTTAAAACATTGTTTTTTTTTTTCTGCTGTAACGCGCTTTGTACACTGCCAGACATTTTGTTTTTTCCCCCACTCCTTCAAGGTCTGTGGGAGGTTCTAACCTGACATTAACACATTCGGATCCATTGCTTCTCATGGAAAACTAGACGTCGAATGGTATAAGTCATACTGTTACTGCTGCTACCATAACACACCACACACAATGAATGATTTTAAACAAAATACAGTTACAACATAAGGAAACTGGAAGAGTTTGGCGGCATTGTGGAGAGTTTCCAAACTGCTGTCCGAAGGTGATTGATGACCTCTACACTTAAACTCATCTGTCACAGTGACAGAATAGCTGATGGCTCTGTGTTCCGTTTCGACTGAGTCCTCATCTTGCAGTCATGTATGCGATCACTTTTTCGGTGCTAGCCATCACCAGAAGGTGTTGATCCTCCACCAAAACTGTTTCTCCAACACAAACAAGCGATGTCACTCAATCATTATGTGGTAGCCAACAGCATACCAGTGGACACATGGGATGGAAAAGACACCGTCGATGTACTGAAATGATAAGCATCACAGTTGATAGTGCGAACAATTTTAGCAATTTTACAGGTCTACCGTGGGTCCTGGGAGCCATCCGCAACACATGCACATACACAGACATGCAGAAAACAGAACAGATGGTCTTCAAATGTGGAATATGTGGGGTGGAGGCAACTGGATACAATCGAGTACTGTGCTATATTATACATCCCGATCAGTGCATTTGCGCTAGGTGTTGGCAGCTGTACTACGTTCAAAAGCAATTTTAGAACATGGAAAGAGATCGCATGGGTAGAACTGACGTAAGAAAATCGATAGAATTGCGGAAAATACGTATAAATTGAGGGAATATACACCGAAATGCAGGGAAATGAGGAAGTACTTGCGTGTCTTCTGGGTGGCGCAGAACAGTATGTACATGGTAACAAGTATGCGACAGCAAGAGGAATCTGAGAAAACATCGACATGCAAGCGAAGGGCACCAGGGAAACAGTTACTTTTATTCCGTCAAGGCAGCATTCTGCTGTATGTCTATTGAGATAACAGTGATACACGTGAGTTGACTACTGTATTTGACGCTTTTCAGGAAGACAGAGAGCCATCTGCATCTAAACTTACTTGCATCTGCGTTAAAGGATGGCATACAGTCGATCGAGTGGTCGGTTGAGATGCAGTTGTAACGACATACGATTTAATGGTAGACTGATGGTGCATTCTAGAGAGAGAGAGAGAGAGAGAGAGAGAGAGAGAGAGAGAGAGAGGGAGAAGTTGCTGCAGGTCATTTGACCATTTTTCCTGATGTTCTGTCAGGATGCATAAGTTGTGTGACATAGCCTCCGTTCAACTCGTATACAACCATGTGTTCTGTGTGGGTCTACTTGCGATCGTTAACAGTAAACCTCTCGGGCATCAGAAGGGTTCCACCTCATTTGTGATGAAACATGACACATTCCTCTAAACGAACGAAGATTTATGCGATGTACTCCATTACCCTGTCGTATCTTGGGTGTAAAATCGACACTTCAGTATCATAACTAATTTAGCAATAGGTGTTTGTGAGACACTGCAATCTCCATGTATACATCTGCTTAACAGATGTGCTGTTTACAGAGTTAGTGGCGGCATGACTTGTAATTTCACATGGCGGACGCTGCTGCTATATGTTTATGTTTCCTTGTAAGAGGTATTCTCCGTTACTAACGATCATTTTATATAGGACTGACGTAGGCTTATTATAATTTCGGAACTGTGATGGGATGTGAACAGTGCACTCAATACATCTCTGGAAAGCTATATTGTGCATGTATCACACAGAGCCACTGCTTTAAGGAAGTAATTTTTTTCGTTTTACCAGCTTGCCACATGACTGACAGGTCAATAACTCAAGCGGTCTAACATTATAGCCTGTTTTAAGTGCAGAACTGTGTAGCGTTAGGAGAGTGTGTGTTTATGCTCTCTCTTACCAATACCCTCCTGGTACTGATCCCAGGCACTAGAAAAATACTTTAAATTGATAGCGTATTTGATTTACATAAAATGCTTCGAAGTCCATCCGTCTGGGGCTCCATGATGCACAAAAATCACCTGTTTCTTGTTCTTTTTAATCGTCTGCTATTATATCACAACACTTTCAAATCTGTTACTATACATCGATAAGGAGTGCAAACCTTCTCGACGTGGGCACATCTGGAGAATGGATGGGTGAGGACTCGGCAAGCTCCATTCATTCACGAGACATGGAATGTAGCGGTCTACTTCGGGTCAGCTGCACATTAAATCGGTAATGGTGGCGCAGGGCGGGTTGGTCAGAGACACTGCGAGAGGGTCTTCCAGTCTCTAATTTTATCATAACTGTGAGAATGCAATGTGACTCCCATCCGCACAGAGATAGATAGTAAATTAAGCACTATGCTCAAGGTACTGGAAATATGTAGAACGCTGTGTGGGATACTTTGATGAAGTATATGTTCGAGAATTAAGAAGGAATGGATGTACTGTACAGTCGTCTATCTACATTTACAATGATACTCGCAAAGTAGAGAAGGGACGGTTTAGCTATGATACTGAAATTGGGAAACATACTGTCTCATCATTGGTCGGTGTTGAAATTACTGAAAAATTGCTAAAATTGTTCGCACTACTAACTGTGATGCTTATTATTTCAGTACATCGATGGTATCTTTTCCATCCCATGTGTCCACTGGTACGCTGTTGGCTACCACGTAATGATTGAGCGACATCGCTTGTTTGAGTTGGAGAAAGAGTTTTGGTGGAGAATCAACACCTCCTGGGGATGGCTAGCACCGAAACAGTGATCGCGTACATTACTGTCATATGAGGAGTCAGTCGAAATGGAATGCAGAGCCATCAGCTATTCCATCACTGTGACAGATGAGTTTAAATGTAGAGGTCGGCAATCACCTTCGGACATCAGTTTGGAAACTCTCCACAACGCTGCCAAACTCTTCCAGTTTCCTTATGTTGTAACTGTATTTATTCAGTGTGTGTGTGGTGTGTTATGGTAGCAGCAGTAACAACATTATTTATACCATACGACATCTAGATTTCCGTGAGAAGCAGTACGTCAGGATGTGTTAATGTCAATTTAGAACCTGACACAGACCTCGAAGTCGTAGCAGAAAAAAACAAAATGTATGGCAGTGTACAAAGCGTGTTATAGCAGAAAAAAACAATGTGTCAAACAGTGACACAGGGAGAGTCTCTTCGACTTATAGTATATTTTGTGGGATACGGTCATCCTCCTACAGTACAGGCGATGCACCTTCGATTTATGGGAGGAGAGAGATGCGGTAAAAATGTTATCGATTTCTCTATCGCATGAATATAGTGGAGCTTTTATAGTTCATAATTTTTCTCTGTTGGATGATACAGAATAACGAAGATAGCATGTTGGAATGATAGGCGTGAATGGGCTCTGAGGGACGTGGATCTGATTTGAACAGCAGTACTTGTATGTAGTTTGGGGACGTACCACAATGCAGTAGCAAAATCCTCATCCCTCTCCCAGTTCCTGTAATGTCTTGTTTACTACTTCGTGTTGCAGGAGTGGGCTTTATTTGGCACTGACCTTAAACAACGTGCACTGTTGGCGGAGCTATGGCAATATGTTCCCATTTCCATCGAATGGTCAAAACACAGCCCTGTCGCGCTAACTCAGCTTATCCTGTTTCTACACGGATTGTGAAGGTGGTAGATAGAGCTTTCCAACTTCTACCCAGTTCCGACTTACATTGGAATGACCTAAAACGATGGTGCTGCTAAGCACACAGAAAGCTCAGACATACCTGTTTTTGTTTTTCCTTTGTTGTAATTTCATCCCCCTTCACTCCCATGTGTGGGGAGTGGGCTGGCAGCAGTACACTCAGCTGGCCCTTCAGCCAGGGTATAACACACACATAGGAGCTAATATATCAGCATGAAGACGTAATTACAATGATTTTAAAATAGTGGCGAAATGTGAGATTGTGGAACTCTAACGTAATAAGGCTAGCTGAATAGCTTAAAAGCAGTAATAAAAATGTGGTCAAACAGAACAGTTTAAAAAACGCATTTATAACACTAAAAACACTCGAAGAAACACTGGGATAACAATGAACAGCACACTTCCACTAAAACTTAAAGGTCCTGCCCTGGGATGGTAGGCGAAAGAAAAAGTAGTTACAGAGGGAGAGAGGAGAGTGATGGGCATGGGAACTGAGGGAGGTAAGAGATGGGAATGGCCGTTGGGTGACAGGGAGAGAGGGGCGCTGGCATTTGGATCTGTGAATTTGAAAGGAAAAGCGACTGGAGGGGGAAATCGAGGTGGTGTGGAAGGAGGAGAGAAGGAGGAGGGAGCTAACAGGGGGTGGAGAGGGTGGGGTGCATTCAGAGCTGGTAGGAGGGGTACATTTTGGAATGGAGTTCATGATCTGGGAGATGGAGATGGTTGAAATTTCTTTGGGTAAGGATGTGGAGTGTGTGCAGGTGAAGTGTTGGTAGGATGTGTTGGTAGAGGCACTGCAGCACTGTAGAATTGGAGAGGAATGTGGACACAATAGGATATTTGGAGTTGAGTTTGTGGGTGGTGTAGATTATCCAGAGGTGTGATGAATTGGTAAAGGATCCTTGTGGGGGAAGATAAGCAGATGCGGAAAGTGAGGCAGAAAGCATGGTGTTTGAGGATCAGGAGGACTTATAGGACTTGAATGGGGCAGATATCCACGCAGCATTGGCATAGCATAGGTTGGGGTGGATCAGTGATTTGTATGTGTGAAGGATAGTGGAGGGGTGTAGTCCCCATGTTTCGCCAGTTAGTAGTTTTAGTAGTTTTAATCTATTGTGGGCTTCCTGTTAGAGGGTTAGTAAGTGAGATTTCCATGTTAGTTGCTGGTCAAAGGTTAGTCCAAGATATTGTAATGTGCTAGTGAGCTGCATAGGACAGTTGGAAATGGTGAGGTAGAAATCATGGAGACAGAAGGTGCAGGTGGTGTGTCCTATAACTATTTCCTGGGTTTGTAAGAGGTTAATCTTGAGGAGCCATTGGTTACACCAGGAGGTAAACTGATTGAGGTGGAGTTGGAGGGATCTTTGGGACTTCTGGAGTGTAAGATAGAGGACAATGAAATTGGTATCATCAGATCACCAAAAGAGGTAGATGGGAGGAGGTGGTTTGGTCATGTTGTGCGGTGTATAAGAGGTAAAGGAGAGAGGAGAGAATGGAACCTTGGGACACTCCTGCAGTGGGGTGGAAGGTGCAGGAAATGTTATTGTTAACAATTACAAAGGACAGACAACTGGAGAGAAGGATGCATTAAGGTAGACATAGATGACTGGGAGTCCATGTGTCGGGAGTTTGAAAAGGTTACCAGAGTACCATATGTGGTTATGCCTTCTCTAGGCTAAGGGAGACAAAGATGGTGGATTTACGATTGTTGATCTGTTGGAATAGGAGATGGGTGAGGTTCAGGAGTTAATCATCAGTGGAGAAGGAGGGATGGAAGCCACCCTGGGTAACAGGAACCAGATAGTGTGGTTGCAAATGGCAGTGGATGTGTTGGGAGGGAATGGATCCAGATACCTTGCTGAACACTGAGGTGAGGCATATGGGGTGGTGTGAGGAGGTGGCATACGGGTTGGCAAGGGCGATGACAAAGGAGAGAGGGGATTGTTTGAGGTGGCCATAGGTTATATAGTCGTGACCACAGGATTGAGCTTTCAGTAAAACACTCGTTTTGTGTCCTTGCTGTGATTGGGGTGTCTAATTCTGTATCTGGTATGTTGTTCAAGTACTGGACCCTGGGGACCACGGGTGGGACGGTGTTATCTGTATGTTCATGGACAGTAGGATCTACAGGGATGGAGAAGATGTCAGAAAGGTGGGATGCAAAGTGATTGGCTTTGCGAAGGTCATCAGGTAAGGGATGATTGTTGTGCAGGATCAGGTAGTGAAGGATGGGATGGGTGACAGTAAGGCAGTGAAATGCTTTCCAGTACTTCAAGGAGTTAAAGGGGAGTGTAGCATAGAGGCTGGTGCATGTCTGTTGCCAGTCTTGGAGACTCTTGACATTGAGTTAATTTTTAATGTGTCACTGTATCTACCTGTGGCGTGTGAGTGTGTTCCAGTCTCAAGTCTATAGGAAGGAGCATATATGCGACGGGATCCACAGAGAAGGAGTACAGGCTGTGGTGAGAGAGATGGGTGATGAAGATATATGGATTTAGTGGGGATATGGGTGGAGATAGTATCTGACAAGGTCTGCTGCAGGAAGGCTGAGGCATGGGTTGCCAGATAGTTAGCAGTGGCTTCATACATGGATATCTATGGATTCCCAGTAGGCATTCCAGTTGGCATGGGCACAGTCATGGACAGGTTTGGGATGGGGTGTGTGGGTTGCGGTAGGTGTGGGATATGGTGAGGAGGACAGATAGGTGGTCATTTCCAATTGGGTTATAGACTTCTGCAGTGAGGCATCCAACATGGTTGGGAGACACTAGGGTATCTGGCATGGTGTTGCTTTCAGGACGAGTGTGCTGTGGGACAGGGGCAACATCACCTTGGAGGGAGTCCATAAACTTAGACCACCAATGGAATTCTGCTGGGGATCGAGTATGGATGTTGAAGCAAGCAGCAATAATATAGGTGGAAAAGGTACTGTCAGCGTGGGAGAGGAAATCAAAGGGGATGAAATTATTAGCTCAGATGTAGATGGTAGTGCAGGTAATGGTTAAGATTTTGGAAAAGAGACTGAGGATCAAATATTTGGTGGGATTATTGAGTAAAGGTTGTGGCCAAATGGGGATATTTCTGTGATGGTCAATCGCTACTCTACCTCAGGCCAAGGGAAAGGGGTTATCTTTGGGGTGGAGGAGACAGAGAGGCGTACAGATGGTGTGGTGTGGTCGGAGGAACGTTTCATTGGGGATGAAAGTATCAATATTGTGCTGGGAAAGCGTATGCATAAGATGGGGCTTGTTGGTGGGGGCGGGGAAGGGGGGGGGAGCAGATGTTATTATATAGGATGCTGTAGTGTTGTGCTATGATGAGAGGCTCGGGAGCTAGTTGTGTGGTTTTGGGGTGGATAGGTTTATATGAGGGTGTGCAGATGGATGAATACAAAGTAGACTTGTTTTCAGGAGTATGTGGCTTGGATGGTGAGGTGAAATATTGAGCACAAGGAAAGAGAAATTTGCAGAAGTGTGTGTGGGTGTTTAAGGGCGTGGATATTTTGGAGTACAATAGTAACAAAATGGATAATCTCCTCAACAGTGGGGGAGGGGGGTGGGGAGTTGTTAGGATGGATGGGATGATCAATAGGACAGACAAGCACAGTTTGATGAGTAAGGGTTTGGCCTTGCACTTGGTGGTGTACATACGGTGTGCATCATTACAGGTGTTGCAGTTGGCCAGGAACCTAGATTGGGACATTGCTTAAGGAAGTGGGACTGCTTACTGTGGGGGAAGGTGGGAGGATTCTTAAAATCTGCATTTTTAGCATCTGTAGCATTGGGGACGTCGAGGAATTGAAGAGGGTAGAATATGGCGCTGCGCAGATCCTTGCATCAGGCTGAAGCCAGTGTGGCTGGTGGTGGATGACGTTGCAGTGTCTGCCGTAGCAGTGGTGGCAAGTGGGAAGTAATCCAGTGTTGTAGAGGCAGTGGTGAGCGTGAGAAAGGATGGGAGTGGAGGATAGCCAAACGAAAATTTGGGTGTTGGAAAGAGTGTCATGGGGAAGGGAGGGTAGGTGGTGCATATTACTGTTGATGGGGAGGAAGCTGTGGGAAATGGTTCAAATGGCTCTAAGCACTATGGGACTTAACATCTGAGGTCATCAGTCCCGTATACTTAGAACTACTTAAATCTAACTAACCAAAGGGCATCACACACAACCATGCCAGAGGAAGGATTCGAACCTGCGACCGTAGGAGCAGTGCGAATCCGGACTGAAGCGCCTAGAACAGCTTGGCCAAGGCAGCCGGCAAGCTGTGGGAAAAAGAGGATGGACAAATGATGGTGGGCCAGAGGAAACACTCCAAGTGGTAACGATGAGAGCAGGGGAAGGGGTGGCGTAAATGATGGTAGTGTTTGGGATGTCCAATGTGGGTTGAAGAGTGAATTATGGGGACTGATACGTACTGGCGACAGAGTGTCGCCATGATGTTGGATGATGGCTGCTACGATGATCGTCTCCTACCTTCCAAACTTTAAAGAAGCTCTTCTGCGAACCTTGCAGAACTAGCACTCCTGAAAGAAAGGATACAGCGGAGACATGGCTTAGCCACAGCCCGGGGGGTGTTTCCAGAATGAGATTTTCACTCTGCAGCGGAGTGTGCACTGATATGAAACTTCCTGGCAGATTAAAACTGTGTGCCCGACCGAGACTCGAACTCGGGACCTTTGCCTTTCGTGGGCAAGTGCTCTACCATCTGAGCTACCGAAGCACGACTCACGCCCGGTACTCACAGCCTTACTTCTGCCAGTATCTCGTCTCCTACCTTCCAAACTTTACAGAAGCTCTTCTGCGAACCTTGCAGAACTGGAAGGTAGGAGACGAGATACTGGCAGAAGTAAGGCTGTGAGTACCAGGCGTGAGTCGTGCTTCGGTAGCTCAGATGGTACAGCACTTGCCCGCGAAAGGCAAAGGTCCCGAGTTCGAGTCTCGGTCGGGCACACAGTTTTAATATGCCAGGAAGTTTCATATCAGTGCACACTCCACTGCACAGTGAAAATCTCAATCTGGAAACATCCCCCAGGCTGTTGCTAAGCCATGTCTCCGCTGTATCCTTTCTTTCAGGAGTGCTAGTTCTGCAAGGTTCGCAGAAAAGGTTCTGTAAAGTTTGGAAGGTAGGAGACGAGATACTGGCAGAAGTAAGGCTGTGAGTACCGGGCGTGAGTCGTGCTTCGGTAGCTCAGATGGTAGAGCACTTGCCCGTGAAAGGCAAAGGTCCCGAGTTCGAGTCTCGGTCGGGCACACAGTTTTAATCTGCCAGGAAGTTTCTTATGACTAATACGTTTAATGTCTTTTTGTACGTATAGTATTACACCTTTTAATGAATACAGCCATCGGTGAATCATATTCATGGCACTCTCGAAACGAGTAACCTTTTCTGAACCTACCTGTCAAGGACCCCATACAACAAAACTTCATCCTGGTTTTAGACAGTCTCTCTGTATCTTGTAGCTGTGCCACCTCAGTCTCTGCCTTTATTACCAATTCTATGTCATTCATATCAGTGCATGAACCATGGACCTTGCCGTTGGTGGGGAGGCTTGCGTGCCTCAGCGATACAGATAGCCGTACCGTAGGTGCAACCACAACGGAGGGGTATCTGTTGAGAGGCCAGACAAACGTGTGGTTCCTGAAGAGGGGCAGCAGCCTTTTCAGTAGTTGCAAGGGCAACAGTCTGGATGATTGACTGATCTGGCCTTGTAACAATAACCAAAACGGCCTTGCTGTGCTGGTACTGCGAACGGCTGAAAGCAAGGGGAAACTACAGCCGTAATTTTTCCCGAGGGCATGCAGCTTTACTGTATGATTACATGATGATGGCGTCCTCTTGGGTAAAATATTCCGGAGGTAAAATAGTCCCCCATTCGGATCTCCGGGCGGGGACTACTCAAGAGGATGTCGTTATCAGGAGAAAGAAAACTGGTGTTCTACGGATCGGAGCGTGGAATGTCAGATCCCTTAATCGGGCAGGTAGGTTAGAAAATTTAAAAAGGGAAATGGATAGGTTGAAGTTAGATATAGTGGGAATTAGTGAAGTTCGGTGGCAGGAGGAACAAGACTTCTGGTCAGGTGACTACAGGGTTATAAACACAAAATCAAATAGGGGGAATGCAGGAGTAGGTTTAATAATGAATAGGAAAATAGGAATGCGGGTAAGCTACTACAAACAGCATAGTGAACGCATTATTGTGGCCAAGATAGATACGAAGCCCACACCTACTACAGTAGTACAAGTTTATATGCCAACTAGCTCTGCAGATGATGAAGAAATTGAAGAAATGTATGATGAAATAAAAGAAATTATTCAGATTGTGAAGGGAGACGAAAATTTAATAGTCATGGGTGACTGGAATTCGAGTGTAGGAAAAGGGAGAGAAGGAAACATAGTAGGTGAATATGGATTGGGGGACAGAAATGAAAGAGGAAGCCGCCTGGTAGAATTTTGCACAGAGCACAACATAATCATAACTAACACTTGGTTTAAGAATCATGAAAGAAGGTTGTATACATGGAAGAACCCTGGAGATACTAAAAGGTATCAGATAGATTATATAATGGTAAGACAGAGATTTAGGAACCAGGTTTTAAATTGTAAGACATTTCCAGGGGCAGATGTGGACTCTGACCACAATCTATTGGTTATGACCTGTAGATTAAAACTGAAGAAACTGCAAAAAGGTGGGAATTTGAGATGGGACCTGGATAAACTAAAAGAACCAGAGGTTGTACAGAGATTCAGGGAGAGCATAAGGGAGCAATTGACAGGAATGGGGGAAATAAATACAGTAGAAGAAGAATGGGTAGCTTTGAGGGATGAAGTAGTGAAGGCAGCAGAGGATCAAGTAGGTAAAAAGACGAGGGCTAGTAGAAATCCTTGGGTAACAGAAGAAATATTGAATTTAATTGATGAAAGGAGAAAATATAAAAATGCAGTAAGTGAAACAGGCAAAAAGGAATACAAACGTCTCAAAAATGAGATCGACAGGAAGTGCAAAATGGCTAAGCAGGGATGGCTAGAGGACAAATGTAAGGATGTAGAGGCCTATCTCACTAGGGGTAAGATAGATACCGCCTACAGGAAAATTAAAGAGACCTTTGGAGATAAGAGAACGACTTGTATGAATATCAAGAGCTCAGATGGAAACCCAGTGCTAAGCAAAGAAGGGAAAGCAGAAAGGTGGAAGGAGTATATAGAGGGTCTATACAAGGGCGATGTACTTGAGGACAATATTATGGAAATGGAAGAGGATGTAGATGAAGATGAAATGGGAGATACGATACTGCGTGAAGAGTTTGACAGAGCACTGAAAGACCTGAGTCGAAACAAGGCCCCCGGAGTAGACAATATTCCATTGGAACTACTGACGGCCGTGGGAGAGCCAGTCCTGACAAAACTCTACCATCTGGTGAGCAAGATGTATGAAACAGGCGAAATACCCTCAGACTTCAAGAAGAATATAATAATTCCAATCCCAAAGAAAGCAGGTGTTGACAGATGTGAAAATTACCGAACTATCAGCTTAATAAGTCACAGCTGCAAAATACTAACACGAATTCTTTACAGACGAATGGAAGAACTAGTAGAAGCCAACCTCGGGGAAGATCAGTTTGGATTCCGTAGAAACACTGGAACACGTGAGGCAATACTGACCTTACGACTTATCTTAGAAGAAAGATTAAGGAAAGGCAAACCTACGTTTCTAGCATTTGTAGACTTAGAGAAAGCTTTTGACAATGTTGACTGGAATACTCTCTTTCAAATTCTAAAGGTGGCAGGGGTAAAATACAGGGAGCGAAAGGCTATTTACAATTTGTACAGAAACCAGATGGCAGTTATAAGAGTCGAGGGACATGAAAGGGAAGCAGTGGTTGGGAAGGGAGTAAGACAGGGTTGTAGCCTGTCCCCGATGTTGTTCAATCTGTATATTGAGCAAGCAGTAAAGGAAACAAAAGAAAAATTCGGAGTAGGTATTAAAATTCATGGAGAAGAAATAAAAACTTTGAGGTTCGCCGATGACATTGTAATTCTGTCAGAGACAGCAAAGGACTTGGAAGAGCAGTTGAATGAAATGGACAGTGTCTTGAAAGGAGGATATAAGATGAACATCAACAAAAGCAAAACAAGGATAATGGAATGTAGTCTAATTAAGTCGGGTGATGCTGAGGGAATTAGATTAGGAAATGAGGCACTTAAAGTAGTAAAGGAGTTTTGCTATTTGGGGAGCAAAATAACTGATGATGGTCGAAGTAGAGAGGATATAAAATGTAGACTGGCAATGGCAAGGAAAGCGTTTCTGAAGAAAAGAAATTTGTTAACATCCAGTATTGATTTAAGTGTCAGGAAGTCATTTCTGAAAGTATTCGTATGGAGTGTAGCCATGTATGGAAGTGAAACATGGACGATAAATAGTTTAGACAAGAAGAGAATAGAAGCTTTCGAAATGTGGTGCTACAGAAGAATGCTGAAGATTAGATGGGTAGATCATGTAACTAATGAGGAAGTATTGAATAGGATTGGGGAGAAGAGAAGTTTGTGGCACAACTTGACCAGAAGAAGGGATCGGTTGGTAGGGCATGTTCTGAGGCATCAAGGGATCACCAATTTAGTATTGGAGGGCAGCGTGGAGGGTAAAAATCGTAGAGGGAGACCACGAGATGAATACACTAAGCAGATTCAGAAGGATGTAGGTTGCAGTAGGTACTGGGAGATGAAAAAGCTTGCACAGGATAGAGTAGCATGGAGAGCTGCATCAAACCAGTCTCAGGACTGAAGACCACAACAACAACAACAATGTCATTCACCAGCCACAGCTGGACAGTCGGCGTCAAGGTACAACATTATCAAAATACATGAATACTACTCTACTATGATAGTAATGTAATAATGCAGTACATATTTAAGTTATAAATTAGATTACAATAATATCACAACTATAAAATAGATACAAGTATATAATGAAATTAAATATAACGCTTGCTGCTGGAGTCTTGGAACTGAGCTGCAGCTCAAGTAAACTCTATGCTATTACTAGAGAAGAATTCTTCAGTGTTGTACAAGGGTTGCTCTTTTAGCTTACACAAAATAGTAATTTTAAACTGCTCCCACGGTAAAGACTGAATGTGATCAGGTAGAGCATTAAACAATTTTAGGGCCACCAGCTGTTTTGTGTCTTTGCTAATCGACACCTTGGCATGTCGATACTGTCTTTGTTGCGAGTGCTGTATTTGTGAACTACATTTCTCTTTCTGCAAGTATAATGGTTTCTCTTTATGTGAAAGAGGCAGTTCAATATATAGTGGCTGTAAACAGTCAGAACTCCTAACCTGGAGAAAATTGGTTTAGAGTGTTCTTTTTTTTTTAAGTCATGAGCCTCATTGCTTTCTTTTGCAGTAAAAGCACATTCTTGCAGCCTGCAGAATGGCCCCACAACAACAGCCCATAACTGACGTGGCTGAGGAACATTGCATAGTACACAGTTAGAAGGTACTGTTCTGGTACTATACTTTTCAGTTTCAGAGGTACAGGACACGTGAAAGTTTAGAACATACATGTTTGGTGTGCTGTTGCCAGGTTAATTTGGTGTCAATGAGAAAGGCCAGAAGTTTAACATCTGCTGTGTTACCCAGTGCTCCCATATTGCTGAGGCTGCATATCATCCTCTGAGTTTTTTCTTCATTAATTTTCGTTTTGTTCATGATAAACCAGGCCTTAGCTTCATTGAACAAGACTTCTGCTTGTTGGACTGCCTGTTCAACATTATCTCCTTTTGAGAACAAGGTTGTATCATCCTCAAACTGCAAGGTGTGCCCATTGGAGCCTATGTCATCTACGAAGATAAGGAACAGCAGGGGCCCTATTAGGCCTACCTGTGGCACACCATGCTGTAACTTCTTCTCACCTGAATCAGCTCCTTGCACGGAGACAATCTGTTGCCAGTTTCTCATGTAGGATTCAAGAGTTTGCAGGACAGATCCCCCTATACCATATGTTTTTAGCTTCCTGTGCAGGGCCTTATGTGGGATGCAGTCAAATGCCTTACTAAGGTCACAGAGTACTAGTGCTATAGACTCTTTGTCTTCAAAACCCTGACTTATGTTTGTAACTAAGTCAAGTACAGCTGTTGTTGTTGACCTGCCCTTCTGAAAGCCATGGTGCGCATCATAAAAGATACTATTTCCTTCAAAGTAACTTAATAATTGTTCTTTCGTTATCGATTCCATCACCTTCGCTAGTACTGGTATTATAGATATGGGCCCGTAGCTTGATACTTCATGTGGACTGCCTTTTTTGTAAACAGGCACTGTGCATGCTACTTTCAGGAAGTCTGGAAATTCCCCTGCACGGAGGCTTTTATTTATTACTATTGATAATGGCTGTGCAATTTCACTGATTATAGTTTTTAACATAGTACAAGACATGCCATAAATATCAGGGCTCCCTGAAGATTTGTAGCTTTTTACAATTTTTATTATGCCCCGCCTTCCCTGCAGCTTTTGTCCAAGTGAGCATGCCAATTTAAGTCGGAACTAAGTGGAAGCTGAAGAGTGCTATATCTACTACCTTCTGCATCCTGTGAAGAAATAGGGTGAGCTGAGCTAATGAGACAAGACTATGTTTTCACCAATCGATAGTAACGTGAACATGTTGTCATAGGTCCTCCAATCACGTCCAATGTATAAAGCTCAAAACGGAATTTTCTCTTGCAACACGAGGTAGTAGAAAAGACAGTATGAGCAGTTATGGCGGTGTTTGTTATAGGTAAAATCAGGAAGACTTCACAGCGTACAGGAACTGGAAGAAGGACATGGATTTTGCTATTTTATTGCAGTGAATTTCGAAACTACAAACAACTACTGCAGTCCGAAGGAGATCTGTATCTTTCTGGATGCACTCACGTATGTCACCCAATCATCTCTCTCTCTCTCTCTCCTCATTATATTGTACCATACAACAGAGACAAACTGCGCACCATATGCAAACAAACTTTTAAGCTTCATACGGTGCCCTGTAATAGTACTTCACTAACATTGCATGGTAGAAAACTCAATGAGATTTTACCATGTCTCTCTCTTCCGAACAATGAAAACAAACACTGTCTGCGTGTTGGCATCTAGCGTATGTGGTAATCCCATTAAATGTACACATATTGCTTCGCTGTGGTATCCCACAGAGTATCATTTGCAATAGAGGTTTGCTGCGTTATAGCTTTGTAAGCAGTTTCGCACTTTATTTTTTCATTGTAACACATCCAAGCACTGAATGACAACAGCTTTGTACTGTGCCATACATTTTGTCTTTTCTACATGGTTTGATCCATTGGCTATCACAGAAAGCTGGACATTGCACAGCATAAGGTGAGCTTCTCCCACAATGTACACAGTGTGGTAGAAATAAAGACAGAGGTGATGTTTCTTATTGACAAAATGTGGAAGACATTGCAACATATGGTAACTGGGGTTCCACACTGGCACAACTGACCAACACCAATGATACAAACTGGGATTCTCAGTACCATAACTACCATTCAGCGAAGACTGTTATGTGCCAGTCCTACTCACAGCACACATCCAGGTACACACAATATCTCTAGTGGTGTGCTTCATAAGGAGGTTAGCACTCTTTATTGGTGTATAACAGATATGAGCCTGTAACATTTCAGAGTTTTATGGTGATGTGACTGTTGATTAAGAAGAAGAAGAAGAAGAAAAGTATGGTTTACCCATAATAGGGTTCCAAATGAATTGGAATTTGAAACACTTTGCATAGATCACTTACCCTATCAATTCTCGAGTGTTGTTCTACTATCTGGAGACTATACCAAGAACATCTACATCTACATCCATACTCCGCAAGCCACCTGACGGTGTGTGGCGGAGGGTACGTTGAGTACCTCTATCGGTTCTCCCTTCTATTCCAGTCTCGTATTCTTCGTGGAAAGAAGGATTGTCGGTATGCCTCTGTGTGGGCTCTAATCTCTCTGATTTTATACTCATGGTCTCTTCGCGAGATATACGTAGGAGGGAGCAATATACTGCTTGACTCTTCGGTGAAGGTATGTTCTCGAAACTTTGACGAAAGCCCGTACTGAGCTACTGAGCGTCTCTCCTGCAGAGTCTTCCACTGGAGTTTATCTCTCATCTCCGTAACGCTTTCGCGATTACTAAATGATCCTGTAACGAAGCGCGCTGCTCTCCGTTGGATCTTCTCTATATCTTCTATCAACCCTATCTGGTACGGATCCCACACTGCTGAGCAGTATTCAAGCAGTGGGCGAACAAGCGTACTGTAACCTACTTCCTTTGTTTTCGGATTGCATTTCCTTAGGATTCTTCCAATGAATCTCAGTCTGGCGTCTGCTTTGCCGACGATCAACATTATATGATATTCCATTTTAAATCACTCCTAATGTGTACTCCCAGAAGGTACTAGAAAGAGAGAAATCATCTTAGAACATAAACACACATTCTTAAGGCTACAGGGTTCTGCACTTAAACACACTATAATTTTAAAGCTGTGTAGTTTTCTGATCCAATGCTCAATGGAAATATATATCCAACACATCATCTACATTCACCCCACAAGTTTTGTACCTCACTCACTACTACCCTCTTCATCAAAGAAATAATATAAATTCTTTGCAATACATGCGCTATATAGCTTGCCGCAGGTTGTAGTGGCTGTCCTTCAGATCAGATTACAGTTCAGGAATTGTGCTATGCTCAAATCGGTCCTATAAATTGTCATCAGCAGAAAATTCATGAAACAGCTACATTTTATAAGGAATTAGATAAGTGCTTAGCAGCTGCACTCAACATGTGAAATTAACGGCACACTGCACTAATTCTGTGAACTGAACACAGTGTCTTTCACACACAACAACTGTCAAGCAAACCTCAGAAACCCCTGTCACTGACTTAGAAAAGAAATTTGAAACAATTTACATAAATCATCTGTGCTACCAGTTTCGAAGTATTGTTCCAGTGTTTGGAGTCCATACCAAGAAGACATCAGAAAGAGAGAAACAATAGTGGGACATAAACACATGCCAATGACTACACAGGTCTGCACCTAAATAAACTGTAATGCTAGAGCTGTGTGGTTTCTCACCTATTAGTCATGTGGAATACAACGCTGTTAATATTTCAATGTAGAAAATATTTTTCCAGTGCATGACATACAATCAGCTTGCAAGTTTCTCTCCTATAAACTATGGTGTCAAACTGTAAGGTGACAAAACAGCTACCTTGCACACCAAAGAAAACATAGATTCTTTGTAACACAACCACAACATATGTTCCTTAGGATTCTTCCAATGAATCTCAGTCTGGCGTCTGCTTTACCGACGATCAACATTATATGATATTCCATTTTAAATCACTCCTAATGCGTACTCCCAGAAGGTACTAGAAAGAGAGAAATCATCTTAGAACATAAACACACATTCTTAAGGCTACAGGGTTCTGCACTTAAACACACTATAATTTTAAAGCTGTGTAGTTTTCTGATCCAATGCTCAATGGAAATATATATCCAACACATCATCTACATTCACCCCACAAGTTTTGTACCTCACTCACTACTACCCTCTTCATCAAAGAAATAATATAAATTCTTTGCAATACATGCGCTATATAGCTTGCCGCAGGTTGTAGTGGCTGTCCTTCAGATCAGATTACAGTTCAGGAATTGTGCTATGCTCAAATCGGTCCTATAAATTGTCATCAGCAGAAAATTCATGAAACAGCTACATTTTATAAGGAATTAGATAAGTGCTTAGCAGCTGCACTCAACATGTGAAATTAACGGCACACTGCACTAATTCTGTGAACTGAACACAGTGTCTTTCACACACAACAACTGTCAAGCAAACCTCAGAAACCCCTGTCACTGACTTAGAAAAGAAATTTGAAACAATTTACATAAATCATCTGTGCTACCAGTTTCGAAGTATTGTTCCAGTGTTTGGAGTCCATACCAAGAAGACATCAGAAAGAGAGAAACGATAGTGGGACATAAACACATGCCAATGACTACACAGGTCTGCACCTAAATAAACTGTAATGCTAGAGCTGTGTGGTTTCTCACCTATTAGTCATGTGGAATACAACGCTGTTAATATTTCAATGTAGAAAATATTTTTCCAGTGCATGACATACAATCAGCTTGCAAGTTTCTCTCCTATAAACTATGGTGTCAAACTGTAAGGTGACAAAACAGCTACCTTGCACACCAAAGAAAACATAGATTCTTTGTAACACAACCACAACATATGTTCCTTAGGATTCTTCCAATGAATCTCAGTCTGGCGTCTGCTTTACCGACGATCAACATTATATGATATTCCATTTTAAATCACTCCTAATGCGTACTCCCAGAAGGTACTAGAAAGAGAGAAATCATCTTAGAACATAAACACACATTCTTAAGGCTACAGGGTTCTGCACTTAAACACACTATAATTTTAAAGCTGTGTAGTTTTCTGATCCAATGCTCAATGGAAATATATATCCAACACATCATCTACATTCACCCCACAAGTTTTGTACCTCACTCACTACTACCCTCTTCATCAAAGAAATAATATAAATTCTTTGCAATACATGCGCTATATAGCTTGCCGCAGGTTGTAGTGGCTGTCCTTCAGATCAGATTACAGTTCAGGAATTGTGCTATGCTCAAATCGGTCCTATAAATTGTCATCAGCAGAAAATTCATGAAACAGCTACATTTTATAAGGAATTAGATAAGTGCTTAGCAGCTGCACTCAACATGTGAAATTAACGGCACACTGCACTAATTCTGTGAACTGAACACAGTGTCTTTCACACACAACAACTGTCAAGCAAACCTCAGAAACCCCTGTCACTGACTTAGAAAAGAAATTTGAAACAATTTACATAAATCATCTGTGCTACCAGTTTCGAAGTATTGTTCCAGTGTTTGGAGTCCATACCAAGAAGACATCAGAAAGAGAGAAACGATAGTGGGACATAAACACATGCCAATGACTACACAGGTCTGCACCTAAATAAACTGTAATGCTAGAGCTGTGTGGTTTCTCACCTATTAGTCATGTGGAATACAACGCTGTTAATATTTCAATGTAGAAAATATTTTTCCAGTGCATGACATACAATCAGCTTGCAAGTTTCTCTCCTATAAACTATGGTGTCAAACTGTAAGGTGACAAAACAGCTACCTTGCACACCAAAGAAAACATAGATTCTTTGTAACACAACCACAACATATGTTTCCAGATTGCATGACGCCTGCTGTTGACGAATTTCAAGCCCAATTGTGTTCAGAAATTATGATATGTTCACAAGAGTCCTATAAAATGACTGCCTGCAACTGAAAATGCATATAAAGAAACAGCAACATCTTAAGAGGAAATAAACAGCATGATCAGTAGCCAAAGGAGATGTAGCAGTCTTATCGCTGTTTACCACAGCCCTTGCTAACCTTCCTCTTGTACACAGAAGTCATGGTCTGATGTTTTGTTGTATTGCTCACGTCCGGGATACTATGGCCGTTTCGTCTTGACATGTTTCTAGAATGCCTCTTCTTTCCACTACTAAGGTGTGTATATGCAGCATTAGTCCACTATCCTCCAGGACATGCAGTTTTATTGATTTCCGTCAGTACTCATGGTATTTTCTCTCTAATTTTATATATTCTCAGTCTGTATGAATAATTTTGCTAGGTTTTCGCAATTTTACATATTTCATAATATTTCCCTCAGTTTTGCGTATTTCACATCAATTTTACATGATTATATCATGTGTTCCTTGAATTTTAACGATTTTGTGTCATTTTCCATATTTTCCGACAGTTTTCTTTATGTATATGGTAATATTGCTGACATAGCCATGTGTTGTTTGATTTTCTACGTGAATATTTGCGTGTCTTCTGCACCAACCTACCAAGAAATCTTATGACTTCTCGTCTTCTCGATGATCGACACACATTACCAGTCATAAAATCTCGATTTCAACCATTTGTACGTTATTTTTGACAGTGTTACAGCCCTACAAATAGCGAAATGCTCTATGCAGAACGGTTCTGCAGTGGGTGTAAGCACACTTACATTCAACCAGCTAAAGAGCATAGCGTCTTAGATATAATTCTTATTATCAGTATCTGTAATAAGATTGTCTAGATTCTCCAGCAATAACAACCATCCAAGGCATTCCACTGCATCTATTTCACCTCCTTTTATACACAGAAGATTCACAATGACGGTACATGATAATTCCAGTCACGCTACTTTATGTGCTAGATGTCTATTTGATGAAGGGAGACAGTCCTTCTGAGTATCATTCTTATGTAAAAGATAGAACAACACATTAGTCAGATGGTGTAATATAGAACTGTGCTCAAAAGTGTATAGCCACTTCCAATTACATATTCTACAGTTGCAGTGCATTTGTTCTATTTTCTATATGTCTGTCTGTGTGTGTGTGTCATGTAAGGCTCCAATAAACCTGACCCAGTCCACCTGGTGGTGGATCCACCTTCAGACATAGAACACATCTCTGGATGTAACGCATGGTGGAGCCACCTCTGAACCCTGTACCGGACTGAACACATTGTGGATCCACCTCTACACACCGTTCCGCATATAACATGTGATGGACCCACCTTCAAACCATATCCCAGATGTAGTGTATTGTGAATCCATCTCCAAACATTGCTTCAGATATAACGTATGGTGGATCCAACTTCAAACCCTATCCCATAAATAGCTTATTGTAGAATCGCCTGCAAACATCGCTCCAGAAATAACACATGGCAGGTCCATACTTGAACACTGACTCGGGTCTACTCTGAGTTGTGAAAGCCATTTGCGACTCACATGCAGACACAGACATACAGAAAATAGAGCAAATGCACTGCAGCTGTACAACATGCTGTTGGAAGTGACTGGATGCATTTGATTATAGTGTTATACTACACCATATGACTAGTGTGCTGTTACATCTCATACATAAGAAGGATACTCACGAAGAACCATGTCCCTCCATCCAACACACATTAGGACACAAAAAAGCGTGACGGATAATCATGTGCCATCATTGTGGATCTTTAGAGATTAAAAGGCGATGTCATAGCACAACAGAATGACTTGGATGGTTGTTATTACTGGAGAATGTAGACAGTCTTGTTACAAATATTGGTCATATAAATTATAATGAAAATGTCATGCTCTGCAACAGGATGAATCTACATGTGCTTACAACCACTGCAGAACCGCTTTTCGTAGATATTTCACTATTAGTAAGGCCGTAGCACCGTTGAAAATAATGTACAAATGGCTGAAGTCGAGACTTCGCGACTGGTAATATCTGTGCAGAGTTTCTATGTGTATGTGGGTAGAGCTGTCAGTGATTTATAAAGAATGTATAGTTTTTGACATGGACATCGTTAGCGATACTTGTGTGTGCCTGTAGAACCAAGACTACTTTTTATGCTGGATGACTGTAAAATCTTTGTAGCGATCGTATTTTTTAGAGGTGGTCACTTATAAGACGATTATGTCTCTCTTCCTAAGACAAGCTGATATCACTCAGAAAAAAGCAAATGGAGCATGTCAATCCACCCCAGAAGTTTCGCTCTCCTCCATTTGGTGCCAGCAGCATTCAGTTATTGACGATCAGTTATTGACGATCTATTATACTTGGTAGAGGTTGTGTGATAGATTCACTGTAATCATCAGGCTTATAAAGTATGTGTTGGGGTGTCAAGTTACTGTGGTCAGTGTTCTGACATGTGCAAAGAAACTGACATGGGTGGAGCTATGTCCTCTCGTAAGGGATGTATGGATCTGACATGGGAAATCATGATGTCAGCACATCGAATGACATAAGGAGTAAGAGAGATTTTACATGGAAAATAACGTTCTGTCATTTAACAATTTTGCACTGTGATAATACTCTCGAAAAATGAGTCCTTTTTCTACCATCGATGTTTAACACATTTTTGGTATTTGTGAATCCAGTTGAAAATAAATATAAATGTGTTTCGTTCTCAGACCTTGCTGCTGCATGAATTCTAGATATAACATCTCTGTTCTGCTAGATCTGTCTGCGCAGTCTGTGTATCTAGCAACACCAACAACTCCACTCACAGTTTATCGTTTGTGCTGAAATTTTACAGCCACATATTCTACTTCTTCACCTCTATGGCACTATTACTACATTTTATCTGTCATTTGGGTTAAAGCACTGTGTTCCCAATCACATGAATACCGTAAATCTCATATTCTGTAGGTCAGGTATTGGCGTGCAATGAGCTTCTATAGGCAAAAAAAAAACACTTTCAATAATACTTGTAGCCACTATACTGCAATCATCTTACCGACTGAGCTACATTACAAAGAGAGGTTTATGAAGTAACGAATAACACACTATTTGCGATAACAGTTTATTTGCACTTCGAAAATGGTACATAAGAGGCATTACATCAACAAGAAATAACCACTTTTTCTTTTTTACAGTATTTTTCTAATAACTATTTCTTTTTACATACATAATTGCATTTTCGATCCCCATCAACACAAGCCAGTCACTGTCTGCTACTCCTTTCATGCCAATATTCATGTGCTTTAACCCACTAGCAGTTAAATTATATGTGGAAGTGAATAATAGTAGTGCACAGGGAGCTATTGGTATCTTCACATCCAGACTCTATCCTTGCACCGACGATGGAATGTTCTATGTTTCAATGGAAGGTGCATATGTTGGGTTCCAGCACTGAACTACACCACGCTGTTTGAAATCCTTGCTACAGTTCTCCGAGTCAGGGACAGGTTGGGTGTGTTCTTCATCACATTACCTGAAGAGTGGCACAGACTATAGCAGATCCTCATCCTGCTACAGCATGCCAACCATGTGCACACATGATAGAGGCCTTTGTGACCTCTGCTGGTCTCTCACCTTCTCTATTTGGAGTTCTCTCAGCCAGTATCCACCAATAGGATGCAATGAAAAAATCGAGGATGGGGTTGAGTAGGCTTGGAAACTAGGCAGTTGTGGGATCGAATACCACATAAATACCTCCGCATAAAAGGATATCGATTTAATTAATTTGTCAATCAGTCTGATAGAGTGAGAGGAGGCTATTCGAATAATGTAGGCCTGATCAGAAGCAGCTCGTTTTTGACGACAGAATACCAGGAGTGGAAAAGTGGCACAGTAAGTTAATGGCAGATACCTCTGTTGATGTATTTCCTGCCAATAATTTCGATCAGTTTAATTAATCTTATCAAATGTGGCACAGGGTATCTGGGAGGGAGGAAGGCAATGGGTTTCCCAGAGGGAGAGAAAAATGAGCTCATTCTCTAGTTCAAAAGCACATGGGACTCAAAAAATGTGCTTGTAGCAGTAGTGAGGGGGAAAGGAAGAGGGAGCAGTGTTGGAGGCTGGGAGGAGGAATGGGAGAGGGAGGGGCAGAAGGAGTGGGAGGGGGGTAGAAGGGGAGGGGAGAGGGTGTGGGAGGGCGAGGAGGCAAGGACAGGGACAGTTGGAGGGGAAGGGGAGGCAGAGGGAGAGGGTGGGGATTTCCCAAATGGGAGGGTGACAAAGAAAAGTGCACTCATAATGGGAGGGATGTGCTGACTGTGGAAAACCAAAGATGTCATCAGGGGATGATGGGTAATTAATTGATCAGTTAATTAATTTGATATCAAAAGTGTGCTCACATGGCCATCAACCCACTACTGTTAACTTTGTCAAATTAATGTCTTCTACCAGTCTGTAAAACAAGCACAGACTTCTTCATTGACATCCAAAACTCTCTTCAACGAATTCCTCATCATGCCAAGGGCGTCTCTGCTTACTTTTCCTTTCCTAAAACCAGTCTGGCTCTCTATGTTAGTTCTTCAGTTTCGTGTTCCAGCCATCTGTTGAGTCTCCTGCAATGGTCTTTGCCATGTGTGAGATCAGACTAATTGTTCTGCAATCATTATATTTCTTGGCTTTCTGTTTCTTCTTAAGAGCAACCACTGTGATATTCGAAAAGACATTAGCCCAATCTCCAGTACCGTAGATTTTTTTGATCAGTTGCGTCAGCATTTTCAAATATCCGTTTCCAGTTTCTTTCAACAAATTCACCGGCATGCCATCATCTCCTGTAGGTTTCCTCCTCTTCATGTCATTAATCACCTTCTGTGCTTCAGTTGTCTGTATGCTGCTCCCCTTTTTGACTTTAACAGACGCCTCCTCTGTCTCTATCTCAATGTCACATTGACAATGTTCCTTATCTTAGAGCTCTTTTGTGTATTCTTCTTATATTTTCGGCACCTCCTCTTGATCAGTAACCATTTATCCTCTTGAGTCTTCTATTCTGAAAGTACTTACTCCTTTATTCTCACTCACTCCCAGCTCCATTGTATTCTGGTAAGGAGATCGTACCTTCCTCTTCTTTGTAGTTCCCCTACTTCACTGCACTTTTCTTCTATTTCTTTTCCTTTGCTTTGTCTACTTCCCTCCTCAGTGCATTGTTAAGTCTTCTGTATTATTCTTTACTAACGCTTCCCTCTTTACCCTATCCTGTCTAGCACGTCATAGGTGGTCCAGGGTTTTCTCACTCTCTTTGCTTTTCTACCAACTTCACTCTTTAAAGTATTCAAGAAAACCAGTTTATCACACCATTGCACTTCCACACTTGCATTTTTACATCTCACTTCGGTAAATGGTTGCTCCAAGGATTCTCTTACTGCCTCAGTCTTCTCTCTTAGCTCTTCCAGGTCCCATCTCTGCTTTCTCCTCCAACACTGCCGGATCCTCTTCAGCCTTGTACTGATGTCTGCAACCAAAAGGTTGTGATCTGAGTTGACATCAGCGGCTGGTGTAGTCCTGCTGTGATTCACTCTGTTTGAGGAATATGTAGTCTATCTGACATCTGTTAATATCTCCTGGGCTCTTCCATGTGTACAATTTACACATCCTTTTCTTAAACCAGGTGTTCATCTCCACTATGTTGTTTCACTGACAGAATTCCACTAGCATCCCTGCTCTGTCGATTATTCCTCCTAACCCTTATTGTCTCACAATGTTTGCATCACTATCTTATAGAGCCACACTATTCCAGTCACCCATGATTATGGTATTTACTGTTCCCTGTCTTCAGAGCAGATAATGTCTATTATTTCATTGTACATTTTGCTGCGCAGGATTAGCCGAGTGGTCTAAGGCACTGCAGTCATGGACTGTGCGGCTAGTCCCGGCAGAGGTTCGAGCCCTCCCTCAGGCATGGTGTGTGTTTGTCCTTAGAATAATATAGGTTAAGTAGTGTGTAAGTTTAGGGACTGATGACCTTAGCTGTTAAGTCCCATAAGATTTCACACACATTTGAACATTTTTTTAACTGTACATTGTCTCCACTTCATCGTCATGGTCTGTGTTGGCATGTACATTTGAGTTATCAGAACGTCCATTGGTTCTTCACTTCTTTTCACATACATTAAATGACCATTGTGGCACACCATGTTGGTAATAATTTTCACTATCTGATTCCCCATCACTATTGCTACACCATTTCACCACTATCTGTCCACCTCACTTCATTTAAATCTATTATGATCACTTCACATATGTCCACTTCTTTTGACAAGATCCGCTGAAGTACTCCTCACCTGGAGATCCTAATGGGGGAGACGTTTACCTCCAGAATTTCCTACTCCAGGAAATGCCATCATTATTCTTCATCTTCCGACATTCAGGACACATAATAATATATCCACAAGATAATATTTCCACGTCGCAGCATCACAGCTGAAGAACCAAACTATGATTGGCTTCGCCCTCACTTCATTTAAATCTATTATGATCACTTCACATATGTCCACTTCTTTTGACAAGATCCGCTGAAGTACTCCTCACCTGGAGATCCTAATGGGGGAGACGTTTACCTCCAGAATTTCCTACTCCAGGAAATGCCATCATTATTCTTCATCTTCCGACATTCAGGACACATAATAATATATCCACAAGATAATATTTCCACGTCGCAGCATCACAGCTGAAGAACCAAACTATGATTGGCTTCGCCCATGATCCTTTGATCTTGATGCACCTAAAGCAGCAAGGCATACACTACCTTAGTTGTCAGTAGAAGTGGAATGAGAAGCATGGACTTGATGTATCTACATTCAAGAGAGAAATAGCTCAAGCAGAAAAAGAGCACTGGGGCAATAAGTGAGCTCAGGGTAAGGACACTCATCAGGAGGCTGGTGAGGCATGTCGGAGTGCGTTGCTTCATCTTGACATGCATGCTTACAAAGAGGGGTGTGTGTGGCAGAGACTGAAGTCTCCTTTGTCCTTCGGAAGGGTGAGGGACTCATTGCTGACTTTAAATAACAGGCTTTGACTCACAAAACAACCCAATGCAGCAAACATGTGTCTGGTCATTGACGGCAGGACGGGGAATGTCTGGGTCATGGGAGGAATTCACGACACGACATAAACATTAGCAAAACGAGTCCATTGCAGCATGTCCAGGGTTTGAAGTTGATGTTCGCAGAGCTCTGCTTGGATCTGGCATAATAAGGACCGACTATTAAGGGACAATCATCGCTTCAAGTTGGTTGTGAAATCAATACCCAGACATTGTGCCATGTCGCAGATCCACAGAGGAGTGACTCATTCACTGTGTAGCCCACAGTCTATAGGCTACACGTGAGATTTGCAAACATTAAGGGCATTGCACAAAGCAACGCCATAGGACTCCACCCACTCCAGCGCTTCCTGAACATCATTGCCATTGTGCAAGAGGAGGACCAAGTCATCTGCTTAGGCTGTGCAACAAAAAGTGTGTATACCCCGAGTGATCACAGTGAGGTGTTGGCGGGGTCACAAAGTAATGGTTCCATGGTGAGAGCATACAGGATCATAGAAAGAGGGCATCCTTTCTGCACTGATTGTTGTACCAGAATAGGCAGCATAAGATGACCATTGTACAGGATCCTTGCTGTCGCATCCAGGAGTAGATGCATTATGACCTCCAAAAGCCTGTCTGGGAATCCCATATTTCGCATCACCGCTTTCAGATACGAGTGATCAATCCTATCGAAGGCCTGACTGAAATCAAGGGAGGCCAGGACCCCTGTGATGTGCTGTGTCTGTGCAAGTGTGATCATGTCACGGTACCGACAAAAGGCTCTCCAGATATTGTGATCGTCTCCTACAGAGGCCTGATCGTATGACCCCACATATTGAGCAACCCTCCTGAGATGTGCTACAAAAAGCCAAGTAAAGATCTTCATACCACAGTTCAGGAGCGATAGGAGGCGATAGTCACTTGACAGATATTCCACCGTTTCGTTTATGAACAGGAATAAGCAATTCTTCAAGAAACACAGCAGGAAGTAGTACTTCAGGGGACATCAAGTCGCAGCAAATGGCATCAGTAATTGACGATAGGTCCTGTAAAACTTTAACAGGAGGCTGTAGGATCCTGGTGACTTGTGAAGCACGCTGGCCAGTACAGCCACAGCGAAATCCTACTCGGTCACATCCTCAAGTAATGACATCTGCGCATCCCATGGTATTGTGCCATATGTAAGGTGAGAGACTTCCTCAATCGCGTCTGGGGGATAGTGGTGGTTCATGAACAGTTGACTATGGTGAGCATGGAGAGCATTTCTGATCACACGTTGTGTTGTAACACAGCAACCGTTGGCTGAAGTTATAGCACGAATCAGCGTCCGTTGCTGATGTCTGCATTCTGCAATGATGTTATATATTGATGGCCCTTCATGGTCCATTCTTTCCATGATGCATGCATGAACAATGGTCCTTTTAAGGTGCTGCCTCGTGAATGCTGTAATCTGTGCTTTTACATGGTTCATTGGTTGCTAACAGGCAGGTGAGTGTGGCATTGTGGAACAATCAAACAGCATGCAGTAGTAAAAATCTAGTGAGTGCTGTCTCCAGGCGGCTATCTCCCTGCCATGACCAATCAATGCTTTCCTATGAGCTGGCTTGGTGCATAGCAGCCGCGATGGGAGTGCAGTAGGGTAAGCCCCTCACCAATGGGCACATGATGTTCACGTTGCCTCCATGAGCAGTCGGCATTCAGGCGAGTGTGTGTGTCACATTCAATTTCCAGGGGCCTTTCCCATGCCATACCATCTGGCGGCGCAAGGTAACTTTGTGTATATAGGCCGCATGGTTGGAAACAGCAAGTAGCCATATTTCAGTGGCCTGTCTGCCGTGAACAATAGTGCACAAGAGATAGACATAGTCTATACGACTGGAGGAGTGGCTGGTACAGTACGTCCTCCCACGTGTCCACAAGGTGAAGGTCAATTGATTGATGAATTGAGGGGGGTTATGAGACTAAACAGTGAGGTCATCAGTCCCACGGTTCCACAGTTACACACCGAAGACAGACAGTCTGCTAAAACTGGAGAGGAATCTCAAACTATAAAATGAGAAAGCTAAAACACACGCAGTAGAAGATATAAAAGTGCAGCCCAATTCTAAAAGCTGGGAAAACAGAGGGATAAAAGAGGGGTCTTTGCAAGGGAGAGTGGTCATGGGTTCCAGACTGAGAAAACATGAATAGAGGCCCCAACCACAACCATCCTGCTCTTGTTCCAGGTGTAAAGTAAAACCTTATATGTGAAAATAAAAACCACTTTCGTGGAGGAAACTGAGGACCAGTTCAACATCCATGAACCGTCTGCTAATATCAAATTTAAGGAATGTGGAAGACTAGACTTCATACGAAGAGCCAAAAGAAGGGCACATTCCACCAATATATGGGTTACCATCAGTCTGGCTCCACAACCACATTGTGGAGGTGGTTTGTTTCACAACAGGAAACAATGAGTGAGCCTAGTATGACCAATGCATAGATGGCATAAAATAGTTGACTCCTTTCGAAACGTGCAGAAGGAAGAGCGACAAATTGCAGCAGACTCGTTGATTGTGCAGAGTTTATTACTGAGAGCAGTAGAGCAACCACTTTGAGCAAATAGAGATTTGATATAGATCCACATATCTGTAGCTGAAATCATGAAAGGAAATGGGGTAAGTACCTGTTTCTCTAGCCAAACAGCCAGCCCAGTTCATTCCCCGGGATGCCCACATGACTTGGACCCAGAGAAAAACAACTGAGCAGGTGGCACAGCCAAGGGCAGAGAGAAGGTCATGGATATCAGAGACCAAAGGGTGAAGGAGTAGCATCACTCGGTAGTCTGCAGGCTGCTCATTGAGTCAGTATCTATTAAAACACTGCTATGGGAGGCCTGAGAAACAAAATGGATGGCTCTGTGAATGGCTAGGAGCTCTGCTGTGAACACACTACATGATCTTGGCAATAAATGATGTTCTAAGCCAGTAGGAGACATGAAAATGTATCCTGCCTTATCGATCGCCTTAGAACCATCAGTGTACGAGGTGGTGGCACTCTGGAACTCTGCAAGGATGGAATATACAAGACACCAGAAAATCATAGGAGCAACAGAGACTGAGGA
The DNA here is from genome assembly GCF_023864345.2 of Schistocerca serialis cubense. NCBI lineage: Eukaryota > Metazoa > Arthropoda > Insecta > Orthoptera > Acrididae > Schistocerca > Schistocerca serialis. Next base: position 363,347,801 of record NC_064638.1, read on the forward strand.
TCCTGGAATAGATCGGTCCTTATCCAAGGTCTAGGAGGCACCATCGAATGGGGGGGTGTGAGAGGAAATACTCGGGGCGCATTCCAGTGAGTGGAGATCCTGACAGAGGGAAGTGAGATGCATTCCAACCGGTAATCTCTCCCATGGATGGTTACCAGGAAGGAGACATTTTTTGTTTGCAATGAGGATACAGTACACAGGATAGTCAGCATATGCCAATTGCTTAAGAAACCAGGAGTTAGCTCCATCATATGTGTAGAGAGGAATCCCAATTCTGTGAAGAGACTGTCAATGGGACTAGTATGAAGGCACCAACAACCAGACATATCCCACAATGGTGAGCAGGATCAAGTATTTTTAGAGTAGAAGAAACCTTTGAGCCACAAACCTGACTACCATAAACAAGTCTGGACAAGACCAGAGCACAGTGAAAATGGAGAAGAGTAGCAGAGTCTACACCCCAAGATGTGTGGGCCAGGAGGCAGACAGTATTAAGCTTCTGCATATACATAGTCATGGGACAGCCACGTCAGCTTTTTATCAAAAATAAGGACCAAGAAACGGGACTATGCTACGACATCGAGGACCTGGTCGCCTAAATAAAGTTCTGGATCTGGGTGTACTGTAGGTCAACGTCTACAATGCATAACCCGCGTTTTGGAGGGAGAAAACTGGAAGCCATGGGAGGCGGCCTACACAGAGTACCGTCAGATGGCACTTGGAACCTGTGCTCTGCAGATGCTACTGAGTGGGAGCTGCACCAGATGCAAAAATCGTCGATATACAACGTCAGGGTAACCACAGGCTCAACACAGGTTACAAGCCCATTGATGGCGATGAGGAATAGTGTGACACTCAACACAGAACCCTGTGGGATACCATCTCCTGAACCCAAGGGGTGCTGAGTGAAGTGCCAGCTCGAACCTGGAAGAGCTGGTGGGATACAAACTCATGGATAAAAAACGGAAGTGGGCCATGAAAGCCCCCATCATGGAGGGTAACTAAAATGTGATGGGGCCAAGCCATATCGTATAATTATGTTGGTCAAAGAAGAGCACAACAAAGTGCTGGTGGTTAGTAAAAGCCTGTCGGATTGCTGTTTCCCATCTGAGTAAATGGTCAGTTGGAGATCGCCCTTCTCAAAAGCTACACTGATACAGGGACAAAACCCAAGATTTGAGTACCCAGCATAATCGGAAGCTCTCCATCCTCTCAAGCAGTTTACAAAGTACATTCGTCAGGCTAATTGGACAGTAGTTGTCGAGTGACGTTGGGTTCTTCCAGGGCTTAAGGATGGGAATGGTTATGCTGTCTCACCATTGTGAGGGGAAGGCGCCTGTGAGCCAAATGTAGTTGAAGACCCTGAGGAGATTTTGCCTCTGGGTAACATCCAAGTGTTGGACATCTGGTTGTGGATGGAAACTGGGCCAGCAAGAATTCCCGTTCAGTGAAGGATTCATTATAGGGTTCAGTATGGTGCAGGTTGAAACAGAGGAGGTTCTGTTCAACTTGGTGTTCCTGACAGAGAAAGGTAGCGGGATAAGAGGATGCCGATGTTGCCACAAAGTGCATTGTGAGGTGTTTTGCAAGGACCAATGGATCAGTGCACAAAGTACCTTGGAGTTTAAGACCCTGAACAGTTGACTGTTGCTGGTAGCCCAGAAGGCTACGGAGCTTTGATCGAACCTGTGATGAAGCAGCCTACGTCCCCAGGGAGGAAACATAGCACTCCCAGCATTCCTTTTTACTCTGCTTAATAAGGTAATGAGCCTTAGCACAGAGATGCTTCAAGTCGAAGAAGTTTGTCTGCAAAGGGTGTCATTTAAATCGCTGCAGTGACCATTGGCGGTCCTGGACAGTGATTGCTACATGCTTGGTCCAGCACGGTACTGGTCGATGATGAGGAGGACCTACGGATAGGGGGACAGCAGTGTGAGAAGCATGAGGAATAGCGTCACAGACGCTCTGCACGTCTACATCAATGCAATTCGAGAGGGAAGTGTGAAGGTGCACAGCAGATGTATATCAAGAGCAACTGGCACTGTGGAATGCCCAATGTGGGGGCCTGTCTGTCTGGCGGCGGCAGGGGAACGACAGAATCACCAAAAAGTGGTCACTGTCGCAAAGATCATCATGGGGTGACCAATGAAGGGACCCCACTAGAGCAGAGGAGGAGATTGTGAGATCAATAGCAGAAAAGGTGCCGTGTGTGGCACTGAAGTCGGTAGGGGAACCATCACTGAGGAGACACAAATCAAAGTCTGTAATAAGCTGGTCAATTAGGAGATGCCTACCCATTGAAGTAGAACTCCTTCACAGGGGGTGGTGGGCATTGAAGTCCCCAAGGAGGAGAAACAGGGGCGGGAGTTGCAGTATTAAGGTAGATTGTTCAAGGAAGTGGTCTACGTGGAGGGAGGGATACAGTCACTAATGACATCAGAGCAAACCAAAGTGCAGACCTTTCTAGATTCTACCCTGGGGCTGGCACAGTTCTGACAGAATGCCCAATAACCACGAAACATTGGAGAGTGGTCAACACAGAAGTGCGATTCTTGGAGAGCAAAGCAGAATGCAGAAGAGGAGGAAACAAGACACTGTATTTCCGATAGGTGACAGTAGTATCCATTGCAGTCCCATTGGATTATTTTAAGGTGAGAGTTCAGGTTAGACATAAACAAGACGAGAGTCAGTTGTCAAAACTGACAAGGATAGGGTGACATTTGTAAATAAGACGTCAGACTCAGGTTGCGAGAGGGGAGATGGCACCTCCAGAGGGCACTAGAGGGGCCTTGTCTTTGGACTTAAGTTCCTTCTTCTTTTCTTTTGGAGGTGGAAGAGGATAGGGCACAGAGGGAGTACAGGCATCTGCAAGATCTAGAACTGAAGAGAGCAGGTGACCTTGGGGGGCACATATGGTGCACCTCATGGCTGAGTTGTGGTAGCAGACTTCCAGCCTGAGATGCCAGGTGCAGTGATCCTTGGGGGGTGGATGGTGAGTCGCCTCTCATTGGCAGGTGCTGAAGAAGGGGGACACTACTTCAGCCATGAAGGTGGAGTGGCTCCTAGAGAGGGAAGGTCGTGGGAATTGCAGCGAAAGGGGGAGGGGAGAAGGGCACAGGACTGGGGTAAGGAAGAGGTAGGAGGGGAGAAAGTGACACTGGATGGGGTCGCTCATATTTTTGGCGAACCTCAGCATAAGACAGGTGATCCAGGTCCTTGTAATCTTGGATCTTCTTTACTCTCTTGTAAGTTGCGCAATCTGGCGAACGAGTGGAGTGACGGTCACGACAATTGACACACACAGATGGCAGAACCCATGGCCTTCCCTCATGGAGTGGGTGCCCTCTGTCACCACACAGAGGGTTTGCTGTACAGCAGAAAGACACATACAGCTTCTCGTCACATCTGTAGCACTAATAGTGAGCTTCTCTGGGTGGGTATGCCTCTCGAAAGCCAGAATGAAGGCGCCAGTATCGATGCAGTTGTCTTTGCAACCCTTCTGCACATGTCGAACACAATGAACACTGCGAGTGGAGTGGCGGTCATGACAATTGACACACACAGATGGCAGAACCCATGGCCTTCCCTCATGGAGTGGGTGCCCTCTGTCACCACACAGAGGGTTTGCTGTACAGCAGAAAGACACATACAGCTTCACGTCACTTCTGTAGCACTAATAGTGAGCTTCTCTGGGTGGGTATGCCTCTCGAAAGCCAGAATGAAGGTGCCAGTATCAATGCAGTTGTCTTTGCAACCCTTCTGCACATGTCGAACACAATGAACACTGCGTCACTCCAGATTAGCCCAGAGTTATTCATCAGTTTGCAGGATGAGGTCCCTATGAAAAATCACTCCCTGGACCATTTTCAGAGATTGGTGAGGTGTAATAGACACCGGGTCATTGCCAAGACAGTCACAAGCACAAAGAGATACAGATTTGGCAGCAGAAGAAGCTTTGGCCAACAGAGGGCCTGACCACATCTTACTGAGAGACTCCACTTCACCAAACTTGTCCTGGATATTCTCCACAAAAAACAATGCCTCTGTTGCAATGAATGTGTCCCTGTCTGTCTTAGTATGGATGACGTAGTGGGGAAAGTGTTTCATCCCAAGACAGCATGTCTGGCTCTCCTCCCATGGTGTAGTCAGGGAAGGGAAGGCTGCCAGGTCATGTGAAGCAGAATTCAATGATCCTTCACCATTTGAAGGGATGGCCCTTTAAGAATCACCAAATTTTTGCAGCTTCATATACTTCAAGTGTTAAGCATCAGCCCTGATACCACCCACTCTGCTCAGGGCGCCACCCAGCCACAGAAAGAGCCACATAGCATGGCAGCCGTTGCTGGGAGTTCCAGTGCTTCAAGAAGACAAGCAATCACTCCTTGGCATACATCAGGAGGGAACAGCTCAGGTATCAGTAGTGTGATCCCCGTGTTTACAGGGGGCTCAGCCAGATAACAGCCCCACCACACAGCCTGACTATACATGCTCGTGATCTGTAAGGGTGGAGGGGAGCAGTGATGGGGAAGGAAGGGGAGAGCGGAATCCACACTGTTGATGCTAGGAAGGAAGTTCTTCCCTAACTGGCTCACACTAAAAACAGAAAATTTACAAGGGGTGGTCAAACCTCTAGAGGTGACCTAAAAGCCAAAAAGGATGAAAAAGAACAGGCAGGAGGAACAAAATTGCAAGCAATTAGGGAACTACGTAGATAGCCAGGTTGACACAAATCAGAACACCGAGGGAGGGGAAGGAGGGGGCTGCGGGGAAGGAGCAAGGATAGGGAGGGACAGGCATGGTGGAGGAAATGCAACCAGAGAAGGAAGAATGGACTGCAATAGCTTGGGTACACCATGCTCGAACTAATGAAAGAATCCTGATCCCTGTGGAAGGGGGGGGGGGGGGGGCGAAGGTTTGTTATGATTTGGTCCCTCAGCACTTGGGTGGAAGATGAGAGCCTCCTGGTGTCACACAAAAAGGAGTGCGACTGCATTTGCGAACAAAGCAGACCTTTCATGGCGTCATACTAGTCTGGAGGCCGTATATATATTAACGATTCTGACTTCAAAATGAGTACCATGCCTCTCGTGTCAGGGAGAAAAGCAATGTCTTCAGCAATTAGGCCGCCACAGAGGAGGATGGCCACGCCACTGCCAGAGGCAGATGTGGGTGGGACATAAGCAATGTATCCAAAAGGACCTCCTGGAGGTGGACAATGTCCACAACCACTGCATTCATTATCAGTTTATAATGTCCATGGATGTTGTGGAATGTTTTCAAAGAGATAGTATCAACAGCAATTGAGAGATATATACCACATAAATTAATAAGTGATGGTCCTGATCCCCCATGGTACACAAAACGGGTCAGGTCATTGTTGCAGAAGCAACGAAAAAAGCATGCCAAATTTAAAAGAACGCAAAATCCCCAAGATTGGCAAAGTTTTGCAGAAGTTCGAAATAAGGCGCGTACTTCAATGCGAGATGCATTTAATAATTTCCACAACGAAATTCTGTCTCGAAATGTGGCAGAAAACCCAAAGAGATTCTGGTCATACATAAAGCACACCAGTGGCAAGACGCAGTCAATACCTTCACTGCACGATAACAACGGTGAAGTCACTGATGAAAGTGCCACTAAAGCAGAATTATTAAACACGGTTTTCCGAAACTCCTTCACCAAAGATGACGAAGTAAATGTTCCTGGATTCCAATCAAGAACAACTGCCAAAATGAGAAACATAGAAGTAGATATCCTCGGTGTAACAAAGCAGCTTAAATAACTTAATAAAGGCAAGGCCTCCAGTCCAGTTTGTATACTATTCAGGTCCCTCTCAAAGTATGCAGATAAAATACCTACATATTTAGCAATTATATACAACCACTCGCTCACAGAAAGATATGTACCTAAAGACTGGAAAATTGCTCAAGTCACACCAATACCCAAAAAGGGAAGTAGGAGTAATCCGATGAATTACAGGCCTATATCACTAACGTCGATTTGCAGTAGGGTTTTAGAACATATACTGTATTTGAACATTATGAAGTACCTTGAAGAAAACGATTTACTGACATAGTCAGCATGGATTCAGAAAATATCATTCTTGTGAAACACAACTAGCTCTTTACATTCATGAAGTAACAAGTGCTATGGACAGGAGATGTCAAATTGATTCCATATTTTTAGATTTCCAGAAGGATTTCGACACCATACCTCACAAGCGTCTTCTAATCAAACTGTGCGCCTACGGAGTATCACCTCAGTTGTGCGACTGGATTCGTGATTTCCTGTCAGAAAGGTCACAGTTCGTAGTAACTGACGGAAAGTAATCGAGTAAAACAGAAGTAATATCCGGCGTTCCCCAAGGAAGTGTTATAGGCCCTCTATTGTTCCTGATCTACATTAACGACATGGGAGACAATCCGAGGAGCCGTCTTAGATTGTTTGCAGATGATGCTGTCATTTACCGTCTTATAAAGTCATCAGATGATCAAAAAGACTTGCGAAATGATTTAGATAAGATATCTGTATGGTGCAAAAAGTGGCAATTGACCCTGAATAAAGAAAAGTGTGAAGTTATTAACATGAGTACTAAAAGAAATCAGCTAAATTTCGATTACGCGATATGTCACACAAATCTGAGGGCTGTTCAAATGGCTCTGAGCACTATGGGACTTAACTTCTGAGGTCATCAATCCCCTAGAACTTAGAACTACTTAAACCTAACTAACCTAAGGACATCACACACATACATGCCCGAGGCAGGATTCAAACCTGCGACAGTAGCGGTCGCGTGGTTCCAGACTGTAGCACCTAGAACCGCTCGGCCACTTCGGCCGGTCTGAGGGCTGTAAATTCAACTAAATACTTAGGGATTACAAATAACCTAAATTGGAACGATCACATAGATAATATTGTGGGAAGAGCAAACCAAAGACTGCGATTCACTGGCAGAACACTTAGAAGGTTCAACAGGTCTACACTTGTCCGCCCTATTCTGGAGTACTGCTGTGCAGTGTGGGATCTGCATCAGGTGGGACTGACAGATGACATCGAAAAAGTACAAAGAAGGGCAGCTTGTTTTGTATTATCGCGAAATAGGAGAGATAGTGTCAGACACATGATATGTGAATTGGAGTGGCAATCATTAAAACAAAGGCGTTTTTCGTTGCAATGGGATCTTGTCATGAAATTTCAATCACCAGTTTTCTCCTCTGATTACGACAACATCCTGTTGGCACCCACCTACATAGGGAGAAATGATCATTACAATAAAATAAGAGAAATCAGGGCTTGCACGGAAAAATTTAAGTGCTCATTTTTCCCGCGTGCCATTCGAGAGTGGAAATGTAGAGAGACGGCATGAAGGTGGTTCATTGAACCCTCTTCCAGGCACTTTATTGTGAATAGCAGAGTAATCACGTAGATGTAGATTTTATTGAGAGTCATCAGACTTCTATGATGAGGGTATTCAAAAACTGGTACAACGTTGTGACAAGTGCTTCAATATTGACAGAAATTATGTAGAAAAGTAGATTAAGGTACAGGCTTTCATGTAAAAATAAAATTATTGAGATATCTTAGCATGTCTTTTTTTTTAATTTCATAACGGTATTTACTTAAAAAAACACACCTCATATAATGTTTCCAGTCATGGAAACGTGAATGCCAATAACATCCTGTGGATCCACGTGGAGATCATGCCATATGAAGTTCTCAATTTCGTAAGATCTTAATCGTGCATATTCTGCTTGGAATGTGATCATGATTGTTGTTCAATGGTAAGAGTGTGCCATGGCTCTCTCAAAAGAGGGACTCAATACACAAAACGATTGCAAGAAGTAAACACCACACGCTCGAGCTCCACAAAAGGCAGAGCGCAGCGGATGTCTGCACATCAAGGCTGCACAAGCCGAACTGCCGCTTGGCCACAATGACTTGTATGCTTTGATTACATTATTCCTACTTATTCTAATGGAGAAGGACACAGACTGATTTTATTGCTGAATGGTGCGAGCGTAAGCTGCAAATGCATGAAAATTTTTGAAGGTTTCCACTATCAACCTTCACAAAATTCCTTTCCATTGTCACTTAAAAGTTGTAAACATGTTTCGATAGTTAATAACTAAACTATTTGAGGGAAAAAGTACGCAAAGTCACCAGTAATTTCAGCTAACACTCTTGTAATATATGTAAGCAGAGCTGACATCTTGAAATTTAATGATTTTTTAAACTCTTAATTACATAAAAATAACAAATATTTTGTGAAATTATTGACCGAAAATGTTTTTATAATCATTCACAGTAACAACAACACAAACCATATTTCTAACCAAGGAAAATGATATAATATAAACTCACTTTCCACTCAGATGAGTCCTGGTCATTCTTTAGTAAAATATAATCACTAAATCCGAAACTAAAACTACTCAATAGTTCTAAAATAACAAATTCTGGCTGTAAATAAATCACGTCAAACTGAACGAGTGGCCATGCTGAAAAATAACCACAGAAAATGATGTCACAACCGAGACTACCATATTACACCAACCAGTATGGACAATACAGAAGATGGCTCTGAGCACTATGGGTTGAACAATACAGAATAGGGCCACTGGTTGGCCCATCTAAAAATTATATGCCTTTATTTGTATATACATTACAAGAGGTTCTGTGGCTTTGTACTTTTCGAAGATATACTTTGGCTGAAGCAGACCTGTGTGATGCCATACTAGATTTCATCAAGTTTCATCAAGCGTGTATTTGGCATGTTTGTATTATTACCACACTATAAACTTATATCCTAAAAGTACAAATGCTGTTTCAAAAAACTAGTATATTCAGAATCTATCGAAAAGGTACAATCTACTGCTATTAAATATCAGATAATTAGTTATTGACATTTAAAAGTTTCAGAATAGTTATTGGCATTTAAAAATTTCAGAAGATGTATAAAACAGGTCAAAGTTTTAAACTGCTGCTGATCACTGCAATGTAGTGGGTAATGTCTGTAATAGCAGAGAAAGTGGTTGAATTACATGTTTCATTGTTTTAATTGGAGTCCTGCCATCCACAAAAATTTTATTATTCGCCCTTACGATTCTGAGATCTTCTGGGACTTGTCACTATCAAAAATTTACAAATTAATACTGAAACATGGAAATGCAAGTGAATTCTCAAAACAAGTTAATTTTTTGCTAAAAGCGAACATCGACCATCATCAGAACAAGAAACATAAAAGAGACTGATACATGAGAGAAAGAATTAAAAGCTGACTCATTCTCACTGCCAGTCAACTATGAAGTATAACAGAAAATTTACAACCTAATTATTTTAGGTGATTCCTTTCCCAAACAAGAATGTCTTCCAATTAAGAACATAAGCAGACTAAATATATTCTGTTACTAGTTCAGGCATTTTTCTGCTGGCATTTCAGTCACTTTCAAGAGCAAAGGAAGTTTACGTTCCTGGCAGTGAATTGTAATTTTTCGCACAAATCAGAACATATTTCACACAACCAGCATATTTATTTAGCATTGGGGGAGCTTCACCTTCAGTACTTTCCATAATACATTCCACTATCTAAATAGCTAGAACGTAGTTGACAGTTTCCCACTTTCAAAGCAAGAAAATACAGCAACAGTTGTTATTTTTCGCACAAATTAAAACCAACTTCATACAACAAGCACACCTATATAGGCTTAAGGGAGACTCTTAAGTACTTTGTAAGCTATATACCGCTATGTAATTAACAAGTGTGAAGTAAGCAATGAATGAACCACCCGAACACATTAATAGTTCCCTTTTTCATTCGCCTGTGAGAATGGCTGCCACAGTCACAACGATACCTTGACAACAGAGACATCTACGGATGTTTTCGAGAAAGTCAGAGTATATCTTTGAAAGGAGCGCAACCACAGTACTTGTTGTGTCATATACAAATAAAGGCACGTCACTTAATGTGGTTTCACACTTGTTAGAAAGTCACCGTCATGTTTTTGAGCGTTTCTGGGCAAAGGAATTCCTGAGCAATCTCACTAAACGGTACACCAACATTGTAAGCATGTCATGGAATTACAGCTGGTTCATAAAATATCCACCAGTGCACATATAGATGACTACCGAGTATAAAAATTTCTTATAGTTCAACAATTATCTACATAAGGAGAAAGTACCCTTAGTAGCCTATGCCGACTTTGAATGACTTCTGGTTCCGGTGGTAGGCTGTGAGGGAGACCCCACTGCCTCACATACTACCTTCACAGAACTATGTATACCAGTGTGGCAGCATATCAGGTTATGCATTCATATGACTCAAGCTCTAATTACTTTACATTGTACGATGAGGAAGACTCTGTGAAATGGTTGCTCACTGAAATGCAAGAACTTGTGGAAAAAATGTGATTTATCACACCAACGTTTGTATAACAGGCACAAAGGAAGATAAGTCACTGTATGAGAAAGCAGCTGATTGCTCTATTTGTGGGCTGCCATTAGTTAATAAAACTACAAAGCTACATTGGAATCATCTGACCAACAAATTCCATGGCGCAGCACACCTAAATTATAAAATATAATGTCAGACACACGATTTTTTCATAAATTAATAGGGTATTTTGTTCCTTTCTTTATTGAGAACTTCGCTGGTTTTAGTTTGTTAAACGACTAGATTGGTATCCCAGCTGAGAGCACAGAGAAATACAGTTCATTTTCCAAGAGAGGTACCAAAAATATAACACTGCGTTTCCTGGAGTCTTTACAGTTCATGCAAGCACCACTTCAGGAATTGTTGAGCCCATGTGTCAGGAGGATGTGCATCTCATCCAAGCCACATATGTTGCTGAAGTGATGACAGTTTCAGCTCATATGACGAAATGAGTGTTAATGTATGAGTATCTGAATTCAACAGAAATATCTCTACATTCTCCAATAACTTTACAGATGATGCTACAATGAATTTAATATATAGGCAAATCAGTGTGTGTTTGGTGGGACTTCACTATCTCTAATTTGGGGGGGGGGGGGGGGGTGAGCAAGTCTTTATATGGTCATGATTGTACGGCTCCAAGCAGAAGTGTTAGAACAGTTCTGGAATGTACACTTGACAACATGCTATATGGATCCCACATTTTATGATTCTGTACCCAGTTTAGTGTGGGACACCATGCTTATAATAACAGCTGTCGAACTCTAACTTCTGACCACTGTAAACACACTGTTTTTTCAGTGCAGAATTTGTGGGAGACTTTGCCAATATGCCCGTAAGTGAGATGTACAACAAAACATCTGCCAATCCAAGTTACATCGTGTACTTGTGTGTTACTGATTTATACAGTCCATCTTGCAACACACTGATTCATTTACCAGTTCATTGATTACTTCCTCAAATATATACAGATATGAGTCCCAACATCTATGACGCCATCGGCAACGCAGCCTACACATTTTGCCGAGTTCCTTCATGATGCTCTCAGAAGGATTAGACGATGGGTGCTGAGATGAAATAAAAGTTGTTTGTATTCATCTACTGTGCAAAGCTTGCTTCCAAACTACTGATCTGAGTTGTGGATGATTGTCAGATATCACCAATTTTGAATCGAAAATGGCACAGAAATGCTCATACAGCAGTGTTAGTGAAACAAATGTAACAGATAACTACAAAACAACAAAACGTAGGAATAACCTTGAGCAGCTCTTGGAAGAGGACCAGAGAGGTCTACTGCAGTGAACTCTTTCAATCTTGACAGAATAACTGGAAATAAAGATGCATGATATGACACCACTGATGTCTTGTGAAAGGGATATATGAATCCAAAACCTTGTGAAAGTGCTCCACTGTATTAAGAAAGTTACATGTTTCACAAAGTTTTCTAACACAAAATAATCTTTCACCAAAATAAATCTGCCTAACTGCAATGTTGTCTCAGTCAATCTGTTTCTCCTTAACCTCTTTCTGGTCTGTATCTTTATCTTATTGTTTATTAATGTTTTCAAGTACATCCATAATGTAACAATTAAAATCAGATTCAGACGCAGCGGTTCACAAATACCGTGCACAAACCAAAACCCTTTCAACCAAACAGACTTTCTCTTCAGAATGGTGCAATTTTATTGCATTCTCCTAACGAACAAACATGAGTCCTGATGCTCACATCTTTGCAACAACATGTGGTGAAACTATAACACAGAGGACACTGGGGAATTGCTGGAACTCAGCATCTATAGCACCAGAGCTGCACATGACCACAGCTAGATAAACTAATAGAAGTTATAACCACCTTTTGCCCTGCATGCATGGCCATCCAAGCAGTGGCATGCCTAGCATTTTTCAACTGCCTTCACTTGACAGTCCTTGGCAACACATTCATGCTGATTTTGCTTGAGCTTTCTGAATCACAAGGTGGCTAATTATCATTGAGACATACACCAAATATCCTATAGCATTCCAGTGCTTTCAACTACTAATGCTAACACTATCAAGGTGCTGGTTTCTATCTTTTGCTTAGAAGGTTTGCCACATACAGTTGTTCTGGACAATGGTCCACAATTTTCTTCATCATAATTTCAATAATTTTGCCAGAAAAATGGAATTCAACATATCTGAATGGCATCATTCTCTCCTTACTTGAACAGTGAGCTGCTATTGCACTATGCTTGCTCACTATGCTTTGCCAGCAGAACTCTTACACGATCACCACCACCAAACCACGCAGCACCTCTTTTTCTCTCGGCACTCTGTTTCCAATGCTAAGAGCACAGCAAAGTTTCACACAAAAGGAAAAGATTTCTATCATGTCTCCAACAAGTCTCAAAGCTATGAATCCAGTGCTATCACTCACACATCTACCCATGCTAATTATATCACTCATAGCTCATCTGGCAGTAAAACAAACTTTGTTTCCATGATTATTGTGGTCCTGCTGTATATTTCATGTTCTCAGGCACATCACTTGCAATCTGGCCTGCTGCCTCACAGCAGCCACTGTTGGTATCTGACCCCTGGGCACACGGCATTTTTCAATTAGTCTCTGATGGAAATCGACCTCTGCCCACCTCCATAGCTGCCTCCACAGCTGCTGCCACGTCCACAGCCACTGCTGCAGCTGCCACACCAGTCGCCATTCACAGCGATGGCAGTTACGGATATCGAGCCTGCACCTGCTGCCCAGCCTCTTGCGTCCTTAACAGCATCCTCCTGTACTATTAGATAGCTGTCCTACCTCTGCTTCTCAGCAGGTGTTCCCAGAATTTCACAAGACAAATGTCGTGTCATGGATTGGCTGGTGCCAACTGCCAGACTATCACATCTGACTCCATCAACAGCATCATGGCATAGACCTCCCCCCAGTCACCTGCACCCTCACTATGCGATGACGGTCCACAGTTTTGGCGGTGAGGAATATGGTACCAAAGGCATCTTCATCAGCAGATTCTGGCATGTCATTCACAGTTACGCAAGTGACAGCACCTTTGAACCCCAGCCAGTGCGTTGTTGGGCAAGCATCATTTATCTACGGTTCACTGTTCTCTGTCAGGTGGCACCACGCATACATGCCATCACAGGACATTAATATCACATGGCCACATTTCACGCAACTCCGAGTGGCTGGTGCAGCTTTCAAAACATCTGCAGTTCATAGCTCACTCCTACATTTAGTGCATCTATATTCTTATCCGCATTAGTGTGAGACTGCAGTAAGGACAGCACCTCTTCATAGCATGATGCTCTATAAGCATTACTAATATTCAGAGACTTATGTATTAGCTTTCAACATTATTTATTTGTATAAAGAACAGTACTATCATTTGTATGTAACTCAGCACCACAGAAGAACCTACAGCATCCAGAGTCATAATTCAATTATCAAGTGCGCATGGAGTAAATAAATTTACTATTATGTTACCTTTTTGTAGATGCCTGACAAAATTTATTGGCCACCTCAACTACTGATACAGTTTTTGTGAGCATGATTAGCTTTTTGCAATCAATAAAAGCATCAAAGTTTAACTGAGCATCTAAATTTATGACTGGGTCTCATATCTATGACACCAAAGGGGCAACAACTCTTCAGTGGCAACCAATCACCTTAACACTTTGATATCTGCGTTCTTTGGAACAATTTTGTAGATTTGGAGCTGTGATCTTCCATAGCCTACAACTGTTTGTGACGCCTGCGAGAAGTCTCATCTAAGAATAACATCACACCTACATTCATTTTGAACAACAAATTCGAATGACTGCATTCTGTGACTAAATGTTATTCTTGCAATACATGTCCTAGTTGGCTGGACATATTTCCCATTTGTGACCTTCAGTATAATCACTTATGTATCTTCTTTAGCTGATGGCAATAAGCATTTGACATTACATAAAAAGAAGCCTCTGAGTTGACTAGTGCTGGGCAATGTGGTTGTTGATGAGATTTCCGGACATCTTAGTAACTGCCACCCATCTGTGATGGCTTCACTTCCATAGATAGTTGCCTTCTTCAGTTTTCCTAAATTCAGCGGCTAGGCATGTGGCTGGCACCTCTGTATGATGACTGTCTTCTTATGGTGTAGTAGTCATCGAAAACTCATTTTCTTTCTGTGCAGCAATGTACATTTGCAAGGAATCTACAGTGGAAACAGGCTGGCATATTGTACTTCCACCTCTAAATGTCTGTTCTTCTGGGTGGATTTATAATTGGCAGAGGAGGTAGTTGTACCTTTGCAGATCAGATGTTGGTTTGTCATTTGACAGCTGTGGCATAAGTCTGCGTAGATCTTCTTGGCATGTTCAACTGGTGCTAAACATCAACACACATCTTCATCAACATTCTCTTTTACTTCCTGAAGTATGGTGTCAGCATTCATAGCCACTATCTCTGGTGTACTCAGTCTCACCTTTCTAGCTTCTGTAACTCTTCTCTTATTAACTGGTGTATGAGAGAGGTGAGGAAATAGTGGTCTTCCACAAATGCCATAAAGACTACTTTTGGGAATCAGTCACATCACTTTCATCCCCTGGCACACTTGCTGAATTATTCTGATGTTGTGTCATCTTTTACAATACGAGCTTGGTACATCTTCTGCCACACCTTTAATCAGACATGAGATTTTGTCGGCTACCATCATATTCGGATTTACAATGTTGCTGAGGGACAAAACATTCCACATGTACAACTGTGTTGTTTCACTGTGATACTGGGCCATTCCTCAATTGTTCTTCTGTTACTTGCTGTAGATACTGAAAAATTTTTTTCTTCAATTCAATCTAGAATTTGCCTCCATGATTGAACTTCTCTTTGTGTGCTCAAACCTCTGTTGGGCTGTGTCATCCAAGCAGAAGTACACATTTGCCAAAAACATCATATAACACTACCTGTGGTATTTCGTGAGTCAGGAAAATCCTTTCAGTAATTTTGTCAGGTCCTGATCAGCTTCTCCAGAAAACACCGATGGATGCCCGTGTGCAGCTGACTTACTGCTGGTTTGGAATCCACTGGTCTCCTGGGCATACAGATCTGCTTTTACTCCAATTCCTGTCCCTGTAGGCAATGGCTTTTATGTTGTGAAGTATATGCTCTGAAGTAACTAGCATGTCTGCCAAACAGTGCCACAGTATAGTCACAACAGAGTTCGAATCCGAAAGCAGGGTAGTGAATGAACTACAATACTTCGCACTGATAGCACATTTAATACAAACAACAACTTACAGCAAGAACACAACTGAATGCTTAGACACAGAGTGCTGCTATATACCAACCATAGAATATTCAAAAATATGCAAATATTACAAACAAAAGAAGTTCTGAGGTTGTTCCACAAATAATGAATTACTCTATGGGTCAGGAGGATAATCCCTATGGTGGTGGGTGAATTATGTTGCTAGTGCAATAGCTGGGTTTGTCTGTTGTGATTGTGTTGGCAGGTCCAAAGAAATTCCTCCATTCAAAACAGTTATAGTGATGGAATCAAATCTGGGAAGGCAATAGCTGGCCTCCGTGACAGGCGGTCATAGCTGCTGAAACGTGATGGCATTAGCAGTTGTCTGCCAGGAGGGTGGCTTGTGGTGCAATGGTAACTGGCAGCATTGTGCTGCAATCAGCACAGCAGCAGAGTGCTCATGCAAGGCATGTGTGACTACTGGTAATGAGCAACATGAAGTGGCCTTGGCTGCTAGTCTGCTTTCATAGCATGGACAAAAACACATGGAAAAGCTGGGTTTAAGCTCTGGCGTGAGACATGGTTGAAAACAATGACGTGCACCTGCTCTGGGTGATGAACAGCAATGAAGCATGTCTGCATGGGGCAGTGGAGGCTGAGCAGCTGGATGGCATAAACTTGAGCCCGCAAACGAACAGAGAGACAGCCATCAGCAGGTGGTAGTCATCAAGCACATGTCTTGAAGGCACGAAAGTGCCAAGTAGACTGCACACAAACTGCTCATGCAGATGCATGCAGCCAATGGCAGCAAAGTTTGAGACAGTAACTGGCTGCTTCACCTCAGAATGGAAGCAGACTACTTCTCATGACTAGTGACTGGCAATGACTGTACAATTCGGCGTACAGTGCTTAACTGAACACTATTGAGACTGAGGGTCTGAATTAAATGATTTATATACAAACCAGGCTTGTTAGTGTTTTTTTCAAATGGCAGCACTCCTGGCCTTTGAGTCACAACAGGTTATATTGGCCACACATAATCATTGGGAAATAAAACTTCATTTTCCCTGTTTTTTTTCTGTCTGGTCAGCTCCTCAAATAGCCCTGTCAGAGCTGTGAGATGACACAACTTTGGCTTTCAGAGATGCTGGCTGGTGTTGTCTGCATTGTCAGTGTATTGAAAACATGTCCGTACATCAAACTGATGTGGACCTCCCTCCTCATGATGTCATCCTGCTGAGTTGACACAGATTGTGTTTGTTACACCAGGTGAATCCGAGGTGCTACACTTCTTTCCCCTTCAATAAGTCCAGTCTTCAGATTGTGATCTGTTTATAATTCTAAAGAAAATTCCAATACTTATTTCATATCTATAGAATATTCTCCACTTATCTCTTCTCTAGTTCAGCACAAACTCATTATTCATTGGCTGTTTACTGACTTAAGCACTATTCCCTAATACACTAAAGAGCCTGCCTAATATTGTGTAGGGCCCCCGCGTGCACCCAGAAGTGCTGCAACACAATGTGGCTAGGACTCAACTAATGTCTGAAGTAGTGGTGGAGGAAACTGACACCATGAATACTGCAGGGCTGTCCATAAATCCGTAAGAGTACAAGGAGGGGGTTGAGATCTTTTCTGAACAGCATGTTGCAAGGCATCCTAGATAGGCTCAATAATGTTCATGTCTGGGGAATCTGGTGGCCAGCGGAGGTGTTTAAACTCAGAAGAGTGCTCCTGGAGACACTCTGTAACAATTCTGGGCATGTGGAGTGTCGCATTGTCCTGCTGGAATTGTACAAGTCTGTCAGAGTGCGCAATAGGCATGAATGGATGCAGGTGATCAGACAGGATGCTTATGTATTTGTCACCTGTCAGAGTCATATCTACACATGTGAGACGTCCTATATCACTCCAACTGCACACGCCTCACACTATTACAGTCCCTGCTGACATGCAGCCTCCATGAATTCATGTGTTTGTCTCCATACCCATACAAGCCCATCTACTCTATACAACTTGAACCAGGCAACATGTTTCCAGTCATCAACAGTCCAGTGTCGGTGTTGACGGGCCCAAGCAAGGCATAAAGTTTTGTGTCGTGCAGTCATCAAGGGTACACGAGTGGGCCTTCAACTCCAAAATCCCATATCGATGATGTTTCATTGAATGGTTCACAAGCTGACACTTGATGATGGCCCAACATTGAAATTTGCATAAGGGTTGCACTTCTGTCACACTAAATGATTACCATCAGTTGTCACTGGTCCTGTTCTTGCAGGATCTTTTTTCTGGCCGCAGCGATGTTGGAGATTTGATGTTTAATGGGATTCTTGATATTCACAGTACACTTGTGAAATGGTCGCATGGGAAAATCCGCACTTCATCATTAGCTCAGAGACGCTGTGTCCCATCGCTCCCTGTGCCAACTACAGCACCATGTTCAAATTCACTTAAATCTTGATAACCTACCACTGTAGCAGCAGTACTGATCTAACAACTGCACCAAACACTTGTCATCTTATACAGGTGATGCTGACAGCAATACCTTATTTTCCTGTTTATGTATCTCTGTATCTGAATACACATGCCTATACCAGTTCGTTTGGTGCTTCAGTGTATGACCCAAATCTCTTGGTAACTGACGTAGTAGAAGCTCAATCAATCAGGCAATTTTCAGCTACAGTATATACAGGTTACACACAGCAGAGTCCAATCCATGATGGTACCAGAAACATTCATTGCAATAATTTTTCTGCATCGCTCATCATGGTATATTGTCCTACATGCTGGAGCATCTGCTTAGCAGTCATGCATCCTACACGTGTAGCTATAAGTTCACTGATTTCTCCCATATCTCACTCAATGATATTACTTAATTGAATTATCACATAACAAACCAGTAACATAATGTTACAAAACTTTTTCCTCTTAACAGATTTTCTTAACAAATCATCCTCAACAGCAAATGGTTCCAGTCAATCATTCTCTCATGCTAGGCCTTTCTCCTCATTTATCAGGTGGATTCTTAACTCACTGTTTTGGTATAGTATCCGGAACTTTGTCTTTGCAACAAAAGTTTTCTTTACATTCTTCCAAAGAACACATCCCTAAAACTACACTCACACAAAAGCTATATGCAGTACTACCGCACAAAAGATATTAGTTGGTAATTCCACTTACGTCTCTTACTTCAATGCAAATTACAGACTAACTCCTTTTTGCAATGTTTCATTGTACCTTTGCTCACCCAATGCAATCTCCCTGTGTCCTATGGCACTTGATCCCATGAATTTAGTCTTGATTATTGTATACACATTTTACTTCATTTTACCCTCATCGCAGAAGAACCGGGTGGCCGTGCATCGATGGCGGCCGTCTCTCTTGGATGAAACAATGTTTCCCCGCATTCTATTGTGCGCAGCAAAAGATAAATTTGCAAGCAATGTTTTCTCTTACTCTCAATACCTATCACATATTAAGTATCAACTTTATGATTTCCCACATCCTGAGGCACACATTCGCATAATGATTCAGTCATGTCAGTCCAATCATTGAGTCTTACAAGCATCTTTCCTCTTTGTTCTCTTCTTCCCTCCCCCCTTTTGTAGTGCTGACACCTTCACAGTTGGCAATGAATCTGCTTCCCTCAGAAATAAATGCATCCTTGGCACTTCATTACCCACCACAACATTTACGGCATAACTAACATCATCAATACTTCTTATTCACTCTCACAACATCTATAACAAAATTATAACTTGCAGTTACACCACGCACACAGAAAACTCACCGGTGCACTGCCCCACACATCTGGCCTGCGCCCCATGACCTCTACACAACAGTGGAGTAGATACCACTTCGTCAAAATGAATGTCACCCATGTTACTATTCACACACTCATTTATTTCAGTGCTGCACACATTTGTTTCACATGACACCACACATGATTCAGGCTCTGCATTTTCACATGTTATTGGAACTGACAAACACACATCCTCCTCAACTTCTACACATTACTACTTTGTGCATCACTTAAACTCATACTATTACCTTATTACTTTCTTTTCTAACCTCCTGAATCTCACCACATACTGGCTATTTCTTATCATTGTAGAAACATACTGGTCCTTGTTTTGAATCAGTCGCTCATCATACTGTGTTTGCCTCTTCACTGCATAATAAGGATTAGCTGAACCAAGCTGGGGTGGCCAGATGTGATCTTTGGCAGACTACGTCCTCATCTGTTCTGGTTTTACCATCTGGCCAGCTCTTCCAAAAGAGCTGCTGGGGCAGTGAGGTGTTACAACTTTCACTTTCAGCAAAGTTTACTGATGTCTTCTGTGTCACCAGCATACTGAATACATGCCCTTGCATACTGAAGACACCATATTATGCCGTGGTGCTTACTTATCAAGAAGATGTGCTTCCATCCTCATGAAATCATTCTGCTGTAGCAACACAATAACCTTTTGTTACTTGAGGCGATGCCATGGTGCAACAGTATTAAATAAGAAATGTCTGCCGGTAATAGGATGTGAACTGACAACTCACAGCATGCCAACCAGCAATGCTAACTGCCACTCCATGTGGCATTACTATTGGCGTTCAAGTGTTAGCAGTATACCCATGTAAGTGGAAGACAGGAACTAGTAAATTAGCAACAACTAAAGAGTGCAACTAGCAAAGAAACTGTCTTTTTTTAAACATTTTAGTTCATTAACCATTCATCACTCATTCCAGAAAGATGTTCAAAAAAGGTCATCCTCATTTCCATCCTTGTGTTTGTGTTCTGACCTACTACTGCTTTTTCTCACTCTATTTGAACGCTGAGTGACAACAATTGGTATCAGAAATAGTCCTCTGATGATGTGACACAGTTCAACTGATGTTTGAATTACTTGTCACGTCAAGAGTTTGGTGATAGTGGAGCCAAGCCTGCTGCCCTTCATGGGAAGATGGCTTGACAGTTGCAGAGTTGTAATTTCGTCAACAAGAGGCATGGGAGTGCAGTATTCATTTTTGAGTTTTTGTTTGATTGTGAGGTTTGTAGGGAGTTGATGAGTTTTTTTTACCAAGTATTTTACTAATTTCTACAGGTTTCAGAGAGTACTGTATTTTCTTGAGAGCCTAGTTCACTCAGTGTTTCAAAGTATGTGGTAGTGATATTCATTGGTAGCCCTTCCGGCAGAATGCTAAGATGAAATAAGTGTATGACAGTATTGTATTTAAATGTCTGCATCATTGCTTTAGGTTTTTCTCTTGTGTTTAGTTTTGTATAATTCTTAGTAGGTCAAAAATGTCATCATTGATTCCAAAAGATGCTACTCTGGAGGAAACATTGAGAATTTTATCAGCTGCAAGAGCACTTTTAATGGAAGGTAGTGCAGAGTAATTTGCAAGCACTAGGAATATGCTTAGCGAAGTAAAGACTATAGGTACAGATTGCGCAGCTGTAGAGGAGGAAAACACGATCAAAGAAGAGAGGAAAATGAAAACAGTTTACTATAAGACTCCAGAGTTTGCAGGGAAATTGTGAGTACTGGTTGATCAAAAACAGGCCTTGAAATGTAAGGAACACAATGAGGGAAAGAAGGGATAGAGAGGAAGCAGAGAGCAGGAAGCATGAATTACAGATGAAAAGTGCTAGTATTAGACAAGACATGTTCGGAAATGCTTGTAAGTTTACTTGTGATGCAAAGTACTACCATTGTGATGTAAGAGAGGGTAGTGAAAAGGTATCAGTGCCAATTTCTTGTGAAAATGCAGTGTCTGAAATATCTGATGGACCATATGGAAAAGTGTGTGCTGTATGGAAGTAAAAGATCTGTGAATAGCAACATAGGTGATACTGATTCAGGTGAAGTAATATCTACATTAATGGGTGATAGTTGGGGCCACCGAGTTATAAGGGCTCTACAATGAACTTGTGATGTCACACTAGTTGGCTTGTCTGCCACACTTCTTGAATGTTCAGCTCCATGCAGGGCCCACAGGAAATCAATATTTAATTGAAACGGTGCACGATAAAGACCTTCACTTTGTCGTGTGCTATTGAGAACTTCCAAGCACTTAAACACACAGTCAACAATTACTAAATTATCTGAAATAGTTACTCACTCCCTGCCGGATACAGCTGCTGACTCTCTTAAGACCTTTAGTGCCACATGCTGTAAATTACTTGCCATGGTCTGTCTTTCTTGTAAGCCTCAAATGGTTCAAATGGTTCTGAGCACTATGGGACTTAACATCTGAGGTCATCAGTCCCCTAGAACTTAGAACTACTTAAACCTAACTAACCTAAGGACATCACACACATCCATGCCTGAGGCAGGATTCGAACCTGCGACCGTAGCGGTCGGACGGTTCCAGAGTGAAGCACATAGAACCCCTCGGCCACTGTGGCCGGCTGTGAGCCTCATTGATAATGGTTATTGTTTTGAGGCTTTGGAGCCTGGGCCAGATGTACAGGGATGTTCAATAAATAATGCAACAACTTTTTTTTTTTTGGAAGCAGGTTGTTTTTATCCAGGATTCCAATACAACATATTATTCCCTACTCCTTTGGCTACAAAACCCTATTTTCCAACATAATCAGCATTCAATGTAATGGTCTTATTCCAACTTAGTGGAAGGGCCTGCATGCCCACATGTTATCACTCTACTGGTCAATGTTGGCACCAATGTCATGCCACATCAATAACCTCCCCATCATTCATGTACTGCTTTCTGCAGAGTTCATTGGTCCAAACAAACGGAACTCGGAAGGTGTGAGATCGGGGCTGTTGGGTGGATGAGGAATGACAATCCAATGAAGTGCTTTGAGCTCCTCTTGGGTGTGCAGACTTATGTGAGGCCTCACATTGTCATGGAGAAGGAGAAGTTCATTTGCATTTTTGTGCCAACAAACATGCCAAAGTTGTTTTTCAATTATCTGTGGATAGCACAACACACTTCCGAGTTGTTGCACTATGAGGGAGGACACGAACAGAATAATGCCTTCAGAGTTCCACAAGACCATCGCCACGATTTTAATAGCTGAGGATGCGGCTTTGAACTTTCATTTGGAGGAGAGGTGGTGTGGCGCCACTCCATGGATTGCCGTTTTGTTTCCAGTTCAAAGTGATGAACCAACATTTCACTGCCTGTGATTACATTCAGCAAAAATTGTCACAGTCCACCTTGTAATGCACAAGCAATTCTGTGCAGATGGTCCTTCGTTTCTCTTTATGGTCTTCTATTGGGCAGTTAGGAATCAAGTGGTCACAAACCTTTGTTGAACGAGTGTGTCAGCACTACCAACAGAGATGCCCAACTATGCAGTCAGATGTTTGACTGTGATTCAGGATCACATCAAATGAGAGTGTCTGCACATTCCAACATTGCTGGAGTCACAGTTGTGTGTGACCAGCCGGAATGCATGAGACTTGACAGGTTTGCATGACGTTGTTGCAATGATGACAAAATCATTGCCCAATGAATCGCCATGCTTTTGTTCACTGCCAGGCCTCTGTAGACATTTGGCAAGTGCCTATGAATATCTGTGATCCTCTAATTTTCCGTCAAAAGAAATTCAATCACAGCTTTCTACTTTGAACACAACTCTTTTACATGTGCCAATTTGAAGGCTACGTATAATATCACCACCTATCAGAACTTCATGAACCTGTAGGGCTGAAGCAGAAATATACCACAATGCTTCACAAAAAAGTCCACATTATTTCAACTGAAAGTGGCAGAGGAACAAAATGTGTTGCATTACTTATTGAATACCCCTCATACATGTACCACTGATTTTTGTGTTGAGCAGAGAGAAACTGCTGATGGTGATTTTAAGGTAGATAATAAGGTGAATTCACAGGAAACTATTGATAATTTAATTGTATTGTGAATGCTCTGGATAATGAAGTAGTACAGAGACATTTATTTCCAAAGTACACAGATTCATCACCACTTGCAGTGGCACCGCTGTCTCCAAAGAGGTGAAGGAAGATGAGAGGAAAAGGGAAAAACGCTTGCAAGGCTGAAGACTGAGTTGACAAGACTGAATCCTTTCAGGAATGTGTGCCTGATGATCAGAGTAAATTTGATGATACTTGCAATGTTATACGAAAAATAGGTAAGAGAAATCATTGTGCAATGTTCTTAAAAGCGCAGTCAAAACTGGGGAGACATTTATTCAGCCAAAAGAGAAAGTTGCAAGTGCTGCACAGACGCAGGGCTCTATTATCATGGAAGTCACATACATAACTGCTTATGGCATCACTAAGATTTAGTGCACATGGTAAAGTGCTGAAGAGTACAAGAAAGTTGGTTTCAAAAAAGAAAGGTATAGGAAAGCATGGAATGGCAAGGCATAGTCAATCTGCAAGTAACTGTAAAATAAGAGATGTAACTGGAGCTACCAGTCACTGTCATAGTATTGCAAGTAACTATTTTGTACAGTTTGTTTTAAGGTTGTGTGTTTTCATAAAATGTAAGGGAAACTTCTGTGTCAAAGTTCCAAATGATATAACAAAACAGAGTGTTATGAAACCACTTCATAGAGTGTAAATTTATTATAGCTGGTAAGAAAGGGAATAAGGGACAGTGGGCTGCAACTGTAAAAAAGAAGCTCAACAAGCAAAAGCTTCAGAATGATAATATGGAATTAGGAAACAATGGATGTAAGTCAGCTCCCACACACAACAAAGTTTTGCACAATTATATAAGTAGATCTAAAAAATAGTGTAGAAGATAAGCAGATTTTTGAAATAGAGAAGAATGTTGCACAGCAGAATAATTTTATTGGACAGAGTAGGTTACTACAGGGCTGGTGTGTCAATCATTATGTCAACGCATCGTACCACCAATGCAACAGACTGTGCAACGCAGAAACATAACCACGGCTATGCTACTTAATGAGGCACTGAGGTACCATCATGTAACTTCACTGACGAGGGCTGCTACAAAGTCAAATATAGACAGAAAGCACCAAACTCTGTGACCCTGATGAGTTATTGAAATTAACACAGTGAGGCATGGAGCCCAGATGGGTCCGATAAATGGGGACAAATACACTCATACAAGCAGAGCTACTATGGCATAGGTGCAGGCTCAACCAATTAAACAGAGAGGCTTTTGGAGCTCAAGAGCACATTCTGTCATGCCTCCATTCCATCCATGATGCTAGAACCAGAGAGACTGAGTTGAGTTTCAATGAAACCACAACACACTGATCAATGATGGCCAACCTACTACTTGCTTGTTGACTTCAACACTGAGGGGCTACTAACCTGATGCATACTACAGCTGTGGTCTGCCACTGCTGTCTACTAGGACATCATGGATGAGGAGACTGGTTAGCAGCCAGCCCTCCTCCACTACTGGGCCATCATGGATGATCTGCAAGCTGCCATCCCCACACCAACTAAGTGAGAAGTGACCACACAGCCTCCTGGCCAACTTGTGAGCATCTGTTACAGTCTTGGCCGATCCCTGATGGGTGACTAGATCCTTGTCTTCATGACAATTGGCATCCTAGACCACAGTCAGCAGTCTCCACCTTGGTGCATGACAAGCTGTTATTGAGATCAATAAAGTGGATGCCACACCGGGTCATTGCAGTATGTTTGTGCAGAACACATTCCTCACACAGCTACTGTTGCCAGTACAGGATACAGCTGTGGAACTGATCTGTAGCAGTGGCATCATGATTCACTAATGAGTCATCACCATTCCTTCACAGCATGTGCGCCTGCGCCCATCCATCACTTGCAGTTCTGATGTCAGTTATACCTTTGTAAACTCTGTTTGACTAATAAATTTTGTTACAAATAATGCTGTATCGCTGACATCTCCAGGCAGACACTGGACCATTCACTCTCTCTCCCGTCGCTTGAGCTCCTGATCACAAAGCAATACCAAACCCTAGGTCAGTACAGTACATAAATATATAATATTTATAGTTAAAACTGTAGTTATTTGATTAATCCTTACATAAATACAAAATTCTACAGTTTATGATAGGAACTCCATTGCTTGCTATGTCAATGGTATTATTAATTTACAAAAGGCCAACAATAAGAATGTATATTGAGATAGAATTATTTCACATGGTGCATAATTACACAAACAACATAGTTGTGGCATGCAGAATACGTACTGGAGCCAGTGATGTGTTTATTATTTGTCTTAAGACTATACTTGTACTGCAATATTGGTTACACCAATTTACAGCATAAGCTACTTACTATGAAGAAAACAAATTAGATTCAATTTGAAAAATGAACCGAAACTAAGAGATCTCCACCCACTGCTGGGGCAGAAATGACTTAGAAAGTGTACACTGTACAAAACACAGAAATCAGTAATTAAAAGCCTACACGCTATGAGAAAACAGAAATGTTTGTTGATCAAACTTAAACTGGCAATATCCTGTGAAAAAACTCCCACAGAGGCTCATTTCGGCATTTATCGCTCTGAGGATCATTTCCAAAGTATGCTCTTTAGAAGGTGCTATAATGGATACTTTGGACACTTCTAGCCCTTGCAGCTTATGGATTGTTTCTCTGGGTAAAACTAATAATCTATTACATGAAAATCTTACATTACAAAAAAAGTCTATTTGAACATTGGTACAAAATTCTCAAGGGCAAATGGCAAGCACATATTTAAAAAGTTGTGTTTCCTTACGTATAAAAATGTGTGTTGAAGACAAGGGATAAACGTGAAGATCTGCAAACTAATTGTGACCACAATAGTTAAAACACATGCAACTCCATGTAGTGTGGGCACGAACACCTCATACTCGAAGACGTGTGAATCACATTAGTGTCATACTTTATAACACACTGCTAGCATACATAAAGAAGTTGGAAAAGAAATGGAAAAAGAGGAGAGTTGAAATATTTCTTGCTGAGGAGTGTTTAAGAGAGTATGTTAGCTTACAGACAGACTCATTTATTGCTGTGAACTTTTTAATCTTTTAACAGATGTACCATCTATGTAATGCACATCTTTGCACGCGAATGTTTTGGTTATTGGTTTCCTGTTTTCTGTTTCCAATGCAGTGGACTACACCACCTCCGCGAAGGGAAACTGTTGCAAGAATAGTTGCGAAGGACATAGTATTGGGACATGTCAAATGTGTACATTTTCAGAAGGATAATACAATATTTTAGTGTGTTTATATTATTCAGAAGTGTAATATAACGAAGTGTCATGTGCTAATGATTATCATTGATTATACTTCTTGTGCTTGATGCAAGCTACTTGTAGACTAGGCACATGTGTCTTTTTTTTTTCCAAATCATTTACCAAGTGAGTCTCTACGGCAGTATCAGACACTGGACTCATATTTGGGAAGAATGGGGTTCAAACACCCATCTGGCCATCCTGACTTTGGTTTTCATTGTTTCCCCAAGTTGCTAAGGTGACTGCTGGGACGATACCATCAAAAAGACTACTGCTGACTTCCTAGCCTTTTCTCACCTAAACTGATACTAATATGTTTATGTTTTATATATGATATTATTTCTGCACTGTATTTGACAGGACCTATAGTGATGTGACAGGTGGTCAAAGAATGAGTGAACGAATAAAATAGAAATAGTAATTTTCAAATTATTTTTACAGAAAATATACAACAGTCTTTCAAAATATGTGAAGCCACAGTAAGTGAATCAAAATCTAACGAATTTGTGAAAAATATATTTATTGTTCGGAAATATGTAACAGTCAACCTATAAATAGTCTTTTTCTGTTTTGAAGTGACTTTATTGCTCAGTGGTTGCTACAAGATGACAGACTTAATGAAGCTATTTTAATAACGAACTTCTAGCTACTGTGGTTGTTCTTAATCTTGAGAAATTTTACTTCTGTCCGTGCAATTATAGTGCGAACTGCAACGCACACCACTCAGGAATTTGGAAGTATTTGTTTTCTTAAGAATAAAGCCCCTACGGTGATATTATTTTCATCACTTTGGGATGATTCGCTGCCACAGATCTAAATGAATGTTGTTTCCATTCACGTAGTCTGAACAGTGAAGACATGTTAATATGATGCTAGTTTTGTGAGAAAAATGGAGGACCTCACAAGAAGATGTGAAAAGATTTTTTTCTGTCAGTAGCAGATAATTTACTTCAGAACATTTCATTACTTATAGTTTCTAAGAGAGTGTTCCAAAACAGTGTTTGATAAAATTCAACAACATTGTGCAGCCCCAAAAGAATTTTTCAGAGTTATCAACTATCTTAAAAACACATGTTCCAAAGGTTGCTATAAAAACAGTATGTCATGAATAAAATGCAGTACAGTACAGATCAAGCAGTCGTCGTGCCACACAGAGCTGAAATATTGTAACATAGTGGTGGAAGTTGCCGCTGGCTAGAGTTGTGTCCATTGAAGACATGGAAATCCTCCAAACACAATGCAGTTACAAAAATAATGGATTAGAAGAAACCAGAGCTGGCAGTATGTGACAAGGGGTAAAATTCCATATGGAGGGACTATGTGACCGAATGAAGGTTGGAAGGCATCAAGGGTGACAGGAGTTCCCCAGAGGATGCAGAAACCTCAGTAGGGATGCTAGGAAGCTTCTGGAAGGAGTCGAGGTCAGGTGGACAGCAAGTGATTGTGTGGGAAGCATGTCATGCAAGCCTATATAAATGACAGCTTAACTGGCCTGAGAGATTCCATGTTAAGGCTCTGCCTTCGATGCCGTCTCTGTGCTACTCTGCCATCTGGATGGAAATTAGATTTTCGCGGCACCTAGTTGCACAGGGTAGCGATGCCTTACTCAGTTTTCTCAGTGACTCAATAATATTTGCAGTACCTCCCAATCTTGCAGTACATCATAAACCTTCATTTGTATTTCCTTTTTTAGAGATATATTTGCTCTGCATACCAACTTCCCTGGTCTGAAACCTTTTCAACTTGCAGCTCAAACTCCAGAGAACTATGAGTTGGAAGAGCCCATCTACTTCTGGAAACTTAACATCAACTCTCTCATTCCTGATCTGCTTGCAGGAATTCGCAGATGCAACAAGTAGTGAAACAATAAAATGGCAATCAGTTGAACTTTTTAATATAGAAAGTTATTTATGTAATTAACTTCTCACTGTGGTATTTACCAAGACAGATTTAAATACCTTTTGCCAAGCAACTTCACAGAAACATTAGTAAAAAATTACTGATCCACCTAATTACTGCTAGTATTTTCAAATACTTTCAGGAATATAATTTACAACAGAAATTAAAGAAATTCAGCATGGTAAAATATCTTTGGTACTTTGGATTACACATTTGAACATTCTGGTCTAATCACTGCTGTACAGTGCCTTCTCATTATATTTGCATGAATAAAATATACAGTCCAGCACGAAAGACGTTCATCCTCAATTTTGTTTTTAACACAAAGTTATCTGACACTTTGTCTTGTGTTTTTCTAGCCTCAGAGTGGAATTTGTAAATGATGGTTCCACTGTTTAGCTGTCAGTTAAAAAACTGATGTGGCAGGGTCTTCTTTTACAGAAACACCCCTGATATTCTGTACATGGGCTGTCTAGAGTTTTCTGACAATTTGGGCAAACTTTGGGTATAAAGTGACAACTCTTTGTAAATGCTGACCGTCTGCCATTTTATTTAGTGGGGTTACATGGTTTTTATATTTTGATGGTGTATACTTAATGTGAAAATGGAAAACTTTCATGGCACATCCCCACCAAAAATAAACTGCATCAGGACATCAAAATGGGCAGTCCAATGACTGTTAATGTGTTGCCAGGTTCAACCAAGATCTGACTAACTTGTAACAGGAATGTGCTTTTAGAGCTTAAGTAACAACAAAGCAATTTCTGCATCATCTGTTCTCAAAAAATTGAGATAATGACTGTCAATTATGTATTTTGACTTAATAGTAATTGGAAAACTAAGTTTCATAGACATGATCCTCCCTGGTTCCTATTATTGAAAACAGATTATTGCATTTAAAATAGATTTCTGTTTAAAGTTCTGTGTCATACCGAATTTGTCAATAATGCAGTGAGTGTGATACATTATCATTCTGCAGACTAGGGTGACATCCATTCTCTCATGTTCTCAAACCACAGTGTCACATCTAAAAAAGTTACAGGTGAGGAAAGGACTTAATTAAAAATTCCATATGAAAAATTCCTGACTATCCACAATATAGTTTTGTTTTAATTCTTTGAACTAAACAAATGCACTATCTCTCAGCAGAATCGGCACTAATCTCAGTTTCATTCACCTTTGCAGTGAATGAAACTCAATAAGTGGGAGTGCAGCTCAGTTTTCATTAGTCTGTATCACACTTTAGTATGAGTACTGCATGCCATGTGAAACAGTTGAAAAGAGTGAAAGAACGGAAATAGGTGTAGCAGGATGATTGATCATTTTTCTACCCAACTCTCTATTTTTTTCCACTTTAAAAAAGGTAAAATATACTGTATGCTAAAATAGATACAGGTAGGGCAATATTTCAGTGTCTACATGAATGACATAAAGAAGCTTCTGGGGTGTTTGAACACGAGTCTTATGTGAGCAACGACAGATGAAGTTTGTCTGACTTGTTATTGTGGCCTGCCGTGTAGCCTATAATAGAAATAAAATTATAAATCAAGCAATCAATTAAGTCGTCATTAGTGCCCCAGCCACAATGGGGTTGTAACTGCAGAACACGGTGAAAATAATGAAGCACAACAGAACTGAAGCACGCTTAGCTGTAGTTCGTATATTCCTTGCCCAATTTCGACAGGTGTCAGCAAAAATTAATCTCTTTTTCTCTCTCCTGGCTAAAATCGTCTTACATTCATTGCGATTTTTTATTTGGCTCACTTGATGAGTAGAAATAAACACTCAATTTCATGTAACTTACGTCTTGCTACTCTCTACATGAATAAAACAACTCATTCTATTGCTAAACAGTTTTTAAAACACATAATCTGCACGTTTTCCACTGAGCATCAAAGACTGTCAACGTTTGTAAACAAAGACAATACATTTTTCTTGAACACTTTGAAAGGTTATACACAGCGCGCAAAATAATGGTGAAAATCAATACCCAAAACACGCCGTCAAACTCATCAGTACCATGTACCTAAAGCCACTATAATCAGAATACATTGTAGCTATGACGCAAAACAATGTATGTTAAAAAATATACACAAAACCATAACTTCAGAATTTCACAGTTATGGATTTTATTTTCGTCTGCTGGTTTTGCGCATTTCGATCAGCTGATTTTCGCGATACTCATTTGTTTATTTTTCAAAACGATGGAAAAAAATGTGGAGTCTGCGCAGTTTCGTGGCCGAGCGTATGTAGACACATTCAACCGGGGATGTGGTATCCCGAATGTATGACGCGATTTACGAAATTTTGAATGACATGTACCCAATGAAGAAGTCATTTCAGATCTTCTGAAGGTTTTGGAAACCCTCGGATAGTTTTCTCATACCAACCTTCTCATTTATGTCGATACTTAAAAATTATACTTGTTTTTCGAGCGGAAGGACATGAAATTGGGCTCTGCTCATCGACTGTAGGATAGTGCGGCGGCCATCTTGCAAATGAACAAAGCCTCAGCTGTATAGAATTTATTAAAATATTTGTTGTACATTTTCGCCTTGTGTTATTCACTTGTATATTTAGACTATGCACGAATTATTGTCCCAGATGTTTACTTAGCTATGGCTGCTACAAGAAAGCTTCAAGGTAAGGGATAAACCTCCTTTATTGCTAAATATATGACCTCTTCCCGACCTGTTTACAGTTTCTTAACGTATGTATAGCGTTGTTTTCACCAGAAAAACTCATTAGGTTGTCGTACCAGGCTCGCAAGACTCTTGTGACCGACAGCATCACATAATGTTTACAGGCGAATGTTTTACAGACGCCGGACTGTGGTTTGTTTTGATTGTTGTTTATGTGGGGTTCCCCGTGATGTTATTAATGTGTATGCTGTGAACAGGAGTTGGCGTCGTATTCTGTTGTGAAGTTTTAAGGAAATATATGTACTAAACGTGATACACGGTCAAACTGCGTGTTCCTGACAGGTTGTTTGTTTATTCGCATGAGGTTATTGGAAGTGTTTATCTGTCATAGAATGTCATTACAACTATTGCATGAGATTTCATTATAAGTAAATGTTTTGATACTGTGACATCAGCATGTGTACATACATTAAAGCTGAATAAAACATTTTTCAGGAGAAATTGATAGGTGTCTCAAAAAAGTGACAGAAGGAGTTGAAACCTTTGAAGACATTTGGCAGAAGGTTCACAATGCCACCAACAGCAATCAGAAGGAGAAGTATGAGGCAGATCTTAAGAAAGAGATTAAGAAGTTACAGCGGCTACGTGACCAGATTAAGAGTTGGATTGCCTCGGGAGAAATTAAGGATAAAAGCACACTTCTGGAGTTTCGCAAACTGATAGAAACGGTTAGTGAAATCTGAGTGTAGTGGAAATTATTTAGTTATTTCACTAGCGTGCATTCACATCAAAGAGCTCTCCCAAGTTATCCATTTGCGTGCATTCACATCAAAGAGCTCTCCCAAGTTATCCATGAGTGATGGCTTTCAGTGGCTGAAATAATTGCAGTGTTTTGACAGCTGCATTTGTAAATTAAGAGGAATCGAAATGCTGTTTGGTGAGTTCCAACATTTTATTTCAAATTTTATTGTGGTGCAAAATTAGAGATTTTGTGTTGACAGAATAGCTTTTGTGAATCCTACAGTAGATCCAGAAGGAATTGTTAAATAACTGTTCCTTATGTTCATATGTTAGTCAGTTGCATATAACTCTATTTCATACAATTTCGTTTTTCACCATCTATTCAATTACTTATAACAAATTTCGTAACTAAAGTAGCTTCCCAAGTATATTATGAAGCATATGTATGTTACTGATTCTATCTCTTGTTCATCACCTTTCTTAAGCACATCCTTATATTCTTCACATCTCTGTATTCTTAGCATAAATGCTGCTGTTTCACCATGTATGGTATTCCAGTTTCATCTTGCAAAACACAAGTTATTAACTTGCATTGAGCCTTTGCCATAATAAGTATATGTATGAAATCAAATAGTTTTTATAATCTTTGGCATTTTCATCATACGCGTGAAATATTATGCCATTTAAGCATGGCATTGATTACAGGAATACACCAAAACAGTTTTAAACAATTGGTTGAATTTATCACACTTTTCAAATTCATTGAAAAATAGACTTAAAATTTGAAGTAAAACAGTCTTTCTGTACTTATGATCAAATGTTATCGTTTACCTCACTAATACACACTTAAGAGGAAATGCCTTTACTTCACTTGCTGCAGTGACTTTCATTTATTTTCACTGTGGGCTACTTTATCGGACTGCTTATGATTGTCTCGCAGATCATAAATGTAACATCCAGTGAGCTTTGTGTTGTTTAAGGAGAATGTCATTAATGGGGCAGATTCTTTGTAGGCTAGTTGGAAGTTGTTCCTTTGCCTTATACTATTTCATCAGGAGATTTTTGTGTGTGTGAACAATATTTCGATTTGACAGCTCCTGATTCATAAATACGTTTGTTAGACAATTAGATTGAACAACATGGTGCAGCAGTAAGACACTGGCCTCGTATTCGGGAAGATTTAGATTTCCCCTAATTTATCTAAATCGCTCACAAGACGAATGCAAATCATGTGTATGCCAAATGCTGGAACGATTCCTTTGAAAGGGGGCTGGAGATTTTCACCATTGCCCATGATTCTTGCTTGTACTTCATTGGTAATGAGTTCATCATTGTCAGGACATTGACCCCTTATCTCCCTTCTTCTTGGTAGGTGATGCATTTGGAATTCCTCTTGTTACCTGTGTATTGCAGTCTTCTTTTCAAGGAAGAAATAAAGGCAATTTGCATGCATTTTTGAACATTCATTAAGTGGCCCTTGTCATTTGCAAGTTTATATGACAGTTTTATATTTTGTATGTCCATTTTGAGCTGAAATAACATTTTTATGTTTGGCTCTCACAGCAAATGGAAAGGTTCAAGGTTGTGGAACGAGAAACAAAGACCAAAGCGTATTCCAAAGAAGGTTTGGGAGCAGCACAGAAGTTGGATCCTGCACAAAAGGAACGGGATGAGACAGCTGCATGGTTAGCAACTTCAATTGCTGCTCTTAACCTTCAGGTAACATATCAGTTACACATTCCAGTTACAAATAAAGAATACTTGTGTTCCCATATGGAAATTCTGACTTAACATTCATTTGTATAACTTTTTTTTTTCTAGTTGGATCAGTATGAATGTGAAATCGAGTCTCTCTTAGCTGGCAAAAAAAAGAGGCTTGACAAGGATAAACAAGATAGGGTAGAAGAGTTGAAAAGCAAAGTAGAAAAGCACCGGTATCATATCCGGAAACTTGAGACGTTGTTACGAATGCTTGATAATATGTCTGTGGAGGTTAATCAGGTAAACAGACTATCTGTGACACGTGTAAGTTTATTATAATTAAATTGCCATTCACATTGTGTCTTGTATAATTTCAGATAAGGAGAATAAAGGATGACATAGAATATTACATTGAATCTTCCCAGGAGCCAGATTTTGAAGAAAATGAATATATTTATGATGACATTAGTGGTCTAGATGAAGTTGAACTGACTGGAGTATGTATTTAAGAAATTTGCATTTCTTCCTTACTTTTATTTTAAGTCATGTAAAGTGTTTCACATCTTTCAATTTGTTTGTTATAAAAGGCGGGACTGCCGTCTTCCGCGACGACTGATAGCAACAACAGCAATGACACTGGAGGCACTCCAACTTCCACCACATCAGGCAATTCACCAGCACCTTCTCCTCCTCTTAGTACATTGCACAATCATTCCAGTGATAGTTCTAATGAAGACAAGAAAAGGGTTAAGGATGAGGTTTCTGCAAAGGTATTGCAACAACATATATATGTATTTATTTGTTGTGTGTGTGTGTATGTGTTCTTTATGATTGTAAACTGTGGATATCTGTCAATTTGAGTTCCTGAGTCACTGATGAATTTTTACAGCCTCTGAAACCAACAGCAGTTAGAGCCAGCAACAATAATTCCTTAATTAGTTCCAGCAACTGTTCACAAGTTGCATTAAAACCAGTCCTAAACTCTAGTACACCTAGTAAACCTGTATCAGGTATGCACAGTGCAATTAATATCGTCAAGTAAGGGCAGAATATTGAAAGGCAAATCATATTTTTGTTACTTTCTTTTTGTGTTCCAGGTTCAACACCTAACAACAGTTCTCCAAGTTCTGGGTTGAGTAATCATGTTAGCAACTTTGCTGCAGTGGCTGCAGCAAATACCCAGTCATCCTCCAGTACCAGCAAGGTTTCATGTAAGTTTTGCAATTATTTATGGGAATTTACCACATCTCTAAATGACTGGCTGCATATTGACACACAGTTCTGCTATTGTTCCTATGTAGCACTCACTTTGCTTGAATCTTTGGTTAATAATAAGCTGCCCTTTTGAAAAGTTCTGTTTATCACATCTTCTTTTGTAGTGTATAAGAAAGCTATTAAAACTAGGAAACCTGACTTGTCAGTGGAAGTCGAGATCAGGGCCGGTGGAGGTGATGATGTTGCTTCTTTAGTGTTCAAAGTTTGATAACGTGTCAGTTTCATGTAGCCAATGGGACAGTACTTTCACATAATGGTGAAAGGTGAGAAAATTAATTTCTAGCACCAAATTAGAAACCATTCTCTTCTTCGCTGTTGTCTCAAAATATTTGACTATTTTTTTTTTTTTTTCAAATATGTCATGAATTGCAAGGTTGTGGTTAGTTTAGAGTGTGGCAGTTCACTGCATGTGAAAGCTTATAAAGTTGATTTTGGTGACAAACTAATCTGGGGATTAGCTCAAGGTCTAGGTTGAAACACAATAATTTTAATTAGTTTCTTGTAATATGGGCCACAGCTTCTATAAATTTTTTTAATGTCATCACCTTTTTTTCAGCATCAAGGAATCTTTGAAGGTACTACATAGGGTAGTAAAAGGCAGATTAATTGGTGCTTTAGAAGAAATTGAAATGTATAGTACCTGCAGAGAACAACTGCAGTATACACTTGATGAACAAGTAAATCTCACAAATTAAAATTTTCTTGGTTGTTTTAGACATTTACTCTACATATTGTAAGTGCACACTCTTAGATGTGTGGTGTGTACAGTCTCCTCAGAATCACAGTACATACGATGGAACATTGACTAGTATCACTAATTAGTTGTTCTTTGATGTGCATATTATGTTATTATCTCTGCCTAATGTAAACCTACATTTCAAAATTCGTAATTACAGTATACAGATGTCAACAAACTACAAAATTGGTTGTGCATGCTGTTAATCCCACTTTAAATCATCCTCATTATGTTGTCTTATGTTGAGTAGAAGCTTTAAAATGGCTTAATGCCCAAGTTTCTGCTAAAGTTGCAATTGTAAAATAAAATTCTAAAAGGTGGAAGCAAGATGATGACATTTTAAAAAAAATAAATGATAGGTTTACTCAGAGAAATTAAATTAATAATCTTTGTTGCCACCTATGTCTGTTTATCCCAAATATTTCATAAATTACAAGGTTGTGGTTAGGTTGGGAGCTAATAGTACAGTTTACATTAAGTGAATAATCTTTGTTGTCAAAATATTTGCCTGTTTCTTCTAAATGTGTTACGGTTTCGGAGGTTGCGATATGTTGATGTGAGTATGTGACAGGAGTCCTCCAAAACGACACATCACCTGTTCGCCGATCTCTAATTGGCTGTGGAGACCCAGAAGCAAATACATCCCGTATTTCCTTCCCATCATACATCATGGTGAGCACTGACACCATTGTTGCACAATATGCTTGGCCCTGATCTAGACATGTATCGAAATGGCCTTCAGAAAGCCATTTTGAAGTTCAGTCTGAATCTTCGTATAGAGTTCGACATAGTCCATCTCCTTCAAACATTTTTAGTTTTTCTCTTATTATTTCTGAATGTTCATGCCTTTTCCTGTCCCTGAATCCAAGTGTCTTCTTTGTAGCTGCATATACATCGCTTACATCTCGTAAAAGCAAGGCAGTGAGCAAATTGAGAGTCAATTTGAATATAAAAGTATTTAGGTAGGATTGATCTGTTGGAGGTGGTATGCTTGCGTGCAGTTCAACCAGCCAGTTCTTTCTGAAACACAATATATTCACTCTTTTGCATTAGCACAAAGCAGAGGGGGAAAAAGTGAAGTGGCAATGAAAGTTTTCCGTTCAGGATCAGTTATCTACCATTTGCCTGTATAATTTATTTATCCCCCCCCCAAGGCTTCTTAACAATCGCACAGATGCATATTACAAATTAATTGAATGCTGTGCTAGAACTTTAAAGTGAATTTCACACTGGGCAAAGTGCAAGTTAAAGTATTGTTATCTGTACAGAAAATAAAAAAAAACTGATATTTGACTGCAGTAGCCTGTGTGCGTTACGACCAGATACACTGCTTTACCCTTGGTGATTGTCAGTTGTCATTAATTAGATTGGTGAACTGGTCCATTGCAGTTCCCATATAGAATGTAATACAGTGTAATGACAAAGTCATTGTTGCTATTAGAAGCTACTTACCTCTGGAGCCATTAGAGGTGCGTTCCATATGGAAACAGTGTTTGGCTCCAGGAACTGAGTCAAAAAACTGCATCATTCACATTGATTGTTACCCATTGCCACCAGGAGGGGTGCCGGGATGGTTAAAAAATAACAGATTAGGTGAACAGATGAGTAATATGATGGGGGCTCGGGGGGGGGGGGGGGCAGCAGTGGCTAGATTCCTTTCCTGCGAGTCCAGAGGTAGTGGGACAAGTTCCTTTATTGAGTTCTACACCACACTGTTTTAAATCAGTTTACCAAGAGTCATTCACATTGAAGCGTCGGTTAAGTCTGAGTGCCTGTTTTTATAAATTTCTACATTTATGTGAAGCAAAAGTTATAAAAATTGACATTAATCAGTTTGTTGCTTCTGTATCAATGATGACTGGTCACTTGATTCAAAACATCATGTAGCCAAGGCATCTCATAAGATAACCTGTCAATAATGTGCCTTTGCTTGCTGGAAGGCAGTTCCCTGTGATTACTTTTGTGTGTATTGTCTCAGTTTTGGAAGTGTGGGAATGATCTCGAGCAAATTATTCCTTATTTCGAGCACACCATAAAGTCGGTCCTTTCTGTCACAGATATTATATTTATCTGCTAAACCAAACCTGTTTGTTGATCTGCAGTTTGTGACCTGGCTCGCACTCATGACACAGCTGGGAGCAGCTGGTGCAAACTAATAGTGGGGAAAGGAGGGGAGGGCAAATCAGAACAAGACATCTCAGCAAAAGAAACAATTGTCAAGGAGTCAGATTCTACAGCCAATAGTGTCACATTATATGGAGATGTATTGCTGCAAGGTGGCTCATTAATGCATGTTGTGGCAATTTCTAAGACAGTTGTATTAATAAGAAATGACAATGAAATTAAATTTGCATCTCTCTTAATATTTTGATGAAATGGAGAACAAGGGGCAGCTAAGTACAAAACATGATATTCCGTATGATTGATGCGCCACATGATGAGTACCGTTTTACGATGAAATTTACATTAATGTAAACTTTTATTTTGTGACAATTTTATGCGAACATTATACATAAAAACACAGGATGTCAATGGATATTACTTATTTTGATTAAGTAAAAAGCATCAGTGTCTGGTATCACTTTTTGAGCACTGCTATTTTGAGGACAAGCTTTTAAGTTGAATTCTACCAGTAGCCTCTGTGAGAATATTGTGTTCTCATTATTGCAGAAAAGCTTTCACATGTGTGTAGATCTGAACACTGACATAATCAGAGCTGCAGACATGTAAAATAAAGGGCATTTATGTTCAGGAAACTTCTTGTACAACTTTGCGAGACCAAATTCATTACGGAACTTACACACTACAGATCTATAAGTTCTAATTGTAGCTCTGTTTCCATTTTGTCAACTTCAGTTGAAAAAGTGAAAAAGACATTTAACTTTTCAAAATCCTGGGGTGAGTCTCAGATTTGTGGAGATGATCAGTGAATTTCTTTTGATACTGTTGAAAATTGGCGCTCTCCTTGGAGCAGTGGCATTGTTCATAAAATACAGTGTTTCATCTCAAAGCCCTGACGGCCGTCGTACGTCTGTGAAACTAACAAGTTTTTACCCTACAATGCTAAATTCAAAACATACATATGGTGCACAGTTACGCTAAGGAAGATCAAATCTGCTCTTCACCATTAATTTTTCAATTTTACAACAGGCTTACCACTCCATAAATATGTATATATCACTCTGTAGTTGGAAAAAAAAATCTGTCAAGGACTTGACCTCGACTCGGCCGGTATGTTTCATTGTGATATTGCACATTTCCATAACTGTTTTCCAGTTTTTCCAAAAAGGCTCTGAATTTGTGTTGTTTGAGAGCAAAACTATGGATGAAATTTTGTTGTGCAAATCATCATGCTCATCACTTTCTCATATTAACTGTCTTACACAATAATACTCTTGATGGAGACTGCAGTGTATTGCAGAAATGTCATGTGGAATGAGTAACAGCTTTAGCATCTCTCTTAAAAGGGCCACGAAACCAATGTTTCAGCCAACCACAAGGATGCTGTGCTTTTGGAGAAGCAAAATCCTTGTGTTGCTGACCCATATTGTCAACACTACCTTGTGATAATATCTGCCCCTGTTATAGTGTCTTTCCTGCAGTCAAGTCCAGTAACTATTCTGTGATAGTGAGGATATTATGTACTCAACAAATGCAAATTTCTAACTGAGCAGTATCTGAAACATCTGTACATTCATTTGAGTACTGAAGAAAATGCAATAAAATCTTTTGCAAGAACCATTACCTTACATTATTTGCTATTCCTTTAATTATACATCAAATCAGTGAATGAGAGACTAAGCGCCCGAAACTCCTAAAGTCTCTCGAGGAGATGCTCAGCTTCAGATACTAAAGATGTCTTTATAAACTTGCCTTCAGTGAAACTACACAATTCTTTGACAAAAGTAATATGGTAACTTGAATGAACTACAGATGCAATTTTTGAGTGTTTTTTCCTGAAAACAAATGTATATTTTCATCATGCAAATGTTGGGGAAAATTCAGACATGTTCTCGTTGATGAATATTTACTTCAGTCACATTGCTTAACAGTACTTTCTTCAATTTTTGCACGTGCGCTTCTCTCTCTTTGCCGTCCAGATGTCCATAATCTTTTGTATGGAAGATATCATAATGTCATTGTAAATTGATTTTTTTCATTGTGTTCAGAGGTTTGAAGCACACTTAGCATTTCAAGACACTGTTGTATATCATAAACATATGTAAAACTGACATGTTGTACATTGATGTTGGTGTGTCTGATCTTCTCTTTGAATTTCCTAACTTGATCATGTTACTTTGCTCCAACTTAAAAGGAGCTACCCTCCACTTTAAGAATTGCATCATAAGTATATACGCTCACCTCTAATGCTACAACAGACATAACTATTGTTATTTGTGTGAAGACAGCCCATTGCCTGTATTCCTCCTGTGCTAAACCTCATTTTAATGAAAGTGCTCACTGTCTAAGTGGTGAGCAAGTGTGGTTGCTCTTGCTCACATAATCATCTCCTCAATAGGCCTGTAAAACTGTGATGGCAATGTGTAATGCAGGATGCTGTTTGTGGCTGGTTGACGATGGTGCTGCAAATATGATGATGGTGGAGGACCAGCTAAAGATGATACTGTCAGTAAAAACCTTTTTTAGATCTTCAGCATATATGAAAAGGGATTACTTTTTACGTTGCAACACTCACTGGTATAAAAGTTGCAGGTATGGACGGGGTGAGAGTTGATATTGTTACCAGTTTTAATGTGGAAACTTGATCTTTATGGAAATATTGGAAATATGAGAGATATGTTTATCAGCCATGGGAAAGCTGCTGCTTTTTTTTTTTTTTTTTTTTTTTTTTTTTTTTTTTTTTTTTTTTTTTGTCAAGGTATAACATACAGAAATGGATTTGGGAGAAGGTAGTAAGTCTCTCAAGGGATGAAGAGAGAGAGTCTGAGTCTGTACCAAGAGTCTAGATCTAGTTATTGATCATTGAATCTCCAGCAGGAATTTAGTTGGTTAACAATAATTCTTGTTAGCCCTCAAACAAGAGCACATATGTAGATATTGCACAAGAGTCTGGCTGTGCTGTTGAGTTTTTTTTATACACATGATGTGCAAAGAAAAACTAATAATTAGTAGATAAGTA
Organism: Schistocerca serialis cubense; assembly: GCF_023864345.2. NCBI lineage: Eukaryota > Metazoa > Arthropoda > Insecta > Orthoptera > Acrididae > Schistocerca > Schistocerca serialis. The sequence goes on from NC_064638.1 coordinate 363,388,758, forward strand.
GTCTTGTTTATATGAAGAGTTTGGGTTTGAAACTAAAAGGTTGTGTTCAGTTGCAGCAAAGATACAAATACCTTTGTGTCTGACAGGGGAGCTGCACAGTGGTGAACAGGTGATGAGATGGGCACTGTGGATTTTGCTTGGGAGGGTGTGATTGGTGCCTTTAATATGAGATGGTAGGCAGCAGCAAATGGCTGAAGATTCTAGTCCACAAAGGCTGAAGTCCCTTGAGCGAGAGTGAACTGACTGATCGCAATTAGCTGTACTGGATTTTTCAATTTTAGGAAACTTGTGAAAGTTGGGGTGTCATGAATAGTGGGATTGAAGTGATTCGCAATTGTGGGTTAAAGGTTTTAGTAGTGGTTGGTGAGATTTGGGAATTGTTTTGAGATAATTGATGTCTTTTATTGTGTGAGATCACTGTTGTAAGATTTGATGGCGGAGGTATCTGACATACGGCAAAGGCGTTCTACTACACTTAAGTGCCCCAGCTTCATTTATCCAGTAATAAATACTGAAAAAGGTAGGGATAGCAAATCACTATATAGTTGTCATCACGCACATAAATAGCACTGAGATCTTTATTAGCTTTCAGGCGAATCATCCATCAGAACCAACAGAACACAGGCCAGGTGCACACACCTGGAGGACTTCATTGTCCTACCCAACTACATTGTTCTGACACTACAGCTTGACCCTGTCCTGTAATGAACGGCCATGAGTGCTGCACCAGAACCCCCAACAAATTTTAAATTTCTTCAACTGTTTATATTATGGCCACTCAAAAAGCTTTTCTCGCTTTGCAGTACTTACCATTATTCATTTCTGTGAAATATGCACAGTTCAGACAATGGAAAATCCAGGATGGAATGTAACAACATTATTTGAAAAGAAACGTTGCTACGCACCATATAGCAGAGATGCTGAGACCAGCATCTCCGCTCTGTGGTGAGTAGCAACTTTCCTTTTCGTAAATATGCACAGTTAATTGATAGCTGCTGCTTCAAAGTATTACCAAATCTGCTATAAGAATTGCATCTACCAGTAACCATAGAAATTTACATGACGGATCAGCCCTCCTTTGTAGAGGTTTAGAGGGCCAAGAAATTACTACTGAAAGAACATGCTGTAATTAACCGTTACAAACTTGTAATGTGTCCACACTACTGCACTCCAATTTAGTGCCTTTAGCAACACCTATGAATTGAATACCAACTAGAACATTTATAACAGAAATGTTATGTTATCAAGTAAAGTGTGAATCAGTATTGCGACAAACTTAATGTGGAAACAGCTATTTAAACAGTTGATTAATTAACTTTTTTGGGATTCTGCAACTGAGTTAGGTATCAGTGAGACTGAATTAGTGACTGTAGAATACTACAGAGCTAGCTAACTGAAATCAATAGTAAAACATAAGATTTTAAGTGTACTTAATGCCAGTACATGATAACTATTTACTCTAGAGTTGCTCTAGAGTAAACTTTTAGATGCATTTCAATTGACATTGGATTTCAACATCTGTTATGTAGCAGAAAAGCTATCATAAAATCAACGGCATAAAATCATCCTGGATTCAGGCTCTGACAGATTTCAAACAAAAATTTGAGGGGCAGTAGTGGCAATTAAAGGTGATAATTCTGGAAAATATTGCTCTGTAGGCTTGTAAATAAATACACAGAAAACAGCTGAAAGCTCTCAAAAATTGTGTGGTGCAATTAAATTTTACAGTTGAACAGGTGAGAAACATCTTTATTCACTTATCCACATTTTGAGATCTGTGTTTCTCTGTTGTAGTTCAGTCGTACTTAATAATTGAGGACTGCAGCTGTAAAAGCTTTACAAATAGGAAAAAATACCATTTACGGACAACAAGCAAGAATAATCTTCAGGGGATACGTTATACTAGTTCATGTTACCCCAGAATTTAACACCGAAACTACGAGTGTACTGAAAAGTAATGCCTCTTAATTTCTTATGTGAAAATTCTTAGAGCTTTTTAAGCAAAACAAATTTTATTAACATTCTATGTCTTTATTCTTCATGTCTGTATGTTTATTTCTCAACATTGTCAACTTGGCAACAAACACATTTTTCCCAGTGAGAAACTGGCATGTTGACACTAGCACAAAGAATGTTTCGTTGATGGAGCCATAATTTCAGCTCTGCTTGCACTGCTTCAAATATATCAAAGTGAATCTTCCAAAGGTGTTCTTTAAGTTCTGGAAACCTTAGCTCTGTCATATACTTTGAGGTTAGCATGTTTTTTCCTTCATTATGAGCACAGACAACCCAGTGTTGCACATTACTGACACTGATACGATTATCACTGTACACAACTTTCATTCGTCTATGGATTTCAGTTGGAGACACGTTTTCTGAGATTAGAACCTCGATTGCAGCACACTTTTCTCATGCGCAGACATAATTAGTTACGTGAAAGATGACCAAGTTATATGCGTGACAAGTAATACCTCAACTGCTATTGAGGACAGAGTAAAAAAATTTGGAAGCGTTAATTTCAGTGCACCTTCATGCCAATTGTATATCCAGCATGATATCACGGTTTTCGTTGTCTTCCTTGTTGACATTAAACACTAGTTCAGTTAGAGGAATACCATTTTAAGTACATTTGGTTCAGAATTAAAAAAAGTTACTGACAGCGTGTTGTTTACAGCTACCTTTCCAACAGCCAATCAGTGAGTAAGCTTCGGTGCCTTCTATTCTTTTCACTGTTATCATTCTCTCTTCTACGTCGGGTACCTGTTGCCTAGCCAGTTGCACATTGTGCTTGCAACTGGTAACATAACAGTTGTGATTCATTTGCATTGTTTCTCTATGCAGATATTTATTTCATTGGAGAGAATCTCCTAAACTAGTTCCAAAAATGCACAGAACAGTGCTGCCTATTACCATCCTGCTAAGCATTGTACAGCACATTAACTGACAGTGTTTGAATGTATCCGCAACAGAAGCACCCAGCTGTTGTTGCCACAATCAGATTGTGCTCCCTCCTCCCATGGTTGACTGGCAATCACTTTGTAGCTTTCCTAATAATGCGCACTACGGAAATGCTGCTGGTAGACCTTTACCATGTTGTATGCCATTCACATACTTCAAAGTGTGTAATGTTCTGACTGTACAGTATGACTTTCTTTGGGCGAGGCATGTATAAACTAATTCTAAAAAGCATTGTTAGTAGTAATCTAGTCACCATATTTGCCGAGTTTCTTCGCGTATTTACATCAGTAAGTAGAATGAACACAGGTCACTATTTCTGCAAAAGTTGTCAGGTTTTTAGTTGATGATATGTCAAGTTCATGATATTTGCATAATATGACACACCTGTACCATGAATTGCCAGTGTAAAATGATAGCACATAAAGAAAGGAAAAGGTATACTGCTTTATCTCAGAGAAGTTTCATTTATTATTTAAAGCTACAAAATAAAATGTTGTTTTGCAGGAGAAACTACTGGCTATGTGCATATGGCATCCTGAATTATAGTTAGTTTTTTGTTACATTGACCCATTATTATCCTTATATGGACACATTCTGAATTTGGCCTCATTTGCCTCTTTGGTATCTTCTGACAAATTCTATTTTTTCTCCACTTATAGCGCATAATTCCGAAAATGGCAGTGTCAGCCAGTCTTCACTGGGCAGCTCTCCTCCAGCACATCACCACCACCATCACCACCACCATCATCACAACCACACAGCAGGCGCGGCAAGCAGCAGTGGAGCTGTTGGGAGTCAGGCATCCCAGTCTGTCCCGCCGCCTACACTGCAGCAACAGCAGCAACCGTCCTCATCCTCGACAACTGTCACGAGTGGCAAGCAGTCACAGCAGCAACTGCCACAGCAACAGCAGCAGCAACCGCAGCAACAGCAACAACAGCCACCACAACAACAGCAACAACCACAGTCACAACAGCAGCAGCAACAGCAACAACAGCAGCAAGCTGTACAGCAGCAGCAGCAACAACAGCAAAGCCTTGTTAACTCTCTGGACCAGCACCAGCACAATGTCAGCAGTTGTAGCAGTAACGTCAATAACAATAACTCATCATCCCCACCATCATCGGTGAGCAGTGCTCCATCTCCGCTGCCAGCTCCAGGAACCTCGACTCCCTCCCCAGCACCATCGCATCAGGTGCCGACGCTCAATGGACCCATTTCTGCAAAGGTACGTTCACTGGATAAGCTATCTCTTGTCACTGTTTGGCAACTTTTCTTAATGCTCAGGTCTGTGGAATACAGGTAATCACTTCACCCTTCACCGGCACATGAGAAATTTTAAGTATATTAGTATATTCCAGATTTTCTGCAGGGTACTGTCACTGTTGTGTATATAGTGGTGACTTGAAAAGATAAGTTAGAGACACTGTTAAGTCCATATTTATAGAAGATGGTTGCGGGGCCTTGGCTATTTAATATAAAATGTCAAATGAAAACACATTCAGCCATCTAAATTGCCAGTTTTATTTTATGTGTGCAACAAGTTTCAGCATTACGCTACACCATCTTCGGGCCCCCTGACTGATGTGTAGGAAGAATCCTACCTCTTGTGCAGTCGAAGTAAGGGCCAGCGTTCAGTCACTGGTGTCCATAAATTTCTTTGTAGCATAACAATCCCTGTGATTGAAGAGATTGCTGTGCTTAGAAGAAATTTGCGGATACCAGTTACTGAATGCTGGCCCCTATTTCGACTGGACAAGGGGTGGGATTCCTCCTACGTGTCAGTCACGGAATCTGAAGATGTTATAATGTAATGCTGAAACTTGTTTTACAAATAAAATAAACCTGGAAATTTAGACATTTTATAAATTGGAGAATCCTTTAAAAGACATCAGTCATTTCTCACATACAACCATTAGATCAACTTCGAAATGAATTGTTGAATAACAGTGGTCAGTAGACTTCATTTAAACCTTCAATCTTGTTTTCTATGGCAATTGTTTTTTCTAGTCTTCTTTAGATCCCGAAACAAAACTTACATCTGCCATCATCTCTCGCATACTTCCTGATTCTGCAGATTCTTTGTTACTATAGGTTACTTGAAATTACGTATTGATTGATGTCGGCAAGTACAGTGTTGCGACAATCACGTGTCTTAATGGCTGTAGACAACAATATCAAAATGTAAGGAAATACTATTTAAATTAAAAGAAACATATGTTGTACACATACATACATTCATGAACATTGCCCTGAAATGGACACACACTACTCAACTCTGAATCACTTGGACTTGAAAAATTAGCTGAGCTGCTGGAATCAATTGTAGTTCTATTATTCTGTCTTCAAGGAAACATTTGTAATTCTGTACTTTGTCAACTGTTTCCTTTGAGTGCATTACAGAAGGCCTCCATTCCATTTCAGTAACATTATTTTTTCAGCTTTGCTGATATAAAGGATCAATCAATCAATCAATTGGACAGTGAGGTGCCTGCCATAGTTCTCAGTTCCACATTGTGACATCATCCTGGTCAGACAAAAGGCAGGCACCGGTGATAGACTGCTCTTTTCTGTGGCGGGTAGTTGGCGTATTGCTTGCATGAACTTATAGCCAATAATTCTATATCATAGTTATTCCTACGCAGAAATTAGGCTTAAACATAGTAAGAATACAATACCATTCTGGAGGATCTTTTAATAAAATTCTTGGATGTCTAATTATTTATCCTTTCTATCTTTTAACTAGATGCTTAATGATGCACTGCTGAGTTAGTAAAGATTTTTGTCCAGTGAACTTGCGTAATGTTTTGGATTGTTCATGAGACATGTGAAAGTAACTGGAGAAATGTCTTCACAAGAATACAGGTCCTTGCAAAACTGCTGGAAATTGCCATAGTTTCTTTATTTACTATAAATATAATATAACCACTTTGTTTCCGTGAAGATAGTGCAAATGAAAGCAACAGTTCATCATCTGTTACTCATGTTTCTTGCACAGCAGCTGACTCAGTCACGACAAGCACCATTTGGTAACTGGAACACTGCACTCTACCCACACTGTCTTTGACCCTGCTGGCCGTAATGGGCAAAAGCACATTCTGCTTGCATGAAAAGCTCACACACTATTTTGCTGAGCTTTAAACTTTTTGTTTCACTTGCAACATATCCTTTCTTTTGTCCCAAAGAGTACAGTTTTATTAAAGATCAACTAATAAGGAGACAGTTAGGCCTATATGACATAATGTATGTATTTATAAGCGGCATCACCAGAATTGTGCTTAAGGAATTGTGACTTTGAAGTGACAAAGAGTTTACTTAGTACCTCTACTCTTTTCAGTATATTGTCAGCAGTTAGTTGGTGTTGTTATAACTGAACAGCATATCCTCAGAAGAGATGAAACGTCATTAGGAATTGTGTAAATGTACATACACTTCACTGGTGTGTGCTTCTGATGCGAAGTGCTTGGGTTTCTATCCAGATGACAATGTTGAGATACCACATTATTTTTTCTGGTTAGTGAGCATTACAAATCAAAATATCTTCTCGTAAAGATGATGAATACATCATTTGTCAAAATTTCTTCTGGTGAAGATGATATGTTTGACATTCATCAACACATCATAATATCTTAACACTGCCACCTGACTGGGAAGTTGAGGGCTTTTCATCAGCGTCAAGAAATTCCTAAACTTGGTAGCAAAGAATTTATAAACTGATCTAAAAATTGTCAAGATTGACAGCTGGGAATAAAGTCATGAGACGTATCAAGGTGCAAAAGAATAATTCTACCACCTGTGCTACTGGGGAGTACCATACTCTGTCGTCAGTCCAACTTTTCTTCACATGTTGTCGTACTTTTACAAATGTATTGTTAATTCAGACTGTATCCTTATAATTAATGTTTCATGCTTCATTTAAGACTTTGCCTTGAGTGCAGTTAAAAGAACAACTCACTGTATTGATATTGTCTGGCCTTAAATACTTTGGTACTCTAAATAGAGAAACAACCACAACAGTTCTGTACTGACTCAGAAAGTTCAGAATTTTACAATGTCATGTGGGCTTACCTGAAGTGAGTGCTCTCTTTGATGATTATTGAGCATAGTCTCTTGTGAGGAGGAATGCATATAAGCTTCTGAATAAATTTCTCTTATTAAGTAGCTTATCTAATAGCCAGGATTTTATTATTATTATTATTATTATTATTATTATTATTATTTCCACCCTCCTACCTACCTGAGCTTTTTACACACTTCAATTGTAAACACTGATTGCATGGCTAACTTGAGGGGTCCCACATGTTCTCTTTCTCTCTCAAAGTATTTGCACTCATTGCAGAATTGGTGCAACAGTTCCTGAAGGCCAATTCCTTGTCCAGCTTTCTTCCTTGTTATGTCTTGATGCAAAATCCTTACTCTTCCTCTTCTACAATTTTGTGTTACATCAGATGTAGTAGACACACTACAAGCAACCTTAAAAATAAGGTACTGTATGAAAAGCAAACCAAATGATTAGCAGACAGTACCGGTGTGTACACCACACTAGAAAGCAGTGAAAGTAAACTGATACTTTGCTGTGAGGCATTAACAGTGGTGAACTGTTCGTGATGGTGATGAGATTATTGACTGGAGAAAATCAGTTGCATGATGTGAAGCATTACAGGCCAACTAATTTTAATCTTGGTAAAAAAAAAAATGGTAATAATAATGATGAGCTAAAATGTGAAAGAGAACTTGATATGCTGTATAATTCTGCCGTGAGAGTTGATTTTTCAAATTTTTATTTGTCGTATAGACGTAGTCATCAATTGATTATATAGATAGATCTGTGAAAATAGCAAGTTCATATGAACTGACATAGCGCAGTTCTTAGTAGATCGCAGCTGAAATTTGAGTGAGGCTGTGGTGCATTTCATTGTGCCGCCACCCCCACCTATAAGTACTTTTCACAGTGGTGTAACTGACAATAATCAGAAAAATGTGCATCTTTTACTTTAGTGAATCATCACATTCCTGCAGAATAAAAATAGTCCATGAGAGGCAGTATAAAAGTCGACCTGTACTTATCTTTTAATGGCTTCAGTGGTCCTGGGGCTAAAATACATTTATCGAAACTTTGGAATATGGGATCTGTGTTTTACTTTGTAACTAACTGAATGCTAATTATTTGCTATTGCTGATTTATTTCACCATTTTCTAGATTGCAAACATATTTTTGTCACAATTTTTATCACATAGTAATTTTTGCATTTGCATAGCTCTTCATGTCTGTAACAGTCACAACCGACAATGTACGTATGCCATAACTTCACAAGACAGACACGATATGTGAGTTAATCAAGCAGTGCGATAACCACAACCACCTTTCTACACAGACTGCTTCACGTGGCATCAACAAATGACCAAAAATCGTAATACACCACAAATAATTTTCAAAGAATCGATATTGATTTATACTGTGACAATAATTTTGTACATTAAAAAAAGTAGAGATTCATGCATTATTCTAAAATATAATTTGCATGAAATAATAATTTTTCACCAACTTCGTTGAAATTAAATGTAAAATATCTGGATGACTAGTTTTTTTCTGAGTATATTGTTTATTTAAAAAAGCAAATGTTTTGTAAGAATCCATTAGTGTAAAGAAATGGGAATAATTGATAACTACAGTAAAAAATAAATAAAGGCTCTCCGGCAAACGCTGACAACTGCTCTGCTCAATTATCAACGAAAAGTTATATCGGGTGATTCATTAAGAGTGAGACTAGCATCAGTAGAATCAATTTGGAAAAGAGAGAAGTACCCTTGGGTTATTAAACTTCCCAAAAAAGTTGCTTCTTCATTCAAGCAATTCCTCAGTTGACTTCACTAGGGTTCACAGATTTGTTCCAGGTACAACCATAAAAAATTGCAACCGCTGACTACCAAAACAGAAACTTACTTTGGATAGAAATAACGCTTCACTAATTAAAGCTTCAGACAGCACAGTAAATACCAACAAACAGAAAACTACAGAAGCATTCAAAGATTTCTTAAAATCTATTGTGTAGTAGAACATAGAAAAGGGGTCATAATAAAATTAATGCCATGTGATGTATATTAAACCATTTGAGATGTGAAGAAAGAAAAGGTCTCAGGATGTGGCACTGTTTCTGTAGAAATGATTAAAGCCAGAAGTAAATTGATATAAAACAAACTTATAAAAACTGTTACAGAATATCTGCAGAGAAAGATAATTTACTTTAACTGTAGCAATGCTGTAATTATTATACTTAACAAGAGAGGGTACAGATGATGCAAGAAAACATAGGGCTATCAGCCTCTGATCTGTAATTTTCTAAATGTTCACTAAAATTAGCCCAACTGCATAGAAAAGAATGTTAGATTTTAATGAATCTAAGGCATGAGCTACCGAGCGGGGTGGCGCAGTGGTTAGACACTGGACTCGCATTCGGGAGGACGACGGTTCAATCCCGCGTCCGGCCATCCTGATTTAGGTTTTCCGTGATTTCCCTAAATCACTCCAGGCAAATGCCGGGATGGTTCCTCTGAAAGGGCACGGCCGACTTCCTTCCCAATCCTTCCCTAATCCGATGAGACCGATGACCACGCTGTCTGGTCTCCTTCCCCAAACCAACCAAACAACTAAGGCATGAGCTGGATTTAGAAACAGATGATGGATAATTTGCAAGTCGTGAACAAAATAATAGAATGGAAAAGTGAAAAGCCCAGGACGGAATGACAACAATATTATGGTAATAATACAGTGCTACCCACAATATACATGAAATGTTGTGAAATGTTGACTCGCAGGTTGGCACAATGAAAAGCTTGCTGCACATTAAAGCTTTCAGCCAAAAGGCTTTCATCCAAACTAGAAAACATACCCACATTCACGCAATCACAACTCTCTCTCTCTCTCTCTCTCTCTCTCTCTCTCTCTCTCTCTCTCTCTCTCTCTCTCTCTCTCTCTCTCACACACACACACACACACACACACACACACACACACGCGCGCGACCACTATGGCCAGAGACAGTGGTCTCACATGTCTATGTATGTTTAATATTTCAGAAGGAGGCTTTTTGACCGAAAGTTTAAATATATAGCTATCTTTTCATTGTGCTTGCCTAATACTGAAATTGTAACAAGGACCATAGAGTATGAAGTGCCTTTTTTCTGGGAATTATAGATTTTGAAAAAGCTTTTGACTTAATTTCAACTAAATATGTGACAACAACCCGTGAAAAACAAGCTATCCATTCTTCATTGAAAAAGGAGAACAAGTTACTGTTAATGGTACAACACTTTGTTGATGTTGTGTTGTGTTTCTCTAGTCCCGATAATCTTAACAACTAATGAAAGAATGTGGCAGAACCAATTTGGTGGTAGGTGTTAATATCAATTATCTTTAGATGAAAATAATGTCTAATCAATGCATTGAAAATAAAACTGTGCAAGTAAACAGTGATGTCGCGTAACAAGTCAATGAGTTTTGTTGTATATATGGCAGTTGAAGATAATGACTGGATGGAACAGCAAAATAAATAAATAGACTGTAAAACATTACCTAAGGTGCTTTCAATAAACTAAACAGAGTTTTTTAAACCAAGCTTCATGCAGGTCTGGAATAGAAAGTTTACCGTCATTTGACTTGAAGCAGTAATATGTGGCCTTTAATAGACAACCTGAGAGGTTTTTCAGTGGGCAGTGAAAAGATGGATGTTAATAATTGGTAATAATGACAAGTAAATAAGCAAATGGAAGAGACTGCAGTGGAGGACATATCTGTTGTTGTTGTTGTTGTTGTTGTTGTTGCTGTTGCTGTCTTCAGTCCTGAGACTGGTTTGATGCAGCTCTCCATGCTACTCTATCCTATGCGAACTTCATCATCTCCCAGTACTTACTGCAACCTACATCCTTCTGAATCTGCTTAGTGTATTCATCTCTTGGTCTCCCTCTACAATTTTTACCCTCCACGCTGCCCTCCAATGCTAAATTTGTGATCCCTTGATGCCTCAGAACATTTCCTACCAACCGGTCCCTTCTTCTTGTCAAGTTGTGCCACAAACACCTCTTCTCCCCAATTCTATTCAATACCTCCTCGTTAGTTATGTGATCTACCCATCTAATCTTCAACATTCTTCTATAGCACCACATTTCGAAAGCTTCTATTCTCTTCTTGTCCAACTTATTTATCGTCCATGTTTTACTTCCATACATGGCTACACTCCATACAAATACATTCAGACACGACTTCCTGACACTTAAATCTATACTCGATGTTAGCAAATTTATCTTCTTCAGAAACCCGCTTTCCTTGCCATTGCCAGTCTATATTTTATATCCTCTCTACTTCGACCACCATCAGTTATTTTACTTCCCAAATAGTAAAACTCCTATACTACTTTAAGTGTCTTATTTCCTAATCTAATTCCCTCAGCATCACCCAACTTAATTCGACTACATTCCATTACCCACGTTTTGCTTTTGTTGATGTTCATCTTCCTCCCCATGAACCATGGACCTTGCCGTTCGTGGGGAGGCTTGCATGCCTCAGCGATACAGATAGCCATACCGTAGGTACAGCCACAACGGAGGGGTATCTGTTGAGAGGCCAGACAAACGTGTGGTTCCTGAAAGAGGGGCAGCAGCCTTTTCAATAGTTGCAAGGGCAACAGTCTGGATGATTGACTGATCTGGCCTTGTAACAATAACCAAAACGGCCTTGCTGTGCTGGTACTGCGAACGGCTGAAAGCAAGGGGAAACTACGGCCGTAATTTTTCCCGAGGGCATGCAGCTTTACTGTATGATTAAATGATGATGGCGTCCTCTTGGGTAAAATATTCCGGAGGTAAAATAGTCCCCCATTCGGATCTCCGGGCGGGGACTACTCAAGAGGATGTCGTTATCAGGAAAAAAAAACTGGCGTCCTACGGATCGGAGCATGGAATGTCAGGTCCCTTAATCAGGCAGGTAGGTTAGAAAATTTGAAAAGGGAAATGGATAGGTTAAAGTTAGATATAGTGGGTATTAGTGAAGTTCGGTGGCAGGAGGAACAAGACTTCTGGTCAGGTGACTACAGGGGTATAAACACAAAGTCAAATAGGGGTAATGCAGGAGTAGGTTTAATAATGAATAGGAAAATAGGAACGCGGGTAAGCTACTACAAACAGCTTAGTGAACGCATTATTGTGGCTAAGATAAATACGAAGCCCACACCTACTACAGTAGTACAAGTTTATATGCCAACTAGCTCTGCAGATGACGAAGAAATTGAAGAAATGTACGATGAAATAAAAGAAATTATTCAGATAGTGAAGGGAGACGAAAATTTAATAGTCATGGGTGACTGGAATTCGAGTGTAGGAAAAGGGAGAGAAGGAAACGCAGTAGGTGAATATGGATTGGGGCTAAGAAGTGAAAGAGGAAGCCACCTGGTAGAATTTTGCACAGAGCACAACTTAATCATAGCTAACACTTGGTTTAAGAATCATGATAGAAGGTTGTATACATGGAAGAACCCTGGAGATACTAAAAGGTATCAGATAGATTATATAATGGTAAGACAGAGATTTAGGAACCAGGTTTTAAATTGTAAGACATTTCCAGGGGCAGATGCGGACTCTGACCACAATCTATTGGTTATGACCTGTAGATTAAAACTGAAGAAACTGCAAAAAGGTGGGAATTTAAGGAGATGGGACCTGGATAAACTGAAAGAACCAGAGGTTGTACAGAGTTTCAGGGAGAGCATAAGGGAACAATTGACAGGAATGGGGGTAAGAAATACAGTAGAAGAAGGAATGGGTAGCTTTGGGGGATGAAGTAGTGAAGGCAGCAGACAATCAAGTAGGTAAAAAGACGAGGGCTAGTAGAAATCCTTGGGGAACAGAAGAAATATTGAATTTAATTGATGAAAGGAGAAAATATAAAAATGCAGTAAATGAAGCAGGCAAAAAGGAATACAAACGTCTCAAAAATGAGATCGACAGGAAGTGCAAAATGGCTAAGCAGGGATGGCTAGAGGACAAATGTAAGGATGTAGAGGCTTATCTCACTAGGGGTAAGATAGATACTGCCTACAGGAAAATTAAAGAGACCTTTGGAGAAAAGAGAACCACTTGTATGAATATCAAGAGCTCAGATGGAAACCCAGTTCTAAGCAAAGAAGGGAAAGCAGGAAGGTGGAAGCAGTATATAGAGGGTCTATACAAGGGTGATGTACTTGAGAACAATATTATGGAAATGGAAGAGGATGTAGATGAAGATGAAATGGGAGATACGATACTGCGTGAAGAGTTTAACAGAGCACTGAAAGACCTGTGTCGAAACAAGGCTCCCGGAGTAGACAACATTCCATTGGAACTACTGACGGCCTTGGGAGAGCCAGTCCTGACAAAACTCCACCATCTGGTGAGCAAGATGTATGAAACAGGCGAAATACCCTCAGACTTCAAGAAGAATATAATAATTCCAATCCCAAAGAAAGCAGGTGTTGACAGATGTGAGAATTACCGAACAATCAGTTTAGTAAGACACAGCTGCAAAATACTAACACGAATTCTTTACAGACGAATGGAAAAACTAGTAGAAGCAGACCTCGAGGAAGATCAGTTTGGATTCCATAGAAATACTGGAACACGTGAGGCAATACTGACCTAACGACTTATCTTGTTGTTGTTGTTGTGGTCTTCAGTCCTGAGACTGGTTTGATGCAGCTCTCCATGCTACTCTATCCTGTGCAAGCTTTTTCATCTCCCAGTACCTACTGCAACCTACATCCTTCTGAATCTGCTTAGTGTATTCATCTCTTGGTCTCCCCCTACGATTTTTACCCTCCACGCTGCCCTCCAATACTAAATTGGTGATCCCTTGATGCCTCAGAACATGTCCTACCAACCGATCCCTTCTTCTGGTCAAGTTGTGCCACAAACTTCTCTTCTCCCCAATCCTATTCAATACTTCCTCATTAGTTATGTGATCTACCCATCTAATCTTCAGCATTCTTCTGTAGCACCACATTTCGAAAGCTTCTATTCTCTTCTTGTCCAAACTATTTATCGTCCATGTTTCACTTCCATACATGGCTACACTCCATACGAATACTTTCAGAAATGACTTCCTGACACTTAAATCAACACTGGATGTTAACAAATTTCTCTTCTTCAGAAACGCTTTCCTTGCCATTGCCAGCCTACATTTTATATCCTCTCTACTTCTACCATCATCAGTTATTTTGCTCCCCAAATAGCAAAACTCCTTTACTACTTTAAGTGCCTCATTTCCTAATCTAATTCCCTCAGCATCACCCGACTTAATTAGACTACATTCCATTATCCTTGTTTTGCTTTTGTTGATGTTCATCTTATATCCTCCTTTCAAGACACTGTCCATTCCATTCAACTCCTCTTCCAAGTCCTTTGCTGTCTCTGACAGAATTACAATGTCATCGGCGAACCTCGAAGTTTTTATTTCTTCTCCATGAATTTTAATACCTACTCCGAATTTTTCTTTTGTTTCCTTTACTGCTTGCTCAATATACAGATTGAACAACATCGGGGACAGGCTACAACCCTGTCTTACTCCCTTCCCAACCACTGCTTCCCTTTCATGTCCCTCGACTCTTATAACTGCCATCTGGTTTCTGTACAAATTGTAAATAGCCTTTCGCTCCCTGTATTTTACCCCTGCCACCTTTAGAATTTGAAAGAGAGTATTCCAGTCAACATTGTCAAAAGCTTTCTCTAAGTCTACAAATGCTAGAAACGTAGGTTTGCCTTTCCTTAAACTTTCTTCTAAGATAAGTCGTAAGGTCAGTATTGCCTCACGTGTTCCAGTGTTTCTCCGGAATCCAAACTGATCTTCCCCGAGGTTGGCTTCTACTAGTTTTTCCATTCGTCTGTAAAGAATTCGTGTTAGTATTTTGCAGCTGTGACTTATTAAGCTGATAGTTCGGTAATTTTCACATCTGTCAACACCTGCTTTCTTTGGGACTGGAATTATTATATTCTTCTTGAAGTCTGAGGGTATTTCGCCTGTTTCATACATCTTGCTCACCAGATGGTAGAGTTTTGTCAGGACTGGCTCTCCCACGGCCGTCAGTAGTTCC
Source organism: Schistocerca serialis cubense (assembly GCF_023864345.2). NCBI lineage: Eukaryota > Metazoa > Arthropoda > Insecta > Orthoptera > Acrididae > Schistocerca > Schistocerca serialis. The sequence continues at coordinate 363,403,832 of NC_064638.1, forward strand.
AATGGAATATTGTCTACTCCAGGGGCCTTGTTTCGACTCAGGTCTTTCAGTGCTCTGTCAAACTCTTCACGCAGTATCGTATCTCCCATTTCATCTTCATCTACATCCTCTTCCATTTCCATAATATTGTCCTCAAGTACATCGCCCTTGTATAGACCCTCTATATACTCCTTCCACCTTTCTGCCTTCCCTTCTTTGCTTAGAACTGGGTTTCCATCTGAGCTCTTGATATTCATACAAGTTGTTCTCTTATCTCCAAAGGTCTCTTTAATTTTCCTGTAGGCGGTATCTATCTTACCCCTAGTGAGATAGGCCTCTACATCCTTACATTTGTCCTCTAGCCATCCCTGCTTAGCCATTTTGCACTTCCTGTCGATCTCATTTTTAAGACGTTTGTATTCCTTTTTGCCTGTTTCACTTACTGCATTTTTATATTTTCTCCTTTCATCAATTAAATTCAATATTTCTTCTGTTACCCAAGGATTTCTATTAGCCCTCGTCTTTTTACCTACTTGATCCTCTGCTGCCTTCACTACTTCATCCCTCAAAGCTACCCATTCTTCTTCTACTGTATTTATTTCCCCCATTCCTGTCAATTGCTCCCTTATGCTCTCCCTGAATCTCTGTACAACCTCTGGTTCTTTTAGTTTATCCAGGTCCCATCTCCTTAAATTTCCACCTTTTTGCAGTTTCTTCAGTTTTAATCTACAGGTCATAACCAATAGATTGTGGTCAGAGTCCACATCTGCCCCTGGAAATGTCTTACAATTTAAAACCTGGTTCCTAAATCTCTGTCTTACCATTATATAATCTATCTGATACCTTTTAGTATCTCCAGGGTTCTTCCATGTATACAACCTTCTTTCATGATTCTTAAACCAAGTGTTAGTTATGATTATGTTGTGCTCTGTGCAAAATTCTACCAGGCGGCTTCCTCTTTCATTTCTGTCCCCCAATCCATATTCACCTACTATGTTTCCTTCTCTCCCTTTTCCTACACTCGAATTCCAGTCACCCATGACTATTAAATTTTCGTCTTCCTTCACAATCTGAATAATTTCTTTTATTTCATCATACATTTCTTCAATTTCTTCATCATCTGCAGAACTAGTTGGCATATAAACTTGAACTACTGTAGTAGGTGTGGGCTTCGTATCCATCTTGGCCACAATAATGCGTTCACTATGCTGTTTGTAGTAGCTTACCCGCATTCCTATTTTCCTATTCATTATTAAACCTACTCCTGCATTACCCCTATTTGATTTTGAGTTTATAACCCTGTAGTCACCTGACCAGAAGTCTTGTTCCTCCTGCCACCGAACTTCACTAATTCCCACTATATCTAACTTCAACCTATCCATTTCCCTTTTTAAATTTTCTAACCTACCTGCCCGATTAAGGGATCTGACATTCCATGCTCCGATCCGTAGAACGCCAGTTTTCTTTCTCCTGATAACGACATCCTCTTGAGTAGTCCCCGCCCGGAGATCCGAATGGGGGACTATTTTACCTCCGGAATATTTTACCCAAGAGGACGCCATCATCATGTAATCATACAGTAAAGCTGCATGCCCTCGGGAAAAATTACGGCTGTAGTTTCCCCTTGCTTTCAGCCGTTCGCAGTACCAGCACAGCAAGGCCGTTTTGGTTATTGTTACAAGACCAGATCAGTCAATCATTCAGACTGTTGCCCTTGCAACTACTGAAAAGGCTGCTGCCCCTCTTCAGGAACCACACGTTTGTCTGGCCTCTCAACAGATACCCCTCCGTTGTGGTTGCACCTATGTTACGGCTATCTGTATCGCTGAGGCACGCAAGCCTCCCCACCAACGGCAAGGTCCATGGTTCATGGGGGGACGACTTATCTTAGAAGAAAGATTAAGGAAAGGCAAACCTACATTTCTAGCATTTGTAGACCTAGAGAAAGCTTTTGACAATGTTGACTGGAATACTCTCTTTCAAATTCTAAAGGTGGCAGGGGTAAAATACAGGGAGCGAAAGGCTATTTACAATTTGTACAGAAACCAGACGGCAGTTATAAGAGTCGAGGGACATGAAAGGGAAGCAGTGGTTGGGAAGGGAGTAAGACAGGGTTGTGGCCTCTCCCCGATGTTATTCAATCTGTATATTGAGCAAGCCGTAAAGGAAACAAAAGAAAAATTCGGAGTAGGTATTAAAATCCGTGGAGAAGAAGTAAAAACTTTGAGGTTCGCCGATGACATTGTAATTCTATCAGAGACAGCAAAGGACTTGGAAGAGCAGTTGAACGGAATGGATGGTGTCTTGAAGGGAGGATATAAGATGAACATCAACAAAAGCGAAACGAGGATAATGGAATGTAGTCGAATTAAGTCGGGTGATGTTGAGGGTATTAGATTAGGAAATGAGACACTTAAAGTAGTAAAGAAGTTTTGCTATTTGGGGAGCAAAATAACTGATGATGGTCGAAGTAGAGAGGATATAAAATGTAGATTGGCAATGGCAAGGAAAGCGTTTCTGAAGAAGAGAAATTTGTTAACATCGAGTATAGATTTAAGTGTCAGGAAGTCATTTCTGAAAGTATTTGTATGGAGTGTAGCCATGTATGGAACTGAAACATGGACGGTAAATAGTTTGGACAAGAAGAGAATAGAAGCTTTCGAAATGTGGTGCCACAGAAGAATGCTGAAGATTAGATGGGTAGATCACATAACTAATGAGGAGGTACTGAATAGGTTTGGGAAGAAGAGGAGTTTGTGGCACAACTTGACCAGAAGAAGGTATTGGTTGGTAGGACTTGTTCTGAGGCATCAAGGGATCACCAATTTAGTATTGGAGGGCAGTGTGGGGGGTAAAAATCGTAGGGGGAGACCAAGAGATGAATACACTAAGCAGATTCAGAAGGATGTAGGTTGCAGTTGGTACTGGGAGATGAAGAAGCTTGTACAGGATAGAATAGCATGGAGAGCTGCATCAAACCAGTCTCAGGACTGAAGAGTACAACAACAACAAACAACAACAACAACGATGTTCATCTTATATCCTCCTTTCAAGACACTATCCATTCAGTTCAACAGCTCTTCCAAGTCCTTTGCTGTCACTGACATAATTACAATGTCATCAGCGAACCTCAAGGTTAACCTCAAAGTTTTTATTTCTTCTCCATAGATTTTAATACCTACTCCGAATTTTTCTTTTGTTTCCTTTACTGCTTGCTCGATACACAGATTGAATAGCATCGGGGAGAGGCTACAACCCTGTCTCACTCCCTTCCCAACCACTGCTTCCCTTTCATGCCCCTCGACTCTTATAACTGCCATCTGGTTTCTGTACAAATTGTAAATAGCCTTTCGCTCCCTGTATTTTACCCCTGCCACCTTTAGAATTTGAAAGAGAGTTTTCCAGTCAACATTGTCAAAAGCTTTCTCTAAGTCTACAAATGCCAGGAATGTAGGTTTGCCTTTCTTTAATCTTTCTTCTAAGATAAGTCGTAAGGTCAGTATTGCCTCACGTGTTCCAATATTTCTACAGAATCCAAACTGATCTTCCCCGTGGTTGGCTTCTACCAGTTTTTCCATTTGTCTGTAAAGAATTCGTGTTAGTATTTTGCAGCTGTGACATATTAAACTGATAGTTCGGTAATTTTCACATCTGTCAACATCTGCTTTCTTTCGGATTGGAATCTGTAATGTATATTAACTGGAGATTGCTGGCCTATGAAGGCATACCGTTAAATTTAATGTCAAGTATTATAACCAATAACATTAAATGGAAAAAATTCTCAATGGAGAAAGTATTCCATTAATGTTTTTTTCTTCATTCATAAAATTATTAGTGTGATATTTTCTAAAGGAGGTATTTATGGTAACTTGAAGTGTCAGAGAATACAGGGTGTTTATAAATGAATAACGGGGTTTTAACATTTTATAATATTTATTATATTAAACTTACAGTTATAAATGATGTGTCAAATGAAAGAGCAACTCAAACAGTTTTACCATGAACCATATAAATGTTCAATGTGAGCACCATTTGTCACAGGCACACGTCAAGTCTATAGCCAAGTTCTTCCCAAACATTGGTAAGTGTGTCTTCAGTGATTGTAGCAGCAGCTGCTTCAATCCAGTTTCTTAATTCAGGGAGGTCTGCTGGTAGCGGAGGCACGTACACACAATCCTTGATGAAACCCCAAAGGAAAAAAATCACATGGGGTTAGGTCGGGTGAACGTGGAGGCCATGCAAAACAAGCCCTGTCATTGGGCCCCTTGCGGCCTATCCAGCGCTTGGATACAGTGAAGTCTAGTGGATTGCAGTGGAAACATTGTGCGCTGCACATGCACACTGTTGCCAAACACAACTGTTTGAGTTGCTCTTTCATTTGACATATCATTTATAACTGTAAGTTTAATGTAATAAATATTATAAAGTGTTAAAACCCTGATATTTGTTTATAAACACCCTGTAATTTTCTGATAGCTTCTTCCCGTAATATTTGAATATTTCTGTGATAATCCTGTCCATGTCATAGTAAAAGTATTTTTCCATCCATTCATTTTCCACAGATACTAAAGAATGTAGAGCATTCCTGTGGCTAGGTCAGAATGACAGAGTTCAAATCTAGCAAGTGTATATCTCAAAGCTGCTGACTTATAAAATTCCCTGCTCCAAAAAAGAGAGAGATTGTTTTCCCCTTGAGTCACCAGAATGTTGTGCAACCTATGTTTTCAGTTAGTGTTGTTGGTAAGAAAATTATAGAACTACAGTTTGAAAGTCCAAAATTCAGCTCCCACTACCCCTCAGTTTCATCAAACTTGCTCATCATTTTATAAGCTAACGTACTTTTCTATAGCATGTAATTACAAGCAAAGGAACTTGGGTATAAATGCATCCTAACCAAAAAATGCACTACTCCACTGCAATAAAAAAGTATGGAGGTCAAAGTTCCATTCTCATTGACATGTTTTCAAAAGGATACATCCACAAGATGTTTGTACTGCCTAGAATATCAGTAATTATATCACTTAATATCCCAATACTTGATGTAGGACATTTCAAAACTTCCACAGACACCCTACTACTTGGACATGATTTGTCAAAATACTTTGTTTCATTCCTTGATAACAAATGCATGAAAAACATTTGTGATCCGTAGATAATATCAAATTGATTGTGACAAAAAACTATGAGCATTGTCTCTACTGAAGACTGCTAACATTGTTATGAAGAGTGCAGCAACATTAGATTCAGTGCATAAACTTCGGTGGGGTCCTGTTTGATAACTACCACGTATGTTTGATCTTGATTTCTATAAAATATTTTTTCTATGATATTAGTTTTGGAGCAGACACGCTACGTACAAACCTACATCCTCTTTCAACACGACTTCTATACGTTAAAAGGATAGATTGCTACTTACCATATGGAGGCGATGTTGAGTCACTGACAGGTACAATAAAAAAACTGCTAAACGTGTGGGCTTCCAGCAAAAAGGCCTTCTTTTAAAGTATACTAAACACATGTAGCAATGTATCCTTTTCATACTATTGCCTTTATTCCATCCTGTATTTTCCATTGTTAGACATCTATAAGTCATATATTATGTAGAGTTGGAGGTATTGACTGTTTGTAAACTATGAGGATCTTCATAAAAGGCAATCACCATAATGATTCATAACAAAGCAGTGATATAAATGGGAATTAAGGCAGAACACACAGTTTTGAGAGACTTCTGGGGTATGTTGCAGATATCAGTCTAACAAGTCGTGTGAAGCTATTTCAGGCAAGTAATTTGATTTCATAATTGCAAATGAGACAACAGAGACATCTCTGCAAAACAGTCAATGTCACAGTAAATGGTATGGGCACTTAGTGAGTATGAACACCCACACCGCCAAGAGTCTGTAAAATTAATTAATATGATATGAGGATTGTAAAGATTGTAAATTATTGATAAGACGGCATCTGTTAAAAAAGAATAATTGTTTTTTGAACAGATAAAATCTTGGAAAAGCTTCATTACTTTTACGCAAGGGGAAAAAGAAACTTAAATGACACTCCGCTGCAACATGCAGTTACTTCTGTGATGTAATTAGACAAACTCAGTGTCAGCATTATGATGATTATGTCAACAGACTTGTTTCATTTAATGTTTATCATATGATGGTGGTACAGAAATAGAGGAAATCTGTCATTATGATGTTTAATGCACAAGTCAGGATTGTTGAAGTAGGGCAATGCTACCTGAATGTTAGATTTTACACTCGCAGTATAACTTGGGTTGCTTAAAGTGTCTACAGTTAGGTCTAGCTTAAACAGCCAAGACTGTGTAGTTTGTGCTGAACAAAATAGTAAAACTCTAACTGAAAAATATGAAAGGTACCACATCTGGAGGCAGAGTAGCTCATGAAACGTAGAAAATGTTAGTATTGCCATTTTTATTTGCTTCTTTTGTGAAAAAATAATTGTCATCTCATTCAGTCCGTAAGACAAACAACACTAAGAGTGCCACAACAAGTGTTGCTGTCTTTTTACTTAATGCTTGCAAAAGCATTCCAAGAAATACTAACACTTCTCCACAAATAAAAGTAACAGTTACTGCATATAAACCCCTCCTCCAAAATACAGCATAGCCATTGACAGGTACGAAAGTTAAACAATGTTTCTCCATCTCCTTGTTACCTTTGTTTTTCTGATAATGAAAAATATACACGCAATAAAAATTGAAAGTAAATCCAAAAACTGAATTCATTACCTATAATTATAAAAATACATGATTCATGTATGACTTCTGCTAGAGAGCAACACTGCAAGGTTACCACCACACTTGATTTTTTTTTAGTGGAATTCAAGCTAGAAAAAATGCAGCAGGAATTTTTGCAAGTGGCCCAGCTCCATAGAGCAGGAAGAACTGCTGAGCATTGGCAGTCATATACCTTGGTACACATGCTGGAGAATCAACTTCTCAAGAACAGTGATGGTCAGCATTTTGTTAGGCAAAAATTCTGTTTTCACACTGTGTTTATTACCAGCATCATTGAAGTCAAAGACAGCAGCAAAAATGTTGAGTCCACCATATAATTTAGGAACAGAAGGAAATCATGATATTTATTCTTTATTATTGAATGTCAGTCCATTCGAAAAATTGTTATCTATAGTGTAAGCCTGAGTCTCTCAGGATGTTGGCACCAGTCCACATTCATGAGGTTATTTTTATAAAGTTTCAGACTCAATTTAGGAGAGCTGTAATGTCTGCTAAAAATCCTAAATCAACTACCCATTCAGGGTAATGCAGAATTGGCCCCAGACGTCCTTTGTCATACAAAAGCTGAGCCTTGGCAGGGTGTAGTCAAAAAACTTAGGAAATCACTTTCCCTTTCCTTAACCAGCGTACCTGAGTGTAGTAGGGAATATCTGGATATTCCTCTTCAAATAAAATCAAAATTTCTTTGAAGTGACGATAAATGAGCCTGTGAGAATGAACGTAGGTCACGTTACACACCACTGCATTCACGGCATTTTGGAGACCAGTAACTTTTGCACAGAGAGTCTCTTGGAGTGCCAAACAGTGAACGGAAGGTAAATTTGGCATGTTGAGCTTTTTCCATAGCGGACCAGTAAAACCTTTTACCTTACCACTCCTTGCTGACACCCTTTGCGTGATTGTGCAAAACAACTTTTTCCAAGTGAGTCGTACTCCTTCAGCTACCATTTCAGCCACTTCTAAAATATCTGCCCCTGTAGCAGTGTACTTCATCGAAAGCATATACAGGAACTCTACCGTTATATGTAAGTCATCGTCCCCACAATACAAAAGAATGGCTAACTGATCCATGTCATTAATATCCTTGAATTTCTCAAGTGCTACAGAGTACGCTAGGAAGATTTCAATTTTGCATGCTAATTGTTCACACAAATTGCCGTCAGTTTCGCTGATTCCCAGAGAGAGTGTCATACTGGGAAAAGTGGTCTTCTGCTATATGCGGGAGCTAATGTGTGGTTTGTTGTCCAGCAAAGTCTTCTTTATTAATGGCTCTTCCATAAACGGCTTCCCAGCTTCTGTTAAATATAGGGGAACTTCATAACTAGCTCTAAGAGTCATTTTGCAGCATGCTTTATCTTCTTCACCTTAAAATGGAAATGATTGTATGGCATTGTTGGCCGGGAGGCCCCATTCAGGGGAATTCGGCCACCGTATTGCAAGTCCTTTTTAGTTGATACCACTTCAGCAACTTGCAAGTCAATGATGATGAAAATGATGACGGACTCACAACACCCAGTCCCCTGCCGGGACTCGAACCTGGGCCGCCTGCGTGGTAGGCGGTAACGCTAGTGCTATGCTACGGAGACGGACTTCTTCACCCTAAATTAGTGAAGAAAGATTGTGTTTGAAATAATAAGAATGAAAACGAAAATGAATATACATTTGAGAGGAATGTAAATAAACTTCAGTTCATTTTGCAGGTCTGTTAACCAAAATAAACATGGTACAGTACTGGTAGAAATCTCATTCCTGGCTACAGAAGTCTCTTCTGCAAGAGTTTGCAACTTCAGTAATTCCTTGTCTCTGGTGCCTTCTATAATAATGTGATGTAAAATCGCTAAGCGGTTCTAAGGCTTCCATTCAGTTCCTTGTTGACCAGTCTGGTGTGCCAGTTGAAGATAGCAATAATAAAGACAGAGTTTTAAATTTCACGTTCAAGAAAGTGTTCACACAGGAGAATCGTGAGTCTCCAACCCAGCACAGAGTTCCAAGCAAGTGGAAAAAATGCAGATGACTCCAGTATATAAGAAGGGAAAAAGATCAGACCCACAAAGTTACAGACCAGTATGCCTAACTTCAATTTGCTGCAGAATCCTGCAACATATTTTCAGTTTGAATATAAATATAATGTTTATGAATCGGCCTTGTTTTAGAAAGCATTGCTCATTTGAAACTCAGCTTGCCCTTTTCTCACCTGATATACTGTGTACTATGGATGAATGGCAACAGGCAGGTTTCATATTTCTAGATTTCCGGAAAGCATTTGATATAGTGTGCCACTGCAGGCTGTTAACAAAGGTACAAGCATGTGGAAGAAGTTCACAGATATGCGAGTGGTTCGAAGACTTCTAAAATAATAGGACTCAGTATGTTGTCCTCAATGGCGAGTGTTCATTAGAGACAAGGGTATCATCAGGAGTACTCCAGAGAAGTGTGATAGGATCACTGTTGTTCTCTATATACATAAATTATTTGGTAGACAGGGTGGGCAGCAGTCTGTGGTTGTTTGCTGATATGCTGTGGTGTACAGTAGGGTGTTGAATTTGAGTGACTGTAGGAGGATACAAGATGACTCAGACGAAATTTCCAGTTGGTCTGGTGAATGGCAACTAGCCCTAAATGTGGAAAAATGCAGATGAGTAGGAAGAGCAAACCTGCAGTGTTCAGATACAGTATTACTAATGTGCAGCTTCACACAGTCAAGTCATTTAAATACCTGGGCGTAACATTGCACAGCAATACAAGGTGGAATGAGCATGTGAAAACTGTGGGAGGGAAGGCAGATGGTGGACTTCAATTTATTGAGAGAATTTTAAGAAAGAGTGGTTCAGGAGACTGCTTATAGGACACTGGTGCAACCTGTTCTTCAATACTGCTCGAGTGTTTGGGATCCTTACCAGGTTGGATTGAAGGAAGATATCGAAGCAATTCAGAGGAGGCCTGCTAGATTTGTTACTGGTAGGTTTGAACAAAACTTAAGTGTTACGGAGATGCTTTGGGAACTGAAATGCAAATCCCTGGAAGGAAGGCGGCATTCTTTTCAGGAAACACTATTACGAAAATTTAGAGAACCGACATTTGAAGCTGACTGCCGTATGATTCTACTCCCGCCAACATACATCGCGCATAAGGACCACGAAGATAAGATACAGAGGTGTACGTAAAGTCGTTTTGCCCTCGCTCTGTTAACAAGTGGAACAGGAGGGGAAATGAAATTAGTGGTACAGTGTAACCTCTGCCATGCACTGTATTGTGGGTTGTGGAGTATCAGTGTAGATGGAGATGATTTCACTATACTTTTCTGAATGCAATTTGCTGTAGTGTTTTTCAGTAGATGATTTTCTTACACATGTAATTACTGTACTGCAGATTAGACATTTGGCTTTATTGTCACAACTAACAAAAAAAATAAGAACATTCCCATTCCAATTTAAATGGATGTTCAAAAATTGTTCTTTTTTCAGACTGGGTTGTTCCATTATTCTAGTAACTGTCCTGCAATAATCTATTTCAGCGTCTAATAAGCCATCTATCAACGCACTCAACACTGCACCATAGCGAACAGGAATTGTTCTTTTCTTTTCTGCTGGTAGCTGTGACAAATAACAATTGCTGTTACAGATACATTGATGTGGAAAACTATGTGTGAATGAAATTCAAATTTATTCAAAGCAAGTGATTTAGACAAAGGAATTTTAGTGGAATTATTAAATTTTCCTTAATTCAAATCTCTTTCAAACTTTCCTACCCGTACAACTCTTCTGTGTGTATTTGTGAACAATGAACAATGAAGCATTTACCCTATGTTTCCATACAAAAGCTTCACACTTCAAAAAAAAGTTTTCAACCACAGGTCATCAAGAGTTCGGTGTTCTGTTGAAGGTGTTTTAGCATTTTAGCAAGTAAATGATGGATTTTGCAGCAGCTGATAAATACGATTGTTGAATTTATTGACATTGTAGTTACAATATGTTGTGTACTTCACAATTATGGGAGGATTGTTGACAGGTACAACCGACACTAACATGTCCGTAATAAATATGTTTTCATACTGAAACTAAAGGCAACACCAACAGGATCATTTTACCGACCCCCCCCAACTCAGAAGATATAGTTGCTGGACAGTTCAAAGAAAACTTGAGTCTCATTTCAAATAAGTACCCCACTCATACAATTACAGTCGGTGGTGACTTTAATCTACCCTCGATATGCTGGAAAAATTATATGTTTAAAGCCGGCGGCAGGCATAAAACGCCTTCCGAAATTGTACTGAATACTTTCTCAGAAAATTATTTTGAACAATTAGTTCATGAGCCGACTCGAAGTGTAAATGGTTGCGAAAGCATACTTGACCTTTTAGCAACAAATAATTCTGGCCAAATAGTGAGTATTGTAACGAATACACGGATTAGCGACCACAATGCAGTTGCTGCTAGGCTGAATACCGTAACACCTACAACCATAAAAAAGAAACGCAAAGTATATCTATTTAAAAGCTGATAAAAATGCTCTTAACGCCTTTTTAAGAGACAGTCTTCACTCCTTCCGATCTGATCATGTAAGAGTAGAAAAGTTGTGGAATGTTTTCAAAGAGATAGTATTGACAGCAATTGAGAGATGTATATACCACATAAATTAATAAGTGATGGTACTGATACCCCATGGCACACAAAGCGGGTCAGATTGTTGTTGCAGAAGCAACGAAAAAAGCATGCCAAATTTAAAAGAGCGCAAAATCCCCAAGATTGGTAAAGTTTTACATAAGTTCGAAATATGGCGTGTACTTCAATGCAAGATGCTTGTAATAATTTCGCAAATGAAATTCTGTCTCGAAATCTGGCAGAAAACCCAAAGAAATTTTGGTCATACATAAAGCACACCAGTGGCAAGACGCAATCAATACCTTCAATGCGAGATAACAATGGTGGAGTCACTGATGACAGTGCCACTAAAGCAGAGTTATTAAACACAGTTTTCCGAAACTCCTTCACCAAAGAAGACGAAGTAAATATTCCTGAATTCCAATCAAGAATAACTGCCAAGATGAGAAACATAGAAGTAGATATCCTCAGAGTAACTACGCAGCTTAAATCATTTAATAAAGGCAAGGCCTCCGGTCCAGACTGTGTACCAGTCAGGTTCCTCTCAGAGTATGCTGATCCCCCCAGGGGGTCCACAACTCTTTTGTGGATACGTGCGTAGTGAGCACGGGACCCCGAGCTAATGTGGCCCTCCTTCCTTTCCGGGCTGCATACCTTCCTTTTTTGCATCCTTCCCTATCCCCCATCTTCGCCCCCCCCCCCCCCCTCTCCCCTCACCTCTGGCTCTTTCCTTCCCTTTCTCCCCCTCTGGGAGTATGGTTTGTGCCTATGTCCGGAGATGGACGCTCGTAAATTTAACGCCTTCTTCACCTTCCCTGCTTGTATTTCTTCATCCTTCCTTTTTTACCCTTTTCTCCGCTGCGACGTTTGAGACCTCTCTTCTTTCCTTTCGCTTTCTTTGTTTTTCCCTTTCTCTTTCTTCCTCCCTGTGCGTGTCTGAAGGCCGACCCATGCATTTTCGTGCATAGCCGGTGACGGGGTAACGCGTAATTCCCCGCCCCGGGTAGACAGGTAGGACACGTACGTACCCCCTGGTAACGGCCAGGCCCAGGGAGGGGTGGTTACCCGAGCTGATACCTTCCGAAAGTGCCGATTGGTCCCTCCGTCCGTTTGTCGGGAGGTGTGACCTGAGGTGTGAACAATCACCTAAGGCGGGAGTGCCCTCAGAGAGGGCCCCCACAAGGGAGGAGCGCGCCATCAGAGACGCCGGTAATCATGGGTGATTCTTCCGCAATGGTTTCCTCACCTTCCATTATGTCTGCTCACAAGCGTAAGTTCACTGAGTCTCAGCCACAGACAGTTCTTCCATCATTGCCACAGTTCCTTGTTGTTTCTCGGTCTGACGAAGGTCACGACTTCTCCACGGTCAACCCTTTCATTATTCAGAAATGTGTCGACGCAATTGCAGGTCCTGTAAAGTCTTGTTCCAGATTACGGAATGGCACCTTGTTGTTAGAAATAGTCAGTGCTCTCCAGGCACAAAAATTGCTGCATACTTCACTGCTCAACACCTTCCCTGTCCGGGTTGAAGCGCACCGCACTTTAAATTCCTCGCGTGGAATCGTTTATACACGCTCCCTCGATGGATTGTCTGACGAAGAAATTCAGCACTACCTATCTGACCAGGGCGTAACGGCTGTTCATAGAGTTATGAAAAGGGTTGACACGAACATCATTCCAACCCGCACTGTCTTCTTGACATTTGATAAAGTTCAACTCCCATCAAAAATCAAAGCAGGCTATGAGATAATTTCCATTCGCCCTTACGTCCCAAACCCTACGCGTTGCTATCGGTGTCAGCGGTTCTGTCACACCAGCCAGTCCCGTTCCAATCCGGCCAAATGTGTTACGTGTGGCAAGGATGCCCATGAGGGTGCTTGTCCACCTCCATCCCCTCACTGCATCAACTGTATGGGTGACCATGCTGCTTCCTCTCGAGATTGCCCCGTTTTTAAAGACGAAAAGCTCATCCAGGAAATCAGAGTGAAGGAAAAGGTGTCGACCTTTGCTGCTCGAAAATTATTCGCCAGTCGCCAGCCCACCGTGCCTCAGACAGGAAAATACAGCACTTTCCTTGCTTCTCCTCGGCCAACAAAGGAGGCGGCCACACAGACTTGCGACCTCACCTTTAGTGCCACGGTCGTCAGATCGGCCAGTGCAAAGATCGCCCGTTCAACCTCACCACTTTCGCCTGCCCACTCTATGGCTCATCCTTCATCGGGTTCTGCTAAATCTCGAGCCCAAAAGTCAGACACCCGGACTTCCAAAAAAGAGCACACTCGTGAAGATTTTTTACGTACCCCAACTTCTCAACCATCGGTTCCTCCTCCATTTAAACATCATATTTCCAAGAAGTCTACTAAGAAACCCAGTTCTTCTCCGCCAAGGCATGTCCCATCTACAGCACCACCTGGCGGAAATCGCCCTCGGCCGTCTTCTGTGTCGCCAAGGCGCACTGCTGGCAGCCGATCAACCGGCAAATCGCTGGCGGCAGGAGCTGCTACTGAACAACTTAAGGATCAGGATCTTCTGCCTTCAGCTGAATGCCATTCCATGCTGTCGGTCGCAAGCTCTGAGCAGTCGATGAGTTGACCGCAACCTTGGTCACATTCCTCCATTTTCTGTTCACCCTATGTCCATTATCCACTGGAATATCCACGGCATTCGAGCCAATCGGCATGAATTGTCGATCCTCTTACGATACTACTCGCCGGTCATCTTCTTTCTTCAGGAAACAAAGCTGCGTTCCCATGACCGCTTTGTTCTCCCCCATTTTCAGTCCGTCCGATTTGATCTCCCTTCTGTTGAAGGCACTCCAGCCCATGGAGGACTCATGATTCTTCTCCATGATACTCTCCATTATCACCCAATCCACTTAAACACTTCCTTCCAAGCAGTCGCTGTCCGTCTTTCCCTTTCTGGATATACCTTTTCTCTTTGTACTGTATACATTCCATCGTCCACACCAATGGCACGAGCTGATCTCCTTCATCTTCTTGGTCAGCTTCCACCCCCCTATTTGCTGGTTGGGGACTTCAATGCCCACCACCCGCTTTGGGGATCTCCACATCCTTGTCCACATGGCTCACTCTTGCTAGACGTCTTCCACCAAGCGGATCTAGTTTGCCTCAACACTGGGGTCCCTACATTTTTGTCTGCCTCCACGACAAATTTCTCTCACTTGGACCTTTTGATCGGTACTGTTCCGCTAGCTCGGCGCTTCGAATGGTTCGCCCTTGACGATACACACTCGAGTGACCACTTTCCATGTGTCCTTAGACTGCAGCCTCAACTGCCATGTATGCGCCCGCAATGCTGGAAGTTTGCCCAAGCCGATTGGACACTTTTTTCGTCTCTAGCGACATTCGATGACCATCACTTTCCTAGCGTCGACGATGAGGTCACACATATTACCAACGTTATTCTTACAGCTGCGGAACGTTCAATACCACGCACCTCCGAATTGCCCCGGCGCCCCCCAGTTCCTTGGTGGAACGAGGCGTGCCGTAACGCAATACGTGAACGGCGACGTGCTCTTCGCGTTTTGCGCCACCATCCTACTTTGGCCAACTGTATCCGCTATAAGCAGTTCCGTGCGCGATGCCGTCGCGTCATCCGCGATAGCAAGAAGGCAAGCTGGAAATTCTTAATTAGCTCATTTAACACCTTCACTCCCTCCTCGGAAGTTTGGAGTCGGCTTCGGCGGTTATCAGGCGAGCCTAGTTTCTCCCCGGTCTCTGGGCTCACTGTCGCGCATGATACATTAGTGGACCCCGTCGCAATTTCTGACTCATTGGGTCAACACTTTGCTGAGATTTTGAGCTCTTCAAATTACCCGCCAGCGTTTCTCCCGAAGAAACGTGCAGCGGAAGTGCGACCTCTTGCTTTCTCCTCTCAAAATCGCGAAAGCTACAATACTGTTTTCTCCATGCGGGAACTCCAACATGCACTCTCTTCTTCTCGCTCCTCCGCCCCAGGACCGGATGGTATCACGTCCAAATGTTGCTGCATTTACCAACCCATAGTCTGCGTTACCTCCTTCGCCTTTATAATCGAATTTGGACCAACAGTACTTTTCCCAGACGATGGCGGGAAGCTATCGTCGTTCCTGTCCCGAAACCTGGAAAGGACAAACATCTCCCCTCTAGCTATCGCCCCATTTCTCTCACGAGTAGTGTATGTAAGGTTTTGGAGCGTATGGTGAATTGCCATTTAGCTTGGTGGCTGGAGTCCCGAAGTCTTTTAACACCTACCCAATGCGGATTCTGAAAGCATCGTTCTGCAGTTGACCATCTTGTTGCTCTCTCCACTTATATCATGAACAATTTTCTCCGGAAACGCCAAACAGTAGCAATATTTTTTGATCTGGAGAGAGCATACGATACCTGTTGGAGGACAGGCATCCTCCGCACACTGTTCTCTTGGGCCTTTTGAGGTCGGCTGCCCCTTTTTCTTCGCGAATTTATGGCAGAGCACACATTTAGAGTGTGGGTGAACACTACTCTCTCCCGTACTTTTTCCCAAGAAAACGGGGTACCCCAGGGCTCCGTGCTGAGTGTTGTACTGTTTGCCATTGCTATAAATCCAATTATGGATTGTCTCCTTCCTGATGTCTCGGGCTCCCTCTTTGTGGATGATTTTGCGATCTACTACAGCTCTCAATGGACCAGCCTTCTTGAACGACGTCTTCAAGGATGTCTCGATCGCCTCCACTCTTGGAGCATCGAAACCGGCTTCCGTTTTTCTCCCAGTAAGACCGTTTGTGTTAATTTTTGGCGCCGTAAGGAGTTTCTTCCACCCTCCTTACATCTAGGACCTGTCAACCTTCCGTTTTCGGACGTCGCTAAATTCTTGCGTCTTATGTTTGATAGAAAACTGTGCTGGTCCTCCCACATTTCCTATCTTTCGGCTCGCTGTCTGCAATCCCTCAACACCCTCCGTGTCCTGAATGGTACCTCCTGTTGAGCGGACCGAGTGGTCCTTCTCCGCCTCTATCGCGCCTTAGTGCGCTCGAAATTGGATTATGGAAGCATAGTTTACTCCTCTGCTCGGCCGTCTATTCTTCGTCGTCTCGACTCTATCCACCACCGTGGATTACGTTTGGTGTCTGGAACTTTTTACACCAGCCCTGTGGAAAGCCTTTATGCTGAGACTGCTGAACCTCCGCTGTCCAATCGGCGAGCAGTCCTTCTGAGTTGTTATGCTAGCCATCTGTCTTCCATGCCTGCTAATCCAGCCCATGACATTTTTTTCAACACCTCCTTTGATGTAGGGTATGCAGGCCGCCCCTCCTCACTACTACCACCGGGAGTCGGCTTCCGTCAACTGCTCCATTCTCTTTCCTTCCACTTTCCTAAAACCTTCTTGATAACTTGGGGGACAGCACCGCCTTGGCTCCGTCCCCGGATCTGCCTGCTCCGTGACCTTTGTCAGTTTCCCAAGGATGGTACCCCTTCACCTGTTTATCGTCAGGCATTTTCTGCTCTATGTGCACAAATGACGGAAGCCACATTTATTTACACTGATAGCTCAAAAACATCGTTTGGTGTAGGGAGTGCCTATATTGTTGGCGACACCCCAAATCAATTTCGGCTTCCCGACCAGTGTTCGGTTTATACTGCGGAGCTTTACGTTGTTCTCCAGGCTGTCCACTACATCTGCCGCCATCAGCGGATACAGTATGTTATCTGCTCAGATTCTCTCAGCTCTCTCCTCAGTCTCCAAGCTCTTTACCCTGTCCACCCTCTGGTCCACCGGATTCAGGACTGTCTGCACTTGCTCCACCTGGGGGGCGTCTCGGTGGCGTTCCTCTGGCTCCCGGGACACGTTGGTATATGTGGAAATGAGGCGGCCGATATAGCGGCCAAGGCTGCAGTCTCTCTTCCTCGTCCAGCTATTCAATCGATTCCCTTCGCCGATCTACGGATCTTTTTATGTCGTCGTGTTGTTCTTTTATGGCACGCACATTGGTTGACACTTCCCCATAATAAATTGCAGGACGTGAAAGCTCTTCCTTGTGCTTGGACCTCTTCCTCCCGAACGCGTCATCGGGAGGAGGTAATTTTAACTCGACTCCGGATAGGGCACTGTCTTTTTAGCCATAGACATCTTTTAAGCGATGATCCTCCCCCACTCTGTCCCCACTGCTCTCAGCTGTGGACGGTAAGACACCTTTTAATTGAGTGCCCCTATTGTACTCCGTTACCGCCCGTCTACAGCTGTCACCTGATATATCGTCCATTTTAGCAGATGACACGCGCTCGGCCGATCGCGTTCTTAAGTTTATTAGTGCCAGTAAAATGACGTCAGTCATTTGAAGCTTTTTTTTGGGGACAACCAACCCCTTTCTGTAGCGGATTTTAAGCCTTCCTTCTGCTTTTAGTTTCTCCAATTGTTTGAGTTTCGTTCCCATTGCTGCTGGTCTCCATTTTCGGTTTTTTACTGTTTCCTAAGTCGCGAACCGGGCGCTAATGACCATAGCAGTTTTGTGCCCTAAAACCAAAAAAAAAAAAGAGTATGCTGATAAAATAGCTCCATATTTAGCAGTTATATACAACCACTCTCTCATAGAAAGATCCGCACATAAAGACTGGAAAATTGCTGAAGTCACACCAATACCCAAAAAGGGAAGTAGGAGTAATCCGCTGAATTACAGGCCTATATCACTAACGTCGATTTGCAGTAGTGTTTTGGAACATATACTGTATTTAAACATTGTGAAGTACCTCGAAGGAAACGATTTGTTGACACATAGTCGGCACGGATTCAGAAAATATCATTCTTGTGAAGCACAACTAGCTCTTTATACTCATGAAGTAATAAGTGTTATCGACAGCGGATGTCAAATTGATTCCACATATTTAGATTTCCAGAAGGCTTTCGACACCGTAGCAATAGATGGAAAGTTATCGAGTAAAACAGAAGTAATATCCGTCATTCCACAAGGAAGTGTTATAGGCCCTCTGTTGTTCCTGATCTATATTAACGACATAGGAGACAATCTGAGTAGCTGTCTTAGATTGTTTGTAGATGATGCTGTCATTTACCGTCTAATAAAGTCATCAGTTGATTAAAACGATTTGCAAAATGATTTAGATAAGATATCTGTATGGTGCGAAAAGTGGCAGTTGACTCTGAATAAGAAAAAGTGTGAAGTTATTCACGTGAGTACTAAAAGAAATTGGCTACATTTCGATTACGCGATAAGTCACACAAACCTGAAGGCTGTAAATTCAACTGAATACTTAGGGATTACAATTACAAATAACCTAAATTGGAATGATCACATAGATAATATTGTGGGTAGAACAAACCAAAGACTGCAATTCATTGGCAGAACACTTAGAAGGTGCAACAGGTCTACTAAAGAGACTGCGTACACCATGGTTGTCCCCCTATTCTGGGGAGTATTGCTGTGCAGTATGGGATCCGCATCAGGTGGGACTGACGGATGACATCGAAAAAGTACACAGAAGGGCAGCTCGTTTTGTATTATCATGAAATAGAGGAGATAGTGTCACAGACATGATACGTCAATTGGAGAGTGGCAATCATCAAAACAAAGGCGTTTTTCATTGCGATGGGATTTTCTCATGAAATTTCAATCACCAGTTTTCTCCTCCGATTGTGAAAACATTCTGCTGGCACCCACCTACATAGGGGGAAATGATCGTCGCGATAAAATAGAGAAATCATGGCTCACACAGAAAAATTTAAGTGCTCGTTTTTCCCGCATGCCGTTCGAGAGGGGAGCAGTAGAGAGACAGCTTGAAAGTGGTTCATTGAACTCTCTGCCAGGCACTTTATTGTGAATAGCAGAGTAATCACATAGATGTAGATGTAGAAAAGTTCAGCTTTTGAGTCTGCTCCTATTCTAGCTATGCATCAGTGCCATGGTAAGACTGCTTCAAGGAATAAACTTAAATCATAGTTCTAATTGCAGTATGAAGATAAACTTGCTTTTTAATATATGTGAGGTAAAATGTAAAACCTTTTATGGAGTCTGTATCTGTCAACTTTCTTTCTTTACCCCAGTTCCATTCTCCCCCAATAAGTCTTACAGTACTTGCTAGCCAAGACTCGTTTTTGTACCCTTGTTTTTATAATATGAGCACCTTATATTGTAAATAAACAGTTTTGTAGCCCCAGAATTAACATCTCCCTGCCTACATAATCTTTATTGTACACCAACACTGAAATGTGATCGGAAGCACGCAATGCACTGAAATTTACGTGAAAAACTGCTTGTGTGGTTGCTCAGGCAACTAGAATTCCCGCACAGAAATAAGCCAGGGCACAGTGTACTGTGTGCAACATTGAAGACACACCCCGCTTGTGCTGCAGCTGCGGCACAAATTTTGGCTCCATGTGGGCACTTTCACTTAGATGCCCCAGATCTATTTCTGCCACTTTTTTTTAGCTCAAATCCTGCTGGAAAAAATTGTATTTTGACTGTATCCTAAAGTCTATTGGAAACTGTTGTGCTGCTTCTTGCTCACCACTTTCTCAGAAAGAAATTTGGGAAGATCAACATAATTATTAAAAGGTGGAAATGGAGGAACTAGAAATGTTAGTGTCACTGAAAGGAAGTGACAAGAGAGCCTGATATTTAAAGTTCCGTCAGTGCTGAGAGCCTGCACTGTCCACAGTAGAGAAAATTGGTCGACAGTATGGGTAATGGGAAGATATTTGTGATTCACTCCAATCCCCTTCAATATGTATCAGCAATATTCTGTTCCTCCCATCACCCACACTTACAATATATGATGAAACTGCTGTGCTTTGCCATTGTTATGAAAATGTGAAAAGCAAAGCTCTCCGGAACTTGTTAACCAACACTCACACCCTTTCCTTTTCCTTTACACTTTTTAATTTTTGTGTTGCGTTGGATTGCAACACAGCTCAACATTGTGAGGTAGATGAATTTAAAGCAAAATGTAAATTATTTTGTCTTAATATGTGCCATGTGACCAGGGCCAGTTTGAGAATGTTTTTTCACACAAGTGACTTATCATCTGGTGCTCTCTCTACACTTTTTGCAGAAATGTTGCATTTGAGCACCCCTCTCATCTTGGCGCCCCAAGGGCTCACTACTAGTTGTGATATGTCCTGTATAGAGATCTTACTGTTGTGGCACCTGTGAGATCCCTCTAGCTTGTTGATTCAAGTGGCAGCTTGCATCAGTTGGGCCTTTAAATGACTGCATGTGAGACACATTGCAGAAATGTAAATAGTTTAGGACTAAAGGTGGCCAATCATAAAAAATCAGATGCATTCAGTAATTGATTGACACACACAGAAAAGACACAGGAGGCAGAGAGTGAGGTTTGGGGTGGGTGGCCAGCAGCTCAGAGCGAGGCAGTTGGTTCTCCGGCTAGGAATGCAGGAGGCAAGTATGGCAGGTACACAGACTGGACACGTGATCACAGGTGTTAGAGCAGTGCATGCTGACGGTAATGTGTGGCCGTGAATTGGGAGGAGGTGACAGGATGCAAGAGAGGGGAAATTACTGGGTGGACGATGTGGGGGCAGATGGAGACCAGGACGGTTACGGGAGCAGAGAAGTTGGTGGTGGAGGGAAGAATGAAGATGGCGTGGGTTATAAAGTAGCCATTGAAATTGATCATGTTATACTCAGTTTAATGTTGTGCCACCAGATGGTCAACTTTGTTCTTGGAAACAGTCTGGCGGTGGTCATTCATCCTGGTGGACAGCTAGTTGGTAGTCATATTAATATAAAAGGCTGTGCAGTGTTTGCAGCAGAGTTGGTATCTGACAAGATGGATAGCGTGGCCTCTGATGGGATAGGGTAACTTATGAGAGTATTGCATGTGTGAGGTGACATGTACCAGTCAGCCAATCTAGGGTTTAAAGTACTAAAGTAGGACAGTGGACTCTTATTTATTAGAGAGAATGTCTATTGATGTAGATGTTCATGATTTCTTTAAGTAATTCAGTTGATTGTCAAACGGAGGAAGTAGAAAAATGTTCAGGACAAGACCAGAATACAGCAACATGTCACTTAAAAGTGAAATAAAAAGGAAGTGCAAAAAGAAATAGTTGTCAGAAGGATTCATTCTGCATATAGAAAAGTCGGAAGTCTTTGGTGAAATTAATAGCAAATGTCTCAACATTAAGAGTGCAGGAGGAATTCCACTGTTAAGTGCAGAGGAGAGAGTAGGTAGGTGGAAAGAGTGTATTGACAGCCTCTACAAAGGGGAGAAACTGTCTGATGAAGCGATAAAAGAAGAAAGAGGAGTCGATATGGAAGACATAGGGGATCCAGTATTAGAGTCTGAGTTTAAAAGAGTTTTAGAAGACTTGAGATCAAGAAAAGCAGGAAGTATAAATAACATTTCTTTGGGGAACTGGCAACCAAACAATATAAGTTGGGTTGTAGAAGTTATGGTTCTGGAGACTTACCATAAGACTTGAGAAAAAATATCATTCACAATCCCAAAAGTGGGAAGGACAGATAAGTGCAAAAACTATCATACAACCAACTTCACATCTGGTACCTCCCAGTTGCTAGCAAGAATAGTGTACAGAAGATTGGGAAAAAAAGTTGAGGATCTGTTACATGCTGATTACTTTGGCTTTGGGAAAGAGAGGAATAATTCTGATGTTGTGCTTCATAGTGGAAGCAAGTCTTGAGAAAAATCTCAAATTCGTAGAAGTTGTCAACATAGAAAAAGTGTCTGCAAATGTAAAATGATGCAAGACGTTAAAAATGCTTAGGAAAATAGGTGCAATCTATTTTTTAACATTTGGTAATATACAATGTGTACAAGAACGAGCAGGGAACATTAAAAATGGAAGGGAAAGAACAATAAGGGTGTAAGACATGATTGATGACACTTGCTCCTCTTGTTCAATCTACCTATATGTCAAATAAGCTACGATGGAAATAAAAGAAAGATTAGTGGTGAAAGGCTATGAGTGGTAAGATTTGCTGATGACATTACTATCCTCATTGAAAGCAGGGAAAAGTTGCAGGACCTGTTCAGAGGAAGAAACAGTATAGTGAGCATACAACATGGATTGAAAGTAAACCAAAAAAAGACGAAACTAATGAGGAATAACAGAATTGAAATCAGCCATAAACTTTGCCTTAATATTGGGAACCACAAAGTAGACGTAGTCCACCTTGGAAGCAAAATAACACATGAGGAACAGAACAAAGAAGGCATAAAAAACAGGCCAAAAGATGTCTCGTAGTATCAGATGTCAGCCTTAATTTAAGGAAGAAATTTCTGAGAATGAAATTTGGAGCACAGCATTGTACGGAAGTAAATCGTCAATTGTGGGTAAACCAGAAAAGAAGGAATTCAAAGTGTTGGGGATATAGTGCTTTAGAAGGATGTTGAAAATTAGGTAGACTGATAAGAAGGGATAGGATAATTTTATTGAAACAATAATGTGATAAACGGTAGCTTGGACATTTTCTAACAAAATGACATAGAAAATAGGGTTTTTCTCTGTTAATGGGTAAAAATGTCATAAATCTGAGGATATCAGTGATGACTGACAGCTATTTAATGTCAGAATTGGATACTAACTTTTCAGCATGGCTAACAGTGGCATACAACCTATTTTGAAGTAACAGCAAATTTTTCACATTAAGAAATGAGATCAGAGACGTTTTATGTCCACTCACTGCCAACCTTAATGATTAAACAGTATTGTGCACAGTAGCAGTGTGGTATTCTTGGTTAATTGTGTTTTCCATTGCTGCTAATGGATATCTTCGTAAGAAAGGTACCATTATTGAATATATAAATATATTGTCATTTAAATTTTCATTGGACAAAACGTTTCAGCATTTGTCATGGGGGGTAAAAGCAGAACAAACTGTATCCATTGCAATTTAAACTCAGCATGTAAAGCATACTAACATACAAAAATATTATTAGTAGCGCTATAATTGTTTCGATATTTTTTTCAAAAGCCATTGGAAGATTTTCTGCAAGAAAAATCTATAAAACTATTTATCAAGTCACAGTTCATCTCACTATGGTGTCCCAGTGATGAACACGTGTGCTGTGAAAATGCTAAAGCCTGCAGTGACTGCTGCCAACAGGGCATGGGAACTTGAAACCGAAGGATTTTACGGTTCCAAAAAATAAGTGTGTATGCGTGTGTGTGTCTGTGTTCCCTTTTTTTTTCTTTTTTTTTTTCCTCCGCTGCAATAACAGACTTCATCGTAGCATAAAGATACAATTTTGAAGCGTGTGTGGAGTGAAAAAAAGTAAGGGCAAAACGGATGAAGCAGTGGAATTTGCCAATAAAGCGGCAGTCTCCAGTTAGCCGCAGCTTTTTAAAGCTGCAAAAAAGTGACTGTGGATATCTGCCCGAGGGGATTATGGAACGAGTTTTGAAGCCCAACAGCACTCAGCGAATTGGAAAATAAAGATTTTCAGCAGTGGATGAACAAATTCATTGAAGGTGAGCAGCATTTTTTTAAACAGTAAAATATAGTTTGATCTTCACACTATTGAAAGGTAAAACTTAATATTTAATAAAGTAATGTTTTACTCTAGTATGGTATCAAGTTGTTTTAAAAGATCAAATAACTAATTATTACTTTTTAGGTGCTGGTGACATGCCAATTCCACATTTGTAAACACGGGGAGACTATTGTGCCTACAATACAACAATGGTGTAAAATGATGTAATGGAGCAGCCGACTGAAAGAGAGTCATTATGTTAGCCAACAACACCACTGACAGAAGAAGCTGTTGTGTTTTCGCGGTGTTGTTGAGACCATGCTGAAGCTTTTTGTTGCAAGTATATGGGTTCTCAGGCAAACTCTAACGCAACATGCTTATGCAGTTTTGGGGGCTCTTCAGGGATAGAAATACTGCACGATAATGTGAAAGCCATAGTGAATGACACCACTGGAGAAGATGGCGCCAAAAAGTGCACTTTGCATCCACTGATGGGCAGTCCACACAAAGTGGAAATGCAGGGTGCACCACCCGCCACGGTGGAGGCGAAACAAGAGGCACATGCCCTGCCCACAGCAGAGAAGAAGACCAGGTGGGACACAGACATTGTGGAAGGCAGTAACAGCAGTCACGCAACAACGCAGCTCCCAGCTACGGATTCAGCGAGAAGTTGCAACATCGGCAGCCCGATATCAGTCGGCCTGCTGACCAACACCTGCTGTGCCGGTGCTAGAAATGAAACCACCCCAATAGTTTCAAACCAGAGGACAGCCAAAGAGAGATGCTATAACTGCATCCAACAAGTATGGGACTCACAAGACCTACGAGGCTGGTGGAGTGTTAGAACTCGAAGGCTGAAGGGAACTCCATGAAGACTAATGTGCAGTAGTGAATGACAGTGCCAGATACATGAATAAATGTATCAACTCTTTGGAAACAATCAAAGGTGGTAATTTAAACCACGTTTGTCCCAGGGTACATAAACTGAATCTTATTTTGAACTCTTTATTTATTTATTCCTTCAAAGAAACTTACGAAGTTTAACACTGTGATAATCAATTTAAAAAGTGCTTTGATGAACTTCAGGAAGAGCATCAGTTGTATTTGCATCTTCTGAAAGAAAAGAACAGAATGCAAAGATTTCCTTCTTTCAGTTTTAACATGCTGAAACTCGTGGCTCTCCACAGCTACTTTGTGGTACATTTTGAAGAACTGATGTAACTCTTCCTCAGAGGCAGTTTCTGGGAACAGTATAATGAAGACGATATGTCAAATCATTGTCAGATGATGGATTGAACTTGATTCTTGGTGAAGACCACGTTCGTTAAAAACTTATGACTCCCTTCTTAGTGACATAAAAGTATCTCATTTTGCTCCAGCTTTATTGAAAGCTAAAACAGCTTAAAGAATGTTTCAGTGCAAGAAAATTTTTGGTGATGAAACAAATAATACTAAAAAATTGAAAGTGGCAAGTGCTTCATGCAGAAGATAAGGAGGGATTGATGCAAACTTGTTTCATCTTAAGACGAGGTTGTCAAGTCCCATGGTCACACATCCAAGCAGATCAGACTTCTAAGCTTTAGAGTCATGTTTAAACCATGGGCAACAAGCTTGATTCCCATTAATGTAAACATGACAAGGCTGTTGCAGTCTGTACCTGGAATGGCATGTCTCAGTAGTACAGGTATTCTGAAGGGTTGTAAATCTCTTAATAATTTTGCTAAAAAGCAAATGTCAATGCAGTCAGAAAATGTTGACATAGTTAAATGTCTGCGGACAGTAGGAATTGATTATCAGCAGTTTGCGGTTGTGACACTGAAGGTTATTTGGATTCCGTGTGCCAATATAGTCAGTGAGAGGTTATTTCCTAACTACCATGAAATGTTGACAGATCAGCCAGCAAAATCCATCAGAAGATACTCTGGAAATCAACAAGGCTGCCATTTGAAAAGCTTTCTGTAGTATTTGACTGTGAATATACTTGTCTTCAAGTTTTATATTTTACTGTAATTATAAAGTAATACATTTGTATAAAATACCGAAACGTAAGATACCTGCAGTCAGCTTTGTACTAGACATCTTAAAGATGGATATCACCTCAGTCCAGTATGGTGACTATGTCACATACAATTAACAAATTAAAACAAATACAAAGTTTAATCTTAATAAATTGTAGAACAATATGACACCAACAGGACACCCATGGAAATTAGTGGTCTTGGGGGGGGGGGGGGGGGGGGGGGGAGAAACTGAGCTATTTGATACCAATGAATGAGTAAATCTGCAGAACAGGTTATTGAAAAAGCCACTAACCAAAAACAAACTTTGCATCAAGTTGTGTTATCGAAAACTTCAATTGATCTACATAGCTATAACAAAGTGCGTAGTCTAAGACACCAAAACTCACTGCAAAATAACAAGTACCAAAGACTTCGCTTGTCCCATATAGCTAGAACATAGTCACCATTACCAAGAAACCAAAACACACTGCAAAAACTGTTATAAAAAAACTTCAATTGACCCATATAACTAGAACGAACTTAATGATACCCACCAACCATAAGTAAATATTGTTAACTGACAGACCAAAGAAAGCAACCTACAAGTGCACAGATATTTTCTAACATTAATTTGTGTGTGCAGCTAAATCGCAAGCTGTGGCGCCTTATAAACACAACATACTTCTTAATATAAACAAAAAATTAAGTCAAAATTCAGCATCACACAAAGGAAATATGGGCTAGTGAAACAAACAAATAATATATATGTTACTAAAATATAGGTAAAAAGTACACCTGCTAATGTAAATAGTAAAAATTGCCATACAGTGCACTGAAAATTATATTTTAAGAGAACTACACAAAATGTGGAGAGCTGTTAAGCAACTGCTAGTGTCAACTGATTACCCAAGGTGGTGGAGCCAGGGAGAAAATATAATTCAATAAATGCCATCATGACAATTGACTTAAAATATGTGATGGCACAATGAAGTATAGTTGTGCAAAATGTTGTAATATAGAATTGAATGTTCTGTAAAATTTAATGTGTACTCACAGGTTCTTGCCTAAGCACGAGCTCAGAAACCAGAATTTTCTGAAAGTATCCTACCAGTTTTTTGAGCATTCTAACCAGTTTTTTGAGCATTCTAACAGTTATTGCCGTGAGTTGATGCCCAGACTGTCACATTCAAACCTAATGTAGGCCTTGGGCTATGATTTGACAAACTGCTAACAATTCCGAACTTCAAAACAAAGCACTCGCCGCTATCTACCTTTGGTTGCAACCACTCACCTAAAACTGTATGACAAACAAGTTTCAGAACTACACTAGGGTGTTCCACCACAACCTATGACACACCCTTTTTAATTACTCTGCCCAGTCAACAAAACATTTTGCATCATGAGTCAAAGCCAAGGCTTGGTACCATACGTTTTGATTGGCCTACCTTTTTTTTTTTTTCAAGTCAGTGTAATGTAAATAAGTGTGATGTATATGGTGTAATAAATATAATGTTTATGAAAAATATGGTTTCATTTTCAGCATTCAAATATGGTTAAATAGAACAAAAATAAATAATCAAAAAATGAGAAACAAGCCAGCAGTAAATCCCACCAAATACTGCAAAAGACAAGGCCAAAAGAGAAACATGTGGACAACTCTGACAAGGGACAGGCCGTTAAGATGTATTAAGACATCGTGGTACTTCAGGGAGCTGTGGAGGGTAAAAACTGTCAGGAAAGGTAGAGCTTGGAATACAGGGTGTGTGTAGAAAATAGGCTGAATGAATCGGTAAAAAATAATTTATTGAAAATAAAAGTACAAATGTGTAGTATTCTTCAAAATAGAACCCTTGGGCATCAGTACGTTTTTTCTAGCTGCTCTGGCAGCTCTGGTAAGCTTCCTGGAACACGTTGATGGGAACCTCCTTCAGACACCACATCACGGCGGTTTTCACGGCATCTATCGACACAAAATGATGGCCCTTTAAGCTTCACCTTATTCGATGAAAGTCCACTTGTGCCAGATTGGAACTGTGTAGTGGCAGGGACAGCGTTGCTACACTGTGCCTGGCCAGGAATTTGCTAACAATGAAGGCAGTTTGAGACATCACATCATTCCAAATAAGCTCATTTAAGCATTGTGATGGTCTTGGAGCCTGATTTCACTTACTTAACTCAAAATTTAATGGCATGTCACTGTTTAGTGAATTGTGGTATTTGATCTCCTAATATGTCACTTGAACACCACAAGCAATATGCAGTGGGCATTGGGCAGCATGCAACTGGTGAGGAACGCATTACCTTCCCAGGCCCCTCCCCCAACCAACTTTTCCCCTACCAGTCGCAACACAGTACTTTCCTAGACATACCCTGTACATCCAACAAATTATTTGGGTGCAAATGCTGATCTGATATAAAGAGGTTGAAACATCAGAGGAATTTGTGGCCCTCATCAAATCAGTCCGAAGACTGATGGCTGGCCACCGCTCCTTCCCCCTCGCTGCTGCAACTCTCCCTCCCCGACTCTCTGAAGTCTTGCTCACCCCACACCTCACCTCCAGAAAAGGAACATGATTTCATTCACCAGAGCATAGTTTAAAATAATTGATGTCAGCAGTTAGCACATTTGAACACTTAAGTACTTTCAGTTGGAAAGTTGCCACAGCCAGTAGAGTAATTGCATATCGACTAGGACTCAAAGGTTAAAATGTGTTCTGTCACCTTTTTGTTTTTCGTATGGATAATTGAAAGTATAACAAAACTTATAAATTATAGAGTGCGGCAGTCAGTCGTCCTGTTTTAGATTTTATTAAGCAAATCCAAATTTTGGCTGATTGCTGCTCTCTATAATTTATAAGCCGCATAAGTCGCCGAGTGCACCCACTTTCCGAATGGAAGTAACCTGATATGATAAACTGAAGATTAACTTCACTTTGTGCAATAATTAAAGGATGATATAATAATATAGGTAATAATAACACAGTTGTAGGTAATAACAACACATTGTTTCACATTAATATCAAAGCACTCTTACCATTTACTGATTAGGCACAGGCACATCTTGATTAGTTTAATTGTCATTTCTTTTCTTGCAGCTACTAGGTGAAAGAAATGGGCGTGCACCAAAGTACCCTATAATTCAACATGCATGATGAATTATTTTATTTTTTCCTGCGCTGCACTATTTATAATTGACTTTCTTAACCGTTTTTCATTTTCATCCATCAGTGATGAATGAAAAACAGTTAAGAAAGTCAATTATAAATAGTACAGTGCAGGAAATAACGCAAAATGCCAAAAGCTGCAGATGTAAAATGAAGCCTGTTGACATCAACCACTGCTAGCAAGAGGGGAGGGTGCAGACTGTGTAAAGAAACACCAATACCACAGAAGATGCTTTGTAAATCAAAGTGAAATGCATATAGTGTAATTCTTTTTAATTACATTGCAGTCAGCTCAAGACAGATAACCTATAATAACTGATGAATAATAAGATTTTGATAATCTTCTTTTGGGCTATGGTATAATTAATTCATTACTACTACTACTACTACTACTACTACTACTACTACTACTACTTCCTTCAAATAATGGAAAGTCTGGGATCAAAAAATAAAAATATGGATTGCTGCTCACCACATGGAGGAACCACTGTCAGGTGGCTTGCGGAGTATGGATGTAGATTGAGTCGCAAGCAGACACAGTGAAAAGACTGATAAAGTTTTGGAAACACACACACGCACACACTTGCTGTCTATAGCCTGAGTGGCTGTAGATAGTAACTGTGTGTGTGTGTGTGTGTGTGTGTGTGTTTCTGAAGAAAAACTTTTCTGTATGAAAATTAAACATTTTGCAGTCTTTTCATTGTGTCTGTCTGCGTCTCGGAGGCTCCTCTATGTGGTGAGTAGTGATACAGTATCCGTCTTTCATGACAAAAAAAAAAAAAGTTGCAATTGGATCTGATAAATTTTTTCCTGGATAATGTCTTTGCAGTGTATCTAAAAGATGTGAGGCACATTTTCTCTGTCTGGAGCCAGTCAAAACGAATAGCGCTCATGACTTTTCACACAATGCCCAGTGTCAGTGGAAAGCATCTGTTTATTTCCTTTTACAAATAAAATTATTTTTAAAGCAGAATTTTATGTGTGTATTCGATAGAGTGGTCCCAGATTAGTCTAGTGCAATATTTGTTTTTTCAATATGTTTTAAAAGGGATAACAACACTTGTAGACTAACCAGTACTTGAGCAGCGACACTGCCACTCTGGCCTGAGATGACTGCTACTGCCAAGCATGCAGCGCTGTTTGGTCACTGCTGGAATGCTATTTATTCTTCATGTTTTACTATCCCTGTTAATAGATACTGGTAAAACGAATATCACACTAGACTAATTTGGGAGTGCTCTATATAATGGGAACGTAAAATTCTGATTTAAAAATAATTTTTCTTGTAAAGGGAAAAGGACTGATGTGGGTGTTGCATGAAAGACATGGTGAGCAGTAATTGTTTGGGCCACCTCCAGCTACACAACACAAAAACTATATTGCAAATAACTGCTGAAACACCAGAGAAAATGCTCCTGATGACTCTTAAGAGAAACATCCTGTGTAACAAGTCAAGTGTATTTCATGTGGAGAAAAATTTCTGTATATTCTTAGAATATGTGGGTCTAAAAACCAGACAGTAACAGTTTTGAGTAACATTTCAAGTATTAATCCCTCTTCTGTGTGTTCTCAACATAACCCAGAAAATAGGTTGTTGCGATTAGTTTCGGTCAGTAGTGTATTGCAAAATCGCTGTCACTCTTTGTGCTGTCAATTACCCAAATATATTCTGCAAGACGCCCTACGGTATGCGACGGAAGATACTTTGTGTACTACTACGTGTCGCAGTTGCTAACCAAGCAAGCTTCAGTGTGAACTCAATCTCTAATTTTACCTTCATGTTCTTTTTGTGAGAGGTATGTAGAAGGAAACGAGAGATGGTGGTTGACTCTTCTACACTGTACAGTGTTGGAATTTAATAGTAAAACATACCTTGGGACACAACAGCTCTTCCCTAAAGTCTGCCACAGGAGTTGGATGATCATCTTGGCGACACTAAATGAACCATGTCAAAATGCGTTAATCATCTTTGGATCTTCTCTATTCCCTGTGAGCAAACCAACCTGATAAGGGTCCCACGCTGAGGGGTGACGCTAAAGTATTGGTCGAACAAGGGAAGTGGCTTTCCAATTTAAATATGGAGATGGAAAAAAAAAATATGGAAACACCATTCCTAATATGGTGTTGGATAACTGTTGCCATTAAAATCCATTTCCACTCATGTTATAATGGATGAATGCAGATCCTGTACGGTTTTCTAGGGACTTTGACACCATTCTTCCTGCAAAATAGTGGCAAATGCAGGTAATTATGATGGAGGTGGTAGCTTACCACCCACCTTTCCCGTCAAAGGATCAATAACATTGAAATCTAGTGACTATGATAGTCAGGGCAAATGCAACAATTCATCTTCATGCCTTCAAAACTTAGTCTTACTGATGTGAGCTCTGTGGACAGGGCCCCTTGTTGTCTTGGAACACAATGTCACCATTGGCAACAAACATTGTACCAAGGGATGGTCCTGATCAGCCAAAATTATCACCTAATCCTTGCAATAATGCGACCCTGTAGAGTACCCATGGAATACCGCAATACTGTTGCCCAAATCATTACCGAACCCCCTACATGTTTCACTCTTGTGACATAAATGTGGTCAGAAGTTGGAAACAATGTGCATCAAGACTCGCCGAACCAAATGACTTTTATCCACTGCTGCATAGTCCGGGTTTTATGGCTTCGGCAGCACATTTTCCAGTACCCATGGAATACCACAATACTGTTGCCCAAATCATTACTGAACCCCCTACATGTTTCACTCTTGTGACATAAATGTGGTCAGAAGTTGGAAACAATGTGCATCAAGACTCGTCCAACCAAATGACTTTTATCCACTGCTGCATAGTCCAGGTTTTATGGCTTCAGCAGCACATTTTCCTGTTATGGTCATTAGCATCTCAAATAAGTGGGTTTGAAATTACGGCTCACCGTGCAGTACGCTGCTTATGGAGCTCCCTTTGTTGTATTTTAGTTTTGATAAGGTTTGCGAGTGTGAAATTCTATTCTACAGTGACTTTGCTACTGTTATCCTCTAATTTTTGTCGCAGTCCTCTTAAGTGACTGTCACAATCATTCAGTTCACAGTTTTGTTCACATTGTGCATTAGTTGACGATATTCCCTGTAAGTGATATTTAGTATCTGCAGAAGGCGTGACAATGCCGCTATTCAACAATTGTTGGCATGAGTGCTTCACGAGCCAACAGTGGCTCAGTAACAACTGAGAAATAGTACCATGGTGAGAGGAACAAACTTGGTGTGTGAATTGATAAACTGGTAGAAGTGTGTCCAAATCCACGTAAATATGCCCATGGCAATATACTCAGCACACAGCTCGTGTGGATGGCTAGCAACTGAGCACATAATAACACTCTGCATGAAGCACAAAGTGATGTCCATAGTGGGTTAGCTCCACATGAGAACTTACTTGCTCTGCTTACTGCTTGTAGCAAGTAAACACTTACACCGGCGTGTCTGCCCATACAATACTATGTATGCACCTTCTGTGGCAGGTGTCCAAACTACTTCACTGCTCTACCCATGCAAAATTTCTGGACTACTATACAGTTCTACCCAAGCAAGCACATCTGCCTCAATTATGATGTCCACTGGCAGGGATACTAAATGCCTTTCCCCTGAAGAGGCAATGTAGAGCTGAAAGCGGCCAGGTGTGGGCCGCAGTCTCAAGTGCAGAACCAGAGCAGGCGTCATAGAACCATCAGACAGACCGACAAAATGGTTCCTGAAAATAGTAGGCCTAACTGTTAACAGATCACTAAAAAATTGACCTACTGATATAGACTGATGGGATTGAACCTTACTATACATATGAAAAACAATATTGCTTTTACCGTGTTCCGAGCCTTATTGTTACATACCTTCTCAATTTCTAAATTTATGTGAACACTAAGAGAATTCTTCTCAGTGAACTTGAGCCTAGCTTCCTTTCACAAAAGATTAACCTCTCTGTGGGATGTTCGTTTCGACCTTTCAGCAGGTCAGTTAACACACAGTTGCCAAAAATTCATTTCAAACACAATAACATACATTTGTCAGTTGCAGATTATCATGACTCTTTCTCAACTGACATGCTTGAACTCTGTCTCTCTGGTAGGGAACTTCGCAAATGAAATCTGGCACTTGTGTGGCACTCCTTTCAGATTGGGGAATCCTGGGCATACACACATATAATGCATTCAGTTCAAATCACAGTATACATAGGAAGACCGGTGTGTATTTTAATATTGCCTATGCTCGGGATTAATTTTATAAAACAAAATGTTATCTTTTATAATAATGGGGGTTTTCTGAAAAAGTCAACATGAGATTGTAATTGACTTCCCCATTTTAAATGATAATTGGTGAGGTTTTGCCAGACTAATTTCCTCCATTTTGGACCCATGTAATTAATGGAAGTGCCCTAAATCAGTAATTAAACATGCCAATACTAATTATTTGACAGGAGAATCTAGGCATATCACATGTAATGGTATTCAATTAACTTGTTCAGATCATTCTTCTGTAGGCTTACCCATGGCTACTTCACATGGGAACTATATTCATGATGAAAATGGGATACACGCACATGAGGAAACAACATTTGATATGAAAAGCATTCTCCAGGACACTTGGAATATACTGCTGCAAGAAAAGGACATTAAATGAGTCAAAGAAAAGCAGAGAAAAAAAGAATGTTATCTATCGTCAACTATGAAAATGCATTATTATTGAAGTTGATGGAAAAGAAAAACTTATTGCTACAGTAACAGGAGACAACAACACCCTTTTGTACTTGTCCATGCAGAAGAACTGTTTGAAGTATAGCACGATAATCACTTGAAAATAAGACACGGACGTCGCACATGGGTTGAAAAGGACCTGCAGTTTATGTACAAAAATGTCACCAATAAGGTTATTACTTTCTATGTTTGCTTATGCAAACCTTGTCAGGCTAGAATAAAAGTCTCTCGGTGTACACGCCGCGTCGATTTAGGATAAAACTCCAAGCTTTCGACCACTACCTCCATGATTGTCGTCAGGGCTAAAACTGACTGTCGTAAAGTGGAGAGGCTCCCACTTTCATATGCAAAGGACGGCTTCTGATTGGCTGGAATAAGTCGTAGCAACAGCGATATGGCGCGTAGTGAAATGGTGCCCTCTACTTCCATAGATGTAGTTTCTATCACGCGTTGCTTGCAGCGCCATCCCTTGAATCAGGAGGTAAAGTGCGGGAAGTTTTCCTCTGCGATTTTTCTTTATCCAGTGCACTCTTCCAGTTGTTGCTAAGTGCATAACCGTTGTCTCTGTTAAAGTTGCTATCGCTAAGTCTAATTTCGACTGCTTCCCGGATCACAGAGTCCCAGTAATTCGATGCATGGGCTATTACTCTCATTTCTTCAAATAAAATCTTATGCTTGTTAAGCAGACTATGCTCAGCCACATCTGATTTTTCCAAACACCTGTATTTTAGGTGGCGCTGGTGCTCGATGCAACGGTTGGCAACGGTTCTTACCGACTGGCCCACGTAATTCTTGCCGCATTCGCAAGGAATACTATAAATTCCAGGCACCCTTAAGCCAAGACTGTCTTTGACTGGTCTCAACATTTCTTTCATATTCCTAGGTGGTCGGAAAACTGGTTTTATTCCTTGCCTCTATAGGACTCTGCCTATCCTACTTGTTGTAGCACCGCAAAATGGAAGCCGTGCTATGTGTTGGTCCTCTTCTTGTTTATGGACGGCATCGTGTCTTACTTTCTTGGACAATACTGATTTAATTTCACCGGCAGAATAACCATTCCTCTTGAAAACAGCCGTCAAATGGTTAATCTCAGGACTAAGGTGGTCCTTGTCAGAAATAGTCCTGGCTCTGTATACTAAAGTATTCAGCATAGCTCTCTGCTGAGACAGATGATGGAAGCTGTGGCTATGCAGATATAAGTCTGTATATGTTGGCTTCCTGTACACAGAATGGCCCAGTCATCCATCCGGTTTTCGCTGCACCAACACATCTAAAAAAGGCAACTTCCCTTCCTTCTCTACCTCCATTGTAAATTTTATGTTTAGATGTACACCATTCAAATGTTCGACGAACTGCTGCAGCATGTCATTGCCATGTGGCCAGATTAAAAAGGTGTCGTCGACGTATCTGTAGAAGCATGATGGGCGGAAGTGAGCACTGGTCAACGCTCGTTCTTCAAAATCCTCCATGAAAAAATTCGCTATTGCTGGTGATAGTGGCGAACCCACGCTGTTCCATCTGTTTGCCATTATCAATCCAGGCATAGCCAAGGTCCCATCAAACGGGCCAGTCAGGATATACAGAATACCACATTGTCATGGATGCATACAAATAATTCAGCACATTGAGCTGAGAGTCTTCAATTCATCCAGTTCATGAAAAACCATTCTTTTCATCAAGGAATTCAGCAATCACCATATGAGGCAATATTTGGCTGTAAAGAAAAAGTGGCTGATTACTTCAAATCTGTCTGAAGAAATGATTGACAACATAGTGACAGGGGAAGACCTTGAGAGACTCAAACAAGAAATGGAGGATGCTATAAATGTAAGTACTGTTCCAGCAATGAAATTGCTGCTGTGTAAGTCGAACCATGGGAAAGTCGAGACCAGTTACCTGACAATAATAAGCCGAAAATATTCTATGTGGTTTATGAAGAAGAATGTAATTTATCTCATTGTTGTATATACTGCAGCAAAGATGTGCGTGGAAGAAGTAATGAAGCAGAGGAAGGATATGGAGGGAAAATTATTTGCAAATTATGTTATAATAAACAATAAATCAGGAAGAAGAGGGCAGGAGCTCACAACAATTTGCAAGCACAAGGTGCAAAAATTCTTAAAAATTCAGATGCAAAATTCACACCTGCAAAAGTTGTAGACAATGTTCGCCTCTGTATACCAGATTTTGACAGAGGTCGCAGAGATCCCAGAAGTGTTCTTGCAGTTGTCATGAACATTGAAGGCACTTCCTACAAGCTGGGAACAGAACATGGTATTTGCAAGCAACTGTACTCCAGAAATGAATTCTCTATTTTGCACGAGCAACTGCTCATGTTGGAACTCGTGGCCAAAGAAGAAAAATCATTGCGATCCATATCGTCTTTGCAACCACTGACCAGAGGCCAAGGATACAATCAATGCAGTTGCTCTACTAAATGTGCCAGAAGTCACTGCAAATGCAGAAATAAGAAAATATTGTGTAATTCCAAATGTCTGAAAACAGTTAACTTGTAATAAGTGAATGCCAATCGTATTAAAAAATATTTATGAAGTTAATAGATTTTATAAAGTTTATGTTTTTACAAGTGAGTTTGATAAAATAAATAGATTACATTCAACTTGAAATTGTACACATTCATCCACACTCTATTTATCTTCCGACTCTGGCTGATCTCTTTATTTATCTTCAGATTCTGACCGATCTGTCTGCACCACTCTGCAAACTGGCCGTCTAGATCACGAACTCAAGAAAAGATCAGACACTAGCAGGTCAATTTACAGCGATGTTGGCCATTTCCTGACTTATACAATTTGAAATTGTTCAATCATATCAGATTTGCTTCTTTTGTCAGAGTTTGGCCGATCGGTCCCAGCCCCTTCACGAACTGGCTGGCCAATTTAAAGCAACATTGGCCTCTTCATGACTTAGCGGGCCAGTTCCCAATTTGGCTGTAACATATGTAATGAACAATGATGTTACTTTAACGCTCCTTTGAGTGTTGCGGACGTTAACATTGATGGCTAAAGATTTTTCTTCATTAAAAATAGCACAATGTTTTATTTGCTAGGAACTGTTTAGTCCAATCTTAAAGCTGGTCTCCTGTTCTGAACACCTGTATTTTGTTCATTAGGAGACATTGTGGAACTGTGTAGTGCGTTCTAGAAGGCAAGGAACATTGCATCAACTTTGACCTCTGGATGTTTGGGTTTTTGTGGACAGAGTGAGCTGGGTTTAGCAAGAATTTTGTGTGGAATCCATTTTGATTCCTCCAGAGGAGATTTTTGGTCTTCAGAAAGGTCACAATACAAGAGTGTAAAACATGTTCCAAGATTCTACAATAGATTGATGTCAGCAATGTAGACCTTGGAGTTGACCAGCACTGTCTACTACATAAATTGTGTTGTGTTAGTCTATTTATGTCCTTGTTTTTTAATTTAGCTTAGCATTCAACATGAAATACCTCAAAAGACAGCCTTGTGCATTAGTGCTTTACAAGTAAACTCCCAGTTCTTTAAAGAGTTGAACATCCATTTATAAATCAGCTTCAGACATTTGTTTACTTTACAAACGAGTCAATGTGTTAAATATTTGACATTAACCATGTAAATGAGGGAAGGTTAAAAATTATGTTTAAATTTTTCTGGAAATCACGAAGTACTCTCATTCTCAAGTAGTGGATGAATGTACTTAGTGTAATTTGCGTGCCGTCATTCCTCAAGACAGACCGATAGTCTCCAACTGTAATGCTTGCCATTTTTACTTCACTACCCTAGTAGCTGCTTCCTGCATAGAGTTCATATCCATTATAGTAGCATAAGTCCTATAAATGTCCACCCAGCAGCAGCAGATAAGAAATCTGTACCAAAGATCATCACAGAATCATCTGAGCCTTTGATTTAACCCTCCAAACCATAGAACTAGGATCAGTTCTCAAAATGATAATGCAGAAACATTAGCTCAGGTTCCACCCCCACATGCAAGGCAGCCTGTAGGAACCAAGGATGGCCTTTGAACCCAGGCGGCAGGCATCGTTTGTACCAACATGAGCCATGACTGGCGCTCCCGAGGACCTACTTTCTCCTTCTTCCCTGTGAGATGCAATCACACCATTATTCACCATTCCCTCTTATGTGTGTGAACATTTCCCAGGCCAAGTCAGGTTGAGTGTATTTGGAAGGTGCAATGGCTTCAGGGATGTGCCACAACTTTCGCCATAGGTACCTCCACCCTACAAACAGCCTGAAACCTGCCAACACAGCTTCCATCTGTTTCCAAAAATGGCATCTGCACACAACACGTGCAGTCGTCATAATTGTTAATCCACACTGAGCAATAAATCAAGATATATATACTACTAACAGTGTACCTACTAAATACAATCTAAGTACAATAGTACTTAGATTGCACTATGAAGTCAGATCATGTGCCACTGACAATAACATAATACACAAACTCTTGGAACAAAATTAATAACACTACTGAAAACAGATCAACAAACCATTGCTATTCAGTTCTGAGAACCGTATAACAAAACTACTAAACTGCTGCTGGAGGCTACTCTTTTCGAAGTGACAGGCACTGTTGTCTTTCAGCTTATGAATTTCTCCCAACTAATGTCATTGCACTATTCTTGAACAGGGATTTATATGTCTGGTAGCATAGCTTCCCTTGTAAATAAACTATATGCCATTTGAAAACATTTTCTTTATATGGTATTGAACATTAAATTTATGACGTGAATTGACTGTGAACAGCTTGCCGCTGGACGCACATTAAGGAGGAACAGGTTTGAAATCTCCATCATGCTATCCAGATGTGATTTTTCCATTGTTTCCTTAAATGACTTAATGCAAATGGTTCCATTCTAAATACCATGTCTCCAGTGAACTTCTTCACTTGGGAGTTAACCCCTAATCTTCATGCTTTCTTAGATAAATTGCTGACTAGCTATGCTCCTCTCCAAAAGACTGTCAGAAAAATGGAAAACCAGCTGCCTCAATCCTCATGTCATCTTCCTCGCCAAAAATTTTGGCATGCAAACATATTCACACTCTTTTAACACACAACATTCTAAATCCTATTAGCCTCTCAGTTTGTAGCAAAGCCTCATACTCAGCATCTCCCTTTCACTGGCAGGTCGATAGACACACAAACATACACACAAAATTCTAGCTTTCGCAACAAACGGTTGCTTTGTCAGGAAAGAGGGAGGGAGAGGGAAAGACGAAAGGAAGTGGGTTTTAAGGGAGAGGGTAAGGAGTTATTCCAATCCCGGGAGCGGAAAGACTTACCTTAGGGGGAAAAAAGGACGGGTATACACTCGCACACACACACATATCCATCCACACATATACAGACACAAGCAGACATATGATATGGTATAAAAATCACATTTTTGCGTGCAGCTTTCTGGAACATATTGGTACTTTGCTCTGTCATGCATTGACTAGTACACGACTATGAATCTTCTTTCCATAATATTAAGGGTATAATTTAGGCAGAAGCAATGAGGGAAAAGGAGCAACATTCAGACTTAAATAACTGGTAGTCAAGGGTTTTTCTACATTACCAATACTGTGGTAAAACCACTCTGTTTTATCTAAAAAAAGAAGACCCATACAGTGTAGGTGAAAATATGAATTACTCCAAGAAGGTAGTAGAAACATTTTGGAGCATTATTAAACAGAGAACAAATGACACCATTGAGGAAACTAATCACTGTCCCATAAATTCAGTGATTACTTCATTAGTATGGCAGTAAACATAAGAATTGATTATAAATAATGAAATGGAGAATGTGATGTCCTGCGTACTCCCCTTATTTCAACAGGGATATTTCTGTTCAGATATGTATTGTAAATTATTTTATTTTGAGAGCAGTTATAGATCCTTTTTAAATATATGTTTCTATGGTTTTCATTCAGCAGCTGCATAGTAGGACACACACACTTCACTCAATTTACGTCTGGTCATTACTAGCAAATGGAAATGTTAGACAAAGACTTCTGTTTTGTGATTGTGAATTTTCAATTATAATTACACCAATTGACTATTTATTTCAATCTTTCAATTTTTAAGTCAATTGCTGTTGTAGCTTTCCTCACATTAAAATTATTTTAAGAAGGGGGGGGGGGGGGAGGGAGGTTTGGATTTAGTACATGTATTGAAGCCAGAGCATTCATTTAATGAACGAAAGAGTAAGATTACAAGATCCATTAAATTTGCTCTGGCTGAAATTAAATGTATCATGAAAGGGCATTATCTCAAAACAAACAAGAGAGACAAAAATCTTAAGATTACTAAATAAGTATTTATTTATTTAATCTGATCTGAGTAGGACCACCAGGCGCCCTCTTACATTGGACCAGAATTTCACACATACGGTACCTTTTCTATGTCATAGTTAGCAAAATAACAGTTTTAATATGATAAATAATGTTAAAATGATTCAAGTGGCAATGTAAGTAAATAATACTGCCTATGAACTACTAACGTTAATACTGGCAGTACTTGTACTACTACTACTACTACTACTACTACTACTACTGCTGCTGCTGCTGCTGCTGTCACTAATACAAAAATGATAATGATGATGATGATGATATGACGACAATAACAACAATAGTGATAGTGGCAGATATAGAAAAACTTTATAGGTGTACAAAATAGTTATTTTCTGCTATAGTGAATTTTGGGGAAAGGAAATTTAACGAGACAGTGCCAGCAAAGAATACGGAGAAAGAAAGAAAGATGTAAAGGGACAATGGTAATCATTATTGTTGCTTTAGTAGGTATGTCATTCTCTGTCTACTGAAGCTGCAGATGTTATTCAGTTCTGTAATATAATGTGTGAGATTATAGCAGAGTCGAAGGACTTCGAGAAAGTGACTGAGTGATGGAATGGTGCAGAAAGGATTTTGCTCTGATGGGAACAGGAGTTTCTGCCATGTTGTTCAGTCAAGTGTGTTAAGGTCGAGGAGAGATGTGAGGGACAGTGTACATTGATAAAATGGTAGAGAAGTTAGAGGGTATGAAAATCTCTGCACTTATCTGCACACAGCCAGAGTAGCTGTGCGTATGATGGGGAAATATGATCAAAGAGTCGAACAACACAGATATACTGAATACAGAATCAAACGGTGGAAACTCCAGGTAGAAATATAAACAGTGTAGAAAAGATAGGTTGTTACTTATGGTAAAGATGACACTTTAAGATGCGGGTAAAGATGACACTTTAAGATGCGAACAAGGCTGTGGCCAAAAGCTTTGTGTGTCTTTTAATTGTGGCTGTCTGCAGTTGAATGCGTCATCTGTATGGTAAGTAGCAATCCGCCTTTTCCTACATTGTTGATTATACTGAACACAAACATTCATAACCAGCTCCAGGAGTGCCATGAGCTCTCCTGAGAAAGGTCTTGAAGGAGAACATCAGTGTAATCAATAATTGGAAATATAAGTGTTTGTAGAACTTTCTTTTGGGGTCAAGAGGGAAGAACTTTACATATTTTTGTAGGGCACAGAGAGATATTGATGCCTTCTTGCACATTGCAGTTACATGCTCAATCCAATTTTTGTTTTCATCCATTATTACTCCCACACTCTGTGCTGAAAGAGAGAAGCTGATATTTGTCCAATTTAGGGCTAAAGATGGTAGGGATTCCTAATATTTTGGGCTAATGAGCCTCGAGTGACCAACAAGTACTGCTTAGGTACTGGATGGGTTGAGCTTTAACCCTAGATCCTGCACTGATTTTGGTAGTGGACACAGGTCTGTATTGACAGTCTCAGTAGTTGTCTTCAGGTTTATTGGTTTTGCATTTACATATAACTGGAGGTCATCAGCGTACATGTGGTATTTTTGGTAGGAAAAAAACTGAGGACACATCATTGACGTACAATGAAAGAGTATAGGATATGATATCGAAGCCTGGGGAGCACCTGTCTCCACTGTGACATGATGGTGCCAGACATGACATATTGCTGGTAAGACGTCAGGTATGAGCAAAATCATTGCATTGCACTTGGCAAGAAAATTAGGCTGAAAAATGTGGCAAGTAAAATGTCAAAGTCAACAGTGTCAAAGGCTTTGCTGCAGGCTATGAAGCACATGATAGTCCCCTCTAATGCATCCATGGCAAGCTTCAGGTCATCTGATACCTTTTTATTAAGGCAGATGTTGTGCTTCGGTATTAACGGAAACATGATTGGTATTCCTCTAGTAGGTTGTTTGTAGTTAGGTAGTTTGTTAGTTGGTCATGAACTATATATTCTTAGTCCACGGACAGTGAAGGAAGAATGCAAATAGGTCCATAATCTGAGACTGCTGTGACAGCATCCTTTTTAGGTAGTGGCTTAACTAGCCCCTGTTTCCAAGCCTCAAGGAAAACACTTGTGGTTAAGGAGTGGTTGAAGATATCTGTTACAGCAGGCAGTAGTATCTCAGGAATAAGCTTCATCATTTGGATTGTGATACCATCTTGTTGACCGATACACATGATGGCTTTTTCGACAATATTGCAAGTAATATGCTGTAGATAGAATTTTTCATGGCTACAGTCATTTATCTCCTTGAAATA
Organism: Schistocerca serialis cubense; assembly: GCF_023864345.2. Taxonomy (NCBI): domain Eukaryota; kingdom Metazoa; phylum Arthropoda; class Insecta; order Orthoptera; family Acrididae; genus Schistocerca; species Schistocerca serialis. The sequence goes on from NC_064638.1 coordinate 363,446,095, forward strand.
GTTAGTGAGTCTTGTGTTTCATTTGTGGTTTGTAGGTAATGTGAAGTACCGGTTCATTTCTTTGGTTAGGACAATGAGAACAGCTGCAGCTTTTACTTTACCTATACCAAGACCATGCCAGTTTTTCCATAGGACAGCTGGTCTATTTTTGTTGCCATTTAGAGTATGGGAACGCGTGAGTTTTGCATTTCTCATGGCTTGAATTGACTCTGTTTTGCTTCTGCATGCAAGCAGTGTGCTTTTCAGGTGTGCGGCACAGTTTGTATGTCCGATGTGTAGTGTGTCTCAGATTCTTGAGTTGTTGTAGATCTTCAGTTAGGTCTGTGTCAGTGTGCAGTTATATCATCATCACTAGAAATAATAGGAAGCAGGCGATATCTAGTAACAGAACCATTTCACATTTCCTAGCTGTGGTACTTTCAGATCATAAATTTCAATAACAATTTACAATTATTAACAAGACAGACTTCAGCATTAATCACAGTAGTTGCATGCTGCTGTAACCATATTGAAACAAAGTCATGTCCAATTTCTTGACCTGGTCTCTCAGGATGAAACTAATGATCTGTAGTTCGATGTGAAAATATGGTTGTACTTCCAGTGACAAGTCTTATTACATAAAAATGTCTTTATACTGTATTTTGTTATATACCACTGTGTACAAGATGTGCAATGTAGTATTTCTCTAGTAGCCTAGTTTGTTTCTGGTCTTGGGAATGCTATCTTATCTAAATTAAAAACAGTTCTTTGGAATGCTTTGGCATTATGTTGAATCCAGAAGACAGCTGCATTGGCAGGTTACGTTACTCTACTAATGCCAATTTCTGTTCCCAGTATTCTTCGAAGGTGATAAAATTCTTATTACAAAGAAATTGCTTTCTTGGCAACCAACAGCTGAGCATTGAGATGGAAAATATGATACATTTTAACCTATTTATAGTGTGTTGGTGAAGTTTCTACCAATACATGTAGGCCTACACTCTGTAAGACACCTTATGGTATGTGGCATTGCACATGGCAAGAATTAACTGCTTATGAGCTCTAATTTATCGTATTTTCTAGATGTGATATTTAGTAAGACATATGTGGGAGGAAGTATTATGTTGTTCACATCTTCTTGGTGCGTGCACTTTCTTGAAGCATAGCACCTCACTTGTAGCACCTTCCACTGCAGCATATTGAGCGTCTCCATAACACTTTCAAACTGAGTGAACAATCCCGTGACGAAACATGCAGCTCTTCATTGGGTCTTTTCTATCCTTTCTATTAATCCAACTCATGGTTTTGCAAGAATAGGTTTAGTTCATTCATTTGCACTTCTGAGGTGTTAATCACACAAACCAACTGTAGGGCTAGCAGATTAGAATGAAGAAAGGGTATTAATGAACTGTATTTAAGAACTGGTCAAACAAATGTTTCTTAGGTGACTTCTTTCATAACTGAATTACATTTCCTTAAGATTTTCCAAATGAATCACAGACTCACATATGCTTTTCTACTATTTATTTTATGTGGTGTGTAATGTTTTCTCCTTGTGTTTTATGTTAGTTATTGTTTCTAGTGATTTGTTTCCAGTAGTACGAGGGTCATTCAATAATTAAAGAGACAAATTGGTCTGGAGAAAAAAGTGTTTATTTTTACAAAACAATGCTTTTTCTACTATTCAACATAATCCCCTTGAACATATATGCACTTATTCCAACAGACTGCAAGCTTTTTTATTCTGGCTGCAAAGAACTCTTTATGTTTGAACCAATTTCCCACAAACTTTTTCACGTACTCCTTGACCTGGAACCTGTTCCCACACAATGCCTCCTTCAGTGCACCAAACAAATGGAAATCACTAGGTGCTAAATCAGGACTGTAAGGAGGATGAGGCAGTACTTCCCAGCCCATTTATCATTGGTTTCATTGGTTAGTTGAGCAATATGAGGGTGTGCGTTGTCTTGCTGGAGAATCGCACCATTCCTCTGAGATCCACGATGTCACTTTCTCATGGCTGGCTTTACCTTGTTTAAAAGCAAATCTGAGTAGTATTGGCTGTTCATTGTACACTGCTCTTTGAAATAATCACAAAAAACTGGACCTTCAGCATCCCAAAACACCATCAACATTACTTTTTCTGCTGATGCTTGGGTTTGACTTTTTTCTTGACATGTGAGTTGGTGTGCTTCCACTCCATGCTTTGTCTTTTTGATTCTGGCTCATAATAGTGAACCCAAGTTTCGTAACAAGTTAAAATTTTGTTGAGGAAGTGCACACCTCCACTTTCATAACATTCCTTTAGCTCTGTGCACACTCTCAACCTTGTTTCTTTGTGTAGCCACGTCAACTCCTTTGGGACCCATCTTGCACATGTTTTGCGGTACTTCAGCTTGTTACAGGTAATGTTATGAACTGTACCAGTACTAACTTGAACCTTGTTGTTGTGGTCTTCAGTCCTGAGACTGGTTTGATGCAGCTCTCCATGCTACTCTATCCTATGCGAACTTCATCTCCCAGTACCTACTGCAACCTACATCCTTCTGAATCTGCTTAGTGTATTCATCTCTTGGTCTCCCTCTATGATTTTTACCCTCCACGGTGCCCTCCAATGCTAAATTTGTGATCCCTCGATGCCTCAAAACGTGTCCTACCAACCGATCCCTTCTTCTAGTCAAGTTGTGCCACGAACTCCTCTTCTCCCCAATCCTACTCAATACCTCCTCATTAGTTACGTGATCTACCCACCTTATCTTCAGCATTCTTCTGTAGCACCACATTTCGAAAGCTTGTATTCTCTTCTTGTCCAAACTAGTTATCGTCCATGTTTCACTTCCATACATGGCTACACTCCATACAAATACTTTCAGAAACGACTTCCTGACACTTAAATCTATACTCGATGTTAACAAGTTCCTCTTCTTGAGAAACGCTTTCCTTGCCATTGCCAGTCTACATTTTATATCCTCTCTGCTTCGACCATCATCGGTTATTTTACTCCCTAAATAGCAAAACTCCTTTACTACTCTAAGTGTCTCATTTCCTAATCTAATTCCCTCAGCATCACCCAACTTAATTTGACTACATTCCGTTATCCTCGTTTTGCTTTTGTTGATGTTCATCTTATATCCTCCTTTCATGACACTGTCCATTCCGTTCAACTGCTCTTCCAAGTCCTTTGCTGTCTCTGACAGAATTACAATGTCATCGGCGAACCTCAAAGTTTTTACTTCTTCTCCATGAATTTTAATACCTACTCCGAATTTTTCTTTTGTTTCCTTTACTGCTTGCTCAATATACAGATTGAATAACATCGGGGAGAGGCTACAACCCTGTCTCACTCCTTTCCCAACCACTGCTTCCCTTTAATGCCCCTCGACTCTTATAACTGCCATATGGTTTCTGTACAAGTTGTAAATAGCCTTTCGCTCTCTGTATTTTACCCCTGCCACCTTCAGAATTTGAAAGAGAGTATTCCAGTTAACATTGTCAAAAGCTTTCTCTAAGTCTACAAATGCTAGAAACGTAGGTTTGCCTTTTCTTAATCTTTCTTCTAAGATAAGTCGTAAGGTCAGTATTGCCTCACGTGTTCCAACATTTCTACGGAATCCAAACTGATTTTCCCCGAGGTCGGCTTCTACCAGTTTTTCCATTCGTCTGTCAAGAATTCGCGTTGGTATTTTGCAGCTGTGACTTATTAAACTGATGGTTCGGTAATTTTCACATCTGTCAACACCTGCTTTCTTTGGGATTGGAATTATTATATTCTTCTTGGAGTCTGAGGGTATTTCGCCTGTATCATACATCGTGCTCACCAGATGGTAGAGTTTTGTCATGACTGGCTCGCCCGAGGCCATCAGTAGTTCTAATGGAATGTTGTCTACTCCCGGGGCCTTGTTTCGACTCAGGTCTTTCAGTGCTCTGTCAAACTCTTCACGCAGTATATTATCTCCCATTTCGTCTTCATCTACATCCTCTTCCATTTCCATAATATTGTCCTCAAGTACATCACCCTTGTATAAACCCTCTATATACTCCTTCCACCTTTCTGCCTTCCCTTCTTTGCTTAGAACTGAGTTGCCATCTGAGCTCTTGATATTCATACAAGTGGTTCTCTTCTCTCCAAAGGTCTCTTTAATTTTCCTGTAGGCAGTATCTATCTTACCCCTAGTGAGACAAGCCTCTACATCCTTACATTTGTCCTCTAGCCATCCCTGTTTAGCCATTTTGCACTTCCTGTCGATATCATTTTTGAGACGTTTGTATTCCTTTTTGCCTGCTTCATTTACTGCATTTTTATACTTTCTCCTTTCATCAATTAAATTCAATATTTCTTCTGTTACCCAAGGATTTCTATTAGCCCTCGTCTTTTTACCTACTTGATCGTCTGCTGCCTTTACTACTTCATCCCTCAGAGCTACCCATTCTTCTTCTACTGTATTTCTTTCCCCCATTCCTGTCAATTGTTCCCTTATGCTCTCCCTGAAACTCTGTACAATCTCTGGTTCTTTCAGTTTATCCAGGTCCCATCTCCTTAAATTCCCACCTTTTTGCAGTTTCTTCAGTTTCAGTCTGCAGTTCATAACCAATAGATTGTGGTCAGAATCCACATCTGCCCCTGGAAATGTCTTACAATTTAAAACCTGGTTCATAAATCTCTGTCTTACCATTATATAATCTATCTGATATCTTTTAGTATCTCCAGGATTCTTCCAGGTATACAACCTTCTTTTATGATTCTTGAACCAAGTGTTAGCTATGATTAAGTTATGCTCTTTGCAAAATTCTGCAAGGCGGCTTCCTCTCTCATTCCTTCCCCCCAATCCATATTCACCTACTATGTTTCCTTCTCTCCCTTTTCCTACTGACGAATTCCAGTCACCCATGACTATTAAATTTTCGTCTCCCTTCACTACCTGAATAATTTCTTTTATCTCGTCATACATTTCATCTATTTCTTCATCATCTGTAGAGCTAGTTGGCATATAAACTTGTACTACTGTAGTAGGCATGGGCTTTGTGTCTATCTTGGCCACAATAATGCGTTCACTATGCTGTTTGTAGTAGCTAACCCGCACTCCTATTTTTTTATTCATTATTAAACCTACTCCTGCATTACCCCTATTTGATTTTGTATTTATAACCCTGTAATCACCTGACCAAAAGTCTTGTTCCTCCTGCCACCGAACTTCACTAATTCCCACTATATCTAACTTTAACCTATCCATTTCCCTTTTTAAATTTTCTAACCTACCTGCCCGATTAAGTGATCTGACATTCCACGCTCCGATCTGTAGAATGCCAGTTTTCTTTCTCCTGATAACGACATTCTCTTGAGTAGTCCCCGCCCGGAGACCCGAATGGGGGACTATTTTACCTCCGGAATATTTTACCCAAGAGGACGCCATCATCATTTAATCATACAGTAAAGCTGCATGTCCTCGGGAAAAATTACGGCTGTAGTTTCCCCTTGCTTTCAGCCGTTCGCAGTACCAGCACAGCAAGGCCGTTTTGGTTAATGTTACAAGGCCAGATCAGTCAATCATCCAGACTGTTGCCCCTGCAACTACTGAAAAGGCTGCTGCCCCTCTTCAGGAACCACATGTTTGTCTGGCCTCTCAACAGATACCCCTCCGTTGTGGTTGCACCTACGGTACGGCCATCTGTATCGCTGAGGCACGCACGCCTCCCCACCAACGGCAAGGTCCATGGTTCATGAACCGTATCAATTATCATTCCCACACTCATACAGCAGTCGGCACAAATAATGTCATCAATTCAACTTTCAGGTGAGGGAGTTGAAACTGCAACTGGTCGGCCAGTCACTGAGTCGCAACTATTTTTGAAGTGCTCTGCCCACTTGTAAAAATTTCCACGATTCATACAACCTTCACCATAAACTTTATAGACATTCTGCAGAAAACGGAGTGTACATAAAGTTCAGGAACACTTTCAATGATATATTACGCTAGAACCAAACATTATACAGATATCATACATACGTCATTTTGAAGAGAAACACTGAAAGTTTTTTTCCCATTTATACTGCCACAACGTAGTTTGGTAATTTGCCGATAGTCAGCGATAGTCACAAACATTGCAAGTTCAGGTGCGGAGCGAGCTTTCTGTGTGTTGGAGTTCGATAAAAACAAGTGTGCTACAGCTGTTCAGTGGATGTTTAGAACCAAGTACAGAAAGAATCCACCAACAAGGAAGGCCATTTACCACTGGCACAACAAATTTGTTAAGACGGGTTACTTGTGCCTGGAAAAGAGAAGCAGACGTCCCAGTGTGAGTGAAGTGAATGTGGAGTGCATATAAGAGACATGCATAAGGAGTCCAAAGAAATTGGTGCATCGTGCATTCCGTGAACTCGAAATGGCTCCAATGACACTGTGGAAAGTCCTGTGACAGAAGCTGTCTATGAAACCATTCAAATTGGAGCCGCATCAATGGATCTGCCGTGCCACAGAAGGTAACAGCATGTTTCATGAAATGGCCTCCCCAATCACCAGATCTCACTCCGTGTGACTTTTTTCTGTGGGGACACATTAAAGATCTGGTGTACGAACTGCCTCTACCACGTGGCGTAACAGAGCTCCAGGAGAGAATACGGGAAGTGACTGCCACAGTCGACAATGCCACGCTGGGATGGGTGTGTCAAGAATTCGATTACCATGTTGATGTCTGCCAGGTCACTCATGGTTCACATATTGAATGTTTGTAAAAAAACTTTCAGAGTTTCTCTTCAAAATGCAGTGTGTATGACATCTGTACAATGTTTAGTTCTTGTGCAATAAATAAATGGAAGTGTTCCCGGACTTTATGTACACCCTGTATATTCACTGGTTTCTCACCTTCAGCAAGTAAAAAATAAATAACGGAACATTGTTCTACTAATATGGACATTTCAAGTGGACCCGCCATCTTGAAATGTATTTTTGAGGTTATAAACAAAACAATGTTGATACATCGGCTGACCAGAGCTCCTCCCATTGATGCCAATTTGCAGCCATGAAAGTACCAAACTTGCCCTACTAGCAGTTTTTTCCTCAGACCAATTTGTCTATTCAATTATTGAATGACCCTCATACAATCAAAGAGCTGTGGACCTCATTGCCAATTTATTCACATTATATTATATTTATTTATGTTACATTCAAAGTCAATCACCAGTCCCTGTACAGATCGTGAATTCTCTGCAGGTCTGCCATTTTACTACGCTCTTCTGGCATTTCGATCTTCCTGTAGAAAATAGCATCATCTTTGAATAGCCTCAAAGAGTCTCTAGAGTTACCCTGTAGACCATGATTATAAGCTGTAAACAGTAACAGTGTTACTACACTCTCATAAGATATGACTGTGCTATACCAAATATCTCAATGGTATCTTAATGTAGGAAGATTAATTACTTGCTTATAAGACCATTGGCATTGAAATTCCAACTACTGTTTATACATGATGTCACACATTGCAGATTATTTATTGCTAGCCTTTTACCCACAGCTTCACCTACAGACAGCACATATATTGCAAACGTCTCCCCCCCCTCCACCGTCCCCCCCCCCCCCCCCCCCCACTCCATATCGTTCTCTCTCTTTTCTTTCTTTCCGCCTTCTCCTCATGTGCACCATCCCTTTCTATCTGCACCATGATTTCCCTAAATCGCTCCAGACAAATACTGGGATGGTTTCTTTGAAAGGGCACAGCCAATTTCAGTTTCCTTCCGCATCCTAAACACAGTGTGAGCTTGTGCTCCATCTCTAATGACCTTGATATCAATGGGACATTAAACCCAATCTTCCTTCCTTTCTTTCCTTTCCATCTGCTTCTCCCCCATGTCTCTGTCCATTCTCTCCAACCCTATGTCCAACTCCTGCTCCTACCCCTCCATCTTCCACCAGCCTTTTATCACGCTCCCCCCCCTCTCTCTCTCTCTCTCTCTCTCTCTCTCTCTCTCTCTGTGTGTGTGTGTGTGTGTGTGTGTGTGTGTGTGTGTGTGTGTGTGTGTGTGTGTGTGTGTGTGTGTCTTATCCTGTCCCCTCTCTTACGCCCCCATTTTCTTTCCATCTCGTCCTCCTCCCTCACCACCCATCTCCTCCTCCTGCCTCTTTCTGTTCATCCATTCCTATCTGCAAGTATTCCCCTGCAACACATTCTGATACTGCCTGCACAACATGCCAGTCATACAGGGCACTGTATATGTCGGACATTACCAACTATTTTTAACCTCAGCTCCACCCCATGGGAACTAGGTGGTAGTTACCCCCTTAGTTTTTCTTTCAGTATAATGAGTAATAAGTGTACAAAATTAGGTTGAAATCAGTTTAGACATTTATGCGACCACACACACACACACACACACACACACACACACACACACACACATACGTTTTGTGTGTGTGTGTGTGTGTGTGTGTGTGCGTGCGCACTAGCCTTATACACATGGGCTGTCACCTGCTGATGCAAACAGCACATACATAGCACACATTTGCCACCCTCTCTGTTTTCTCCATCTCCTTCCTATCTTTCTCCATCTCCTTCCTATCTTTCTCCATCTCCTTCCTATCTTTCTCCATCTCCTCCCACCTCTCTCTGTCCATCTCCTCCTCCTACATCACTCTCCATCCGTCTCTTCCTCCCACCCCACATTGCCAGACTCCTCCTGCCACCACTCCCTCCCCATCACCCCCTGCCACCCCTCTCTGCCCATCTCCTCCCCATGGTCACTTAATCCTCCCCTTTCCCCTGTCTCCCCATCCACCCTGTCTCTCTCCTTCCATCTAGTCCCTCCCCCTCCATCCAGAGCCTCACACGCCCAACCTGCCACCCAGCTGGCCCAACCCCTACACCCAATTAACTTCTCCCCCTACCCAGCTGACCCTGACCCCCATCCACCCAGCCAATCCCACCCCCCACTGAGCTGGCTGCTCCTTCCTGCCTTCCCCCTCCCCCCTTCCAGCTGTCTGATTGCCCTTCTGGCTCTTCCCCTGTCCCCTCTTCCCCTGTCCCCTCTGCCCATGTTCATTTAGCTGCCCCCCCCCCCCAACTCTCGCAGCCTGACTGGGGCCACCCCCTCTTCCAGACTGCCCCACTCCCCCTTCCGGTCTGGTCGTCCCCCTGCTGGCCTGGCCCTCACCCAGCCAGCCTGGCCCTCACCCAGCCAGCCTGGCCCTCACCCAGCCAGCCTGGCCCTCACCCAGCCAGCCTGGCCCTCACCCAGCCAGCCTGGTCCTCACCCAGCCAGCCTGGTCCTCACCCAGCCAGCCTGGTCCTCACCCAGCCAGCCTGGTCCTCACCCAGCCAGCCTGGTCCTCACCCAGCCAGCCTGGTCCTCATCCCACCGACCTGGCCCTGCCCCTGCCCATCTCATCCTTCCTCTTCCCCCTCTCTGCTGCCTCGCTTTTCCCTCCCCCTAGCCCATTTCCTCCACCCTTTTCCACCTGCTCACTACACCTCTCCACCTTCTACCTGTCTGCTACCCCTACCCCTGCTTCTCACTCAATCTCTCTCTGACCATGTCCCTCTCCCCCTGTCTCTCTGTCCGCCTCATCCTCCCTCCTTGTCCCCTGTCTGCTCATCTATGTCCAAACACATATATACCCCCTGGAACGCAATCTGACACTACTCACATAAAATGCTTGTTGTGTGGGGAAATCCTAGATGTTGGGGGAACCAGTTGTAGTGTTTCAGCCTTATGGGAGCGAACTGGATTTTATTAATTCCAAGATAGTAAGTAGTATGTACACCAAACATGGCTAAATCAATCCAGTGTCTCAGTAGGAGACAGGAACTCTCTCTCTCTCTCTCTCTCTCTCTCTCTCTCTCTCTCTCTTTCTCTTTCTTTCTCTTTCTTTCTTCCTTTTTCATGTATGTATGTGGTTATTTGAAAATCATTACAGGCAGCATTTATAGTCACAATGTTTGAGGTGTAGTCACAAAGATTTTTCTCCCTGGTAACCAGGTAAACGTCTTCAATCATGGTACGCATTGAAATCCTTACACCATTTCTCCTTAGCATGCCACCAGAGGAGCCAAAACAAAATGGCACACTCCATTGTATCAGTGGGCTTTCCCTCTAGTGGCATGCTGTGCGTTAGTGCGGCATGGGATTTTCAGTGTGTGCCAGGACTGCAGACATGCACCACCAGAAAAAAAACAAAATACAGTTCACATAATTTTATCTTTTGGTGGTGATAATTCAAATGTTACGGCTGTCCCCCATGCCTAAATTTAATGTTTCTTCTGTTTGTGTTCTAATTAATATAAACAGTAATTTGTTTTAGGAACATAGCATAGTATATTAGTCTGCAATTAAAACGGGGATACCTACATAGTTAATGTTTGTTGGGTGTGACCTGCGTGCTTTGCATTATTGTTCTGCAGTTGCTCGTAACTTACTGGTACACAATAAAAATGTTATTCTTCATGTTGATACTTCCTGCCAGATTTAAACTGTATGTCGACTATGACTCGAAACTGGATACTGGATGTTATTGTACAGGATACACTGCACTAAAATTCAAGTTTACAAACAGATTCTCTCTCTCTCTCTCTCTCTCTCTCTCTCTCTCTCTCTCTCTCTCTCTCTCTCTCTCTCCCCCCCCCCCCCCCCCCCTCCTTCCCACATTACTCCAGTCCTGTAGACTGGTTAAGGTGAGGGGTTGTTTTGGGAGCAGTAATTGAGAGGAACAAGGGAAGAGGAAGGAAATGGACAGTGAGAGCTACAGAGAACCAGCAAGGGAATAGGATAGGGATGTAGCCCCAGTAAGATTGCTAGGGTGCAGGCTGAGGAAGCTGTGTGTGACATGCAATGTAGTAGAAAAATGGACTGAAAGTATAGTGGTGCAAGATAGAACATAGGAAGAGGTAGAACACAGAGAGCACAATGTGACAGTAAGTTAATGGATAGTAGGATCAAAATAGAGTGGAAGGGGGGGGGGGGGGGTCAATGTGACAGGGGTAGATGGAGGTGGTGGTTTAACAATGGTTAACGGAGGATGAGGCCGGTAGGGTTAACGGAGGATGAAGCCAGTAGGTTTGTGGAATTGAAGATTATGTTGTAAAGACAGTCTCATCTTTATAGTTCAGAGACCCCATCAGAGGCAGGTACATGCGAAATCAGAACTGTTGATCCAAATCAATGGCCACAGCCAAACTATGGCGAGAAGCAAAGTTGATCACCCTGTGGCAGTGGAAGCCTCTAGTTTGCTTGACGACAGTGGCTACTGCACAACTGAGACCATTTGGATCCTAGCCCCCGCCCCTCTGTACCAACACAATATTATATTTTAATTATTTAAGTCAGCACTGAACTCTCCTGTTTTGTGTTAAATATTTAGTCTATTCATATATCCTAAAAATGAATATCCCTGTGTGTATATTATTATTGATAATTTTTGCTAGTCAGATAAGGGCAATGATGTCATTTGAAAAAGAGGAGAGGAGAGGAGATACATTCCTTATTTCACTGTGCTTCACTTACCTAACTATGTAGTTTAGATTGAAGTTTATACTGCTGCCAAGAGAAGTTCAGTCTAGGAAGTTGACTGTGACTCAAATATACCAAACAGGAATTTCTCTTCCTTTCGTATATGCAATGAGTGGTGGTCTTTTCACTTATTGTATGTATTAGACTCAAAATATTTCATTCACCTGTTAAACTATAATTTATGTATGGCGTAATAATACACTGAATTTTCTCCTGTTGAGAAATTTGGAGCAGCGATCTGTTTTACTTGATAAAAAACTTTCCATAGCAGAGATAACATATATTCAGCCTTATCTTTGACAACCGGTTTCGACATATAGAATGATGGTAACATAAATTTTTTTGAAGACTAGAAGATGACTGTTATGTCTCTCAAAACCGGTTGTCGAAAATAAAGACTAATTTATACAATCTTGGGTGTTGAAAGTTTTTTACCATAATATAACTAATACATAGTTTTAAATAAAATCATTGAGACCATTTTGGTTTGTAAAATCAACCAAGCAACAGTTGACGAAAGAGGTAGCACCATTGACCAAACTTGCTTCTGTTGAAAGATGAACATTTGCCATGTGACACGAAGAAAATGTGTATCCTTGTGTTTTGAACATCCATTATAGCGAAATCATTATGCAGTTGGATTGAAACCAACAAGCTAAGACTCTATCCATTCAGTCTTATTCGTGAATTTAATAAATTTTTCCATCACTGTTGTGTTGTGTGTGATCAAATATGTATGTATTCATTATTATACTGTTTTAATGTATTCTAGGTTCCTGAAGGTATGTCATCCCTAAAGTCAATTGCGCAGCAGGTGATTGATCGAGCAGGTCTGGAAATTCCACCATCTGAACCTAGCAGGGGATTGTTTGATAGTAAATCGCAAGTTTCGGAAACATCTGAGGCCCACATACCACCATTGCTGGGTGTCGCTCCTCTTGGTCCAGTACCTTTGCAGAAAGAACACCAGTGCCAGTTCCAGATGATGGAAGCTGCATATTACCATATGCCTCATCCATCAGATTCAGAGCGGTTAAGGCCATATTTGCCAAGAAATCCATGCCCAACACCTGCGTATTACAACCAGGTATGAGAACTGCAGTTAGACGTATTGATAAACTTGTTAAGCTATTTGATGTCACCTAAATGAGACACATCTTCATTCATTAACATTAATATATCTGTTGGTGAAAGTATTGAAAGAAGGTATCCAAACTTGAATGTTACAAACTGATACATGTTTATTAGGGTAGTGTATCACAGATGGGACTGTTAAAGTACCACCTGATAATTGTAAATGTTGTACAAGAAAGTTGTTCATTATTTAATTATGAAGTTTGTTTATTTGTCTTTTTCATTAAGGAGGAAAAAGAAAGAGAGAGAGAGAGAGAGACAACAACAATGTGAGAACTGTTTATAGCATGGCCAGTTTGTTGAGTCTTTTTAGTTATTTTGAATTTGGCTTGATAATCATAAAGAAATTTGTTTGAGGTAAAGAACGAAAGACAGCTGAAACGTCTATACAATTTTCCAACAACTCGGCCATGCAGTGTATGCATCCTGGACACTGTTGACAGAAATAAATTTTGTAGCTGGTGTGTTGTATTGACTGTATTTCGTGGTCACTAAATGGACACCTTTCAGGCTTGACTTGTAGAAGCAGAAAAAAAAGCTGCAGGAGCCACATGATGACTGTAGGGGGCGGAGAAGGTTGCTAACTTGGATTTCGCCAGAAACTCCTGAAAGCAGAGATATGTGGCTAGGATTGTTGTTGAGGTGTGACTGGCAGATATCAACCATTTCCTTCTTTGTCCATGCAATGTACAAAATCATGTAAACCACACTCTTGGTGTTGAATAGGTCAGTTAGTGTGGTTTTCATTTTCAACTTTCTCATTCTAGCTGTCTGATGGACAATGGAACTCCAAAATGTTCTTGTCAGAACATTAGAGTTCCTTCTTAGGTTTGTAACCATACACCTGTATTGCGTGTGTTGTGTCACTGGTAGTGATATTATCCAAAAAAAGTGAGGTTTGGTTTGCGTGCATCTGAAAGTTCTCACATGATCACGACTCTGTTCTTGTGGTCGGCAGTCATCAGTTTTGGAACCAGCTCAGCTTGCACTTTCCACATTGTCGAATTGTCACTAATGGTGTTGTATACAGTTGTTTTTGGAACATGGAGACACTCTGTTAGCACCTGCATATATATTCCATTGTCAGTGTTCGCAAGATCGCAAATATGACACACATTTTCGTAACTTTTACTGGTTTATGGCCATCCTGAATGGAATTCATTGTCCATCTTTTCCCAGTCCTCCTTAAATGATGTCAGCCATCTTGAAACTTGAGAATATGACAAAGCAGATTCCCCTTAGGCTTGCTGACTCTTCAACTACTTGTCAACATAACATTTTATGAGTCTGGCACAAAAATTAATCATGTTCCGTGTCAGAGTGTTGGCTGCATTGTGCATCATACTATGTGCACTATCGAAAAGTTCACAGCAACAGCGGTGCAGATACTTCCGGAGCTTGTATCAAACTGATGTAGGCAGGGATGTAAAGTTAGTGTCTGCTCCATATACCTCAAGTGATGTGAAACTGGTACGAATAGGAATGCTTGGGAAAAACTGCATTGCGTTCCAAACGCACCTTGTAAAAAGTTAAGAAAGGGAGTCGTAAATAAAAAAAAAAAAAAAAAAAAAAGAAAGAGGGGTCTATGAATTGAAAGGTGAGAATAATGAAGTAATTCAGTCATGTTAACGTAGATTGTGAGCATGTTTACCACAGTTGTTTGGCAGTCAAGAAGTAGCAGATAGCTCTCAAAGTTTCAGACAAAGTGACTTATTTTGCTTGAAATGCATTTGAAAAAGGTGAAGTGACATTGCGTTCATAATTAAGATCCCACTACAACACTATTTGTCAATCAGTACGCACATGACACATCCCACTCTTGCGGTTTTCGTTATCATCTGTAAGCATACATTTCCAGATATAAGAATTTAGGTGTCAGTCTGATATGTTCAAGAACTGTGTTCACATTGGAGACTGATACATGTAGTATTGGACTAACAAGGAATACAGGGGGAAAATAGATTTGGAAGGCAATGTAATTACTGGAAGGAAGTAAAAAACGCATGTGCACAGATTAATTTGGATATCTTCAACGTAAAACCTTGATCTGACAGCTTTGTTTAATATTACTGTATGTCAGATTACTAACAACAAAAGAAAATAAGTGAAATGTTAAATAACATCAAATTTACAAGAGCACCCATTGACCTACTAGGCTCAACTATTTCAGAAGTGACAGAAATCTGAATATATCGCATTAATTTTAATAAAAACTGTGATTCATACTGCAGAGTGTTTTGGAAATGTAATCTAAGTAGTGAGTATTGTACATGGGAAAATCTTTCATACATCCAAATCCAATGGCAGCAGTAACATTAATAGGGCCCCCCCTCCCCCCCCTTGAAACTGTGTGTGGGGTCATTGGGGAGGCATGATGTGCCCCTCCAACACATTCAGCATTATGCGCATTATAGTACTGCTTTCTTCACAAGAAGATGCTTGTATCATTTTCCAATTACAATAGGCATAGTATTTACTAAAGGGCGCATACACAAGAATGAGATAATTATTTTGTTTTCGTTAAGTGTTTGCAAAGGACACTCTTGGGAGTTATAAATGCTACCATGACTGCAATTACAGTGCAGAAAAGCCGCTTTCATAAATTACACTTGAAATTTGGTGTGTGTTGCGCTCTTCTCACTTGGTAGATAATAATGTGAGGAACAGTAGTGTGCATAATCTTCTCCAAACAGGTTACACTTCAGTTCAGTTCTATAAAATATCATTTTTTAGTCATGTTTACCTGAATATTTTCAACGTAGTGACAATGATCTTGTGGTGATGGCAACAAAAGTGGTATTGAGGTCTCAATCAGTGTAAAACTGATGACAGTAATAAGAAAAACTGGAAAAACATACAGATTATTCAAATCACAAAATATGTATACTGTGGAAGATTTTTCTGCTACATAGTTTTTTCACTTGCTTTAAAAAGAAGAAATGGTGTTCCACAAGCAATAGATTATATAAATTTAATTCATAATTGTTCAAAGTTGAATAAAATTGACAGCCTATTGCCAACAATCCCAGCCTCTTATGCAGTAAGAACTCATTTTGTGTAGTTCCTTGCATGCAACTGACTGTTTGAGTTTCAACTTTAAGTTTTGATCGTGAAACCTCTCACAGTTTGTGTGATTGGTACATTGGTTATTTATACAATATTAACTTTAGCAGAATGTAATTTCTTTTTTCCTATGTAAAAAAACTCCTATCATTTTACCAAAAACATTTAATTATAGTGTACTTGTAGAGCATATTTGAAGATACAGTGTCAGGAATGGGTTGTTGCCCATCAGCCCAGATTTCACTGTATCTTGAGAGCCAGTGTGCCCTTATTAGCCATTTAGCTTGGTTTGTTCTGCCTGTCAAAGAAAGAAAAAACATATATTGCCTTCATAATCTTGTGGATTAATGTAAGATTAAACTGCTGTTCATTAATTTGTATGTGTATAGCAAGTAATTCTTTAAAATTTGTATGTATCATTGCAAAAATGTTAAATTAAGGTGTTATTTTGTTGATAAACTCCGTAAAAATTTCAACATTGAAATTCACAGTTTCATGCACCCACTGTTTCATTAATATTTATCTCATTGTCATCATTTTATTCTGTCTTGAATAATAACTGGTTGAGCACTCTTTTGAGTAATTTATTTAAAGACCAGTTTCATAACCTATTCTGTGTTAGGCCAAGGGCAAGTAGATGCACTTTTCAATATACTGTATGCAAAAACAACTACTAACAATACTGTTTTTGATTACTGCAGACTCCGTTGCCACATTCGGACACTGTGGAATTCTTCCAGCGGCTGTCGACGGAAACGCTCTTCTTTATTTTTTATTATATGGAGGGAACAAAGGCACAGTACCTAGCAGCGAAGGCCCTTAAAAAACAGAGCTGGAGGTTCCATACAAAGTACATGATGTGGTTCCAGCGACATGAAGAGCCCAAGATAATCAATGAAGAGTATGAACAGGTACGACTGAAGCTCTCGTCTGTATGAAATATTAAAATGTGTTGACAACACTTGTTTTGTTTCAGTATACAAATTATTTAGTAAAAAATTAGTATTCATTAATAATATCACTTCTAACTTGTGTTGCCGTGTGGGATTAGCCGAGCGGTCTAAGGCGCTGCAGTCATGGACTGTGTGGCTGGTCCCGGCGGAGGTTCAAGTTCTCCCTTGGGCATGGGTGTGTGTGTTTGTCATTAGGATAATTTAGGTTAAGTAGTGTGTAAGCTTAGGGACTGATGACCTTAGCAGCTAAGTCCCATAAAATTTCACACACATTTGATTTTTTTCCTCCCCCCCCCCCCCCCCCCCCCCCCCCCCTCCTCTAACTTGTCAGGCAGTTTCTTTGTGGCTTTCTGTAACCAGTCTTTCTTTTTTATCTTTTAAATGAAAATCAAATGACAAATGATGATGTGAAATTGTAACAGTAAATCTAATTTTTTTATTTGTGGCGGTAGAATCGGATTACAAATTCAGAGAAAGAAAACGAAGTATAGTGTATCAGACAAAAAATTTATAACAGAAATTACATATTACAAATTACAAAACACAGAGTGTAACTTGAACTAGTTTTGCCCCAAAGTGTGGAACATCAATTGCTTTATGAGTTTCTGACATGAGGTCATCTAGGCTGCACTTGGTGAGGCAATAAGGACAGGAATGTCTTGCCTGGACCTCCCTAAAATTGCATGTGGTAGATAATATTGTACATCACCATTTCACAAGATTTGCTTTGCATCTTGTTATTCCTATTCCAAAGCCTTTTAATGGATTCTGAGACTTCCCAATTTTCATGATGGCCAAGGGCTAATTCTTCTAATGGTTCAATCCAATTTTCATCCTTAAAAGGTAACCACATATCCTCTTTAGGCTGACTTTGGTGTTCATAGTCCTCCATTGCTCTGAGGAAACTAGTTCTTGATTTGATGATGTGAAATTGTAACCCATGTGTCAGATGCCAGATAGTGGATTTTGTTTGTAGGTAGTTGTCCTCTATCAAATTGTAAATGCAGTTATCCCAGCCATACGGTAAATCTTATCTCTCGGAGAAGTTTTCAGACAGACTGTACAGGGCAGCAGGATTCGTTGAATGTGACATAGCTTGCTTAATGGGTGCATGGTTTAGCAGCCCAGAGTGAGGCTACCAGTTTCTGCTGATTTTCATTTCTGTGTTGATGTAGTGCTGTTTGTATGTCAGGCCCCTGTCTAGGGTAATACCCAAATATCTGACATGAGGTCAGTGGTCCAACAGTGTTTGCCTTCACGTAACCTGGAATGCTCTTGACACTTGCTTGGTGTAGAGACGCAGTGTGCAAACTGAAGTGTGGGTTAGGCTCAAGTTGGTTCCAGATATACTATTCTTCAAGCCTGTCGGTGTTATAGTGAGTATCGCTTCAGCCTTATGAACCACACCACTTTGGATACCCAAAGCTTGGTTATTAATGTATATTAAGTTTGTGGTGTCATTCAGTAGTGGTTGTTATTTGGTATAAATATTAAAAACTTTTGGGCCAGTACAGTGCCCTGATCTAGGTTATTTTTCTGTCTTCATGCGAATTCACAAATACCACATGGTTTTCTCAAGCTGACCTCCAGTAGCCACAGTCAAATTGTAGTCTTTTGTTGCAATATAAATAGGTATTGTGCGTCAGGAGTGTGAGGGTACAGATTATAGGTAGTGGAGAGCTCTATGAATGCCACACCCATTATGTTACAATATTCAATGTCATTCTTGATGAACTATGTGAAATGTCATATTTGTAAAGTGGTCATTTTTCCTGTGTGTGTTGTGTGTCTTTTGGCACTTTGGATAAGTCAATAAAATTTGATACAGGATTGTGGCAAGTACAGTCCAATTAAAATTAAAAAAAAAAAAAGAAAAAGAAAAAAAAAAAAAAAAAAAAAAAAAGAAATGAGCGAATGGCATCATTGGCCAGGAGGCCCCATCTGGGGAAGTTCGGCCACCAAGTGGAAGTCTTATTTTAGTCGACACCACACTGGGCAACTTGTGCGCCGATGATGAAGATGAATTGATGATGAAAATTAATTGATAGTTGACAGTTCTCATTGTAGCTGGTTTTGTCCAATCATAATGCTTATGTCATGACTAAATTGTTCGCCATTGCCAAACTGCCACAATCAATATGTCAGTTCACTTTCACTTTCTTGATGTGTTTCGATTCCAAATCCTGGGTTGGGCTTTGTTACTTCATACTTCATCACACATGACAGCCACACCAAAACACACACACACACACACACACACACACACACACAAACTACTGAATCCTTTCGCACAGGATGCGATTCAGCATGACGTATACAGTTATTCTAATCCCAGAGATCAGCTGACACTAGATAAGTTTTGCATGACATAGTATGAAGCCAAATTTTCGGAAAGGTGCAATGAATTGTTGCAACTGGGTCTCCAGAGTCGTAAATACCGCAATTTTCTGCAGTGCGCTGGCATAGGAAAGCGGTTAGTGTATCAACCAGATTTGTGGAAGGTCATATTTCTGACATTTTTCCACATCATTGTCATCATTGTATTGACTGTTTTATTCACCCTTATTTTTCTTCCTATCATTATTTTTCCATTTGGAACCTGCTTGTGTCAAGTATAATCTGCAACCATGTGCCAAGCAGGACTGCTCATTGGTTGGTAATGCAGCAGCCTGGGTAACCATTGTGTGCCAGGTAACTATTGGCAGTGATAAATTTCAGTTTGCTTTTACAACTAAAACTGGAAGTTTTCTGTTTTGAGTTTGGTCGTAGATGTTAGCTTTAAGTGCTGTGGACAAAGCAATTGTGATTCTTGTTCTCCTGCAGGTTGGTGCTCACCATTTTCTTGAATACATTACACTTCACGAGTTTGTGGTTAAGTCATTAATCACATAAAATCGGCTGTTGGCATTTCTGTTTCCATCGTACCTTGTGGTGGTCACTTCCAACATTGCTCCTTCTTACACATTAGCAGCATTTGTGAAGTGACCTGCCATGTTTATGTGTCATCTATAACCAAGCAAAACTGTAGCAGCATGTGACAGATGTAAACTATCAAGTAATTTTAATCAGTCTGTAGTTATCCTTTCCCATACTGCCATCAAATGTTTCTGCCATTTGGAATCTTCATGTCGGACATAAACTGAAGCTGCAGCCAACTTTATATTACTGGTCTGCCTCAAATCATCTGCTTCCATAGGACTCAAACAAGTGGTGCCAAATGCTCACAACAGTCAAGGGGAACCACTATATCCGACATCTCTGCAAGCATCAACTTAAGGGAACACACTAAGTTGTCGTGTATTGGTGTACCACGTATGCCTGTTGTTTCGTGTTCAAAACACTTTAATATGCACAAAGTTGTTACATTCAGCCATTTTTAATTGATTCCGAGTGTATCTTAGCTTACGGACGTGAATTTATGCCATGAATCTATTTTTTGGTTAGTTGTTATCGCTACTGTCACTAAGATGAAAGAGTGTCTCCTGTATAAAATGTTTTTATAGAGGTCACTGCTTGCATTTCGAAAATTGTACTTGGCTTCACTCACAGTTATGATACCTTAAAATTTGTCCTCAATGTGACATCATTCCACACTCCATAAACCACCATTTGAACCACATCAACCAGTTCGTAATGTACAAATATCACATTACTACCTTCTTATTCTATTTACAAGTGGTGCTTGGGAGCAGTTTTACTGTCATCATTGTTGAAGTAGTTAGCATGTTCCTTCAGTTGTTTTTGAAAATGTGTTCTTCAGACTTTAAAAACAAGCCTTTATGTGATATGCATTTCTTTTTCATAGCACTTCCTTAAGTAGATCGTTTTGATATTTCTATTACACTATGGCACTAGCTAAAGAATGCTATAATTGCCTCCCCCCCCCCCCCCCCCCAAAAAAAGAGAGAGAGAGAGAGAGAGAGAGAGAGAGAGAGAGAGAGAGAGAGGTGAAAAACCTGTGCACCACAAGACTTCCCCTGCTGATTAATTAGAACTAATTATATTTGCACAGTTATAACCTTCTTTCCTTTTCTACTGACCCTGAAACGTACCTGTTCACTTTGATAAGTTTAATCAAATTGATCACTTCAGTGTCAATGAACGTCCTTGCAGTCCATCAGAAAATGTTAAGTACGTGGTACGACACAAAAAAGGAGACAGATGCTACACATTTCTGTACTTGCCAAATATATCTACATCTCTACCGCGCAAGTCACCATATATGTGCGTATGTATATTTGGTCAGTGGTAGTTCCCATTGAAGTCGGTTCCACTGCTCATAATAAGAAAAGAAATAGAGGAGGAGGAAAAAAGAAACTAGTGGCTGTGTTGGCTACCTGCCCCATTTCTTGCTCCCACTCCAGCACTACACAGCCTTCTATCTCACCAATGCAGTGATTAATCTTTTTGTATGTGTGTGTCACTTGACATGGTACCCAATGAGCCCATTTTTCCAATAGTGTAGAGATTCTACATCTTTATTCTGCAAGTCATCTTGTGGTGTGTGGCAGAATTTCATGGACAATTGCAGATTCTAAACTGCGGCTAGTGTTCAACTAATGCGCAATATCATCAATTGTAGGATTACAATAATCACCAATTGTTTTGCTCACCTCTCTGTTTCCAATAGTGAGTAGCTTACTTGAGTGCTCTTCTTTGCAGACAGATACTTGTCCACTTATTAAGTAATTTATCCACCCATAAATTTTTATTGACCAAGGCAGCTATCACCATACTGCAGCTGCATTCTCTGAATAGACTGCACAGCTTTAGTCCCTCCAGAATACAGAAAGCGGAAGTTCCCTCAGTTAAACCTTTTGTGCCAGAGAGCAGGGCACTCTAATGAAATGCTTTGAAATCACTATGAATAAAACTATTCAGTGAACCAAAACAGCTAACACACATGAATGACAATAAAAATAAGGCATGTCATTAGTGAGTCAGCCCTGTAAACATGTGGAGCAGCAGAAAATGGCATTCCACTTATTTACTTTCCCTAATAATATGTCAAAGGTCCAGTTTTATGACAAACTATCTAATAATATAATAGAGGGAAACATTCCACGCGGGAAAAATATATTTAAAAACAAAGATGATGTGACTTACCATACGAAAGCGCTGGCAGGTCGATAGAAACACAAACAGACACATACATACACACAAAATTCAAGCTTTCGCAACAAACTGTTGCCTCATCAGGAAAGAGGGAAGGAGAGGGAAAGACGAAAGGAAGTGGGTTTTAAGGGAGAGGGTAAGGAGTCATTCCAATCCCGGGAGCGGAAAGACTTACCTTAGGGGGAAAAAAGGACGGGTATACACACACACACACACACACACACACACACACACACACACACACACACACATATATATATATATATAGACACAAGCAGACATATTTAAAGACAAAGAGTTTGGGCAGAGATGTCAGTCGAGGCGGAAGTGCAGAGGCAAAGATGATGATGAATGACAGGTGAGGTGTGAGTGGCGGCAACTTGAAATTAGCGGAGATTGAGGCCTGGTGGGTAACGGGAAGAGAGGATATATTGAAGAGTAAGTTCCCATCTCCGGAGTTCGGATAGGTTGGTGTTGGTGGGAAGTATCCAGATAACCCGGACGGTGTAACACTGTGCCAAGATGTGCTGGCCGTGCACCAAGGCATGTTTAGCCACAGGATGATCCTCATTACCAACAAACACTGTCTGCCTGTGTCCATTCATGCGAATGGACAGTTTGTTGCTGGTCATTCCCACATAGAATGCATCACAGTGTAGGCAGGTCAGTTGGTAAATCACGTGGGTGCTTTCACATGTGGCTCTGCCTTTGATCGTGTACACCTTCCGGGTTACAGGACTGGAGTAGGTGGTGGTAGGAGGGTGCATGGGACAGGTTTTACACCAGGGGTGGTTACAAGAATAGGAGCCAGAGGGTAGGGTAGGTGGTTTGGGGATTTCATAGGGATGAACTAACAGGTTACGAAGGTTAGGTGGACGGCGGAGTCGTATCCCTGCTGGAGAGCCACATTCAGAGTCTGGTCCAGTCCCAGAAAGTATCCTGTCACAAGTGGGGCACTTTTGTGGTTCTTCTGTGGGGGATTCTGGGTTTGAGGGGATGAGGAAGTGGCTCTGGTTATTTGCTTCTGTACCAGGTCGGAAGGGTAGTTGCGGGATGCGAAAGCTGTTGTCAGGTTGTTGGTGTAATGGTTCAGGGATTCCGGACTGGAGCAGATTTGTTTGCCACGAAGACCTAGGCTGTAGGGAAGGGACCGTTTGATGTGGAATGGGTGGCAGCTGTCATAATGGAGGTACTGTTGCTTGTTGGTGGGTTTGATGTGGACGGACGTGTGAAGCTGGCCATTGGACAGGTGGAGGTCAACGTCAAGGAAAGTGGCATGGGATTTGGAGTAGGACCAGGTGAATCTGATGGAACCATACCATGTCACCCTCACAACACCCCCACAACAACCCCATTAAGTTTTATTTACATTCCCTCCGCAAACATGCCTTCGCCCTAGCCAGATTACGCTCCCATATTCTATTTTCTCAGGCTTGTCTGACATTTGGCATTACCCCCAGAGGCCTCACACTTAAAGTTCCCATCTCTGGCTGCAACCCTTCTTTCCATCAGTCCCTATACCAGTTCCAAACTGAACAATCCATTGCCTTCACCCACCTAATCCTTCACCTACACATCAACTCAGCCAATGAACACACCCGTCAACTCCTATCCTTAATAAAAGTCCTTAATCTTTCCTCTCCCACATCCACACCGGCTGTTCAGAGCATCCTCCTACAGGCCAACCGTAAATTAGAACAGCATGCCACCCTCCACCTCAAAAAACTATCCAATCTCCTGGTTTCCCACCTCCGGAAAGGCAACTCACTCACCCTTCACAACCTTTCCAGCAAACCTCAACCTCCTCTCATTGCACACAAACCCAGTCTCTCCCATCTACTCAATCTCCCACTTCCAGCTCCACTCCCTCCAAAACCTCAAAATTCCAATCAACACAATCTGGAACCACAACACCCTAATTCAGTAGTTAACCTTTCCTCCAAACCTCTCTCCCAATCCGAAACCTCTGTCCTATCCAAAGGCCTCACCTTCAGCCCCACTCCCAGATTCAACCAAACAGCCCTCGTCAAAGATTTACTGTCCTACACTCGTACTCTCTGCTGGAAATATCACTTTGCCACGAAGAAAAATGATCCTAATCCCACTCCTAATAATCCAACTGCCCAAGACACCATCCAAATTGAACCCTGCCTGGAACAGTTCCATCCTCCGTCGCAGCAGGACCCACCTCCTGTTCCTCAAAATCACCCTCTCCAAACCTTCCAGGAATTTCTGACTTCCAGCCTTGCATCTCAATCCTTCTTTAAAAACCTTAATCCTACTCCCAACATCACAACTGCTGAAGCCCAGGCTATCCGTGATCTGAAAGCTGACCGATCCATCGTCATTCTTCCGGCGGACAAGGGTTCCACGACCGTGGTACTTGATCGTCGGGAGTATGTGGCTGAGGGACTGCGTCAGCTTTCAGACAACACCACATACAAAGTTTGCCAAGGTAACCCCATTCCCGATGTCCAGGCGGAGCTTCAAGGAATCCTCAGAACTGTAGGCCCCCTGCAAAACCTTTCACCTGACTCCATCAACCTCCTGAGCCCACCGACACCCCGCACCCCTACCTTCTACCTTCTACCTTCTTCCTAAAATCCACAAACCCATTCATCCCAGCCGCCCCATTGTAGCTGGTTACCAAGCCCCCACAGAACGTATCTCTGCCTACGAAGATCAGCACCTTCAACCCATTACATGCAGTCTCCCATCCTTCATCAAAGACACCAACCACTTTCTCGAACGCTTGGAATTCTTACCCAATGTGTTACCCCCGGAAACCATCCTTGTAACCATTGATGCCACTTCCTTATACACAAATATTCCGCACGTCCAGGGCCTCGCTGCGATGGAGCATTTCCTTTCACGCCGATCACCTGCCACCCTACCTAAAACCTCTTTCCTCATCACCTTAGCCGCTTCATCCTGACCCACAACTTCTTCACTTTTGAAGGCCAGACATACCAACAATTAAAGGGAACAGCCATGGGTACCAGGATGGCCCCCTCGTACGCCAACCTATTCATGGGTCGCT
This sequence comes from Schistocerca serialis cubense, assembly GCF_023864345.2. Lineage (NCBI taxonomy): Eukaryota > Metazoa > Arthropoda > Insecta > Orthoptera > Acrididae > Schistocerca > Schistocerca serialis. The sequence goes on from NC_064638.1 coordinate 363,470,873, forward strand.
TAGAGGAAGCCTTCTTGGTTACCCAGGCCTGCCAACCCAAAGTTTGGTACAGATTTATTGATGACATCTTCATGATCTGGACTCACAGTGAAGAAGAACTCCAGAATTTCCTCTCCAACCTCAACTCCTTTGGTTCCATCAGATTCACCTGGTCCTACTCCAAATCCCATGCCACTTTCCTTAACGTTGACCTCCACCTGTCCAATGGCCAGCTTCACACGTCCGTCCACATCAAACCCACCAACAAGCAACAGTACCTCCATTATGACAGCTGCCACCCATTCCACATCAAACGGTCCCTTCCCTACAGCCTAGGTCTTCGTGGCAAACAAATCTGCTCCATTCCGGAATCCCTGAACCATTACACCAACAACCTGACAACAGCTTTCGCATCCCGCAACTACCCTTCCGACCTGGTATAGAAGCAAATAACCAGAGCCACTTCCTCATCCCCTCAAACCCAGAATCCCCCACAGAAGAACCACAAAAGTGCCCCACTTGTGACAGGATACTTTCCGGGACTGGACCAGACTCTGAATGTGGCTCTCCAGCAGGGATACGACTTCCTCAAATCCTGCCCTGAAAGGAGATCCATCCTTCATGAAATCCTCCCCACTCCACCAAGAGTGTCTTTCCGCCGTCCACCTAACTTTCGTAACCTGTTAGTTCATCCCTATGAAATCCCCAAACCACCTTCCCTACCCTCTGGCTCCTATCCTTGTAACCGCCCCCGGTGTAAAACTTGTCCCATGTACCCTCCTACCACCACCTACTCCAGTCCTGTAACCCGGAAGGTGTACACGATCAAAGGCAGAGCCACATGTGAAAGCACCCACGTGATTTACCAACTGACCTGCCTACACTGTGATGCATTCTATGTGGGAATGACCAGCAACAAACTGTCCATTCGCATGAATGGACACAGGCAGACAGTGTTTGTTGGTAATGAGGATCACCCTGTGGCTAAACATGCCTTGGTGCACGGCCAGCACATCTTGGCACAGTGTTACACCGTCCGGGTTATCTGGATACTTCCCACCAACACCAACCTATCCGAACTCCGGAGATGGGAACTTGCTCTTCAATATATCCTCTCTTCCCGTTACCCACGAGGCCTCAATCTCCGCTAATTTCAAGTTGCCGTCACTCACACCTCACCTGTCATTCAACATCATCTTTGCCTCTGCACTTCCACCTCGACTGACATCTCTGCCCAAACTCTTTGTCTTTAAATATGTCTGCTTGTGTCTGTATATGTGTGGATGGATATGTGTGTGTGTGTGTGTGTGTGTGTGTGTGTGTGTGTGTGTGCGCGCGCGAGTGTATACCCGTCCTTTTTTCCCCCTAAGGTAAGTCTTTCCGCTCCCTGGATTGGAATGACTCCTTACCCTCTCCCTTAAAACCCACTTCCTTTCGTCTTTCCCTCTCCTTCCCTCTTTCCTGATGAGGCAACAGTTTGTTGCGAAAGATTGAATTTTGTGTGTATGTATGTGTCTGTCTGTGTTTCTATCAACCTGCCAGCGCTTTCGTATGGTAAGTCACATCATCTTTGTTTTTAAACTATCTAATAAAGTATATGTGGCAGCACTGTGGAATGGGACCATGGTTAAATTACACCTCACAGCTACAAAACATCTTGAAGTTGTGGTTCCTACTGCCTTGAGCTGGAACCTTGTTAGTTTCATGAAAAATATTGATTAATGTTTTTTGATATATGTTTAGCTGATACTACACTAGCATTGTTTTTGGCATTGAACTTTACCCAACTATACCTCACTTTTTATTCATGACAAATAAATAAACAGTACCACACAAAGTTTGAAGGAGTTATAACTATGACAATAAGCACATCACGGCACAGTAAAACCCAATGAAAGTAGTTGCATTAATTTGTTAGTGATATGCAAAACAGTTTGTTGGTTTCAGTACAAGCTTCTGAAGGCTGTCTAATACAAGTTTCAATATTTTGTCATGTGTCAGCACTAGTTGTAGTTGTGGTTGCATAGGAGACTGCTGTTAACTTCGTTGGCTCCACGGGAAGTAATCTGTGTGATTGAAATCAGAAGTGTTGTTGGTCACTAAATAGATCAGTGGCTCTCAATTCACCAATCTCGCCACTCATAATTCAAGTAACTTCACACTACCAGCTTCAAATGTGCCACACATCATTTGTTTGGATCCATAGTATTGTTAATGGATAACATGCCTGTCTTTCTTTGTACTATTTTATTGCTTGGTTTTTAGAATGATTATCTTCATTGTACATAGCTGCCAACCAAGTGTGGGCATGTGAAACACTTCATCTGTTGTTTTCTCACAAAAGATGAATCATGTAATATTTTAACAGGCTATCGTTTTTACTTCAGATTTCAGTTCTTTACTACTTTGTGAATTGCTTCAGTGAAATAAGATGTGTTCAACCTATAGAAAATGTGTCTCTCTGTCATTTGTGGTGAATTTTAATTCCTCCCAGCCATTTTTAAACTATTGGAAAATTTGGGCTCATTGTAACTCTCTGGAATTAGCATTTAAACAGTTAAAATCTGCCTCGCATGTTATTTGTTTGAATGTGTTTAGTAGACAGTTAACTGTTGCAGTAACATTCTAACAGAAAGCTATGTCATACCCAAAACTTCACATTAAACATGATAGACACAGCCTGTCAAGATCGTTGTTGGGTCAGCAAGCCCCCTTGCCTCCAATTAACAATAGTTAATTAATATTATTACCATTAACCCCCTTCTTAACAGTTCATGAAAATCTTAACACATGATAGTTTACATATTTGCCACAAGCAAGCAGCTAAGTATTTAACCCTAAAACTTAACATTGCACCATCTAGAGAACCATATTTTTAAATGTCTTTGTATTTTGGCTACATTCATGCCTTCTCGATGTTAAAACCATGTAGATTGACAGAAGTTCTGTCAAGTAGTCTTTTGTCATTAAGCGAACCACTCTTTTTCTTCTGTCCTTATTGTTCTCTTATTTATCTAAATGAATTCTGTCTCAGCTCCTGTCATTTTTTATGCCTCCTCATTACCATATTGCTACAAACTTGTTGTAATGTTAAAATCTTTTAGTAATCATTTCTTTCTCATGTCCATGATGCTTCACCAACCCCCGCCCCCACTTTGATAGACGTGTCTTTTGAAATCAACCCATTTTGTGGAAATTCATCTTTCATTTATCCTGCAAGCTTTTTAATAAGAAAAGCAAAATCATTTTTCTTTCCAATTTATGTTGATGTGTGTAAATTCTGTAATTCAACTATTCATATAAAAATGAAGACTCACCCACTCCTTTTTTACGACTATTTACTTGCTGTAAAACTCAATTTAGTACTAAGCTAATTCTGCATGATTACTTCAGTATTCTTCGAAAGCATAAATTACAACAGTAACAACCAATCTACTTTCTTCAGACACCTGTAAGAATTGTGTTGTGATCTTCAGTCCAAAGACTGGTTAGTTGCAGCTCTCCATGCTACTCTATCCTGTGCAAGCCTCTTCATCTCAGAGTAACTACTGCAACCTACATCCTTCTTAATCTGCTTACTGTAATCATCTCTTGGTCTCACTGTACGATTTTTACCCCCCACGCTTCCCTCCAGTACTAAATTGGTGATTCCTTGATGCCTCAGAATGTGTCGTACCCACCAATCCCGTCTTCTAGGCAGGTTGTACCAAAAATTTCTTTTCTCCCCGATTCTGCCCAATACGTACTCATTAGTTATGTGGTCTACCCATCTAATATACAACATTCTTATGTAGCACCACATTTCAAAAGCTTCCATCCTCTTCTTGTCTAAACTATCGTCCATGTTTCATTTCCATACATGGCTACACTCAATACAAATACTTTCAGAAAGGACTTCCTGACACTTAAATCTATACTCGATGTTAACAGATTTCTCTTCTTCAGAAACACTTTTTGTGTAGTTGCCAGTCTACATTTTATATCCTCTCTACTTCAACCATCATCAATTTTATTTTGCCTGCCAAATAGCAGAACTCATCTGCTGCTTTAAGTGTCTCGTTTCGTAATCTGTTTCACTCAGCATCACCTGGTTTAATTCAATCACATTCCATTGACCTCGGTTTGCTTTTCTTGATGTTCATCTTATATCCTCTTTTAAGACACTGTCCATTCCATTCAACTGCTCTTCCAAGTCCTTTGCTGCCTCTGACAGAATTGCAAAGTCATCAGCAAACCTCATAGTTTTTGTTTCTTCTCTCTGAACTTTAATTCATACTCCAAATTTTTATTTTGTTGTCTTTACTGCATGCTCAATATACAGATTGTATAACCTTATCTCACTCTCTTCCCAACCACTGCCTCCATTTCGCACCCTTTGACTTTCATAACTGTACAAATTGTAAATAGCCTTTTGCTCCATGTGTTATACACCTGCTTACCTTTAGAACTTGAAAGAGAGTATTCCAGTCAACATTGTTAAAAGCTTTCTCTAAGTCTACAAATGCTAAAAATGTAGCTTTCCCTTTTCTTAACCTATCTTCTATGAGAAGTCGTAGGATCAGTATTGCCTCCCACACTCCTGCGTTTCTCCTAAACCCAAAGTGATCTTCCTCAAGGTCAGCTTCTACCCATTTTTCCACTCTTCTGTAAAGGATTCGTGTTAGTTTATTACAATTGTGGCTTACTAAACTGATAATTTGGTAATTTTCACTATTTCCAGCGCCTGCTTTCTTTGGAATTGGAATTATATTTTTCTTGAAGTAAGAGGGTATTTTTTGCCATGGCTGGCTCTTCCGAGGCTATCAGTAGCTCCAACAGAATGTTGTCTACTGTCAGGGGTGCATGTGTATGCGTGCGCATTTTAGCTCATAATAGGATTAGTCTGAAAGCCAGCAAGTTTCGTTTCTTTATGTGTGTGCCTGATTGAATGCTTCTGCTTTTTGGTGAGCTGTCGCCTTTATTTCAAAGTATTAACTCCGATGAAATATTTGTTTGAATTTGTGAAACAAAACAGCCCAGTGTTCCTTAAAGTTTCTTATTTCATGTTAACATTCCAACACATGTTTATCCATGGAAATTACCCTGTTGTCAACAGTGTCATTCATAGTAAACATTGAGTGAATGAGATGTTGTGGTGCTTAAGATTCCATACATGTATTCAGTTATGGAGGAATATGGATGAAAACACTGTCTTTATTTATGTTTTCTATGATTCCCCTATATCAACTTGGGAAAATGTCAAGTTACCCTCTCAGCAAGGCAATGGCTGATTTTCTTCTCCATCTTTGTCCATTTGAGATGGTACAATATCTGTAATTACTTTAGTAGTGTGTGTTACTTTTAAAATTGTGATACAATTTGATTGGTGTTTATATGTACAGGTAGGGTTACGTCTCAACCTTTCATCATACTGGTGTCATTTGATTTCAGTGGTCATTTAGATTTGTGGTGTGAAATCTGGCTGGCTATGTCATGAATTGTAGTGCAGAATTATGAGTAGTGATACAGTTTTGTTTTAAAGCTATATTTAGTGTGACAGAAACTACATGAATAAACTGGTCCCTGTAACACAAGAAAAAATCAGAAGAGGAACTATTAAAAAGTCACTTCACAATTATCAGTTTTCTTCTCAAAGCAGTACTGAGTATGAGAGAAACTATAAAAGTACCAGGTCCCTGTAATCCAAGGAAAAATAAAAAATGCAACTAATAAGGCTACTAAAAAGTTACTTCACAAATGTGATGAAACACATTAGTAAAACAACTTTGCCAAATTTTGAATACATGTTAGTTGGAGGCAGATAATTTATATTTGAAGTTAAAATATTTGAGCAATGTTGCTATATAAAAAATAATACTTCTGTGAAATATGAGTACTGTGAGAAAACAATACAACACATGCGGTTATGAGGAATTCTGTTAATGACCTCCAAAGGAAGAAATTGTCATTCTTCTCACAAAGCTGCTGTCATCTAAAGACTATGAGCAGTAATACAACTCCCAGGAGCATCCCACCCACCTGGTATTTGGATGGGAGATCGTCTGGGAAAAATTGGTGGCATTTGGTTTTAAGGACACGCAATTCGTCCCAGTGGCATCCAATTGAAAGACTTGCCACAGGCTGTTGTGCTACACAGTATATTTATTTATCTATTTATTTTGATCCCACAGTTGTACTGTTTGATTCGGGTTGGTGGGTCAAGCTGACTGCTCCATGCATTGAATTGTTTGCTGGTAAAGGTTTTTCATTCATAAGTATTGTGTTGTTGTTTGCTGGTGTAGTGTAAGTGTTGTTGATTGTTGACATAGTGTAAGATGAAAACACCATCCATTACACCTGCATAAGGCTCTAAATAATCATGCAACTATATAGCCTCTGCAGACCTGAGCAATCACAATTCCACATTTCTTTTGTATCCAAATAAACATATGATATACCAGCTCACAGATAATCATCCAAAATCATCCTTTTTACTGACATTTGGTGAATTATAACATGTGCAACTTCCTGCAGATATAAAAATCTGTGCTTTCAATTTACGGTCTAAAATGAGAATCATCCATGAAGGGGATAGTTTTCCATTGACGTGCAATCTGGTATGCATGATGGCCAGCTCACTACAAATACATCTTTCTCTGATGAGCAGTGCACCTGTGGTTGATCACCTTCATGAATTTGCTGCTTCACACTTTCTATTTTTCTTTGAGAATGTTACCAAATGAAGCAAAAGCAGTGTGATTTTAACATTGTGTGAGGTATCATTTTAGTGGTTTAATTGTATCAGGGAAATAATCCCCAGGGAATCAGTTCTGGCTCTCAAACTGTGAAACGTGTTAAATGTATTGAAGAACAATAAGTGAATTATATAAACATAAAACACAGGTTACTAAAATTGTTCATTCTGTGTGTCCACAGGGACAACTTTCCACAACATTATTCATTGTGGAGATTTTGATTTAAAATAATATGACTGTATACTCACCAGATTTTGAATCTGCTGAAATCATCTTATTTTTAGAAGTGAAATCCTACTCCATTATTTATATGTTTTGAATTTGTTTTACACATGTAGAAAGCAATGTCAGGCATAGGCTAACTTCTACAGAAGCATCCGTATGCAGTACAGATACAGAATCAATGTCCAAAGTCAGAAGGATTATACATAAGAGACCAAATATATAGCTGCATTATTGCTTAGATAGATCTTCTGTATAACCCGAGTTCTAAATCATCCAAAATACTGTATGTAAGTGTTCACCGTCAATCTTTCTCATCTACACTCCTGGAAATTGAAATAAGAACACCGTGAATTCATTGTCCCAGGAAGGGGAAACTTTATTGACACATTCCTGGGGTCAGATACATCACATGATCACACTGACAGAACCACAGGCACATAGACACAGGCAACAGAGCATGCACAATGTCGGCACTAGTACAGTGTATATCCACCTTTCGCAGCAATGCAGGCTGCTATTCTCCCATGGAGACGATCGTAGAGATGCTGGATGTAGTCCTGTGGAACGGCTTGCCATGCCATTTCCACCTGGCGCCTCAGTTGGACCAGCGTTCGTGCTGGACGTGCAGACCACGTGAGACGACGCTTCATCCAGTCCCAAACATGCTCAATGGGGGACAGATCCGGAGATCTTGCTGGCCAGGGTGGTTGACTTACACCTTCTAGAGCACGTTTGGCACGGGATACATGTGGACGTGCATTGTCCTGTTGGAACAGCAAGTTCCCTTGCCGGTCTAGGAATGGTAGAACGATGGGTTCGATGACGGTTTGGATGTACCGTGCACTATTCAGTGTCCCCTCGACGATCACCAGTGGTGTACGGCCAGTGTAGGAGATCGCTCCCCACACCATGATGCCGGGTGTTGGCCCTGTGTGCCTCGGTCGTATGCAGTCCTGATTGTGGCGCTCACCTGCACGGCGCCAAACACGCATACGACCATCATTGGCACCAAGGCAGAAGCGACTCTCATCGCTGAAGGCGACACGTCTCCATTCGTCCCTCCATTCACGCCTGTCGCGACACCACTGGAGGCGGGCTGCACGATGTTGGGGCGTGAGCGGAAGACGGCCTAACGGTGTGCGGGACCATAGCCCAGCTTCATGGAGACGGTTGCGAATGGTCCTCGCCAATACCCCAGGAGCAACAGTGTCCCTAATTTGCTGGGAAGTGGCGGTGCGGTCCCCTACGGCACTGCGTAGGATCCTACGGTCTTGGCGTGCATCCGTGCGTCGCTGCGGTCCGGTCCCAGGTCGACGGGCACGTGCACCTTCCGCCGACCACTGGTGACAACATCGATGTACTGTGGAGACCTCATGCCCCACATGTTGAGCAATTCGGCGGTACGTCCACCCGGCCTCCCGCATGCCCACTATACGCCCTCGCTCAAAGTCCGTCAACTGCACATACGGTTCACGTCCACGCTGTCGCGGCATGCTACCAGTGTTAAAGACTGCGATGGAGCTCCGTATGCCACGGCAAACTGGCTGACACTGACGGCGGCGGTGCACAAATGCTGCGCAGCTAGCGCCATTCGACGGCCAACACCGCGGTTCCTGGTGTGTCCGCTGTGCCGTGCGTGTGATCATTGCTTGTACAGCCCTCTCGCAGTGTCCGGAGCAAGTGTGGTGGGTCTGACACACCGGTGTCAATGTGTTCTTTTTTCCATTTCCAGGAGTGTATTTTGCAGCAGGTGTATTGTATTTTCTGGTATAAAATAGTCTCCTGTAGCCATCAGATTCTAACTAGGCACTCTAGTGGGAAACTATATGTATTAATTTTTTTTTACTGCACTATATGTTGCTGTCTCTGTGTTCTATGCTGACCCACACTATCTTGCAAAATAGCACTAAATGGCCATTTTGACAGTTACCAACTCCCCCTCCTCTCTCTCTCAGATGAGGTTTTCCACAGCCGTTCTTTCACCTTTGTGACCTGCCTACAATGATCTCAATACAGCCCTGAAGATCCACAGTAATAATCAATTACTTTAGAATATATGGACACTTATACAGTATAGCCCTTATTTTACTTTCCTGGAATTAACGTTTTCCCCCTGTTTACGACATTTTTTTACGGTCCCCGTCAAATTTCGTATGTCCACAATGTTAATTTGTGCCCGATTTTGCATCAACATATGTATAATTTTCCTGCAATTTATGCATTACAAAAAAGTGTTTGTGGGGAGAAAAAAATGTTGCTGGCATGATGTTGGCCATCCAATAGTGTTTATGAATAGTACATGATTAAGTTTCTTTACACCAGAGCGCCTTACTCAATGGATTTGAACCGGTAAACATGTAACAATTGAACAATTTGTGCCAAATCTCCTACCACTGCCAAGCTCTACTTGGCAATGTGGTTGATGGAAGTAATTAGGATTGTTCGAATAAATATATTATGACCAATCACAAAAACCATTTCCAAATTGTCTCTACTGCACAAACTCATTTTTGTGATTGTTTTGATCATCGTGTCACCTTTGTCGAATCATATTTAGCATGTTTCGGCGTGCTAGTTGACACAGTCATTCACTTTTGCGTTGCTCAAACGTTTGTACGTTTAGTATAACACAGCACTGGTTATGCAAGTTTTTCATGCAGAGCAAAATGTGTTTCGAGAATATATTCTCGTTGTCAAGTGCAGTATTTATATATGTATATTTATTTATTTTGAACAAACAATGTGAGTGGTAGTTGGCGAGTGTGTGGTTTTCTACACAACTGAGGAGGCACACTACCTGATAACCTCAGAAAGATGACTACAGGAGAGATGCAAAACAACACATGCAAACGCAACACAAAATACTTTTTTGCCCTTGATAACAAGAAAAAATTCTTGAAACACACCTTCCTAAGCATGAAAAAATACATAACTAGTGCAGTATTTCAGTATTTAAATAGCAAATGACAGTTGCAGGCTTTCAAAAACATCGATTGTGTTGTATGAATTTGAGTCAGACGTTCCTACTTCCCAGACAGTTGTCAGTTCCACTTCAATCAGCAGTTTTTATTTGATAATAAACCTTGATTAGATGATAAACAAGTCCCTTGAAGCCTGTTACATACATATACCACACATAAAGTGCGAAAAAGCAAGGGGGGTATCCTGTACATAACTTTTACAGCTTAAAATGTTATTTCCGACGTTTTATATTTTTCTGCATTTTACACTGGTTTTTGAAGTCCCTTGAAAAGTGTAAAAGCGGGGTTTCGCTGTATTCCCTTCCCTCCCTCATCCACCCACTCTCACCATTCTCTGTTTCTCATTCTCTTATTATTTGTCACTTTATTTCTATTCCACCTGCTTTTTAGTAATATTTTTCTTTCTTCCATTCTTTGCATTCCATTAATTGTTTCTATATGTCTCAGAACTTCAGCAAAACTTCAGTTCAATTCAGCATTTAAAATTGCAAGTTATTGACATAGTTTGATAAGACAAAGAAGTGGTAAACTTGTTTCGAATAGTATTGTGTAGTACAATGTCTTGTTTTTGTAGCCGCATGAGTTTTTGATTATTACCAATATTGTAGTGTATTTAGTACAGCATTGATTACTTACAGCATTCATTATGGCAGTAAGTTAACCAAATTTTAGAAAACATATTTTTTGTCGTGTATGCTTTATTCAGCGATTACTAACTTTGCATTGTCTTTTGTTTCAGGGCACTTACATTTACTTCGATTATGAGAAATGGGGCCAAAGGAAGAAAGAGGGTTTTACTTTTGAATACAAGTACTTAGAAGATCGTGACCTGAACTGAAACATCAGACTCCACCGGATATGGATGCCGGTTTTTACCCCAGTGGAGCCATCCACAGTGATATTGTATAGAACAACTTTTTTTTCTCACTTTTGGCTGGAATTGGATTTGTGAATACACTCATGAATCTTTTGTGGAGAGAAAAGACATTGTTTTTTGGTACAGGTTATCGTTATTTTAAGTTCTTTCAGCTGTTCTTGGCATCCAGTTGGAAGTGCATTTTCCGGTGATGCTATGAAGATCTCTCAGTGTGTTGTTGAAATATTCCTAAGTGGAAAAAAGTGACTGTGAAACTGTGTTTTAGTTCGTGATTCTTTTCCTAAGATCTTGTGATGGTGCATCTTAAACAGTATCACTTTCCAAGTTATGAATCCCCAGTACAAATAAATGACTAGAATGGAGTATTATGTGGAGCATATGGCCTCAGCATTCTGCATGGAGCCTTCATATCCGTGCAAAGTACTTGTTGTGTTGATCTTAACTTTTGTAAAAAGTACATGAAATGATATAAAATACTTATGTACAGAACATTTTGTGTAGAATATTGAATAATAATTATTACAAATGAAAATATGTTACATTTATTGTTTTGCACGTCTATAGCTACTTGAAGCTGAGTAGAATGCAAGAGGCCATGGCTTGTGGTTAGAAGGTGCTTGCTCAGTAAAAGTGGTTATCAGTCTATATGCAGCTGGATGTTCAGGGAATTTCGTATAGGAGGTTATTGTTAATAAAATGAAAATACCACAAAAAAAGTCTGTACAGCATATGCCTATACTACAGACAAGAAGGAACCCAGAACTACAAAAATTGAGGTATTTTGTTTGCTGCTACCTGGGACCCAAATCCTAGAATTATTTTCAGAAATGATTTACTTTCAAATCACTTTCATATGTACATGCCTATCATCAAATTATAACTGTACCCCTCCAAATTTTTTGGGTCTCTGAAAATTATGTGCAAGCAATGTTAGGTGGTTTTGAGTGTATTCTAGTTCTGCAGTATAAGTAGACAACTCCAGTTTGATTTTCTACCTTACAGCCTATACCCACTGCTGTCACAATGTCAGTTGCATTTACTTTTGTACTTTAATTTGAGGCATTTTCCCCAGTAGATGTCATCTGCTGTCAAATAGCATTTATGTTTCTGCAGTATACATTTCTGTGAAATGCTTGTTTATACAAACTGGTATAGATAATGGTCGAGTCGTAATAGTATGTCTAGTTTCTATGTGTGTTGTTTCATTGTACTAGCAGTTGCCATGCTCTCAATTCTGGCCAAACCCCAGTGTGCAGTCCATAAAACAATACTGTTTTTTGTGTGTCCTTATAGCTCTTCAAGAGACAGATAAAATTTTAATGAAAATTATCAACTATAAGCTTTGAAACGTATTTTCAGAATGTATCTGGGGTTTGTGCCAGGAGATACTGCCAATTAGAAGAGAATGGCATGATCTCAGGCTGCTTTCTTGGTTCCACTTCAACACATTTAGTTTCATTTTATTTATGTCGACCTGCTATATCAGATTAAATGTTTCACAGCTTTTTGCAGTTTTAAAAATCTTACTCGGATCTTCAAACACTGTAATATAAAAGCCAATGTGATGTATGCAGATGTCTTGTATATGTATATATACATATATATATATATATATGAAATGTTTTTATTTGTTAAAAGTAAAAATCCTACTGAAAAAAAATATTACAATGCTGATGACGGCATTTCTGTGCAAGTATTAAATTATATTTTTAATTTCAAAGCAGACTAATATTACAGTGGGTTTATTACCTTCTAAAGCTTCCCTTTCTTTTACAATGTTCCATTCACCACTTTTTTATGGGATCCCAGGGTACTGAACTCTTTCGTAGCTGCAATGTGGAACAAGACATAACTACATTACTGTTGGAGGAGCCAGTTGTTATTAAATATTTATAAAGAGTATTCTAAAAGTTGTTCTTACATTACTTTGTCTCTATGTATTGTGTTGCAAAGAGATACACAACAGTTCATATATATGCAGTATATATTCGTATATAAAACCACTGTGTCTTAATAGAATTTAAAAGACTTTTAACTGGATAAAAAAAAATATGTTTGCCCATACTTGTAGTTCATAAAATCTGATGTTAGTCATTCTACTTTGGAAAGATACGTGTTATTGTGTTGTGCACATGTTTAATGTTTGCTGGCTGCTCCAGCAGTAAACTGCAAAAGAAGTACTGCTCTTGCAGTGCAATAATTCAGAAATTATTTTTGTATATTGTGACTTAATCTGATTTTAGTTGTCATTTCATAATATCCCTGAAATGATTATTTTTGAATACTAATTCATCAAGGCTGTTTATTTTGGGAGCTATCCTTACATGCTCAGAATTGTTAAGACTATTTTGAACTTGAAATATCAATGGTGTGTTAGAAGACCAGTATTTGAATACCACTTTTGAACAGAATATCAAAAATTTGACTGTAAGGTTATGTCCCAAATGACCTTGGTAGAATTGTGGTTGTAATACAGTGGTCATTAGATCTCATTATTTGTCTGTAGGTGAAAGACTGAGTTTCACTTTCAAGACTGATACAGTATGTGGAATTATTAGTTTACAGTAACATTAAACCCAGTGATGTCATTCTTTTATATATAGATAATGCCAAAGACTGTAAAGAGCAGAGCTTCTTTTGGTCATAATAACAATGAACTTTCAAAATAAGTCTGCTACAAAAAGTGACAGGACAAGAAATCATTGAGAGAGAAAACTGAAGGAATACAAGAAAATGATAACCTGATACAAAATACAGTGATTTTTGTCAGTGTACTAAGAGCTTTCATTGTAAAGTGATACTCCCATTTGTTCCTTATACCTGTAAATTGTACATAGTTTTCTTAATAGACCCTCTCTCTCTCTCTCTCTCTCTCTCTCTCTCTCTCTCTCTCTGTTTCACTTTCATTCCTCTCTGCATGCCTTACTTTGGTAAATAATGTGTTGGTCAGTGACACTCAGGGTAAATATTGGAGCTTCCTATAACCTAGTTTGGAATTCTCGCTTTTATCAGTGGGTAAAAATATTCTGGCACTCTGTTTTGTTGTTGCTAATTAAAATACTCATCAGTTGTGTGCAAACAAATCTTGAAATGAGATTTCTGCACACTTAGGGAGAGTCATCTTTGGTGGCATAATATTAATATCTGATTATGTCAAAAGTGACATGTAGGTACCCAGAAACTAACTATTTGAGCACTGCCTTACATCTTTGGTTGTGGAATATGCAAGAATGCTGAATGAGTACAAATAAAAGTCCGAGAGGAGAGGAGAAGCTATTCTCAACTTTACATTATTGTACATTTCAGAAGGTTCTTTCTTTTTCTGCACTGCAGAAATTTTGGGTTATTGTAGTAGTTGCTGGTGCTTTTGTGCTTAGAATTATGATTTAAATTTTGTCTAACATACCATTTGCATAAATATATAATGATATGAAATGACTGGAGCAGCTACATGAAATGAATTTTTTGTTCCATTAGTAATGAAAGTATGGTAACAACTCCACACAAAAAAATGTTATATGAAGCAGATTAAATGAGTCACAACCCACAAAAATAAGTCATGAAAATGGATGTTTTAGTTAGTCACATTAAGTGAAGTTTGCTGTGTACGATAAATAAGGATGCTATTGGCATTGTGTAACCTTCCATAGTAGGGAAAATAGCTTCTAGATTTTTTTTTTGTGGAGGATAACACGTTTTGATCTCATCTGCTGTTCCAGTAAAATTTTTATGAAAATGTTATCTGCTTTGCCCCACACAATATATAAAGGTGCAGGGGACCCGTGAAGTTTGTATAAATGGCATATCCATCTGGAAAGCAAAACTACAGACAAGGTTCCGAAGCATCTGAGTAATCTAGAGCCAAAATGGGTAGTTATACCCATGTTTTCGAGTGAGAAATGAATAAGTATAGTTAACGTGCAGAACAGAACAATCCACGAAAATGCCAAACATTTTATGAAAAAGGAGTTTGTGACAATACAAATAGGATTAGGTGAAAGAGAAGTAGGCTGAGAATATAAGTCTCTGAAATTATGAAAATAAATGCTACACCTGAAGGGTTAAATGGAAAATGATGGTAAAGCCAACAGTTCCTTGCAAGTGCATTGTACATACATGGAAATAGTTACAGTCCAAATAAATCAATTGGGTTATTTCAACTTGCAAGTAGGTTCAGTGTCAAACAGCTTCCGAATTATTCTGTCGTCTTGCTGGCCTCACATCATATTCAATTACAGGTGTGCTTTTCAGCAAGTAAGTGGCAGTGAAAGAAAATCCTATGGTCTGTGCTTCAGCTGGCCATGAGAGCAGCTTTGGTAAAGGAGTACGTCTTGAAGGGAAATTGTGTGTGTTCTTCCAGCAACAGGACGCATAGGGGGGGGGGGGGGGGGGGAAGAGAGATTATTGCGAGTTTATGAACACTTTTGTGTAAGGGCTGTGTCATATGGTTGTCATTATTGCACAGTGTTTAAAATAAAGAATGAGAAGGCACTTGCCACAAATGAGAATGGTATGGAAGTCCTAAGAGAAATTGGGAGGACTGTCAGATGGGTTCTGAATGATCTACCATGCTTAATGTGGGGTTCCACAAAGCAGTGAACCGTACCACAGCCAGCCATCAACAAATTCACCATGCTGGATTTATTCCTCTGTATTGTCACCATTGAATTGTTTTCCCTCAACAAAAGCAAACAATTGAAAATCCAGGATGGAATAATGACAGTATTATAAAGGGTTAGATTGCTACTCATCATGTAGCAGAAATGCTGAGTCACATCCTCAGCAGCCAGTGACTGTGGCCACATGTGTGCGAGTTGCTTTTGCATTTTTTGTGTGTGTGTGTGTGTGTGTGTGTGTGTGTGTGTGTGTGTGTGTGTGTGTGTGTGTGTTTTGTCTAATATCGATGAAGGCATTCTTGACTGTGAGCTTACTTGTTTGACGATCTTTTTGTTGTAATTATTTGCGAATCAGCATCTTCACTATATGGTGAGTAGAAATTTGTCCTTTTCATAATATTGTCACCCTGAACAAAGTGCGAGAAGTTTTGATGTCAGACTTGGATGAGCATAGTGTATGATTGCCAGAAATGGATCGTGCTCCTGAATAGATGAGGAGGACCATTGGCCCTGTATGTGCAAGCACCCAGTGACATTATTGTGATTGTTACAGTACCAAATCACCCCTAGTATTAATTTCAGAAAGTGTAAAATACTGCTGTTTAAGCTTAGGAGATTATCTAGTCATTTGTCCAGTTTTTTTTCCTATCAATTGAACAATGTTCCAGCAAGATGTCAACTAACCTCACAAAGTTGCACAGTACCATGAATGTATAGATATGATGTGGCACAGTGTCACCTGGTCCCTCCCCAACAAAAATGTGTGGAATAACTGCACACAACATTCAGATTTTGTGCCCAGCAGAAACATGAGCTGTAACTGCACACAACATTCAGGTGGTGTTGGCAGTTATTCAAGCTCCCAGGAATGCATTATTACATAATGTAGTTGACTTCTTGATTAGTGCTTGCTGCAATATCTAGCATCCTGTTGGTGAAATGGGTGGACAACAGCATCTACATATTGATCTGCAGGTTGTTGCAGTTATTTTTAATGTCTTTCTTACAACTGGTTTTGTTATTCTTTGATATTAAACATTTTGAAACTACACAATATAATGGACTTTTAGATACAAAGCTACATAAATTTATAAAAGTTCATATTTTCAGTGCAGTATTTAACATAAGAGAGGATGAGATGATGAACAGCAAATAGGGTACCAGAGTATTCTGATCGGCAGTACAAAACACACACACACACACACACACACACACACACACACACACACAGCTTCATTCCATCTCTGTCAACATTAAACACACATTACACACATACCCATAATACGGAAACAAATATTTTGATTCTCAGTCTAAAGGTATTACAAATGTTGAAGGTGCAGCACAAGTTCTACTAGTTTAACAGCTCAATTTTCTATAGTGAGAAATTTGTTTGATT
Organism: Schistocerca serialis cubense; assembly: GCF_023864345.2. NCBI lineage: Eukaryota > Metazoa > Arthropoda > Insecta > Orthoptera > Acrididae > Schistocerca > Schistocerca serialis. The sequence continues at coordinate 363,487,681 of NC_064638.1, forward strand.
AAAACCTTGTACAGTAGTTTGTGTTGCTGTGTCGTTAGCAGCTAACAGTGTCTGGAAACTCATTGGGAACTAATGACCTAGTTCCTTAAGATACATTAAATTATTTTTATGTTCTCCATATTCTAACATATTGTCAAAAAATGTTATTTGACACGTCTTCAGTGCAGGTCAAGTGGTGTGGCACTCAAGTTAGTACGGTGGAAGTGTTTCTTAATGTTTTTGTCTTATCAAACTATGGTAAAGCTGGAAGCCTTGGATAAATTCATATGACTACCTTTCATATTTAAAAACAAAGATGATGTGACTTACCATACGAAAGCGCTGGCAGGTCGATAGAAACACAAACAGACACATACATACACACAAAATTCAAGCTTTCGCAACAAACTGTTGCCTCATCAGGAAAGAGGGAAGGAGAGGGAAAGACGAAAGGAAGTGGGTTGTAGGGAGAGGGTAAGGAGTCATTCCAATCCCGGGAGCAGAAAGACTTATCTTAGGGGGAAAAAAGGACGGGTATACACTCGCGCACACACACACACACACATATCCATCCACACATATACAGACACAAGCAGACATATTTAAAGACAAAGAGTTTGGGCAGAGATGTCAGTCAAGGCGGAAGTGCAGAGGCAAAGATGATGATGAATGACAGGTGAGGTGTGAGTGGCGGCAACTTGAAATTAGCGGATATTGAGGCCTGGTGGGTAACAGGAAGAGAGGATATATTGAAGAGTAAGTTCCCATCTCCGGAGTTCGGATAGGTTGGTGTTGGTGGGAAGTATCCAGATAACCCGGACGGTGTAACACTGTGCCAAGATGTGCTGGCCGTGCACCAAGGCATGTTTAGCCACAGGGTGATCCTCATTACCAACAAACACTGTCTGCCTGTGTCCATTCATGCGAATGGACAGTTTATTGCTGGTCATTCCCACATAGAATGCATCACATTGTAGGCAGGTCAGTTGGTAAATCACGTGGGTGCTTTCACATGTGGCTCTGCCTTTGATCGTGTACACCTTCCGGGTTACAGGACTGGAGTAGGTGGTGGTAGGAGGGTGCATGGGACAGGTTTTACACCGGGGGCGGTTACAAGGATAGGAGCCAGAGGGTAGGGAAGGTGGTTTGGGGATTTCATCTTTTGTTTGAGATGATCTCAGCCATGCATCTTGCCCGTTCTCTGTCAACTATTTTCTGATTACGGGTAAATCTGCATTCTTACTCTGCAAACCACTGTGAAGTATGTGGCAGATGGTTCCACATACCAAAGTTTTCTTGAAATTTTGTAAGTAAGCTTTCATGTGATAGTTGACATCTATCATCAAGCTTCTTCTAGTTACGGTTCCTCAGCCTTTCTGTGACAAACTCCCACTTGCTAAACAAACCTGAGATAGTTGGTGCTGCTCTTCTTCCTATTTATTCAATGTCCTTGTTAGTCCTATTTAGTACAGGTCCCACACACTAGAGCATTTATGTAAGACAATTCACAGTGAATGTTCCATAAACAATCTCTGTTGTTGCCCTGCAGTTTCTCAGTATCCTGCCAGTGAACAGAAGTCTGCCACTTGCGTATGTGATAATTTCAAATGTCCTCAAATTGTTACAGACAGTATTCATATGGGATAACTGATTCCAGCAGTGACCCACTAATACTGTAGTAATGGGATACTATATTTTTACATTTTGTGAAGTGCTCAGTTTTGCACTTCTGGACATCTGAAACAAGTTCCCAATCTTTTCATCAGTTCAAATCATATGAACAACAGACTGAATATTTGTGCAGCTGTTTTCAGATAGTACTTCATCACAGATAACTACATCATGTGCAAGTTGTCTAAGGTTAGCATTTTTATTGTCTGATAGGTCATTAATATACAACCTGAACAGCACGGGTTCCAACTAACTTCTCAGAGTCCCATTTGCAGACACTTGCTTAGCGAAGGCATCTACCTTTCTATTTTGTGGGATTTCGGCAATTACAATTTTGAGATGTTTTCTCTTCATCCCATACATTATGTCAGTGTTTGTGTTAGCTGTTGTACCTGTGCAACTCTTAGGGCAGTTTTTATGAGGGTAATCCCAAACGTAAGATCTCCAAAGTGCTGATGCCACAGGGAAACTCCGTGGCTGCTAGCGACATTGTTTTTTTCCTTGCTCCCTCTACACTCTACAGAAACCACCACACATCGACTGGAGCTTTCGGTCTTAGCTTAGCAGCCAGTTGTAATGGAGTTCCCATTAGTCACTACCGCCATGTGCAAAGTTATTTGGTTTCTGAGTACAAAAGTTGTTAAATCAGTCAATAGTTGACGGAAGTATTGGAGAGTTGTGTATGGATGTCAAAAACGTTTGCGAGTGGCATAGAGTGTTTGTTGGTGGTCGTACTGAAATTCGTGACGAGGAACCAAGCAGGAAACCGCCAATTAAGTGTCACTAGAAGCCTTCCTAAGAGACAATCTCCATTCCTTCCAAACTGACTATGCAAATGTAGATGAGATGTGGCTCGAATTCAGAGATATAGTAGCAACAGCAATTGAGAGATTCATACCTCATAAATTGTTAAGAGATTGAACTGATCCCCCATGGTACACAAAACAGGTCCAAACGCTGTTGCAGAGGCAACGGAAAAAGCATGCGAAGTTCAGAAGAACGCGAAATCCCGAGGATTGGCTAAAATTTACAGACGCGCGAAATTTGGCACGGACTTCAGTGCGAGATGCCTTTAATAGGTTCCACAACGAAACATTGTCTCGAAATTTGGTAGAAAATCCGAAGAAATTCTGGTCGTATGTAAAGTACACAAACGGCAATACGCAGTCAATACCTTCGCTGCACAGTGCCAATGGTACTGTTACCGACGACTGTGCTGCTAAAGCGGAGTTATTGAATGCAGTTTTCCGAAATTCCTTCACCAGGGAAGACAAATGGAATATTCCAGAATTTGAAACACAAACAGCTGCTAACATGAGTTTCTTAGAAGTAGATACCTTGCGAAGCAACTCAAATCGCTTGATACGGGCAAGTCTTCATGTCCAGATTGTATACCGATTAAGTTCCATTCAGATTACGTTGATAAAATAGCTCCCTACTTAGCAATCATATACAACCGCTCGCTCACCTATAGATCTGTACCTACAGATTGGAAAATTGCGCAGGTCACACCAGTGTTTAAGAAGGGTAGTAGGAGTAATCCATCGAACTACAGACCTATATCATTGATGTCAGTTTGCAGTAGGGTTTTGAAGCATATATTGTATTCAAACATTATGAATCACCTCGAAGGGCACCATTTGGAACACTGTCTGGAAATCTAGGAACATAGAATCTGCCAATTGGCCTTCATCTGTGGTCGCAGGATATTGTGTGAGAAAATGGAAAGCTAGGTCCATGCTGATTTGTGGACAGAAGCTTTTCTGTCTTAAGGAAATTTACTATACTCAAACTGAGGAAATGTTCAAGAATTCTGCAGTAAACCAATGTTAAGGATATTGGTCTGTAATTTTGCAGGTCTGTTCTTTTACCCTTCTAGTCACCTACACTTTTTTCCAGTTGCTTGGAACTTTGCACTGAGCGAGAGATTTGTGATAACTGCAAGATAAGTAATGGGCCAGTGCTGTAGAGTACTTTCCATGAAACCAAATTGGGATTCCATGCAGATCTGATGACTTCTTTGTTTTCAACTCTGTCAGTTGCTTCTCTATGCCAGGGATGCCTATTTCAATTTCATCCACGCGGGAGTCTGTGTGATGGTTAAAGGGCAGTATGTTTATGCAATACTTCTGCGGAATTTAAAGCTTCAGTTCTTTCGCTGTATTCTGTTCCCACACAAGACAGATCGATGAATGACTTGATAGAGGCCTTTGACCTGCTTAGTGACTCTTAGGACCAGAATTTCGTCAGGAAGAGCTTTTGCTAAGGTATGACTGTGGTCGTTGTTACATGCTTCATGTACCAATATTTTTACGTACACAAAGATTCCAACAATTTTTGCCTGTCGTTATTTGCACGTTCTTTTTTTAACTGAGACCAACAGTCCCGAACCATCACTTCATGTAGCCCATCGGGGTATATTACATATGTTCCACTATAGTAGTGGATGAATACCTTTTCTTTGTGTTGTTGTGAACATGGTTTTGAAACTTTTAAGCTCATCCTAACACCAATTTGCTGAGTTATTGTTCTGTATGCCGTGTTATAGCTTAGTACGAGTGGTGTCTTCAAAACATATTTCTTAATTTCTGCTTCCCCTTGAATTTGATCACTTCTTGTAGAAGTTGTTTATTTATCTAATATCTTCCAAACATACACTAAGACATGAATCCTTAAATTTTATCATCCAGGTACGTAGGGTACTCATTGAAATGGAGCTCTAGAAGGAATTTCTTGTACCAGATGTTCTGTGGTGCTTTCATGGAGCGTGTCATGCTTCAGCGTGCAATCTGCTGCTTGGAGTTGGCGTAATTGCCCCTGTAACTGTATGCAAGAATATTATTGCATAGTGCTGAGCTTTTTGAGTCTTTTTGTCTGGTACTGATCTATAGTACATGCAACCATAATTGAAGTGCATCCTTAGATTAACAGGTTGTTAACCCATTTCGCTGTAAACATTGTGGGCTGGTTAGTGAAATATTAATCATTACAGTTAATTCAACTTGGGGAAACTCCTCCTGGATTCAACGTTTTTTTTTTTTTAAATATGTATATAATATATATATCTAAAAACAAAGATGATGTGACTTACCAAATGAAAGTGCTGGCAGGTCGACAGACACACAAACAAACACAAACATACACACAAAATTCAGGCTTTCGCAACAAACTGTTGCCTCATCAGGAAAGAGGGAAGGAGAGGGAAAGACGAAAGGATGTGGGTTTTAAGGGAGAGGGTAAGGAGTCATTCTAATCCCGGGAGCAGAAAGACTTACCTTAGGGGGGAAAAAAGGACGGGTATACACTCGCGCGCACATACACACACACACACACACACACACACACACACACACACACATCCATCCACACATATACAGACACAAGCAGACGTATTTAAAGACCAATATATATATATATATATATATATATATATATATATATATATATATATATATATATTCTTTTTTTCCCCCCTAAGGTAAGTCTTTCCGCTCCCGGGATTGGAGTGACTCCTTGCCCTCTCCCTTAAAACCCACATCCTTTCATCTTTCCCTCTCCTTCCCTCTTTCCTGATGGGGTGGCGGTTTGTTGCGAGGGCTTGAATTTTGTGTGTGTGTTTGTGTTTGTTTGTGTGTCTGTCGGCCTGCCAGCGCTTTCGTTTGGTGGGTCACATCATCTTTGTTTTTATATATATATATATATATATATATATATATATATATATATATATATATATATATATATATGGATGATTCATTTCCAGTTTTACTTAGACTTTGTCCCCAGTTAACCAGCAAAGTGCTAATTGAGGTGATTTAACTTGTAATGTATGGAATGGGGACCTAGAAACAACAGAGAGGCTTTGTCCCTGCCTTAGCCCGCAGTGGTACGCAACCCCACAACAGACTACAGCAGTCCACTCACCCCACCGCCGCCCCACACTGAACCCAGGGTTATTGTGCAGTTTGGCCCCCAGTGGTCACCCCCCTCCCCCAGGAACATCTCACACTAGACGAGTGTCACCCCAATGTTTGGGTGGTAGAGTAATTATGGTGTACGCATACGTGGAGAAAGTGTGCAGCAATCACTGACGTAGTGTAACTGAGGCGGAATAAGGGGAACCAGCCCGCATTCACCGAGGAAAATGGAAAACAGCCCTAAAAACCATCCACAAACTGGCCAGCACACCAGATCTCGACACTAATCCGCTGGGTAGATTCGTAGTGGGGACTGGCACACCTTCCCACCTGGAAAGCAGTGCGTTAGACTGCACTGCTAACTGAGCGGACTGATTTAGCCTTGCCTTCATCTAACATGTCCGTATAATATTTAATTTTTAAATGCCACAGCACTCTTGGTTCTTACGAGTTTGTGCTAAGTAATTGTAGTAGTGAGGGTTGTAATGAAAGGAAAAAAATCAAGTGAGAATCCCAAAAGCAAAAATGATTTGTTTTGAACAAATGTAGCCTAGGTTATTGACAACATTAATGCTCAGGAACATTTCATTGCTGGTTATTGTTGCAACTTCTGGCTGATCATCACATAACTCCTTTTTTGTCATCAGAATAATCGAATACTATAGCCTAAAAAAAAGGATGCAGTTGACTCAAATGCGCACAGAAGGGGCGGGGAGGAGGGAGGATTATACCCTACTGTGGGAATGTCAAAAACCAAGAAAACCGACATGATGTCTTTAATCCACATGCATTATGAAAATGTATGTATGTTTCGCATCTCCTCCAATATCACAGGACCAATTTCAACAAAAGTGGTTAAATATCACTGATTGACAGGAAAGAATCACTGTGGGTATAAGAACCATGTAGCTCTCAAAAGGGGGGAGGGGGGGGGGTTATGAAAAAGGATCATAGCTCACAATGCTCATATAAAAAAAAGCACTCCGTCTTCAGGCCACGAGTGGCCTACCAGGACCATCCGATCGCTGTGTCGTCCTCAGTCGAGGATGTGGATAGGAGGGGCAGGGGGTCAGCACACCGCTCTCCCGGCCGTTATGATGGTATTCTTGACCGAAGCCGCTACTATTCGGTTGAATAGCTCCTCAATTGGTATCACGAGGCTGAGTGCACCCTGAAAAATGGCAACAGCGTATGGCAGCCTGATTGGTCACCCATCCAAGTGCCGACCACGCCCGACAGCGCATAACTTCGGTGATCTCACGGGAACCAGTGTATCCACTGCAGCAAGGCCGTTGCCACATATAACCAGACTACAATCATCCAATATTTGAGAATGACAACACTTAGTGACTTGCAACCAGTTCTACCCACAATTTCAAAAATTTACGAGAATTTTTCTTGCTGACACCCCCTGCAAAAAGACTAAAGTTTATCACTTATTACAATTTCACTACACATGCAGTATAAAGCTGTCACTTCAGGAATGCCCTTTTAATTTATTGCTTGTTTACTACTACCTCTGTTTGCAACGCATCCACATATACCACTGGATGTACCTGCAAAATTATATCATTGTATGACGCGTAGTTCAGGGAATATGATGTCATTGAGCTGAGTGAAAATTAAACTACAGGCGAAATTTACTAGACCTAAAGGTGAAATGTTTTATTATATGTAATGTGTGTATGTGGGCAAAGCCAGGGATACAAAGTTTTTCCTAAACCCCCAGATCGATTTCAGCCATAATTAGTACATCTATTACACACTGTCTAGAAAGAAATACAGTGAGTGTGAGAAACAGCAACCTCTTATAGGGAGGGGGAGGTGATAATGTGGAGAGAAGAGTAGTAAGAGATGCTGCAGACAGAGAGGGGAAATTATGAGATGGACAGAGAGAATGGAGGGGGAATGGACACAGATAAGGGAGAGGAGAAGGAGCAGATGGACAGTGAGAGGGGGAAGGAGGAGACAGCCTAATTGAAGATTGGAATAAATACATACCCAGACAATGCTGGGTACTCAGCTAGTTTTGTATAAATATAATATACAATAATTTGCAAATAGCCAATAAATTCACATGTGCAGAAGATAGTTGTCATGAGTGTAGATCACTTCAGGCAAATGCCGGGATGGTTCCTTCGAAAGGGCACGGCCGATTTCCTTCCCTAATCTGAGCTTGTGCTCCGTCTCTAATGACCTCGTTGTCGATGGGACGTTAAACACTAATCTCCTCCTCTCCGTTGTCATGAGTGTATTGTTTGATTGACATCCATGGTATTGGATCATCAACACTGTATCTGTTGACAATTGCCAGTCACCCAGTCCAGGCACTCACCTAAACAAAACTTTTGCTGCACACAGATGTATCAATACTTCATCTGTTCTTCTTTTTAACACCAATCCTAAAGGATTGTAACTACAAATGCAAGGTGAAAAGCTGTCGGCCCTGTAGGGAAGCAGCCTACTCACGCCTTATAAAATTCACATCAGTCTTTCCATTGTGTGCCAGCCAGTCCGCTGCAACTAGCTCTGACCTCATAAATATTGCGCAATACTTTAAAAATCAAGAAAATAACCTGAAACATTTCTAGCATGTCAGGAGTAATACTAAATCAGTTTTTGTTGAATATCAGTTCGATAACTTTAACCATTTTCGAAATTTGGATGTTTTTCTGTAAAAATCATTGGCGCAAGAGAAAAGAGCTAGAAACTTAAAAATTTATATTTAGATTCCTTTTCAATAATAATTTAGTAGAAACAGTATTCTGGATCTCACAAATTAAAATTTTAGTTGAAATTCATGATTTTCTGGTTTTTGTCGTAGAAATTAAGGAAGCAAGATAGATTAAGTAGGCGAATAAATAAAGCTAGGATGTTTAAATTTAAGTAGAAGGGAGATCCGCTATAATCATAAAAATGTGAGAAGTTTCAACAGAATAACTATAAAACTATAGCTATAGCGTATCTCCAAAGAGCTAGTTCAGAGCTCGTCTACTGCGTGTAGTGTAATTAAATTAATTCTCTCGCCCAAAATATTTGACTTAGCCAAGTCAGACTTTTATTATGATTACTTACCTGTGTGCTGATTGCACAATTAAATTGAGAGCTTCATCGGCCATCAGCAAAGGAAGCAATGATTTATTCGATAACTTGAAGTGGTGCATTACTAGCCCAGCGGCTAGTCGGGAGAGCAGATTTGATCAGGCGTTCCCTTAGCCGTCCGCACTGCGGCTTTATATGTAAGAAAGCTGCGTGAAAGGAAGAAGGCCCCAGTTCTCTCCAGACGCTGATTAGCGCACCACCTGTGCCGGGAGTCGTGTCGCGTCAGTATCGTTGATATAAACAGCCTCGGATGCCGTAATAAGTTACTCGGGATATGTGCAACCATGAAATCGTTTTCGAGTGAAGTGTTAATTTTGGGATGACGTTAATGATCTATCTTTAGTTTGCGTATGTCGTATTTTCACGTGCCGCCGCAGGACAGACATTCTATCATTATTTAGCGTGGCGTTTGATGAACATTATCATCAAATTATGGCGAGCATTCACTTAAACATTTAATTTGAACAGTTATAGTGGCATCAGCGCATTAGACTCTGAACTGCTCTGGTAGTTGGATTGTGTGGATTCTTTTTGGTCTGTGACTTTCAGAATATAGTGAACATTTTAGAGAGAATGGTTTTTGATTATGAATCCCAGACAATCTCCTAATTCCTCAGAGCTATAAGCTGTAGCTATAAATGTATTTCTCAGATGAAGTGGGCACTAGGAATTCTAATTACAGGCTTCACATTTTGCTAATCACTTTCTGGGCCAATATTGTAGTTAGAGAGCCAGTGTTGAGAACGGCAAACAGCATAAATACAAAACATATATTCAATTATTCCACCCGCCGCCCAACAGTAATGGACTATATTTTGTGTGTGTGGTTTTTTTTTTTTTTTTTTCAAAAAAAAAAGAGAAAGAAAGAGAGAGAGAGAGAGAGAAATCCAACAATTTTCTACTAAGTAGGCTCCATCCTTGACATGAATTCTGGAGGTCTACAAAATACTCACATACAGCTGTCATAACTCTTATCAGTGGGCTCTTAAATGTTTCCCAGCAATGAATTTCTTAAAATGTGTGGATAGATGAGAGTCAGAGGATGCTGAAGTTTCTGAACAATTCTTAATTCAGATGCATCAGTTTTGTCCCTGTGTGACTTCCATATATATGAGGCATTGCAAGGAAGTGACATCTACATCAGAGCATACAGATGACTTGGGTATTTACCATTTAACATTTTGTACTTCGCTGGATAATCAATTAGAGGAATCCCTTTTACGCTGTAGAAAACACTACTCATAAACTTTCTATCAGATAAAATCGATTTTACATATTTAAATGCAAGATCATTGAGTGCTCCATACACTCGCCAAACATGCTGGTACACATTTCGAGAGGAGGGGGGGAGGAAGGAAAAAAAACTACGTGGGGTGCCACTTTGCTGATGCAGAGTGTGTTTTTGTGAGCATGGTGGTACAATTGTGGGCATTATTTTCCTACACCATGTCACATGGCCTCTAGCACATCATGCACAGTGACACTATTTATGCAGTGCATCAGAATGGCAGTTCAGTCTCAGCCACCAAACCAGCCATTTCCTTTAAGTACTCTTGGTCAGGTGCCAACCTCAGTAGCATCAATCAATCAGAACTCTCACTAAGGAAACACCTCAGAACCATAAATGGCATGCTACCTCCAGTCACTGCCAAATGTGGAGCTAATTCAGGCACCACAAGGAAGTGGCCTCTAAACCAGAGGCTACAGAAGTCATTTGTGTTGGCTATCATTGTTATCTTACATTGTAATTGTTCCATGTCTGAGTGAACTCGAGCTTTGACTTTGGTATTGGGACACTTACGAGCTTGTGGAAAATCAGTGATTACCATTAACTACCACAAACAATTCTTATAAATAATGAAATTTTGTTTATATGCTTTTTAATAAACATGTTCTGCATTGTTCACCAGGACTATGTTCTTCACCTCCACTGGTGCAGGACATATCAACTGATGCCGAGGATAAAGAATTTTTCGCCAGTTCCAGTGCCGGCACTGACTCCACCACCACTGCTCAAAGTTTCATCCCATCAACTAGTGACAAGTATGTTTGTCCCCAATACAGAAGCAACTCCCCAAGTCCTATCTCTGTTACACAATGTGCAGCAGACACAGAGATGCATTTTGGAAAAGCTGGTCAGCATTATCATGACTCCAGAGGTACCCAGCCACCATCCCCAATGCACCTCTAGTGTCAGCCACCTCTGGAGAGTATTGCTGCAGCTTCCTGCTTCTGGCACTGCACCAGAACCCTCATCGCAATACTATCTCATGCATGGACCTTACGGTAACTCTCAACGGTGAACCTCGGTGCTTGAGCATCTTCCCTTTCCCCTGGCCCAATCTGTGCTTATTCCTCACAAGCACTTCCTGATAATCTTTTATATGCCTAACCGATGCACACATTTTATAAATATCCTTTCTGTCCTAATATATGCGCTTCTTTCTCCAGTCCTCCTGCACCCAACTATGTCCTCTGTGCACAATAATTTTATATTCCTGGCTCTCCCACTCCGGTCTGTGCTCCCCAGGCACAATAATTCTACTTCTCAAGTGCTCCTGCACTCATCTGTGCTGCGGCTTTTGCATAGCATATGCCCTCCAGGTAAAGCTTTTATATCTCTCAGGTGCTCTTGCACTCATCTGCCCTCCAGGTGCACTTTTACTGCGTTCATTCCATGGTGCTCTCACTCCACCCTACAGTACGTATACTACCATGTTTGGCATCCTTGTAGATTCGCTCCAGACATCTCGCTCCTTGGCTGCTGTCAGTCTTACTGGCCATTTCAAGTCCACCCACTCCATCCTCACAGTGGATTCAGGATCCCCATATATGGCCTGAGCTGCTGGACATCTCTGATGCCATTTCCTCAAGGCAGATGCTGCAGTGGCTCCTTGCCCTGCTTCTCTCAATGATGCCACCATCGTTTTGTGTGTGGAAGGGGGGAGGGGGAAGAGGCCCAATCATTACTCTCCAATAAGATAACTTTGCTATCTCTTCTCTGGAAAAAGAGATGCTACGTTCCTCCTGCAAGGCAGCAACCTGTGCCCGACTACACACTCGCACTCTGCTGATGGCCACACCTCAGGCATTGTCTGCCACAATAGGCACAAGTGCATGCAAGTCAGATACTTGTTCACACTCACCTCATGTGTTCATACACATTCCAGACAACAACAAGCGGCGACCATTAGCAGAATGTGCTGTATCTGAGCACAGCAACAGTATTTATGCTGATGCACAACCACAGAATAACAGTTAAGTCTGGGCTATTGAACCAGTCTTTTCCTTAGAGATTTCTGGCTCAGGCACTGACCACAGTAGTGGTCCATCATCAGAGCTCTTGCTAAAGAAAAAAAAAATCAGAACCATAAATGAGATGCTGCCGCCAATCACCACTGGAGCCACCAGTGACTATTCAGGCATCACCAGGAAGTTGCCATTAGACTTGAGATTGCAGAGGACTTTGATATTGACCATTCCCATCATCATACATTGTAACTGTCCACTTCAGAGTGAACTCAGCTTTCAGCTCTGTCCATTGTTAGGGCCATCTACCTTCTTACCAACTTAAGTAAAATTAGTGATCACCCTCAACTAATACAAAACATTCTTGTAAATAACTTACTCTAAGAAAAAGCTTTTGTTTATGTGCTTTCTAATAAACTTGTTTTGCGTTGTTTACCTGCACTGTGTTCTCACTGTACCTCCATCAGCAAGGGATACATCACCATGTTACCTCCACAGTAATGAAGAGCCACACAAAATCAACTGAACTATTTTTAAAATGGTCCAAATGGCTGAGAAAATTGTTTTCACATTTACCTTTGGTCACCATTCATAAAGTTACACAAGCTTTCTCACAGTTAATACTGTTTCACACACCTTTCAGTACTAATCATTCAGTACAATATTATACATTTTCTTCACATTTCATTTAATCTGCTGTTGTAGTTTTGAGATTAATTTGATGCACATCCTCTTTAAGTGAAGTATGATCGCATCTGAATTAAGCCACCAAATTCTTAAGTTTTGAGGGATCACATTCCTTACAAATGTTCAACTACTCTGGACGAACTGTCAGAAACAAAGGAATTTATTATAGCATGAGATTTCAGTTTATTCTACATGATGGTTGTTCTAAAAAGTTGTGTAACTATTCTGCAGATCAAACTGACATTTGGCAACCTACACCATCAAGTGCTGTTACTGTTGTGTACAGATTTTTTTCTGAATCTCTCTTCACAAAGTTTCCCTCTTTGCAAATAGTTTATTGTACAAGGTGGTTATAATTAAACTTTTGCTACTTGCGAGGGTCCCTATGAAAACCGAGTGGTGGTAGCGCACCGAAACTCTGTGGAAACATTTGTAAAGACACGCAGAAGAGAAATGACGAATAAATAATTGAAATAAATACATTTTAATTTCCACATGAGACAGTAACAAAATTTTTCATCATGTACAATATTTATGTTCCAGGTTACAAACATTGCTCAGTCCGACAACCGTCTGCATCCACGTCAGCCTGGAACCACACTAGAGATACCATATCACAATTGTTCACAGCACTTTTGGAACAGTTGACATAGCTTGTGCGCTGCTTGAAGATTGCACATTACATCAAGCTTTCATAGCCACGGCAACACAAACTTCCTCAAAAGTTTGTAACAGAATTGACCATTGGGCTATCCTAGGAGTAATTCCCAAATTACTAGTGAATTCAAACTTCAGAATCATGTTCTGCAACCCAGGTGCAGGAGGAGGACCTCTCCATATTTCTTTTAATGTGTCAATACTCATAATGAGCAGCAGCACTATAGCTGTTGTTTTGATAAAACGGTTTCATGGGTAAAGCCCTGCTCCCTTGTCCAGGCCCATGTTGACTGTCTGGAACTGTATTGCACACACATGTATATGTTTCAACTCTGTGTCACTGTAATAGGGCTGGTACCTAACAGCAACTCATGACATTAACACAACTAACAACACATCTTGTGGCACACAGTTCAAATATCATTTCTATAATGTTTGGTACCAATATGGTAAATAGTTTCCTGCCTACACAGGATCGAGTAGTGTAAGTGTGTAAGGTGAGGTGTGCTTACTTGCATAAAAGTGTGTCTTTTTCTTTTCTGAAGAAGGCTTTGGCTGAAAGCTTAATGTGTAATAGCATTTTCATTGTGCCTGTCTGCAACTCAACATGTCATCTTTATGGTAGATAGCAGTTATTCTTATCCTAATATGGCTGTTCAGCTACCGTAATTTACCCAATATCAATCAATGTACAGTCTTAGACATAAAAACTGACCGCCGGCTGGCCGCCATAGAGACTAAGTCTGAGTTGTTCACTTAAGGTTGCCAATAAAACCGACCGCCTCTCACAATGCTAATTCCTGCCATCTGCACAATCTGACAACTCTGTGAGATGCGGAGATTTCAGGAGTAAGTGTTGTACGGTTACGAAATATTGTGGGGTTGTCTTAGCCTGTGGTCTAGTGGTAACCGTCATCCATTCTAAACTTATAGTCGCGTGTTCGCGTCTAACCGTATCTCTCTCTCTTTTTTACCACATTTCGCCCCCCGTCTAAAGTTATGAGTCTGATTGAAAATCGAAGATCATTCGCTTCACATTCTACCCACTAGTAATAACAAGTACTTCCAGAAACAATTTCGCAGGACAGCTCGTGGTTGCGTCGCGATCAGTGCAGCTTACGCTCGAGCGTTTCCTCGCGCTGCAGCGGCTACCGACCACCGGCCAGACGCCACCCGCCGACAGAAATCGGGCGCCGCACAGTGGGCCAGAATTGGCCAGAATCTTGAAAACGTGGCCAAACAGGAAAAAAAAAAGTTTAAAGATGGGACTATCAGGTTGGCAGCAGCAATGCTGGGACAACTGAATGCCGGCTGTGCGGACGACCAGATGTTCATTTGTTCGGTAATATCTCAGGTCAAATGCGGCAGTTCATTGTTAGCGTGCGCGCAGCTGGCGAGGCTACAAAAACAGTCGTGTTGTTGAAGGAAGTTATGTTTTGTGCAAGTGAAACCAATACTTTCAATATGGAATGTATTCCATGAGGTATGTACTAGTGAAAAAACACTTATATCACTATTAAATCATCAATTATACACGTTTACATTTCAATTAACGTACTACAGAGAAATCAATGACAAAATCGTAAAATGCGCTTAAAAAAAAGAGCTAAGTTACGAATTCCACGACATTCCGCTTTCTTTTGCGCTGTGTACGCAAGTATATATTATTACCTTTGTAAATTAAGCTTCAAATCCTGCGACTAGTTGCGACTCTGGCTTTGAGCCACGTTTTAAGCGACACTTGCAAAATCTCATTGTTCAGACATCTTCAAAAATGACAGTAGAATCAATTAATTATGAGTTTTATTTGTACAATTTAAATTACAATCGACACGCAGAAGCATTGTAAAGAATAAAATAATTAGAAAAATGACGAAAAGTGTAACACAGATTTTTTTTTAATTTCAGTTTCATCTGATTCAGCGTATTCCAGAATCGGATTTTCGAGGAAAGATATTTTTCTAATAACAAAAGAGTATGTGTCAAATGATTTGGAAGGGGTCATAGAACATTTGGAAAGGTCGTTGACAGAAAAAAGTGGACATACAATTAAAATTCCCTATGATATGAGGCCTACCATTTCGATTTTGTTAACAAAGTTAAGAAGCAAGTATAAGGAAGCAACTCGGCGACAAGGATATTTTTTCAAGAAGAACGAAACCTGGTTAAATACAATAGTATATATTCCGACTGATTCGAAACTGCAAGTGTGACTAAATCAACAGGCCGATCTGCCACAAAATTTGAAACATTATCTGATAGGTCTAAAAGTAGGAGAACTGAGGAGATTCATACGAAATTTAGTCCTGTCGAATTTACGTTCGCCGCGCAAATGAGTCTTCGATCTTCGGGGCACCCAGATGCTGCGAAGATTGTGAAAGACGTCACACTCTCAAGTCCATCCAAGGCGAAAAAATACAAGGCAGGCTTGCGATTTTCAACATCATCGCCATCCTCATATGATGCAAATGAAGGTCTAGCACTCCTTTTCGACTTGAAATTGTCAAAATAATCTTACCAGCATTTGAGAAATGGGACTAAAGGAAAAGGCTTAAACACACTATATCCACTGTATTCAGCTGTTTTTGTAACAAAAAAAGCTTGCTGCCCTCCAGACGTAACCCTCACTTTTACCGAATCAAAAGCTGAGGTACGGTTGCAAGCTTTGTTAGACCACACTCTTCAACGTGTTCTACTGCTGAAACGAGACGATATTTTACATATGAGTGATTGGGAAATGTCTAAATTGGCCCTTATTTGTAAGTGGTGCTTTGACGGAACCTCCGGGCAAAGCATGTATAAAATGAAGTTTTCAGATTTGAGTATTTCAGATGCAACTTTATTTTTCACTTAGCTTGTTCCACTGAAACTTGCAGGTGTAAATGAAGAAACTGAAGAATAAAAGATCTTATGGATTAATCCGAAGCCATCTTCAACTCTCTTTTGCAGACCACTGAAGTTAGAATTTACAAAGGAAACAGAGCAAACGTCTTTAAATGAGAAAGCATATTACGACAAACAGATCAAACAACTCCAGTCATTCGAAACAGTTATTCATGGGAAAGACATTTCCATTAAATATAATTTAAGCATGACCATGGTAGATGGTAAAGTGTGCAATGCTATCACCAACACGAAATCTGCGCAATGGTGCTATCTCTGCAAGGCTACGTCTGCCCAATTTAATAACATTGATGATGTTTTGAAAAAACAAGTTACCGCCGATTATCTGCAGTACGGACTATCATCTCTTCATGCCTGGATTTGATGTTTTGAATGTTGTATTCATTTGGCATACCAAATGAAAACAAAAAAGTGGCAGGCGCGTAAAGCAGAAGATAAAGAGGAAAAAGCAATACTGAAAGCCAACATTCAAAAAGCTTTCAAAGAGCAGCTTGGAATTTTAATTGACATGCCGAAACAAGGGTTTGGCAGTATGAATGACGGAAACACCGCTCGACGTTTTTTTGAAAACACTCCAACATCAGCGCTGATAACTGGAGTTTCCGAAGAACTAATCCACCGTTTCCATATAATTTTGCAGACGATTTCGAGCGGACGTCAGATCGACGTTGAAAAGTTTCGAACACACGCCTTAGCAACTGCCAGGCACTACATGAAAGAATACCCCTGGTACAACATGCCAACAGCAGTCCATAGATTGTTGATTCACAGCCCAGACATTATTTCTTCAGCCATTTTACCCATCGGTCAACTATCGGAGGATGCTCAGGAATCAACCAATAAGTTGATAAAGCAATATCGCCTGAGTTTTTCTGGAAAGTTTTCAAGAGTTAAGACTATGGAAGACGTGTTCAGGAGATTGTTGGCAACGACAGACCCCTACGTTTCTTCCTTACGCAAATCTTTGCTGAAGAAACTGAACAGTTTGTCGCCAGAAGCCGTTGCCCTCTTAGTTCCTGTGGCGGAAGACTATGAAGATTCAGATGCAGATGCAGATAATGAGGAAACAGTGTTTGAGGATGATAACGATTCAGTTGAAGCAGAAGATGAAAAAGAATAAGAAAATGAAAACTTGTACATTAAGTTATAAATAATTTACAAAATAAATAATTGTAATTAAAATTAAATAATTTTTTTGTAATATTTTACACCATCTTGTAACCTATATTTGGTCCTTTCTTCGAGTTTTCCACTTTTTGGTTTATTTTTTAAGCATTAACTACAATAACCCCTAAATACTGACTTTTATATCAATAAAAATATATAAATATAAATAAATAAAAAGACATAGATTTTGAACGCCATCTTGGATCCACCATTTTTAAATTTTTTGAACTCTGTCATCATCAATAACCTCGATAATTCCCTAAAAATTACTTTTATATGTAAAAAATGATAGTAGTGTACATAGAGCCTGCCATCTTGGGTCCGCCATTTTGTTTTTTCAATTTTTGATATCATATTCTTAATCAGAAACTCCGTAAATCCTTACGTACTAAGTTTGGTACAAATTGAACAACTACTTATATTTTGAGCAGCTTTTTGGGATTCTGACCCACTGTGCGCCGCCCACGTGAACGCGGTGCGATGCTGTCAGTGTACTTTGCATACTTGAAAATCGTGAACTAAGCGTTGTAAAATTGGGTCGGAAGTGGAAAAGGGTGTAACATCTGCAACATAGTATTTACTTTTGGTGTAACAGAGGGCTGAATGTAGAGGAGGCAGCCCGAAAGATTTGAACTGTGTGTGGAGTGGGTGCTTCTGGGAAATACACGTCACCAAAAGATATTCTTGTTTCAACAAAGATCTTTCTAGCATGAATGATTTTCCACATTAAGAAACTATCGACTACTGATATAAGTGATGGATTACCATTTAACCATCAGGCGACATTTGCATTCAACAGGCAAGGTTCAGGAGTGTGGTATAGGAGTCCTGCATGCTCTAATTAGAAACAACAAAAATTAACAGAGTGACTATTATTGCAGCTTTGCTTGAACATTATCAGGTCGCTCATTGAGCATTCCTATTCAACAATAAATGAAAGACTGAGCCCACCAAAAGACGTAGACTCAAGAAAAGAGTAGTATGAACATAATATTTTCTATGACAGCTCCAAAAGTGTGTTTTGTACTACGAATGCTTCCCCAGGGGTGTGTTCATCACAGCTGGAATTTGTTGCCAGGAACTGAGACACCTTTTGATTGCCGTGCAAGAAAATCGACCGACAAAAACACATCACGTGTGCTAATGCATGATAACGCACACTGTTGATGTGAGATACAAAACTATCCAGGAGATTGATAGGGAAGCCATCTAACAGCCACTTGTCCTGATAGGGAAGTCATTTCTCAGGCACTCGTCCCTCTGATCGTATACTCGTAAAATTTTACCTTCCCTGCTCTTGATCGATCAACCGTCAAGGCAATTCATTTCTAGATGGAAATGCGCTTTTTAGTACTACACTGGTTTAATGACATTTTGCTGGAGCGTTGTCTTATGATTCCCTTATTGAATTTCTATCTGCCTGCTTGTAACTCTGGTACAAAAGAATGAAAGATATGGCTTTCAGCAAGTCTCGAAAGGCGACCAAAAGCAGCTTGCAACTTGTAGGCAAGCATGTTACCTTGGAGCTTGTTTTTCCTAAAGTGGGTAGACATCATTTTGAGTCTGAATTGTTGGCAAATGTCAATCACAGATGTGCCGTTGGTTTTAGTGTTTTGGCGTGTAGAATTTTTACCAATGATTTTTCTATAGGTTTTTCCTGTCGAAAATTGAGCGTTGAAGTCTCCCATTAGCATTTTCACGTTCTTCTTGGTGACTTTTGCTCTTTATTTTTTCGAGTGTGTTCCAGAATTTTTCAACATTATCAGGGTGGTCTTATTTTCGATGTTGTGGGGTGGGCATGTGAATTGATGAGTTTATGTTATTTATTAGCGCTCTGGATGCGCATAGTGATAAGTCGATTGTTGATGGGTGTGATTTCTTTGACAGAGTTGATGATAGATCTGTGTACGAGAAATGCCATGCCTAAGGTTGGTGCGCCTTTTATTACCTTTTGCTGTGTTTTGATCTTGAAGATGAAATAGTTTCTGTAATGCAAGATTTCATTATCAGTTAGTCATGTTTCTCAAAGAGCAAAAATGAGAATTTTTTGTCGGTTGAATTCATATGTGAGATTATTTTGTATTCCTGTTTGGATCAATATATTGATATTTAGTGTTCCAATAAATGTTTTCTGCTTGTAGGGAAGTTTACCAGAGATCTATATTCTCTGCCGTGGTAGCATGGACTCCCCAGAATCCGAAAGTTCACTTGCTGTCTGTCGATGGGTGAGTTGTGTACCATGTAGGATAAATTTGAATTTACTTGCACAGTCTTTGGAACCAAATATTTTCAACTGAGATCATTGCACTAACAGACGGTGACCAGAGTACTGGTGATTTTCACTCAGACTTGTCTGGATTTTGGGTTCAATGGGTTGAATAGCCATTGAGGATTGTGTTAGTATTTGGTCGATTCCAAATATTTGATATCCTTGGTGCTACCGATATCTGGGTGGCTTTCCCCTAACCGCCACCTGGGCAGGCGCCCGATGGAGGATCTAACAACATCACACAGGATTATTATATTACATTATTATATTATATATATTATATTATTATTAATATCATTATCATTATGTCATCAGCAAATTCGATATGGTGTATTTTCCTACCACTGAAATAGATGTGTATTGTTCAATTCAATTTTGCATCACATAAATATAGGTTATAATTACGTTACATTGCTGCTAGCACACATATTTCTCACTTTTTCTTAGACAGTTGCTACCTGTTACTCTCCCCCATGAACCATGGACCTTGCCATTGGTGTGGAGGCTTGCGTGCCTCAACGATACAGATAGCCATACCGTAGGTGCAACCACAATGGAGGGGTATCTGTTGAGAGGCCAGACAAACATGTGGTTCCGGAAGAGGGACAGCAGCCTTTTCAGTAGTTGCAGGGGCAACAGTCTGGATGATTGACTGATGTGGTCCTGTAACACTAACCAAAACGGCCTTGCTGGTGTGGTACTGCGAACGGCTGAAAGCAAGGGGAAACAACAGCCATAATTTTCCCCGAGGGCGTGCAGATTTACTGTATGATTAAATGATGATGGTGTCCTCTTGGGTAAAATATTCCGGAGGTTAAATAGCCCCCCATTTGGATCTCCAGGCAGGGACTACTCAGGAGGACGTCGTTATCAGGAGAAAGAAAACTGGCGTTCTACGGATCGGAGCGTGGAATGTCACATCCCTTAATCGGGCAGGTAGGTTAGATAATAATGATAATGGCGTGTGACGAGGGACTCCCGTCGGGTAGAGCGCTCGCCTGGTGCAAGTCTTTCGATTTGACGCCACTTAGGCGACTTGTGCGTCGATGAGAATGAAATGATGATGATTAGGACAACACAACACCCAGTCCCTGAGCGGAGAAAATCTCCGACCCAGCTGGGAATCGAACTCTGGCCCCTAGGTTTGACAGTCTGTCATGCTGACCACTGAGCTACTGGGGGCGGACAGGTAGGTTAGAAAATTTAAAAATGGAAATGATGGATAGGTTAAATTTAGATATAGTGGGAATTAGTGAAGTTCGGTGGCAGGAGGATCAAGAATTTTTGGTCAGGTGTATACAGGGTTATAAATACAAAATCAAATAGGGGTAATGCAGGAGTAGGTTTAATAATGAATAAAAAATAGGAGTGTGGGTAAGCTACTACAAACAGCATAGTGAACGCATTATTGTGGCCAAGATAGACACAAAGCCCATGCCTACTACAGTAGTACAAGTTTATATGCCAACTAGCTCTGCAGATGATGAAGAAATTGATGAAATGTATGCTGAGATAAAAGAAATTATTCAGGTAGTGAAGGGAGACGAAAATTTAATAGTCATGGGTGACTGGAATTCGACAGTAGGAAAAGGAAGAGAAGGAAACGTAGTAGATGAATATGGATTGGGGCTAAGAAATGAAAGAGGAAGCCGCCTGGTAGAATTTTGCACAGAGCATAACTTAATCATAGCTAACAATTGGTTCAAGAATCATGAAAGAAGCTTATATACATGGAAGAATCCTGGAGATACTAGAAGGTTGCAGATAGGTTATATAATGGTAAGACAGAGATTTAGGAACCAGATTTTAAATTGTAAGACATTTCCAGGGACAGATGTGAACTCTGACCACAATCTATTGGTTATGAACTGTAGATTAAAACTGAAGAAACTGCAAAAAGGTGGGAATTTAAGGAGATGGGACGTGGATACACTGAAAGAACCGGAGGTTGTACAGAATTTCATGAAGAACATAAGGGAACATTTGACAGGAATGGGGGAAAGAAATACCGTAGAAGAAGAATGGGTAGCTTTGAGGAATGAAATAGTGAAGGCAGCAGAGGATCAAGTAGGTAAAAAGGTGACAGCTAGTAGAAATCCTTGGGTAACAAAAGAGATACTGAATGTAATTGATGAAAGGAGAAAATACAAAAATGCAGTAAGTGAAGCAGGCAAAAAGGAATACAAACGTCTCAAAAATGAGGTAGACAGGAAGTGCAAAATGGCTAAACAGGGATGGCTAGAGGACAAATGTAAGGATGTAGAGGCTTATCTCATGAGGGGTAAGATAGATACTGCCTACAGGAAAATTAAAGAGAGCTTTGGAGAAAAGAGAACCACTTGCATGAATATCAAGAGCTCAGATGGAAACCCAGTTCTAAGCAAAGAAGGGAAAGCGGAAAGGTGGAAGGAGTATATAGAGGGTCTATACAGGGGCGATGTTCTTGAGTACAATATTATGGAAATGGAAGAGGAGGTATATGAAAATGAAATGGGAGATATGATACTGCGTGAAGAGTTTGACAGAGCACTGAAAGACCTAAGTCGAAACAAGGCCCTGGGAGTAGACAACATTCCATTAGAACTACTGACAGCCTTGGGAGAGCCAGTCCTGACAAAACTCTACCATCTGGTGAGCAAGACGTATGAGACAGGCGAAATTCCCTCAGACTTCAAGAAGAATATAATAATTTCAATCCCAAAGAAAGCAGGTGTGGACAGATGTGAAAATTACCGAACTATCAGTTTAATAAGTCACAGCTGCAAAATACTAACGCGAATTCTTTACAGACGATTGCAAAAACTGGTAGAAGCCGACCTCGGGGAAGATCAGTTTGGATTCCGTAGAAATGTTGAAACACGTAAGACAATACTGACCCTACGACTTATCTTAGAAGAAAGATTAAGGAAAGGCAAACCTACGTTTCTAGCATTTGTAGATTTAGAGAAAGCTTTTGACAATGTTGACTGGAATACTCTCTTTCAAATTCTAAAGGTGGCAGGGGTAAAATACAGGGAGCGAAAGGCTATTTACAATTTGTACAGAAGCCAGATGGCAGTTATAAGAGTCGAGGGACATGAAAGGGAAGCAGTGGTTGGGAAGGGAGTGAGACAGGGTTGTAGCCTCTCCCCAATGCTATTCAATCTGTATATTGAGCAAGCAGTAAAGGAAACAAAAGAAAAATTCGGAGTAGGTATTAAAATCCATGGAGAAGAAATAAAAACTTTGAGGTTCGCCGATGACATTGTAATTCTGTCAGAGACAGCAAAGGACTTGGAAGAGCAGTTGAACGGAATGGACAGTGTCTTGAAAGGTGGGTATAAGATGAACATCAACAAAAGCAACACGAGGATAATGGAATGTAGTCGAATTAAGTCGGGTGATGCTGAGGGAATTAGATTAGGAAATGAGACACTTAAAGTAGTAAAGGAGTTTTGCTTTTTAGGAGCAAAATAACTGATGATGGTCGAAGTAGAGAGGATATAAAATGTAGACTGGCAATGGCAAGGAAAGCGTTCCTGAGGAAGAGAAATTTGCTAACATCGAGTATTGATTTAAGTGTCAGGAAGTCGTTTCTGAAAGTATTTATATGGAGTGAGCCATGTATGGATGCGAAACATGGACGATAAATAGTTTGGACAAGAAGAGAATAGAAGCTTTCGAAATGTGGTGCTACAGAAGAATGCTGAAGATTGGATGGGTATATCACATAACTAATGAGGAGGTATTGAATAGAATTGGGGAGAAGAGGAGTTTGTGGCACAACTTGACTAGAAGAAGTGATCGGTTGGTAGTACATGTTCTGAGACATCGAGGGATCACCAATTTAGTACTGGAGGGCAGTGTGGAGGGTAAAAATCATAGACGGAGACCAAGAGATGAATACACTAAGCAGATTCAGAAGGATGTAGGCTGCAGTAGGTACTGGGAGATGAAGAAGCTTGCACAGGATAGAGTAGCATGGAGAGCTGCACCAAACCAGTCTCAGGACTGAAGACCACAACAACAACAACTTGTTACTCTATGAAAGGGTTTTATGTGCACAGCATTGTTGCAATACAGACGCTCAAACTATCTGATTTCTGTAATTTCAGTTTGTTACCAGTCGTTCTAATCGGATTCAGCCAGTCAGTCTTAATGTGGATTTCTGACAACGACTCTCATCGTATGATAAGACTCGGTAAACCACATTCCTAATCGGATTGTTGAATCTAGATCACTTATCGATTGCAGGGCCTGAATTCTTAAACACTATGGAAAATACTAATACAATGTGCTTATACATCGTATTTAAATATAAATCTACGAAGTAACGAGATAACAGTGTATTTACAGGACCACAGCCCCATCCATCAGAGAAGAGCAGTGCAAGATTGATTTCAGGGGCAAGAGAGGATAAAGCTGTTGCCGTTTGTTCCACGATCAACCCGATAGTGAATATGTGGGCAGAGGTAATAAGGTCATTGCCATGTGGACCTACAAACGCAAGCAACCTTTGGACGAATATAGAAAACGTATGGTGGGAAGTAAACTATCACGCTACACTACCGAGGGCCATAGTGGAATCAATTCTCCAGTGCCTTCGAGAAATCTTACGTAATGATGGTGTGTCGGTTGGTTACTAAAAGTATACTGGTCCACAAAACCCATGTGGACGATCATGTGATAACCGGGCAAGCTTTGCTTTGCCGCAGCTCTTTAGAGTACAAGACGATCTCCTCCTCACAATTCTTGCAATTCAAGGTAACTGAAAAATCTCATTCACTCGACACAAACTGAGGAATTGATTGGCGCATGTGGTGTTCAACAGACAGCAGTCGTCACTCTCACTAGAATCAATGACTGTGTGTCTGTGTGTGTGTGTGTGTGTGTGTGTGTGTGTGTGTGTGTTTGTTTGTTTTCGTGTTCACGCACAATCTGAATCAATACTATTAAAATTAGAGATATAAGAAACATTAAATATTGCGTCAAATATAACAGTAAAGTATTTTAATGCAGTGGCTAGTTACTACAAACGAATTTTTACCCAACCAAGACTTATATACTGCGTTAAGTAACTAAGATGTATAACTCCATAACATCGCTAGTAGAGACAGTGCATTCTTGTCGCGGCTCGCGAAAAGTGCAGCGATTAGCAGCGCCCAGTGCCACCGCGATTTGTATATGTTGGCTGAGCGTGGACACTGCAGCAGACGCTTCGTCATAAACAGAAAGAAATCACCTTGGCTCTGACTGCATTGAGCGAACATCACTGCGTGTTCTTATAAGAGACTCTACTCACAGGTGCAATGGAGCAATTGGAACGCGTATCATGACATTAGTTTTCAGAATATTAACCAGTGATGAAATCTCCACTCTATTTGAATCCCAAGAAAATAGGAACCTTCTCACAAAGTAATGTGAGGTGATATCAAAATTTATCCAACACACAAAAATTAACTGCAGAGCCATCATGCACGCAGTAGTATCGCACAAGGAAATATTATGTCTTGGAAGCGTATGTTTCATTTCCTCCTCTCGTATCAACGCCCTTGTTTTAGTATGAAATGCGAAAATAAACACAAAAAACTCAAGTTTCTGAGAAGCATATAAGTCATTTCCTCATATCATAGCTTTTGTTTTAGTATGAAGGTTTCTGAAGAATAATATGACACCAGATTCTTATCGTAGGCCCTATCGGAAATGCGAAAAGCAGGGAGTCCATTCTTTTGTCCAAAAGTCTGTTTCATTTCATGCATTACTACCGCTTGCAGATTCTTATATAACGACTTGTGGGCATGAAGTTCTTCAGCAGAATGAGCCTTATGTTACTATGCTATTAGAGTATGGAAAAAAATGCAACAAACACGAGTTACCCTAGAGCAGTGAAGGTACTCTGTATTCAGCAACGACTGCCAGCTGCCACAATACTTTACAGAATTCATGCGGCAGACAACACAACTATGAGTGCACTTCAGACTTCATTCGGAAGTCGTCAGGAGACGGACGGAAACGTAAAATTAAAGTCGCTTTTCTAGTCATATTCAATCCAAAATTAGATGTTATTAAGGTAGTTGAGCGTTCTAGGAATTACACTTTGATAATTTCCGTTTGCGTATTCCCACGGGCAAAAGAAACCGTTAGTGTGAAACCATAGGGAACTACATTAATATCAAACTGCAACAACTTGAGATTATACGTGGACTCTTCCCTTCTTTGGCTAACCTCTTACTGTTACTTAGGATTCTCTTTGTCCTAGAGGTAAAGTAAATGGAACTTCACATTCATGAGGAGCTTTCCGCTATTCTTGACAAACATCAGCAATTTGTAATCACTGCGAGCAACAACTGCGTGATGATAATGATTTGGGCTGCAGTGGATATGGTGGTGTTATGTTGTCAGACTGGTTACAGTAACGTTAATGTTTGCGCACACTATCTGGCGACGACTACCTACGTAAATATAGTGTGGTGGAGTTGTCGCTTCTCTTCATTTGTCATCAGCACGAGTAATCTGATTTAACAAACATAATACTCCATTCGCTCGCTGCTAATCTACAGTATCACTACAGAGATAATCGTGCAGGTATTACATTAATTCTACAGTGAATTGCTTGACAAATATTACCAACAGCTATGCAGCTGAATTGACTCACTACACACGTACTCTATGTTGCATTTGGTTAACTGATCAGCTGCTTCCTGCTTCTACTGTTCGTAGATGCTTGTATACTGACCATTCATTACTGGACTAAATATGCGCTACAGTCTGATTCGTATGTATGTGACACGAGTTAGCTCCATCTCAAAGCAGTGACTAAGGAATGGATGCCGTTGAACTCCCGTTACATTGTTGGCAAGGCAAATGTTCGCAAATTACCTGTATTGCCTCAAAAAAACAATTCCATCTTAAATATCGAAGGACAGACGTCCACACTGTCACAGGGCGTTGAAATACAGCAACGACGGCAGATGAAAATTCGTGATCGCCCGCGGTTCGAACCTGGACCTCCTGCTGACTAGGCAGACGCGCTGACCATTGCACTATCGGGACACAACGTCCAAGCTGCCTGCAGGACCTATCTATACACGCTCCTCGTCAGACGAAAATTCCCATCTTTGCTGCATACCACATAAGCAGTACCTCCCCACCTCTCCCCCTCCCCCCACTCCTACTATTCCACTCATTCACAGCCACACTGTATTCCGGAGAGGGTTTGGACGATGACGTGCGTCTAGCACTGAAAACTTTCGGTGGCCCGTCGAGACCTGAATAATTATACAGGATGTTTCAGGAGAATAGTAAATATTGTAGGAGGTGGTAGTTCAGATAAATTGGAGAAATATAATAATATGCCATATGACATGTGTCCAATATTTATTGAGTACATACAGCTGGGTTCAATGCGTTTTCGTTTCGTTTGTTGGTCCTTACAGGACCCTGTTGTCTACACTTTACTGAAAATGAGATTTCAGCATTATTGGAAGAGGTTCCCTTTGCTACAAGAAAGCGTGTGTTCCTCCAGCATGACGGGGCTCGTGCACAGTGTAGTCGTCAGGAGACACATCGTCCAAACCCAACATTTCCTGGATGATAGATCAATAGATAAATGCACTTTTCTTGGCCACCGAGGTCCCCAGACCTTATCTCTTTAGATTTTTGCCTGTGGGGATGGTTGAAAAGCGAAATCCACAAAGAAAAAGTGAACTTAAGAGCCGACTTGATCGTTCGGATTATGAATAGTGCAGTCCTCATAAAAGAACGCAAAGACGACCTCAGAAGAGCTACACGTGGTATTATCAAGAGAACGCAAAAGTGGATTGAAGTTGGTGGGGGAATTTTTGAAAATCAACTTTGAACGTCCTCATTTGCCTTTGCTTTGAGTTTGTTGGGGTTACGTACTAACAGCTGTAGCTCTATACTCGATAAAAAGTGGACACATTTATAGGGAATTTTTTATGCAATTCGTCTATACTACCAACCGCTAATATATCTACTATTCCTCCGAAACACCCTGTATATGCATATATGTGTGGTGTCTGTTCTTTCGGACATGTCTGAAAGAACACACACACACACACACATTTCGGAAAATGTTTGGCAACTCAGTGATAGTGACGGACTGGAGCTGCGTTAACCTACTCATTTCACTAGATATAGTTGTAATTTTCTGACCCATTCATGTTTAATAAGTGACAGCGACAGTGTCTCTCATCGTTTACTTTGTGGGAAACCTGCTTCTTTCTGTTCTAGCCTATATTACAGCAATTAGTGATCGCTCACATTCTTGATACCTCACTGGATGTGCTACTGACACTGTGGCCAAAGTTTCCAATCCCGCTGGAAAAGTATATTTTGCTCCTCCTCTCCTGTCATTGAAAACGATCACAACGAAATTAAGTATAGGAACCCTACGAAATCCTTGAGTTCATACTGTGGTGCTGTTTCACAATCATCAGATGACAGATGGAGTTTCTCAGATTCCACTAATTATGACTGCATTATTAATTGTTGGTTCACAGACGCTTTCCTGCGACTCATTGCAACTGTTTTTTGAATGTTAGAGCTGGAAGAATAGAAACATCAGATTTTCGCCGAATGGAATATTCGAATTCACCTTCAGTCTTCACGTTTCGAGCAACGGCAGAATATCCGCCAGAAAAGCTGAAAAGAAGAAACCAGGTCATGCCTATCTTCTGGCAGGTGTGTCAATGACAGTGACCTCAATAATAATATTGTATAGCAAAGATACGTTGCCAACTCAACCACTGGAGCAGCTCCAAAATTGTGAATCGCGACTGGTGAATACGCTTTCAAAGTTTCGGTCCGATTAAGACAGTAAAACACAAATAATCGTCGCAGTTATAAATTTATGACGTTTCGTTTGCACTCAGTGCATCAATGTATTACAAGTAATTACACTGTAGCCCCTAAACTTAGCTACAGAAATTCGAATAAGACTCACTGAAATATAATGAGAATATCCCGGCCCCTGCCAGCCACAACTTTCAGACGACGCTATAGTCACTTCCGATGTCACTCACAGAACACATCAGCTGGTATCCTCCCTGGCAGTATAACTGAAACTTGGCAACAATGCAGAATATTTTTGGCAACTCTGTGACCGACGAGTTACTTCCTTGATGGCACAGAACTATACTGCTAAATTCACTTGATATTTTGGTGTCATTTGAATTGAATAATGTAAGTGATTTTCTCTTCAGAAGTGATATCAGTTAATGGTTCAAATGGATCTGAGCACTATGGGACTTAACTTCTGAGGTCATCAGTCCCCTAGAACTTAGAACTACTTAAACCTAACTAACCTAAGGACATCACACACATCCATGCCCGAGGCAGACTCAAGCGCCTAGAACCGCTCGGCCACTCCGGCCGGCTATCAGTCAATGTTTTTGAGTCAACGAAAGTCGTTCGAAACGGGAAATACAACTACTCTCGTCTCATATGTTGCTATTTATCTGTCATAGTGGTTACTGGGCCTATAAGTAACTCACACATGCCTGCTGTCACAGTAGCTCACCCGTTCGGTGCAAGGGCCGGTTGGCCTCTGTAATAAAAACCTGAGGGGATTGGATGACATTCTTCATGGGGCAGAAGACTAATTTTTTAAGAGGAATATCTTTTTGTCAAAGTACGTGCAACCGAGTTGCAACTGCGGAAGGAGGAAGACCATCCGCAGTACTATCTATTTTAGTTCTTCATTGTTCTGCGGAACAGGACAATACCACATCTCAGAAGAGTGGAAAGTGGAAGAATCAACATACGAACTTGAATGGATGTCATGTGACGTCCGCAACGACCAAACACAACGATCAACAACAAACAAAATGAAAAAAAAGAGATAACGTGCATGCCTGCCGGTTAGTAGCTGCTCAATTTAAGAAATAAACACATGGCGCTTTTAAACATTTTCCCACAGTTATTACAAGCACTTTGTAAATCAACTCTGTGCGCACTTCCATTCTGCAAAAGCAGAATAAAAACTGCACATCTCACCTTGGATATATTCATGATGGCAGCTTTATATAATTTATTTTGATATACATGAAGATGAAAACAATGGATGAGGCAGAAATTTGACGATAACATGTGTTAAAATTTCTGTTCTTGTGTCTGCCTTTGGTTATTCAGTCACTAAGAAATATCTTTGTTTTAGATTTATTCCCAGCAATGTATTGATACGATGCTCCATGATCAAGAACTGGAATGAACCAGTTGTCGTCCTTGCTTAGAATACCATTGCATTGTCCACGCATTGCTCTGTTTCCATTACTGGTAGTGTGCATTTGTAACACATCAATGAAATTCACTTGCTGCATTTTAACACTGATGAGAACATTTCAGTAATTAGTTCAATTTTGTCTTCATTGTCCCTAAGTGAGCAATATATAGGAGGCTGTAGTATATTCCTTGATTCCTTGCTTAATATTGGTTTTGAAAACTCTGTAAGTAGGCCTTAGTGGGATAGATGATATCTATTTTCAGGCATCTACCAATTCAAGGATTTCAGTGTTTCTATGCACTCTTCCATGAGCTAAACAAACATATGATCTTCATATTGCTCGTTTTTGTGTACATTCAGTATCCCCACCAGCCCAACACAGTTAAGCAAACTTCATGTATGTGTCTTGCAAGTGTTTTGTGAACAGTCTTTTTTCTATACTGACCACATTTTTCTATTATTCTGCCAAGTAACTAGTCTGCAACATGCTTTGTTTTATTAAGGCTTAGAAATTACAAGCTGTTCATCTTGCCTTAAAATTTAGTGTGGTTTCTTGAGAAGCATCTCTCTACGAACTGAATTGTTTTGGAAATAAGACAAATACTCATAAAGGGAAATCTTTAAGATTCCTGTTCTTATTAATGATCAGTCGTATGATTACGGGATGTTTGTAATCAGGTCTGTAATTGATCAAGTCATGATGTTTAATGCAGTGACTGTGATGAGGCTGTTGGCAGTCACTGCGGAGATCCATGCATAATGGAATGTGCCATCAGTGGCCACATACTCCATCTGCTTTGTTTAGTACAGTATATCTTTGGATGGTGTGTGAAGTTGTAAAAAACGAAGTTCAAAATGTTGATATTGTACGCAGTTTTCTGTACACTGGCGGCATCTTTCCCCCACCCTTCCATCAAAAACAATTTAATCAAGAAATAATAAAGACATTACATGAACGTTTAATTCATATTCTTATTGCTTCTTTCTTACTGTTGGTTAGTGAATAAGGTTGGGTGACATCCATTTCCTTTTCTTATGACAAATGCCACATTGTGTACCATTGTGTACCATTTCTGTGACTGCCAGTGGCCTTGTGACACTCAGCGAGTTAAAATATGTTTACTTCACGCTTCAGTGGTATTGCAGTTAGGATATTCCCACCAGCAGGAATTCATGGAACAGAATGTATCAGCATGCAAGTTGTGGTCCACATTGGAACAAACAATGCCTGACCTCTGTGTTCTAAGGTCATGTTTGGTTGTTTCTAGTGACTAGTAGAGAAGGCTGAAATGACAGATTGCTTGTAAAATTTCAACAATGATTACAGTCTGCAGCAATGCTGCAGAAATAGATCTGGACCTTGGGTTTTGAGGTGAGTGGAACTTCTGAACTGGTGACTAATTCTGCGACAACATAGATTTTACCTTTTTAAACTTGAACCGTAGTGTTGATGGAGTAAGATTTTCTGTAAATGTATCAGAGACGCCTTAAACACCACTGGCACTCAATGTGTGTTGAAGGTGCACAGTAGACTTCAGCCAAAATTAATGTGGCGTTTGTCGTAAGAAAAGGAAATAGATGTCACCCAACCTTATTCACTAACCAACAGTAAGGAAGAAACAATAAGAATATGAATTAAACATTCAAGTAATTTCTTTATTATTTCTTCATTAAATTGTTTTTGATGGAAGGGTAGGAGAAAGATGGGACCAGCTGTTAGTGTCGAGGGTTTCCACATATGCCAAAGCTCAGTGGTGGCAAAGTGTATATAATGAGCCAGCAGCCCACCGCTGAAAGATACACTGACAGACGTCAGACACCATGCATTAACGTGCTGCTTGCTTGTCAAGTTTTAATGGTACCTGAAATATGGGTCTTGTAGTAGTGTGCTTTTGATCTTGGCAAGTTATCAGTTTTGATCTCGGCATAGTCGAATTGCCAGACTGAATGAAGTTCAGTAAGCCAGCTTGAGCCCATGGGCTATCGGACATTATTGAAAGATCATCAGGTTGATTTAGAACGAGATTCTAAACAGAATTTTTGTAGATTCCTGCGGCTATTAGTGTATGTTGTTCATTAACTGTTGGATAAGAAACCGGAAATTGAGATATTGGTTAGTTCAAAGGTACTGTATTAGAAGAATGTTAGGTTAGTGATACCTTCTAATGGTTGTAATCCGATCGTTTGTTAACAACAACTCGAATGCAATTAGATTGCTGTGTGAGATTATTATTTGCATGGGCAAAGTTCCGATTACCTTCAGCATATAGTAGAGGTCCTGCACAGAACCATCTCGAACGTGAGTGGTTTCTGATTAGCGGTTTACGACAGATGTGTTTAGTTGCTTTGAGTACGTATGTGATACCCAAGACTAGATGTGTTGTTGTAGTAGGAACTACCTTATTATTACTGGAACTCGAGTTTTAGGATGCTTTATTTGCCCTTAACTTAGGAAGTCTATTTATCGCATTGCAAATTCCATTGTTGTAGGGAAGTATTAAACGTGACAGCGTTCAGTTCTATTGGTCACTTTGTGGGAAGCCAAATCGAGTATCCAACCACTTCTGTAACAAAAAAGTTTTAGGAAGCCATATTTGCCCTGAACTGGGGAAGTCTGTTTCTTGCATTACAAATTTGATTGTTGTAAGAAACCATTAATTGCGACAGAATTCAGTTCTACTGGTCACTTTATGGGATTTCGAATCGAGTATCCAACCACTTATGTAACAAAAATTGGGAGCTCGATTTTAGCAACATATCTGATATTATTTAAGAAATAAACCAAATTGTCACTGAAGTATTAAAAAGAATAAATTGTGACCTAGTTATTTATTAGTTATTTAGCTGTTACTGGATGTATTAATAGATCCTATAGATCTTTAAGAGAAAGAAAACAATAAAAAATAATATTAAAAAAATCAACAAAATAAATACAGGTGTTATCTAAAATCAAAGCTCTATGTTAAAGAGCAAAGAAAAGAAGTGATAAAATTATTCTCTCATTTAGAGCCGAGATTCAGAAAATGTTTCATTTTCATTTACATTAATAGCAGTCATGTACTAATTAAACGTTGGCCTTTCAAGGCAAAGACATACGTGCAGGAAGAAAATTTAAGAGTTATGAAAGAAAAAAAAGAATATAATTTTACAATATTTTTACGATCGTGATAAATTGACCATGGCTGTTGTTATTGCAGTCGGCTGACAATTGACCGTTCTCTAGTGTGAAATTGATAAATGGAGTTTGGTATAGTATATTATTTAGGAAAGGGGAAGACATATGTGGTTGTAGCATTGCCACCCGTGATTGTAGTTAATGTGAAGGCATGAGCTTAATGCATACCAGTATATCAGTTACGTACATAAACATTATGCAACTACTTCAAGTGTATAAGTAAACCAAAGGCAGAACAGTCAATTTCCATGCTTAATCATACAGGTATTTCGAATTAGCAACACAATATAAATACCGAGTGGTGTGTCATATTGTCACTCCCTTAAAGATTGTTAATATTATTCGTGCAAACAAAGTTGACAGTCAGCACGGTGGCTTATGGGAGCCATCAGCCAGCGCACCGGAGTGTCAACTTTTTGTGCGTGTAGTACTTAGGCCTGCAGTGCACAGGAAAAGTATGTGCTTTTGCGGGGTTGTATTTCCAATTTGCGGCAATGCGAACCGACAACGCAATACAACTTCTTTGACTACGTTGACCAAATATAGGAGAACTAAATAAATAAATAAATAAATAATGATATAAAAAATCGAATCCAAAGTAAAGTTCTCAACGTATTATAGGCTATACTCCGTTTCTCATAAGAAAAAAACCTCATGTTAAAATTACACTGTGTGTTCTTCTGCATTTGTTGAAATCTCATCGGATTTCGTTGCATGTGGATCAGAAGCCAAACTGTCTCGAGCACAGTCAAGTACGATAATGAGCTGCGTCCGTTACGAGTACATCAACCAAGCAATAATACGGGACAACAGCTTTACCGGCGCATTTAACTCGGAAAGCACTGGCCAGCCATCTGGTCCAACTAACCTGCAATGACGTGAACAGTTGCAGTAAGGACGTAAACGTCATTTAATTTTTGAACAGAAGGAAATAATGGTAAAACTCAGGCGATATGCTTCTTAGGTGATCTGAAGGAAAACATGCTCACAATCTTAGCTGACATACTACTGTAATTGAAAACGAGAGTGATGAAAATTAAGAAGGGTAATTTTTTTCGCATGAGCTATGTGCGGCATAAAAACGCACTGCTGGGATTTCACAATGTAGTTAAATATTGAACCCACTGAAGGTATTACAGTAAGTCGCCTGGTAATCTGTGAACTTCTTTCATATCGGACTCCGAGGGAAGCGGTACAAACAGTACTGCTACGCTGGTAGTAAGGTGATCAACAAAAAAATCCCAAGCCACCAAAAAGTCACGTTTCCTCCTCCTCCTCTTCTTTAACGTGCTGTTCTGCATTTCACCATCATTCAGCAGTGACATGTCACAAAGCTTCGTGCATTTGTTCCAGTAAGTTTGGCAGCTTAAATGTCTTGTTATTTCCCCCTACAAAACTCTTAACTTGGCCCCAGATCAATTCTGTTGGGTTCAGTTAGCATTGGTACGGTGACAACTGAAAAATGCAGCGTTTGTACAGTGTGCTCGACGCCGTAAAAATTGTTTTCCGTGTTTGTACGACGCTTATCACTCTGGCTCGTGTCAGATCACATCTGTCCTGTAAAACAGTGGGTATATTCAAACAAAGAGTCTTTGATTTTTCATTTTTCTCCAAAAAATTTTATCGTGTAATGTTTTCTTAATTTCAAAACCTGTAACACTCTTTTATAACATGTCGATAATTAAGAATGTGTATTTACAATGTGCGGTAATGTTCTCGCTTCCCACGCCCGGGCTCCCGGGTTCGATTCCCGGCGGGGTCGGGGATTTTCTCTGCCTCGTGATGACTGGGTGTTGTGTGATGTCCTTAGGTTAGTTAGGTTTAAGTAGTTCTAAGTTCCAGGGGACTGATGACCATAGATGTTAAGTCCCATAGTGCTCAGATCCATTTGAACCATTTGTTGTGTGCAATTACTTGTCGAGTACCAAACTTGGTGGCATTAATGTCCAGAATATGGATGCATGATTTTCATACGTCACACCGCCACTATCGAGTACCAAATATGACCACCAGGTGCCATAATCACTCATCGGATTCATAGTCCCAAACACCTGACAAGTCACAGTGCACTTGTTATCGTGTCAACATGAGCTTGGACAAAAGGAACAGGACATTATTGGTGAAGCTCTGTTATCAAAACAACAGTAGTGCTGCAGCTGCACTTCGAGAATATCACTGGCTGAAGGATTACAGAAGGGTCTTCTTCCCCCACCTGCTATGCAGTGCATGATGAAGAAGTTCGAATCAACTGCACAATTGTGCGTTGCTCTGGGAAAAGCCCGACGACCGGTTGCACCACCGGTGGTTGATGAAATCGCTGTTGCTATGGTAGATAACGATGCGCGCAATTCCCAATCGTCAGGCAGTGTGCATGCTGTGTCATGGCAGTTGAACACCTCATAGTTCACTGTACAGAAGGTGCTTTTAACAGTACTCAAATGGTATCCATACAAGATCCATATCATACAGCAACTTCCACCACAGGACGCACAACGATGTGTTGACTTCACTCTCCATTGGTCCTGGACCATCCTATGGACAGACAAAACTCATTTTTCTCTGACGGGCGAGGTGAACACAGAATTGCGAGTGTGAGGATCTTCATCTCCAGTCACTGCGCCTAAAGTTCCTCTGAATGGTGAACATGGCACCGCATGGCGTAGCTTCAAGGCTACATTCAGCTTTGGCGCATTCTTTTTTGAACAGGTTGGAGCTCAAGGACCAAAGTCGTGCAGTTTGACTGGCCAGTGTTATTGTGATATGCTTCGCCAGCATGTCATACCCGCACTACAGGAGAGAAACTCATTGAACTCAACAGTTTTCATGTAAGATGGGGCCCCACCACACATCACCCGTGAAGTTCACCTGCTCCTCCGAAACACATTTGGAACGATCGAATTATCAGCCGATCGTTTCCAAATACTTGGGCGACACGATCATCTGATCATCTCACTCCCTGTGATTTCTGGTTGTGGAGCTACCGGAAGGACAGGGTTCACCAGGGGATCATCCACATATGTGCTGATCTGAAGGCAGCATATCAAGAAATATAGCCAGCGTACATACAGACACATAATCCTGTGCTTTCAGACTCTTCTGGACACTAACGGGCGCCATATTGAACTCCTTTTGTAGCAGTAATGGTACAACTATGGAATGGTATGGTGTACTGTAGCAGCACATTAAAAGTGTTTCAGTTGAATTGATTCTTCATTATTTCTCTTCCGCATGTCGTTGATATTAATGCTACCAAGTTTGGTCCACATGTGACAATTAGTTTCCGTGTTATAACGTGTTAAAGAGGGAAAGTTTAATTATAACCATCCTGTACATTTCGGTTGCTTCTGGACAAACGTTCGGTAGCCTCACCAACGTGTTGTTCAGCTTAGTTAATTTTATCCTCCTAGCTTTTAATACACTGTTCTCGACTTGCTAACTGAATTTCGCACCACAGGAACCTGTTCTGCTAGCAGTTTCAAGGTAGACAACAAACTGTTAAGCCTGCGATACTGTTAATATTGGTGTGGCTGGCGTGGCATTTTCCTACTGTTTTTTTTTTACCCACTCATCGAAGTCTTTTCGCATTTGTTTCTGAATTACGTTTATTTCATCGATTTGATTTCACTTGCACTCAACTCGTTTCAGTTTTTCTTCTAGCTCCTTTACCGTTCTCTCGTTCACGTGATCAGTATGGTCAGCGATACGTTTGTTTTGTTCACCGAGTTATTCTATGGAACTATTCATAATATGAAACAATATGTCCAATTTACCTTTCTCTTTTGTTACGTTATCAGTCTTTCTGTTTGATGACGACACATGAGTGTTCATCTGGACATTTTCGTGGTTAAGAGGTGGAGAGCTTGTCATCTCTTCATCACTACCATCAAAATTTTGAATAGTTTCAACTGCCTCTAAGTGCTGTGGAATTACATTTTCCGATCTGTAATAGTCCACAGAATTTGCGTTGCTTGGTGTCATTATTTCACCTCCAGATGGTCCATTTCGAAACCGTTGGGATTTGGCTGTTTTGCCGGTACAAGTACTCCTACCTCTGGCATTTCAATCTGAGAATTTTTCTGCGAATGCTCCATGTTATTAGCTGCACTATTGATTTGATATTCTTTTTGGCTATGAGCTCTGCTCTTAGTTAACATTTACTTCTACAACAAAACTGACGAAGATGATAAAAAATTATATCTACTGAGCAACACACAGTCCTGATACAAATTAATTCGCCCATCACGAAACGTCTCTGTGTTCTCAATGACAAAGTACAACGCCAAATACAACGGCCAGATGTAGTAGGGCAGAACGCGCAAAACCAAGTTGAAAATACCATAAGTGTTTATAAAATGTGCCAGCGTTACACTGCTGACATCACTCAACTACAATCTAAAAAAAAATTAATTTGAATTTCAAATAAACATCCAAGGTTAAATTTATTTAATGGCTGCTCCACAGGAGAACCACGAAATTTCGTATCCAGGTAGGGCCATTTTTTGTGTTAAATACCAGTTGGACTTACTTTACCATCCTCTGACACATGTGAGCATATGTGAAATGCCACACAACTCCCCTCAAGTTGAATATCTCATAAACCTGTGAAAAGATCTGAAAACTGCTTCTAAAGGTATGAATCCAACCCTTTGATGCTCAATTTAAATTTTGGGATTTATCACAAATTACACTTGTTCTAACTATTACTAATAACGCATCTGACTTACATGAATTGAATTTGGTACTTCTCAGTAACGCATCTGACTTACATGAATTTAAGTGTAGTACTTCTTTGCATCTGCATTCATAGTATACTGATTACAAGGATAATGGCGCTAGTACTGAACCAAAGATGTTACATTAATCAACACTATTTATTTTCACTACATGAAAATGGACATTGAACACAACTGCTGATCACATAAAAATATGAACCATAAGCTCCATCAGAAAAACAAAAAAGAATTCAATTGAATTAGTTGACGTGCGTTTGGATACTGGAAAAGGCGGAATAGTAACCAATAGATTCTTATTTCTCTTTCACGAGACAAATTGTCCTTTTCAAATGACAATGAAAGTGCATTACAGATGTTAACAAAGAACTGTACATGCATTAAAGTGGAATGAAAAGAAATTAGCCCGAGTCTTGCCACCAGACTTCCCCACCATGCCAGGGTTGAGCGGTACTTTACCATAGGTAGCGACTGTATTGTGGCGTCGTGACGCGACGACAGGCGTTGGTCGGAATGCCTTCTTTGCTTACGTATTCATCTGGCGGTGGTTGAATCATGACCCAATGAGGCCTACGCTGAAACAATTTTCCCAGTAATGCAACAACTCAAATTTAAGTTAAAGAGAACGGTTCTATACGTCCAAAGCAAGAACACAACTTACCTTTAGACTTGTGCAAAATTCAAAATGAACTGAAGAAAAAAATTCTGACGGAAGGGTAAAACATATGATCCTGTGTGGAGATGCTGAATAAACCCTCACTTACAGTCAAAGCCCCTTAACATGTATCAGCAAATGAAAATTTTTCTATATCCTTTCCACTTTCCATGATCATAGCCAGAATTCTGTCAAATCTTCAGTTGTGAACGGAGTTTAGTGTGTCAAAACTGAGCGTTTAACAGAAAACTGTCTACCTGGCTGTGTCCTAGGACAGATGCTGCACTTGCTAATTACTAAACATAGTACTTCCTAGCTGTTGCCAAGACAGCCGGACACAGAGATGCCTGTTAATCAGCCTAACTCACAAAATCAGAAAATAGAAGTGACGCCACAATCTTCCGTTGGACATACAAAGTTTTGCATTCCCCCTCTTACTATCATTCTTGCATGCACCTGGGAAACACAGAGCAGAAAGTCTTGATAAGATAACAGAAAGATTTCTGTCCTATCCTGTATGTTGTGACATTTCTTACTTGCCAGAGAAGCGTCTCCTAAGCCCCTCTGACTTCAAGGCATTTAAGCTAATCCGTATTTCTCTTTTCACACGTTCCCGAAGTCACAGCATTCTCACGCTCGGTTTGGAGTTTCTTCAAAAAGACCATAACTAAACAGCAGTGGTCGTGAGAGGAATTCCACGCGGCTGAAATTCTCAAATTTTGACTTCTAAGAGAGCTGCCTCCCCACTTGGGTTGAGGAATGCTCTTTCGACCCTGCAGTGCAGTAAAATGACGACGAGAAAGCTTGTTCCGAGTTCTCACTGAACCTGAAGCCTGTTGTGTTCTTCAGATGCAGAAACGGCTTTAATACGACCAGCTGCACACAGGCAATGGCCCTCTGATATACTGGAGTGTCTGTCCCAGTGGGTCGCTTCACTGGCCATTGTAAAAAATTTATCTGGGAGCCGAGGGCTCGCCGCTGATGGCCACTCATTCTGAATCCTGCCTTTCTTGCTCACTTCTGACAAAGTGTGCTCTGCTACAAGGTAAACTAATTGCAACTAAAAGCTGAACTAAAAGTAGAAAGAAGGTTATTCAGTAAAAGAATGAAGACAATGAGAAGGAGAAAATGCATGCACATTCATTGACTATTCATACTTGTAACACAGCAGTTTTGCAAACCTCTCGATTTAATGTTCTGTAAGGCACTTAAATAGGTAGTATTGTATGAACAAAATCTATGAAAAACAGCGTGTACATCTGCAAAATTTTTCAAGGTTTGCAACAGCTGGAGCTAATGGGCTATCCATCGGAACGCCGTCCGTCTAATGATAATACTGGCTATTGTGCAGGAAATAAGAAGTTAGAGTGTGCCTAAATAGTTCGACCACGTCACCTACAAAGAGCTAGGATACCAGGTCCAAAGAGTATTTAAAGGTACATTTGTAAATAGCGCCACCACATCAGAACTGACCATAATGTCACCTTCACTAACCCGAAGACATTTGGGTGCAAAAATCTTCGAGTTACTATAATGTTCACAATGTTCCACATGTGGAGAAAGGAATTTCGCCAACACTGTGCAAACTTGTATGTTGGTGAACCAATGGTAGATTCGAGGAGGCGGACTGGCATCCCATCCAGTATATGGTCTAAATGCCTGTTGGAGAAGATTCTTGACCACACAGACTTCCACTGAAGACTGTTTGAGAAGTTCAGATGTCTTTCTAATTATTATCGACGTTGAGTCGCGTGGGAGTTTCTGGCAAGTATCTTCATCCAGTAGCGTGCAGTCTGTGTATTCCATAATTACGGCTGGATTGCTCTTGTTGGCAGGAAAGACCACAATGCTTTCATCACTGCATAGTGTTCGCAGGCCATTGCGTTCAGCCCTCCTCATGTTGTGTGCTGGTAACTTTGCTTTCATGAGAAAATGGCTTTCTTCACGCCACATTTCATCCACTATTTCACTTGGGAGCTTGCAGACTGCCTGTTCAACGCCATTTATTATTTCGCAGACAGGAATATCCCGTGGCGAATGTGCGAAATTAAGTCCTATCTTAAGTGCCGAAATTGCACCCATGTCTATATCTCTCATAATTCTAATTTAGTTCTAGACGGCTGCAGGTCCGAAAGAATAGACACCATATCCATATAAGTTATACCCATATTCCTGACGAAAGTTATCATCATGAAGCGAGGAATTCGTGTTGGAGTCCTGATCTGTAACAAATTTTTACTTGTTGCCACTGAATTCATTTCAGTGCCCAATTGCGGTAAGATTGGTATTTCAGAATCAATGTATATTTTATGAGATGCTGTTTGCAGTTAAGAATATGAGCTATTACCTAAGAATTAATAGCTTTCACTCAGGTAATACTGTGAAGTCAAATTTTGCCGAATAGTTTTCAATGGTCCCTATGGTTCTACGCTGTACACCGCAGCAAGAATTGCGATTGCAGTGCATTCCAAAGGCGCATGATCACGTTCATGGTGTTGTTGGCCACGATGTCCTTAGAGAAGGGTTGAATCGTCTGGAGTGGCCTCATCATTGCAAAAGATCGTTAATAACGTCGTCCTGTTGCTCATTACAATGCGAGCTGTAGTTTTCGAGCACGAAACGTGTGGAAATCATATCCCAAGGGTAGATAAGGGTGGTTTCATTGACGTCCTTTATGCCAACACCTAAGGCTATTGGTGTCTATTCTGAGCGGTGGTATGCCTGGAATGGTTTTTTATGCCGCCCATGAGAAAACCGCGGAATTTCGACGCTAGACGTCACAGTTGTGACCTCCATCGCTGAGGCGTCAGTAGAAGGGCGAAATGTTGGTAAGAGGTGATGTGATGGGCTTCCCATCGTGTGACGCGTCCACAATAGAGTTGCACATAACTGTGGTGAAATATAGTGTCAATGTGACAGCATTAACCTACCTTACATTTCATATGAACTTCCAGCTTAGTGTACATTATCAACCCAAAATACATTTTAGTCCATTGCCTGCTACAGTAACGAAGATCAAAGAACTCCATAATTTCCAAGTAGAGTTAAGATAATTTTAAAAATACTACTTCAATATCTGAATATGAAAAAGTAAATTATTTACATGCACTGATGTAAGTCAATTGCATTTGTATGTTAGTTTGTAAACAACCTAAATATAAGAAGTTTTATTGTAACTAGCACTGGCTCTGAATTGACTACATCTATATTATTAACTGGCAAATATGGAGATTGAATGAATCTGAGAGTTGTGCTGACACATTTCCATGGTAATTATACTACACTCTGGAGCTTTTAAACTATTGTCACTGGCTCAGTATATTGTGCCATGCAAGGATGATATTGTGCAATACACAACAGTTCCTGCTGTGACATGCTGATTTGCAGACATATAAAAAACTGATACATGGACTCCATATGAATTTGAACACAGTACAAGAGGCAGATGAAAGTAATTCACTGTTTAAGTACATTTAAGGGAGCATTTTGATTACATATTGGTACACGGGACAGTATGTGCTACCTGATATGTTCCAAAACACTGGACATAAAAATGGGATTCATCCAGGGCTCATGTTTCGGTTTCTATTGGCGATAGAAAGGCAGAGTCAAGTGGTTTGAATAGCCCTTGCGCTAGGGACAATTTGTGTAGCCAACAGAATGATCTTCTTAGTCCCTCTGCCTTACAGTACAGGGCCGAAGTATGAATATTATGCACTTCCTCCTGCTTAGTCAAACAGAGCAAACCAATTGGTTCTTTTTGCTTTTGAAGTGATCTACTGTGGGCCTTAAAAGGTTTACACAGGAAACCATTACTTCATAGGTGGATCCTTAAAATCCCAAGAAAGGGATTTCAGCATTTTTTGTACCAAAAACAAGCCACGTGTTCAAGACGATTATGCACAGCAAATGGCTGAAATTTTTACGATATATTTCTAACATTCCGATCTCGAATAACCTTGAAAATTTTCCCCATATCTTTATCCGTTTCCCAGATATAGAGCTTCAAAGTTACTCTATTTCTACATGTATAATATGCACATAAAATCCAGTATGAAGTGAAATTTAAACAGTAAAAAAGAACAGCAAATCACTTCACATTTTTACAGTGTATTCTCTAGGATTTTATCTAAAAGTGTCATCTTCTTGTTGCCAAAAATCTGTATTTATTCATGGGCGGTTCCTTAGAAAACCACAAAAAGGATCTTTTTTGGCATTTTTTCGTACCAAAACCGTACTGCAGATTCCAAGACGTCTATGCACAAAAATGGCTGAACCTTTTACGATATATTGTCCCTAAGATCCCGATATCAAACAAACTTGAAAATTTTCTGCTATCTTTATCTGTTTCTGAGATAAAAAAAGTGATGTAGGATGAAGAAATATGCTATAAATGTCTCCATTATCATCAGAATGGTTCTAGGAAGGATGTACAAAATTTTTGTGTGTATAAAACCTAGCCTGATGTGTAAAATTAGTTTTGCGATGTATCAGTTTCACATAAGTAAACTATCAAAATCTTTCTGGCTTACAAAGTTCTTTTTATATGAGTGACATTCCGAGATGTGCATTATGTGAAATATATGTATTTGAAATGCAAATACGAAATACCCAATGCTTACTTATATTTTAAATCTGAAATACTTTTTTTCAAAAGACATTTTATATTTTATTTGAAATAAATAAAATGTACATATTTTGTATTTATAAAATACAAAATGCGTCTCTTGAATTTTTTATTTCATATTTTGTAGTTTTCTTTCATTTAATAAGGCATTTGTTTATACAAAAATAATTCCTCAATAGATGCAGATAGTGCTAATGGTATACCTGTCGTGTGAATATAACCATGATCTTAATTATTAGGAAAGACAGTAAAACTTGAGTTCACATCATACTATTATTGCTTATTTAATGTAAAACATACTGAAATCATCAGATAATGCCTGGTGATGTCAAAAGAAAGTGAAGGAAGGAGGGAGTGAGGCCAATATCACATTTTTCTGTGATGGTGTGTGGCAAGTTTACTCACAGGTTAAACTAAGAGAGTTCATTCTAGGTGACAGTGATGGCTATACCTTTTAAAACGATGTCTGCAACTATGGAGTGCTTGCAAAACTGTTTTTTCTTTTCATCATTAATATTTGTATCGATAGTTTTTGTCGGTCATCGGTAATTCTGATACGACTGTTGTACTAACAATGTTTATGTAACCCTAAAT
Organism: Schistocerca serialis cubense; assembly: GCF_023864345.2. Lineage (NCBI taxonomy): Eukaryota > Metazoa > Arthropoda > Insecta > Orthoptera > Acrididae > Schistocerca > Schistocerca serialis. Next base: position 363,531,286 of record NC_064638.1, read on the forward strand.
TGTAAACGAAGACAGCGATTTGACCATGGTGATTGTTTGCTTCCTAAGTGATAGCTTGTCACCTACATTGGTTGTAGAAAATTACTCCTTTAATGTGTCAAAGATACACACAGTTATCTGTCTCATAAAAAATTATGTGCCAGAAAACATGTAATAAAAGTGCAGAAAGCTACACAAAATATGCAGAAAATAAAAAAAGAGCTTTGAAAAACGTTGGTTTTGTATGCACCACTGCAGACATTTGGTCATTAGCCAAAAGAAACTACCTGGGTGCAACAGCTCATTGGGTTGATTGTGAAACATTTGAAGATAAAAATTTAGAGCTGGCTTGCAGCAGGTTTCAGGGAAAACACAGTTACAATAAAGAACCAGATTGTGGACATACATTCTCAATTTTATTTTAATGCTGACAAAATCGTGAATACTATTATCGACAATGGAACAAATATGGTCAAAGGTTTTAAAACATATGGAAAAGATTCAGATACATGAATAAATGAAAGATATTCAGTCATGTTCAAAACATTTAAGTTCTAAGTGGTAATGATGATGATGATGATTATGATGATGATAATGATGATCATGTGTTTAGACGAAGATAATTTGTGCATTTTGAAACATCGGCCTAAGAAGTGTGTCACTCATAAATTACATTGAATAGCACAAAGAGATAGGGGTAAGTTCCAATTTCGAAGTAATTCACATGAAAAACCTTATGATGCATCAATGTCAAAATGTCAAACATTTTAGAAGCTATGTTCAAGGGCTCCTAAAGTCTGTGAAACCTATTTGGAATCAACTGGAAAATTCCCTACATATCCATGTCCAATATGATGGAATTCATACTGTAATTCTACTGAAGATCTACTCAAGTCATGGATACTCTAAACGAAATTTTAAGGAAACTTGGATTGGGAGCTTTTAAACAAATTGAAACAGAATTTGGTAAGGAATGCACAAGTGCTGAAAATCTATTGCTAATGCCATCAGAAGTTTAGAAGGGGACAAACTTGCTTACCATGGAGTTCTTCTGCCAGAAATAATGAGAATTCAAAGAATGCTAAGCAGCTTACAAATGGGTAGCCTCATGTACTGTGTTGTGCTAATAGAAGTTATTGAAGTAAAGTCTTAATTGGCTTTTTGAGGGTTTTTGTAAATTAGAGGACCAAAGGTAAAGGACGGTATATTAGCAGCCATATCTTAGCCTTTTTTTCGAAATAAAATGGGTACCCAAGATACACTAGGCAGATTCAGAAGGATATAGGGAGCAGAAGTTACTTGGAGATGAAGAAGTTTGCACAGGATAGAGTAGCATGGAGTGCTGCATCAAAACAGTCACCAGACTGAAGACCACAACAACAACAACCCAAGGTTAGCAAAGAATACCTTAATGAACTGTTTATTTCAGAAGTGCAGCAGAAGACACAAGAAAAAGGAAATGGGAGGAACTTGCAACCCTCAGAAATAGAAATCGTTGAATCTTAGTATGTGATCATTGAGTATTCTGACCCTTCATTAGCCAGTGATAGTGCTCACGCTACAATAGACCAGGAAAAACTATTAAGATTTAAGAGATGGTGGTAATAATTTAGATTCATTGAACAGATATACAACTGTAAAAAAACTTTCTCTTAAAATAAATACTTATTTACCAAGCTCTGCTTCTGTTGAACAATAATTTTCTCTTTGTTGGATGATAATGAAGTCACATAGGTGGAACATGAAAGATGAAAGATTTGAACAATTATTGGTGTAAAAATCAATTAAATAATTGACATGTAGAATGTTCACTAAGTCAAGGTATTTTATTTGAATAAAGGTATTTTGAAAATATTGTTTTGCAGTTACTATTTAAATACTTTTATTTACAAAGATTTTCTATTTACATGGAATAGAAAGAAAACAACTACTTTCATTTCGAATTTAAATTTGTTCAGATTATGCAAAATTTTGTTCCTGATTTATGTAACTAACACATTTAACTTGCTTATGTCCTAAGTGCTTTTTGCCCTACTTTTTTGTATTAGGAAATTAACTAGTGCAATCATATTGACTCGGTTGCTAACCAAAGAGCTACTCCTATTATTTTCAAGTTCCGAAGGGTATAATAAGCCAAAGATAGATGACATTGTAAACATTGTATCTTTGCTACAGCTCATTCGGAGCACGTTGCAGTATTGTTGTTGTTGTGCTTGAGCAATGGCGAAAGATAATGCGGAATCTGGAAGTGAGGAAATCTTGGATAGCGTCGTTGAAGAGGACCCCGAGAAAGAAGTTACATTTAAGGACTTGGTAGTGTGCTTTCGATCTATAACATTATTTTCCTGATAGGTAAATTTGGAAGTGTGCGTTGAAAGTTTATGTGGATATTACGTGTAAACAAGATGAGGGCCTGTCAAAACTATTTGCGACATTGTTTACTGATTTCATGACCTGACGCATTAAGATCAATCGTTAAATTCCAATTAAAGTGTCGTGTTTCTCATGAGGATAACACGTGTGACAATAAGCCACAATAGCTGAGCAAATATTACATCTTGGGACTGTACCATATAATGTAAAGGCCACAGACCGAACTTAAATTATTTTAACGGATGGCCGATTGTAACATTTCTTGGCATGTTTACAGAAAAGAATTAATGATTAACAATTGGTTGCGGATTTACGTGTATCCGTTCATATTTCCGTCGTGATAAATGAAAGTGCTATAGCTTTTTCTAAAACAAAGAGCTCAGGTCTTTAAATATAAGTGAGCCAAACAATTTGTGATTGAAATTGGTTTTAAGTTAAATCTTCAGTTTGCGTGCAGAAACTTTAATATAAATTACCACTGTTAAGTGAAATAAAACTATGTAAAAGTTTAAATCAAAATCGAATGTTTACTGATTGCTGTAGTGAGATTTTTATTTATTGTTTCAGGGCGTAGTTGACGTGTTGTGTGAAGCATGTGAACAACTTAAGTGGAAAGCACCTACAAAAATTCAACGGGAAGCTATACCACTAGCCCTCCAAGGTATGTACTCTTCGTTTTGAGATAAAATGTGAAGACAGTTTCCACAGTGCTAATGCTAGTGTTTCTTTTATTTCCCCCAATTAAGGTTCTTAAGTGACAATAATCCAATGTCTCATTGTAGATGTTCAAAAACCATATAGCCTAACATGTTAACATACATTCTAACTAGAATATATTGCTTAAGAATGCAATGACATCAGCGCACAAATCAGACCTAATTTATTTGCAGTTGTACTATTATACAGTGGCTCTTTTTATGTTTATAGTTTACATGACTTTTCAAAAGTAATAAACTTTTCAGTTCTTCATATGAAAAATATAATGGAATGCCATACATTTAGCAGAGAACAATTTACATCAAGCAGTTATAAAAGGTGTGTGCATTCTTCACCAGTGGGATCAAAGATTTGCTTCAAAAATTTGTTACAATAACAATTTGGTTTCTTGGGAGGAGTTATCATTGCTGTCGACCAGGATAGGAATGCACTATGAAGCACTAGGAGTAGGCCTACTGGCAATAGGTGTTGTTAGGTATCAGTTACAGTTGCTGGCTGATGCTTATAGAGTGAATTTCAGTGTCAGGTGTAAACTTCTGTCAAGCATTTGCCATTGCAAAACAAATATTGCATCAGATTGTGTTTATCTACGGCAGCAAACGAGGTTTTCATTTGGTGCTTTGTGTCCTTCGACATATGAGATGCTTTGTGAGTGTTTGTGGTTCAAGTGCATGTCCCCTATTCTCTGTGTCAGCCACTAAAGGGCTAGGTGGCAAGTTCTCAGAAAGACTGCATTATTTAGATAAAATCTGCATTTATTATTCATTGTAATCACATCCCAGCCCAATGTGCTTTGTCCAAATTTTTACCAGTGAGCAATTTTATCTCTAAATTAAAAACACTAGAAGGGGAATACGGAAGTGTCAGATTCCACTCATGACAACGTCAGTACGGCGGAAATGGCTATTCTAAGTGTGTACAATATGGCGCCTATGATATCACTACATACACACAGCAGCAAACACGAAAATACATATAAATAAGACATCTCCATCCAAAAATACAATAAACGGGACAACCACAGGTTGGGGATTTTAGGGACGGGACAAGCTAAATATAACAGAAAAAACGCCACAATCCCTAAACACACAAGAGACAAGATGGCAAACAAAAAAAAAATTACAAAAATCTACAGGAATCGGACACTTCCCTTGACCTATATAGGTCAACAGCAGCTGACTATACCAAAACAACACCTACAGCAAAAACTATGGAAATTGGAATCAGACATTTCCCTTGACCATAGTTGATGGTACCAAAACACCTATACCTACAAATAAAAATACGAAAATTGGACCCCATTGCTATCCCCAACACCTTAGGCTGCTATTTTGTGGAGATTTTGAGCTCTACGCACAATCACCCTGCCTTCCTCTATTGGAAACGAGTGGAGGAGACTAGGGTGATACCCTTCTCCTCTCAGAATTGTGAATGCTACAATGCTGCCTTTCCTATGAGGAAGCTAGATCACGCTCTCACTTCATCCCAATCCTCTGCCCCAGGGCCGAATTATGTTCACATTCAGATGTTGCAGCACCTTTCTCTTGTGGGCATACACTTTCTCCTTCATACATACAATCTCATCTGGGCAGGTGGCACATTTCTCAGATGGTGGCAAGAAGCCACTGTCGTACCCATAGATAAGTCCAGTAAGGACAAACACCTTCCTTCTAACTACCACCCCATTTCTCTCACTAGCTGTGTTTGCAAGGTCGTGATAGATATGATTACTGCCCAGCTGGTATGGTGGCTCGTGTCTCGCAATTTACTGACCACTTCTAAGTGTGGATTTCAAGCATGGCGTTCTGCAGTTAATCATCTCGTCACTTTTTCAACCCATGACATGAATGTTTTTATGTGTAAATACCATGTAAAAAACACAGCCACAGTCTTTGGAGAAAGCCTATGACATGTGCTGGGGAATGTATGCTCCGTAGTCCCTACATGTGGGGCTTCCAATGCCACCTGCACCATTTCTTTCAGGAATTTTAAAAATACAGAGTTTTGAAGGTACATGTGGATTCTGCCTTGCCGGACAACATTGTCCAGGAAAACGAGGTGCCTCAATGCTCCGTCCTGAATGTTGTCATCTTTATCATAGCCATTAACCCTATTATGGCGTGTCTCCTGCAGGCATCTCTGGCTCCCTTTTTGTGGATGATTCTGCGATATATTGCAGTTCTCGACAGACTTGTCTCTTTGAGCGGTATCTTCAGCGACCTCTCGATCATCTTTACTCATGGATCATCGACAGTCGCCTTTGCTTTTCCACTGACTAAACAATTTGTATGAATTTCTGGCGACACAATAGGTGTTTCCACCACTTTACGCCTTGGGCCTGTTGCTCATCCATTCGCTGAAGCTACAAAAGCTTGATAGGAAACTTTCTTGGTCCTTCCACGTGTCATGTGTGGCCGCCTGATGCACTGAGTTCCTCACTGTCCACTGTACTTCCTGGGGAGCGGATCAGACAGTCCTCCCATGTTTGTACTGATCCCTTGTCCGTTAGAAACCAGACTATGGGTGTTTCGCTTATGCACCTGCATGTCCAGCCATCTTATGCTGTCTGAATGCAACCTACTGTTGTGGAACCCATTTGGCCATTGGCACCTTTTACAATAGCCCAGTTGAGTCTCCATGCAGAAGCTGCCAAACTACCGCTGTCGTGCTGGCATGATGTTCTCCTCAGCGGATATGCATACCATTTGTCTGCCATGCCTGGCACCCCATTGTATGTCTCCTTCTTCGATGACTCCTTTGGCTGCCAGTGTGATGTGCATCCCTCTTCTTGCTACCTCCTGGAGTCAGCTTTTGTCTGTTACTCTGGCAGCTTAACTTCACGCTACTTGTCACATTCCCAATGGATGTGTACCTTTCACTGCCTAGGCTTCATGCGATGGCCTATGTTCAACTTGGACTTCATTCACTTCCCAAGGAAACCACTCCAGATTTGATCTGTCTCTGTAAATGTCATGACCTTCACATGGAACTTAGCAACAGTACCTTTGTGTACACAGATGGCTGTTGGACTGACCTTGGTGTTGGGTTAGCCTTCCTCAGTATTTACAGCAGAGCTCTTCACCTTGTATCAGGCCACGCAGTACATCCAGCGACTCAGGCTTTTCAGTTGTCATCTGCCCCGATTCTCTCAGTGCCCTTCAGAGCCTCTGTGCACTGTACATGGTCCATCCCTTAGTGTAGTGGGTCCAAGAAAGCTTCCATTGCTCACTTGTGAGGGAGCAGTGGTGGTGATTATGTGGGTTCCTGGTCACATCAACCTGACTGGGAACAAGGCTGCTGACACTGCTGCCAAGGCTGCAGTCCTACTTCAGCCCGCTAGTTCTTCCATTCCTTCTGATTTGTGTGTTGCAGGTGGTCTCTCTTTGGCATTGCCACTGGTCTTCCCTTCATGAGAACAAGCTTCGTGGAATTAAACCTCTCCCAGTGGCTTGGCCATCCTCCTCTCGGTCCTCTCACCATGAGGAGTTAATTTTAGCTAGGTTGCATATTGGCCATTGTTGTTCTAGCCATTGCCATTTGTCAAATGGTGATCCCCCACCACTTTGTGCTCGTTGTCATCAACCTTTGATGGTTTGCCATTTCCTAACTGAACACCTTTTTGCCATCTGAATTATCAGCTATTTTAGCAAACTACATGCAGGCTGTTGACCACCTTTAACTTTGTATCTGTCAAAGAAATATGGGGAAGGACATTTAATCTTTGATTTGGGACCCCCATTGTCTCTACGGCACATTTTCTGGACCTCTCTCCAAGAGGAAGCCCTTGTTCGTAGCTTTCTCTCCTTCCATTGATTGGGCATAATGTGTAGTTGCTTTTAACCCCTTTTTCATATTCGGGTTCTAAGGTTCTGACAGGAGCTCATATGACCTTAGCTGTTTTTGCACCCTAAAACAAAACAAAATCAAAAATCAAACCACCTCCCTTTCCCCTTCAAACACATACATATGGATCTGTCTTTTTTTTTTTTTTTAATGTAGATTAATAATAATGGAAAAGCCAGTAGTCGACATGGTTGTATTTAGCCATATTTTCACCAAGAAAAACTAATTGACATGTTCCACATCATAGTGCGATTCCATTTATGCTCCCTAAATGAGCTGACTGGAGAACCAAGTCACTTCTGTGTAGGACTCATTATGTATTCTGGCTTAGACCATACATTTTTTAGTGTAGTTCTCAATCTTGCAATCCTGTTAATACACTGGCATCCAAAATTAAAGCAACAAACTGCTGTTTCCCCTTCCTGTGTCTAATTCATTATATAATCATAAAAACTGCCAACCAGATGTCCATACAGTTGTGTTCTGCACGGAAGATAGCATTCTGCTCAATGGACAACTGTGCCAAAGATGACGTCAGGCCCCCATGAAATGAAATGAGGTAGTGTTTGCCAGGTAGACCCACATGCACAATCACTGTGTTCATGCCACAGACTATGCAGTATGGCACAAAAGAGATGCCTACCAGACTGTCTGCAGTGGAGGGCCATAGAAAGAAAGGAAGCAGGGCAGTTGCAAACTGATTTGGCTCTATTGATTAATGTGAATCATTCTGTTGTTTCCTAAATGTGGCGACAGTTTATAGAGACCAAAACTGTATCCTGAAGACCAGGGCAGGGCCGACCATGTGTGATTTCAGAAGAGAGAACCTATATTTGGCTGTAAGGGCATGACCTGACTGCCTTAGTACTTGCATGGCAAGAGGCACATGAGCTCGCAGCATCCACTGGACGTGGTGTATCAAGGCAGTGCAGAATGCTTCAGCAGAGTGGCCTTTATTGCCAGAGACATGCTGTATGTCTACCTCTGACGGTTCTTCACAGAAGAAAAGGTCTGGAGGCGATTTATCAACATAACACCTGGGCAGTTGAACAGTGGACCACCATTTTCACAGATCAGTGCCTATTTAGTCTGGAGAGTGATTATCAATGGATTCGAATGTGGAGGGAACATGGAGCACAATTTCAGGGCCGAAACATTGTAAAAAGGGACAGAGATCGAAGAGGATCCCTAGTGGTGTGTGCAGGGATTGTGTTTACCACTTGAACCCCTCTTCATGAAATTATGTGGGTGAATCAGCAAGGTTTAAGTGCTGTCAGGTATCACGATGAGATCTCGGGATCTCATCTACAATTGTTGCGAAGTGCTGTGGGCGCAGATGTCATACTGATGAATGATAATCCTTGACCTCCTAGAGCATGGGTGGTTGATATTTTCTTGGAAGTGGAAAATACTGCACACATGGTGTGGCCTGCTCACTCTCCTGATTTGAATCCCATAGAGCATGTGTGGTATGCACTAGGGAATAGCTTGCATCATGTCAGCATCTACCAATCACTCTCAATTGAAATGATAATTAAATCAAGACCTTAAGCTGCCGACAGGCGAAGATATACATCCACAGCAACAGTTGAAAATGTGTGCCCCGACCGGGACTCAAACCTGGGACCTCCTGCTTACATGACAGATGCTCTATCCATCTGAGCCGCCGAGGGCACGGAGAATAGTTTGACTGCAGGGATTTATCCCTTGAAGGCTCCCTGTGAGACCCACATTCTGAACTTAAATGTCCACACACTACATTCGTAGTGCCCCTGCTCATTACACTCATTATTCATGGCAGACAATCTTACCAAGTCCCGTAAGAGTTCAGGCAATGCGTGTACATCTGCACAGGAGGAGGTCAATGGCTGGTTAACCTTAACTATATGAATATGGTATCTGTTCTTTCGGACATGTTCTTTCAGACATTTCCGAAAGAACAGATCCCATCTTCTTAAAATTAAGCCTAAGCAGCCATTAACCTTCTTATGTGTGGATGCACATGCATTGTCCGAACTCTTACGGGACTCGATAAGATTGTCTACTGCGAGTAATGAGTGTAATGGGCAGGGGCACTACGAAGGTAGTGTGTGGACATTTAAGTTCAGAATGTGGGTCTCACAGGGAGCCTTCAAGGGATAAATCCCTGCAGTCAAACTATTCTCCGTGCCCTCGGTGGCTCAGATGGATAGAGCATCTGTCATGTAAGCAGGAGGTCCCGGTTTCTGACATGTCCGCAAGAACAGATACCATCTTCATATAATCACTCTCCAAGACTGCGAGCAGCTCTGCAGGAGGAATGGGTGTTACTGCCTCAACATGAGAATGATGACGTCATTCACAGCATGCTCCGTCGTTGTCAGGCCTGTATTGCAGTCAGAGGTGGTCATACTGTATACTAAGTGTGTTAACCAGTTGCCTGAATGTGTGTGGAAATCCGTTAAGTTGGAAAAACGAAGAAAATTTTTATCTACCATTATGCATGTTGCAATCGTCTGTGTTCTTTACATTGTTTATACTGTACTATCACCTTTTTACACTGTTTTGTGACAAAATGACTGCAACCTTGCAAGATTTCCTTTTGTTGCGACACCAGTGTATTAATGACATTCTATGAAAGAGTGACCACTTCCTTGTTGTCAGTCTTCTCGTTGATTACCAACTAGTGAAGAGCTCTTGCTAGTTTCCTTCCTCTGATTAGCTGCTCCATTTTTTTAATCACCTCAACAGTCATAACATGTTAAACTTCTCCCTCCCTCTCCCTCTCCCTCTGCCTCTCCCGATTAAGTTAATACCCTAGCTTAATTATATTAGTGAGACTTTAAGCTTGCCTAGTTTCCCAAGGAGGTGGTCTGTTTCTTGTGTACTTCTGGTTTCAGATTCTAATGCAGTACCTATCAAGTTGTTTCATTATGACATTGTTAGAGTTGCCCAGAATATGTTATTGGTTTTTTTTAACTGTTGTGTCTCTTTTTATGTTTCAGGGAAAGATGTCATTGGGCTTGCAGAAACAGGCTCAGGGAAAACTGGTGCATTTGCACTTCCAATACTGCAGGCCCTTTTGCAGAATCCACAGAGGTATTTTGCTCTCATACTTACTCCAACAAGGGAATTAGCCTTCCAAATATCGGAACAGTTTGAAGCACTTGGTAAGACACATGAGAATCTGATGCCATCATTGCTTTCTTTTTTGGAGATGTTGCAATCAGTTAGCTCAGTTCAAATTACTAGAAGTATTTGTAAACTTCTTTCATATGTTATTGTTCTTTCGATTTACATACTTGCAAAGAGAAATTGAGATCAAAATTCCACTTTTAGCTGGAACTGTAAATTGAATTTCCTTTCACCCGTATATTTTCTTTAACCCATGTATGGTTTAGCACATTAGTCCTTATTTTACTGACTGAATCTGTTGCCAAATAGTAACAGTTTTAGAAATGTTTATACAGTTAGACTTAAAATTAGCTCTATAAACATTAACAACACTTTTAGTTTGTGTGGAGTATCTGCACTAGTTTGGTAGAAACCGTAGAATGCTCAAGTATATTATGAAATTAACATTCCAATAACAAGTTTTAGTAATAATAAAACAAAACAGTATAAAGATAATGTTCCACAACTAGTTATTGTCTTTCATCAGCAGTACAGTTGGGATATACATTTTTACAGCTTGTCATCTTCATCAACACAAATATTTCTTCTTCTGTTTAAGGCTGCAAAGTAGTCAGATGATTGGCTTGCTCCTACATGATAGTATTGGTTTTTGGCACGTTACTCCTGTTTACTTACCTAGTTGAGCATTGGGAAGACTGTTAACCTCACTGTGATGTGTGTAATCATTACAAATAAGTCATTCTTGCATGCTGCGTCCATAGAAACATCTACTGAAAATTTCCTGGCAATCACTGGCTGTCCTCACTGTATCACAGTATCCAAAGGACTAAGGAATAAAATTAATGCACTTCTTATTTCTTTGATTAACTAGTAATCAAACCAAGTTGGTATAGTCTCTCTCCCTGAACATCTTGTGACCAATGGTATAGTTATGTTAAGTTTGCAGGATTTAGGATCACATCTCACTTCAGCAGAACAGAAATTGAGATGGGAAAGTTGCCACATTCACCAGGGACACTCGTACATTAAGGATAAAGATATTATTAAACATAGCATAGAGCAGTATACACGGTTCAGTAACATTAGTGTGGCCACTGCCTGTGTTCATCATTATCGTGCAATAACCACTCACAGATGGCAGGTGGCAGTACTTGCAGTGGAGGATGTATATAGCGTGATGGGGGACACAGAAAAAATGCAGTCATTATCGTAATGTGGAAACGAAGCTATTTATGTGATGTCCAAAACGCATGATCATTGGCTTTCAAGCCAAGGGTGCAAGCATTATCAAAACACTAAGTTTGTGGTCTATTAGTTTGTTGCCATGGTTAAAGTGTATCATGCATGTTGCTATCCAAAACTGGCACTGATACAGTTGTGGTGCACCACGGGCCATAGATGACAGGGGTGAATGATGGCTGTGGAGATGTATATGGGCAAATAGACATGGAACAATAGAGCAGCTGACCACACAGATGAATCAGGAGGCTACCAATAGTGTCTCCTCAATGACTGTTCAGTGAGCATTGGTTCATACAGGCCGTCCCAGCAGGTGCCTGGTTCATGCGCCCATGCATCGATGACAAAGGCTGGAATTTGCATGTTAACATCACAGATGGACGTCCACTGAGTGGCAACAGGTTTTCTTTTCAGATGAATCACATTTTATGCTCTTTCAGAGAGGTGACAGTCGGCATGTACGGTGTGAAATGTCTGAAACCAAAAACCCTGCATACCTTATGGTCTCGGGAATGTTTTCATGGCATTACCTTGGTGATCTCAACAGTCTGGAAGGCACATTGGATCAACATAACTATGCATCTGTTCTTACAGGCCATGTCCACCCCTGCATGCAGCTTGTTTTTTCCGAGCACAATGGCATTCACAAGGAGGACAATGCCATACAGCTTCCAGAATACATGCATGATTTGAAGAGCACTAATCGAGAATCTGTGGGACCACCTCAATCAGGCAGTTTAGCTGACCGCAGCACTAATATCAGCATGGCTCCACAAACCTGTCAGTACCTTCCAGAACCTCATTGATTCTCTCCTGCATGTCTCACAGTGTTTGTGCTTCAAAAGTTGTTTTTTATGACTTTCGACAGCTAGTCACATTAATGTGACAAGACAGTGTACGTCCTGAGCACCTTCAGAGAAAAGTAATCTGTTCATAAACTACCTTGGAACTCTATTGACTTACTGCACAGGGAAGAAAGGCATGTTTGTAATTTTAATATGGGTGTCTGCAATGACTCTTCCAATAAGAATCTATTGCAGTGAGCAGCATTATCATTTCAAACTATTTCCTACTGTAAACTTCTTGACAGCAGTAGCTGATTCCTCAAAGACCTCCATTTATAGAAATGTGTAATGAACAAAATTAAATTACTAAGGCAACGTCAGAGGCCTCTCAGACCATGACAGGTAGTTCCTTATGGTAAACAATGGAAATTCAGGTTGGAATATCAGCAATATTATGAAAAAGATAGATTGCTACTCACTAAAAAGATGTCACGTTGAGTTGCAGACACACAATGAAAAGGCTTTTACCAATTGTGCTTTCAGCCAGTGTTCTTCAGAAACGAAAACACACGCATTCACACAAGCAAGCACACTTCACGCACACATGACTGCTATCACTGGCTGGAAAGAGGTGTTTCGAATCGATAGGAAGCAGCATTGTGGAGTCGGATGCAGCAGGGGGAGGGATATCAGGGTATAGATAGTGAAGAGAAGTCAGTCAGGGACTAGATAGTTGCAGAACAAGGCTGCAAGGTGCAATTTTGGGAGTCTGGGGAGAGGAGGGGGGTGGAAAAGAAGAGCAATAAGTGGTAAAGACTGATGGGGGCACTGGCAGAGATCAGCGCACAATGAGGGTGAGGTGACATTAATCGGGAGGACGTGATAGGACAGAGGGGCCAGAAACTGTGAGACAGAGGGTGTGAGGACAGCAGGTTGCTGTAGGTTGAGGTCAGGATGATGTCTGGACCAGAGAATGTGTTAAAGGGGTAACTCGCATCTGTGCAGTTCGAGCTGATGGTGGAAGGTAGGATACAGATGTCTCTGGTTGTGAAGCTGCCATGATATCCAGCACATTAAGTTCAGCTGCATGTTGTGCCATAAGGTGTCCACTTTGCTCTTGGCCACAATCTGAGCTCTGAAAGATAATCAGTGAATCAAAAATTGATTATTTTAGGAAACTCTTTAAAAATGTGAACTGGAGTGAATATACAGTACTTGACAAGAATGAAAAATTTAGCACCCAACTTCACGAAGTCTAATACTCTCCAGAGGAAATGATGTAGATGGCCATTAGAGGGCTGCAGTGCTGTGCACACAGCATGAGTGTGTCACTCATCTCACCATGTGAATACACCAACCAATAATGCTCCTTGCAGCTGATATAAATACAGCTGCCCAGCAACTGGCCAATCAGTTCTGTACTCATTTCTGATATTGTCAGTTGTTATCATTGCTGTGCTACGGACTATTTGATAACAGCCTCACTTAACACTTCGTCTTTCTCTGTAGTTGGGATTCGGATTCTGTATCTCTTTGTTTTCAGCCTGATGATATTATTGTAATGAAGGTTTCAACTTTGACTCCTTTGTTTACTTAGGTTGCATTGATCTTGTCCTAGTCTGTGCCCTGTCCACTGTCAGTCAGCTGTGTTTAGCTTGGTTACCACTTCGTGTCATGTTGTCTTCTGCAGGCAACCCTTTTGCCTTGAGGCTTCAGGTGTTCCTCTCCTGTGTTCTTGAGTGTGCTCTTATATGTGGCAACTAATGGCTATAGCATTGGTGACAAGGAGAAAGGAAGTTGTTCAATAGCATGGATGCTAAATTGGTTTGCCTTTTGAAGCAACAGCAGCAGCTTGAGATAGATTTTTTTACAAAAGTCACTTCAGATTCAGGCAAACTAACTTCGAGTGCATGAGACCACTTTGCTACAGGCCTCAGCACCCCCTGCAGTCGACATCCCCATCTGTCCTCTGTCGCTTCTGCCTTTCAGTGATGCTACAGAGGACTGGGACACACACTTGCATTGACTGAAGCAACATTTCGTGGCATCTCAAGTCACAGATGATTCATTGCAGCCAACATTATTTCTGCCTTGGGCATCATTGAACACGTTTTTTCTGCTCCGCAAATTGGCACCTTTGTCTGAACCACGTTTCAGGAAATATGCACTCTGTTGACCAATTATTTCTCATGATATCATGTGGTTGCCTCCAGGCTCAAGCCTCACACCTCACAAATACCATAAACTGCCTTCACAATCATACCGGTCCTATGTCACTGACTTGCGAGGTCTCAGCCGCAAATGCAGTTTCTCTTTCATCAATTCAGGCTGCAAGACTTCAGATGCAAATTCCTTGATTCATGATGTTGTGGTTCAGATTCAGCTGGCACTCAATTCTGAACTCCACACAGTGGCATCAAAACTGGATAACCCATCATTGGAGGACATTACGCTTATCGCACACTCGTTCAAAGTTGCCCAGTCTCCTAATAAATTATGCATGGCAGGTCCACAAGTTGCAGCAGTTAACATGCCACCATGTGTTCCATCCCCACATTGCAGGTGTATAGTGACCCCCAGGTTGCAGCAGTATTGTGATATGTTATTTTCTGTCTCTATGGCATCAGAGCCTCCGGTTGCTCCTCATCGACAGTCACTAGGACTGCTCCCTTCATACCAGCATTTCTTTTCTGCTCATTCCTGCACCAGTTCTCATCCCACCCCACGAGTGCACCAGAGTACTGTACATGTGCTGCAGTCTGTGGTCCCTCCAGGTGACCCCTTCATGCAGAAGTTGTTTCTCATACTTCGCATTTCTCTCCAGAACATACATTTCTAGATGGACACAGGAACTGCAGTTTCTTTGAAACATCAGGTGATGTATGCACAGTTGGGCTTGCCTGAGTTGTCACTGCTATGACAGTTATTTGGTGGCCTACGGTATCAGTTCTATTCCAATACATGGGCAGTCCTCAATCATTATAGGCTCCAAAAGTGTTACACAGCCCATCTCGTTGTTTGTTTTTGGTCATCCTTCTGCTACGAACATTTTCAACCTTGACATCTTCATGTTGTTTGCGTTTTCTACTTCTGGTGAAGTCAGGGTGGTATCAACTGCATTTCCTTTACAGGAACTGGATAATCTCTACACAGTGTCCACATCTCTATTTCAACCAGATTTGGGATGTACCTCAGGCTTCCAGACACATCACACTCTGGCCAGATGCCACACCTCATTTTTACCATGCCAGACCAATTCTGTTACCTTACATGATGCTGTGAAGCTAGAGTTAAATTGTCTCCCGGCTGCTGGAGTTATCAAGCCAGTGATACTTATCGCATGAGCCACCCCTCTACTCATCGTCATAAAACCCAATGGTTCTCTCGAGTTCTGTGGTGATTTCAAGGCTACAATCTGTGCTCAACCAAAGATGGAAATTTATCCTATTACCCTGCCGAAAGACTGTCTCACCAAACTTGCTAGAGCGGAAGCCTACAGAAAGTTCGAGCTCCCTGGTGCGTATCTCTGGTTACCCTTAGATGAGGAAGTGCAGAACATCACTGTCATTAATATGCCTTTTGGATTGTACAAGTACAAGCATTTCCCATTTGGCATTGCCGAAGCCCTCGCAATTTTCTAAATGTTTCTGGAACAACGGACACAACATGCCAGCTTGCATGAATTACCTGGATGATCTCATTGTCATAAGCCCTTCCCGCCAGGAGCATTTGCAAAATCTCGTTATCTTTTATGACACTCTGGGATGCAAGCCTACATTGTCATTTAGAGAAGTGCAGGCTTTTTTCAGCCAGAAATGGAGTATTCTGGACGTTACCTCCCCAAAGAGGGAATCAGGCCTACTGATTGAAATGGTGCTGCAGTAGACTTCTGACCACACCCGACAAACTTATCTGAATTGAAGGTGTTTCTTGGCAAAATCAGCCACCATTTTTACATGAATGTAATGCAAAATCGAATGTAATCCATACCTAAATTTTAAAAATTACAAACATAACAAAGAGAATTCGTTAATGCATCAGTGGTAGGCTAAATTTATTTAAGACAACAATGGAAATATACAGGAACTATCAAAATATCAACAATTTTAAGTGACCTATTGTTAAGTGTAAATGTCATTATTGGAAAATAATGCCTAACTTGATTGCTTACATGACACGCAAACAAAGAGATCATAATTTACAGGCATTACTCATCATTATTTACTACTGTCACTATTACCGGTATCCTTGGAGGAGTATACACCAGAAACAGATTCATTTCCAGTTTCCTCATCACCCTTAGTGTCATTCTGGAGTACATATATCACCAATGCCATCTGAGTATTTGAAACAGCATTTCGTGAATGATTTTATGATCACAATTTTCCAGGCAGCCAAAACCCAGTTGTAATAATGTGTGGTGCATCATGCTTAATTTTTCCTATCTGAGTTAGTTCATGGTCTGGTTCACAAAACTGTGTTTCATATTGTTGCTGAACGTGGAATGTATCTTTATATTACTGTCCATGGGTTGTAACACGGAAGTCATTCCTTGAGGAATAATAACAAGGTCACTGGCTAGGCTGTGAATCTTCTTTTTTACATCATCAGTGGGATGACCACAAAATGGATCAAGACAAAGCATTGATAGTTATTAGGAAAGCCCACCAGGACAAAGTACACATACATTTTAGTGTCAGTCAAGCATTAAAGTTTGTCATCCATCCCTTCTCTTGATTTTGAACAGTGATGTCATCAGGAAACTGCTTTTCATTTGTAGGGCTCTTGGGGTTTGTTTTCTGCTTGAAGATTAAGAAATCTGCTCTGATTGCTAGAATGATAGTTTTGCACTAGTTTTCACACACCAGAGTCTGATGTTTTTGTAGTAACTTCTTTCATCCCCTTCTTATCAATTGTTTAATTATGTGGCATATCAAATCAAACTGTCATCTCATCAACATTGCCTATTTGGCCCATTGAAAAATTCCTCTTTTCCTGAAGTGTAATGACATACCGCAGAAATTCTTGAAATTTTTCCTCAAAATCCTGTGGAAACTTTTGGCATACTGCTGTAAGGCATTGTAAAGATAAGTAACCCCATTTCATAAAGTGATCAACCCATCCATGGCTGGCCTTAAACTCTTGCTTCAGTACATTAAGAAGGGCAGTCATATCTTTTGCTTTGTTTCTTACGGTGCCACTAGTCACAGGTTGCCCATCTTCCTCCTTTCATGGATGACTTCCAAAACTTTTACTTAAACATCGGGATGCTTTCCTCTGTGAGGGCCAGTGAATTTCTTTCTTGTAGCAGTAGTTGCAAATATAGCCAATTTCTGTTTCTTCCATAGATGAACCCGTACTGTCAGCTATATTGAACTTTCGTCCCACCCTGTTGTTACCATATTTTCCAGAATCAAGAATTACTTTACCCTGAAATTAGAATCACAGTGTTCCTTCTTGCTTTCAGTTTCATGACTACCTAATGCAAACACACAACACACCAATCGGCCAACAATAATGTAATGAAGTTGAGAATTATGACAGTGCATTGTGCTGTAAGGAACGATACCTAACTTTCAATGATGTTGCCGGTGTACGTCAGAATCAAGTGTGTTCTAAAGTAATGCACAATCCAATTTTGAACTCACATGGTAAAAACTGCGGAAGCACCTAAACAAATCT
Source organism: Schistocerca serialis cubense (assembly GCF_023864345.2). NCBI lineage: Eukaryota > Metazoa > Arthropoda > Insecta > Orthoptera > Acrididae > Schistocerca > Schistocerca serialis. The sequence goes on from NC_064638.1 coordinate 363,549,018, forward strand.
TTTATTTCCAGTGTGGCTGTTGTCAATTGTAGGTGAAATAAAAATAAAAAGCTAGTATATTTCACTTGCTTGCATTCCATAATTATTTAGCTATTCAAGCTGAGATAAAATGTTTAGAGTGCAAAAGATTATAATATCATTTATTTGGGATTTGAACTCGAGAAAATCCGGCAGAGGCCAGTTCGAGGAACTGGGGATGCTAACTACTGCATCATAGCATATTTATTCCTTAATGAAATTAGTCATATGTATCTTACCCAAACCAGTAACTCTGTTCATGGGATCCGCACTTGAAATAAGAACAGTTTGCATAAAATCATTTACTTTGTTACAAAAAGGTGCCAATAATCCTGCAACACATTTTCAGTAACTTGATGGCAGCTGTGAAATGTTCAGCTACTTACAAAGTTTGATTTAAGAGGACCAAAAGTATTTATTGTGGACAGTCTTTTTTACTCTGTTAATAAATTTCTTAGCAGATGTATATATCATCAATGATACAAAATAATATGAGTGTTGCTTAAAATCTGTTGCTTAAAATCTGATTTCTGATTGTCTTCAGTGCAGCAAAGTTATCAGTCAAAATAAGTTTGTATACCACATTCTGTTTGGTGACATTTGGTTACAATGGCCTAAGAATTATTTTACACACCTCAGTGTATATCCCTGTAAATGACATAAATGTAGTGTTACCTTTATAAATGAAAACTGTTTCAGATTCTTTTTACTTCTTCGACATCCATGAAAAAGATTTTACTTAGAATCTGTGGAAGGAATGTAGCACACTTGTTTTAATATGCATGATGTATTCTTGTTTTTTTTTTTTGTCATCTACAATGTCCTTGAAGACCTTCACTATGATTTTACAGAACAAGCATTATGTGTACTCTTAAATTCAAAATAGTTCAGCAGTCTTCTAATTAAATTTCCTTCTATCAATTACCCCCCCCCCCCTCCTCTCTCACTCTCTCTCTCTCTCTCTCTCTCTCTCTCTTTCTCTCTTTCTTTCTTTCTTTCTTTCTTTCTTTCTGTTTTTAGTTTCCCGATGTCAGCACAACATTTGGACTGGCATCTGGATGGTGTTGACATTGGAGTGATGTTCAAAAAATGTGAAGTAGATGTCTCAACAGCTGTTGTTTTTAATTCCTACCTTACGCCTTTGCTTTGATTATAGGTTCCAGTATAGGAGTCAAGTGTGCTGTGATTGTTGGTGGTATGGATATGATGGCTCAAGCCTTAATGCTTGCAAAGAAGCCACATGTTCTTATAGCAACTCCAGGACGTCTTGTTGATCACCTTGAAAACACCAAAGGGTTCAGTCTAAGAGCACTCAAATACTTGGTATGTTTTGCACTGCTATCTAAATATGTGCCCAAGTTTTCAGTTTGCTCATAGGTGTTATATATTTCAGGTAATGGACGAAGCTGATCGCATATTGAATATGGATTTTGAAGTAGAAGTGGATAAAATATTGAAAGTTATTCCACGTGAACGAAGGACCTTTCTCTTTTCAGCCACAATGACAAAGAAAGTCCAGAAACTTCAAAGAGCTTCACTGCAGGATCCAGTTAAAGTAGAAGTATCAACAAAGTACCAGACTGTCGAGAAACTGCAACAGTATTATATATTTATTCCAGTGAAATTCAAGGTAATAATATCGTTGAAAATAAGCCATTTTAGTGAAGTGTAACGAGTATGTTGAAAGTACTTTCATACAAATGTGCAACTGTTAAACACTTGCAGGAACTTGATTGTACAGGAAGGCATGATAGTGGTGAAATCTTCTCAGGTTATCAGTCATATCATGGTACTGTCTTATCAAAACATTGCAGCAAGATGACACTACATCTCGACCGACAACTTGAGAAGGTTTCATCAATGAAATTTTTCAAGAAAGTCTTATTGGACAAAGCAGTTTTTAATTTAAAATCCATCTTTGTATCAAACACTGTCTCTTAGAGTGCTTGTTCCTTGTTCCTGAAAACACACTTCATTTTTTGGACTGTGTGTGTCTTGCAGAAGTGGGATGTTTCTATGATAGATATGAGATTTGTTTGTGTTCTTCAGTATTCACTGCACATTTGGAACTACACTCCCAATCTTTACACTTTTGTTGATATCAGTGGTATAATACAAATTTATTTTTAGGGAGTCACAATTTAGGGTGTTATTGTTTGCCAGTGGTAAAGTTTCTACCTAAGTCATGTACAGTATCAGACCTCTTTCTTTTTTTGGCTGATATCATTTTTATTTTTATCATAGCTTGTTATAAATTCATGAATATCCTTCAAACTGAAAAAATGATTGTAGTCTTTATTGCAAAACTCAAGCAGCAGTTTTGTTTCAGGATGTTTATTTAGTCCACATACTAAATGAGCTAGCTGGTAATACCTTTATGATATTTTGCTCAACCTGCAACAATACAGTTCGTACAGCTTTACTGCTTCGGAGCCTGGGATTTACTGCTGTGCCTCTACATGGACAGATGTCACAAAATAAGCGCCTTGGTGCTCTAAATAAGTTTAAGGCAAAGAACCGCTCCATTTTGATATCTACGGATGTAGCCAGTCGGTAAGATAGTTTGTGATATGCTCTTCTTATCCATATGTTCTCCCTCCCTCCCTCTCTCTCTCTCTCTCTCTCTCTCTCTCTCTCTCTCTCTCTCTCTCTCTCTCTCTCTCTCTCTCCCCCCCCCCCCCCCCCTCCCACCCTCTCCCCCCATTCCACCCCTCTGTGTCCTGATTTTGTATTATGTTATCTCACTGCTATTGTCACTTTCTGCCATTAACACTGCTATGTCAGAAGTCATTTAACTTTCTTTATTTGATTATTGTAAGCAGAAACATTTTCAAAAGAAATTATAAAAACCTAGTAAAATGTTAAAATATAATTAACGTGAAATGAGAGTACACTGTGAGTAAAAGAAGACAACATTTGCATGTTAATTTCCCTGCTTTACTTTCCAGAACAACTGATATGCCTTTAATGAAGCTTGTGTTGTTGTATTGAGATGGTTTTCAGTTTTGTTGTATCATTTCATCTGTCATGTACAACTAGTGATCTGTACTTTCTCACCTCGTTTAAGGCTAATCTGCATATCATTACATAATATAACAATGTTGTGGAAAGGATAGATTGCTACTCACTGTAAAGATGACATGCTGAGTTGCGCACGCGCGCGCACACACACACACACACACACACACACACACACACACACACACACACACACCAGTCTTACACATTGAGCTTTCAGCAAAGACTCCTTCAGAAAGGAAACATTCACACACATTCAAACAAGCAAGGACTTCTCGTCCACACATGACCACCATCTCTGGAGGAGCCGGAGATAATGTTGATATGTGTGTGCATGTCGCTTTTTTAAAACCCCAGAAGAAAGTTTTAGTCGAAAGCTCAATGTGTAGCAGTCTTTTCATTGTGCCTCTCTGCAATTTAATGTGTCACCTTTACAGTAAGTAGCAATTTGTTCTTTTTATAATATTGTTGATATTCCAACCTGGGCTGTGCATTACGTGTTACAGCTTGATATAAAAATGCCTTCATAGCATACTTCTGTTAAGAATGTTAGTTACTGCTAGTTACAACAATTACTAGGGACCGGAAAATGCAACATCTATTTTTAGCAAAATTTGCTTTTTTTAGAACAGTTAAATGAACAAATTTAAGTTTGTGATTACACTTGCATGAAGACAAAGCTTTAGTGGCTTGAAATCAACTGTTACGTAAAAAGTGGTGAATAGGGAAGTTTCTTGCTGAAACATTTGCTTTTATAAAAACTTCGGCATTTTGTGAACTGGATCGTCTCTGATTTGAGGTGTTTGTTAAAATTATCTATCTTCACCTGGCAAATTCAATAATTGCAGAATCTACAGATTTTCGGCCTTTCATGGACATTCGTAGCTATGATACACATACTTTACAACGAAATAATTGAATTGGATGGATAAAAAATCTACTCACTAAGACGGCAGTGGAACACACATAAAAGAAGGCTGTAATTAGGCAAGCTTTCGGAGTCAATGGCTCCTTTAGGCAGGAGGTTTTGAAGGGGAAGGAAGAAGGGTGAAGGAAAAGGACTGGAGAATCTAGGAAAATGGATAGATTCCAGGAAAGTCACCCAGAACTGTAGGTCAGGGGAGGCTTAATGCATGGGATGAGAAGGAACGACTGATTGTTGGGGACTGCAATGGACGAGATTTGAAAACCTGGGAGCTTAGAGATGGAAGGCAGAGATTACTGTATAAACATCATGCATGAGTTAATAAGAATGAAAAGCTAAGCGCACTGTATGTAACAGAGGTGGGAGGCGGCAGTGAGAAATAGATGGATAAGACAATGAAAGATGTAGAAAACTGAAAAGGAGTGACAAAAAGAGTAGTTACGGTGAAGAAATGCTGAGATGGAAGAAATTAATGTGAACTGAGGCCAGTTGGATGGTGAGAACCAAGGACATGTTGTAGCGCTACTTCCCACCTGGTGTCGGGTGGGGGCAATCTAGATGGCGTGTATAGTGAAACAGGTACCGAGGTCACAACTGTCATTTTGTAGAGGATGCTCTACAACAGGATATTGTATGTTGCCAGTATATACTTTCTGCCTATGCTCTTTCATCCAATCGATAATTTGGTGGTAGTCATGCTGATGTAAAAGGCAATCAGTGTTTTTATAACAGCTGGTATATGACCCAATTCATTTCACAGGTAGCTCGCCCTTTCTTAGTGTATGTTTTGCCATTTACAGGGCTGCTATAGGTGGTGGTAGGAGGGTATACTGGTGATACGCAATATCCTGTTGCAGAGCATGCTCTACAATGTGACAGTCGTGACCTTGGTGGCTGTTTCACCTCACGCGCCTTCTCGATTCTCCCCCTAGACACCACTTTCTCGGAACACTGCAGGTGGGAACTGGTGCTACATGTCCATAGTTCTTGCCACCCACGTGGCCTCAATTAACATTAATTTCATCCATCTCAGCATTTTTTCGCAGTAACTACTCTTTTCTTCACTCCTTTTTAGTTTTCTACATCTTTCATTGTCTTACCTACCTACTCCTACTGCCCCCCTCCCACCTCTGTTATGTACAATGCACTTAGCTTTCCATTCTTATTAACTAGTACATGATGTATAAGCAGTAATGTCTGTCTTGTATATTACTCTGTCTTCCACCTTCAAACTCTCAGGCTTTCAAATGTCACCCGATGCAGTCCCCAACAATCAGTTTTTCCATCTCATCCCGTATGGTAAGTCTCCCCTGACCCACAGTTCTGGGTGACTTTTCCCCTTCTGCTTAAGGAAAGCTTGCCTATTTACAATCTTCTTTTGTGTGTGTGTTCTGCCGCCACTTGGTGAGCAGATTTTTTATCTATCCAATTAAATTATTTTGTCAAAAACTGATTGCTTTCATTGTTACATACTTTACAATGTTAGACAGAACTGATAAGGCATTTGGCAGAGAAGTAGAATCAAAGATAACTCTATTCACACATTAGGGGAAGAATTTCAGTGCGGTTGAAATACACTGACAAGTTTTGTTTTCTAGTTGCTGCAGTGCAGTATGTGAATAGCATGTACTGGCAGATGGCTATGAGTATAAACAAATTAGAATTTTGACCACCAAAGGGGAGAAGAGCTGTGTGGGGAAACAAGCACCACCTCCTCCTTCAAGGCAATACCTACACCCATGTTCTGCATATCTGCGAAAGCAGAACTGACACACTGTCACAGGGACCACCAATCCTTTCTGTTGTTGTGAGGGCCGTAATCAAAATCAGTGATGGACCAGGATTAGTATTTTCACTCATTTCAAAATCAGGAAAGAAACCAACGAGCAAGGTGATGGCTAACCCACAGTTGCTTGCTGGTGTTAGTGGTATGTTGTGAACAAGATAACTCAGGCCTGTTAAGTTTCCACATTGTATCAATGTTTTATCTTTAGCAAGCGGACAAAGGACAAATATGTGTTTCTTTGCTCTAGGATGCTAGGTCCCACAGCTGAGTACTAATTTGCATTATGCAACGTGTATCATATACAAACCATTCTGCCACTTGCAGTTGGCATGGCACCAGAGATAATAATGCACTGGTACAGTGGTGTGTGTGTGTGTGTGTGTGTGTGTGTGTGTGTGTGTGTGTGTGTGTGTGTGCGCGCGCGCGCGCGCACTTCTGTATTTCGCAAAAACATTCTTAGGCCCATGATCTCCCAAACTGGGCTTCGCCGGATGACGTGCAATACCAGTAACTGAAAACTGGTTACTTTTTTACATTTATAATCAGAAAATAAAGCTGTTTTAAACTATGTGTGATAGAATAGTTTTATCTGAATAAAGTTCATTTTAAAATAACATATATTGGGTAATGTCCTGTTTCTGTATGTTGATGCAGAATTTGCATCTCTTCTTGCATTTATCGCAAAATGCATGTTTTTTGCAGCCCTAACAATTAAATAATCACAGGTAAATTACTTGAAAGAATCTACATGAAACTTAAGGATACAGGGTATGTATAAATGGTGGGAAAATCAAAATTTTTTATGACTTTATTAAATGCTATAGTGTTTCCTGATTACATTGATATGTACACTATAGGGTTTCAAATGAAAAAAGACCTATATGTACAAAATTTTAAAGTTATGGTCATATATGTAGCCACGCCCCCTTTATTTCTGTTATAGAAACCAGTATTATTTCAAAAAGAACTGTGAACTTTCTGTTTCCGGCAATTATATCTATGATACATTGTATTTATTGGTAACAGTGCAGGTTTCTAGTGTCTGTAAATGATTATGCTAGCATTTACTTTTGTTTCACTGAAGCAGTTTGCTCACATGTTACTGAATGTTTGCTGCCCAAGCGCTACATATTTTTGTGGAAGTGCATATACTTTAGTGTAAAATAAATACGAAATATGCCACACATCAAGAAATTCAATAAAAGGAAATTCTGTGGTAACCAGTTCACAAACAAAGCTAACCACACTCTTGGAAGTAACCTATGTACCAGATCTTCAGGGAAGAACTCCCATATGGCTTGCCTCCTGGTGATTCAAATTTTTTTGTTAACAATGACGCTGTTTGTAGAAGATTTGTTGTTGTTGTTGTTGTTGTTGTTGTTGTGGGTATTGTATCTTCTGTGATAAAGGAAGTGGCGAAATGTAAACAATGTGATGGTGTAGGCTGTCTGGAAATAACTGAACAACAAAGTAGCAGGAAGGGTTTAGTGTCAAAATTAGTTGTTCTGTGTAGATCCTGCAATAAATCTACCTTGAAAATGACTTCGAACATTGTGCGTAATTCATATAATATGAATTTGAAGTTAGTGTATGCAATGCGTGTAGTAGGAAAAGGAAAAAAAGCTGCTCAAATGCTTTGTGGTTTGGTGGACCTTCCTCCTCCTCCCAGCAGGTTCAGGGTCCTCCTCCTCCCAGTAGGTTCAGCAAGTACATAAAAATACTTTAAAGTGCCTTGACGGTTGTGTGTAAAGCATCTATGAAATATACAGTAAAAGAAACTGTAAATATTAGTGGAACCAGGAACATTGCTGTTGCACTTGATGGGACATGGCAACATTGAGGACATTGTTCCTTGAATGGCGTAGTAAGTGTTATTTCTCTTTAAAATGGAAAATTTGTTGATATTGAGTGCTTATCTAAGTACTGCCACACCTGCCATGGTAACGCCGAAGGACATATTGAACATCAGTGTTCTAAGAATTATGATGGTTACAGTGGAGGTACGGAGTGTGATGGAGCTCTAAAAATATTTCAGAGGTCAGTACCTGTTTGTAGATATACGAAGTACGCCAGCCGAGGTGGCCGAGCGGTTCTAGGCACTACAGTCTCGAACCGCGCGACTGCTACGGTCGCAGGTTTGAATCCTGCCTCGGGCTTGGATGTGTGTGTGATGTCCTTAGGTTAGTTAGGTTTAAGTAGTTCTAAGTTCTAGGGGACTGATGACCTCAGAAGTTAAGTCCCATAGTACTCAGAGCCATGCGAAGTACCTAGACAATGGGGACTCTAAAGCTTTCAATAAAATTAATGAGTAAAATGTTTATGGTGATACCTTGGTAACTAAATTGGAGTATTGTGTGCATGTGCAAAAGAGGATGGGTGCTAGACCGAGGAAGCTACGAAGAGAAATGAAAGGAAAGTTGCTAACTGATGGAAAATTGCTGTCTGGCTGAAGCAGATTGACAGAAACTGAAATTGACCTCCTTCTGAGTTATTATGGACTGGCCATTGGATGAACTGCACCTCTGAATGATGTTACAGCAATGCGAAAAGCTGTATAGGCCACCTACTTTCATAAGTTGTCCACAGATGACCACCCTGTTCACGGACTTTGCCCAGAAGGATCAGATTCGTGGTATGGTTACCAAAAAGCAAAAGAAAGTGGTCAAATATACCATCATAAGCATTCTCCTCCTGAGCCTGTTATGAATGAAATAAAACCAGTTTTTAGAGACCTGAGTAACCCTGTTTTGCTTAGTAAATGTTTTCATGGGGGCACTCAGAATACAGTGAAAGTTTCAACCATTGCATATGGGAAACATTACCCAAGAATGTTTTTGTTGGGCTAAATGCATTAAAAGTTGGTACACTAGATGCAGTGATATGTTTCAATGATGGAGTGATAGGAAGGTTGGAAGTCCTGAGAAATTTAGGCATAAAATGTGGCTCTAATATGGAAGATCAATTGATTATGTGTGACAGACAACTAGTGCATGAAGCTGAAAGATAGGCTCTTCAAGTTACCAAAGAAGCAAGAAGTGCTAAAAGGAATGCCAAGAAGAAGCTTGAAGATGAAGAAATGGTGCAGGATGAAGACTATGCTTCAGGAATGTTCTGAGGCACAGTTTAATTGGACTCTTATCTTCATTCGCAAGTTCCTGCGAGTTGTATTTTTCAGAATTCAGGTACAAATATTTCCTAAAGTTTATAAAGCATTGCTCTAATTTCTTTTCTGTAACATGCAGTAGTCCATACTTATGTTGTAGACCTAAACTTTATTGCAGAATCAACTAAATTATAGAAAAAATAATGATTTTATTACAAAAAAAATTATAAAAATGTAAGATATGATATATGCATATCTGCTAAAAATTTGGTCTCCTTCGAATGTATAACGTTGGATTAAATGGTGCCTCAATTTGAGGAAGCATTTTGGAAAAGAAATTTGCATAAATTTCTTAGTAATTTCTTAATAACCCTAAGCAGGTTCAAAAATATTCAAAATACTTCTAATTTGTTTAGAAAGTGTGCTGCATTATCTGATATCAACAAAAGAATCTGTAAAACATATACCGGGTGATTAAAAAGTCAGTATAAATTTGAAAACTGAATAAATCACGGAATAATGTAGATAGAGAGGTACAAATTGACACACATGCTTGGAATGACATGGGGTTTTATTACAACCAAAAAAATACAAAAGTTCAAAAAATGTTCGACAGATGGCACTTCATCTGATCAGAATAGTAGTAATTAGCATAATAAAGTAAGGCAAAGCAAAGAATATGTTCTTCACATTAAATGCTCAATATGTCCACCATCATTCCTCAATAATAGCTGTAGTTGAGGAATAATGTTGGGAACAGCACTGTAAAACATGTCCGGAGTTATGGTGAGGAATTGGCGTTGGATGTTGTCTTTCAGCATCCCTAAAGATATCGGTCGATCATGATACACTTGCGACTTCAGGTAACCCCAAAGCCAATAATCGCACGGACTGAGGTCTGGGGACTTGGGAGGCCAAGCATGACGAAAGTGGCGGCTGAGCACACGAACATCACCAAACAACGTGCGCAACAGATCTTTCACACGTCTAGCAATATGGGGTTGAGCGCCATCCTGCATAAACATTGTACGTTCCAGCAGGTGTTTATCAGCCAGGCTGTATTATATCGGCGTACCTCTCACCCGTCACGTTAGCAGTTACAAAACCAGAACCACGCATTTCCTCGAAGAAAAAAGGCCCGATAACAGTAGATGTGGTAAATCCAACCCATACCGTGACCACATTACGTACTGATGTGGTTTGACCTCCCCCCTGAGGTTAGCATCCCATCTCATGGGGGCGTCATGCTGCTCATACGGGGTGACCTTCATAGTCAACCCTTCTCCCTGATGACCCGTCTTCAGGCTGTTGCAGTTCGCCTTTTCCTTCTCCGCCTGACTTTCTCCCTCTGTACCATTTATGTACCTCCATCCTTCAATGTCACCAGAGCAGAATTCCTTCAGCTTATTGGGCAGCTACCTCCCCCGTTTTTGCTACTCAGTGATTTTAATGCGCATCATCCTCTTTGGGGTTCTCCCAGGACCTACCAGAGAGGTGCCCTCTTGTCTGACCTTCTTAACCAACTCAACCTCTTCTGCCTTAACACTGGAGCCCCCACTTTCCTTTCCGACTCCTCGCACACCTATTATTTGGACCTATCCTTTTGCACTGCCCAGCTTGCCCATCATCTTGAGTGGTCCGTTCTTTCTGACGCCTGCTCGAGCGACCATTTCTGCGTGCTCTCCATCTGCTGACTCCTATCCCGTCCAGATGCACGCCCAAATGGCAGCTTACTAAGGCTGGCTGGCAGCTTTACTCCTCCCTGGCGACCTTCATAGAACAAGATTTCCTCAGTTGTGATGACCGGGTGGACTATCTCACTGATGACATCCTTACTGCTGCAGAACGTTCCATTCCTCGCCCTTCCTCTTTAACACGTCATGACCCAGTCCCTCGATGGACTGAGGCATGCCTTGACGCAATTCGCGCGCAGTTACCCTACGTTGGAAAACTGTATTCATTATAATCAGATGAGTGCAAAGTGTTATAGAGTCCTTCAGGATAGCAAAAGAGCTAGTTGGATTTCATTCACTAGTTCTTTTAACAGTTCCACACCTTCCTCTGTTGTGTGGGCCAACCTCTTATGGCTCTCTGGAACCAAGATCCATTCCCCCATTTCTGGCCTGACAGTAGTGCCGATGTCATCGTGGATGCTGTTGCTACATCCAACACCTTGGGTCGCCATTTTGCGGAAGTTTCAAGCTCTTCCCACTATTAACCTGCCTTCATCCGTTGGAAACGAATGGGGGCGGCTCGGGCGATACCCTTCTCTTCTCCGAATCGTGAGTGCTACAATACCACCTTCACTATCATGCTCTCAGTTCATCCTGTTTCTCTGCCCCAGGGCCAAATGCTACCCACATTCAGATGTTGCAGCACCTCTCTTGCGGGCAAGCTCTTTCTGCTTAACACATACAACCACATATGGGCTGAGGGGACATTTCCTGGATGCTGGCGTGAAGTCATACACATCCCTAAGCCAGTTAAGGACAAAAACCTTCCTTCCAGCTACTGCCCCATCTCTCTTACCAGCTGCATTTGCAAAGTGATGGAACATATGATTCATGCCCGGCTGGTGTGGTGGCTTGAGTCTCGCCATTTACTCACGAATGCACAGTGTGGATTTAGAGCGCAGCATTCCACAGTTGACCATCCCATTACTTTGTCCACCCATGTCATGAATGGTTTTCTGCGGAAGTCCCAGACTGAGGCAGAGTTTTTAGATTTGGAGAAGGCCTACGACATCTGCTGGAGAACTGGTATCTTCCATACTCTCTACACATGGGGCTTCCGTGGGCACCTGCACCCTGTTTTCTTCGGGCATTTTTACAAAACTGAGTTTTCAAGGTGCATGGGGGTTCTGCGTTGTCGGACACCTTTATTCGTGAAAATGGTGTGCCTCAGTGTTCCACCCTGAACGTCATCCTCTTTGCTATTGCCATTAACCCTATAGTGGTTTGTCCCCCACCGGGCATCTCTGGCACCCTTTTTGTCGATGATTTTGCCATCTATTGCAGTTCTCCACAGACCTGTCTCACTGAGCGACACCTTCAGCGCTGTCTTAATCATCTTCACTCCTTGAGCATCGCCAATGGCTTTAGCTTTTCCACTCATAAAACCGTCTGTATGAATTTCTGGTGGCGCAAATGGCTTCTCCCACCATCTCTACACTTTGGGCCTGTTGCCCTTCCATTCGTTGACTCTACGAAATTCCTGGGGCTCATGCTCAAAGGAAACTCTCTTGGTCCTCCCATGTCTCTTGCCAGTCACCCACTGTACACAGTCCCTAAATGTCCTGTGTGTCCTCAATGGTACTTCTTGGGGTGCCGATTGAACCACCCTCCTCCGTTTGTACTGGTCCCTTGTCCATTCGAAACTCGAATATGGGTGCTTGGTTTATGCATCTGTACGCATCCCTTTAACGCCGTCTCAACACAATCCATCATCATGGCATCAGTTTGGCCATGGGGGCCTTCTGCACCAGCCTAGTTGAGTGTCTGTATGCTGAAGCTGCTGAACTACCATTGTCCTACCGCCATGACTTTCTTCTCAGCAGGTAGGCATGCCGTTTGTCTGCCATGCGTGGTCACCCCTCCTATGCTTCCTTAGATCGTCAGTATGGGGCTCGTCCATCTTCTCTGTTACCTCCTGGAGTCCACTTTCGCCACTTGTTATGGCGGCTTAACTTCACGCGACCTGAAACTTTCCCAGCGGGTGTGAACACTTCACCACTTTGGCTTCATGAAGTGGCCAATTTTAACCTTGGCCTTCATTCGCTTCCTAAGGGCACTACTCCAGCCTCAGTCTATCGCCTTCAGTTTCATGACCTTTGCATGGAACTTAGCGGTAGTACCTTTGTATACACTGATGGCTCTTGGACTGACCGGGGGTGGATGTGCCTCTGTCATTGGCATCCGTGTTTTTCGATATCGGCTTCCAGCACACTCCTCAGTATTTACAGTTGAGCTTTTTGCCTTGTATCAGGACACAGAGTACATCCGGCAACACAAGCTTCCCAATTGCTTCCTCTGCTCAGACTCACTCAGCGCCCTCCAAAGTCTCTATGCACTGTACACTGCTCATCCCTTAGTGCAGCGGGTCCAGGAAAACTGTCACTTGCTCGCTCTTAGTGGAGCCAATGTCGTGTTTCTGTGGGTCCCTGGTCATGTTGGTCTGCCAGGAAACAAGGCTGCTGACGCTGTTGCCAAGGCTGCAGTCCTCGTACCTCAGCCCACGAGTACGTATATTCCCTCTGGTGATCTCTGCATTGCCGTCTGTCAGGAGGTGGTGTCCCTTTGGCATCGCCAATGGTCCTCCCTTCACGGGAATAAGCTTTGGCTTATTAAGCCTCTCCTGGTGCCTTGGACGACCACCTCTCGACCCTCCCACCAGGAGGAGATTGTTTTAACTCGGCTGTGTATTGGGTACTGTCTTTTTAGCCATCGTCATTTGCTCAGTGGTGCTGCCCCATCACTTTGTACGCATTGTGCCCAACTTATAACTGTCTGCACTTCCTGCTGGAATGCCCTTTTTTACCAATTTACGTTCCAGCTTGGGTTTGCCATCTGATTTATCAGCCGTTTTAGCGAATGATGCAGGGGCTGTCGACCGCATTTTACTTTTTATCCGCCGAAGCAATACGGCAAAGGCCATTTAATTTTTAGTTTTTGGACCTCCATTTTTAAATGGTGTTTTTTTTAGCCTTTTTTACATGTGCCTTTTTTAGCTGTCTCCTGTTCTGTCCATTGGGACTGACATAGTCATTTCCCTCGTCTCTTTGTTTGTGTTCTATAGTTTTGACTAGGGCACATATGACCCCAGGTGTTTTTTGCGCCCTAAAACAAAACAAACACTGTAGTTCAACAAATATATTTGAACATTGCTGCAGATGCAAAGAAAAGTTCATCACAGGTCTAAATAAAGTCAAAGCCTTGTTAATAAACAAAAACTGAATGAAAGTAAATCTTTGCTGTCTGATCTGACAAAAGCAGTCAGTAACAGATCGAAATTAATTGTTCATTCACCCAGTGAACATTCTAGCACCTAAACAGAAAATTACAGAGAGGAGCCTAATATTCTGAATTCTGTCTTCCACTGTGGAAGACCATACTACATTTCTTCCTTTTAGTTGCAGGAATGATATAGATAGAACATTAACTGAAATCACTCGACAGGGGAAAGCAAAGGAACTTGCTGCTGTTGTGGCTACAGTTTTTAACAGGTTGCTGGAGGATCAAACTAACCTAATAATTTGAGAAAAGGCACAATCATTCCACAGAATAGTCATTGGACAGATGCACATAATTACACACCTGTATCAGTGACTGCAATCTGTGCATAATTATGGACTGTTTTATATGTTTGCATATTGTGAAGGTCTATTTGTAAAGAATGAAAATCTACAGTGAAGGAATAAACGTGGATTTCACAAATAGCAATCTCTGTTTGCCCATGATATCGAAAAGGTATTAATAATGACAGTTAGGTGATCTATGTTTTTTCCCCCGACTTCTGAAAGGCATAAAGTACAATGTCAAGCTTCCTGTTAGTGAATAAAATATAAGTTTATGGAATATCAGAGCAAGTGTGAGAATTTCAGAGATGTTCTCCAAACTACTGTATTAAACAATAAAAGACAGACATTGTGAATTCCAAAGAGGTTTACTGTCGGAATTACGAGAATATACATTCCAAGATGAATCAGTCAACATATTACTTAGATATAAAAGTGAAATGACCATCACAAAACCGAGCGAGGTGGCGCAGTGGTTAGCACACTGGACTCGCATTCGGGAGGACGATGGTTCAATCCCGTCTCCAGCCATCCTGATTTAGGTTTTCCGTGATTTCCCTAAATTGCTTCAGGCAAATGCCGGGATGGTTCCTTTGAAAGGGCACGGCCGATTTCCTTCCCCATCCTTCCCTAACCCGAGCTTGCGCTGCGTCTCTAATGACCTCGTTGTCGACGGGACGTTAAACACTAATCTCCTCCTCCTCCTCCTCCTGACCATCACAGGGAAATTAGAGGTCATGTCATCCCTTACCAACAGTCATTATCCTTGCACACCATTTGCGAATGGAAAGGGAATTTCTCATAGCCTTTGCCAATGAAATTTCAAGAATTGTGGATTTAATCTGGAGCTGCTCCAACATCCCACCACAAACAATTAGACATGAACAGTGAAAGAAAATTTAAAAAAGACACCTTTCCTAGGATGTTAATTTTTTTAAGTAAAAAGATTATGAACTTTTTTGTTCCTTGTAAGATAAGTAGATAACTTTTTTCTTTTTTTTTTTAATACAAGAATCTGTATGTATGTCAATTTTCAGGGGTTTGGACATCCCTCACGTAGATGTTGTTGTCAATTTTGACATACCAACACACAGCAAAGACTATATCCACAGAGTTGGTAGAACAGCACGTGCTGGTCGTGCTGGAAAAGCTATAACGTTTGTAACACAGGTAATGTGAAATTAAATACTTTTTAGTGTTTTTACTGTTTGTGGTCATCAGGGTAGAGCCTTGTATCACCACATACTCAGCTCAATAGTTAGAAATACTTTTCAAAGTACTGTTCGGAGACTTGTTTTGCAGAGGCTCATGATTTTTACGCTGCCAATCCCTTAGCTTTCATAGTAGGAAAATTTGTCAATGTTCATTTTCAGAAATTAGTTGACATTTGAAGTTCTTACCTTCAAATTGAGATGTCAGTATATTGACACACACACTGTACAAATAATGTAAGGATTACAGGCAACAATTCACAGAATAATACAGGTGGTGAGTCCTTGAAACTTTACTACCTTTCAGATCTTTTTTTTTGTATGGCTGCAATGTGCCAGAACAGTGTAGCCATTCATATGTGTGTCTATAGCATTGGAAAAAGGATTTCTGAAATGTAGTAAAGCTCTGTCTTATTTAAGAGCCTTTTGATGACTAAGTGCTTCAAATATTTGTGTAACTGTCACCTAATTTTTTTAAATTATTTACATTCCACCAATACTTTCCATTGCTATGAATGTGATCAACATATTGATAAAGTTCTGTGTGACATGAGGTGGACTGCAGCTGGCAGTTGGCCTATCATGAAAATGGTTAGATTTATGAGAGCACTCTATTAATGCATGCTTATCGTGGTACAAATTTATGGTACATGCTGTCTTTACTCATTGAGAGAATAGGTAATTATTTATATTCTGCTGTCCACTCATTGTGCAGTTCACATTGTGTCTCTGTTTCAGGTTCTCCACTGGTTAGCTACACCATTTTATTTCTAAGTTATCTCTAAAAATCTACATTTATTCCCAGGGTTTTTCTTCAAGGACTTACGCATCACATTTTTGTGTGAACCATTTTATTTGTAAGTTGCATTTCCATTTGCTTCATTCGGCATTCCATAGTATACACAACCAAGTAGCAGAAACAAAATAAGACTGATAGAAATGAAGCAGGCAAGTGACTAGTTGGCAAAACTCACGTACTAGAAGACTCAAAATGTCACAATTTCCTTGCAGTGAAATAATTTTCACCATAATGAATCTTTCACCTTGCAGTGGTGTGTGCACCATTATGAAACTTGCTGGCATA
Organism: Schistocerca serialis cubense; assembly: GCF_023864345.2. Classification (NCBI taxonomy): domain Eukaryota; kingdom Metazoa; phylum Arthropoda; class Insecta; order Orthoptera; family Acrididae; genus Schistocerca; species Schistocerca serialis. Next base: position 363,565,456 of record NC_064638.1, read on the forward strand.
TTAAAATTGTGTGCTGGACCAACACATGAGCCTAGAATGTTGCTTTCTGTACCAACTTACTTACCCAGTCATGACTCAAAGCCTGCCCTCACAGCTTTAGTTCTGTCAGTTTACTGAAAACGGTATCCTAGAGGCTGTGTTTCAGCCAGTAGTCAACAATATCTTTTCCTCCAGGAGTACTGAACCATCACTCCACAATATTCTAATAGACCTGCAAGGTTTTCAAAATAACTATCTACATCTATACTCTGTAAACCACTGTGGAGTGCATATCGGAGGGTATGGCCCATTGTACCATTTATTAGGGTTCCTTCCTCTACCATTCAAATATGTAGTGCAGGAAAAAGGATTGTTTTAATGCCTCTGTGCCTGCTGTTGTTGTTATAAACGTATCCTCATGGTCCCTATGTGAGCGATACATAGGGGGTTGTAGTATTTTCCTAGAGTAATCATGTAAAGCCGATTCTTGAAATTTTGCTAATGGGCTGTCTCAGGATAGTTTACATCTATAATCAAGAGTCTTCCAGTTCAGTGCCCTCAGTATCAGTGTGTGTCACACATTCTCTTGGATGAAACAAACCTGTGACCATTCCTGCTGCCGTTCTCTGTGTATGTTCAGTATCCCCTATTAGGCCTTTCTGGTACGAGTCCTACACACTTGAGAAATGTTCTAGAACTGCTCACACAAGTGATTTGTAACCAATCTCTTTAGTGGACTGATCACACTTCCCCAATATTCTACTAATAAACCAAAGTCTACCACATGCCTTATCGATGACTGAGCCTATGTAATCATTCCATTTCGTATCCCTACAAAGTGTTACACCCAAGTATTTGTATGAGCTGTCAATTCCAGCAGCTACTCACTGATATTTTAGTCATAGGGTATTAAGTTTTCTTAATTTTGAGAAGTGCACAAATTTACATTTTCGAACATTTAAAGCAAGGTACCAGTCTTTGCATCATTTTGAAATTGTATCATGATCTAACTGAATGTTTATGGAGCTTCTTTCTGACAGTACTTCATTATACATAACTGCATCACCTGCAAAAAGGTTGAGGTTATTATTAATGTTGTATGCAAGGTAATTAACATACAACATGAATAGCAAGGGTCCCAACACATTCTCTGGAGCACATCTGTACTTACTTTCACATCTGACAGTGACTCGCCATCCAATATAACGTGCAGCAGCATCCTTCCTACCAAAATGTCCTACACACACACACACACACACACACACACACACACACACACACAAACCATTCACATACACAAGCAAGCACACCTTACACACACGACCGCCAACACAGCATCTCGGGTGTTTCAAAGTAAGAAAGGGGTAGACTTTCAGTGTCTTCTGTCTAAACATCTACTGAAAGTTGAAAGTAATTCAGAACTTCTTTGTTGTGAAATTTTATGTTGTAATTAAAACAGACAAAGCATGTCTGTAAAAGTAATGTCTGTTGAAAAATATAACACAGTAAATAAAACATGGTGTTCCAGTACTCTGTAAATTCAAAAATATGTCCTGGGTTGGACCCAAAAAAATATGTTAAGCCTAATTATTTGCGAAAGACAAGGTACTGGGTTTGAGTCCTCGTATGGCACACAATTTTAATCTCCCAGGAATTTTTTAATTTTTCATCGTGTACACAATACTGAATGAATTTTTACGGACAGCATCATAGAGATGTTCAAAATTTTGTGAATGATTCCCTAAAATAAGAGTATATTAACTGAAGTCCAAAAGTGTTCAGTCTGTAAGTTATTTTTTTTTTTATTTTCTTATTAATGCTAATACTACATCTGTGGCTACTCTAATCCACATCAGAAGTCATATTTATTTCCTACGATTATTATGTCACACCAAGGTGAAGAAAACGTAAAGAACAACAATACCAGAACTTTTTTACAGACAATTTACACAAACCCAGTCACTGTAGCCCACTGAACCTTCACCTCAGGGGGCCACATGGGAAGATAGCCAATGGTGATGTAGACAACTGTCATCAGCTGGCTTGATACTTAGAGTATCTTCTTAACTCTGAACAACCTAATACATTCGTTACTTGGCAAGAGAACATGAAATAACCAAACTCTCAACCACTGACCAAAAAGCGATAGAAATCATTCAGTGCGTGAAAAACAATAATACGTGTAGGGAAGGTTCAACAGTAGCTGAATGAAGGAATTAATTGGAGATAGGACTGTGAGCATGTTGAATGGGAGCCTGAATCATTACCTAGAGACTGGACTTCTGGTTTGATTCATTCCTGTCACAAGAAAGGAGACTTGAGTTGTTGAGGAACCTCACTGATGCCTGTCGCATACAAGTTTTCGCCAAGACTGTACTGAACAGAACTGAATCTCAACTAGAGAATACTGTTCGATTCGGAAGAGGATGCACTTGTATTGAACGGATATATGAAGTCAGTGGTACAACAAGTGAAGATGGCTGGTAAGAAATACATCTTCATCATTGTTGGTGTATCTTTGAAGGCATATGACTCGATTGACATATATATACTATCATGAAGACCTTGGAGGAACTAAAAAAGCACCAGATAGCAAGTACAGTTCAGAGGAACACTTTCGAGAAGTTTAGAAATCGCGACAGGAGTAAGAAAGGTAGGTGGTTCCTCTCCTCATTAATTGTGCACTGGAAAAGGTAATAAGAGTGTAGAAAGGAGTTAGCTAGACAGGAATTTACAAATGCTAACTCACTGGAGCATGGCTGCAATGGGATTAATGTTTTGTGCTTCATATTTCTATCTGTTTCAATGGAACACCTCAAGGTTCACAGGCAGCAAGCAGAGTAAGTTTACTAAATGTATCATGTGAAAAAAGGCAATCCATTATGAGCGTCAGTGATTCTCCTTGCACACTCCATCTGCACCTGGAACTGGGAGAAGTCAAGAAAACCAATAGGTTTAAACTCTTGGGAGAATGTCTGAAACACAATCTTTGCAAAAAGAACGGCTTTATAATGTGAGTAAACAAGCTGTAACTGGCGCAACATCCGACGAAGCTCACCTGTAACAAAAAGTGTCTGTTTCGTAACACAAAAATGAAACATTGCCAGACAGTTACCTGCCTTGAAGCCCTGTATGTTTCAGGTGTGTAGTACACAACAGGAAAATGTCTCACAGACAAATTTGAGAAAGATAATGAGGAAGGCACTAGGACCAGTAAAGGAAGGTAACAAATATAAAAAGTGTGACTGGGAAGAGAGGTTTGGCCTGTGGGATGCATCCCTTTGGGGTGACCAGCTAACTTCTTGCATACTAGCGAAAAGAGGGAAGCCAAGTCACCATGATGGAAGTGATAAAAAGACCTGCAGGAACTGGGAGGTAAAGAGACTTAAAAGACCAGACATCTCTAGGAGAATACTTAATCAAGTTATGTTTGTGGACAGTCCACCAAGAAAGAAGGCAGGTGTCCGATGGACAAAGAGGAAGGCACAATACTGTCAGAGGATGCATGACGACTTGGCAAACATCAAAACCTGCTCCAGAATACAATAGTTGAAAGTTGTGGTCCTTAGTTGGTCTACAAGAAACGAGATGATATGACAGTTAATAATATTAAAAAGTGTAAACTTGTATAAAGTGTGCAAACAGAAAGTATCTTTAATGCTGCAGCCAGTTGCACAAATGATCATTAAATGTATTTATTCACAACTATGATTTTGGTTATTCTCAAGTTAACGCTGTAACAACAGAAACTGCTTAAGGGGAGTTGGAATGCCGGAAAATGGAAAAAATTCACATTTTCAGTTTTTAACCTTATAACTTAATTTGAAATTTTCTGCTTAAAATGGTGCAAAATTTGTTAAGAAATTCCAATTGGAAGTATTTTTATTTAATTTTTCAAAATTACATGTGCGCCCAGCAAAGTTACCCATCTTGTGATTTGTACACATTTAAATCTTCGCATTTCCGAAAACATTACATATAGAAGGCTGTGGATTTCACTCTTCAGTTGTAGAATCTTTGATCCTTCCATAGGTACCATTGTTTTTACGACTAGCTGTGTTTATTGTTCAGTTTTTGATCTGTGAGTGTTTGTTTTGAGCCTCGAGTTTAGTTTGTCGCTCATTTGGAGTTTGTTATCTGTCTTGTTTTGACTTTCAGTGGTGAGTGCGTAGTTTCTACGATGCCTAGGAGTGCATCATTATTTAAAAAGCGAAAGTTTCGCGGTAATAGATTTACAAATAACGTTTGTTCAAGTGATTCTGCTTCAGCACCTGTTGATGCTGGTGAAAGTTCTGACGTTTGTACAGCTGAGATGTGTGAAGGAGACACGCCCACCAGTGCATCAAAAAAGAAGTTATCAAACTGTGCAAGTGAAATTACAGATGAAGCTTCTAATGAACAATATGTTTTAGTCGACTTTCCTGTTTTTACTGAGTTTATGAAGAAATGTTTGTGTTGTAATCTTTGTGGAGGTTCTTTTGATATGAACATAACAAAATCTATAGGACTTTCCTGCAAAATTGCTATAGTTTGTGCCAGTTGTGAAAATGAGACCTGTTTTTGGAGCTCTAAAACATGCAGTAGCAATTTGTTTGAGAGTAATATCAGGCTAATGTATGCAATGAGAGCAATTGGTAAAGGACATACTGCTGCTCAAACATTTTGTGCCATAATGAATCTTCCACCTCCACCTGCTAAAATTGACAATTACACTGAAGTGATAGGAGATGCTGTTCAGTCTGTAGCAGATTTATCAATGAAAGCTGCTGCCAGTGAAGCAAAATATATAAATGAAGGAAACCCAGATATCCCTGTTGCTTTTGATGGAACCTGGCAGAAAAGGGGTCACACATCCAAAAATGCTGTTGCTACTGTTACTAGTGTGGACAGCGGTAAAGTTTTGGACTATGAAGTGCTCACTAAACATTGTTACCATTGTGCATCTGGTAAGATAGAAGCAGCTCACATATGTAGCAAGAATTATGAAGGTACGAGTGGAGGCATGGAGGCTGCCGCTGCTGTGAAAATGTTTAGCAGATCAGAAAAAGAACGGGGAGTATTTTACACAAAATTCCTTGGAGATGGGGACTCCAAGGCATACAAAAGTGTTACAGAATCCATGCCATATGTCAATAAGACAATAACTAAACTAGAATGTGTCGGTCATGTTCAGAAACGAATGGGCACTCGTCTAAGGAAACTGAAACAGAATCTGAAGGACAAAATTTTGTCAGATGGTAAAACCATTAGAGGTCGCCTGTCAGATAAAATTATAAATGAATTACAACAATACTATGGTATGGCAATAAGAAATAATGCAAATAATTTGCAGGAAATGAGACAAGCTGTATGGGCCACATATTTACATCGATCATCAACTGATGATAATCCTCAACATTTTGCTTGTCCAGATGGTCCTCAGTCATGGTGCAATTATAGAAAATCTCAAGCTACTGGGGATCCTTATCACCATAAAAATTATATTCCATTGGCTGTTATGGAAGTAATTAAACCAATATATAGAGACTTGGGGCATCCTGATCTTCTGCGAAAATGTCTTCATGGTTGTACCCAGAATCAAAACGAGTCGTTCAACAACCTCATTTGGACTCGTGTACCTAAGAATGTATTTGTTGGGATAAAAACATTGAAATGGGGAGTCAGTGATGCTGTTATTTCATTCAATGATGGTCATATGGGTAGGCTAAAGGTCATGGCAAGGCTCGGCATTGCTCCTGGTATCAACACCATCAGAGGTCTTCAGCTTCTGGACAGCGTGCGAGTAAGGAAGGCTCAGTATGCAGCTGAATTTAATACAAAAAAAGCAAGGGCAGCAAGGAGAAGAAAGCTTCTAGGTGAAGAAGAAGAACTAGAAGATGACCCTGATTACTCTGCTGGACACTTTTGATAATAGAATAAAAGGTATTTGTGAATTTTCATAATAAATTACTTTAATCGCATTTTCTGGCATTTGACATTTTTAGTGTTACATGTACCTTTATCTCATAAACCACTCAACCAACAACATTCAAATTTTCAGAAATGCTGCAAAACAGTTCAAAGAGGCCACTGAACTAGAATCATGACAAGAACTGGCTTATTCTCTGAACTAGGGAAGTTTATGTTATACTTTTTCCAATAAAAAATGGCTTAATGGTAAAAAATTCATAAATACTATACCAACAAAAAGAAAACATTGGTTCTAGTTCAGTGGGCTCACAATATATGCTGAAAACCTCTGCCAGAATTTCAAAGTTCTGAAGATAATAGTTCCAAAGAAAAAGGTACACAAAGTTAGCAAATTTAACATTGGCGAGATAGGGCATTCCAACTCCCCTTAAGAACCAACTCAGCTCTAAGAATACAGTCTGTTCTCAAAAAATTTGTAAAATCCAAATTATTAAAAAAAATTATACCTCTTCTATCCTCACAATGAAGTACGTGAAGGCTTAATAGTTCCTTTTATGAGGACACTGCCCTTGTGGTAACCATGTTTACGTATTTCATGTGCATCTAAGATAAGTTTGTTCATCATGTATGTGAAAGGATGTAACAGTTTATTAAAATGAGGACATTGTTAGATTTTGAGAACAGGATGTGTGTAAAGTTGAGCTGGTCTTAAAGCAGTTTATGTTGCAACAGTTGTCCACAATAGCCAAAATCACAATTGTGAATAAATATAGTTTGAATATTAATTAAGCACAGTGAGAAATGTAATCAAAGCAAATAGCTACTTGCTGTTATTTCATACCCTAAGGGAAACTTTCAGATATTTTGTCTGTGCCATGTGATCATAGAAGTTCAACACACATACTTTAAAAAAAGAGAATGGACCTGAAATATCACTAACATCAGTGGAGGAAGTATTCTAGATCCCGCCACTCAAAAAGCTGAAGTTAACACTCATTGGTATTTCTCACACACAGTTTCTGGGGCCATCTGCAAGAAGATCCTTACTATCTCTTACACATATTCAGAGTGAAGACAAATTTGCTCTCTTGGACTTCGCAGTGCGATTCCTCGCATCCTAACAATGAAAAAATGTCTCTCGCAAAATTTTGTCTTGGGCACATTGCTGGCAATAAATGAAAGTTAAAAATGGGCAATTTGGCAACACTGGAACCACATGCATGGTAACTACCTCTTTCACCATATAGGGGTAGTGCTGTGCTGATAGTGCAGGGATAGTGTTTCACATTAGCACGCAGGAGGCCAAGGGTTTGAGTCCGGGTAGAGGTGTATTTTCCATTAGTTGCCAATTTCATTCTGCCATATAACACGGTAGTACAATCATTTCTTAAGCCACATGTATCTGATATTTACATAGTTCATTGTTTTGTAATGGTAAACATAACAAAACTGTGGTCAGCAAGTCATTTTCCTGCACCTCCAAACATTGTGCAGCTCACTGGGTCGTACAGCTCTTGACTCTTCGCAGTGTTGCTGCATCCACAGATACAAGAGCATCATAAACATGCACCATCAATTTTTTTTTACATGACGGTGGAGTACAATACATGTACTCTTTCAGGTGTTCCCACAGGAAGAAATCCAGATGATTTAGGTCAGGCAAATGCGGAGGCCATTTAAATAGACCTCTCCCCAGTCGCACCCATTTCCCTGGAAATGCTACTTGTGAAATGTTATTTTTTAAATTACACGTTTTGCCTACCGGTGAAAGTGATGTTTCCTCATATCTGTCAATAATAATAATAATAATAATAATAATAATAATAATAATAATAATAATAATAATATGATGATAATAGTAACGCATGGGGATGCTAAACAGTGTGTTGAAAGACATAATTAATGATTCCATGGTGATAATACATGCAAATGGTAATGGAGCTTGGAAATTATTTGCAAAGCACGCTGCTAGTTCTGCTGGTGACATAAGCCCCCAACGAAGTGTAATGGGCCTGAAAGTGGCAAGAATAATGGGTGGTAATAATCGATGGGGTCACTGGGGGAGGGTACACAGGAAATATGTTTGGGATCTAGTGGATGCAGTTATGTGGAAAAATTCATGTCCACGACGTGCAATAGGCTTCTTTAAAGGCTGACCAATGAAAAAATTGTACTTCAGTTTCTGTGTTCATAGCATCAAGTCCAAATGTTTTGTAAAAGACTCACTGTAATTGCTGTATAATGATGAAGACACCAAATACTGTACCATGTAGACTATATTTAGCAAACAAAAACAAATACACCTTGACCTTCTGCATGCTAACCCAAAACACGATGCAGTGCACCAACTGCACAGTACTACCACATGCTGAAAGAGGTAGTTACCATACATGTGATTCCAGTGTTGCCAGACTGCCAATCTCGAATGTCCATTTACTGCTGGAAATATGCGCATGACAAAAGTTTGTGAGAGATGTTTTTGTGTTGTTAGTACACGAGGAATCGCACCATATTACAGGGTGATTAAAATTAAAATTTCAAACCGCTGTAAGAATAACACCACTGGCCAGAATGATGTCAAATTGCAATGAAATATTATCAGAGAAGGGGAAAGAAGAAAAATAAAGAGTTACAAAATGTAGCTATAGATGGTGCTGTAACCATCATAATTTAATAGTGGTCGTCTACAAATGACAAATGAACCGTACAGCAATGCCTAAGGTGTACAGTTTTATGTTAAAGGAACTGTACTACTCAGTGTGCATGGGTGTGCAGGTGTGATACTGTTAGTTACATAAGCCCATCTGCTACAGCACCCCCCTTCGGGTTCGGGGGTTAGAATAGGCCTGAGGTATTCCTGCCTATCATAAGAGGCAACTAAAAGGAGTCTCACACATTTCAACTTTTATGTGATGGTCCCCTGTAGGGTTTGACCTCCATCCTTCTAAACTTTCCCATACTGTGAGCCAATTGGGGAAGGGTGCCTTACATGGTGCATTGTGTCCATCATGCGCTGAGACCTCTCGCATCCTTTTGACGTGGATCTGCACTTCCGCTCATTCTCCAGCTGTTGGGTGAGGTCAGCCTCCTGGGTGCATTTTCCTCCATCTGCTATGCTGTATCGCTTTCTGCATTGACAATGATAATGGACTTCTTAGCTCATTTGCACCTGATATCCAGCACAGTAGCCAGTCCGTTGTGGTGGGCCACCATGTACCCTGTTGGTCGTAGCCCCCTGACTACACAGGGATCGCTCTGCTGATGCCTGTGCTGTTAACTTCCCACCTATGCCAAGGAGTAGATGCCCATCCCCCTGAGACATCAGGACTACCAGCAATGTCTATCCTGCCAGGTGGCCTTTGCTGCAGCTGGGTGGTGCCCATGGGGGGGGGGGGGGGGGGCCTCTGGTGGGAGTGGGTGGCATCAGGATGGATGACCCGTGATTAAGCGTAGTACATCACGTCTTGCTGGTGGTCAAACACCAGCAGTCTCCAAGCATTCACGGGCTCAATTCAGTGCATAGAAGTATGACCCCAAGCACTACTTGCTTGTGACAAGGTGGGGGATGTTTCTATTTCCATCATGCCCCATAAGAGCTTAAATATGGTCCAGGGTATCAAACAATGTGTCTCACTCAAACCTCCCTGATTTCAAGGGCCTAGGATAGAAAAACCATAGTAGATGTGACAATGAAAAATGCACCACATTGTAGAGCATCTCAAAGTATTTATATTCCCACTTCAGAAGTGTGTATCGTCGCCAGAATGCAGCATGGTTGCATGAAGTGAAAAATGGCGACTCCACAGCAGCGCGCGCAGGCAGTAGTGTGGTTTGCAGAAACAAAATCGCTGATTACTGTGCAAAGAAATTATTGTCGTGTGTATGAATGTGAGCCACCTGATGTGTAAACAATTAAGGAATGGTATAGAAAGTATCTGGCAACAGGAAGTGTTTTGCAACATTCTGGCGTTGCACATCACAGAGTTTCAGAAGAAACAGTGGAGGACATCGGACAAACATTTCTCAAAAGCTCACGTCAGTCAATTTGTCAAGCATCTAGGCAACTTGATGTACCTCGATCAACATTGCATCTTGTAGTTCACCAGCATCTTCGTATCTGTGCTTACAAAGTGCAAATTCTGCAACATCTGATGTCGAATGACAAACTACGCCGACAACAATTTACTGCGGATATGCTGCAGCATATTATTATGGATGCCAGCTTCCTGAAAAGATGTTTATTCTCAGATGAGGCAACATTTGATCTATCAGGACAGGTTAATAGGAATATTGTTCGGATTCGGAGTTTGCAAAATCCGCATGTTGTCATTGAACATGTTTGTGATAGCCCTAAACTAAACATCTGGTGCGGGCTAATGCATGACAGGATTGTTGCTGTGTTCTTCTTTGCGGAACAAACAGTGAATGAGTCAGTGTGTCTGGTCATGTTGGAGCAGTTTGTTTATCCTCAGATACAAGACTTGCAACACATCATCATTTTTCAAAAAGATGGAGGTCCAATGCATTGGTCAGCAGCTGTTCGCAAGTTCCTGGATCGGAAATTTCCCAGTTTTTGGTTCGGATGTGGAGGATCCATTGCCTGGCCACCCTGTTCATCCAATATTACGCCGCTTGATTTCTTCATGTGGGGATTTGTGAAGGACCGCTTGTATGCAACCAAAGTGGACGATATCCCTACGTTGCGACATCGTATCACTAATGCGATTGCAACAATAACAGAGGAAATGTTACAAAGTACTTCACAAGAAATTGAATATAGACTCAATATTCATGGTTCACATGTAGAGGTGTATTGATGATAAATAAACTCTGAGATGCTCTACAATATGGTGCATTTTTCATTGTCATATCTACGGTGGTTTTTCTTTCCTGGGTCTTTGAAATCAGGGAGGTTTGAGTGGGACACACTGTATTTCACAGGGATCTTCTTTTGTTGTCTGTTTATGAGCTGCATGCTAATTTAGAGCATCAAGGTGTTCATTTCATCCACCGGGGTCTGAGGGATAATCAGGTTGCCACCGGTGCTGTCATATTGGTCTTAAAGGGTGCACATTACCTGAGAAGGTAAAGGTGATGGTCTACTGCTGTGACGTGAAGCCATATATCCCTCCCCCAGTGCGGTAATTTATGTGCTGGAAGTTTGGTCACGTCTTCCCGCTGTCCTTCCAGCATCACCTGTCAGGATCGTGGACATCCTTCACATCCCAGTACTCCATCAACTGCAGAGAGCACCATTTGCCTTGTTCGTCAGACTGCAGGATTCTCCAGAAAGAAAGGAAAATAATACCAACTGACCTACACTGAGGCTGAAAGAAAATATGAGGGGCTACATCCTTTGTATATGGCGTCAATCTATGCTGCCGCTACGACAACGTTTCTACCATCTTCTATTCTGCCATTGACATGTGGCTCTGAGCCGTCAGACTCCACCTGCTCCCTTGATGGTGGGGGGGCCACTTCCCTCCCTGTTACTTCTGCACCACCTACTTCAGGAGCAACACCCTCCCAACCATCAGGGACGTCAGTCCCCACTTCTCAACTGGAGAAGCATATGTCTTCTTCGGCTCCTCTCACTAGGAAGGGGTCCCTTGGGTCACTCCCTTCCCAGGTTCTTACCAGTGGCATAGCTGACATCCACCAGTGGCTGAAGCAACCACAGGTAGCGGGTCGTAGGACTTCATGGTCCTCATCAGTCGCTGAGACTGAATCCGTGAAGCCCTCCCAGCTGGACACACCTAAGGAGCAGCAAGAGAAACCAAAAAAGATAAAGACCCCCAAGAACCAAGGCACTGTGGTGGCCCCCACACCATCTACAAGCTCTGCGTCTAAGGATGAAATGGAGATTCTGGCATCTGCTGAGGGCCTAGATCTCGCTGGGTCCTAAGACACAATGGATGTTGATTGCACAGGTACTCATCCAGGCAACAGGTGACTCTGTGGTGTAGACTGCCTCATTGAGTGTTTTATGCCTTCCCAGTTACACAATCACATAATTCTCCAGTGGAATTGTGGCAGTTTTTTCCACCACCCGGCTGAGCTATGTCAACTGTAAAGCTTAACACCTGCTTTCTGCATTGCCCTGCAGGAAACCTGGTTCCCGGCAACGCAGATCCCTGACCTTCATGGCTACAGGGGATATTACAAGACCCGTAGTGAATATAATAGTGTCAGGTGGAGTTTGCATCTATGTCCTGAACTGGGTATGTAGTTAACTTGTGCCCCTTCAAACTCCTCTTGAAGCTGTGGCTGTCAGGATACGGACGACAGACAACGCATGAAATAACTGTCTGCAACATATATCTCCCTCAAGATGGTGCAGTACCCCTGAACATATTGGCTGCACTGATTGAGCAACACGCTAAACCTTTCCTACTTCAGGGAGATTTTAACGCCCATAATCCCTTGTGGTATGGCACTGAGCTTACTGGCCGAGGTAGAGATGTCGAAAATTTACTGTCACAACTCGACCTCTGCCCCTTAAATACAGGTGTCCCCACACATTTCGGTGTGGCACATGGCACATACTCTGCCATTGATCTCTTGGTTTACCTTCTCCTATCTATCCGCTGGAGAGCACATAATGACCTGGGTGGTAGTGATCACTTCCCCATCTTCCTGTCACTCCCCTGGCCATGGATGCCTACCCAGATGGGCTTTAAACAAGGCAGACTGGGTAGCATTTGCCTCTGCTGTCACTGTTGAATCTCCCCCACATTGTACCATCAGTGTTGTGGTTGAGCAAGTCACTACAACAATCGTTTCTGCATTTCTCTTGGTCTTTAGGGTGCCCTCATTGGAAGACTGTCCCTTGGTGGTCGCTGGAAGTCACTGAGGCTATTAAAGATTGTTGGCAAGCTCTACAGTGACATAAGTGGTACCCTTCCCTAGAGCACCTAATAGCCTTTTAGCGGCTCCGTACCCGCATTCGCCAGCTTAAAAAATGACAGAAACAAGAGTGTTGGAAGAGGTATGTGTCAACCATTGGGTGCCATATGCCACCTTCCCAAGTCTGGTCGAAGATCGGAGGTCTTTTTGGGTACCAGACGCCAACTGGTGTCCCTGGTGTTAACATCAATGGTGTGTTATCTACCAGCGCAAACATGATTGCCGAACACTTTGCTGAGCACTACGCTCATACCTCTGCATTGGAGAACTACCCACCCAGCCTTTCACACCCTCATACATAGGATGGAAAGGAAAGACCTCTCGTTCACAAGCCATAGTGAACCCTATAACACCCCATTTACAGAGTGGGAGCTCCTCAGTGCCCTTGCACATTGCCCCGACACAGCGCCTGGGCCGAATCGAATCCACAGTCGATGATTAAACATCACTCGTCTGACTACAGGCGATATCTCCTCATCATCGTCAATCGATCTGGTGCGTGGCATCTTTCCAGCAATGGCGGGAGAGCACCATCATTCAGGTGCTCAAACCTGGTAAAAACCTGCTTGATGTGGCTAGCTATCAACCTCACCAATGTTCTTTGTTTGCTGCTGGAACGTATGGTGTACCGGCGGTTTGGTTGGGTCCTGGAGTCACATAGCCTACTGGCTCCATGTCAGGACATCTTCCGCCAGGGTCGCTCTACCACTGATAACCTTGTGTACCTCAAGTCTGCCATCTGAACAGCCTTTTTTAGATGCTAACATCTGGTTGCCATCTTTTTTGACTTGCGTAAAGCATACGACACGACTTGGCGACATCATATCCTTACCACATTGGATGAGTGGGATCTCCAGGGCCCGCTCCCAATTTTTATCCAAAACTTCCTGTTGCTCCATACTTTCCATATCCTATTTGGTGCCTCTCATACCTCCCCCTCCCCCCCCCCCCCCCTCTCCCCCATCCACCATATTCAGGAGAATGGTGTTCTGCAGGGCTTCTTATTGAGTGTCTCTCTGTTTTTAGTGGCCATTAACGGTCTAGCAGCAGCTGTAGGGCCATCGGTCTCACCTTCTCTGTATGCAGATGACTTCTGCATTTCATACTGCTCATTCAGTACTGGTGTCGCTGAGCAGCACCTGGGAGCCATTCACAAGGTGCAGTCGTGGGCTCTAGCCCACAGCTTCCAGTTTTCAGCTGCGAAGTTGTGAGTCATGCACTTCTGTCAACATCATACTGTTCATCCGGAAGCTGAACTTTACCTTAATGACGATCCACTCACTGTAGTTAGACATATCAATTCTTAGGACTGGTTTTTGACACCCTACTGACTTGGGTACCTCATCAACAACAACTTAAGCAGAAGTGCTGGCAGCATCTCAATGCCCACGACTGCCTGAGCAACACCAACTGAGGTGCAGTTTGCTCTATGCTGCTGCAGCTCTACAGAGCCCTTGTTCAATCCCGCCTTGGCTATGGAAGTGTGGTTTATGGTTCGGCAACGCCCTCAGCGTTGCGTTTACTGGACCCAGTGCATCACTGTGGCGTTCGCCTGACAACAGGAGCTTTTAGAATGAGTCTGGTGACCAGTGTCCTGGTGGAGGCCGGAGTCCCTCCATTGCAGATCCAGCGTGCACAACTGCTCACCAGTTACGTTGCACACATTAGTAGTTCTGCCGAGCATCCGAGTTACCGTCTCCTTTTCCCACCCGTGGTAGTTCATCTCCCATATTGGCGGCCCCAGTTATGGCCAAGATTGCGGTTTGCTTGCGGTCCCTTCCGTCTGAACTGGAGTCCTTCCCTTTACCACCTCTGCTTGAGGTCCATTCGCATAAACGTCTATGGTGTACACCTCGGCCGAAGCTTCGTCTGGACCTTTTTTATGCCCTGAGGACTCCATTAACCACGCCGCTCTCCGCTGTCATTTCCTCTCAATTCTTGACATGTTCCGGGGCTCTGAAATTGTGTATACCGATGGCTTGATGGCTGATGGTAACGTTGGCTTCGCCTACGTCCACAGAGGCCATATCGAACAGCATTCCTTGCCCACTGGCTGCAGTGTCTTCACTGCAGAGCTTGTGGCCATATCTCGTGCACTTCAGTACGTCCATTCCCATTCTGGTGAGACGTTTCTTCTCTTTTCTGACTCCCTGAGCAGCTTACAAGCTGTCGACCAGTGCTACCCTCGGCATCCTTTGGTAGTGACTATCCAGGAGTCCATCTCTGCCCTGGAACGGTCCAGTCATTCAGTGGTTTGTGTGGACTCCAGGACATGTCGGAATCCCAGGCAATGAACTTGCTGACAGGCTCGCCATATAGGCTACACGGAAGCCGCTTTTGGAGATGGGCATCTCTGAAACTGACCTGCGTTCTGTCTTACGCCACAATGTTTTTCGGCTTTGGGAGACGGAGTGGCATAACAGTACGCACAACAAACTGTGTGTCATTAAGGAGACTGTGAATGTGCAAAAGTCTTCCCTGCAGGCTTCTTGCAGGAAATCAGGTGTACTTTGTCTGCTCCGCATTGGCCATACGTGGCTAACACATCATTACCTCCTCCGTCGCGAAGACACACCTAAGTGTCATTGTGGCACACAAATGACAGTTGTCCACCTCTTGCTGGACTGCCCACTTTCAGCTGCTCCTCTGCGGCAGACTTTTAACTTTTCCAGCACCCTACCTTCGGTGTTGGGCGACAATGCCTCAATAGCAGCTTTAGTTTCACGTGTGTGTTTTTTTTTTTTTTTTTTTTTTTGAGGGCGTGTTTTATCGTTCGATCTAAGTTTTAGCGCATGTCCTTTGTCCCTCTGTGTCCTCCACCCTTGTGCTTTTAGGGTGGAGGTTTTAATGTGTTGCAGAGTGGCTGGCTTCTCCTTTTTATTCTCACGGTCAGCCAGCCTTGGTAATCTGCCTTCTTGTTTTAATCTCTTCTACCTCTTTCTTGCATCTCTCTGTGGTTCTCTTGTCCTCTTTTGTTCTTTGAAGTGTTTGCTGTCTTTGTCATTCTTGTCGTATTCCCTTCCTTTCGGTGTTGTGCTCTACCTCTCGTTTGTTTTCTTCTTTCCCCTGCATGATTATTTTAACAGGAACACCAACCACTACAGCAAGGTCATATCACATCAGCTGGGAAAAATCGGTTTTTAATTGTTTTGAGGCCAAAAACCACATAAAAAGCATCACTCACATCGGGTTTTAAATGTCCTGAGGCCAAAAACTGCATAAAAAGCATCAATCAAAATCAAATTGGATTATCAATTTCCGTGTGACTGCCACAAAACGTATCCAATATGCTGTTCACCATTTTCTGCAGCAAGTTGAAATAAAAAAACAGCATGTACCACAACTGATCAAAGTGTTTCTGGGATCACGTTCAGAATGTGTTGTGCAATATGTACCTTCAGTGCAGCTAAGTTTGCATTTGGAACACAGAACACAACACCTTTCAGATAGGCCCACAGCCAGAAGTCACGTATCAGGTGATCACGATGGCCAGGCTGTAGGGAAATGGCATCTGATAATTCTAGCATTTCCAAAATGCTGCTACAGCAGCTGCTTAACTGGATTTACAATGTGCGGAGGTGCACCATCTTGCATAAAAATGATCCCATTCACTCTGTTGGTGAGCTAGAATGACGTGGTTGTGCAAAAGTCACTCATAGCACTTACCGTTTGCGGTACAGGTAACAGGACCGGAGTCACTTGTCTCTTAAAAAATGGCCCTATGATAAATGATGCCGTAAACCCGCATTACACAGTGAGCTTTTCAGGATGAAGTGGTACGTGTTGATTTGTGTGTGGATTTTCTGTTGGCCATATTCGACAATTCTGTATATTGACATATCCTGTCAGATGGAAGAGGGCTTCGTCTGTCTACTGAATCTTCCAAGGTCAATCATTGTCCACTTCCATGTAAGCAAGAAATTCTAAAGCAGAGGTCTCCCTTGCTGGCAGGTCAACAGGAAGGAACTTGTGCACATGGGTAATTTTGAATGGATAGCAAAGAAGGATGTTTCGTAGGATTTTACACAGCATGCTCACGGGTGTGTCAAATTTTCGGGCAGTTCTCTGTGCACTACACCTTTGCACACCACCACTTGTCTCCTCATGCATTGCTGTGGCCACTGCTTCCTCTGACATCGAATCAATTCGTTTCCTCCCTCTACCAGGTTGCACACCAAAAGAACCCATCTTTTCGAATTTCCAAATCATTTTCTCCAGACCCAGGCAGTCATCGGACCAATGCCTTTTTTCAAACCCTTCAGAGTCCAGAACTTCTGCAGAGCGATATGTGCACTGTCATTATCCTTGTAATACAGCTTTACAAGTATAACATAACCCTGCATTGAGATAGTCATGGTGAACATCACAGATGCGAAAGTTGGAAAAGCTGTGTACTCGGCATGTTTATACCGATTTCAATGGGTCGTGCGCATGACAGGTGTTTCCATTTATGTATTCTGACACATACAGCGTCATCTATCGGTCAATTTTTTCCCTCTCTTCTTCTTCTGCCATAGTGTTTCCCCGTTCTCCGACAATATTATGTTGCAATTTGATTTCATTCCAACCAGTGGTCTTATTTCTACAGCATTTTGATAGTTTAACTTTAATTATAATCACCCTATATATCACCTCAGGATTTTCCTGCATGTATAACTTCTTAAATATGTTTCTGGCATGGTGATAACGTTTACTGGAAGTTTTCTGCTATTCATTGATGAGCTAAGATTCATAAGAGATGCAGAATAGAATTACAGTGGTTAAAAGATCTGTGCATTAATAACCCCATGCACCAGTAAAGCTTTCTCTTCACTTTGTAAACCACCCTTATTAAAAATTATATGCCAATACTCTACTTGCTTCAGACACTTTGCCCAAATTATCGGATAACTATCATAAAGCTGTTCCTCCACGATGGTGCTGCAGCATAGTATCCTCTGTATGTATGGAAATATTGTGATACCCAGGTCATTAATTTCGTGAAAGTAGTCCATCTGACGTTGGCCTTCTCATTTCCTGTACCTCCACAGAACTGTTATTCATTGTCTTTGGTCAGGACATTGTTCCATCAGTGTTTTTTCCTAATAACAAAAAGACATACATTTTTTAAGCATGATAATAAGTGTCATACTTTTGTGTAACACTGTTGCTTTTGGTTCCTGCTGCTCCATAATTTTGATAGTGTGAATATTTCTTAGTCTCTTTCTCCATATTCCTTCCACAGTGCTATAATAATTCTTGTGTTCTACTTCTTTGCTTTTCTATATATCACATCTCTAAATTACCAGTTGCCTTTGCTCTTTGTCACTGTTGGCTTTTGCAGAAGAAATTTCTGGCACCAAAAGATATTTAGTTTTTATGTTGTCACATTAGGTAAGCAAGCCTGTTGGAATAAAATTCTGTGATTTTAATACTTTCTAGTATGATGTTGAACTGTACCAGCGTATTGAACATTTGATTGGCAAGCAGCTTCCACTATTCAAGCTACAGGAAGATGAAGTAATGTTGTTGCAAGAAAGAGTGGCAGAAGCCCAGAGGATGGCAAAAATGGTAAATAATGATTTCTTTTTGTGTAAAAGTATATATTACATCCTTTACCATTTTGTTTTTAACTGTTTCTTTTCCTGTGACAGCAACTAAAGGACCTAGAAGAGAAGAAGGGTGGCAAGAACAAGAAGAGGAAAGCTGCTGTTGATGACAACGATGACACGGAAGAAGCACAAGGAGTTAGGAAAAGATTGAAAGGGAAGAAGATGAGGAAATACAGATGACACATTGTGAACAAATGAACTTTTTTATTATTTAAGTGCTGTTCACATGTTACTGTTATCTTGGTACTAATTTATGAAAAAGTAATGTGGAGAATTTAATATTTATTCACTGTTAAATGAAATGTAACATCTTCAAATCTATAACTGTTGTATTATTATGAACTTCAATACAACGTGTTCCTGTAAGACATGTTAGACAGAATTTAGTTGGGTAAGTAACAAGTATTACTTTAAACATCCCACACAATTGTATAGGGTTCGTATTTCAGTCAGACGCTCTAAGGGGAAACTGTGTTATTAGAGAGAGAGAGAGTGAGAGCGCTAGCTTTATGTATTCAAAATATTAATCAGGTACAGTTGGATGACTTGTGGTCTGTTTTGTATAAATAATCAATGTGTGGATTCATCTGTGCCAACAAATGCTAAAGCAGTGGGAATCACGATACCACACTACCCATGAGAATCTCGCAGAGGTATTGAAGACACTTAATTGTTGACACTGAGTACAGAACACATTTTGTTGCTGGGTTACTGTCTCAGAGCAAAGTGAAAAGTGATCATTTAACATGTAGCAATACAGCTGTGTAGAGAAGTGCGCCTAGTCACACAGCTTCCCTTGCATCTGCGTCTACATGGTCCTTGACACACACACTGTGCAAACCAGTGTGAAATAATAGAACAGAGGTCACTTTCCATTTCATCACACATTGTTTCTTCCCATTTCATTTGCCTATTGAGTCTGGGGGAAAATATCTATTTAAATGTGTCCGTGCCATCTGAAATTAGTTTCATTTTATCTTCACAATCCCTGCAAGAGCAACTTCTATGGGGATACAGTATAGAGCCTGTCCCTTGAAACTTGTAAATAGTGTTTTCTCGAGGTGTTTTGTTCCAATCTTCAAGAATTTGCCAGTTTATGGTTTTTGCATTTCTGTGATTCACCTGCACGATAAACAAATGTGATCATTAGTGATGCCCTTCGTTTTATGCATTCCATATTTGTTGTTAGTCCTGTTTGGTATGAATCCCACACAAAAGAGCAATATTCTACGATGGGCTGCATGAGTGTTTTCCAAGCGATCATGTTTGTAGGTGACTTTTCCTGTATTTTACCAATGAAACCGCAGTACATTGACAGTAATGTCTGTTGTGTGCTTACGAGATAATTGAAGGTGTGAGGACTACAAGTGACCATTATAGATAAGTCATTTTGGACACAAAGCAGTCTGGGATCAGAGACAAGAGACCATCACACAGGTTTCATGAAGGGTTATAATTTTTGAAAATTAGTTAATCTGATTTATCATTTTCTATTTTTTGATATAATATCAGGATGAAAATTTAAAATATACAGATGTACTACATGAAGTAGATGTGGGTAGACACTGACAAAATGTTATCTCAGTGTGCGTAGTCGTATCAGTTGCTCTTCAGACAGATTGCATTAACAGTGTTGCAGGTGGAATCTTCATAGGTTTAACTGCTTCTGGCTCAGTAATATTTAAAATTAACTGGAAAATTTGTGGCAACATTTGTCACTGTTTGAAAAATTGCTGTGGATAATTTTTGTGACGGTTTTAGAACTGGTGAAAGTATCAGAGCTTGGACAGCCTACATTCCAAACATCCATCTATGCCTTTTCTTCCTTCTTGTCATTAAACAAAATTTTTATGTGAATTGAACCACTATTACTGTCATCAGATGATGATGATGATGATGATGATGATGTCCCACACTCCGAGGAGAGTAGGGGACGATGCGGGAGAGCTGCACCACCGACTAGGCAAGGTCCTAGTGGAAGTGGTTTGCCATTGCCTTCTTCCAGTCATCAGACGATGTAGAGAATATTGTTTTTGCTTCCCACTCTGCCAGTAATCCACTAGCAATGTGAGAAACTGTCACAGTGTAAAAGATCCCAGTGAAAAGTGAGATGCCTGCATGATCAACAATGTGCCAGTAGTGAGGCTGCAGCATAAATGTAACGTGGCTCCCGGTGAGCAGTGATGTGCTGGCAATTTGGCTGCAGTGTGAACTTATCTTAAGGAGCCATTGAAGTTGACATAGCATGTGGTAATTCATAACTTGTCTGGCCACAGGCATCCTAAGTGGCTATATGAGACACAAATGCAAACATGAATTCATGTTTGGTTCTAACACTCGAGAGTTTTCTTTATTTCTGCACTGTTGGATTAAACCGAAATAGTGGTGGTTTGGCGCAACTAGTGGCGGCAAAGGTATACGTGTAACATGCTGTAGAAATATATTCTGAAATTTCTGTAGTGTGTAGAGGCATATGGAAGTCTTTCTGCATGTGGCAACACTATTTTCTGCCCATTTGAAGTGCTCATCAAAATGATGCATTTCTAGGTGTTCAGCCATGTTGTTTCTTTTTGTGAACGATATTTTGGTGGCCGACTCAGTTGTCTTCTCCAGGTACTGAGTCAGCCATTGAAATACTGTTCGCACAATGGAAACAACAACTTGGCTGAACACCCAGAAGTACACAAGTAATCGGGCATTCCCAGAAAACCCGAGATATCACGTCTGCTCAGCCAGTTATACCCTTCACCATTTTCCAATATAATATTGGAATACCATCTGGAAGAATTTGAGGCAATCATTGAAGTCAGACTGTCGTTTATCTGGATGATGCCAGTATTGGTAACCTCAGATCTGGCAATTAAACCGAGCTGGAGGTCATTGGCATAGAAATTACAATTAGAGGAGAACAAAATCAACGAACTCATTCATATGCAAGGAGAACAGTGGTGGACCCATGAATGACACCTATGGTATGCTTGAGAGAACACACATGCAGGAAGACTTTTCATTCCCACTAACATGCTGCTGTCTATTACTCAAGTAGCTCTCAAACTGTTCCAGTGCACAGTCCAACAATTCTAAATACCACATTTTTTCCCAGAAATACATAAAAAGTTGCTTTTCTCTATATTGTGTACCCAAATTATCACTTGGTTTTATTCTTCACTGCTGTTAGCTTATGTAGAAGGAATTTATGATTTCAAAATGTATTTTTTTTATCTATATATTGTTGTACAGGGTAAGCATTGTAGTACTGTATAGTACAACACTGAGGTGTACCAGCAAATTGTACTTCCACTTGTCAAACTGCAGGAAAATTATTTGTTGGATTTTGGTGGCATCAATGTTGTGTGCTAAAGATTGTCTATAGCGTACTTCAGATCATTAGGTACCGCAGTGCAGTGTTAGAATTGTGATGTTAACGAAATCTGAACTGATATTTCTCGTGTAAGCTGAATTTACGTAGGTATTCAGTAATTTTGTTCAGAAAAATATACTCCAGAGTGTTGGATATAGCAGGTAAAATGTTCATTGGGCAGTAATGTCAAGGTGATTGCATGTTTTCATTTTTAAGAATAGGTTAGATTATACTTATTTTCCTTTGAGTGGCACATATTCTATTAATGAGGGGAAAAAATAAGTTCTTCAAGATTGGTACTAAGTTATCCACAGCACGCTGATGTTATTATCGTCATTGCCTATTGCTTCAGAGAGCTTCTCATTGTTGACTTTTGCATATTTTTGTGATATGTTTTAGGTGGAATATGTGAAGGTTATATAGTCTAGTGGGTAATAGTTCCTTGCAGCATGGAAAGCTGTCTGATGCTTAAAAAAAATTCAGTTTATCAGCTGAGATCTGAAAAACATTTTCTGATTTGGTCTTTCCTACATCAAAGCTATAGAGATTTTTCCACAGAATGCATACCATAAAATGAGCATACTTGATTTTGGCACTATGATTGCTTACTTCACTCAGTTTCAAAACTTGTAGTATTCTTCAGATTTGATTTTAAAGGCATATCTGTTCATAATTTGATGTAATTTGGATCTTGGCAAAGGAGCAGGAGTTTTTCTTCCTCAGACTGAATGTATAAAAGCATTATATCTCCATTCTGGTAAAATGACAAGTTTGATGGGCACTGTTCTGTTGTTGACAGATACTCTCACAACATAGGTTCCTGTTGGCCAGACACATTTTCCATTTGCAACTTTCAGCACAATAGCTTATGAATCTTGGAAAATAGTATTATTCATCTGTATGCCTTTCTGACATATAGACAACTGTTGCCTATTGAGGATCTTCATCTGCAGTGGCTTCACCTCACTAAACAGTCACCCCTTTTAATTTTCCTGACTTCGATAGCTTGACCAGTGTATGGCGACAGAGAATGACTGCTGCTATGCCACATGTGGCTTTAATCATCTGTGGTTGCCTAGCATGCAAAGAACTGTCCATTATGTGGCAACATGTAGTAGTCAAACACTTGTTCTTTTGTTACAAGAGTGTACATCCACAATAGAAACAAATGACTTACTTCGTTCTCAGTATGTCCATTTTCCTGTGTGTCAGTCAAATCAATGAGGATTATGTTTTTACTGAGCTGTCCTGTCCTGTACCTGTACTAACTGTGATGCTATTTTCCACTGGTTGTGTACTTTCTCCTTTAATATAGTCTGGATGATGAACTGCCTTCTATAACCCATAGAGCCCACCCAGTGTATTCAGAATATGATAAAACTTTGTACTCCTTCTTAAGGTGTACCATGATTTAATTAATATTCTTCGACTATTGTTTCCAGTAATATAAATGACCATGTTAATCAGCAGAACCACACCATTAATATAAATGACCATGTACATCAACAGGACCAGATTTCATACAAAAATTTCTTTGTAAATAATTTTCTACCTAGTTGAGAAGAATTGCTTTTCTATTTCACTAAAACAATGGCATTGACTTGGTAAAATACAATTGGACACAGATATTTTTTAGCTGCATAAAATCGAAATATATCACTTTAAAATGGTTTGTTCTCTAAAGTTGCTCAACATCTAAGATGAGAATGTAAGAATGGTTACTCTTTGAAGTTCTTATGTTTCCTTTACTGTCAAACATATCTCTAATCAGAAGCCATTAATAGGTAAGCTTAACAGATTTCATTACGGGCCGTAAAATTCTCGTAGCCATATTGTACAGTGATTACTTTTGAATTGCCACCAAGATAAAGTTTTCACTGTAGCAATAAAATGAAACTATGCCATTGTATTGTTCAAAGTTAATCACTTCCAGGAAGTTATTACTTTCTAATGATTCAGCACAGTAGCATCATTATTCAGCAAAAGCTTAAAATAGAAGACCTGTCCTGCAACTAGTTGCTGTAGTCTTTGGCTTTTGAACCTTGTTTCTTGAAATAAGTCCAGTTGCAACATCCTTAGTCTTGCTTTACACATTTAAATAACACACTTTTTTAGAGTACATTGACATGATACACAATGGACATACAAGCTCAAAACATTCTTGCAGACTGATATATTCATTGCAGACATCAGTTTTTTAACAACATACAGGGGTGATGCTGTCAATGACGACCCAATGTTCTTGCCTTGCTGACCATTGGTGTTCTTCAAATAAAAGTACGTAATTAAATCATATATTATTATTGCTTACCTGAGGACACTCAAGCAGAAAATGATAATGCTGCTCACTAAAATCTGGTGCACGACACATCCTCGCCCTGAGCTCAGCGACCTCAGGATTGATTTTACAACATTCACAAGTTCATCAGTAGACTTTAAATACATATCTCTTGTTATACTTTACGAACAAAGCTTTTATTCATTCTTTTTAACAAAACTGAATCCCCTCTTTCTGAGGATTACCTTTGTATATTATTATTCTTTTAGTAATGGAATTTAGATAGATCTGTCTCATGAAATGACATTTTACCGAATCTGATAGTTAGGGTTTTTAATATTAGTTATCTTTTAAATTCCATGTGTTACTCACTAGTTGCTTCATTTTATAGACCATGTGATTTCACACACTAAAATTATTAAAATATGACATAAAGAATGTCTGTAGTGTGATTCATACTCTAACATTTTCATACTATAACATTATTTGAGTTAGGTGCTGAATAATGGGAGCTATTTTCTCATTTAATAACTAGAATTCCTTGGCATAGTGTCTATAATGATTTTTATTTTTCCTTAACTATCATCAATATTGGTTTTATCATATTATATCTTGGAAGGACAGTGCCTTCATAAATATGTTATTGTTAGAGAATCAGTCAGAATTTCTTGTGGCTATTTGGATTTGTTGTACCTTTATTGTACAACTGATTCATTACATTTTAAATACCTTGAACAGTAAGGAATAGAAGCTAGGGTATTTCATCCTCATAGTATTATTTACTGTTATTAGCATTAATTCATGTACTTTCCTATTGGATAGTGGTAGTATTTCATCATATGAGTGGTTTAATGCTACTTACATTGTCAAGTTTTCTGATGTGGTGCTAGCTTTCCATTCCTTTTGCCATCAAGTTCATTTTTATTTTTCTTAGAATTGCCAATCTTAGGGTAAAGTTTCCTTAAATTAATTACTTTGCTGATATGACCTGGTGGTATGAGTAACTGTTTATCATGTACATCTGGCTTTCTCCCAGCATTAGTTACTATGTAGTAACCATTACATTTCTTACTGTTTATTTTCTTCATTTTAATTGAGGATTGGCCTGCAAAACTTTAAAGGTGCTTCCCATGACTGTGAACAATCTGGGTTCATTAGGTTTATTTGTATTAAATATTTTATTGAGTATTATTTTGGAGGTGTTGATTTGTTCTATGCCTCTGACCAAATTCCTTTGTACTATGTATTGTAATGGTATCGGTGATATAAAATGTGGGTTACTTAGTCTTACTTTGCTATTCCAGCCCTAACAAGTGGCTCGGGTCATTGTTTGAATTAATGCTACCATTTCTCTAAATGACCACCCTGGTCCATGTGTCAGTATTACTCTTCAGGTAAGGTCACTGGGGATTTGCCTTCATGCAATATGCAGAGTACTGTGACAAAGGGAAATAGGAACTAATCTTAGTAGAGGTGAGTGGTAATCCTTTTGTTAACCTCTGGCTAAGTTGTCTCTTAGTGTATAATTAATCTCCTTTAGTAAACAATACCCATGACATATAACATTGGCACACTCTTAATTATTTCCCATCGGAGACTGATAGTACCACATCCGCATTTATCTTCACACTCTCATTTTATCTAACTTCCACCTCTATTATTATTGACTTGATATCTAAATCCTGTGCCACCATTATCAGTGGGGCTAATTTCATCACGTCTTAGTTTGTTGTTCTTTTTTGATAAAGTAAATTCAAAACATGGTATTTGGCTCATATATACCTTGATTCTCTTACAGCTCTACAGGTAATTTTCATACTGTATCAGGTATTATATTTTCTAGTCCTCCTGTGTATCATGTTTCAAAATTAAATTTTTGAAGAAACAAAATCCGTCATAAGTCTGTCATGATAACTTACTTGTAAACTGTGATATTAACTTACTACTATGCTCAGCACACATTGTGGTTGTAAAATTTCATACTGTAGGTAATGCTTAATTTTCTTTGATACAATAATTTCTCTTATGCTTATTTAGAATTAAACTAGCAAAAGCTATACTGTGATGACTACCTCTTTCCATAGATAAATCTTCCTGGAGTACCTTAGAAGTCACACCATAATCAGAAATGACCATTGATAACATCAATACCTCATTCAAACTTCAGTGGTACAGTAAAGGTTCTTCTAACAAGTTCTCTTTAATTTTATCAAAAGCTAGTGTCTGTGTCTCACCCCACTGCCAATGACTGTTGTTTCAATTGTTGTGTAATAACAGGATTCATTGCATGGTCTTCTGTTAGAAATGTTTGAAAAATGTTTATCTCACATAGAAATAAATTTTAAACAGTTTTTTGTTCAGAGGTAAGGACTTTTAGCGAGAGCTTCTACTCATTGTGAGTTGGGTAATCCCTCTAGCATCCACAATATGCCCTAGAAAATTTACCTCCTTCATATCTAATAATTTTTGTAGTAATCCCCTTTCATTTAAAGTTATTAAAAACTTCCTCCAACAATTCTTTGTCCTCAGTCCATAATGAGCAATTCATCAACATATAAGCTAGACCTTGTGCCCACACAAATATGGATACTGACCTGTTAAGAACAAACAGCAAAACTTTGAGTTGAAAAGACAGTCCTTCAGAGTGAAAAGCTGTATAAGGGTGTGATTGTGGATAAGGGCCACCTGCAAGTAGCCTATTGTTAGATCTATGCTACTAAATCTTGCTCCATTAGTAAAGGTCCAGTTTTGTGATTTGATTTAAAAGTTCTAGCAATTAAAACTAAGCACACCCCACCATTGGATTTTTGCGCTACTGAAAGAGGATTATTATATGCACTCTGAGATTTTCAATCATGCCATTTCTTCTTCCTTCCTTTTTTTTTTTTTTTTTTTTAATAGGTTTCTAACAGAGCACAGCTGGTTTGACTGTTATGGGTGTAGGATAAATTTTTTAAATGAAGGTTTAGTGCCCCTAATCTTTATTTTGCATAGCATCCTGGTTTATCCAATAATATCTCTAATTAATAATTCAAGCAAATCTCCCTTTTCCTTCATGGTCAGTTGATCATTTTCACTCAGTTTAGTAGTAAGTTGATCCCCTTCTGCTCTCTCTTTGATCATTGTGATTTTATCACACACTATTCACGAGGTAACACACATTTAAACCTGTACTTCACTGCAGTCCATATTTACGAAAGGAATGCATACATTTTGTACTAACACTTGACGTAACATAGTCAAACTTTTGAATCCAAAGTGATCCTAAGATAAGACAGCCAGTCTAATCCTGACAATAACGATACATTCGTATTTGCTACTGCTAAAAACTGTGATTAAATCTTAAATTGCCCAAAAAGAATGACTCTGACTTATTCTTTCACATTCTTTCTTCTGTTCCCAATAATGCCAGCTATTTGAACTCCAGTAACAGGTAACACTGGACACTTCCATATTTCTCTCTTGTTTTCAAAAATATCTTGGTCTACAACACACACACACATTGCTTCCTGGGTCAACAATAATGTGAACCTTTTTCCCAAAAACTTTTCCTAGCACTATGGGTTTCAAATTATTGGATTCATTAGTTACAAGTTTTTTCTTCCAATAGATCATCCTGTAATAAGTATTCATCTTTATTAGTCTCTCAGTGCTGCTCTTACCTAAAGACTTCCATGATTTCCAGTGTGCTGAGAAAGATTTACTTTGAAATCTACCTAACTTTCCATTAAATTTTTGGTGCATCTGTTACTATCTTTTTGTCTCTTAAGTTGACATTACTGACTAGTTCTGACTTCTCCTTGCTTTTCACAGTGTTTATTATCTTTCCTATGATGGTCCTTACCAAATCTAGATTTTTCATCTTCTCTAGTTTTGTTTAAAATATTTTAATTGCTCGAGATAATTCATACAGTGCTAACTTTGCTCCATTCTCTGCCAATCATTCTCTTGAATGCAGGCTAGCACATGACTAATCATTACCTTAATTAAATGACTCTCTCGAATAGATTCATCAGAATTTCATTCTACTTAGATGCCACTCAAGATACTTTGTTAAAAATCCTCAGCTTGTGTTACAAGGATTGGGATCTATCAATTCCATTGTTAATTTTTGTTGTTCGCTCTCAGACCAAGACTTCCTTAAACTGTCTGCTAAAGTCTTCCCAATTCTGGAAATCTTTAGCATGCAGCTTCCCCATTCTGCAGCTTCGCCATCCAAATGTCTTATGCTAAAGATTACTTTCTTCTTACTTTTACGTGAAGGTAGTAATGCATCTACAAATGTTCTCAGAAAAATGATAGGATGTGCTGCTCCATCAGGTTTAAATGTGCGAAAACAATGTGTCAAATGACTGCTATTCCCTAATCAAAATTCTTCCCACCAGTCGTGTTGGAAGAACTTCACGTTCCGTTACCAATCCTATTATTTGGTTTAATAGTATTAGAATCCATCCTTCCAACAACTGTATCTGCCTTACTGACGCTAGAGTCAGATGAGTGCTCATCCTGTATCCTAACGGATGGCATAGGGATTTCTAAATTCATAGGAACCTTACTTTATACAAAAATTTGGACCTGACCCCTCTCTGGTTGATTCATGTTACATCTGTCACTGTTATTTACCTCCAGGTCACCTCTAGACTCCATACTTCTGTGACCTCATTTTAACACTGCAGTTATTCTAGAATCTATTTCTACCTTTCTCTTTATTAAATCTAATTCAGATCTTTCTCTACCAATCTTTGCTTTTAAATTGGGTAATTCTTCTTGTTTCTTATCTAAAGCAAGTTCTACTTGGTTAATAGTTTCTATAAATACTTTTCTATCTGGACTTATATTGGCATTTACTTCTCTAGGTAGATCACCCTTATCCTTTTTGAGATTGCTGAGCAAATTTAATTTTAAGCTAGAAAAGTCCTCCACTAGTTTCTGTATTTTGTTGCATGTCTGTTCCTTCTCAGCTTGAGATTTATCAATATGAATCTGGAGTTGAGTGCTAACTTCTGATATCTGCTCCAAGACCTCTAACTTCAAAGTTAAATTATTACCATTTATTTGCTCTGGGAGTTGCTTTTCTCTTTGCTCCATAAGAGCCAGATTATTATTAGCTATTTGTTCAAAAAGCTTAGGAAAATACAAATCTTTTCAACATGGCCATAATTAAGCAGCTCATTCATTACTGGCGTACAGATGTGTTGTTTCGACGTCTACCTGTCCATATTGTGTCAGACTGTTAAGACGTCCTGCAAAGATATAAAGTAAAAACAGATTAAAATGTTTGTTGAAAATTATGATGTACAATAGTTACTACAAAACATACATACCTTCATTAATGAACTGTATAAACATGACTCCTCACAAAATGTGTACATGGTTATGCAATAGATGCAATCACGGACAGGTCATGCTTATGAACAGAGTAAAGTAGGGGTGCCAGCAACAAGGAACACTGTAAAAGCTTGTAAAATGTATATCTTAGATCTCTCTCTCTCTCTCTCTCTCTCTCTCTCTTATATATATATATATATATATATATATATATATATATATATATATATATATCCTGATCCCGCTCCAGCTACTGCTGGGTCTGGGTTGTTGTTATGGAATCTGGCAATGTTAGTTGCAGAGGGTGGCCCGATGCCCTCCCTATCGCCGCCCCATACCCCCTGGGATGGAAGAAGTGTACCCCAGCTGTCTGCATCTAGTGTAAACCGTGAAAAGAGTGTGAACGTGTTGCAAATGTCTGTGAGTCATGTAACTGAGATGGAATGTGGGGACTAGCCCAGTATTCACCTAGTGGGATGTGGAAAACTGCCTAAAAACCACATCCAGGCTTACTGGCACACCGGCCCTTTGCCAGGAATCCACCAGGTGGATTTGATCCTGCGCCGCCGCGCCTACCAGAGTCCAGGAAGCAATGCATTAGCGCTCTCGGCTAATCTGGGGGTTATATCTTAGATATATTATAAAAGAAAAAGGAAATTGGATGTTGGATAAAAGGACTTGACTACTAATAAAGTGTCAACCTAAATTTTAGATTAAAATGTGCTAACAAAAGTTACAGAATTTTGTTATAAATTGATGATGGGCCTATGGCATAGCAGCAATTTAGTGTACTGTCCAGTATTTTGGAGATGAAGCTGGCTGCGAGATTGCACAAACAATGTAAGTTGGTTGCATGCAGGCTTCGGTCTCGGCAAATGGAGAGTGCCAGTGCAAAAGCATGTGAGGAACCATGGTGCATATTTACAAGTTGGCTTCATGTGAGGAAAGTAAACCTGTGGCTCATATGCATATTAATTAAAACCTAACATAGAAATGCTTGTAAGCTGGTAAAGCATTATAACATTCCCTTAGTATTAACTTCTTAGCAAGCCAGCATGTGAAAGTTAAACAATTGTTATATTGTACACTGAGGCTATAAATATTCATTGCAGTCTGTAGAGTACACAACGTGGCCATCAGGATTTACTATAAAAGATATTAATTTGGAAAATATGATCATGCAGGCACTGCACCATCTAATGCAGTGTTAAAACAAAATTTTCACTATGCAATGTAGTACTCACCTACTTCTGTGTTATTGTACTGACAGTTTATAATTACAATGAAACAAAACTGCTGTGACAAATGGAAGATTGATATGGACTGTAAAAAAAGAGTTAATAACATTAATAAGTACAATAATCATTCACACCATCTTACATGCACACTGGAATACTGTTCATGGACTAATCAATACAACTCCAGCAGAACTCAGTCCATGCAAAATAAACTTCATTACATAACTGAAGAAACTATTGCATAAGAGGCACTTTGCAAACTTCATGGCATCTTTAAAAAAAAAAACACACATTGATGGCGATGGCAATGTCAGTGGCATTCAATGCTTTCCCCATCATTGGCAATGCTCTGTGGATGTGCTGTGGAACTATTTTGAAGGACAGTAGTTGATTTTGATTCATTTTTGTTCCATTTGTACTAGTGCACAATACATTTACACAGAGGTCCAATGTATGAATTTCAGTTCAGTCTTTGTTGTGACCTGTACTGGAACCCCATTTTATGTTGGCAATCAGATAAACACTGTCTTACTGGTTCAATGTGCATATCGGAATCCCCATGTTGTAGCAAGATACACCACAATTACCATGACTTACGGAATTACCCTCTTCCTTAAATAGGTAATGTAGCGCAACTGCTAAACTGAATAATTCACTGCAATGGCGGAGATAACATGATCGTAATGAAACTTCATATTTGAGTGTCAAAATATTTTGTAATATAATATTGTGAAAATAGTTAATAAAAGAAATCAGTTGTCTACTACTCAGCCATGATGATATCCCACTTAGCCTTTACCGGAAAAGGCATCACACAGTCAATGCTTTCAGGACAGTTGTGGGTATACTCTCAACCCCAGTTATGATCAGAGTTACGATAAGCTGACCAAGCCACCTCACTACTGGGTACAATAATATTGTTGTCAAATAATACACTGTCTTTAATTCTTCAGTTTCAGTATGTGAATGTCAACTGTTAGTGAGAAACTGCACTTGACAAGTAAAGGTCACTTAGCTGAATTAGTGCTGCGAGGCCAAGATTGAGTTGCAGGTAAATAATTTCTATATCCTTCCTAGTTCCTTTTACTGTAATGTTACCATAATTATTACATTGTGGCACACCTTGTAGAATCTCCTTTTATACCCACATTATAAATAATTCGTGTATTCCATCAGCCACCACAGAGCACACCACAGAATGCTCACAGACCACACACACCATTATCTCTATGAACAGACCTACTCTTAAAGTTGTTACAATAAAGTATCAGCTGAACTAGTGCAACTCTCATACAAAGACAATTTCTTTTTAAAAAAACATTCTACTTTTATGTATAGTTCAACTTATGAAATAGTTGCAAAATTACGCAAAGTTATCCACAAATATTAAAGTGCTCAGAAAGAAATTACAGTATTTTTGTGTGATTGTGTATGAAAAGTGTTGGATATTTCTATCCATGGAATTCGTCAGCATCGATAGAAAACCCACATTGTTGACCCTGACGTGACATGACCACATAACTTGACCAATGGGGGCTTAACAAGAAGTCACCAATAAGATGCAAATGGTTCACCAAGCAAAAAAAAAAAAAAAAGAGTGCTGTCATCTACGATACTGTGTATGTCAAACAAGTTGTTCACTGAGGTAACATCATCATAGGGTTGTCGATTTGTATAGGCGGCAGTTTTGGTAAATGACCCGAGACAGAGCTTATGGCAGAGTCAGTAGGGTGCAGACTGTGTTAGTGTTCAGAGAAGTAGCATCCACTGGCGTCGACTAAAATGGTGAGAGCGTGATGTTCTGATGGAAGCCGGCTCTTGTGTTGGCATGATATGATGCCCAGCACTGACAGGTCGTGTTCACACTATGAACACAGCGTGGCCAGCGCGAAAGAATCATGAGGCCTAGATGCGTGAAACGAAAGCAGTGGTGCTAAGGTGGGCTGCTTGGAGATGTGTCTGTGGTCTGTTTAGGAGGGAGCAGCACTTGACCATGAGTGAACTGCAGAAGCATTGACAACCAACATGAATGGGTTCGTGATGGAAGATGTGAAATTGTGATTAAATGCCAAGTGGCGGGGCAGTACCATGGTGGGTACGTCCCCCAGGGTTTGCGTGGCATGGTAGGTCGGGTAGATGCACGAGTATCTCAGTGTGGTTGACTCAAGTGACCCATTGGCAAGTGCAGATGTGGGCACATTAAATGCAGAGCACAATCAGTGAGAACGTCTACATCAAAGGTGTGCAACATGTGTAATGGCGGACCTCGCTGGGAAGAGGGCAGCTGTGCATGTGGACCCTAAAGTTGTACATCCAAGTGGTCCACAGTGGAGTGAGGTAGAAACTCTAGCGAGAGCAAGCCAGAATTTTGTGCAGAAGAAATTTCCTGACAAACATAGAATCCAGCAGCAGACATCGATGCAGGTGTGTGCTGCACCCAATGTGGCATGACAAAGGGTGTTAGGCAGAGTAAACAGTGGACAAATGAGCATTTGTGTTGTATTGGTAGCACCCACAAAAAAATAAATAAATAAATAAATAATGTGCTTCACAACTGAAAATCAGTTTCACAATAGGCACATCTTGCACTGTCGGGAAGGTTGGAAGATGACTGATCTGGTGTGAAACCTGTATGTAATAAGTAATGCACAAATTAAAACATATTCATGCAATTCAGAGTCACTAGTGTGGCTTTTCTATTGATGCTGATGAATTTCATGGGTAAAAATGGCCAACATTTAGTCAAATAAACTTTATTCATGCACAATTACATGCAAACAACAGAAGTTTCACCATTTAGCAAAGCTCCCTGAATCAGAAGATAGAGCACGCCTCATTTGAGAGTCATTGGCAGTTGATAATTGTCACAGAGCTTTCCTCCCCCCCCCCCCCCCCCCCTTTCCTCCTTGGTTTTTGGTGACCATCAGTTTTACAGACATAATCTGCCAATGGCAGCAGCTATTGAAGCTCACTCTTACTGAGGAATTAACTAGCAATCAAAACAGTTGTAGAATGTGCTATCACTCTTGCCCACCCCTTGCCAGATGCTCCCATCTCTGTTACAGCAGACGCAAGTAATTTCACTATAGGTGCAGTTCTGAAACAGCACATTTGTGACACAACCCAGCCACTTCCTTCCCCCCCCCCCCCCCCCCCCAAAAAAGTTACCTGTGGTTCAACGTAAATGGTTGTCTTTTGACTGGGAACTTCTTGCAGGGTACCAGGCCAACAAATACTTCCACCCAGACATCGTAGGAAAGAACATAAGTTTTCATAGATCATCGTTTCCTCACTCACGGATACTATTTGCAATCCTGCCATTTACCTTTCTCCATGCAGATTTCAGCAGATGGATCTCATTTGCCAGTACACAATGGACATCCGATATATCTGTAGCTCAGAAAATGTAGTGGCTGCTAATCTGTCACGTGTTAGTGCCATTTTGTGTACTATAAATTTCAACAAACTGACCCACTTACAGGACAGTTGTATCAAACTTCAAAACCTACATCAGGCCTCTTCCACCTCCCAACAGATAGTTTCTTGCAACCTGCCAGACTGTCAGGCCATGATTGCATGATATGTCCATGGGTGTCACTCAGCCTATTGTCCCAGCTGCATTACGTCACAAAGTTTTTGGTGCTTTGGATAATCTTTCACACCCTGGCATTTAGACTACTTCGCATCTCGTCATAAAACACTTTGTTTGGCCAGGTGTGGAGGAGGACTGCCACCCACCCAGGGGCCCACAGCTCCTTTGTGGGTATGTATGCGGTGCACATGGGTCCTTGAGCTATCACAGCTTTTCTGGGCTGCTTTATCTTCCCCTTTACCCCTTCCTTTCTCTCTCTTGATGTTCTTCGTTATGTCAGCCCATCTATTCTCCTGACTTTGCTTCATCTTGCAGTTCTGAGTGGTTTGCCTTACCTCCTCCTTTTTGGCTTTCTCATTTTTTGGTCCCCCTCAGGGGGTTTGACCTCTGTCTCTAAATTTAAAATTTGTAGTGTGAGCCAGATAGGGAAGAACTCCCTCCCTAGTGTCTGGCATTTGTTCCTCCTCCTCCTCCTCCTCCTCCTCCTCCTCCTCCTCCTCCTCTACCCCCCCCCCCCTCACTCTGCCCGCCATAGCCCTTTGGCCCTGCTCAGTAGCCAGTCCATGTGGTGGGGCTGTTATGTACCCATCTGGCTAAGCCCCCTGACACCACAGGGATTACACTGCTGGTACCTGCACTGTGAATGCCTTGTGCAAGCCAAGGAGTGGTTGCCCATCTTTTCGGGCCTTCGGAACACCCAGCAGCAACAACAGTCCTACCAGGTGGCCATTACTATGGCCGGGCGGCACCTAAGAGGCGAGCCACTGTTCTGTGTGGGAGGTACCAGGGTGGACATTTGGCACATGAAATGTGTTAA
Source organism: Schistocerca serialis cubense (assembly GCF_023864345.2). Lineage (NCBI taxonomy): Eukaryota > Metazoa > Arthropoda > Insecta > Orthoptera > Acrididae > Schistocerca > Schistocerca serialis. Next base: position 363,600,456 of record NC_064638.1, read on the forward strand.
ACTCTCTGGCCACTCTTCTGCGGTTGCGTCTTTTCCTAGAAATAGTTTTGAGTTCCTGCTTCTGCGTTCCCAGCCTTACCCTCCTTGGTTACCCCTGGGAGGAGGACCAAGCCTACCGGCTTGGGGTGAAACTCTTTCCACAGTTCCTGGTCTGTACCAGGACTGACAGGGAGACTTTTGCCACCACCAAACCCCTTTTCTTTGTCGAATATATTGAGGTCAAGTTTGGTGAAGTTGAGTCATTAAACAAAATGAGATCTTTTTGTCTCCTTATAAAGAGTCAGTCAGCCAGCCAGCCAGCCTCCTCCTGTGCCTGCACCCATTTGGAGACATCCCCGTAACTGTCACTCCTCACAAGTCACACAAAATGACACAGGGTGTAATTTTCCATAGGGACCTACTCCTCCAGTCTGATGATGAACTTAGGGTTAATCTGGAATGTTGTGGCATTCATTTTGCCTAGTGTATCCATAGAGGCCCAAAGGACCATCATGTAGACACTGGCACTTTTGTTTTGGCATTTGAGGGGGTACCCTGCCAGAATAGGTCAAAGTAATAAAATACAGATGTAATGCAAAACCATACATTCCATCTCCCACGTGTTGCTTCCATTGCCTCAACTTTGGCCACATGTCCTTGCTATGCTATGCTATGCTATGCTATGCTATGCAATGCCACTGCCATCTGTGGCCACCCTCTTCATGTGGGGAACCCTTGCACGTCACTGCCTAACTGTGTAAACTGCTCTGGTCTCCACTCTCCCTGCTCACTGGAGTGTCCACTGTATATCAAGGAAAAAAAGAATTCAGGAAATAAAGATCCTTGACCATCTTTGCTACTTTGGGGCCCTGGGGCCCAGAAGAAGTTTGTCAGACTCCACCCTGTCAATCTTTCTTCTACCTTTGTCTCAGTTATGTCTTGCCTACCCCCCTTTCCTTTCCTTACCCTCGGCAGCTTCCATACCTTCCCCTCAAGGAACTCCTCCTCCTCCTCAGCCAGGGAAGACATCCTCTTCTCTGGCTCCTGCTAGGGGTAGGGCTCCCTCTCGGAACACTCCTGCCCAGCGTTCTCAGGATAGGAAACCTGCAAACTCAGTCAGACGAGGGTCCAACACTCTGAGGGCCCCAAAGCCACTCACTCTCTGTCCGATCTCAACATCGCTGCCACCTGTTCCCTTATTGATACTGCCTCCTCCCTCCCTCCAAAGGGGAAGGAGAAGAAGCAGCATAAGTCAATGCATGAGGCTTCCCTCCTCATCCTGAATTCGAGCCAGTTTTTATTTATGTCACTCCTCATTGGTGATAACCACAGACCCAGTGACATGTCCTACCCTCAGCTTCTATGTCTCCCCGGAATCTAGCCACACAATAACCCAGTGGAACTGATGAATACTATCATCACCTACTGGAAATTCAACAACTGATTTTCTTTTTTCTGCATTCTTTCTTGCTCCTCAGGAAACGCCCTCCATGATAACCACTCTCAAACTGTTCATGTTTATTGGGCATTCTATCAGAACTGTGCCGGCCCTGGGATAGCATCTGAAGGGGATCTGCACTTTTGTTTGCACCAATGTCATTAGTGACTGGATCTCCCTTCACACCAACCTAGAAGCAATAATGGTAATAGTGCAAACGACCCCAGCAATCATCATTTGCAACGCTACCTCCCTCTCGGTAGGCCACTTCTTTATGTTGATCTGCCTGCCTTAATACACCAACTACTGCCCCCATACCTCCTACTTGGTTACTTCAATGCACACCACCCCCCTTTGGGGGAGTGTCACTTCAACAAATAGGGTCTTCTACTTGACTGGCTTATTACAGACTTCGATTTGTCTCTCCTCAGTGAAGGTACCCCCTACCCACTTCAGTGCTGCTCACAGCACATTTTCTGCTATTGATCTCACAGTCTCCCTACATTTTTAACCCCTTGATGATCTTTGTGACAGTGACTACTTTCTGATGATTCTGTCGTTCCCCTGCCACCGGGCCCCACATTGGGTATTCTGCATAACCTGTTGGCCTTTATATATGTCTGCTGTGCACTTTCACACCTCTCTCTCAGATTGCATTGATGCAGTCGTGCAAGACATCTCTGCTGGCACTGCTATCCCCCTATCTAGAGGCCCACATCATTGTAGACCAGTACATTCCCTCAGGGTCTTCAACTGCATTTGGCTCACAGGTGCCTTCCCCTCACAATGGTGAGACAGCATAGTCATCCTCATCCTTAGGCCCAGAAAGATGTCTCTAGATAGCTACCGCCGTATTAGACTGACAAGTATACTTTGTAAACTGCTTGAGAGGATGGTTAGCTTCTGATTATGTTGGGTGCTCAAATCTTGAGGCCTTTTGTCTCCAAATCACTGTGGCTTCTGGGAAGGATGCTCTTCAACTTCATTAACTCAGATTGGATACAGCAATCTGACAGGATTTTATTAACTGCTGGTACCTTGTCATGGTCTTCTTTGACCTACATAAGGCATACGATACAGCTTGGCACCATTACATTTTAGTTACCCTCCATGACTGGGGCTTTCGCAACCCCCTTCTGATTTTTATCTGCGAGTTCTTATCCCACCAACTCTTCCAAGTTCGCATTGGTGCTTCCCTCAGCACCCATTGGGTTCAGGAGAACGGTATCCAACAGGGTTCCGTGCAAAGTTTTACACTCTTCCTCATCGCCGTCAATCGGCATGTAATCTCTGTTGGGCCTCTGGTTAAACCGGCATTGTATGTCGGCAATTTTTGCATCTGGTGCAGCTCCCACCTGATGGCATCTGCTGAGTGCCAGCTCCAAGGCACTATCCGATAGGCCTCTACATGAACCCTCTCCCAGTTCCAGTTTTCTCCCTCCAAAATGCGTTTTATGCACTTTTGCTGTTGAGCCACAGTACACCCCAATTCAGAACTTTATTTAGGCAACCAGTGTCAAGATATTGTACCACAGTCTCATTTATTGGTCCTTATTTTCGAAAAAAAAAAATCTCCTTGTCCACACATCTTGGTGTTGACTGTGCTATTCTTCTCCATCTTTGCCGTGCTCTGGTTTTGTCCAGGCTAGATTATGGCAGTCAGGTTTATGGCTCAGCTGCTCCTTCCACACTAAAAAGTACTTGACACTCTTCACTATTGTGGGGAGTGTCTGGCTATTGGTGGCCTTCGCACTAGTCCTCACAGAAGCGGAGATTCCCCCTCTACAAGAACAACAGAGCCAACTCTTGGTTTCTTACGCAACTGCCATTTGCCAAATCCTTGACCATCCCATGTATCCTGTCTTCTTTGCAAATGAGGGCTGCCTCCCTCCTGATATCTGCTCCTAGGTGGGATTGCTGGTTGGCGTGCATCTCACTTCCTCCTGTCGGTGTCTCTTGTCTCCACTCGCTGGCATGTACCTGTGTATTTCCTCCGACATCCCCACCACCTTGGATGGTGCCTAGGCAATGGATTAGGACTGAATTATTTCAGGGTCCTAAGGTTGCTCCTGTGGTGTTCCAGTGTCTTGTACATTCCATCCTTGCAGAGTTCCAGGGTGGTTCCATCTTCTAAACTGATGGCTCTAAGACAATAGATAAGGCAGGATACACTTTCACATCTCCTACTGGGTTAGAACACCATTTATTGCTGGGATCATGTAGTGTGTTCATAGAAAGCTGCTGGCCATTAACAGGGTCCTCAGTTTTGTTTCTCAGGCCCCCTTCCACAGTGTATATACTGACTAAATGAGCAGCCTGCAGGCTATTGACCGATGCTATTCTTGTCACCCTTTGATCCCTGCTATCTATGACATTCTCTCTGCACTTGGTCATGACACATGTCCAGTTGTCTTTCTCTGGGCCCCAAGTCATATGTGCATCCCAGGGAATGAACTGGCTGACCATTAGGCTAGAGCAGCAGATATTTACCCCCTATTCCTTTTTATGGTTCCAGCTGCAGATATCTGCATCGACTATCCCTTTGTCCAAAGGTGGAATGAAATATAGTGTGCTACTGCTGTCAGTAATAAATCCCACACAATCAAGGAGACCACTGCAGTTTGGTGTTTTTCTTCTGCTCCTCTTGGAAGGAGTCCAATGTCTTAGGCCATGTACACATACTCATACCAGTCTCACCCATTGTTTTCTCTTACTTAAAGTGCCACCTCCACAATGTGGCTGTGGAGCCAGACTGATGGTATCCCTTATATTGGTGGAATGTCCCCTTCTCTTGGCCCCTCATACTAACTACAGCCTTCCAGATTCCTTATCTTTAACATTAGCAGACGATTCATGGATTGTTGAACTGGTCCTCAGTTTCCTCCATGGGTTTTATTTTCAGATGTAAGGTTTTGCTTCACTCCTGGAGCACAGACAGGGTGGTTGTGGTTGGGATTGTCTTCACGTTTTCTTGGTCTGGGATCCATGACTACTTCCTCTTGCAAAGACCACTCTTTTATCCTTCTGTTCTTCCAGTTTTTAGATTTGGTCTACCCTTTTTTGACTCCTACTGTGTGTATTTTAACGTGCTCATTTTATAGTTTGACCCCTCTGACTGGATCCGTCCACTTTTAGTGGACCCTCTCTCTTCTGCAACTAACTGTGGAATTGCAGAACAGATGTTTAGTCCCATAACCCCCTCAATCAATCAAGGACTGCCATGTGTGGGCTCATGAATGAGTACTGTGTCAGCACAACAAAGTCAGCAGACATTTGCAGCCCCCTCTAGGTAAATTTGACAACCAAAGAGGCCGTTTCGGACATGTGCACCTAGACCTTGTCAGGCTCTTACCCACATCTGATGGCTTCAAATATATCTTGTCCATCATCGACCATGTCTCATGGTGGGTGGAGCCGATCCCTCTCGCAGACATTCCAGTGGATTATGCTGCACAAGCATTTGTATCTTCCTGGATAGCTAGATTTGAGTGCCATACATCCATAACCACCCATCATGGTAGGCAGTTTGAATCACTGAATTTAACAAACTCTGCATGCTCTGTGGTGTGTATAAATTTTGCATTATAGTGTACCACCCTTGGAGCTGTTGGCCCATCGAGCTGTTGGCCCACTAATTTGCCACAGTGGCAAGTGGTTTGATGCCCTTCCCTGAATCATGAAAGCAATCAGCATGGCTTATTATGTAGATCTCCAGGCATCGCTTGCTGTGGTCCTGTAGTATAAGGTATTAGTCCTCCCAGCTGAGTTCATCAACAATGCTGCAATGATCGACCTATCTGACCTCTCTACTCTTTTCGAGCATGTCGGGTTGCACAATGGAGCTATCCACATGTGTTCTCCATGACCACACGTCTGTCCCCATGTGAATTTATTATGTTACAAGATGACACAGTCAAATCAGCACTACCATTGCCTTACTGTGGCCTGCATCAGGTATTGATGTGCATGGCTAACACCGTGGACATCCTCATCAATGGCCAGCATCAGACAGTTTCACTTCAGTGCAAATAGATACCTGACTCGTACAATTATAGTCAGTGGCAACTCCAGCGTACCCTCGATATGCTGGAAAAATTATACATTTAAAGCCGGCAGCAGGCATAAAACGTGTTCAGAAGTTGTACTGAATGCTGTCTCAGAAAATTATTTTGAACAATTATTTCATGAGCCCACTCGAAACATAAATGGTTGCAAAAGCATACTTGACCTCTTAGCAACAAATAATCTTGGGCAAATAGCGAGAGTCGTGACGAATACAGGGACTAGCGACCACAAGGCAGTTGATGCAAGGCTGAATACCGTAACACTTACAACCATCAAAAAGAAACGCAAAGTATATCTATTTAAAAAAGCTGATAAAAATGCTCTTAATGCCTTTTTAAGAGACAGTCTTCACTCCTTCCGATCTGATCATGTAAGTGTAGAAAAGTTGTGGAATGTTTTCAAAGAGATAGCATCAATAGCAGTTGAGAGATATATGCCACATAAATTAATAAGTGATGGTACTGACCCCCCATATTGTATAACGGTCAGGTTCCTCTCAGAAAATGCTGATACAATAGCTCCATATTTAGTAATTATATACAACCTCTTGCTCTCAGAAAGATCCGTACTCAAAGACTGGAAAAATTGCTCAAGTCACACCAGTACCCAAAAAGGGAAGTAGGAGTAATCTGCTGAGTTACAGGCCCATATCACTAACATCAATTTGCAGTAGTGTTTTGGAACATATACTCCATTCGAACATTATGAAGTACCTCGAAGAAAACGATTTATTGACACATAGTCAGCACAGATTCAGAAAATATCGTTCTTGCGAAACACAACTAGCTCTTTATACTCATGAAGTAATGAGTGCTATCAACAGGGGATGTCAAATTGGTTCTATATTTTTAGATTTCCAGAAGGCTTTGGACACCGTTCCTCGCAAGCATCTTCTAACCAAACTGCATGCCTATGGAATATCATCTCAGTTGTGCAACTGGATTCACAATTTCCTGTCGTAAAGGTCACAGTTCATAGTAATAGACGGAAAGTCATCGAGTAAATCAGAAGTAATATCCGGCATTCCCCAAGGAAGTGTTATAGGCCCTCTATTGTTCCTGATCTATATTAATGACATAGGAGACAATCTGAGTAGCCATCTTAGATTGTTTGCAGATGATGCTGTCATTTACTGCCTTGTAAAGTTATCAGATGACTAAAATGAATTGCAAAATGATTTAGATAAGATATCTGTATGGTGCGAAAAATGGCAGTTGACCCTGAATAAAGAAAAGTGTTAAGTTATTCACATGAGTACTAAAAGTAGTCTGCTAAATTTTGATTATGCGACATGTCACAAATATGAAGACTGTAAATTCAACTAAATACTTAGGGATTACAATTACAAACAACATATATTGGAACGATCACATAGATAATGTTGTGGGTAGAGCAAATCAAAGACTGTGATTCATTGGCAGAACACTTAGAAGGTGCATCAGGTCTACTAAAGAGACTGCTTACATCCTGCATCAGGTGAGACTGATGGATGACATTGAAAAATTACAAAGAAGGGCAGCTTGTTTTTTATTATTGCAAAATAGGGGAGATAGTGCCACAGACATGATACATGAATTGGAGGCATTTTCGTTGTGATAGGATATTCTCGTGAAATTTCAATCACCAGTATTCACCGACAATTGCGAAAACATTCTGTTGGCACCCACCTACACAGGGAGAAATGATCATCATGATAAAACAAGAGAAATCGGAGCTCTCACTTCTCCATCATCACACTATGACCTCGAACCCACACGTACCATCCCTCTGGCTGTGTGCTAACCAGATCTGTTGTGCACTGAACCTATGGTTGTGTGTGATGGTCCCTCTCCCTTGCCTCACTCAGACTCTGCGAGTGACTACTGCCGCCTCACGTTCAACCACATATTATGTTTGACATTACGTTATCACAATTGCTGTCACTTGCTGTTCCCCAAATTTATTCTAGGGTTTCTCCTGAGGTACAATATCCACCCTCCCTTCCACAGTGCCCCCTACAACTACCATCAACAGCAACAAGATTTGCTTTTTTATCAACACTTCTGGGTGTTCAAGCAACGAGCTTTTCTTACAGCTCTAGGATGGGTAACTCTTCATCCTCTGTGTGAGGGACACTTCGCATGAAGCACATCCACTTCATATGTAACCATCATGTGCACAATCCCCGTTTCAGATTTGGGGGCATGTAGCTGGAATAACAGTGAGACTCAGTGCCAAAGGGATGCTCAAGATATGCATCCCCTCCCGCCACGTCTCTGACATTGCCATCTCCCATGCCGGTCGACCGGTCTGTCCTCCTTACTGTATGGTGGACTATACCTTCTCTAGTCCACCCTGTAGGGATCTCTGACTCCACAAGAAATGGTTCAGCCATGCCTTCTATTTGGACCAGCCAAGGCATGGGTGGTCATGCTACCTTGCACAGTCTGCCAACACCCCTGTATTCAACAACTCCCGTTTCCTCTCCCCCAGAGCAACGCATTCCCAGGGGGAGATGGGGGCAGGCCCTGTGGTGACCATCAATTGCCGATGTGTCTGGAATGAACAGTGCACTATTGCCTGATAGAGTGAGCTTTGGGAAACATTGTGACTTTTATTGTTTTTGGATGCTGTGCTACTTCTCATATGATTCTGAATAAAGTGTGTTTGACTGTAAATGTTGGTTACTTCTATCCGTGGAATTTGTCAGCATCGATAGAAAACTTACAGGCTATTTTCACCTTCTTCTAGCTGCAATTGAATTGAAGACTTCAAAGTAAGTGACAGATTATTGACAGCCCATATCATCAGAAGAGGGGCAGGCGCTAATGCTGTGATTATTAGCAACAGGTGACAGTAACGCTAGCCTCAAACATCTATTTCGTACATCAAGTGCATTCATTTCCCAAATAATTCCTGAAGTATTTAGTGTCATATGCAAAACCGTTAAGGATTTTATAGTCATTAAAAATGAGTAATGTAATGTAACAACAGCCACATCTTTATTGGAGGGAAAACAGCCTTCACTTATTCTGCTCTTGTATTTAAGTTTTGTTAAATAGGAACTAAATTGTGACGTTAAGACATATATTGAATATAAGTCATGAGAATAATCAGGTATTTCATGTTTTTCTATTAATCTACATTGTATGTATATTTTGATGACATTTATTTCTCTTATACCAGTTACGTAAAAAAAAAAAAAAAAAAAAAAAAAAAAAAAACCAACCATAGACGACATCAGAAAGTTTGTGCACCACATTGTCACCTATGCTGTAGATGTGCAGGACAATGAAGAGTATATCATATAACAGCAGTCTGAAGGCAAACGACTTGGAATTATATTTTTCAACTGCACTATTCCCAAGATTGTACAATTTTTAGCCCTTTCATGTCTAAAAAACATAGTAGTGAGTTCTTTTTCTTCTTACTTTCCTCTGTTGGCTCTGCCAGCACTTTGGCAATTTCTTGCCAAGTATTTTCTTATTTTTTACTGTCAGTATTTAGGATCTCACAAGTGCCTGTGGGATCTGTACTCTTCTGTCAACAGAAATAAGCTGTCATTACCACAAAAAATATTTACCATAAACAACAACAACACTTCATGCACGTAAAACAGCTCACTGCAACAAAGTGAGTGCACTGTCATTTAAGCTAGTATCACAGTGGAGAGGACACTAACTTCCCTCTGTGGTTCGCTCTAAAACCAACACCCAGCAGATCACAAGTGAACATATGCAAATGTGACACCAACACTCCAAATGTCTACACCTGACGGAATTCTCGTCTGCTGTTGTGTATTTGCTCTGGTGTAAAGTGAACACTATGGTTCCTCAGTAACTTTAAGCATATGTTGTTAACATGGCCCTCCAATCCGTCATGGTTTTTCGACAGAAAATGATGGCTGAACAGTCTCAGACAATGCATAAGAATTATAAATATGTTACAGATTAACTGAAACAGTTAACAGTGTTTGTTGTCCTTAACAAATAATGTATAGATTTTTACCTACTTGTGCTGAAAAATTTAGATTATATATATAAACTTAATAAATTCTAGCCGGCCGGAGTGGCCGAGCGGTTCTAGGCGCTACAGTCTGGAACCGCGTGACCGCTACGGTCGCAGGTTCGAATCCTGCCTCGGGCATGGATGTGTGTGCTTCCTTAGGTTTAAGTAGTTCTAAGTTCTAGGGGACTGATGACCTCAGAAGTTAAGTCCCCTAGTGCCCAGAGCCATTTGAACCATTTGATAAATTCTAATTAATTGAAAATTTTAATAATTATTTGATATCACAATACTAGACTCAGTGTGACAAAAATGAGTACATACTGGCCAAACTGACTCAGCACTGAACTTTCTATGTATCACAGACTACCACTGAAATGTGCATAAGTTTTTTTATGCCAGGTAAACTTTATTCTCATCTAGATAGCAAGTGATCAATTCTGAAATTGAATGGAAACTATGCAACTATACAATCAATTAAAATCCATGTATGGTAATTAGCAACAAAGTATCAAAAAACTGAAAATCCATGAGAAACAAGAAAACATATTTCATACTTCTGTTATGATATACTTATTAATTACATAAGATAAATTGCAATAAATATCACTTAATTGAAACATCTGAAATAAAAGTATTTTTTATTTTTTTTTTAACTTTTACCTCAAAGTATTTCCTTAAAAACTATCATCATTGTAATAAAACGTTTAAATTTGAACTGAATAAATTGTTCCAAACAAAATTAATAACAATAAAAGTCAAGTTTTATATAAGTCTCCACATTTTAAGTAAATCTCCATTATCAATCAATGTTTGTTTGAGTATTATACTCAAAATAATGCTTATAAATTCATGAACTTGAAAATGCTTGTTACTTAGTTTCATGTGTTAGTGCTCACCCTCAGACTTCTAGTCTGTCCCCATTTTTTTGTCATGCAGCAGAACCACTCTCATGTAGAGGTAACTGAAGTTATCCTCCATATAACATTTTAAAGAACACAGTTCTTATTATAGGAAACAGCAATCTATAATTATTGTAAATAAACTGGAAGCAGTCTTGATCGCATAAATTTTTTTAATGTGGTGACCGGTTTCAATCTTATTATAAGATCATCTTCAGACCATAGATGTCTGCCAGAGGCAGTGGCACATGGCAACCCTCTTGCTTATGGCAGTACACCACCAGCCATAAGCAAGAGGGTTGCCATGTGCCACCGCCTCTGGCAGACATCTATGGGCTGAAGATGATGTTATAAAAAGATCGAAACCAGTCACCACATTAAAAAATTTATACGATCAAGATTGCTTCCAGTTTATTTATCCTCCATATCTTCACATAATCTTTGGTATAATTGCTCAACATGAAACACAAGCTCAACACTGGTTCTCTTATTTTAAATTGGTCAATTGGTAATTCTACTTTGAATAGCCATTGCAGTTATTAACATTAGACCTCTTTAGTTTCAAATACTGTTTTACACTGTTGTAAATGATTCAACTAATACTAGTTCTCACTCTCACTAACATTCATACTTTACTTATTCCCAGGTATTTACCAGAAAATTAATCACTTTCTCAAATAATGAATAATTATTATTTGTTAATGCTCCTTGGCATAATCATATTCATAAAGTACAACATATCAGTATTGACATAGTCAGTCCACATTAACTGTTCCTTTATATGCACAGCCTTACTCTGTTCTACAGTTTACTGGTAAAGCATCTAATTATATTTACGGCACAAGTAATTTGTGTGCAATTAATGATTGAGCTTCCTTCACCACTCTTGGCCTTTATTTTTTTACATCATGTACTCCACTTTAAATCCTTTATTACCAAGTCAATAAACACTTCCATGTGTAATTAATATGCATACTTAAATGTATATTTATGAATAAATCACATCCCTCATCCTGAGCTATATGCAATAACAAAATTAAAATTAATACTACTTTCCACAGACAAATTTCCACCACATGAGAAGCTCAGTGACATATAAAACATCTGTCACATAGTGGCAACACGTTAAAAACGCCATCTTCTTGAGTAATCATATATTCTCATCAAAATTTATTCACAAGAGAGATCGTAATGGTAGTAAATTGTATTTTCAGCAGATTGATAGGCTAGTAGAAAAAATGTAGCACTGGAAAATAGGCCTGCTTGGAAAATAGGCCTGCGATTGCCAAGCATATGATTCACAAAATGTGTGAAATCGCTTGAAGTCAACTACCCAAGCAAACCCGCTATTAATACAATTTTATGCCTACATTATTTCTTATACCGAATATCTCCATAGATTTTGGAAAAATTAGTTAAAGGCATTAATGTGGTGTACGTCTGCTGCTTCACTCAGTCCATGATATATGTGAAAGAATTTTGAGAGCTCAGATGTTATCAGCTTAGATTTCTCATGGTTTTTACTAACTTAACCTTAGTATCTACGACTTTCATATGGTTTCTCATTTTCCTAGCCGGTGTCTATTTTTCTGTACATTCCTGTACCATTTTTCTTTTTTCTTGAAAGCTTATTTCCTGCTTGGGCAGACACTCAATGATTTCTTTGATAAAGTTCTTCGTACTTTCTCTCCTCATAATTTCCTCTGGTTTAATACCGTTATACAGTCCCAGGTTATCATGGTCTTATTATTCTGTCAGAAATTTAAGATCTTGAGTATACTTGAGCAACTTAAGAATAGACCTTTGAAAAAAAATAAAACCTCATTTATATCTGTTTCAGCACTAAAAGAAAAGTGTTTGGCCACTGCAGAGCATTTGTTCCTACATTTGCAGCCTGGCTGTTGTGTTTGGTTCTGGCGGTTGTCACTACATATTGTCTTCACTGTGTGTGCCTTTGGACACTGACAAGAAAATGTGCACTTTCAGGCTTTCTCCTGTATTATTGTTTAGACAGTATTCCGAAAATGGGTGGCTATAATGATCCTGAGTTTGACACTGAATTTAGCTACTCAGAAAGTGAAGAAGAATGTTATGTTACTTCAGTAGAGGGTAAAAGTGATGACAGTTTGTTGGATGACTGACAGGCCAATGATACAAGATAAATACATCCACTGTAGTCCACCTAGCTCCTCAAAGATTTCCACTCACAGAAAACTATTGTAAAATACATCGTTCAACTTTCTATATACGTGGAAACCAAAAAGTTTCTCTAAGTTTTAAGATATTTTGGTCGAAGACAAGTGTTCAAATGTAATTAGTATTTTATTAATGGTGATTTTTGAAAATTTGTAACTCATTATTTTGAGCTCCAAAAGATATCATTAAGTTTCTATATGTAGTGCCATTCATTATGAATAAAAAATACTATTCTTTGGAGCATAATTTATAAAAACATCACTATGTTAAAGGGTTAAACAGTTCATTATACTCTGAAAGTCTTTCAGATAAATTCCCCAAGAATTATGCTCTTGGTTACAATGTGTCCTGCAGAATCTCCACAACTACCCGGTGTGCCAGATTGCTGGGCAGGTGACAAGCATTATGTAAGTTAATTCAACTCCAGATTCCACCATTCCAATTTTTTCATACTTTCGAAATAAATTGAGATCTGTTGTCTGATAAGATGGCTTTTTGTTTGTGCCTGCCTGCACAAAGCAGCCTTGCCAGTGGCTTTTTGTAAAGGGTACAACTCAATATATTTTGAAAAAATGTCTACTGCAATCAAAATATAAACAAATCGCCCCACAGCCTTTGGTAGTGGACCAAACAAGTCAACAACAACCAACTCCAATAATCCATTAAGTGAAACAGAGTGTATTGGTCCTTTATTTTTTGATACTTGTCACATGTACTTATAAGTACCTTCCTAGCTATATTATTAAAAATAACCACCTCTATGAATTTTCCCCAGATACGTTTTAGCTCCATACTGACCATATGCCAACTATATGCAGTCAATAAGTACTTGCACATATTTTTCTGGCCAGCACAACTTCCATATGTCCAAATGTTCCTGTCTTCACCTAAGCAGTGTCCCTTAAAAAGCATGATAGTGTTTAGGAAATTTATTATCCCTTGGGTTCCTCAGTTCTCTGCTCACCACTTTCAAATTTTCATCATTATATTGGTCTCCTTCTGTCTCCTTCTGTCCAGATATGATGTGTAAACCATTTTCTATTTTTCTTTCATAACTGCATCCCCATAATTGTCTTTCATACTCCAAGGCAACCTAGACAAGGCATCTGGCGCTATATCTTCCTTCCAAGAATATATATCTGATTTCAAAGTTGAATTGTTGTAAATAAAATAGACAATGAGTCAAGTCTGCTATGCAACAGTTTACACTTGGTGAGATAGGGCAAAAACCTTATGATCTGGAAAAATAATCACCTTATATCCACAAAGAATATTTTTTAAAAAATTAAATTCCTATATAAAAGCAAGTGCCTCTTTTTTTCTAAATGCAATAATTTTTTTCACATTTCCTTAATGTTCTATTTGCAAAATCTGTGGTTCTGTGCTCTTCAACTTTTTCAGTTCCTACCAGTCAGAAGAACTGACACCCAGTGCCATACACACTGCTATCCATGCTCATATGAAAGGGTCGGCTCAGATGAGGGCGACTTACAATCCTACCCTCAACTAGTGCAGCCTTCAACGTTCCAAAACTCTTGTGGTCTTTTGGCATCCAAAACCAAACCTTGTTTTTATGTAATAATTCTATCAGTACAGGTGTCTGAACCCTTTTGCTGCTACAGATGTGATCTTCATCCATCACTCATTCATTAAACCCTACCAAAACTTGAACACCACTCCACACAAAATTAATCATTCTTTTCTTAATCAAATTCGACATTAAATCTACCCATAAAGTCCATTCCCAAAATTACATTTAAACATAAATAAGGTACCAAAAAATTCATGCTGTACTTCATATACCCCAATCTCAAATGTCAGGTAAACATCTCTCTATTGCTTTAGTCAACCTTCCTGTGGCACCAGTCACTCTCATTCCACTTATGGCACCTGTACAATTTTATAATTTTTATTTACATGTTCCTATAATGCTTGTGACAAAAGCTTTGATTGAACTCTCAATGTTCAGCAAAACCCTTTGTTTTAAACCATAAATGTTAATCATTATCATGGGTTGCCCTTTGTTTTACAGTTCACCTTTATTTTCCTCCAATAGTCAGTCCTGTTCAGTAGCCTCTACTGTCCAATCAGATTTCATTAAACTATTAATTTCCACAGTGTTATTTACATTTTCCTGTAAGCTATCTTTATCTTCCCTTTGTCTTAGTTCACCTGCCCTTTTCTTCTTATCCACAGATATTATACAACGACAATCCTTTGTGCCCAACTGATCTGTTCTCTTCTTGGCTTGTAATAGACTGATTTCAGCATCCTGCTCATTATTTGTAACCTGAATTACTTTTGTATCTACTGTATTCTGTTCTTCATTACGCTTACCAGTGCCAACCTAACCTCTCACTTGACTGTCCTCCCTACCATCCTCTTCAACATCATCTTCTGATGTTGAACTTGCTATGTTCACTACTATATTCTACTTTATCCTACATTATCCTCTTCATTAGCTTCACTATTCTCCACTACACACTGTTCCAACCTTCTTTTGCTACTTCCCTGTTCTCTTCTGTATATTCTTTATGACCATTACGACCCATTTCTCTCTTCCACATATTCATTTGTACATCGTATCATAAGAGGAAATATTTGCACTGGTATTACAAACATTTTTGTCACAATCACTATTTCTCTCATCCAAGTTACAAGTCATTACACCTTTATTCTTGCTTTCTCTAGTGCTGTAGATCAATCCATTCTACCTATCATCATCTTTCTGCAGATTAACTCTCTCATCAAATTGGCAGCCTCTGTCCTTAATATAGGATCTATTTGCTTCTTTCATTTTCAACTTCCCTCTTCAAACAACAATTCTTCTGTTTCCTATCCACTTTTGTTTATTATTATTATTATTATTCCAAAACTGCCAACATCTATCCCTATTCCAGTTGTTGCCCACATCTTTATTATTTATTTGAATGGTCTTGCTGTTACCAGTTAACTGACCTTGTCTGTAACCACTGGACCTGTAATCATAACCTGCTCCAGTTGGGCCCCTTATTGCTACGAGCTTGTGCTTTCCCCATTACCTCTATCATAAAATTGTCTATTTGTGACCCTCAAGGGTCCTGTACCTCTTGCTCCTCTTTTCCCTCTATCCACTTCTGTCAGCTGTACATTACATTTTTGTTTTTACCTTCCAGAATTACCATGAAATTTTCTATCACCATCTTAGTGCCAGTTATCGGCTTCCCTCACTTTTCTCAAAAAAGTTTCCAAATTACAATTTCCCACATTAATATATCTTCTCACATCCCATGGCAATTTCTTATGCATAGTCATTAACAAATTTTAATGCCATAATTTCCTGTACAAGTCTTCACAATACACTTTCATTTACCTTTTTATCCCCAAATCTCTATGGAGGTGTGTGTAAAGACTCATTATACAATCCCATTGCGTACTCTGTGACCAACATTTTTCTAAAAGTTTTTCAAAAAATTCTTCTAAAGTATTACATCCTACAACAGCTTTAATCACCCAACTTTGCATCTCTCCTGGAGGCCTCTGTTCTGCAATTCTGATTTTGCCAGTATGTTTGTGGAATCATCTTCCTCTATGAATCCAGAAAAATTGCCCCAGATTTTTCAGTATTGATTCCTACAGTCCCAAACATGCCCCCTCTAAATGGGAGAATGTTGGTCACTTGATGATAGTCCTACTTTCTCTGAATTTTTTGAAATAATTGTTTTTAATTTCACCATATGTTGTACATTCAGTTCAGAAAGCTGCTTGTTGATGGAAACTTTCAATGATTTATTTCTTCAATCAACATCTCTTCTAACTTCAGATACATTACTATCCATCTTTTTGTTAACTCGTGTTTCTAAATCCTGCAATTCTTTGGTATTATTTTCTGTCAGCTCAGTCTGCTTCTGGAGTTTGTTTACTGAGTGAACAAGCACTGTAAAAACTTCAGTTTTCTCTGTTTTTAGTTGTGTATAGACAGCTTTTAATTTGTGATCAACAATGTTGTCTAACGAGTCCACTTTTTCATCTGTTGTTTTCATATCTTCCTGTAACACACCTATATCCTCATGTACGGATTTTATGTTTTTTATTTAACAAAGTTATTAACTTGTTTGTTGATTTCTGATCACTGTGTTTTTATTTCAGATCTAACTGCTAACATAACATTCATCACTTCACTGATCTCACTGTTTTGACTTTTTTCCAGCCTGTTTTTACATTAACTTCATAATTCTGATCCACCACTGAAACATTTATTTCTTCTTTATCAAAATAGTGTATCTCCTGCTTCTCTTTTACGTCTGCAAACACACTTGCTTCATAATTTATCTCATTACAATTTTCTGTTTCAATAAACATTTCCAGCTCCATAACAGTATTTCTTAATATGTCATCCCCATCTAGCCATCCTGTTCCTGCTACGCTATGCTACCTCCATTGTTAGAATGCGAGACACTATTGTCCCTACCGATTCAAATTTTCTGCCTCCAGACAACACTTCCAATTATTCAGTCTTTCGGGACAAAGGTAATTGTTGTCCTGTCACAGTCACCATGTAGAACATGGCTGTCAGGATTTACTATAAAAAAATGTTAATTATGGTACTTGAAAATATGACAGTGAGGTCATCAGACCACCTAGTTCCATGTTATAACAAAATTATCAGTGTGCATACTAACAATATTCTACTTTTGTAATTAAAATGAAATAAAACAGCAATGACAAATGAAAGATTGACATTGAGCAGATAATGGCAAGTTATGTTAAATCACTGAATCGCATATAGCAACACAATAATGACAATAATCACTCACACCATCATACAACACATTAAAATACTATTGACAGACTAAGCAATATAACTATTTAAACAGATAATGCAGTGCAGTTACTAAACTTAATAATTTACTGCAGTAGCAGAGAGAACATTCTCGTATTGAAATTTTATACTTGAGTGACGAAATATTTTCTAATTAAGAGTTGTGAAAATAATTGCTAAAAGAAATCGGTTTTCTACACTCTCTTTAATTCTTGATTCTTAGAGTGTGAATGCAAATTGTTAGTGAGAAACTGCACTTTACAAGTAAATATCACTGAGCTGGATTATTGTTGTGATGACAGGGTTCAGTGGCAGATAAATAATATCTACACCCTTCCTCACTTCTTTTACTGCCATGTTACAGTAATTATTACATAGTGGCACACTTCGTCTCACAGTATCTCTGTACACAGCCACATTATAAATATTACTCCAAGTATATTTCATTGATCTTAACAGAATGCTCCCAGCTACACACAGAGCACACACTGTTACTATGACTAGCAGATTGTCACAGCCTACTGTGCTTGCACTTGCTATGGTAGAGGAAGTCTCTGGCTAACTTGTTCAGTTTTTGTACAAGGACAACAAATGTTTTACATACTTCATTTCTTATAACACTTATTCTACTTTTAAGTTTAGTTTAACTTTTGAAATAATTCATTACAAAAAAATATTCTCCACAAATACTAAAGTGCTTAGATAGAAATGTCAAAATTTTTGCAAGTAGCTCCTTACACTACTAACAGATGGAACAAGTGGTGGCTACAGTCTCAGAAGAGTGGCACATACTTTGAAATATTCCAAATCCTATTATGAATCAAAATTAATAAAATAACAAATAGATTTATGCTGTGTTTTTATGTTTAGCAAAAACGTGACTTTAAGTGAATGTTACTGTATTCACATATCTATGTTATTACAGTTTCAAGAAAAATATAGGGTGTCCATAAGTAAAATCCAAGTTTCAAAATGCTGTAGAAAGAAAACCACTGCTCACAATGAAACTGTGAACAAAAATTTTACCAATAGATGGCACTGTGAATATGCCCAACATGGCTGTCTCCATGAAGGATCTGTGCTGCTGGTAAAGCTCTTTTACAATAACAGTGACTATGGTGTGGCCCTGCAGAAGTTCTGGACACTCAATGGTATGAAAAAAGAGATTAGTTTGATGTCTGCTAGGTGTCTGGAGAAAATGATTACAAAATTCAGAAAGACAAGTTCTTTTTAAGTGCAATGTGATAGAGGGAGGAAAGCAGTTGATCAAACATTTGCCAAAGATGTGGCCACAATGTTAAAGGAGGGGTTGAGCAGTGGTGTGCAAACATGCAGTGCAGAGCAAGTTGCCCGAATGTTGGACATGACTGCAAGCACGGTGCATGAAATCTGATCATACGCCCTGTGTTGCTACCCATACAAAATCACTCTACATCTGCATCTACGTGATTACTCTGCTATTCACAATAAAGTGCCTGGTACAGGATTCAGTGAACCACCTTCAAACTCTCTACCGTTCCACTCTCGAACAGCACACTGGAAATATTAGCACTTAAATTTTTCTGTGCGAGCCCAGATTATTTTATTGTGATGATCATTTATCCCTGTACAGGTGGGTGCCAACAGAATGTTTTCGCAATTGGAGGAGAAAACTGGTGATTGAAATTTCATGAGAAGACCCTGTCACAATGAAAAAGCCTTTGTTTTAATGATAGCCTCCCCAATTCACATATCATGCCTATGGCACTACCTCCCCTATTCCATGATAATACAAAATGAGCTGTCCTTCTTTGTACTTTTTCAATGTCATCTGTCAGTCTCACCTGATGCAGATCCCACACCACACAGCAATACTTCAGAGTAGGACAGACAAATGTAGTGAAAGCAGTCTCTTTTGCACCTTCTAAGTGCCAATGAATCACAGTCTTTGGTTGGCTCTACCACATTATCTATGTGATTGTTCCAATTTAGGTTGTTTGTAATTGTAATCCCTAAGTATTTAGTTGAATTTACAGCCTTCAGATTTGTGTGACTTCCTGTGTAATCAAAATTTAGCAGACTTCTTTTAGAGCTCATGTGAATAACTTCACACTTTTCTTTATTCAGGGTCAATTGCCATTTTTCGCACCATTCACATATCTTATCTAAATCATTTTGTAATTCATTTTGGTCATCTGATGACTTTACAAGGCAGTAAATGACAGCATCATCCGCAAACAATCTAAGATGGCTACTCAGATGGTTTCCTATGTCATTAATATAGATCAGGAACAATAGAGGGCCTATAACACTTCCTTGGGGAATGCCAGATATTACTTCTGATTTACTCGATGACTTTCCATCTATTACTACAAACTGTGATCTTTCTGACAGAAAATTACGAATTCAGTCGCACAATTGAAGTGATATTCCATAGGCATGCAGTTTGGTTAGAAGACACTTGTGAGGAACGGTGTCTAAAGCCTTCTGGAAATCTAAAAATATAGAATCAATTTGACATCCCCTGTCGATAGCACTCATTACTTCATGAGTATAAAGAGCTAGTTGTGTTTCGCAAGAACGATATTTTCTGAATCTGTGCTGACTATGTGTCAATAAATCGTTTTCTTCGAGGTACTTCATAATGTTCGAATGCAGTATATGTTCCAAAACCCTACTGCAAATCAATGTTAGTGATATGGGCCTGTAATTCAGTAGATTACTCCTACTTCCCTTTTTGGGCATTGGTGTGACTTGAGCAAAGTTTCCAGTCTGTAGGTAACAGATGTTTCTGTGAGCAAGTGGTTGTATATAATTGCTAAATATGAGGCTATTGTATCAGCATACTCTGAGAGGCACCTGACTGGTATACAATCTGGACTCATGTTGCTTCCTGCTGACCTGCCAGCAAGACAAATGTTCGCTCTGAAAGTTCTTCCTCAGGTGATAGTGGACAGCAAATGGCCATTGGCCATGGAACATTCTGTGGCCAGAGAAAGCCCATTTCCATCTCCAAATATATATCAATACGTAGAATTGCAGAATATGGGCAACGGAAAATCCACACACACATCAACTGGTACCATTCATTCTGCAAAGATGACTGTGTGGTGCAGTTTGGCGGCATTGTTTATCATAGGCCTGTATTTTTTTGAGGACATGACTCCTATGTTACCTGTATTGTTGCTGGTAGATGCTATGAGTCTCTTCTGCATACTGTCAGTCCAGCCCTTCAGCAGCATGGATATGTGGATAGAATCATTGTTATCCAAGATGAGACTGCTCTGCACATTCCATGGCCATTGAAGTGGCTGCTGCAGAGGCATTTTGGAAATGCTAGAACTATCAGCCGTAATTTCCCTACAGCCAAGCCATCCAGATCACTTGATATTAGTGCGTGTAACTTCTGGTTGTGCTCCAATTATGATCATGGCTGAATTGAAGTCATGCATTGCACAACACATTCTGATTGTGACCACCTGAGACACTCAAATCTGTTGTAGGACATGCTGTTTCTTATTTTCAACTTGGGGCAGAAAATAGTGGACAGTATATTGAACATGGCTTATGCCAGTCTCATGACAATTAAAAACCAATGTCATTTTACTTTTTTATGCAATTTTTTGCCCCAGGACAGTTAAAAACTAATGTTATGTTGCTTTTTATGTGGTTTTTGGGTCTCAGAATAATTAAAAACCAATTTTTCCCATCTGATGTGACTACACATTCCAGACTGAACTACTACTCCCGTCTCAGCCCACATGTGCATGATCTGATTGAGGGAGGGGGGGGGGGATCCTTGCCTGTTGTTCCTTTCTGGAACTTTCCAGAAGGGGAGTAATATGGTATTCACTGAAAGTAGCTGGTTATAACAATTATTTAGTAAAGGTATTGACAATGGTACCCTTACAAGGTATGTCCTAGATATACAGTTTTTCTTCTTTTAAATATTGCTAACATTTCTTGCTGTTTGTATATTCTCTTCAATACCAGTACTTCGATGTTAGGTATTCTTGCTGTCCATGGTATTTTTAAGCAATGGTAAATCCACATTTCAAAAACCTCTATTTTCCTTGTTGTCGTCAAATTTAGTATCCATCCTTAAAAACCATAGAAGAGTACAGACTGCATGTTGCATCTTACAAACTGAAGCCTAAGATTTTGGTCTAGCTCTGCACTTACAATGTTTTCATAAAAGTTAACAAAACTCTCATAAGTGTTCTCTGTGTGACACTTTTATCTCCATGTCTGATTTCCAATCTTCACCGAGTTACATCCCAATTTAAACCTCTCTACATTTTGTATTAAGGAGCCATGAATCATAGGTTTGCATTTGTAAAGAAGTTGGTCTGTCATGTGACAATCGTAGAATGTGCCTTTTTGACATTCATGTTCAGATCTTGATTACCGCACTAATATCCTACTATGCAAGGGCTCCCATACCTATGGAAAAGGGGGGACCAAGGACCCCAACCCCTAACTCTCAGGGAAAGAAAAAAATAGGGTATTCAGGTATTTTTCTTTCAAGCAACCACTACAAAAATCAGTATTACATAGCTTTTAAACATGTTTGAACCTAAAATTTTTTTATGGCTACTCAAAAGCCATTCATCTTCCAAAATATTAAAGACAGACGATACCTTCAGATCTAGCGACCCCTCCCTCCCTCCCCCCCCCCCCCCCCCCTGCAAAAAAAAAAAAAAATAAAATAAAATAAAATAAATAAATAAATTAAAATAAAAAAATTATTTTATGGGCACCCTTGTTACCATGTTGATGATATCTAAATTATCAGCTCTCAATACTGTATTGTGTCCATAGCGAATGTTGTTGATGAAGATTCCATCAGCCACTATGCCTCACTCTGTACCACCAAGTGCCTCCTGGAAAATACTTTCCAAGTACAAATGTAATAATGGAAGTGACAGAACTCATCTTAGTTGGACTACTCTATAGATATTAATCAAGTCAGTGGCTCCATTATGAAACTTAATGTGTGGTGTCTGATTCCAATATCAGTTCTCTATACAGCATCATCCCCCTTCCCTTCGTTGAGTGGTCAGCATATCAGACTGCCATGCAGTGGGCCAGGTTCGATTCCCGGCCAGGTCAGAGATTTTCTCCACTTGAGGACTGGGTGTTATGCTGTCCTTAGCACCATTTCATCATCATCAACATTAGCATTCCAGTTGCCCAATGTGGCGTCAACTGAAAGGTCTTGCGACAGGCCCTTGGAATTCCCCCATGTGGGGATCCAAATCCCTGGATCGATTTAGACTAAATTTGGCATTGAAACAACAGGCCTAAGGGTATCAGCACTGTGGGGTGCTACCATAGGAGCAGGGATATGGGCAAAAACGTATTTTTCTGGCCCCTGGTGTATAGGCTGCCCTGCACAAAAAAGAAACTGTTTTCTGGCCCCCAACATGTAGGCCTACTTTATTGGACTGTATTGCAAGTCTGCACATGCCAGTGAGCTTGGCATAGGACAGGTTGAGGTGGATAAAGAAGGGGATGGACAGTGCAAGGGAGAGATGTAGAGGGGTAGTGGGCAGATGGAGTTGGAAAGAGAGAGGGAGAGGAGGATGTGGTCGGAGGGAAGGAGGAGGAAGATACTGTCAGAAGAGGGGAGGTGGGTGGAAATGGGGAAAGAGATGAAGAGACAGAGAGAGAGAGGGGAAGAGGAGATAAACAGATTGAGCTGGGAGAAATAGTTGGACACAGAGAACAGTAGGAGTAGGTGTGTTCCACACGGTATGTGTGCCAAACACATACATGGGTGAAGCAATGGGGAAAAGGCTGGTAATCGATAAAAGAAATGCCTACAGTCTTATCCTCATCATAACAGTTTTGCATTAGGACTTGCAATGAATTACTGCATTTTTGCACCTAAACCTTTCCTAAATCTAAATTGTACCTCACCAACGAATTTCTCAAATTTTTCAGATAATATTTGCTGGATTACTTCCAGAAATTTTCAAACAATGACTCATAAGACCACTGAGACTGATTTTCTCATATTGTTCCTTTTTGGTTGGTAAGGGGATGAAAGTTGTTAATAGCCACTGTATCATAAATTTTGTTACAAAGTTTATGTAAGACTGATAACTTCTACATGAAAAAGTTCAAGGAGTTCCACCAGAATTTCATCAGGTCTTGTTGCTTTCTTAGTTTTTGAGTGTCATGTGGTTTTCTTGATTTCGTCTTTCATAATTAGGGTACAGTTAGATTATCATTCCTAGAAACTCAACATTTGGTCTATCAACTAAAAGATGTCCTTAATGTAGTAAGTTCATATCTGTTTCTTCTCTGCAGCATTCCTGTACAGTCATGCTAAATTTGATTTCTATAAATCACTTCAGATAGGTTTTCGGGACAATGCCATCATGAAAGATCTGGTCGATTCCACTTCCCTATCTAAAATAGCTGAGCTAGAAAACTAAGCCTATCAGAAGCAAGATATTTGTAACCCTACAGTAAAAATCTAAAGCATTATCACTGAGCAAAGTTTGTGGTTGATCTACATCATAGGGGTCATTCATACTGGCCACTGTCTGGCCCTCTCAGTAAATATTTAAACCATGTTCCACTGATATGTATAACCAGTATGATATTGTTGGTAGCAGAGGCAGAGTCCCATCAATATGAATTGCAAATTAATTCAAAGTGCAGACCAGCTGCGCACGCACACGTGAGCATACGCGCATACTCAAGTGTCTAAATTGCCGTCCACAGTGACACAGATCTTGCCTTTTCAAATGCTTCCTGCAGATTGCCCCACAGGTCAGTATGGGACTCCCTTTATAGATGGTACTTATGTTCCTCATTAATTGTGACAAACAACCCATAATGTCAATCACCACTCTGAATTACAAATCTTCATTGTTATGTGTGCTATTTTAAAATTAAAGACGCCAAACAATGCATGCTGACATCATTAAAATGTGTGCTCTAATAAATTTTTGGATGAATAGTTCTGCCCTGGCCATAAGTCAAGTGACAGCAATTTTCACACAATTAGAACATTGTTTAGCCTTAGTGAATTGTGCTCTAGCATTTACAGCCTATATGTATGTGGCACATCAGTCTTATAGGATATGAGCTGCTCTTTCTGCTGATGTCATCCTAATTATTGATGTAGTTCTTGTAGAATTTAAATTATGGGCAAAACTATGCAAGGATCTAATTAATTAATCAATCAAAAATTACAATTTAACACTGAAAACTTCCAATCTAAATGCTGTTTGTTTATCTGATTTGTGTAACTAGTTACACCTACTTAATTTATGCACTTCTCTGATTAAGTGCATAAACAAGCACTTTTATTTGGCAAATAGATCTTTCCAGTTACTTAATTAGTTTAAATCTTATTATAGTTATTGCTAAAAGCTGTTACCAGATCCTCTTCTACTTATGAATTAATTAAATACTTCACTCCCATAGTCAATGTATACATCAAAATAACCACCTCATTGACCTCTTTAATCAGGTGTATTGCAGTTTGATAAAGCTTAGTGATTTACAGTCCTTGGGTGTAAATGTATATCATGATGATTGTCTTTGTGCTAACTGCCAAAAACATTTGTGATGTCACAATACTACTGTGCTAGTGAATCTGACAGAAACATGTAGGTTACGCCACTCCCACCAAGCTCCAACATCACACCCACTAAACGTCAGAGTTGTGTGTAGGCGAGTGGTGATCCGCTCAAGCCATCTCAGAGTTCTTTGCAGTCTGTCATGTCTCATATTATAAACAGTTGTCTGTACAGCTACGTACAGTGTTGTGTTCTGTGTCCATCAATCTGTGTCCAGTTTGCCACATCAGGAGACAAATTAGCATAACATCTAGGACGCAGCCCCAAGAGATAGGTAACATTACTTTCCATCATATAAAAGAGCATGTGTGTTGTATCAGTCATTTATGCTACCCATGACCGATTAGAGAGGTACAACCTCAGATGTACGATATTTCCGACCTGAGACAAAAATTTGACAGTGGCGCCCCATCCCTCCCCCTCGAGCATTTGTGATAGGACATCAAGAATATATTTAAATAATAATAATAATAATAATAATAATAATAATATCAATTTTTCAACAATATGTTCATTTTGTAGTGAAGATCTTCATGAAAAGTTTAATATAAAAGACATATTATTTGGTGTTATGTGTGCCTAAGTGCAGTGCTATTCCTTTTCACACAGCATTTTTCTGCCACATGTCACTGTATTTCACTCTGTGGAATTCAAACATGTGTATTTTGTAATGGAAGCCATCATACCTATATTCAGGACAGTGGAATTGAAAATGTCCTGTGGTGCCTGTCCTACTCCCAGTCAGCTGGTTTTACATCTTAACACCCCCTTTAAAAAATAAATAAATAAATAAATAAAATAAAATAAAAAAACCTCACAATTAGTACCGTGTGGGATTATTTGTGACCAGGATAAAATTTGCACTCTTTATTTCCTATTAGATAATAACTTTCTCTTTTGTGTGACATAAAATTAAATATAGGAAACATAAAACCAGTAAAGACAAGAGAGAAGCAAGACAGTACATATTTCTTCAGTTCTTAGGTCCTAGCATTTTTTTCCTCTCTAATCTTGCTACAGTGCATTACAAGGCATGCTTTTCCTTTTTTTTTTTTTTTTTTTTTTTTGTGGTTTCAGGGCGCACAACTTCAATGGTCATTAGCGCCCTGACTACGTTAAGAATGCACCGTGAGGCACAAGTTTAAAACAACAACTAAAAGGGAAAACACGATAAAAGACAGACTGACAGGCATAGGATTAAAAAACAGCATCATCAAATGTCCTTAGAGAGGTTTGTCAAATTGATAAAACGAAGAACACGAGCAGCTGCTCGTGGGTCATCCGCTAAAATGGCATCTAAAGTACATGGCAGGTTAAGATCTAGACGCAGTGTGTTAAAATCCGGACAGGACATTAAAATGTGGCGGACCGTCAGCAATTGCCCACATGGGCAGAACGGCGCCGGCGCAGCCGTCAGCAGATGGCGATGGCTGAACCGGCAGTGTCCAATGCGTAACCGGGCCAAAACGACCTCCTCCCGCCGAGAAGGGCGGGAGGAGGACGTCCAAGCCGCGGGAAGAGGTTTCAAGGCCCGAAGCTTGTTGTCTGTAAGTGCAGCCCAATCGGCTTGCCACAGCGATAAAATGCGCCGACAAATAACCCTGCTACAATCTGATGAAGGGACACAACAAGAAGCTGTCCGAGGCTGGAGGACCGCAGCCTTGGCCGCGGCATCTGCAGCTTCGTTCCCAGGGATACCGACATGGCCAGGGACCCACATAAAGCTAACCGGAGAACCGATGTCCACCAGCTGCTGAAGAGAGCGTTGGATCCGGTGTACGAAAGGGTGAACCGGATACAGATCACTGAGGCTCTGGATGGCGCTCAGGGAATCGGAGCAGATGACATAAGCAGAATGTCGGTGGCAGCAGATGTAAAGAACAGCCTGGTAGAGGGCAAAGAGCTCAGCTGTGAAGACCGAACAATGGCCATGGAGCCGGTATTTGAAACTTTGTGCCCCGACAATAAAAGAACACCCGACCCCGTCATTGGTCTTGGAGCCATCTGTATAAATGAAGGTCATATTGATGAACTTCGAATGAAGTTCAACAAAACGGGAGTGGTAGACCGAACCGGGGGTAACCTCTTTTGGGAGCGAGCTGAGGTCAAGGTGAACGCGGACCTGAGCCTGGAGCCAAGGTGGCGTGTGGCTCTCGCCCACTCGAAAGGTTGCAGGGAGTGAAAAATTAAGGTGTTGAAGGAGGCGACGAAAGCGAACTCCAGGGGGTAGCAGGGCAGCTTTCCTTTCTGTGAAACACTCTACTACCTCATCAAAGTCTGTCAAACATTTGGTACATGAAAAAATAAAAATATCACTGTCTGATACCAAGAAAGCTGTTAATACAAGCAGTACTCAAGACTGATGTGGTTTCTCAATTTGATTGCATCCATTTTGTCACTGTCTGCTACATAAAATAAAATAGGCCTTTCTAATATTATAGCAAAAAGCACCAAATAAGCGAGACTATTTTGGCACAAATGGTCTTTTCTATCTATCTCATTTACATAAATAACACAGCATAATATAAGTCATGAAGTACCAATATCAAATGCCTATTACAAGCAAAAAGTTTTGTTTTAGGAAATAGTTTCACATTTCATTCACATGCTCCAATTTTTCAAGCATGAGATTAAAAAGTAGTAGTAGCACGAAACTTTTATATAAATTTGGATTTGTTGTATTCTTCCATATAATTTTGTGATGTCCCAGTTTCTTCTCCTTCTTCATTCTAACAAACAATTTTGCTATTACTGTTTCTGTAACTATTCTGGCCATTGTCAAAACTTATTCTCCACTTAACTTCACTAACCCTGCCACAATCACCGGTTTATTTATCCCACATTTATTCTCCAGTCAGGCATTATCATGTGTTTATACAACGCGTTTTCCATGCTATTTCGAGAATATAGCTTAAGCGGCTGCTAACCGGGGTCTTCACAACTGGTCCTTAGTAGTGTAGCGATCGGCAAAAATTTTCTGTCAACATTTCATGTACTTGGATACATCGAGAAGATAATATGTAATCTCTCTTACCTGTTATTCCTATTAGTTGTTTATTTCCACTCTGGTAGCGTGGATCTCACTAATAATTATAACAATGTTTATCATTCGCACAATCAATCAACCACATAAACAAAGAGTGATTGGTATTCACTCTTTCGAGTTTATTCGGCTCAGCTTGTATAGCCTCACCCCTTTTGTTTGCGGGAAAGTTTTTATTTCCTGATGCAGTGGGAGTTCCTCTGGCAGAAACATATGTACGCTATGCAAGAATTCAAAAATCAACTTATGATCCTTTCAGAAATCAGCTTATAATGTGTTCAGATGTTCAAAACCCAACACAGATGTGTTTCAAAATCATATGAATAATCAATAGACCAACATGCACTGGATGGTAGGTACCCAGGCCTGGAGAGATATGTGATGCAGGCATCAGTATTGTTGTGACAAGTAAAATTTAATTGACTGCTTAGTGTAACAGTCAGTACAAAAACAAGTATTATGAAACAACATCAAAAATCTCTGTTACAGTTCAGTGATATAAAAGAATGAACCGATTAAGTTTACCATGTGAAGATTGATTTGTATATGATACTTTTTTACCTGCTGTGGAACACATGCATGTTATAGGCACTTCCCTCTCTTCAGTATCCTAATTAGCCTAGTAAGTAAGTGTGGATGGGTATAGTTTTTTTGAGAAAATTTAGATCATGGTCGTATGACTTACCTCATACCCAAGATTTGTGAAAGGAAAAAAACTGTCGAGTGTTAGGTAAAATACTACTACTACTACTACTACTACTACTAGAATTTTAAGGATACGCCTTCAGTTTTCCACCTTGATGGCATAATTAAACAAGCTGCCATGTAAGCTACTCAGGTTTCTAATTGGATATCACACTTACATAAGTGATGATATTGTTGCATCCATATTTTCAACTGTTAATACCTATAACAAGTACAGATAATATTTCGAGGTATTATTATTATTTTTATTATTATCTGCTGTATTACTAGCAGCAGCAGCAGCAGCAGCAGCAGCAGCAGCAGCAGTAGTAGTAGTAGTAATACTGTTATTGTGTGTCAAAGTAAGGTCTAGAATTTCTGTTAAAAAAAAATACCTTTCACACAGTTTTCTGTATTCACAAATCAGTTCCAGTGTTGCATATTTGCTTCAGCTGTAGTGCCTTGGACATCACTCCATCTGCAAGGGTATCTTCTCTTGAAGCAGTGTTGGATGATTAGTGTGCTCCACTGCCTGTTATGTTGCCCCACATTCACTTTCATGGTTGGCACCGATTCCCCATCTGTGTAGGGTTTCTCTAGTTCTGACGTTGCCTGATAAGATCTTGTGCAGGCGTTGCTGGTGTGTTTCGCCTTGCACCAAATAAGCGAGACTTTTTTCAGCACAAATGGTAATGCCTATTACACCTATTACAAGCAAAAAGTTTTGTTTTAGGAAATAGTTTCACATTTCATTCACATGCTCCAGTTTTTCAAGCATGAGACTAGAAAGAAGTAGTAGTAGTAGTACAAAATTTTTATATGAATTTGGAATTGTTCCACGTTCACTTTCATGGTTGGCACCGATTCCCCATCTGTGTAGGGTTGCTCTAGTTCTGACATTGCCTGATAAGATCTTGTGTAGGCATTGCTAGTGTGTTTGAAGGCCAGTAAAGGTATTTTGTTTGTTACTCTTATTTCATTTATTTTCTTGTGTAGGCATTGTTGGTGTGTTTTGTCTGTTGCAGTGGTCATAGGATACCTGCGTACAAGTTCCAGGCTGTTCCTGCAAATTTCCTTATTGTGTCATTACTGGTCTTTAGTTTTTGTCTAATTGGCTGTAAACTTTTTTTTTGTATGTATGTATGGGAACAGTTCAGTGTGGTGATAAGGTACAAGGTGTGCCTAAAAAGTTCATTGAATGGTGTAAGAAAGTAAATGATACAGGGCTTAGAAACAAAATATTTTAAAAGTAATCTCCATTAGCTACAACACACTTTTGACATTGGTCATAATGCTCTTGGAAACTTTCAGCAACACTTCTTGTCAAATTACTTGAAGCACCACAAAAGTCTGTGAAGTACAAGCCTTTCATGGCTAATTTAAGGCAGGAAACAAAAAGAAGCACCCCTAGTACCAAATCTTGAGAATAAGGAGTGTCTGATGAACATTTGTCTAGCAAGGTTGATCATGCAGGTGTTGTGGATACCCAACAATTCATGAGCATGGTGCCTTGAGTAATTCTACAAGAGTTTAATGACAGCTTTCCAACTAATGCCAGAAGTGTGTTGTAGCTAATGGGGATCACTTTGAAGGCCAGTAAAGGTATTTTGTTTGTTACTCTTATTTCATTTATTTTCTGAAACCATTCACAAAACTTTTCAGATGTACCTTGTATTTTGGGCAATTCTTTTTCCTTTCTTCCTAAAACATTTCTGCTTATGCAGATAATTCACAGAGCCTCTTTCATGCTTCACTTTTCCCCCACAATTTATCATTTAGCATCTCCTCCCATTGCAGTCCTCTCCTGTTCACATCATCCTTCACCTGATCTCTCCATCTTGTTTGTGGTCTTCCAATTCTGTCCATCTTAGAGCTTTTCTTGGAAGCCTTTCTGGTCCCATTCTTTAAAAGTGACCAAAATATTTAAGCCTTTTGCTCTCCATAGTTTCTTTTAGGGGGCTTTCATATTGTTTCACTCCATATCCTGGCCCTTCTTGCCTTAGCCAGATCTTTGTTCAAATCCATCATTCTGATGCAAAGGTCAAAACTGGAAGATAATATGACTTGCACATCATGATCTTTGCTTTGGCAGGTGTTTTCCAATTTCTAACCATGCCCAATATACAACCATAAAATTTTGAACAATTTTCTATTCTCTATGAAATTTAATCATTGGCACTTCCAGTCTTGATTAATTTACTTCCTAGATACTCAGAGGTATCTATTTCATTAATGTTTTTTCCTGCAACTTACATCCTTCACTTTTTGTTAAGTTTATTTCCATGCCTGCTTCTTCAGTTTCTCTTTGCCAGGTATTTAGTTGTTCTTCCAATTTCCGCTATTTTCTTCACAAATCATCACATAATCTACATATGCTATGATTTCCATGTCACCTGCTGTTGACCCTTGGTGAACTTTTCTTATGATGTTGTCTGTCAATATATTATTAATCACTGATGGGAGCACACTTTTTTGTCAGATCCCTCTGTCCATTCTAAACCTTTCCGATTTTTTGCCCATGTTTCCAATTCTCATTTGCATTCCTTTTACAATTCCAAGTCATAGCTCTTGCCTTCTAACAGCATCATAGGCCCTTTTTATATCTGTGAATGCAATTGTGATGCCATTCCCATATTTTTTCTAAAACCTTTCTGGCTGTAAATAAGGCATCTATACTTGATCTTCCATGTAAAAATTGTTGTTACTGTTCTCTTAATTGTGTTCCTGATTTTCTGTAAAATTATGTTTTCATAAATCTTCATGCAGTGGCATGGTAGTGCTAATCCTCCATAATTCTCACAGAGCATCTTGTTAGCCTTCTTAATAGTAGGTATAATCATCAGGAATTTTTCCATGTGTGCCTCAGTATTATATACGGTCACTGAATTCTAGTAGGTCCACCAGCTTTGATTAGTTCCACTGTGATGCCATCTACTCCAGGAGTTCTGTCATTTTTCATTTCCAATGCAGCTTTCTCTGTATTCAACATTTGCAGATTTTCTATTTCCTCTGTGATGGTGGCATTTTTTCTTCTTCCTTTGGCTCATCACATGTATTTGTTGTATCCTCTCATTTGTATAGTTTTTGGGAGTATTTTCCATACTTCCAGAACTACTACCGCCACCCACATGAGTTTTATATCTTTATTCAAAGCTTTTGAAGTATTTTCTCCTCAAGATTCTCTTCTATCTCTTTCGTGAATTGTTCAGAAGCCATCTTCTTAGGCAGTGCTATTGTCACGTAGTAGAAGGTGTGAGTAGATGAATGACGAACACTAACTTCACTTAACAAAGGTTTATTCAGCACTTGCACATACAAGAGTGCGGAGCTAACTGCCTCCGGCCAGGACACATACAGTATATATACAGCTACAGAACATTCCAGTACAATGATTCTTGTGATTTGTGTATACTTCTAGAATGTACTCGAACTGAATATACAAAACGAAATTTCGCAGTTCAGGTGACGTTTGTTCAAACGAACCTCCATGCAACAGCCTAGTATCATAACCACTACACTACGGCGACTGTGCTACTCAGCTTCTTCTGCAACATTGCTCCCTCCTTAACAGAACAGCACCTCGGTGTTACGTCCCCCTAGTCTGGGAACGAGTCATCGGTCCTGCATACTCCAACTCTCGATCACTGACGTTTGCCCTGGTGGTGATCTTCTTAGAACTTCCCTTGCCGCTACATTCTTCGTCAGCTTTCCGCTTGTTGCCTGTTGCTGTAGCTTTGAATTTACCCTGGGTTGCAGGATCCTTATAGGGCTACATTCGAAGGATGTGGACCATATCTCTGATCTTTTGTTGGTAGACAACAGGGCGGTGGCTCACGTCATACCTTCGGCGATCGTTTTCTTGAGCCTGCAGCGTGCGGGCTCAAGCTAACTGCCGAGCTTCCTCAGCTCTGGTTAACACCTGGCCGGTTTAGTTGTTGTCCACGTCATTGGGATATAACAGAAACTCAGTGTCCATTGTCATTGTTGCCTCATGCCCATGAACCAGGAAAAATGGCGTAAGTCCTGTGGTGTCTTGTTTGGCAGTGTTGTAGGCAAACATCACGAAAGGTAGCACCTCATCCCAGTTGCTCTGCTCATCATTGACGAACATTGATAGCATGTCGATCAAAGTCTTATTAAGGCATTCAGTAAGACCGTTAGTTTGCAGATTGTAGGCAGTCGTCATGTGATGAGTAATGTTGCACAAACGGTTTATTTCTGTCACAAGACTTGATTGAAAAACTTTCCCTCAATCCCTCAATCCCTAACTAAAGACAATGTCTTCTACGATGAATTTGGCTACCTTGAATGCTTCGGCTCTTTTCACAGCTGTTGTAATGGCATAGCTTGTCAGATAATCAGTGCAAACAATAATCCATCTATTTCCACTAGAAGAGGAAGTCAATCCCAACATGCTGGAAAGGCGTTTCGGCTGGTGGAATTGGTATGAGTTGGCCAGGTGGTTTCTGAGGAACTGCCTTTCTCCTCTGGCACTCTCGACAGTGTGACACACAGTGACAGACACTCCTATAAATGAACCTGGCCAGAAAAATCTCTTTCAGATCCTATCGTATGTATTAATAAATCCCAAATGTCCGGCCTCACATGTGTCATGGATTTCTGCAGAACATCTAAGCACGTGTGTTTAGGAATCACTAATAGCCACCTCTTTCCAAACGGATCAAAGTTTTTCTTGCAAAGTAATCCGTTAACTACCTTAAATTGTCCTTTCACATCCTCTGACTGATTTAAGGCAAGCATAGTTTGAGATATCTTTGTGTCTTTCTTCTGCTCAGCAGATAGATCCTGGAGTGCAGCGAGACAGTCACTATCTTCGTCTAAGTCTTGATGGTCTTGCACAGGGTTTCTTGAGAGACAGTCGGCAACTTGGTGTTTTCTTCCACTTTTGTACACTATGGTAATGGCATACTCTTGGAGACATAGTGCCCACCTGGCGAGTCATCCTGTTAGATCCTTAAGACCTGTCAACCAACAAAGTGAATGATGGTCTGTAACAACTATGAATGGCCTTCCATAGAGATACTGTCGAAATTTGTACATGGTCCAGATCACCACAAGACACAAAAGCCAAGAGAATCTACTGAACTACAGAACTACAGAAAGAGAGTAAGTGCCCCAGAAACGTAGGTTGTAACCTTCTCCTTTCTATCCAAAATTTGCACCAGAACAGCACTGATCCCATACCCTCTGGCATCTGTGTGTAGCTCTGTAGGTGCTCTCTCATCATACAGATCAAGTACAAGGTCAGTCATCAGAGCTTTTCACAGCCCATCAAAAGAATCTTGTTGCGCACCACCCCAGATAAATTTAGCACCAACTTTTTAACAACTCTTGGAGTGCCCTGGCTTTGATACAACGGTCTTTGATGAAACAATGGTAATCAGAAAACAATCCGAGGAAGCTTCTCACATCTTTTAGGAATAAGAAATTCCATTATAGCTCTCACCTTTTCTGGGTCTGGCCGCACACCTTCATTTGACACAAGGTGTCCAACTATTTTGATTTCTTCTGCTCCAAAGAGACACTTTCTTGGATTAAGTTTCAGTCCACCTTGTTGGAGACAATAAGAACGGCCCTCAGTCTTTTTGTGTGTTCATCAAATGTCTCTGAGAACACCATAACGTCATCCAAATAACAAAGACACATTGTCCACTTCAGCTGACTTAGAAGATTATCCATCATCCGTTCAAAAGTTACTGGTGCATTACAGAAAACAAACAGCATTACCTTAAACTCACACAGGCCCTCAGGGGGTGATGAATGCAGTTTTCTCACTTTCTACTTCAATTTGCCAGTATCCCAAGTACATGTCAATTGTTGAGAAAAACTTTGCCCCCTTCCGACAATCAAGTGTATCGTCAATTCATGGAAGAGGGTAAATGTCCTTTTTAGTTATCTTATTAAGCTTCCTATAATCAACACAAAAGTGCCAACTGCCATTCTTTTTCCTGACAAGAACCACTGGTGATGACCATGGTCTCTGCGAAGCCTGAATGATGTCATTCTTCATCATTTTCTCTACCTCATTGCGAATTATTCAATGTTCCATTCTTGACACATGCTATGGTCTCCAGTGCTAATCCGGTGCTTCACCATCGATTTGTCTAATTTGCTCTTCACCTATGGATTGAAGCATTCAGAGAACTCTTGAAGAATGGCAAGTAGCTGCTTCTGTTGTTCCTTAGTGAGATCTGGTGATAGCCAAGCTAGAAGATCTTGTCTCGTAGTGGTAGTGTTAATTTCGTCCACAGACTTGGCATGGGAGGTTTCTATGATGCTCAACTGTTCTGCAATTAACGGCTCAGCATTTGCTATGCACATGCGTCTTGGAAGGATCTGTGGTTCTCGGCGACAGTTAACAACTATCCACAATTCACCGAATCCGTTCTGAAACAAGACAACAGAGGCTGGGATGACCAAGTTATTCTTCAGTGGTATGCTTCTCTTACATTCCACTACAAGATCCATGGGATGATGCATGGCACGACACATGACAGTTACCTTTCTAGCGCTGACTGCAGGAATGATCACTTCATCCAGCACACGGATTCACATCTTCCTGTCCACAGTATCTCATCTTGTCCAGCATAATCTTTGAGTGACCACAATCTATAATTGCCTGAGAAGCTTTCAAAAAGACCCATCTGAGAATGACATGACTACACTCTTCTAAGATGACGAATTCTAAGGGCTGTGTATGGGCACTTATACCCACACGAATGACACATCTTCCTGTAGGTTTTACATATTCCCCACTAGCCACCCTCAGCAGAGATGTTTTGTTGTCAGTGAATACGGTTTTCTGCAACTGGCGACAGTACTTCTCTGAAATGACTGAATATGATGCCCCAGAGTCCACAAGAGCTTGGGCTGGTCAGCCATCCATGAGGATGTCGATGTAGTTTCCTACCTTTTTGTAGTGATCGATGGTGGAGGATTTCTCCCTTCTACATCTACATCCATACTCCACAAGCCACCTCCCGGTGTGTGGCGGAGGGTACCTTGAGTACCTCTATCAGTTCTCCCTTCTGTTCCAGTCTCGTATTGTTCGTGGAAAGAAAGATTGTCAGTATGCCTCTGTGTGGGCTATAATCTCTCTGATTTTATCCTCATGGTCTCTTCGCGAGATATACGTAGGAGGGACCAATATACTGCTTGACTCCTCGGTGATGGTATGTCCTTAAAACTTCAACAAAAGCCCGTACCGAGCTACTGAGCGTCTCTCTTGCAGAGTCTTCCATTGGAGTTTATCTATCAGTAACGCTTTCGCGATTACTAAATGATCCTGTAACGAAGCACGCTGCTCTCTGCTTGATCTTCTCTCTCTGTTCTACACTACTGGCCATTAAAATTGCTACACCAGGAAGATGCGCAGATGATAAATGGGTATTCATTGGACAAATATATTATATTAGAACTGACATGTAATTACATTTTCATGCAATTTGGGTGCATAGATCCTGAGAAATCAGTACCTAGAACAACCACCTCTGGCCGTAATAATGGCCTTGAGACACGTGGGCATTGTGTCAAACAGAGTTTGGATGGCATGTACAGGTACAGCTGCCCATGCAGCTTCAACACGATACCACAGTTCATCAAGAGTAGTGACTGGTGTATTTTGACGAGCCAGCTGCTCGGCCAACATTGACCAGACATTTTCAATTGGTGAGAGATATGGAGAATGTGTTGGTCAGGGCAGCAGTCTAACATTTTCTGTATCCACAAAGGCCTGCACAGGACCTGCAACATGTGGTTGTGCATTATCCTGCTGAAATGTAGGGTTTCGCAGGGATCGAATGAAGGGTAGAGCCACGGGTCATAACACATCCACTGTTCAAAGCACTGACAATGCGAACAAGAGATGACCGAGACGTGTAACCAATGGCACCCTATACCATTACGCCGGGTGATACGCCAGTATGGCGATGACGAATACGCGCTTCCAATGTGCGTTCATACGATGTCGCCAAACACGGATGCGACCATCATGATGCTGTAAACAGAACCTGGATTAATCTGAAAAAATGATGTTTTGCCATTCGTGCACCCAGGTTCGTTGTTGAGTACACCATTGCAGGCCCTCCTGTCTGTGATGCAGCATCAAGGGTAACGGCAGGCATGGTCTCCGAGCTGATAGTCCATGCTGCTGCAAACGTCGTTGAACTGTTCGTGCATATGGTTGTTGTCGTGCAAATGTCCCCATCTGTTGACTCGGGGATCGAGACGTGGCTGCACGATCCTTTACAGCCATGCGGCTTAGATGCCTGTCATCTTGACTGCTAGTGATACGAGGCCATTGGGATTCAGCACGGTGTTCCATATTACCCTCCTGAATCCACCGATTCCATATTCTGCTAACAGTCATTGGATCTCAACCAACGTGAGCAGCAGTGTCACGATACGATAAACCGCAATCACGATAGGCTACAATCCGACCTTTATCAAAGTCGGAAACACTATGGTACGCATTTCTCCTCCTTACACGAGGCATCACAACAACATTCACTAGGCAACGCCAGTCAACTGCTGTTTGAGTATGAGAAATCGGTTGGAAACTTTCCTCATGTCAGCACGTTGCAGATGTCGCCACTGGCGCCAACCTTGTGTGAATGATCTGAAAAGCTAATCATTTGCATATCACAGCATCTTATTCCTGTCGGTTAAATTTCGTGTCTGTAGCATGTCGTCTCCGTGGTGTAGCAATTTTAATGGCCAGTCGTGTATCAACCCTATCTGGTATGGATCCCACACCGGTGAGCAGTGGGCAAACAAGTATGCTGTAACCTAATTCCTTTGTTCGGACTGCATTTCCTTAGGATTCTTCCAATGAATCTCAGTCTGGCATCTGCTTTACCGATTAATTTTATATGGTCATTCCATTTTAAATCACTCCTATTGCCTACTCCCAGATAATTTATGGAATTAACTGCTTCCAGTTGCTGACCTGCTATATTGTAGCTAAATAATAAGGATCTTTCTTTCTATGTATTTGCAGCACATTACACTTGTCTACACTGAGATTCAATTGCTATTTCCTGCATCATTGCAGGTCCTCCTGCATTTCAGTACAATTTTCCAGTGTTACAACCTCTCGATATACTACAGCATCATCCGCAAAAAGCCTCAGTGAACTTCCGATGTCATCCACAAGGTCATTTATATATATATTGTGAATAGCAGCAGTCCTACAACACTCCCCTGCGGCACACCTGAAATCACTCTTACTTCGGAAGACTTCTCCCTGTTCCTGTTGAGAATGACATGCTGCGTTCTGTTATCTAGGAATTCTTCAATCCAATCACACTATTGGTCTGATAGTCCATATGCTCTTACTTTGTTCATTAAATGACTGTGGGGAACTGTGTCAAACGCCTTGCGGAAGTCAAGAAGCATGCCATCTACCTGGGAACCCGTGTCTATGGCCCTCTGAGTCTAGTGGACAAATAGCCTGGGCGAGCTGGGTTTCACATGACCGCCTTTTTCGAAACCCATGCATTTTTCTACAGAGTAGATTTCTAGTCTCCAGAAAAGTCATTATACTCTAACATAATACGTGTTCCAAAATTCTACAACTATAGTTCTGCACATCTGTTCAACGTCCCTTCTTGAAAACGGGGATGACATGTGCCCTTTTCCAATATTTTGGAATGCTACGTTCTTCTAGAGACCTACAGTACACTACTGCAAGAAGGGGGGGGGGGGGGGGCAATTTCTTTCATGTCCTCTGTGTGAGATCGAACTGGTATCCCATCAGGTCCAGCGGCCTTTCCTCTTTTGAGCAACTTTAATTGTTTTTCTATCCCTCTGTCATCTATTTTGATATCTACCATTTTGTCATCTGTGCGACAATCTAGAGAAGGAACTACAGTGCAGTCTTCCTCTGTGAAACAGCTTTGGAAAAAGAAATTTAGTATTTCGGCCTTTAGTCTGTCATCCTCTGTTTCAGTACCATTTTGATCACAGAGTGTCTGGACAGTTTGTTAAGATCCACCTACTGCTTTGACATAAGACCAAAATTTCTTAGGATTTTCTGCTGAGTCAGTACATAGAACTTTACTTTCGAATTCATTGAACGCCTCTCGCATAGCCCTCCTCACACTACATTTTGCTTCGTGTAGTTTTTATTTGTCTGCAAGGCTTTGGCTATGTTTATGTTTGCTATGAAGTTCCCTTTGCTTTCATAGCAGTTTTGTACCTCGGTTGTTGTACCACGGTGGCTCTCTTCCATCTCTTATGATCTTGCTTGGCACATACTCATCTAATGCATATTGTACGATGGTTTTCAACTCTGTCCTGTGATTGGTGACCTCACCTGAAATAAAGGTCGCACCCTTTAGTTTTCCACGTTGTGGCGGCTAGGTAATCGGCTGGAGCTTGTAAACAGTGATGGAGACCTTGATCGGCATGTCGGGGAGTGTCCTCTCCAGCGGCTAGCTTGCTGCGATGGTGGCCTATGTCGTCCTGCACCCACATCTTCTCGTTCATCTTTGTTGTCCCGGAGTTGGCGTCGGCTAAGATTGGTCTGCTGTCTTTTGGTGCAGGCATCATCAAATACCCACCGCCTTTCTCGACAATAGCACACCACATGTCCCTGTCGTCCACAGTGGAAACATACCGGTTGGATATCCTGGGTCCTGCAGACGTCAGTCTTCCTAGGTGCCCAAACAGGTTCCTCATGCAGCATTGTAGGAATGTGACTTTGCCTGAGTCTCAACTTTTTTACCGTTTTAAAGGGAAATGAAGGACGAGAGATTGGATTCAATGTCTGTTCCACTTCCTCCCTTATGACCTCTTGAAGTGAAGTGCCTCGGTTTTTTGCTCGCCGTGCAATGCAAGTGCTTTCTGAACTTCCTTTCTCATTATCTGATGAGCACTTGTTAGACCAGTTTCTTTCCCCATCACAACATCGATAGAATGTTTGGAAGCCCTTCAAACTTCTTGCGTGTAAT
Source organism: Schistocerca serialis cubense (assembly GCF_023864345.2). NCBI lineage: Eukaryota > Metazoa > Arthropoda > Insecta > Orthoptera > Acrididae > Schistocerca > Schistocerca serialis. The sequence goes on from NC_064638.1 coordinate 363,640,098, forward strand.
TCTTTATTGATGCATTGTCTCGATATACTGGCACCATTTTACGAAGTTATCAGCTGCCAAAACTTCCTTCATGAGTAGGGCTTGATACATGTCCTCAGCAACACCCTTCATGAGATGTGCAAACTTACCTTCCTCCTTCATTCTAGGATCCACTATTTTACACAGCTCCAGAACGTCTTGAATGGAGGATGATGATGATGATGATTCTCCCGGACGCTGTGTCCTGCACTTTAATTTATCTTCAGCCTTGCACTTTAGTCGTTGTGTGTCGCCAGGATACTTCCGCCTCGAATACTTCCAAGCTTGTGAACTTCTCCTCATTGTTCTCATACCATTGCTTGGCAGTGCCCTCCAACTAGAAAGATACCTTAGCCAAACACACGGTGTCATCCTATTTGTTAAATTTGGCTATATGCTCGTATACTTTCAGCTACTTGTCTGGATCTTGGCCATCGTCGCCAGAGAACCCAGAAGGATGTCTCATGTGGTGGCACACAGTTGCTTTCATCATAACATTCTGTTTTTCGTCACATAAATGGCGGCTCTGTCGTGGCCTGATGGGAGCCACTGTGTAGTCGATAATGTGTGGTATCACAAGTTCCAATACCCAGTGTCTCCACCAGAATAATGTCACATAGAAGAAGGGGGTGAGTAGATGAATGACGAACACTAACTCTACTTAATGAAGGTTTATTCAGCACTTGCACATGTGAGCACAGAATGAACTGCCTCCGGCCAGAACACATACGGTATATATATACAGCTACAGAACATTCCAGTACAATGATTATTGCCATTTGTGGATACTTCTAGAATGTACTCGAACTGAATATGTTGTTGTTGTTGTTGTTGTTGTTGTGGTCTTCAGTCCTGAGACTGGTTTGATGCAGCTCTCCATGCTACTCTATCCTGTGCAAGCTTCTTCATCTCCCAGTACCTACTGCAACCTACATCCTTCTGAATCTGCTTAGTGTATTGATCTCTTGGTCTCCCTCTACGATTTTTACCCTCCACGCTGCCCTCCAATGCTAAATTTGTGATCCCTTGATGCCTCAAAACATGTCCTACCAACCGATCCCTTCTTCTAGTCAAGTTGTGCCACAAACTTCTCTTCTCCCCAATCCTATTCAATACCTCCTCATTAGTTACGTGATCTACCCACCTTATCTTCAGCATTCTTCTGTAGCACCACATTTGGAAAGCTTCTATTCTCTTCTTGTCCAAACTGGTTATCGCCCATGTTTCACTTCCATACATGGCTACACTCCATACAAATACTTTCAGAAACGACTTCCTGACACTTAAATCTATACTCGATGTTAACAAATTTCTCTTCTTCAGAAACGATTTCCTTGCCATTGCCAGTCTACATTTTATATCCTCTCTACTTCGACCATTATCAGTTATTTTACTCCCTAAATAGCAAAACTCCTTTACTACTTTAAGTGTCTCATTTCCTAATCTAATCCCCTCAGCATCACCCGATTTAATTTGACTACATTCCATTATCCTCGTTTTGCTTTTGTTGATGTTCATCTTATATCCTCCTTTCAAGACACTGTCCATTCCATTCAACTGCTCTTCCAAGTCCTTTGCTGTCTCTGACAGAATTACAATGTCATCGGCGAACCTCAAAGTTTTTACTTCTTCTCCATGAATTTTAATACCTACTCCGAATTTTTCTTTTGTTTCCTTTACTGCTTGCTCAATATACAGATTGAATAACATCGGGGAGAGGCTACAACCCTGTCTCACTCCTTTCCCAACCGCTGCTTCCCTTTCATGCCCCTCGACTCTTATAACTGCCATCTGGTTTCTGTACAAATTGTAAATAGCCTTTCGCTCCCTGTATTTTACCCCTGCCACCTTCAGAATTTGAAAGAGAGTATTCCAGTTAACGTTGTCAAAAGCTTTCTCTAAGTCTACAAATGCTAGAAACGTAGGTTTGCCTTTCCTTAATCTTTCTTCTAAGATACGTCGTAAGGTTAGTATTGCCTCACGTGTTCCAACATTTCTACGGAATCCAAACTGATCTTCCCCGAGGTCCGCTTCTACCAGTTTTTCCATTCGTCTATAAAGAATTCACGTTAGTATTTTGCAGCTGTGACTTATTAAACTGATAGTTCGGTAATTTTCACATCTGTCAACACCTGCTTTCTTTGGTATTGGAATTATTATATTCTTCTTGAAGTCTGTGGGTATTTCGCCTGTCTCATACATCTTGCTCACCAGATGGTAGAGTTTTGTCATGACTGGCTCTCCCAAGGCCATCAGTAGTTCTAATGGAATGTTGTCTACTCCCGGGGCCTTGTTTCGACTCAGGTCTTTCAGTGCTCTGTCAAACTCTTCACGCAGTATCTTATCTCCCATTTCATCTTCATCTACATCTACATCCTCTTCCATTTCCATAATATTGTCCTCAAGTACATCGCCCTTGTATAAACCCTCTATATACTCCTTCCACCTTTCTGCCTTCCCTTCTTTGCTTAGAACTGGGTTGCCATCTGAGCTCTTGATATTCATACAAGTGGTTCTCTTCTCTCCAAAGGTCTCTTTAATTTTCCTGTAGGCAGTATCTATCTTACCCCTAGTGAGACAAGCCTCTACATCCTTACATTTGTCCTCTAGCCATCCCTGCTTAGCCATTTTGCACTTTCTGTCGATCTCATTTTTGAGACGTTTGTATTCCCTTTTGCCTGCTTCATTTACTGCATTTTTATATTTTCTCCTTTCATCAATTAAATTCAATATTTCTTCTGTTACCCAAGGATTTCTATTAGCCCTCATCTTTTTACCTACTTGATCCTCTGCTGCCTTCACTACTTCATCCCTCAGAGCTACCCATTCTTCTTCTACTGTATTTCTTTCCCCCATTCCTGTCAATTGTTCCCTTATGCTCTCCCTGAAACTCTCTACAACCTCTCGTTCTTTCAGTTTATCCAGGTCCCATCTCCTTAAATTCCCACCTTTTTGCAGTTTCTTCAGTTTCAATCTGCAGTTCATAACCAATAGATTGTGGTCAGAATCCACATCTGCCCCTGGAAATGTCTTACAATTTAGAACCTGGTTCCTAAATCTCTGTCTTACCATGATATAATCTATCTGATACCTATTAGTATCTCCAGGATTCTTCCAGGTATACAACCTTCTTTTATGATTCTTGAACCAAGTGTTAGCTATGATTAAGTTATGCTCTGTGCAAAATTCTACAAGGCGGCTTCCTCTTTCATTTCTTCCCCCCAATCCATATTCACCTACTATGTTTCCTTCTCTCCCTTTTCCTACTGACGAATTCCAGTCACCCATGACTATTAAATTTTCGTCTCCCTTCACTACCTGAATAATTTCTTTTATCTCGTCATACATTTCATCAATTTCTTCATCATCTGCAGAGCTAGTTGGCATATAAACTTGTACTACTGTAGTAGGCATGGGCTTTGTGTCTATCTTGGCCACAATAATGCGTTCACTATGCTGTTTGTAGTAGCTAACCCGCACTCCTATTTTTTTATTCATTATTAAACCTACTCCTGCATTACCCCTATTTGATTTTGTATTTATAACCCTGTAATCACCTGACCAAAAGTCTTGTTCCTCCTGCCACCGAACTTCACTAATTCCCACTATATCTAACTTTAACCTATCCATTTCCCTTTTTAAATTTTCTAACCGACCTGCCCAATTAAGGGATCTGACATTCCACGCTCCGATCCGTAGAATGCCAGTTTTCTTTCTCCTGATAACGACGTCCTCTTGAGTAGTCCCCGCCCGGAGATCCGAATGGGGGACTATTTTACCTCCGGAATATTTTACCCAAGAGGACGCCATCATCATTTAATCATACAGTAAAGCTGCATGTCCTCGGGAAAAATTACGGCTGTAGTTTCCCCTTGCTTTCAGCCGTTCGCAGTACCAGAACAGCAAGGCCGTTTTGGTTAATGTCACAAGGCCAGATCAGTCAATCATCCAGACTGTTGCCCCTGCAACTACTGAAAAGGCTGCTGCCCCTCCTCAGGAACCACATGTTTGTCTGGCCTCTCAACAGATACCCCTCCGTTGTGGTTGCACCTACGGTACGGCCATCTGTATCGCTGAGGCACGCAAGCCTCCCCACCAACGGCAAGGTCCATGGTTCATGGGGGAAGGAACTGAATATATAAATTAAAATTTCACAATTCAGGTGAGTTTTGAACTCATGACCCTCCATGCAACAGCCTAGTATCAATAACCACTACACTATGGTGATTGTGCTACTCAGCTTCTTCTGTGACAATATCATTTTCCTCATTGCTCTGCTTGGTCATTTTCATTGGTCTCTATTATGTTCTGTTCTGTTTTTGAACCATTCTCTCTTCTTGAGTGCTTCTGCAAATCACTCATTCCATCATGGAGTTGCTTTGTGTCTGACTTTTCTTGATGTCCTTCGACATGCTTCTTCAGCTGCCTTGACTAGACCCTGTTCAAACCTCCTCCACTCTTCCTCTACATCCTTCCTCTCACCTTTCAGAAGCTGTCTCTTAATTGTCCCTGTATATCTCTCGGTTTCTCTATTTTTCAGTTTCCTGCACTTGATTTTTGCCCATATGTACTTGTTCCGAATTTCTTCAGTGTCTCTACCAATAGTCTGTGGTCTCCACCAAGGTTAATGCTTGCTAGTCAGATTACACAATTCGATTGCATGTGCAGTCCAGAGGACCTCAACAAAACAATGACTTTGATTAATGACAAAACAATGTAAACTTTCCTTAAAAGCTTAAAAAGTTGACTGAGGTGAAATATACAGTGAGCACAATGACACCTCTCAAATTAAGATATTACTTAAGTTTGTATCCAATATTTAGTTGCAGTAAGTTCTGCAGCCAAAACAAATTTTCTGAATGATAACAGTCACCTGTATTGGCTGGACTGAAACATCCTTTTATTTTGCAATCTGAAACACATACCAGGTGTAACAAAGTTAAAAGCCAAAATATAAAACAGCTGATTTCTTAGTCCAAAGAGTGAAAAGATAATTTACATAGCACAAACCATCAAAATTCAAATACCTGGGATACAGTCAAGGTCGCAAAGTCATACCATGGTAAAAACATTGTAGATTGGCATAGTATGCAATAAGTTAAGAACAATCATGTTTAAATAATACAAAGAGGGATTTTGCAGGGCTTAATCACAGGCCAGTTACTGTTCTTCCTACAGGTTAATGATAAAACGTTTCATTTGAATCCCGAAGCAGAATTTGTCCTTTGTACAGCTAATATAAGCATTATTGTTGAGCCAAGAAAAATGTTTGAATTCAGCTATTTTGCCACTCAATAACTGCCAATTTTGAGGACATAGAAATCAACATATTTTGCATAGAAAAGATTATCATAATGGACACATGTGGAACCTGCTGTAGAGCAGTGAGGAATGACTGACAGTGTGAAGACTGGCTACTTGGGTGTAGTGAAGCAACCAACTTTCATAGAGAACTTCAACTACGCAATTCAGGATGACATCAAACATATCGCTGGGAATTCACCACACACAAATGTGAACATTAAGTCCCTCTTTGACCAACACCAGAAGCCCTGCATGAAATGTTCGATCGATCATCCAAGTGCAGTGTGTCATGAGGCACTCATGCATGGATGAGACTGGTGTGTCACCAGTCATGATCACATAATATGTGGTACATTCTACATCTGATTCCCCTAAGACATTACTAGCACGAATAATTTCCAAACGTGTTCTTTGTGACCAGAACACTGTCAGTTGAGTCCCTATGATTTTTGCTAGGCCTTCTTTAAGGTAAAAAGTTTCAAATGAAGGCTTGCAAACATTACTGGTACTATTCTGTCATTGTTCAGATATTGTATCCAATAAGGTTACTAGTACCTACCAGGATTACATGTTGCTCCTATCATTCCTTAACACATTACTTATTCTCCACTGGTAGATGTATGGAAGCACAAGGCAGCCTGTAGTACTTCATGTACCTGTCGGCACTTTCTGCTGAAGCTGCAGTGTTTCACTGTTTCTCGCCACTGACCATGAGTAGTCTGTCTTGTAGGTTTGTGATGCATGACTTTCGAACTGTGTATGATAGTGACTCTGGAAGAATAAGCACGTATTCTCCCATATATTGTACGGAACACTTTTATATTTCATACTTTTGTTCAGCATTGTTTGTAATGGTGAAAGCAATTCAGTATCTATGAACACTCACAAGATACATGGAACCAGCATTATTACAGCACCACAATAGCATACAATATTCTTTGCCTGACTTTATTTGCATGTATAGTAGAGGCTGAACTGTCTAAAGTGGAAGAATTCAATTAATACTTTCGCTATCTGCGTAAGTCCCAACTCAACTACAATACTATTCATGTCTTAATATCTCTCAAGGCCAGATTTAATAAAAATGATTGGACAAGAACATGTTGTTTCTAATGGAAAAAAATCACATCCTACATAACAAATAAATGGAGAAACAATAAATGGCAAATTTGATATTAACTAGGTTAATGATCACAATGCATTTCGACTATTACATCAAAATATATATGAAGCTTGTTCAATAAGGAAAATGAGTATCTCATGTCAATACAAGACACTGACAAATCTTAAGACTGACAGATTTTCTATGCATGATGGAAGATCATCTGGAAGTCACAGAAATTGAACTACTGCATCTGCAGGATATTATCATTTACTGTATGTGTAATGTGAGGAAAGGTGGAAGTAGCTATATACGCAAAAAGCTGAATAATGTTGCAGGGTGGAGACCTCATAGGATGTGGCATAAAACAACTATGCGAGTGACATACACTTGGAAACATACAGGATAGCATTTCTAGCAGTCTAGTTGAGGTCCTCTCTATCCAGGATGGTACTTCACATAATCCAACAGGAAAAAAAGTATAACCTGTCTCCACATATCAATGATTATCTATGACTCTACATAGGCTCCCAAGCAGCAATGTTTTAAACTTTATTGAGCAATTACAGGGGTACTAGAAAGCCGTAGTGGAAATAACTAGGAAGTGATTGTCTGTGGAGGATTCAATAGAGATTCAAAATATTTGGGATAAACAATGGTCCATGGACAGCAAATTCAATAAACTTATGTAGACAATCAATGCATACTCCACCATTAGACATCAGAGGAAATAAAAATCACTATATCGCAAAAAAGTAGTAATTCTTCTGGGTATGATGGTATCTTGTGCTGACTCAATAGCACCGGACCCTTGGGTTACCTTGGTAATCAGTTAATGAGTCAACTTACCTCTCTCTCTCTCTCTCTCTCTCTCTCTCTCTCTCTCTCACTCACACACACACACACACACACACACACACACACACACACACACACACACACACACACACACAAACAGTGCAGACTGGGTTTCATTGGGAAATGCAATGAGTCTACAAAGGATGGTTATATACAACAGAATATTGCTCAAGAGAGTGGGACACATACAACACAGAGCTAACGGGGGATATTAAATGTATACAAGAAAGGGCAGCACAAATGGTCACAGGTTGATTTCACCCAAAAGAGAGCCATGAAAATGCTATAAGAACTGGACTGGCAGATGCTTGAAGATAAATACCAGTTTCCTATGAAAGACTAGTTATAATGTTTCAAGAACCAGCTTTAAATAGAGAATAGAGGAATATACTACAACCCTCAACATACCTCTCCCAGAAGTCTATAAGTGTAGTTCATTCCATCACTAAAAACTCATTTTTAATTTGGCAAGTCCTTTATCCAAAGTCATTTTTGGAGACTGTAGATATTGCTGAAATAAATCTACCTCCTTCAGTATCATGTGCCAAAAGTTGATGTAGGGCAAAAATGTAATATTACATCCAGTTGGAAACAGCAGGCTTTCTACAGTTCTAAAACATGTGACACTAAAGAAACACATGAGAATGCAATGAACTCCACAAAGATTAAATCACTCCACAATGTTTAACACACGAACATAACAGAGATTTTAAATTGACTAATCAAATTTTTTTTATTGTATTCCTCTATGTACACTTGAATTAATGTGACACAGTCATAACTTTGAGCCCTGCACAACACGATATCCAGCCCATCCTTTTCTAGCTGCTGTTGAATATCTTTTGACATTTTTCTGCAGTCTTTCCCATCATTAAAAAAACTTAAGAACGATTCCTGAACTTCAACAATGTTGTCTTCTCCTTGGGGGTATCTAATTGTTTGACTCATTTGGTCAGTTCTGCTTTCATCAAGAGTGCTGACAAAAATTGTTCTGTAATATTTAGCGTATATAGGGTGTTACAAAAAGGTACGGCCAAACTTTCAGGAAACATTCCTCACACACAAATAAAGAAAAGATGTTATGTGGACATGTGTCCGGAAATGCTTAATTTCCATGTTAGAGCTCATTTTAGTTCTTCCACCTACACTCAATGGAGCACGTTATCATGATTTCGTATGGGATACTCTACCTGTGCTGCTAGAACATGTGCCTTTACAAGTACGACACAACATGTGGTTCATGAACGATGGAGCTCTTGCACATTTCAGTCGAAGCGTTCGTACGCTTCTCAACGACAGATTCGGTGACCGATGGATTGGTAGAGGCGGACCAATTCCATGGCCCCCCACACTCTCCTGACCTCAACCCTCTTGACTTTCATTTATGGGGGCATTTGAAAGCTCTTGTCTATGCAACCCCGGTACCAAATGTAGAGACTCTTCGTGCTCGTATTCTGGACGGCTGTGATACAATACGCCATTCTCCAGGGCTGCATCAGCGCATCAGGGATTCCATGTGATGGAGGGTGGATGCATGTATTCTTGCTAGCGGAGGAGATTTTGAACATTTCCTGTAACAAAGTGTTTGAAGTCACGCTGGTACGTTCTGTTGCTGCGTGTTTCCATTCCATGATTAATGTGATTTGAAGAGAAGTAATAAAATGAGCTCTAACATGGAAAGTAAGCGTTTCCGGACATGTCCACATAACATATTTTCTTTCTTTGTGTGTGAGGAATGTTTCCTGAAAGTTTGGCCGTACCTTTTTGTAACACCCTGTATATATACAACATACATTTTTTTTTAGATGGAACCCCATTAGTTTTGTTAGCGCATCTGAACATATAAACAAATACGTAATCAGTGCCGTTTGTTGCATTGTAAAATGTTAATTACATCCGGAGATATTGTAACCTGAAGTTGACACTCGAGTACCACTCCTCCGCTGTTCGCTCGTGTGTATCGGAGAGCACCGAATTACGTAGGGATCCAAAGGGAACGGTGATGGACCTTAGGTACAGAAGAGACTGGAACAGCACATTACGTCCACATGCTAACACCTTTTTATTGATCTTTTTCACTGACGCACATGTACATTACCATGAGAGGTGAGGTACACATACACACGTGGTTTCCGTTTTCAATTGCGGAGTGGAATAGAGTGTGTCTCAACATGTCAGGCCAATAGATGTTCAATGTGGTGGCCATCATTTGCTGCACACAATTGCAATCTCTGGCGTAATGAATGTCGTACACGCCGTGTGTGTGTGTGTGTGTGTGTGTGTGTGTGTGTGTGTGTGTGTGCGCGCGCAATAAATTAGTTTTACAACCATTTGGCAAATAAGAGGGTGCTCTCTGTGATCCATTGCCAGACTGCTGTAGTTTTAAACGATGCTCTTTCAACACTGGATCATATTTTGCCACAACAGGACCAACTCTTAAGAAATTTGCCTTTTTTTTTTTGCTGAAACATCTTCACAATGACCATGGAAAATAATATTTTGCTGGACCAAGAATAATTTAACGTCTAAAAGGCAGTGTAAAATGTTTCTCCAACACTGACAGAAGCCAGAATCAAATTTATTTTTGTTGGTATCTCCGTCAGACATACAATTGGCAGGAAAAACACTGCAGTTCCTTTGTTGGTGACAAGTGTAGCATCCATTTCCTTAATCATTTAGTTCCATTCAAATGTTAGTAAAACCATGACAAAGTTACATATCAGTTTGTTCCTTTAGAATACTCACTTGGTCTGTCTATAGATTCAAAAAACTGTCTCCTAGTTTTGATGTACTTCACTACCATTTTCAATAATTACAGTTCTGATATGCTCCGGAACAGATTGGCCAGCTTGCAGTATCATTGAATGAGGAGGAGTCGAAGTTAGATGAAACAGAAATATTATCATTCTTGCCATTACTATCTTTATCACTTTTATCATTGTCACTTATGTCAATGTCTTCATTAAAACCACTTACAGTAGGGGGTTATATGGAGAAGGAGACCAGACAGCGAGGTCATCGGTCTCATTAGATTAGGGAAGGGCGAGGAAGGAAGCAGGCCGTGCCCTTTCAAAGGAACCATCCCGGCATTTGCCTGGAGCGATTTAGGGAAATCGTGGAAAACGTAAATCAGGATGGCCGGACACGGGATTCAACCCTCATCCTCCCACTTACAGTACTCTTTTCACCTGTGTCTATAGCCTCAATATCAGTAATTTATCTGAATGCCAGAGCCAAATTCCACAGTTTGATTACTCTTTCCTTCACCATCTTTATTTTCTCCATAAGCAGGTAGGTATTTGGATAAATATCCAGTGAGTAATTTAGCCTCTTTAGTCTTTGCTTTTCTTCATTTGCTTTTCTAAGAGCCAGATGGGTGAATTCTTTTCACTGAAGGGAGAGGGGGAGGGGTGGAGGGGGGGGGGGGGGGGGGGGGAATTGCAAGGTTATATTAATGTGACAGATTGTGCCCACATATTCATTAACAGTAATTTGTCTCTGTATAGCTTGTAGGATACAATACAGAGCAGATAGGTGCTATCATGATCATAAATTCACAGTCTTTAAAGATGAATGTTGTATGTATCATTTATATTGCAGCTGATAATAAAGACAATTTTTTAAATGGATAACAAGATTATTTTTATTTTACTAGTCAATAAACCATTATTTGTTTGCAAACATCCTGATTCTACAATATGTAACATTTCTATATTACACCAGAGTTTTGCTTGCACTAAAACAGTGTAAAAACAAGAAACTAATGTTTGCAAAAGATTACAAGATTTCTAATCCTGATAATATGTAGAAGAAAATTTTGGGACAGTAATAACCTAATTAGAAACGCAGGTATTTACTTTCTTGGATACACAAGAATACATTCACTTAAGTTTTCCACAAATTACTGCAACCAGTTGCCTTTTGTTTTATTACATAATTTTTATTTTGTATTACACATTTAAAATCATCTACCAATTCATCATCAGATCAAAAATGAAATTATGTCTCATTATAAACATGAAAAATTACTCAACAAAGACATGTACAGGCTGCACCTAACATTAAGCAACTATCTCCTGCTATCCTAACTTGTACAATTCTTAGACATAGTTCAACAATCTGTGGATAAAGAAATGCTAAAAATGTCATTCAAATAAAAGAAAAAGCTCTCTGTCCTAACAGCTAAAAAGATCCACCAACTCCCATTCTAATTCACCTGCTGAACAATAAAAATTCTCTGACACAGTACGGAACACAACAAGCATTAACTTCTGCAACACAGAGCTAAATTTTCTATGTAAAGGGCTTAAAAATAATATTGCCGCCAAACTTGATGAAAACACTGTTAAATATCTAATTACTAACACTTAGGTAGCCTGTCTATCAGCAAAATTAAGTCAAAATGAAAAAAATGCTCTAGCACATGAAGCAAACAAAATTAAAGAAAAATTTAGAAACAGAAAAATTCCCCATGAACACACACAAAGAAGCTACAACACTGAAGCAAATCAATAAAAAACTAATTAACAACAATGCCCTTGTTGTTAAGGCAGACAAAAGCTCTGCAGTTAGAAAAATGTATAAATCAGGGCACAGTAACAAAAATTTATAATATTTCGAAAATAACAACATAACTGAATTACAGCCTGGTGCAACCCCCAAATACCAAGGGAAAAAACTGATTAAGAGCTGCAGTTTCCTCCTAACATCCACTGAAGCCAAATACTGCATAATAATGAACCCTACAGCTGCAAAGCTCAGATCACAGCACCAAATTCACAGTGCAGTTCACCCAAATCAACTCAGTGATCAGTCCTAGATACAAAATAACTAAAAAACTTCATGAAATTCTTAGTAAACCCATCATATTTACAACCAGGTACCCTATAAAAAAACAACTATGAATTGACTGACAGTGTCAAAGATGTCACTACACCCAGTACAACAAAGTTTACATCCCTCGACATAGTTAACGTCTACACCAGCATACCCTTAAGGTCTACATCATCATACCCGTAACAGAAGCACATTGAATGATCAAACTTAACTTATTGAATCACAAAAGGTACAGTAATGTAGACATCTACTAACTAATGGATCTGCTTGAGTTGGTGCTATCTCAAATTACTTTTCCTTTAATAACAAAATCTATATCCAGAATGATGTTTTAGCAATGGGAAGTGAGTTAGCTGGCCTATTAGCTGACATCTAAATTAATAATCTAGAAATCAATTATTTTAAAGCAAACAAAACAGAAAATGGCAAAATCACTAACTATAAACTTTACATTGATGATACCTTGATACTGTACAAAGGGACAATCACTGAAATAGAAAGATTAGCTGAGAAACTTAATAATACGGATCCCAAAGAACCTTTTACTGTTGAACACCTAACACAACATGGAATTAATTTTCTTGACCTAACTTGCCACAACAACAAACAAATTCCAAATTTATAGGAAACCCACTACATTAGATATAATTAAAAATAACTTATCAGTCCAACAAATACAAATTAGCCTTTTTTAGATCAGCACTCAACTGTAGAAACAAAATTCAAGCTGAATCTGATGTAAAAAGCAAAGAACAACACATTTTAAAAACAATAGCCCACAACAATGCTTATGACCCATCCATAGCCAACAAATTAGATGAAAAAATAAAAACCAGCCGAACACCATCAACAACAAGTTTCGAAGAGCAGTCTGCAGCTCGTGGTCTTGTGGTAGCATTCTCACTTCCCGCGCACAGGGACCTGGGTTCGATTCCCGGCGGGTTCAGGGATTTTCTCTGCCTCGTGATGACTGGGTGTTGTGTGTTCTTCGTCATCATTTCATGATCACTGACTTGCAAGTCGCGGCCGAACTTCCCCGCATGGGGCCTCCCGGCCAACAATGCCATACGATCATTTCATTTTTTCCAATAGCAGAAGATACTAATATATATAACTCCATGCCTTTCCCCAGTAAGATCTTGTATCAATGTTCTAATCTGTTTAAACCACACAAAGTGAAAGTAAATTTCCACACAAACAACAAACCAAATAGCTCACAACACTAGAACAGCCAACCCTTCCATTTCGCAAATCTGGTATATATAAATTAACCTGCAACAAGTTCTGCTACTACATGAGGCAAATAAGAAGAAATTTTGTGATTCAATACAAAGAGCACACAGACACGCCCAGCTTAAAAAATTTAAATAAATCAAGTGGTGCAGCCCATTTAGCATGAAATAGTCATTTAATTACAGTCACTAAAACAAACCTACATATTCTACACAGTGTAGACAAAGGAATAAAGATGAGTCTCATGGAGCAATTAGAGATTTTCACCCATAATAATAAATTACCCCACACCATCTTAAATGAACAAACTGGCTTAGCAAATAACCCATTTTTTTCAAAATGCAAAGAATATGTAAACCTGAAAAACTAAACCACCAAGGGCCAAAACAATAATAATAATAATAATAATAATAATAATAACCCTTCACTCATACCCTCTCACTCTCACTCTCCATGCATGCACACGCTCTTCATGCAGAGCTCTATGTTTATTTCGTAAGTAATGATGAATGTGGCCTAAACATCAAGATAAATGTCAAATGTAATTTCAGCACTAATACTGTAGATATAATATCGTCCAAACTCAAAGTTTTAAAAATTTTGTAAATAGCACATGTCAAGTTTGTAATGTAAATATAAATTATTTTGCAATAATGAATTTAATATAAACAGATATATAATTACTGTCATGAACATGCAATCCAAGTACTGGACAAAGCCACACACTGCTCCAACTCAAACTCTCAGAACCTAACTTTAATCATGCTCTTTGGTTTATTTAAGTCTTGTAAAGCATATAGAAGTTGTTACCTGTGGTTATATTTGTGAAGTGATCTAAAATTAATGTCATTGGAAAAAATACAGTATGTTTTCCAAACTAATGTGTGCACCAAGAAACAAAATCAACTGATACTGTAAGTAATGCAATTAAATCAATCTCATGATCTGACTATTTCTTGCCATATTATGTGCTTACATGTTTCATTTATACATTTTTGCCATATATACACGATCACCATAGTGCTGCAAATGTGCAATGAATATGTTCCATCTGATGATGAATAGCTAGGCAATTTGAAATCAGCAACGGAAAATGGAAGTTGAATAATACAACGTAAGGAACTGGTTGCAGTAATTTGTGAGAAACTTTATTCATCACAGTCGCAGTGTTCCACATTCATAATGGATTGTAACTGAATGTGCCACAATGAAAGCCAAAGGAAACATTACATTAATTACACAGTATTTCTAATTCAGCTTTAGGATGAATGAAATGAAATTATATGAAGTTAACATGAAACTCATGGTATTCTGGAGTGCTTTGGGAGTAGGGTGACCGACCACATTTTCTTCGAACAAAAGTGGGACTTTCATACATTTTCTTGGCCAAAAAGTGGGACAATTTTTATTTCTCATTAAATATCACTTTTAATGCTAACATCTCTTCTTCCTCTTTGTGTGTGTGTGTGTGTGTGTGTGTGTGTGTGTGTGTGTGTGTGTACACAAAACCAAACAAAGAATGGAAAGACTGGAAAAAGTACCTTTCAAGTTTTCAGAAATTTACTTATTAAGAAATGTAACATTTATAACACAGAATGTAGAAAGACATACAGTAACAATCACTAAAATAAGTTCTTAGTGAACACAAGGATTGTGGATCCCACACTGCAATCATATTTCTTCAAAGATGAAATTTCATTCAGCAACTCAGGTTTGCCTAATAGGTATGAATAGGAGTCAGTGCAACTGTATTTACCGAAGTTTAAACAGGTCAGTAAAATACAGTTAACGCTCCTCACCATAAATCTATTCCTCTCATCTGTCCACTGTGACAATAGTAGGCTAAAAACTCTTTCAACATTTGCATTGTGGGCAGGGAGTGAAAAGAAGTACTGCGCTATATTAAGTGATTCTCTGAACTGTTCATTACAATGGCAAGATCTGAAAAACCTACACCCTTTTTCATGTGCCATCAACTGATTCCATTGTTCACTGCCTGCTTCTACTTGTTGTTTTACAAATGACTGTATATGAACTATTTCATCAAATAAGGGGCTGTCATTTCTTAGAATGCCCTTTTCATTTAGCCACATTAAAGTATTTTCAACTACTGACCATTCTGGTGGTTCTGTGAGCATCATCCATGAGAATATAGAAAACTCAGCTCTTCCATGTAACCATGAGGCATAAAGCTTTGATACTGCTATGTCAAATTTCTTAACAGACTGGTCATCACAATCATTCAGCAGTTTTTTTACACTTAGTGGTACAAAATGTTCATGTTTCCTTGAATTTAGACTTGTCAAAGCTTTAATTAAGACTGCTAATACTTCACATATGGAATTATTCTGTTTCTCAATGCTCAAAATGGATTGTTGGAAAACACTCATTTGTGAATGTACAAAAAGTAAATAATATTCATCTAGAGGATCACTTAAAAAACTCTTTCTGCAGGGCACTTTGAGTTAGACTGTGACAAAAAGTAAGATTTCAAAGGTTCATACATTTTCGAGATCCTTTCTATGGCTGGCAACAATGAAAGCCACCTTGTTTTGGAAAAGGAAAGTAAATTTTTGTGACACCAACAAATTCACAGAATTCAGCGAGTTCTGCAACATGAATAGAAAAAATATGAAAATGGTTGTACAACTTCATGACAATGCAGTCAATGTCAACAAGTAAAACATCACAAGCACTTTGAAGTGTGTTATGAACAACATGTGCTGGACAACCTATGCCAACAATGTTAGAGTTTTTTCATTTTTCTTTCAGATGTGTGAAAACATTATTACCCTCTTTCTTCATTAACCCCCCAAAATTACAGTTAGTATTGTCTGCACCAAATGCAACACACTTTGAGATGATACTGAATGACTGTACAACATGAGAAAGATAATTGGAAATTATTTCGGACTTTTCATTCTGTAATTCATCAAGATCAAGCAATTTCATCTGCAGTCCACCCTCACTTACAGAAAAATACTGAACTATCACAGGAAAAATTTTCTGATGCCCATGATTGCTAGCATTAGTAGATATTGGAAAGTATTTTGCACTGTTTACAGCAGCTATTACCTGTTTCTGGGAATGCGGAGCTATAACATTGTTGATAATTGCTTCACACTTTGTTCTTCCACATGAAACATTTTCTCCAATCTTAGAATCAGGAATTTTTTTTGT
Organism: Schistocerca serialis cubense; assembly: GCF_023864345.2. Taxonomy (NCBI): domain Eukaryota; kingdom Metazoa; phylum Arthropoda; class Insecta; order Orthoptera; family Acrididae; genus Schistocerca; species Schistocerca serialis. The sequence goes on from NC_064638.1 coordinate 363,656,629, forward strand.
TTAGTTGAACACTGCAGTCATTAGAATGATAGCTTTGGTGGTGTTTAACAACATGGAATGACAGGGTTCCTTCTGCTGCAGCTACGTTTTTCTGTTCCTGTGTATTTGAAGTTACAAAATATCTCGTCATTTTTTGCGAGGAACCTGCCGGTCGAAGATTTTTCCTGTGTTTCTCTGATTCTGATTCTATATGATGCTTGAGATCTGCAGCACCACCATGAGACATGGATACAGCACAGTTACATATGTTACATTTTGCTGAACAGTCATTGTCTATAGCAGTGAAGCAAGGAAATTTCCTCTGAAGCTCTTCCGAAAACTTTGATTTTCGTTTCTGCATCGCCACGACGTGCTAGCACTTCACAAAACTGATACGAAGTGCTGACAACAATGGCAAGCAAAAGCAAAGAAAATAAGAGTACGCAACAATTATAGTGCTTAAGCTGTACATTATCAGGGGGTACTAACGTATGGAATGACAGTTTCAATTAATAGTTTATACAATCGACACTCAGAAAATATTTTAACCACTTTGTAAATGTCTGAAAATAATCCTTGAAAAGCAGGACAAATTGCTTGTTTTAAAAAAAAAGTCGGGACAAATTTTTGAGCCTCAAAAAACGGGACAATCCCGATTAATCGGGACGTATGGTCACCCTACCGGTATTTGGGAGCCAACTGTTTGGGTTTTCTCTTTTCTGACAGATAGCCTCACAGAATTTCCAAGGGAAGTCAAACACCCACTGCAGCTACTATCTTCATTTGGTCTTATAACAATTCATAAATTATATCATTATTTTATGACAATAAGGTTCAACGTGGTTGCCTTCATTACTATCTTTAATACATATGTCGTTCCTCTTCTGGATGAAATCATTTCACAATTTCTCTGTTGTTCAGATGTATTTTTTTTACGTATGACACCGAAACCACAATAGAGCAACCTTTTAAGGTGCTGCCTGTAACTAGATATTGGGTGCGCTCAGCAGAAAACCATTACGAAACATTTTTCCTATGGTTAGTCCTGGTGCATGAAGTCTAGAAACTCTGGTGTCAATCTTTATGTCTACAGTTGGTAAAAATTTATGCTTAAATTTAGATAACTCTGCTCTAGTGCATCTAGTTGGATTTTAATGTTCATAATATAAACTATATGATAATTATGCTTAACCTTTGAAAAAGTAATTTTTAGAATGTAATTCTTTAATTTAAAAAAAAAAAAAAAAAAAAAAAAATACACCTCTCTGGTATGCTGCTTTTCACTGCACCTTTGCATGTATTTTTAAACTGTACTTTTAGTACACCTAGTTGATGGCATAAGTATCCATGTAGAATAACTGCATCAAGCAGACAACTGTTTATCATTCTACAGTTTCAAAGCCTCATGTAATGTTTTACAAAAATTCTAAAACTTCAGAACACACCCATTGACAGTAGTCATGGCCTGATGTTAGGTAAGAATGTACCTATGTTTATAATTTGCACATGCACAGGTCCTTGCACTTTCAACTGCCTCTTATTTACATAACATATTTTGGCCTTTTCTGGGAATTTATTTACAATGGTTTGATCCTGGAGAGCCTCCAAATACTGAGGGCCTCTAGATTTGCAGTCCCCCCCTCCCCCGGACCAGAGGCCAGGGGTGAGGCACCCCTTTCACCTCACCTCCACTCCCCTTTCCTATTCATTCATGAAATTTGTCATTAACGGTCCACTGCAGTTTGAGATTAATGTAGGTATTCACAAATACAATATTATAATGGGAAAAAAATTGCACTTACCTCAGAGAAATCTTAACGACGGCACAGATAGGAATTAAACACACAACTATGACATTCCTTCAACTGTCAGATCATGGAAACTAAATGTCTGACAAGTGGTAGAAATGGTTAAAGTAATTTCTGCTTAGCAAATAACTCTACACCATTTTAATAGAAAAAGATTATCAATTACAATCCTGTAAATACATATATTTTTAAACTGCTTATGCAATGTTTTGTTCAACAGGAACATTCCACATTTATCATGAAAATGATCTATGGAACACAAAACCAACTATCACTAATGGCCAACAAATGAGAGAAACAAGTGCAAAATTATCGATGAGTACTTTGACAGGGTTATTTTTTGTTACTTTGGTTATTCTGCAAGTGTTTCCATTACTGTCTGCTGAACCAGAGCAATTGTGACACTTGAAAATATGTGTGCGCTTGATGTACATAAAGTGATAGGTCGTTTCCATGTATAAGGAATGAGTATGGATCTAAAACTGTAGCCCCCCTCCACTCACTACTATTCTTCCCCCTTCCAGAAATGTTTGAATTATTCATCACCAGTTTTTGTATTCTTTTTGTTAATTATTACTTGAACTGTTATCAGAGAACATAATTATTTACACAAGAGATTGATTTAGACAGATGACAGAAAATACTAACTCATGATGTTTTATTAATTCAGAATTGTAAGATTTCAAGAGTGAATGTATAAATGGCATTTTCATTTGAGCATTTTAATCCACATGGAAAAAGTATTTGTACTGGTAGGTTTTACCTGTTCCTCTTTAATATTTCTTAGCTGCAAGCATTCCATCTACTAGTAATTTAACACAGTCCTGGTCCTCTTGCCCTCTTTTCCCAACATACATATACATAATCACTGTTACCCATTACTAGTATTTCTTCTATTCACTGGTTATGTTGTTCATCTCCTACTGTGAGAAAACCTCTAAAGCTAAGCAAGCGAGATGAAATATACATATCACTGAGATACTGCTTTGATGGAAGTGCTTCCAGGGATGTCCATTAATAATTTGGTATTGTTAGACACATGCACTTTCTGTTATTTGTCAAAGGTACTTGCTTAGCAGAAAAAGATTAAGTATGTTTTGAAGTGTAATGAGTCACAGTCTATGTCAAGATGATCAGTTGATACCGAGTTCACTATTGCCACTGTTAAATAATCTTTAGCACAATTTGGCAAATTAAACAAGTAAAACTGCAAGAAACCAATTTTCAAAGTAATGGCTTCTTCCCAGTAAATCAGTCTTTCCCAATAGTTTTCATATATGCAGAATTAACAACCATGTCGCAAAAATACTGATGAAAAATCCTTAATTTAAATCAAAATTTATTTATACAGTATAAATACATTATTTATACAGTATAGTACATTTCTTTGTGTTACTCACAGCATATAAATGATAGCAGTATTCAGAACAAAATTTCCTACTTTTAACTTATTTTGTCCAATTTGGAAAACAAGAACAAAACAAAAAAGAAATATTTTTAAAAGAAGCAACACATTTCTCATAGTAAAAAGTTTTATGAAAAGTAATGAGCTCAAAACCTTAATTTGTAATGCTGAAGACTTTTTCATTGGTAAAAAGAAGGCAGTATCCAGAGTTATTTAAACTGAAAGTGACTCCTAAAACTGACAGCCACTTTCATCTCAAAACATACACTAAACCAAATTATTTTACATTACAGAGTGCACAATGTGCTTGTTATTTATGATAATCTCGAACTCAGACTGAGTAATGGACCCAAATCGCCATTACAGTATAACAGCAGGTATTAGGAATCAACACAAATCACATTATAAATGCATCATTCATATCACACCAGGCAAACATTTGACACTGAAAATACATTCTTTCAAACAATAAAAGTCTGGAGGATTTTGTGAGATTTCAAATTTGCATAACATGGGTACTGTTATGCTTTCATGTCTTTATCTTGCAGAGGTCTAATAATAGGGACAGAAATATTCATACCCACTTTTCCATAAGGTAAACCAGATAACATAGCCGAGGATTTTTGAAAGATGCAAACTGACTGGTATGGCCATACTGTAATTCATCATGTGTATTTACGCAGACACATTCATACAAATATACATACAGATCACAATGTTATTTCAAAAAGAACACACATTATCAGCGACGTGATGTTCCAAAAAAATTAATTTTGAAATAAACTAGTAATAAACATATATATCTCTATGTTTGTAATGTCCAAGTCTTGAACTATGGTAATTAAACAAGCAAAATAATGTTAAAAATATCTAACTCTAAGGCTTTATACAGGTGCCATTTTTATTTCTTATTTTCAATGCCCAGTAACAACATATGACAGTAGTCTAAAGTTCAAAATATAAAAGTAGTAATAATAATAATAATGATGAAAACACAAGTGATAAAATTTTGTTCAAAACTGAATACAGACAGATTGAAAAGTTTTTAATCACCAGAAGCTGAACTTGTGATCCAGCCAACAGGAAACAAAGCATGTGCTTGATTTGTGAGTTTCAGAAACCAAAAGCTTCTTATTTAGAATATGAAGAAGACATGGGAAGGTTAATTCACTCCAACTCATCAGTCAACAGGACCAAAGTGGCACCAGACTCACTAGAATAGACACTAGTGGCATACTGACTGTTCCCTTTCTTGTGTACACACACACACACACACACACACACACACACACACACACACACTGGTCTTAAACCATTAACCTTTCCCTGTGCTGCTTTCTTTATCAGATCTCTGCTGCCCTTTTGTGGTTCAGCATATCAAAGTGTGAGAAAAACCTTCAGCTCTGAAAACTCAAATGTATATTTATGCATACTATAGTGCTAGATCATAATTTCAACTATTGGTGTTCTTAATTTGTCACGTTTCAGTAGTTCTAATCCTGTGTGAAACACAAGAAGTAAAGACTAATACAATGTTGTGCTTTTAGAAACATGGTCCACAAGTGAACTTCCCAGATATGCTTGCAGAATAAGTTTCAGAACATCTTTAAAACTGCTGGCGGTAATGGATCAATTAATATAATTTAATTTAGTTTTTTTAGCACTGAAGGGCATTTTTTGACCTGACTTTTCCATCAGAGTGGTGTGCTAAAACCTCTCATTTACAAAATGCATGCACACTTACATTATGGGTGATTAAGCATTTTACATATAAAATGTGTAATCCAATTTTAGATATGAACTGCCTACTAGAAAACTTCTGGAATGCAAATCCCATCTGGACGTCTTCAGAACAGTAGACTACTACACCATACAATTAAATAATGCATCAATCTGAGTGCAGTTGTACAAAATGAAACATCGAATAGGATATCAATTTGCGGCATGAGAGGAATAGAAACAGCATGTTATATGACAACACAGTGAGTGGCCTTTTTGGTGAGCATTAAAACTTGATAACCTTTACACAAACAGCTTACAAAATATATACATATATTCCCAGTGCTTGAATTGTAAAGGCTGTAAAACACTAGATAAGTTAACATTCATAGTAGAAACGGTATGTTGCAACATGAAAATGCAATGTCTCTTCTACATTTCATGTAGACATAGGAAAGAGCCACTGGGTCATCTTGAAGCCAGAACTGTGTACAATTCTGAGATGCATTCATTTCATTATGAAAATTTTCTTGCAGCAGTTGGTAAAAGGAGGTAATGGCATTATATAAGATAAAAATAAATACGCTTCAATATTAGTGTAGGATATACCAACAAAATTCTCACACTGATACTGTGTGCATTATTATAAAATGATATGTTCCTTTAATAATGTGACAAATTGTGTTGGTGTAAAAAGAGAGCAGCACACTTTTATAATGTAAGTATCATTCTAGACAAAAATAAAAGGTTTTATCAATTAATTCTAAACATAACTTTTACCAAAAATAACAGTGCCATTTCCTCACTTTTACCACCTTCTGAAATAATATTAAAAGAAACTCATTTACACAAAACCTTTCTTCAGTCTATCATTTCAAAAACTGTGTTGGCTGTAATTTCCATATGGTCCTGTTGTGACTGGCAATTGCATTCAACACTTTCCATAAATGCAGTTCTTGCTCTTTTCTTTGGAAATGCATTAAACTTCATACTCCCCCCAAAAATTTGGGTTCATGGAATTAGACCAATTCCATCAATTTTATGGAACAATGCCTTTCCAGTACGGTCATTTAAAATTCACTTCAAGCATAAAATTCTCTGTTGGAATTTTTTGTGTATGAATTGACAGTTGGTGAACGCTTCGGCTCATCTAAAGCGTACGAACCTTCATCCTTCTTCCGCATTCTGTACACGATGAACATCACAACAAGTATAGCACACAGCAAACCAACAACAGCACCTCCAATCACCGCTGTGGGAAGAAATTAAAAACAAAATTCATTACTGAATAAACACTACAGAATTATGAAACATTTAATTAACAAAATACAATATTAATGCCTTTAAATGACATGAAAACAATACAGATTCTTGAATGTACACTATCTGATCAAATGTATCCCAACATCCCCATGCAATGCGACCACTAAATGTCAACAGGGGCTGATCCACCAGTACAAAAGATGGTAGGGAGCTTTGCATTACCAGTAGAAAAGTAGTACCAACAGAATGAGTCACTTAGGAGAGCTCAGTGACTTCAAACGTGGACTAGTCATTGGATGTTACCTCACTGACAAATCCATCAGGAAAACTTCGTTCCTCCCAAGTCCAAGTTGTTGGTGATGCGATTGTAAAGTGGAAATGGGAAGTCCTAAACAATCACAACTAAAATAAACCAGGTATACCTCATGAACTGATGGAGAAAGACTATCAAGCATTATGGAGGGTGGTTGTAAAAATTGCACACAATTAACAGAAAAAAATCTCGCATGAATTCCAAACTGCTACCAGCGGTGCCACTAGCACAATGACAGGGCGTATATTAGTTAAAAAGAATGGGGTACAATGGTCGACAAGCACCTCATAAGCTACACATTTCTCTAGTTGATGCCAAGCAACACTCAAGTAGTGTAATCCACTGGACAGTGGATGACTTGAAACAAATGCCTGGATAGCATTAACTGCCATCACAAGCAGTGACAATACTGAAGTGCAGAGGAGATGACATTACAGTATGGGGTCATTTTTCATTGTTAGGACAAGTCTCCTTGAGAAAATGGTAAATATGGAAGAATATGAACACATTTTACAACATCGTGTAGTGTCCCCAGAAGAGTTCAAGGCATCATAAAAGTGAAGGATGGACATATCCCATATTAATGTCCCACAACAAGTTTCCAGATACTTTTTATCCGATTGTGTACATCTACTTACTGTAGGGTAGCAGGCCGATACATACGGCAGGGGGGGGGGGGGGGGGGGGGAGATACAAGAAACCTAATTTTGTATGTATTACTCTGCCAGATTAATACAACTTTCTTGCAAATCATTTTTGAGACTTCTGTAGTGTATAGATTACTAAATGGAAGTGACTAAAGGTGTGTGCGAAGAAACTTTAGAGAATAATAATACAGGGGAAAGATTGACTTTTCTTTGATAAAATAGTATTTTTACCTGTTACTGAATCAGCTGGCTTACAAAATGCAATATTCAGACATAGTTACCAAAAACATAACGTAAAAGATACAGCAATGGTACTGTTGCTGAATGAGAAAGTAATGGCAAGAAGTATAAATGTTAAGAGAAGCTTAAGTACATATTGTAATGGCAATTCAACAGTACATTCACATTTTCTGTTGCTTACATCTCCTTACATTAAATCTATAACAATTACTTGCCATGTTTTAGTCTTAATGTCTGTTAAGTTTTCCTTTGCAATAAGTGCTGTATTTCTATCTGTTACATATAACAGAGACACATGGATGAACTTACCTGCTAAAATACCCGGTTGGGCAAAGAAGGATGTTGCTCTGTCTTCCTGCTTAGGGTTCATGACTACCGTCGGATCTTTGTGCACATCAATTTCAGTTCGTACTTCCTTGTCTTCTTCTGGGCTTTCAGGAGGCTCGTTTCCAACTCCAGTGACCTCTACAGGACTCTGTGGCGGAGTGTCGACAGGTTTCTGAAGTGACAGAGAATTAATTAATTACTATTCTTTTATAATTTTAGACTGGCCCTGTGACAACCAAGCACTGATACAAAGGAACCAAGGAGCTCTTATAATGTATTGGTAACTGTGAAAATAGACCTAATGAATGCTATTTAACAAAGCAATGAAAATATCTGGAGGCCTGAAGATATAGAAACTCTGTGACAATACTTTTCACATAACTGACTAATCATTTAGTTTTCTATGGCATTTTTAAATAGATGAGACGTGCATATTGACAACAAAACAATGTAATATGCCAAATGCCGATTTCTATCTACACTTATGAACAAGTATCAGAGAGGCCTGTGGAAAGTGTTCATGATCATTCCGAGAGAGAGAGAGACAGAGAGAGAGCATTTTCCATCATTTTTGAGACAAGACGTAAGACATAATTTTGGAGTTGTTTGCAGATGGTAAAATTTCACTTTTTCACATGTTTCAAAAATATCACTGGAACTATGGCCCAGATTATAATAAAGAACATATCTTTGACATGCAGGGAGACATTCTAGCATCCTTACCATATACAAATTTCAAATTTTTATGTGATTTTTGTAAGAGACTTTAACACCACTTTCTATCACAGTGGAGAGCAGAGCATTGTGAGATTCACTGCAGACAATACATGTCATGATAACATCAGATACAATCTAATTTTAAACAGATTATAGTTGTTTAACGCTACCTGATTTGACTTGACAGATGGGAGCAAGCAATGCCAACCACAGGCAGCTCTGCTGCTGTATAATTATTCTTATTTCCTTTCCTTTTCTTTTCTGGCCAGTTATTTTCTTGTCAGTTATTAACATAAATGAGTGAAGCTTTTTCTCACACTACAGAAGATAGCAGCATCATGCCCTTAAAAAAGGGGAGCACACATGGGAGACACAAAAATTCCATTGGCCACATGGCAGACAAATGTGCTGATGAAGTCTGCTGTAGTATGTACGGATGTCTGTGTGTAAGGAACATTAAATATAAGTTCAATTCATAAATGTAAGAGTTTCATTAGGGCTTGCTCTGCCATGAAACCTATGAAAGATGCTTCTTGAACTTTAGAAAATACTGGAGTTATGCTGTTTGTACTAGAATTATCACTCTGAATCTGCCAGTGACATACTGTTTTCACAAAATGAAATTATACACAAAGATTCACATAATTAATTTGCATTATAGTGACTCCCGCAATCATGAAACAAATGTGTACTTTTCCAAACATAATGGTGCCTACTATCATTATCAAACTGAGAGAAATGATCCAAGATGTTAAAATAATGTCATTACAGTGTTTTGTGTCCACTTGAGCCATCATCAGGGTGATATCTGTAACAACAGGTAAACAACTGCCATTGACTTCGTACAATGAAAGCAGACTAGTGTAACGAGACTAAAAGTTGATTAACACTGGACACCATAAAACAAATGATCAAAACATCCACACAGGTTATCAACAGAATGGGATGGAATGGAACGTCAACATCAAGGATTCTCAAAAAGTAAGTTTTGATGCTGACGAGGATGAGGGCATCTGATAATATTATCCTTGCCCATTCACACTTGTTAAAGTAATGGATTCTCTGCATTTGTGTTTTTATTTTTATTGTTTGTTTTGAGATTGCATGAGGGCTTTGATATATGTTCTTCCCCAGAAGATGCTAAACATGAGAAAGGAAACTAAAGTTTTACTGCACCTGAATAAATAAAAAGCCTGCACCAATCGTAAATAAGATGATAACAAGACAATTTTTTATTCAAAAACCTTTCTAATGGTGAAAAAGACAGCTCTACTGAAGAACAACAATTCAGTGATTTCTGACTTAATTTAGTATTTAGGAACAAAAGAAAAACAAAGGATGAAGTAAAAAAGCCTATATGTATTGCCTTCTAAAAATTGTTTCATGTGTTTGTACGTTGCTGTATATTCTTTGAAGTTATTGAATGTTTATGTTTTCTAATATCTGGACAACACCTTTCCTGTACTGTTCTACAAATGGTTCTGCATAGCTTACATCAAACAATGCACGATACTGCACGCATATGAATGTAAAGATTGAATCTGTCAAAAGATTACATAAAAAGATATAGCTGTGATATGACTACAAGTATAAATGCTGGAGTCTCATTTGCTGCTGAACGTGTGTTGAAGTGCACAATATTAGAGACTGATTTTGTTACTGTAGGAGTGCCTGCAATTTTATGTTCTAAATGACTTCCTTTGTTGTAAGCTCATTGATTTTATTAGATAAATGTCTTACCAAGGAACCAAAAAGTAAGTTACATAAAAGAAACATACCACTTTTGTCACGGTGGCTATGTTTTCTTCAACTGGTTTTGAAGGTACTAGAGGTATCTGTGGAGTACCTACAACTGAAAGAAAAAGACAGATCAGTTAATTATGATTTTGTGCATTTTTATGCTAACCAAATTCAGATTTTGGAAACTGAAGGCAGTAAATGTTAATGGTTTGAAGAACAGATTCATAATTTATGATTTGACTAATCATGCACATACACAAATTATGTTGTGCTACTGTTATCTAAACAAGGAGAATTAAGAGTAAATAAAGAAAGATTTGAGTTTATTTTATCTGTAGCATTTCTTACCACATGAAGTTATTATGTGTATTGCGGAACTTTGAATTCTGAATACAACTATTTTACTCATGATCAAATTAAGAGGGTTTTCCAGTGGAATGAGAAACAGGGACCAGTTGGTGTCAAAAGTATATTATTAAGGACTACAAAACGAGATTACCATAAATACAACACAAGCAAAATTAGTCATTATTATGAATCCTATGTCTACACAACTTTTTTATATTCACTTTCAAAAAGTATACTCACTTTTTATCCACAGGGGAAACTCTACATTTACATCCACATCTATATGTTTTGTGTTTTGAAACATTTCTTATCAGCCATGTTTCAAAAGGCACATTTGACTACCGGAATTAATTACCAACTGATCATTTACAGAAATCTTGAGTAAAATAACAAAAATTTTCAAAACAGTGGTTCATTCAGTATTAACTGTTACAAAAAGTCAAATAACTCTCTCTTAATTTCTTGTAAGTATTGTCACAACTTCTATGGAGAACCAGTACATTTTTTTTTAATTAATGAGATTTTCAAACATATACAAGAGAAAGTAATCAGTTGGTTTACCACTCATTCAAAAAATTACTCTTCGAATAGTCTAGAATATAACACGAATCTTACAGTGAAACAGCAAAGAACAGTTTCATAATGAAGTAATTCTAGACAAGTAGTATAGACTATCTATGAATGACAACCAATACTACAAAGTGAACTAGCTAGATTGGTAGAGAAAATATGAAACATATGGATGGAAAAAAATAAGAAACAAAAACTGCTGCAATCTGAACTCACTAGGAGGTCTACCACCTGATCCCTCGGTGGTATCTTCATCATCATCTCCCATTCCAGACCCACTTGATTCCAGATCATCTTTGACCTCATCATTTCCTCCTCCAGAACCTTCCAGTGTATCATCATCAATGTATATGTCATCTTTGGGATTTAAAAAATTGCCACTCTGAAACAAAAATAAAAGGCACATCACGTACATTTTCCTGAAAAATAAAGCAATGCAAAAATTTAAAAAAGACATAAGGAATCCAATTCAAGCTGAGACAGATCTGCCTGTGTATATGATGAAAAACAAATGTTTTAACATATATTGTGATAAATGCTTCCATTATGTATTATTTTATACCAAGCAATAGTCCATTTTTAAGAAGCTGATTACTTTAACAAAGAACAGTGCTTTAATATGCTTTGTACTTACAGTAATCTATCTGAGTGGTAACAACAATTAACTGCATTAGCTAGTACTCTCTTATATTCTTTAATTACAAATACATCATTAGAGGCTCAAAAGTCTATCAGCTGAAAACAAGAGCTCCACGAAGCATCCAGCAGGCAGATGAGATGCTACAGCTGGCCAGCCTCCAAGCTTCTGGAGCAGCCTCAATGGAACACAATCAATCAATACTGCTGCTGCAGCAGCAGGGTAGCCACCACTCCCACCTAACGCTCCCTGCATCTGCACGTTGCTGACAGCTTGCAGTGCACTCTCATACTTACAATTCAAAATGGCAAACTATTTTTAGCATTTAAAAATAACTACAACACTATAAAGAATTATATGTTAAGATTTTCTTGCCTTCTTAGATTGAGAGAAAAAAAAATCATTGTCTTTGCAAAATGTTATTTAACTGGAAATACTTCAAGATTGTGCCTTTTTAAAAAATAGAAACTAAAATAAAAAATAAATAAATAAAATTAAAAAATTGTAGCAAAAAATCCAGAAAATTATGAAACATCATTTCACAAGAAATAGCCGATTTTTCACAAATACCATCTGAGTAGAATTTACAGTAAATGTAATTTCCGGAAATACCCCACCTGTTGTTGTTGTTGTTGTTGTTGTTGTTGTCTTCACACAACAACAACAACAACAACAGGTAGGGAATTTCCGGAAATTACATTTACTGTAAATTCTACTCAGATGGTATTTGTGAAAAATCGGCTATTTCTTGTGAAATGACTTTTCAAAATTTTCTGGATTTTTTGCTACACTTTTTTAATTTTATTTATTTATTTTTTATTTTAGTTTCTATTTTTTTTAAAAGGCATACATTTACAGTAAATGTAATTTCCAGAAATTCCCTACCTAATGTTTATTTTATGTACATTTCAATTAGCATGATACTTCTGATAAGGGTAACAAACTAAATTCATTTTCAAAAAATTCAGTGGCAAGAATTTCATAATAAAATAATTACTTCTCCACACAGTGTCACACATCTGACCATGTAAAAATAAATTTTCATTTGCCTTTTAAACCTGAATATATTTTACAACATTTTTGGAAATTCTAAATTTTGGTAACAGAAGTGAAGTGAGGTCAATACCACTTACAACAGCATCCATAATTAAGTGTACCAGAAAATGTGACTTTTCCAGTTTGTAAACAAGTGCTGAAAACTAAGCAAAACTGTTTGGTGCAATTCCAATACCTTAATTTTTATTTTTCGCCCTGTGTTTCATTTATAACATTATTTTTACCATTATTTTTATTCTTATTGTAATCCAAACAAATACATAATGACTTTTTGTAGTGTCTGCTCATTCCTGTTCACTTAGTGCATTGTGATTAAAATAGATCTACATTCTTGTTATAGAAGCAGATACTGCGATGTGTTCAATTACCGTAGGCCAAGTCTAATTTCATATTGTGCAGAAACAGGTGCAGAGTTTTTTGTGAGCATAACAATTCTATAGTTGAATATGAGGAAATTTTGGTCTGAGCTGCCGGAGTTGGCGGTTGGGTGCGTGAGATGTGCTTGCTTGTGTGAATTAATGGTGTGTGTTTCTCTTTCTTTTTCTGATGAAGGCTGTGGCCGAAAGCTTATGTGCAAGTTTCTTTTAATTGTGCCTGTCTGCAATATAACGTATCATCTTTATGTGAAGTAGCACTACCTTTTCCTACATTGTTGAGTATGAGGAAAGAAATGGTAAACAACCATTTATTTCTAAAACAAAGAATTCATATTCACACAGTTCCCTCATCTTCCTCACCACCACCACCACCACCACCACCACCACCACCACCACCACCACAACTTTTGAAACTACTATTTGATTAGAAAGGGGGAGAGGGACAGCTGGG